>NC_084473.1:76150955-77580955 GCF_027409185.1 Cynocephalus volans
GTTCCGTATGAATGTTAGGATTTTTTTTTTTTTTCTATTTCTGTGAAGAATGTCATTTGTATTTTGATGGAGATTGCACTGAGTTTGTAAATCACTTTGTGTAATATAGGCATTTTTACATTGTTAATTCTTCCAATCCAAGAGCATGGAATGCCTTTCCATCATTTTGTGTCCTCTTTAATTTCTTTCAACAGTGATTTGTAGTTCTCATTGTAGAGATCTTTCACCTGCTTGGTTAAACAGATTCCTAGGTACTTTATTTTTTTGGTGACTGTTGTACATGCTTAGTTTTCTTGATTTTTTTCTTAATTTCTTTTTCTGCTAATTGGTTGTTGGAGTATAAATATGCTACTGATTTTTGTGTGTTCATTTTGTAGCTTGTAACTTTACTGAAATTGTTTATCAACTCTAAGAGTTTTTTTTTTTTTTTTTTTTTGGTAGAGTCTTTATGTTTTTCTATATATGGGATCATGTCATCTGCAAACAGGGACAAGTTGACTTTGTCTTTTATGATCTGAATGATCTTTATTTCTTTCTCTTGCACAATCACTCTGACTAGTATTATCAATACTACATTACATAGGAGTGGTGAGAGTGGGCATCCTTTCTAGTTCAGTTTCTTAAGGGGAAGGATTTCAGTTTTTCCCCATTTGGGATGATATCGGTGGTAGGTTTGCTGTATATAGCTTTCATTGTGTTGCGATACTTTCCTTCCATACCTAATTTTCTGAGAGTCTTTATCACGAAGGGGTGTTGAATTTTATCAAATGCTTCTGTATCTATTTAGATAATCACATGGTTTTTGTCTTCGATTTTGTTGATGTGGCATACCACATTCATTGACTTGCTTATTCTGTTCGCTAATATTTTATTGAGGATTTTTGCATCTACAATCAAAGATATTGACCTATGGGTTTTTGTTGTTGTTGTTGTTGTTGTTGTTGTACCTTTGTCTGGTTTTGGTAAGGGAGATGCTGGCCTCATAGAATGAGTTTAGGAGAATGACATCTGTTTCAGTTTTTTTGGAATAGCTTGAACATAACTGGTATTAATTCCTCTTTAAAGGTTTGGTAGAATTTAGTTGTATTGGGGTCTATCTCTTTTCTTAGGTCTAATAGTGTTTGCTTTATATATCTGGATGCTCCAATGTTGGGTGCATATATTCCATTCTCTTCTGGCCTGTAGAGTTTCTGTTGAGAAGTCTCTTGTTACTCTGATGGGGACTCCCTCATAGGTGACTTCACACTTTTCTCTTGCTGTTTTTAGGATTTTTTCTTTGTCCTTGAGTTTTGCCAGTTTGACTATAATATGACTTGGAGAGGACTTTTTTTGGATTGAATCTTTTTAGGGATCATTCAGCTTCCTGAATCTGAAGGCCCATGTCTCTTGTTATATCTGGGAAGTTTCCCCTATTATTATTTTTGAATATGTTCTCAATGCCTTTTCCATTCTCCTCCCTTTCAGAAATACCCATTATTCAGATATTTGTATGCTTAAGGTTGTTAGTTATCGCTCGTAGATTTTCTTCATTTAAAAAAAAATTCTTTTTTCTTGGTTTTTTTTTTTTTTTTGTCTGCCTAAGTTATTTCAGAGAGACTGTCTTCAAGATCAGAAATTCTTTTTTCTGCTTGCTGTAGACTGCTGCTTAAGCTCTCAGTTGTGTTTTTTTTATTTCATTGAATGGCTCCTTGAGCTCCAAGGGTTCTGCTACACACCTTTTTAGAGTATTAATCTCTTTGTAATTTTCCTTCTTCAAATCCTAGATAGTTTTGCTTAGTTCATTGTGTCATCTAACTATGTCTTCTTCCACATCATTGAGTTTCCTTAAGATTTTTACTTGGAATTCCTTTTCAGTCATTTCAAGGATTTCCTGATCTATGGAGTCTGGTAATTCAGAGTTATTTTATTTCTTTGATGGCTTCATATTTTCTTGTTTTTTTTATTTTTATTTATTTATTTTTTTCATATTTCTAGTATGTCTACATTGATGTCTGGTCATCTGGTAGAGTGGTCGTTTCTTCTATTACTCTTCTTCCTTGGACTACACTAGTGACCCTCCTTGGGTCAGTGCAGTCGAGTGGTTGGCAGTCTGCCTGAACAGAGGCAGTGGCTGATGCAGCTGCTGCTGTGGTAGCAGGCCGCCCTTGTGGTGGCAGTGTTTGCAGAGGTGGCTTTGGTGGGTTGCTCATGTAGCAGTGGTGGCTCCAGTGGTGGTGAGTTGCTTGCATGATGTTGGTAGCTGTCTGGCCGCCTGCTGGGCTTCAGTGTCCACAGTGGTGGCCCACATAGCTATAGTGTCTACAGCAGCAGCAGGGTTATCTTGCACTGGCATCAAGAGCTGAAACTGCTGCCCTGGCATCTGCCGCATTCTTGGCAGCAGCAGGGATATCCTGTGGGGGTGGCAGCAGTGCTCTATCGTGCCACTGCCTCTATCACGTCTGTAGTGTCCACAGCAGCAGAGGGGATATCTTGTGGGGGTGGCAGGGATGCTGGCAGCTGCAACTGCCTCCTTCGTGTCTGTAATATCTGTAGCAGCAACATTGGGGTTACCTCATTGGGTGGCAGGGGTGCCAGCAGCTGCAAATACTTTCCTCTTGTCTGCAGGGTCCACAGTGACAGCATGGGGGGACATACCTGTGGGGATGTCCCCCCATGGGGGGGGACATACCTGTGGGGATACCTGTAGTGCCACCGGCCTTCAACAGCTTCTGTCATATATGTGGTGTCCTTGGAGACGTGGGGTTACCTCATGGTGGCTGCACCTGCCTCCCTGACATCTTCAGTGTCCTTGGAGGCAGTGGAGTTGCTTTGTAGTAGCAGCAGCAGTGCCAGCAGCTACAACTGCCTCCCTCATGACTTCAGTGTCCTTGGCAGCAGTGGGGTTAACTTGTGGTGGTAGCAGTGTGGCAGTGGTTGAAGCCACCTCTCTCTTGTCTGTGGAGTCTGTGGCTGAAGTGACGGGCCACCTGCAGGATTGCTGCTATGTGGGAAGCTGCTCTGTGACAAGCAATGGTTCTGGGACTAGACAATGGCTCCAGTGACTGTGGGAGTTTTCCTTCTGTTGATGGCAGTGGGCCCATTTCAATCTTATGTAGGAGGAACACACCCTGGGCACCTCTAGTCCACCATTTTCCTGGAAGTCCTCTCTGGATTTTCTTTTTAAATGTGAGGGGCTTACACATTCTTAGCTTATTTTAGAAATCCTACTCTGTTGACCATGCATATTTGCATTGATTTTCATGGGACAAAAGTGAAGTTAATTCACACCTCAGCACACTAGTCTAGTTTATAACACCTTTGTACTACACATTAAAGTGTTTCAAAATTGGTGAGCTCACACTTTTTTCTCAAGCGTGCCTAAATTTGATTTATTATGTGGGGCAAGGAGAAGAAAAAATGGTATGTCATGCTTCTCTGTTCCTTAGAATATATCCCAAGGTTTTATTACTTTCTCTTTTGCTCTTGAGTTTAAACATCATGCTAGTGATATTAATACTTAATAGCTTGTAGGTTTTCTCATCTTTTCATGTGTTTATTTCAGTTATACTCTTTTAATCACATACTATTTTATTTACTTGTTTTCTGTTTATTTTCTGCCTCTTGCACTTAAATAGCAAATTCCCTAAAGGCGGGCACTTGTAGTGATCATAAAGTACTTTGCAGGCCATGCTAAAACGTGAACCTTTATCTTTGGGTAGTGAGGAAGAGCAAGGTTTTAAGTGGCGGAATGAGTTGATCAGATTTACATTTTAGTTTAAGTATAGTTAGAGGTTGGAGACTGATCTTGATGGTCTGTTAGTGGGAGCATGTCAGCAGGCAGGGAGAGGTCTTAGAAAGCAGGTACAGTAAGAGATGATGGCCTGATTTAAGATGTTGGTGGTAGGTTTGAAACTTATGGAAGAATTAAAGTAATATGAAGGAGGTAGTCTCCTTGGGGCTTGGGGTTTGACTGATGTAAGTGGTGAGTGAAAGGAAGAATCAGGGATCAGGCTATTTTGTTTGTGTAACTGAAGTCATACATGAGGAGACGTGGTTATTCTGTATAGAGTACAAAAAGTTCAGTTAGGATTTTGTTTCACATGAGGAGTCTGAAGGTTGTCAAGAAGAAATACCCAGTAGGTTGTTGGAGATATGAATTTCGAACTCCAGGGAGACATCCGTGCCTCATTTGGGTTTATTAAAGCATATGGTTATTGAAACCATAGTAAAAGAGATTTCCCAGGAACAATATAGAGAGAACAGAGGATTAAGGTAGAGCCCTGAGAATTGCTGGCATTTATGGAATAAGTAGATGAAATAGAACCTAAAAAGAAAAAATGAAGGAGCAGCCAGAAAGGTAGGCAGCGTTCCAGGTGAGTGGGGTGCCATAAGGACATCAGGAAGTTTGTGGGCAGTGGCATCAGGTGATACAGAAAAAGCAAGGAGGAGGAGAACTAAAAGCTACCTATCAGACATGTACTGAGGCAGCGTTCTTCAGGCCCCTATTGTGTGACTCTGGTCTTCAAACAGTCCCCAAATGCCCGCTACCAACTTTCAAAGTATTTCATGGAAAACCACCACCACAGTTAATTCCTGATAACCTAATCCAGGTTGTGCCTTCTGACCTTTTCCGCCTTTTTAAAATTTGAAGGTGCAAAGAAAGACCTTTCCCACGTTGCAGAGGAAAAAAATAAACAAAGGACCAGCTTTTCTTTATTTAGGTCCAAATACACAATTCACAGAATAAAAAACTCTTTCCTATGAAGAATGATTTCATTAAGAGAAAAATGGAAATTTTCTTAATGTTGCCATCCAAAGTGCTTCTCCACTTTTATTTTCTGGGAAGCTAAATCTGCTGCATACTGAAATTGTATCTCGAGATGCAGAGGCCCAGAAGATGAAATGCTGACACACTTAAATGCTTCCTTTCATTTTACTTTCTTGGTGTTGGTTGTGCACATAGAGAGGGAGGCACATAGTTATTATCTGAGTGAAAGAAAATACAATAATTTTTATAAAATGATGAAAAAATACAACTGGAAAAACATGAGGAATAATGGAGATCTAATCATAGTATTATTTTCTTCTCTTTTGTTTGATACTTTGCTTACAATTCATATGTACCCATTATGATGATATGAAATACCTTTTGAGTTACATTGTATTTTGAAATTGAATCCTACTTTAACTTCTTGTCACTAAAATTCCTTCTATATTACTTTAATTTTTACTGAAATTATATGTTTAAAAACATAAATATCATCTTTGTGACTTGCTTTAATCAGTGAAACTTATGGTCAAATATCAAATGCTCAACATTGACAAGAATGCAAATGATAAAAAGGATACCAGACCCAACAAATACACATTTAGATAAACATACAAGAAAAGATATAACAAATTCAGTAAAGGAAATACTGCTTTAACTAAAACTAAGTAAGAAAATCGTTCTTTTGGTCGAAGAGAAAACTAAGTTGGAAGAAGGAAATTTATTTGGTTAAGATACCTTGATAAGTAACTCAAAGAGCTTTGAAATTACAGAGAGGCCAATTTCATAACATCTTGCTGCTCCCTTTTTTCTTAAGTTGTTACTGTTTGTTATGCATTATCTTTGCCTAATGGATTTCATCTCTTCTTTTCTCCAAAGGATGGAATTTTCCTTGATATTAAAAATAAACTTTATAAAACTTTAAAAATATAAACTTTATAAAATCTGGCATGTCTACAGATTTTACAAACATTTTATCTGTTTCTACATATTATTACATATGTGATGTAATATGTCTAATGCTGGCTAGTCTGCTTGATTTCACCTGAGTAAGCCTTTCAGAGTTACATTTTATGCCATTACTCCAGCAGGAGGGCCCCTGTACCTAAAATACTTTCCCCTTATTTTTCTTACGTACTTCTACCCATATACTTAAAGGCCAGCTCAACTCTTGTTGCCCTTGTTTAGCCTTCACCTCTCATCCCATTTAAAATGAGTCACACCTTCCTCTTTATTCTGGCTTGATAAACCTCCCTTGCCTTACAGGTAGAGGCAGAGATGTTAGATGAATTCCTTGGAATTGCAACCCGAGGCTGGGTGGACATTGCTTATGATAAGACCGCAGAAGGTAGAACTCAGGGATGTGTTCCACAATGCAGCTTATTCAGAAGAAGCCAAAATCATATGATGACTCATCAACCTGAGGGATCCAGACTAGAGGTTCCAGTCAGTGACAAATGGTCTGAAATTGAGGGAGTGAGATGGTGCCTGAAAATAAAATCACTGAACCAGAGAGGACTGAACTATTCTTAAAGAGTGTCTGCATACTTGGCAGGACAGAAGGTAGGTTTTAAAGACCCTGACCTGAGGAGGACACTAAATTTTTTTTCATTCATTATATAACACTTATTACAATATTTCATTTATGTATAGTAGGTCGGTAGATTCTTATCTTGCCTGATAGGTTTTAAATGTCTTTGAAATTATGGTTTTATTGTTGTCTTCTTTGTATATATTCCTCACTTAGTATAATGTCTGGCACATCCTAAGTGTTAAATAAATATTTGTTTCATTATTGGGTAAATATTGAACCCATCTGATATTTATAAATATGACATAATTTAACATTTCTAATTTTTATACTAAGAAATCCATTTAACCATTCATTTATTTTTTAAAATAACTACATGCTATAACTTGGGAATTATACAGAAAAAAAATATTGCTAATTTAATCATTCAGAAGAGAAGGCATGATTTGTGTTCGGTAATATGACAATGGTATGCACAGTGAAGTATAGGAGTCCTTCTGGGAACAGCTGTTCTCCATGCTAGTAGCTAAGTGGAAGAATGAGCAGGGTCTGCCAGGGCAGTCATGAGGTTTGAATGCATGTGGATGTGGGGGAAATGGTTCAGTAGATGAATGTATTGGGACTGGGAAAAAGTAGGAGTAAATGCAGGGAGGGGACTGATCCTGAAGGCATGCCATACTAAAGAATTTGAGTTTTATTCTTTGTCTTGAGAAGCACTGAAGGATATATGAAGGGATTACAAGTGTATTTCTTTTTTCTTCACTGCTTTAGCTTCCAACTAATTTTTGATCTTCCATCTCACAAGTGCTTGTAGGAATTTGTCGGGTCTTATAACATTAAGCCAACCAGCAATAAATGGAGGATTTGATACGGGGCCACAGATGTACCTACCAAAGTCACTTAGTAGTGGTGTCTGCACTGGAAACTCCATTTCCCTATTTAATAACTCCGTTAGCAAGTTTAAATTCGCTGTCAGGTTTTAAACATATGTAGGCTAGGACTTTTAAGATAAATATAAAACATTATAAGCACTTCTTATGCCAAATCTCTTTTGGAATTGAATGTGTTGATATTTATTGTGGCGATACCTAGGCTGTGCTTTCTAAAAACACATTGTATTATTTTCTAAATTAATACAGCTGAACTAAAATGTCACCATGATTTATAATAAATAGTTAAATTGCAATAATGTCCTCTTGCAAATAGTAAATAGAAATCATTATGAATAACCCTCATAATATAACAACATTATATTACAATGTTTAAAGAATTTATTCTATATTTTGACTTCTAAATGTGTTAAACCAGAACTTTCATGTGATGGATAAATTTGTATCCACATGCATCAATGATATTGCTCCTTATAATTAAGTACAAAACTTCAATAGTTTTCAAAGTTATCATTTGCCTCTAAAATCTTAAAGAAAGGTAAACTTACTTGATATTCTGCAGATTTCATTTTCCAAGAATTTTTAACGAGCTAGAATTATGTAAGAAATCTTGATATATTTGTTTCAGATTATGGCAGATTGATGTCTGAATAACCCACAGCAGATAGTTGTCTATCCTAATCTATTATTTCTTGTAAGGTATTCAGGAACATATCTCTGTCACTTTCACAGTAGACCAATTCCTTGTTTTATTCCCTTTGTACAATATAACCATTATAACTTAAGTATCTTTTAGGAAAGCTCTTAATTTAACAATCCCAGGTGTTTAGCAGGTACCCAGACATAATTTTTCCTTTAAACATTTCTGGGGTATATGTTGAGATACTCTTGCTTGACCCTTTTTAAAAAGGGAAACTAATTTCTTACAAATAATTGTTGTTTAAAAATAGTATCATTTAATTTAGATAATGGAATTAAAAACCTGTGGATAATTTTCTGACAGTACTCGTAGATGATACTAGGAATAACTGAAGTTAGGTTTAGAATTCAAAGCACTTTTATAAATTCTAAAGGAGAAGAGGAATTATGACAGTAAATTACATTGGGAGCATGTTCAGGGAAGTACACTTCAGAATAATTAGCTATAAATTTACAAAATGAGAATATATTTATTATTCACTATATGTTTGTGAAATGAAACAATGAAAAAAGATCTGGAGATAATAGTGGACTGAAATTGAACATGAATTAGTCAGCTCTTTGCTTTTGCATGAAAAGTGTATATTAAGTGCTATGCAGAGTTAGAAAGAAAATGAAACAATATAGTCCTACTCTCAGGAGACCAGTAGAGAGAAAACATAAATATAAAAGATCCAAACTCTAAAGTGTATATATTTTTCTTATTCTTACTGAGAGGTGATTTGCCTGTGGTTGAGTACTGTGTCTGTGTGGCTGGTTAAAAAAGGTCACATGTTACGTGGTCTTTCACTATTTTATATTGGCCACGATAAAAACCCAGTTTGCTTTTTTCTGAGTTGTCTCCTTGATGTATATCCTAGAAAAATGTGGTTTGTTAAATCATTAGAAGCATTTGACTCTAGAAGATTATATACCATAAGATGCCACTTGATTTTTGGGGGGCTTAAATTATTTCAGCATTTTAGAATGGATTGGGCCTGTTTTCCATTTCTCTTCTGAAATGGTCAGTAATAGATGTTTCACCTTGAAAATTATATCCATCATTGTAGTCACCTACACTTTAAATTTTTAATTTGTGATTGCCTCCACCCTCCCACCCATCCTTTGCAGTGAATTTTAATTTCGTAACGGGAAAGGGACCTTAGAAGTCATATAGTTCAATATCTTCTGAGATTTGAAACCCCTTTACAAGATCCCTGATAGATATACAAAATATGTTTCTAATACCAGGAACTTTCCAAGGGAACTTTCCAAGTCCTTTTAAATCTTGCTTCATGGTATTTTAGCTATCTTTTTTTTTTTTTTTTTTTTGGTGTCCTTTCAGCTGTTAACCTGGTTTTGATCATTATCATGCCTGGACATCTGCAAATAGCCTCCTAACTGATCTTTCTTCTCTAATTTTTTGTTTCCTAGAATATTTTTACACCACTGTCTAAATAAAATTCCTAATTCCTGAAACACTTTGATCTTATTGCTACTTTACTCAGAAACCTATAGTAATTCCCACTAGACAGCAAGATAAAGTCAGAACTCATTAACTTGAAATAATCTGGTTCTGTCATATATTTCTGGGGTTAACCCTTTTTAGCTTCCCCAGCCATCTCTTTGAGCACAGACTACTCACTTGTGTTGAAATTATATTGTTCTTTCTTGTTCTAGTGCTATTGCTTGTGATATTTTCCTTCTTTCTCTTTCGCTACCACCTTTTTCTTCCTACTTTAGTACAATTCATATTGTAAGACCCAAGTCAGTCCTTCTCTTTGTTAACTCTCTCCAGACCATTCCCATACGCTATGATGTCTTGCTTTTCTGAACTCCTGGGGTGCCCATTTTCAGCTGCACTGATTTAGTGCTTAATCATGAGTTAACGTGACAGTTGTTATATTGAACTATAATTTATCTTTTGCATTGATGTTTAATTTTTCACATTTTCAAACTTGTCCTTCTTCCAGATTAATTTTATGAGATGGCATGGTACAAAGCAGATGGTTTTCTTAACTGTATTCCACCAAACTCCAGGGATTCCTGAAAATACAGCTGGGGAAGAGAAAGGAAGTAGACTGAGACTTGAAGTTCCCCACCAGCTTCCAGCAGAACATCTCTGCTTTGATATGCTTTTTATACCAAACTTCTGCATTTGATTATTTTTGAGGAAAACATTGAGGTAAAAGGTGTTTGAAAAACATGGATGTAGGGAGGAACCAGACTTGGACTAAAGAGACTTGAGTTTTATGTCCAGCTTTACTCCTTCCTCCCCTGGGCTTTAGTTTCCTTATTTTAAAAATTATAAGCCACCTGTTTATGATTTCACATCTCTTCTATTGCAAAAGTCTCTGAAGCTATGAAAATTAGCTTTACTGAAATTGAGTGGCATTTTATTTTTTAATTTTTTAAAATTTCTTCTGGAAAGGGTATGTTTATTTAGGAAGTTCTGTTACCAAGTTGCTTGCAGTTTTTAGTTGCTGCCATGGCCAGAATGTTTCACATATGGCACATTAATTACATGATAATTAAATATGAAAAAGGCAAATTATATTTCACTTTTTCCTCTTTATCTAAACACTATATACGGTGTTTGCTTCACTTTTGTTCCTTCATCCCACTTATGAACTCTTCATTAGCATCAGACCAGAAGTCTTTATGTAATCTTTAAAACACTAACAGCATTACCTTCAGAAACCACAGAATTTAAAAATGAAACAACCATTGGGTGTAGAAGTAATAAAAAATGTAAAGCTAAATCTGTGTAAACCAAGAGAATACCATTTCTTACATCAAAGTGTTTTTCCAATGTCCCTTTCAAAGTAAGAAGTCACCATAAAGACAGACAACAAGTATCATTGCTATGTGTAAGGCTGACAAAAGATATCGTACTTGTTTTATTTCCTCTTAACCTCATACCTACAAGTATTTCAGGACACCTTCTATAGTTGTCACTACAGGAGAATTCAGTTTGACAAGTGGAAGAATGTAAAGCCTGAAATATACCTACTCTGAGGTCTCCCAGTAAATTATAACCTGACTCAAATGGAAGCCTTTGTGAAACACATCAACATGTGAACCTCAGAGGACATGGGCAATGTGTTATTTAGCAGGTTTCAGCCACAAACCCAATTCTACAAAAGAGGGAGTAAGATTTCCAATAATTTAAATGTAGAATCAAGATTTTTTAAAATTAATGTTTTACACTTTTATTTTAGAAAACAAAATAAACAGGAAACCATTAAAAACAGAAAAATACTAAAATAGCAAGTGTTTCCTGCATTTGCATAGCGTAAACTGCTTGAGGTTGTAATAAAGAATAGAATCCTTCACATTACAGAAAATAAGATAGATGTTTTCCATGCTGATAGCACTTGTGAATTGGCGGTATAAGGCCTTCTGCTTCAGCTCCTGGCATTTGTTATGGAAATATTCCTCTAGAAATTCTTGGATGTCTCTTAAGCAGTGTGGATCCTCTCCAAATTCCAGTAAATAGCCTTTGATGCTCACCATTTACACTTCCTCCTTGAACGAGTCTGTCTTGTTCAAGAAGAGTATTATGCAGATGTTACAGAAAACCTGGTTATTGACAGTTGTTTCAAACATGCTCAGATTCCATAAGGTGATTTGGTCAGTTGATCTTCCATAAGCACCTGGTCAAATTTTTTTGCAGAAAGAAGGAAAAGTATCGATGTCACACCGTGGAGGAGAAGCATTCAAACCAGTGTTTCCCTTTTGATCTTTGACCAGCTACAGCAGACATTTCGAAAAGAACATTTTAAATTTCAAAGTTGTACTCATGAATACTTCTGGTAGCTCTTCAAGCAAGCAGAATCTTATGATGGAATGTAATCTCGTTCTCCAAGTTTCTCCATTATCAAGGAAATATTTTCACAGATTCACTGGGTCGAGATGATCCACACTGGTCATAGGGATTCTGTATGCCTCTCTCTGTCCATTAATGCTCTCGTAGCAGAAAGATACTGTAAACAAAACAAAACAACCTGGATTTTCCACCTTTTCTTGGTTCCCTTCGCCTCCAGGGGTGACAAGATATCAAGTGTCATTGTCTTGTCTCCACTGAGTTGGTTTGAATTACCTCCCCAAGGAGTATGAAGCTTCTCTTGAGCATCGACCAGCACCCTTACCTGTTTGATTATGGTGCTGTAGATAGTGGGCATAATTCCCCACATATGGGCTAGTCAAAGTCTTGCAGGTGGGTGATCCACATCGGCCTCGGGAAGGCAGACTTGCTGCTTTCTCCCTCGCCCAGCCGCAAGATCTTCACCAGTTGCTTGCTGTAGGTCTGTCTTTTCCTGGGACAGACATTTGTCCATCGCCTGGGACAGGCACTGCTGCTGCGTCTCGCTGCTCATCACCACGCAGATGAGTAAGTGCGCGTACGTCACGACAGCTGTGGCTGGAAGCCCTGATACTTTAATTTTTATTTCAAACAATTTTAACCAGTTGGAAGGTTCTACTTGGAGTGTAGTACAAGAGCATCTGTTCTGGAGTAAAAGATCTGGACTTAAATCCTGGCTGTACAAATGAGAAATCCTGGCTAAGTTACTTAACTTTATTGAACCTTAATTTCCTCATCTCCAAAATAGAGACAACCATAGCTATCTCTCAGGATTGCTGTGAATACTAGATGAGAACGTTTCTCTAAATTGGCTAGCCCAGTGCTTGGCACTTAGGTATGTGGACTATGTCACCTCTCTTTTCTCCTCTGTAATTACCCATTTTCTTTTTGTGGCTTATTTATGAACAACTGACCTTTTTTCAAAAGTCAGACACTTAAAGAATGAAAGTCTGTCACCATTCAGTCTCTAAAAACATTTCCAAATGAGAATCAAAATTTGTTAGTAGTGGCAATTTCAATGCAATTAATTGCCAGTGAAGAGATATTTAGATCTAGCTTTGTTTGCTTAAAAGTCAATCACGTTTACCTAGAGGAAGGAAGAGGGGTACAGAAAGGGGGCAAATGGGACTTTATCAGGAATGGAAATTTTCTCTACTTTTTATATCTTGTTTTGTGTGGTGATTAAAAATTTTCAAAACTCAACAAACTAAATGTGCTTTTTATGTTACTATACCTCAATTTTTTAAAAAGCACCCATATTACTTTATATATTGGTCAAAAAAGTTATACTTTCTACATTAGTTTGACTCTGTAAAGAGTTCAGTATAAGAATCTCATCGCTTTGTTAGTTGAGGCTCATATGTTTATGTGTTGTATATAAGATCAGGTATTAGTATATCTTAAATTTATGGGATGTGTATGCTTATTGATAGAAGATATCACTCATGTTTAGTGTCTGTTTTTCTCTTATGCTTGAACCTACAACTTCACTGGGCATTGGGCCCATTGTAAAATATGTAGATTAGTTATTTATAGGGTTTAAATAAAAAGACAATTCATTTAAAATTACTTTTAAAATAAATTATAGTATTTTGTACTAGTCCTTTTTTGTTGCTTATAACAAAATATATGAGACTCGGTGATTTATAAAGAAAAACAAAATTTATTTGCTTACAGTTTCTGAGGCTGGGAAGTCCAAAGTCCATCTGGAGGTGGTGACAGTGACCCAGGGGTCTCACATTGCAAGATGGTGGAAGCAGAGAGAGCAGAGAGACTCTTCTCTTCTTTTAAAGCCCTCAAAACCATGCACCTGACCACCATGTTTAATCCATTCACTAGGGCATGTTCCTACAATCCAATCACCTTTTCAAAGCTCCACCTTTCAATTACCATAATAGGATTTCCCAGCCTCTTAACAGTTACAGTAGGGGATAAGTTTCTAATACATAACACTTGGGGGACACAATTTAAGTTTCAGGGAGTTTTGGGGGACATAATTCAATCCACTGTATATTTCATTCAGAAATGAGGAGGGTCATTGATTTTTCACTGAAAAGGAATTACTTTATTACCTATCATTTAGGGAAAAAATACCCACTAAAAATTATTAAAGCATAATGTTCAGTTTAACATAAATATGTTTTAGTTTAAGATACTGAAAATGTGAGTGTAGAAGTTTGCAGCCACGTTCTTCATGTGGATTTTATGTTTTAAGCTTTCTTTAATCTTGTATGAGTGCATTCCTTTCCTCTTTGATCTTAGTGCAGCTCATTAAAATTTTTGTTTGAGAACTGTAGTTCACTTGCTTAAGGCATGTATTTTACACAGTGTTAAGATATTATGTTCATTTGAAAGTTCGTATAACTGGACTTTAAGAAATATTTATTTCTTATGTGATTGTTGCGTACCACCTCCAAGTAGTTCTAAAATGTTTAATGCCTTCTTCAGTCGTTGAAGCAAAGATGTACTTCTAGTTTAACTGTATTTATTTATTTTTTAGATAAAAATTTTCAATATTATATTAGTCACATCAAAATATATTTAAGAATTTAAAAATATGTTTAGTCAAGTTTTATAAAAATATTGATTCTTATCAGACAGTGATATGGTTTTCATTTAGAAACGTTATTTTGGGTCATTTTACAATGAGGTGACAACTTACTGGAAAATAAGTGACATCTGCCCTTTGATGCTTGAGGGAGGCTATTACAAATTATTTTAGGCCTGAAGAATTACAAAAAATAATAAAGTAAATCATGTAATATTTTTATTGCTGGGAGAATTACCTCCATCTCTTATGAATCATTTATTGTAGGTAGTCTAAATATTACTTTAAAATATTAATTACTTTGGTGCTTTAAAATAGCATTGATTCCCCCCCCCCCCCCCGTGATTTTTGAAACACTATTAGGTCAGGTGTATAAAAGTAAATGATATTTTAAAGTGTTGTCAACTCAATAGTGCTGGCACTTTGCATGTGTTTATGACAGTTTTGCTTCCTGTAATCACTCAAAGCTGAATACAATTGCTGTTTTAAAATGGGAGAATCTAAGTTTGATTCAGTCCCTATGTCTAGGAAGATGATTGTGTCCTTTTTATGTGATGCTTTAATGTAAATAGTAATCTTTTATAAATTCAGTTGATAAGTGAAAATTACTTGAACAGATTATTTAAATAAAGCTAATGCGTGCTAATGTTGTTACTTTCTTCAATAAGGAATAGTCAGTGAGGTGTGCAAAGCTATTATGTGGAAATGATTGTGTGGAAAGTGCACCCAGGTAGCCCAATGATTAAATGAAAATTGTATATGTGTGAAAGATATCCCAACACTTAGTAGCAACATCTAAGTAGCTTCATAACTAGAAATACGTATTTGGTCACTTATTGGGCTTTATAAATTTCCTGTTTAGTTACTTAATTTTTTTCTACTAATTAATTTGTCTTTTTCTTACTTATATGTGGACTTTTATTATATTTTCAAGATAATATTCCTTTGTCTGTTCTATAAGGTTAAAGTGTTTCCTCTCAGAGTATAGTCTGCCATTTTTTTTTCTTTTTTTTTAAAGATGACCTGTAAGGGGATCCTAACACTTGACTTGGTGGTGTCATCAGCACACTCTCCCAAGTGAGCTAACCAGCCTTCCCTATATAGGGATCTGAACCCATGGCCTTGCTGTTTTCAGCACCACACTCTCCCAAGTGAGCCACGGGCTGGCCCCTGCCATTTTATTCTTTAATGGCATATTTTGACACCAACACTTTTAAGATAGTTAATGTACCATTATTTTAACTGACATTTTTGTGTTGTTTTTTTTTTTTTTTTTTTTTTTTTTAGGAGAAGGGATGTCTTGTTTAGAATATTTTCTAATCTTAAAGACAGGAAACTACTCTCCTATATTTTTATCTTAAACTTTCAAAGTTTCTCTTTTTATATCTACGTCTGTCATTCAGCTACAATATAATTTTTGTGTATGAGTGAGATAGGAGTCTAATTTTGCTTTTTATTGTACGGCAAAGAGCACATCTGCCCTGCACCTTCTGCCTTACGTTGGCTTTCCACGTAGTACAGGTCTGTTCCTGGGCTCTCTCTTCTATTCCAGTGGTCTGTCTGACAATCTCAGTTATACATTTTGTTTAAATTGCTACAGCATTATACGTAACCTTATGATCTTGCTGGGTAAGTATTGAAGCTACTCTTCCTCACCGGGTGCATATTTCCTTCCTTTCAGTCTTTTTGTATTTTAAGTGTGTCTCTGGTAAATGATATAGATCTGTACATTTAGATACTATTCTGGCATTCTGTGCTTTTTAACTATTATTTTAATCCACTTATATTTTGTTTGGAATTCTGGTTGTATTTAACATTACTACTAATATCATATGTTGTACTTTTCTTAGTTTCTTTTTTTTCCCTTTAGAATTCTAATCATTTTATAATCTGGTACCAGGCCAGCTTCCATGCCATATGCAATAATGCTAGTATGTCTGGATCTCCCTTGTGGCTGTAGAGGTTCACACTTTTTCAAGGTCTCATCAAGGATTTAATCCTGTGTTTAAAGATGCTTACAGGGCTACTTAGCCATTTGAACACCTCCCAAAGTGGGACAGTTTAATATAATGTCTTCACCCTTCCTGTCATTCATATTAAATAATTTTTTTTCTTTTTTTTTTTCTGACTGGTAAGGGGATCGCAACCCTCGGCTTGGTGTGGTCTGCACCACGCTCAGCCAGTAAGCGCACCGGCCATCCCTATATAGGATCTGAACCTGTGGCCTGGGCGCTACCAGCGCCACACTCACCCAAGTGAGCCATGGGGCCAGCCCCATATTAAATATTTTAATGCCAGGCTTTTAGAATAGCAACCTGTTTGCTTGGGGTGCAGTCAGGACAGTATGGTTTAGCCTCCGAATCTTTGGCTGTTTTTCAGCACAAATGAGGATATTTTTTCTGAACAAAGCTTCCAGAAGCTCATAGGCCATCTTACGCTGAAAATAGAAAATGTAATGTCAAATGGTCTTCTCTTGGATGTTACTACAGACCTTGTCACCATTTCAGGAAAGGCAAGTAGTGTCTGAACTGTTTCTATTGTCGACAGATGCCCATCATAGCAGCCCCTGTTGAGTGCTTTCTGGAGGACATGTAAGAGACAAGAAAAAGACAGCTCTGAAAATAGTTTCACCTGGTCATCTCTGTACCTTAAAATGATTCCCAGGTAATAAAGAGGGAGAAAATTGCCACTGGGCTGATAGAATTTTATACATCACCACTTGGCTACCACCCAGTGATGTTGATTTTCTGAACAAACACCTGTTTTAATTGTTGGCTGCTATTCCTCTCATAGAAGGGGGATGCTTAAAAACTAAAGTTTTATTTTGTGAGGATACCAAAGGGATTAAACACTGGCAGCTGTAGAGTATCTCCCATATCAGTTCAAGAGAATCTTAGGGGCTAGTGAACTTAGCAATATTTTTAATGTTTAAAAAAATCTAGTAGCAGCTGTACCTTCGTATAACATACACTTATAAGGACCAATTCGTGCAACAGTCTTTTTTGAGTTTGCATGAAATTCTGTAAGCACAGTGTGGTGATGCTTATGATTTTACATTGATCAGAAGTTTGGAATAGACCACAATTACCTATGACTTTGAAAACTTTTTAAAGGGAAGTAATTAATTAAACAATGCAAGTTGGTAAATGAGGTTTCATTTTAAAACAGTAACATGGTCCTTGTTGGTGAAATGGTTTGGAAAAAATTCAGTGGTTGAAATTTCAGTTGATTTTCTTGGTTTTCAGACATTTATTTACAATTAGAGATAATTCTTCTTCCTCTTATAATTCTTGTCTCTCTAATTACTTTCTCTTGTCTGACTGCGTTGGAAAACACTTCCAAGAAAATCTTGAATAAATAGTAATGGCAATAGTGGACGTACTTTTCCTATTCCCGAGTTTACTTGTCAATACTTCTGATATTTCCCCATTAAATAAATTTAGCTCTTATTGTTACATTATTATAACATGTTAAGAATGGAAACATAGGATTGGTTTAGTATATGGTACTCTGTCTCAGAGTTGGCCAGCAACAACAAATGGTATTTTAAATTAGAAACCACGTCAGTGATGTGATTTCTACCTTTGAAGTTTCTGGTAGTGAGGTACTTGCACAGTGGGGTGTTCTTGTCTGATCTGGCCTGCACTCTGTACTGCCTTCTGCTCCTGCTGCCCACTCCCCAGGCAGCATGGCCAACATCCCTGATGGGCCATCTCCCCTTCCTGGTTCCAGCCTACATTCTGGATCTCCTTCCCTGGTGCTGCTTCAGTATCCATTTGCTGCCCTGATTCCAGTAGTGCTAGCTGTCATCCCTGGGTGCTATGTCTTGGGCATGAGCTCGGCTCTCTATTCATTGGGTTTTCATTTAGGCTGGTCACTGGATCACAACCAAACTTGGGGGAAGAATGGAAAGGCAAGCGTTCCTGGTGCATGACCCTAAAAGAGACTCAGAAAATAGAGTATTTAAATACATCTGTGACTTAAAACTCAGTGAAGAGTTTAATAAACCCATGGAGGCAAGTGGCACGGCGGAAGCGACTGTTGGCCCCTGTGGCGTCCCGTGCACCCCTTCCTTCCTCACTTGCTCTCTGCACTGGGTGCTGAGGGCCCGCTGGCCTCTGCATGTGGCTGGTTTCCCCGCTCCTCTGCTGTGTAGTAAATCTTCAAATACTATCAAACTGTCAAGAGTGTTGCAGTCTTTTGATTATCTTCTGTCAAGAATGTCACCTCCTAAAACCCTGGCCTTCTTTCTTATTCATTACTGTGGGCTCTGTCAGCCTTGTGGTCAGATGTGTGATACTTGGTATCTGGCTTGTTGCTTCTTGTTTCCCACTTGGCCTCTGGCACGTTCCCTATTCTTTAACTCCAGTGATTTTTTTCTTATTTTATAATTCATAGCTTTTTTTTTCTACAAAGCCTTCCTCTTTTTTAGTTATTTAGGGTTTTTTTTTTTTCTTTTTTTTTCATTGTTTTTTTTTTGTATTTAAATTCAAATATTGTTTTTGGACCATTCCAGTCGCTCTGTATACATTACACCCTATCCCAGCTTCCTGTCTGTTTGGGAGATGTGAGTTAATTTGACTGGAAAACCTGAAAGAAGCACAAGATTCAGTTACTGAACGCATCTCGCAGAGGAGGAAGCTGAAGTACTGGGAGGCTGAGTAACACGCCCAAGGCAGAGGCAGGCTCAAGCCCAGCCACCTGGCTCCAGGGCGTGTGCGCCTAAACGCTGGGCTACTACCCTGCCCATGCATTCTTCCTTCCTCTCATTCCTTCCTTTTCTTTCTCTATCCCTTCCCTGTCCTCCTCCTGCTTCCCCTTTTTCCTCTCTCTTCCTCTTTCCTACTTCATTCCATGACACCAGTGTCCATGCCTCTGGTCACTGACACAGGTGCATAAAAACCACCATTTACCATGTCCCCGTCCTTTCTCCATTTTATGGGTTCCTTTGCAAAGTGTTGCTTTCCAGGTCATGACTCAATAGCCCCTCACGGTGCAGCTGCCAGGAAGGTGAGTCCTGCCCGAGAATGGTCAGTGACTTTTTCTAAGGGCAGCTCATCAGCTGGGTTTCCTCTTTCAGCCCAGACCTCACCATTCATCTTTCTCCTCTCCTGCTCCCTGACAATGCCATTCCGGGGCCCTTTTCTTAAGGAATAAATTCAATAAAAAACAGATAATCACTGTCTGGTTCAGCTCAGGTGTGTGGTAGTAAATTTTTATAAAATCTTGATTTAAGATCTTTATTTTTTGATTCCTTGATTCATGATTGATGTATGCCCTTGAAAGAAAAAAAAATAGTGTTTTAAAAGCATATTATGACAGATTTCAAGACTTTCCAGAAGACTTTTTTTTTTTTTTTTTACCTGAAAAAGGGTAGGAAGATTGTTTCAGGCCGTTCTATGGTAGACATATTCACACATTTAGTGCCAGAATTCTGGGGATGTGAAGGAAATATGTTATACTACTTTTCAAGGCTCTTGACTGTATAGGTTAACTTCTTTCATAGACTTAGTGAACAAGGACTCTGAAGTTCTTTCACTGTTGCATTAGCTTTTGAGAGTCTTCAGTACCTGTGAAGGCTATACTCACTTTTATAAGAAAGTACATCACTTGGATGTTTAGTATCTTGTTCATCGTTCATCGTCTTTTATAATTTTACTTCATACTACTAAATTATTGTAAGAGCACATCTGTAGCTTTAGGTTGAGGTTTCTAGCTAAAGGTATATTTGCATTTATTTTAACATTTATATATTTATTGGTATCATTAAAAATACCTTGAGTTCCTGTCATTCTCAAATGTACTGCAACGAAATGAACTCTTTGAAGTTGATAATTTAAACCCCAAATTAATTAAAGCATAGAATCTTATAGAATGGAAAAAATTTTCTGGTAGGACATATGGATTTTATGCAATAAATAATTGTACAGAAAATGGAGTGAGAAAAAACTTGCATAATCACCTTGAGAAAAAAAATGATAGGAAGCACCATTCATTCAACAAATATTTAGAAGTTTTTTTTTTTGTTTTTTTTTTCTTCCCCTTCTGGGACATTTTGAATGTACAAGACTTGAAGTCTCTTGGGGTAGAAGTAGGGTTAAGGCTGACACAAAATATTGAAAAGGAATCTAGGATAGGTACCATATAGAACGTGTGAAGAATAACATATAATGTCAGGTGGAAGTAAGACCTTTTAGCCTTTGGTGATTTGGAAAAAGGGATGATGAACTGAGAATAGTAACAGTACTTTCTCCACTGGGCATTTGAAGGACTAAATGAGTAATGAGTGAAAGGTTCAGCAAAGTACCCAGTACATAGTAAATGCTCAATAAATGTTAACAGTGATTATTTATAATGAGTAATGCATTGCAGTGTTCTTGGTTCTGTGCTACTAGCTGTATACTTTTAACTATTACCTGGGAGGAATGGCAGCATTTTGTCCTGAAAATTGAGAAATCTGAGGAAGATACATTCCTGAATAGAAGGCTATTCCACTCTTCTTCCAAAGTGAGCTGAAGCTTTGCCTCCAGCAGGCCAAGGCTATTTATTCTCTGGAAGTGGTTTTGGGTCTGTGCCACTGCTTGGAAAGGTGATTAAAGAGCCAGAGTTCTGTGTAATAAAATATATGTCTGTAATTTCAGCCTGGACAAGTTATTTATCTTTTTTATTTTAAAAGAAATGATGGCTCAATTTTTTCATTACAGTACCCATTGGCTTATGAATTAGATGTGTGTGTTTTGTTTCACATATCTTATCTTTATGTGCTCAATAAAAAGGTCTGAATTTTCTCCACTATTGTCATTTTTTTTTTTCTTACTAAAGTTTATTAACATCCATTGCTATTTAGAAGACGCGGGGGCATATTACCGGGAGGAATTCTGCTTTCTTAAGACTTTTGCTGGATTAGGCTTAGCCAAGAAAATGAAGAGTTGGGAAGTAGATTTAATATTATAAAAAAGGAAGTGAAATATATGCTAAATAGGATTCTTAACTAAGGAGAGAATGATGTTCAGCCTGAGTCATAGTTGTTTTATTGTGGCATTTTCCAGATCTTTTTTTTCCGAGACACCGATTTAATCCTAATAGTATAAAGAAGGAACAGAAACTAAGCAATAACTATTGGAGACATAAATCAATTTGACAAAGTTTACTGTTTCACCAAGCTACACCTGTCTTCTAACTTCTCTCTAGGAATTTGATGACTGATCTTGGCAAGCATAAGAATGTTCAGGCTTCAAATTTAATTAGAAAGCAAAGCTTAGAACTCCCTCTTCAGGGTATACACAATCAAAATAAGTAATTTTACTATAGATGACACTTGGTTTTCTATAGTTGTTACTAGGATGTCTAAGGACTTAAATATTTACAGTGTTTTTCAGTGGTTATCATCTATTACCAGATCATGAATGACTGCAAAGGAATGAAGGTTTCTTTAAATCTGATGAAAACATCTTTCATTTGTTATACCTGCTGTTACTGTTTCTTTGAGGAGGCTTATGAGCTTTTTCCCTAGTGATTTTACAAAAACAAATGTACTTAAGCATGCCATGCTGATCGATATTTTGCAAACATATAAGTGAAAGGACTTGTTTTTGTCCCTTTTTTTTTGTCATTTTGTAGTATTTTATAGGGATTGCAAAGATTGTTATATATTGAAATAGTTCTTCAGCTAATGTCCTCATTTCTTCAAATATGATAAAAAAACCTATTGCTGTTTAGCTTATAGAATATGTCTTCACATAGTCAGGGGGCGTTCGATATTTTCTAACTGATGGGGAAATGCTTACTAAAAATATTGAGATGGAGTACTTTGCTTGCCAAAGGAATGGCTGGGTTGCAAAATATCCTTCCCTTATTATATTCTACCATTTTCTCAATTTGACATATTTCCATAAATACATTGTACTTGTGCTTTAAAACTTATGCTTTTGTCCTTTTAAAAAAAGAAAAAGCAAAATTAGATTTGTTATTTCAGTACAAGACCTTTTCTATGGCTGATTGAGACTTATTTATCTGAAATATATGACCCTTTTACTTTTCTCTCACGTAGGATATCTAGAGCTGCAGTAAACATTGTTCTTGCAGTATTGGTAGTTTGCTTTTTAAAAACTTATCTGATGGGAAAAAAACCGTGTATTTTATTTGAAAAACAAGTAGAATATGAGATGTTACCTAAACCTTTTAACATATAAAAATTACTTGCCTTAATTTTTCTTCATTTCAGATGGAAGCAACCCTTTGTGAATAAAATTTTACGATTTTGTTTCACTCTAAGCACAAGGACTGAATGGCAGTGAATTGTTCTTTTTTCTCTTACTCCTTTGTTCTCCTATAGTGTATTTATAGTACTTTAGGAGACATGGGACATATCTTTATGTTGGTGTGTGAATTCAAAACATTCAGCATGAGAAATTTAATGTAAGTTAATATCAAAGGCTTTTATTGCCTGTAAGCAGCAAACTTGATAAAAGTCTACTATCAATAAATGTGGTAATTTAATTTTTTTCTGTAAAATTCTAATTTTAATTACCTCATATTGAATTATTTAACCTAATATTATGGTTTGTAGCAGAACACTGTTTGGATAAAGTGTATATCAAAAGAGACAATTTATGTGAAAGTGGATTGTCAAGAATGCATTAATAAATGTTATCTTGTGGTATTTTTAACCATGACTTGGAAGAACATTGAAATAAGTGGTATGATGGAATGTTTCTGACACTGGTGTATTATCACCCCTAGAAACATGGTGGAACATAAGTTAGACACATTCATGAAGAAAGACTCACCCTTCTTGGGGGGCAAAACAGTGGAGGGCGTCATAAGATTCATCTTTAGTTATTTAAACTTCACATCTTTGTTTTGCTTTATATATGGAAATATTTAAGTTAGATATTTCTTATATTGAGTCCCTTCACCTCAAAATCACAGGAAAAACTTTGCTACTGACTGATTGTCAGTGGATCAGGTTTCCATCTTATTTTTAGCTTTGCTAATTTTTTCTGCACCTAGAACACCAACAGTCTGAGAGGATATTGGTATCTTGTAGAGTCTTATATTGAGAGAGAGAGGGAGAGAGAGAAAGAGAGAAAAGCTGGTGTTGCTTTATGAAAATTAGTCTGCATTTTACGTATGAGAAGACTGTTCTTACAGTATGTTTTTATAGAACGCGTTTTATTTCACTGGTTGTTTCTTTTGATATTGACTTTTTTTTCTTTTTACTTCCTTCTCATTTCCTTTCTCCTCCCACCTCCACTTCCACACCACGTTGCTTATTAGTGATGGTTTCTATATTTCTCCTCTGGATAAGAAAGTTAAATCATTTCTCTTTCTCTCTTTGTCTCCCTCTCACTCAGTCTCATTCTCACTCTTTCCTGCCTCTCAAAAGAGTGTGAACAGATGAATTACTTCTTGCAGTGGTGCCAAGTGAACAGCTGATCATGTGAGAACTTTCCTTTTTTTTTTTCTTAGTGAGGTCGGAAATTGGAGAGTTACTGAAATTAGAGGGTTTTGTGGTTTTTTAAAAATTTGTTTAATTTGTTTTGAACTTCTTCCAAGTTCAATATCATAACATTGTACACACACTCACCATACAAACTCTTACCTTTATTAGTCAAAAATCTAGCTGTGCTGTGTAATGCTATATTACTTTTTGTATGGATGTAATGAAAATAATTTATAATTCATGTAGCAAAAACATTTTCTGTAGTGTCCAATGCTCTACTGACCCTTAGGAGATAATCATTGATTGTTGTGTGACATGCAGATGATTTGATTCTGTGTCCAATTAATTTTTCTACCTCTCTCAGTCTCCCTTTGTAATTTGCAAAAAGAGTTGATGCCTCAAAGATCTTTTTCTAATGAGCCTCTCAGAAGTAATTTCAGCGATGTGTTCAGCCTACCAAGTATTTATTTAATACTTACACAGCATTCTCAGAATTGTGTGAGGGTGTGGAAAAGCCAAATTGTGCATACTTTTCTATCCTTAAAGAAAATTATTGTCCATCTGGGCAAAGGAAGTAAACACAGGAATAGTTTAACAGGTTGGATTTTTTTTTTTTTTTTAACTTTCATGTGAAATCTTTACTGGGACACTCTAATTCCGGCTTTACCTCAGTCTTTCACAACTCTCCCAAATTCATTTTCTCCCCTACCCTGCCTGGACGTCATGGTTGAATGTTTCTAAAGAACACTCACCAGCACTTCAATTCCATCATCATCTTTTCCAGTATAATTCATTTGGCTGTTCCTCAGTCCTAGAACAATACATCCTTTCACTTGACCTTCTGAGCCTGGGATACATTGCTACAGTTGTAGAACATTGTGGATACAGTTGGGATATTGTCCTAGAACTTAGTGGAGCAGTCTGTCAAAACTAGATTTTTCTCACCTCCAGTTTTCTTAAATATAGTAGCTCACTCTGACCACAGCCTTCTTTCTTGCAGTCTTCACTCTCGTTGTTCCTGCTTTTCTCCCTCAGGACACACCTCTAGGCTGTTTATTCCTCCCTCCCTATCATCCTGCTCTTGCTTTCTCTGCCTTCCCTATTTCCTTCTGGACCTTTTCTCTTGCAGTATGGTTCAGTGGCTCACTCAGCATCGTCCTCCTGTCCCTTACTCACCTAATTCTGTGCCTCATTTTGTTTTTCAAATTTACTAGTTTCTTTTTAAATTGACATATAAAATTACTTGTATTTATCAACATACAACATAATGTTCTAAAGTATATATTCATTGTGGAATGATTAAATCTAGCTAATTAACAAACGCATTACTTCACATAGTTATTCTGTGGAAGAGCACTTAACATCCACTCTCTTAGCATGTTTCAAGGATACAACCTATCATCAATAACTAGAGTCACTGTGCTGTACAACAGATCTCTTGAACTCATTCTTCCTATCTAACTATAATTATGTATCCTTTGACCAACATCTCTCCAACCTCCCTTCTCTTCTAACCACCCCCGCTGCTGGTAACCACCATTCTACTCTCTAATTCTATGAGATCAACATTTTCAGATTCAACATATGAGTGAGATCATGTGATCTTTGTCTTTCTGTGTCTGACTTTTTGCATTTAACATAAATGTCTTCC
This sequence comes from Cynocephalus volans, assembly GCF_027409185.1. Taxonomy (NCBI): domain Eukaryota; kingdom Metazoa; phylum Chordata; class Mammalia; order Dermoptera; family Cynocephalidae; genus Cynocephalus; species Cynocephalus volans. The sequence goes on from NC_084473.1 coordinate 76,176,311, forward strand.
AGGTTCATCATGCTGTTGCAAATGACAGGATTTTCTTCCTTTCATATGCCTGAATAGTATTCCATTGTGTATATATATACTATATTTTATTTATCCATTCACCCACTGATGAACTCTTAGGGTGATTCCATAAGATGGCTATTGTGAATAGTGCTGCAGTGACCATGGGAGTGCAGATATCTCTTCAGTATACTGATTTCCTTTCATTTGGATATATACCCAGTAGTGGGATTGCTGGATCATATAGTAGTACAGGCAACAAAAGGAAAAATAGACAAATGGGATTACATCAAACTAATGAATTTCTGCACAGCAAAGGAAACAATCAACAAAGTGAAGAGACAACCTGCAGAATGGGAGAAAATATTTGTAAATTATACATATGATAAGGCATCAATAACCAAAATATATAAGGAACTCAAATAACTCAATAGCAAGAAAACAAATAACCTAATTAAAAAATAGGCAAAAGACCTAAATAGACATTTCTCAAAAGAAGACATACAAATGGCCAACAGGTATATAAAAAGTGCTTAACATCACTAATCATCCGGGAATGCAAATCAAAACCACAATGGGATATCACCTCACTGCTATTAGAATGGCTATTATCAAAAAGATAAAAGATAACAACTGTTGGCAACGATTGTGGAGAGAAGGAAACCTTGCACACTGTTGGTGAGAATATAAATTAGTACAGCCAGTACAATACGGACATTCCTCAAAAAATTAAAAATAGAACAGCCATATGTGCCTCATCTTTACAGCAAAATTCCAACACCTGTCATTACTTCCTCTGCTTTCTTATTTCTTATGCCTGTGGAAGAGCACTTCTGAAGAACTATCTCACATTCATGCAAGTTGACATCCCAGTGCTGCCCATCTCTCTTTTATTTCTTCTTTATTGGTCTGTGCCTACTCATTTACTGTCACTTTTTTTTTCCCCCAAATCCCCCTACTGATCCCTACTCACTCAAAACCCTCTTGCTTAGAGCTTTAGTGTAACACAGAGGTTAAGAGCAGGGACTCACCATCTAGAATAAGTCAAGTCCTTGATCTTGCAAGTATTTTGTGATCCTGGGTAATTTAATTTATCTTTGTCCCTATTTCTTCATCTGTAAAAGGGGGATGATAATGGCATCTACCTTATAGAGTCATCGTAAAGATTAAATTATTTAATATTGGTTAAAAGTACTTAGAACAGCACCTGGCACATAGCAGGAACTGTGTGTTTCTTATTATTGCCTGGTTTATAATTGATAATATTGATGCTGTTAGGCCTAAAGTCCCTCTGTATTGATCCTCTGTATCTACAATTTTGCCCACAACTCATCCACTCTTATTGCGTTCTCTTCATTCTCAGAAATGCTACATTAAGAAGTCATCCTTCTTCCTCTCTCTTTCTGCCTCTGGCCTTGTTTTATGTTTATCTCTCTTTACCTCTCTTTTTTTCACATCTTTAATCTATCCCTTGGTGCAGAATCCATACACTGAGTCTATAAGCGTATTCTCCTATTCTAAGAACGATATCGTCATTATCATTATTGTCATCCCCATCATCATCAGAAACAACAAAAGAATAAAAGGAATATTCCTCTGACACTTCCTCATGTACTGTCCCAGGTCCTTTCTTCTCTTGTCATATAGACTGTGTATGTGTGTGAAAGCTTAGACTTCACCCTTAGCACACTACCTTCTGGCTGGCTCTAGCTGCAATTGCTAATATCAATCAAAGAAACTAATGATTAGCTGATTGTCACATTTGAACATTTGCTTTCTGTCCTCAGTCAGCCCTGACCCTCTTCTGGATTTCACACTGGTAGTCAGTGCTGACTGACGTGACATAACTTCTTGTGCTTGACTATCCCACTCTCACCTGGTTCTTCTTCACGCTCTGACTCTCTCCTTGTTTGCTTTTATAGGCCTTCCTCCCATTTCCTAATTATAGGTTTTCTCCCAGGTCCCATTTTTCACCCTGGTCCTTGCTCTACAATGTGTTCCCTGGGTAACTTAATCTGTTCCCATGATTTATCTTCTTTATTTAGTGGATGTGGTAGTGACTCACAAATCTCTATTTCTAGCCCTGAACTTTCTCCTGAGCTTTCAGACCTTTTTCTGACTATTTACTAGATGTGAACACCCGTAGGCATCCCAAATTCAGTACATCTGAAGTTGAACTCATTATGTTCCCAGTTGTGATATTGCTTCTATATTGCTCTTAGTGGATACCTTCACTATCAACCTAAGGCACTCAAGCCAGAAATCAGATAGTCCTGTTAGCGTCCTTCCTCTCCATTATATTCAATGTACAAACCCCTTTTGATATCACTGTGCTCAAAATTGTATCTCACATCTCTTTCTTCTTAGACTTAACTCTCACTGCCTTAGTTTAGACTGTCATTCTCCTTTATACCTGAGCTATTACAAGAATCTTTGAATGGCTTTTCTCCCCAGTGTCACCTGCTATTTAATCTGTTTTATATACAGTTGACAATTATCTTTCTAGAACATTAACCTGATGATGTACTGTTTTGCTTTAACTTCATAAATGGCTCCTCACTACCTTCACTTTATAATCCAGCTCTTATGCTATACAGTATTTTTTACCATCCAGCCCCTGTCTTTTTCCCCAGCCTCAGCTCTATCAGACCCCCTCCGTGAAGAAATTACACAGATCTATTTTCATATATGATATACTTCTCCTTAATGCCCACATGCTTCTATTCCCATTTCCTAGGGAACTTAACTATTCTTCCATACTTGGCCCAATTTCTCTCTCTTTGGGGAAACTTTTCACAAATCATTCATGAATTGCCAGCATTCATTTATTCTCCTATACTTTTCAAAGTGTTTTGTAGGTGGTAGTTATGATAGTGGTCTGGAACTGTTTGAATTTTCTAAGGGCTCTGTTAATTCCTATGTGCCCAACCCCTAAGACATTGCCTGTAAATTAGTAGGTGCTTAGTGAATGAATGGATTTTAGAACTAAGTATTTCAAAAAGTGGAGTATCTATTTTGTCTCAGTGTAGCTCAGAGTAATGGTAGGAAAAATCATGGAGAAACAAAGATGAATGGAAGAAAGAAAATGGTCAGTAGGCCAAATCATATGGTCCAAATGGAGAAGAAATAGATCTGTGGGTATGGGAGAGTGTGGGAAATTTCTCTAGAAAAGAAAGAAAGAGGATATCATTGAAGCTTTGCCAACCAGTACACCCAAAGAATGCCAGGGAACAATAGCAGCAGAAGGAAAAGGGCAACTCTGTGAGAATGAAAGCTTTGCGCAGCAGAAGTTGTCAGCATCTGCAGAAGAAAGAAGGGACTCCTTGCGGCTATGTTGCACATTTATGCTAAGTAATGATGCTACAAAGCCACATATTCAAAGAACACTGGGCCCATGCTGCATTCTCTGTATCTTTCTCTTAGCTCTATGGAAAACATCCTTGAACTACAGCCAGTATCCTAAGCATAGACCTTCCAGTGCTCTGCTGTTCTCCAGGGCTTTTCTTTCAGAAAATAAACAAACAAACATCAAATTGGTGTACTGGGGAATTGTTCACCATTATTTCTGTTCCTGAAGAGTACAAGGGAATATAAAAGTCCAGGAGGGTCACGAGAACCATTCTTCTCAGTATTAGTACCGTGTGGTTGGGCATTCCCACTTTGCATGGAGCTGCAGAGGACTTCTACGTTTATGCTAATGGGCGTCTTGATGTACAGGTCAGTTAGAAACAATAATAACTACTCATAAAATAAACTGCATATATACATATGCATAAGCTTTTTGTGTGTGAAGAACTTAAAATTTCTAAATTTTATTTTCTCCTTAGAAACATTAGATGCTTCTTTGAGAGATTCACAGATAGAAGATATGCAACATGTTAGACCTGAAAAGAGGACACTGAGGCCTTAGACCTGCTTTGTATCTCTTCCATTACAAGGTCCTCTGAAATATACTTTTTAAAATTAATATGCTATTTTTTAGAGCAGTTATAGGTTTGTAGCAAAATTGAGCAGAAAATACAGAGTTATTAAATATCTCTTGCCTTCAGTCACACAAGCACAACCTTCCCAACTATCTACATACCACGCCAGAGTGGTACATTTGTTACAGTTGAGCCAACATCAACATATTGTTATCACCCACATTTCATGGTTTACATTAGGGTTCATTCTTGGTGTTGTACATTGTATGGGTTTGGGCAAATGTATAATGATGTGTATCCACCATTATAGTATCATAAAGAGTAGTTTCAGTGTTCTAAAAATTCTCTGTGTTCCACCTATTCCCTCACTCCCTCCCAACCTCTGGTGACCACTGATCATTTTGCTGTCTCCATATCATATAGTAACATAGTTGGAATCCTATAGTACGTCTTATAGTTGAATGTCAGAATTTGTAGTTTTCAGAATTTATTCTTTTCAGATTAGCTTCTTAGTAATATGCATGTAAGGTTTCTCCATTGTCTTTTCATGACTTGATAGCTCTTTTCTTTTTAGTACCAAATAATATTCCATTGTCAGGATGTACCAGTTTATTTATTTACTCACTTGCTGAAGAACATCTTGTTTGCTTCCATGTCTTGACAGTTATTAATAAAACTGCTGTAAACATTCATGTAAAGGTTTGTGTGGATGTAAGTTTTAATTTCTTTGGGGTTAATACCAACGAGCATGATTACCATATTGTATGTAAAAAAAAATATGTGTAGTTTTACAAGAAACTGCCAAACTGTCTTCCAGAGTGGCTGTACCATTTTGCATTCTCACCAGCAATGAAGGAGATTTCCTGTTGCTTCATGTCCTCACCAGCATTTGGTGTTGTCAGTGTTTTGGATTTTGGCCATACGAATAAATGTGAGGTGGTGTCTCAGTATTTCAATTTGCAATTCCCTGATGACATATGATGCTGAATATCTTTTTATATGCTTACTTGCCATCTGTATATCTTCTCTGGTGAGTCTGTTCAGGTCTATTGCCCATTTTAAAATTGGTGGTTCTTTTTTTAATTGTTGAGTTTTAAGAATTCTTTTATATTTTGCGTAACAGTCCTTTTTTAGATGTGTCTTTTAGAAATATTTTCTCCCAGGATGTGTTTTGTCATATTCTCTTGATTGTGATGAAGTCCAGCTTATTGTTTATTTATTTCATGGTCTGTGCCTTTGGTGTATCTAAGAATTCATTGCCATACCCAAGGTCGTATGGGTTTTCTCCTATGTTATCTTCTAGGAGTTTTATAGTTTTGCTTTTTATATTTAAGTGTATGATCCATTTTGAATTAATTTTTTGCTAAGTGTGTAAGGTCTGTATCTAGATTCATTTGTTTGCATGTAGATGTCCAGTTGTTCTAGCACCATTTGTTGAAAGGTTAACTTTGCTCCACTGTATGGCTTTTGATCCTTTGTCAGAGATCAGTTGACTGTATTAATGTGGGTCTCTTTCTTAGCTCTTTATTTTGTTCCATTGATCTATTTGCCTGTTCTTTCACCAATACCACATTGTCATTATCACTGTAGCTTTATAGTAAGACTTGAATTCGGCTAGTGTCAGTCCTCTGACTTTATTCTTCTCCTTCAATATTGAGTTTGCTATTCTAGGTCTGAAATATCTTGAAAAATTGTATTATTATCATGATAAAAACAAACCTATAATACTAGGGATATAAAAAGAAATATATAAAAAAATTATTCTCCTGTTATATGTATATTATGCCATCGAACATAAGAGTAAATCTGCTATGGATAATATTTTTATGAATAAATAATACACAGAACTAAATTTCACTTTATTGTAGATTACTGAAATATTCTGTGACCTATTAATTTATGATACTTAATGTAGTTTTTTCTGCGGCAAGGTTGTTTAGACACCATTGCCAAATAGAATTATATATTTGAACAAAATATCCTTCTACAGCATTCTTACATAAAATTGGAGGAATATATTAACTGTCAGAAACAGTCAGAATGGAAACTCTAGTTGGATTTATAGGACACCAAAAGTCAATCTAGAAAAATCTGTGAATTTTTTAGTGAGATGTTTCAAAGAAAATATCTTGAAAATTGCTTTAAAGCAATTACTTTTCTAGATACCAAAAAAAGTTTCCTTTCTCATTTTTACTTTGATGTGTTGAACAGTACTCTTTTTAGAACCAGACTGATCAGAGCTTGAAGAGATATCCATTGAATTCCTAACTGTGTCTTACAAGGAAAAATTGAAGAATGTAGACCTGGAGGAGAGAAGACTTGAGGGAGTGGAACAGCAAGATTGGAGAAACAGGTCTAAGTTTTTTCACAAATATGAAGGGTCTTTGTGGGAAAGACTGATTGGCTGATTTCTGTTAATTTCAGAATGCAGATCAAAGGCTAATTATGCATAATTCCTATAGGGAGGGAATGATGACAGTGAGATCTGCACACTGAATTGAAGTACACCAAGAGGCAGTGAGCGCCTCACCACATTGTTACTAACAGGAGATGCCTGACCAGTTGTGTGGAGTGGATTCATGCAATAGGTGAAGGTTTCACTATATAGGAGTATAAATGTACAAATTATGTTCAAAATCAATAGTGTCCAAATACAAAATATAAATAACAATGAAATACCATCTTAATTTTCCAGTGAAGAAAGATCAAAATATATGTGTGTCTTAGTCAGTTTGGGCTGCTATAACAGCATACCACATACTAGATGGCTTAAACAGCAGAAATTTATTTCTTACACTTCTGGAGGCTGAGAAGTCCAAGAACAATGCAATGGCAAATTCAGTGTCCAGTGAGGGCACTCTTCCTGTTTTGCCAGTGGCTATTTTCTAGTTGTGTCTTCACATGGCAGAGAGGAGAGAGATCATCTTTCTGCTGTTTCTTCTTATAAGGGTGCTGATTTCATTCATGAGGGCTCTACTCTCTTGACCTAATTATCTCCCAAAGCCCTCACCTCTTAATACCATCACATTTGGGTAGGATTTCAACATATGGATTTTAGGAAGGACACAAACATTCATTCTGTAACAGTGTCTGTGTTATACATCCATCCATCCATCCATGTGCACGTACCTTTCCAATGTTAGAGAGGATGAAGAGGAAGAATAACTGACATTGCTGATAGAAATATGAGTTTATCAATTTTTATGGGAGGAATTTTGTTAAAATCCTTAAAAAGTACTTTCCAGGGAGGAACATTCTCATTTATAAGACTGTTCTTCTTTGAGTTTGGCTTCCCAGAAGCACACGATGAGATGGGGATTTCATGAGCATGTGATTTATTGAGGAACAGTTCCTTGGGTAACTGATGACAGAATGGGAGAAATAGAATAGTTAAGGAGGCATGATCTCAGGCCAAGTCCTGCAGGAGATTAGCTTGAGGTGCTCTGGAATGTGAGTGCCCCCGAGGTTGTCCTAATCTGAGCCTAGGGAGCTGGGCTTTCATGCTCTACATGTGTCAGTCATTAGTTAAGTGGTGGGGTCATGTGTGGGCATAGAAACTCCGTAGTCTGAGAGAGAATCCACCAAAAAAGAGTTGCAGCTGTCACTTGTAAGAAGCAAAAGCTCCATGAAGCCACAACATTGAAAAAATCGGTTCAGGAGTGTCTGGATAGAGCACCAGCATCAACTGATACAAATATTTACCACAGGAAAAACATCACACTGTTTAATAAAGCAAAAATGTTGAAAACATGGGAATTGAAAGCAATAATGGTCAAATACAGACTTTTCAGCTGTGAGTTGATGCGACACGGAAGACTCTCCTATAGCAATGGAACTGTCAGGTAATTACTATGCACAATAAAATTCCAATTGAAAACACACTGCATATATATAGATAGTTAGAGTTATGTGTAGAGAAAAGTGAAAGGTATAACGACCAAGTAGGGCTTATCTCAGAAACACAAGGTTGGTTTGGTACTACAAATAGAAGATTGTTTGAAATAACATAATCATCTCATTAACTGCCATAAATGGAATTGACTAAACATCTATAGTAAATAACATAATTATAAAACAAGTCTTTTTTTAAAAAAATTATAAATCAGAAGAAGTTGGGTATCATTTTTGTCCCCACCTGTATATAAGATTCTGGCTGTGATCGTGAGACATGAAAAATAGAAGTCATAAGAACTAGAGCAAAGAATTAAAAGTGTTATCATTATTAGATAATAACAGTGTTCTTTAAAACTTAAAACAATTCAGACAAGCTATTTGAGCTAATAAGAGAACATAGCAATGTTTCTGGATGTTAGGCAAACGTGTAAAAAACAACAGCACTCTTCTATACAGTCAAGAAATCGAAGACTGTTAACCTCTGAATGGATCTAGCAAAAGCTTTATAAGACCTTCATGAAAACATTGTGAAATGTTATTGAAAGACATAAAGGAAGAGCTAAATAAAAATTTAAAATTATATAATATTTTTGGATGGGAGAAATCAATATAGTGAATATATCACTTCTCCAAAGATTAATCTATAACTTCAACATTGTTTCAGTAAAAATTCAGATTTTTTACACAATGTGGTAAAATGTATCTGAAATTCATAAGGAAGTCAGAATCCTCAAAGACAGTCAAGATTTGCTTTTCCAGTAATGGAGCTTTATTTTAAAGCTATAGTTTTTAAGATGGATATTAATCCAGGATAGTCAAATTTGCTAACTGAGAAAAATAGCCAAGAAATTGAGCCAAATGCAAATGAGTGACACTACATAGCAATCAAAAAAGTGATAGAAAAGTGACTAAGTAAATGAAGCTGGGACTTTTGGCTATCCTTATGGAAAAAAAAAAATGAAATTAGATCCGTGCCTCATACTACGTATTAAAAATTAATAGCAGATAGATTAGAAACCTAATTTAAATATATAACATTTTAGAGAAAACTTAGAAGAAAGCCTTTAAGGTCCTGAGTTAGGTAATGATTTTGTACATAAGATACACAAATTTAGACTATAAAGGAAAAAATGATGTATTTAACTATTTTAAAATATAAAGCTTCTGAATGACAAAAACTGTAAAAACTAAATGAAAAGACAAGCTTCATATACTAGAGATGGTGTCCGACAAACATAAAGCTCACATTGCATTGTCATTCGTCTTATACGAAGAATTCTAAAGTAATAACAGAACCAATATAATAATAATAAGAAAAATGTGCCAAAGTTTTGAACAGGCAACTTTTAAGAGGAAAAAAATCCAAATATATAGTTTACTGATAATCAGGGCAATGCAAATTCCAGATTGGCATAAACTACTAAGACTGAAAATGTGGGTAAAGATTAAGACAAACTTTTTCAAATTGTTGGTGGAATTATAGATTGATACAGCTAACTAGGTGAAAAGCTTTTAAGGATACTGAAGATATATAAACCCTGTGATCCTAACATTCACTTTCTAGTCAAATACTCTAGAGGCAGGAGCCAGAGAGGCACATATAGTAATGTAGATTGCAGCAGAATTTGTAGTAGTGTAAATAAACTATATTCTCATTGTGTGTATGTGTTTGTATGTGTGTATCTGTGTGTGTGGTGACCCAGTGGCAATTACCACTTCTGGTCAAGATGGAGTAATGGAGACCAGATTCAGCTCCTGCCTGAAAATATATAAAACAACAGTTTTCAAGGCAAGGGACATTAGGCATTAATGCACATTGATCTTTGAGAGATGGGCAATAGAAGAAATGAATCCCAACTTACTACATTGGGAGAGTTTTCAGGGCACAGTGGAGAATGGGTATTCCAGTCAGTCCCTAGTGGACTCCCTGAATTGAGAGACTGATTTGAGATTATAGGGAGGCTCAGATGTCTAGAGTTTGCAGGATAGAATACTAGAGAGGAGAAAGTCATATCAGAAAAAAAGTTCTGGAGATCTCAGAGAGTCCTCCTCTTGTAATCAGCTGATCACTTGCATATATGTGAGAAAAAGACCTGCGGGTGGAGAAAGAACCACCCAAAAGGATTAGAGGGAAGGAAACATGCTGGGTACTCACACACATTTGGGAATAACACTTGTTTACAACAGTTAGGCTGGAAAATTTCGGGAATTGTTAGGCATTGGATTTAGGATGAGACTCTCACTCAGGGAATAATTAACTCTAGATTGTTCACCAATTTGGTTTTGCCTAATCTTCAAAGCAAGTTGCAAAAGGATGCAATTGTTTCAAGTAATTTACCTGTGTCCCAGGAAAAAGTTCAAGAATACTTATAGAAATACCAGAATAACCTGAACCGAACAAAGTAGAATTCACAGTATCTGGCACAGAATAACAAATTACCAGATGAGTGAAGAAGCAGGAGAATATGACCCATAATGAGGACAAAAACCAATCAATCAAAACTGATTCAGAAGTGATACAGATGTTAGAATTAGCAAATGTGAAAGCAGCTGTTATGACTGTATTCCAGATGTTCAAATAGTTGGAGACATGGAAGGAATTTAAAAGACCCAAGCTAACTTCTATAGATGAAAACTACAATGTCTGAATTGAAAAACACACTGGATGGGATTAACTGTAGATTAGAAATGACAGGAAAAAAGATAAGTGAACTTCAAGACATAGCAATGGAAACTGTTCGTAATGGAACAGAAAAACAAAAATTCAAAACTTTGAAAAGCACTTCAGTGAGCTGTGGGACAATGTCAAGTAGCAAAAAAAAAAAAAAAAAATATTTGAAGAAACAACGGCCAAAAATATTCTGAACATGATGAAAACTATACACCCAGAGATCCAAGAAGTGAAACAACTCCCTGGCACAAGAAATATGAAGAAAATCCCACCAAAGAATGTGTCATAACCAATTTGCTCAAAACCAATGATAAACAGAATATTTTAAAATATTCTGCCAGAGGGGAGAGAAAGAAAAATATGATACATTATGCACAATGTAAAAAAAGATAATGATACAGAATATTTCTCATTTGAAACAATACAAGTGAGAAGGTAGTGGAAAAATATTTTTAAAGTGTTGAAAGAAAAAAAAAAAAACTCAACATTGACTTCTATATCCAGTGGAAATATATTTCAAAAAAGGAAGGCAAAATAGAGCCTTTTTTTCCCGACTTACAGCAGCTGAAAGAAATCAACAGCCAGCTGGCCCATTACTAAATATTAGGCAAATGCAGTTGACCCTTGAACAATGCAGAGGTTAGGGGCACAGACCCCTGTGCAGTTGAAAATCTATGCATAATTTTTGTTTGTTTTTGTTTGTTTGTTTATTTTTTTAGATCTCTTGGTATTATTGAGCTTTGTGGGATGGGTGGAGGCATGGCACCTAGAACTGAGGCCCAGTGGAAGAAGGAATGGGGAGGTGGAGAAGGACGCCTGGACGGAGAGTCAAGGAAGGTGCTGGATTATAGGTTTAGAGGGTGACGCTCTCCATCCTCCATCATCTCAGTTCTGCAGGTCTATTGTGTGAGGCTTTGGCAGACTGTTGCAAATAAGGTCCATGGCTTTGCATCTCCTTGAAGTTGTCCTAAGGGGTGGTGGCTGTAGGGTTGGGGTGTGTGGGCTGTCAGGGTATGGCCATAGGGGTCACCTGGAATGTTCCTGGGATGTAGGACCCAAAGAATGCCACCTTCTGAGCTTCAGGGCAAAGCATGGGGATGCCTGGGTGGGATTTTGGTTCAGTGGTCTGGTAGTCAGGGCAGCGGTGGGGGAGTCAAGGAAGCAGACCCCAGCCCAGGCTCCCTGGGAAACCCTGAGGGGTAGGGGAGTGGGAGGGCTGTGTGTATAACTTTTGACTCCCATTTTGAGTTGATTTTGGTATATGGCAAGAGGTACGGGTCTAGTTTCATTCTTCTACATATGGATATCCAGTTTTCCAGCACCATTTATTGAAGAGGAAGTCTTTCCCTGAATATATGTTCTTAGTGCCTTTGTTGAAGATCAGTTGGCTGTACGTTTGTGGGTTGATTTCTGGATTCTCTATTCCATTAGTCCGAGTGTCTGATTTTATGCCAGTACCATGCTGTTTTGGTTACTATAGCTTTGTAGTATGATTTGAAGTCAGATAGTTTTATGCCTTTGGTGTTATTTTATTTTATTTTTCTTGCTCAGGATTGCTTTGGCTATTTGCAATCTTTCATTACTCCATATGAATGTTGGGATTGTGTTTTCTATTTCTGTGAAGAATGTCATTGATATTTTGATGGAGATTGCTATGAATCTGTAGATCACTTTGGGTGTTATGGGCACTTCACAATGTTGGTTCTTCCAATCCAAGAGCATGCGATGTTTTTCCATCTTTCTGTGTCCCCTTTAATTTCTTTCAGCAGTGATTTGTAGTTCTCATTGTAGAGATCTTTCACTTCCTTGGTTAAATTGATTCCTAGGTATTTTATTTTATTTTTTGGTGATTACAGTAAATGGGCTAGCTTTCTTGATTTCTTTTTCTGTTAGTTGGTTGTTGGCACATAAAAACATGACTGATTTTGCATGTTGATTTTATATCCTGCAACTTTACTGAAATTGTTTATTGGCTCTAGGAGTTTTTTTTATAGAGTCTTTAGTGTCTTTCTGTATATAGGATCATGTCATCTGCCAACAGGGACAATTTGACTTTGTCTTTTCTGATCCAGATGCCCTTTATTTCTTTCTCTTGCCTGATTGCTCTGGCTAGTACTTCCAATACTATGTTACATAGCAGTGGTGAGAGAGTGGGCATCCTTCTGATATATGGCTTTAATTATGTTGAGGTACTTTCCTTCTATACCTAATTTGCTGAGAGTCTTTATCATGAAGGATGCTGAATTTTGTCAAATGCTTTTTCTGCATGTATCGAGATAATCATATGGTTTTTGTTCTTGATTGTATTGATGTGGTGTATCAAATTTACTGTCTTTCACACGTTGAACCATTCTTGGGATGAATCCCACTTGATCATGGTGTATAATTTTTTTGATGTATTACTGTGTTCTATTTGCTAATATTTTATTGAGGATTTTTGCATCTATGTTCATCAGAGACATTGGCCTGTAGTTTTGTTTTTTGTTGTTGTTGTTGTATCTTTGTCTGTTTTTGGTATCATGGTGATATTGGCTTCATAGAATGAGTTTGGGAGAATGGCCTTTCTTTCAATGTTTTTGTATAGTTTGAAGAGAATTGGTTTTAATTCCTCTTTAGCGGTTTGGCAGAACTCAGCAGTAAAGCCATCCTGAACTTTTCGTTGCTGAGAGACTACTGATTACCCCTTCTATCTTGTTGCTTGTCTTTGGTCTGTTCACGTTTAATATTTCTTCTTGCTTTAGTCTTGGTCATTTGTATGTGTACAAAAATTTATGAATTTCCTCCAGGTTTTCAAATTTGTGAGTGTATCATTGTTTATCATCGCTTCTAATGATTTTTTTGTGTTTCTGTAGTATTGGTTGTAATGTCTCTTTTTTCATATCTGGTTTTTGTTATTTGGGTCTTCTCTGTCTCTCTCTCTTTTAATTAGCCTAGCTAATGGTTTGTCTATTTTGTTTATCTTATTAAAAAAAGCAACTTTTTGTTTCATTGATCTTTGTATTAAAGACTTAAATGTAAGACCTGAAACTATAAAACTCCTAAAAGAAAACATAGGGGAAATACTTCAGGAGGTGGAACTGGGCAAAGACTTTATGAATATTACCCCCAAAGCACAGGGAACAAAACGAATAATAAACAAATTGGATAATATCAAACTAAGAAACTTCTACACAGAAAAAGAAACCATTAACTGAGCAAAAAGACAGCCCACAGAGTGTGAGAAAACATTTGCAAACTATGCATCTGACAAAGGATTAATATCTACAGTATACAAGGGACTGAAACAACTTAACATTAAAAAAACAAATAACCAATTAAAAATAGGCATTTCTCAAAGTAAGATATACAAATGGCCAACAGACACATGAAAAAAATGTTCAATCACTCAGCATCAGGGAAATGAGAATCAAAACCACATTGAGATATTATCTCACCTCAGTTAGACTGGCTGTTATCGAAAAGGCAGAGGATAACAAATACTGGTTAGGATGGGGGGCAGGAATGCTCCTGCACTGTTTTGGGGACTGTAAGATGGTGTTGCCATTATGGAAAACATTATGGAGATTCCTCAAACAACTACAGATAGAACTGCCTTACTATCCAGCAATTTCAAAGCTGGGTGTATAGCCAAAGAAATGGAAATCATCATGTCAAAGGGATAACTGAACTCCCATATTTATCACAATTCTGTATACAATAGCCAAGAGTTGGAACCAACCTAAATGTTCATCATTGGATTGATTACTGGATAAGATAAGTGTGAAATTTTTTATGTTTATTCCACACAATGAATTTTTTATTTTTTAATTTCACACAATGGAATATTACTGTGCATAAAAAAGGATGAAATATTGCCATTTGCAGCATCATGGATGAATTTAGGGAAAATTATGTTAAGTGAAATTAGCCAGGCACAGAAAGAGAAATACTGGATTTCCTCATTCGTAAGTGGGAGCTAAAAAATAAACAAATAAATAAAAAGAGAAAGATACAACAAACACAATAATATGTTGAACTTTCAAAAGGAGAGTACAGAACTGAGGTTATCAGAGGTGGGAAAAGGGGTGAGGGAGAAGGGTAAGGGAGGAATTGGTAAAGGGCCACAAAAACGATTACATTGTATAATGTTGAATATACTAATTATCCTGATTTGAACATCACACATTGCACGCAGGTATTGATATTCAACTCTGCACCTCACAGGTATGTGCAATCAACTGTGTTTCAATAAAAAAATGAAAATAGAAAAAAAGAAACTTCTGACTCCCTAAAAACTTAACTATTTATTTACTCAACTACTAAGTACTTAACTCCCTAACTACTAATAGCCTACTAATAGCCAACTGTTAGGTAGGCTACTTAACACTTTGGTTAGGTATGTCATGCATTCATGACATACCTAACTAAAAATTTTCCAGTATATTTATTGAAACAAATTTGTGTGATAATGACAGTATGGTATTGGTAAAAGAACAGGAAAATAGATCAATACAATGAAATAGCTCAGAAGTAGACCCACGTAAATAAAGATCAGAGTGGAAAACAGTGAAATAGAAAACAAAACAAGAAAGAAAATCAATGAAAAGAAAAGCAGGTTCTTTGAAGTTTGATAAATTTGATTTTTCTATGCAGACTTAGAAGGAAAAAATATAGAAGATAAATTAGCAACAGCAGGCATGAGAATGGTTTAATCACTAATAGGTCTACAGGCATTAAAAGGATGATAAGGGAATATTTTGAAGAACTTTATGCCAATAAACTGGGCAGCTTAGTTAAAAAGGACAAATTATTCCAAGGACACGAACTACCAGAATTCAGTCAAGAAGAAATAGATAACCTGAATAGCTCTCTATCTATGAAAAAATTTGATTTTTAGTTAGAAATCTCACAAGGAAAAATCCAGGCCATATGACTTCACCATTGAAATCTACCAAACACGTGAAGAAGAAATATACCAATTCTACACACCAGAGTTCCTCCAGAAAATTAAAGAGAAGGTAGTAATTCCCATCTCATTCTTTATGGCCAGCATTAACCTAATACCAAATTTTCAGATGAAAATACCACAAGGAAACAAAACAAAACAAAACAAAACTATTATTGTATTGTTTTTGAACTTAGATAGAAAAGTGCTAAACAAAGTTTACCAAATTGAATCCAATGATATATAAAAATAAGGGTATATAATCACCAAGTGAAATTTATCCTAAGAATGCAAAGGTAGCTTACTATTCAGAAGTCAATTAGTTTAATCATCATACTAATGAACTTTTAAAGCAAAACTGCATGATTACTTCAATGGACATAGGAAAAAGCATTTGAGCATTTGCATCCATTCATTATAAAACTCTAGCAAACTAGGGACAGAGGGAACTTCTTCAAGTGATAAAGAGCATCTAAATAAAACCTGCAGCAGACATAAACTTACTGCTGAAAGACTGAAAAAATTCATTTTTTCCTTAAGATCAGGAGCAAGATAAGTATGTCCACTCTCACCACTTCTATTCATTGTTGTACGGGAAGATCTAGCCAGTGTAACTAGGGAAGAAAAAGAAATCCAGATTGGATAGGAAAGTAATTTGGAGAAAATGTGATTGCCTATGAAGAAAATCTTATGATCTACAAAGAATCAACTAGGTTAATAAGTGAATTGAGCAAATTTGTAGGCTACAAAAGAAATTAGAAATTGATATTTAAAAGGTAATATCATTCATAATAGCATAAAAACATACAATCTACTTGGAGATAATTCTGAAAAAACAAGTGCATAACCTATATACCAAAAGCTACAAAACATTACTGAGAGAAATCAAAGGTATAAGTAAACAGAGAGATAAACTCTGTTTATGGATCTACAAACAGATTATTAAGGTGTTAATTCCCCTAGATTTAGGATTGTGAGATAAAATACAGGATGCCCACTTAAATTTAAATTTCATGTAAAAATTGGTAATTTTTAGTGTAAATATATTTCATCTTGTGTTTTTATTTGCTAAATCTGCCAACCCTACCTGAAATTGATTCTATGCAATCCCAATCAAAATCCCAGTAAGAGTTTTTTGTAAAAATTGACTAACTCATTTTACAATTATTTACACAGAAATACCAAGGCTCCAGAAAAACAAATATAACTTTGAAAAGGTAGAACTATGTTAGAGGACTGACACTATGTGACTCAAGACTTATTTATGAAGGCACAGTAATCAAGACTGTGTGGTGGGCATCAAGATGGACAAATAGATCAGAATAAGATAATAAAACGTCCAGAAATAGAGCAAATTGTATATGGATAACTGATTTTTGACAAAGGTGCAAAGGCAGCTCTTTGCAGAACGGATAATCTTTTTCACAAATGGTGCTGAAACATTTGTATATCCTTATGCCAAAAAAAAAAAAAAAAACTTTAATCCATAACTCACCTCATATTACAAAATTGGCTCAAAATAAAATGTGGAATGTATTTCAACTATGAAACCTAAAACTCTAAAACTTCTGAAAGGAAACAATAGGAGAAAACCTTGTGACCTTAGATACAACACAAAAAGCACAATCCATGAAACAAATCAATAAACTGGACTTTGCAAAATTATAATCTTTAGTTTTTTGTTTTTTTTTAAATTTTATTTTGTCGATATACATTATGGCTGATTATTGCTCCCCATCACCAAAATCTCCCTCCCTTCTCCCTCCCCCCCTCCCCCCCAACAATGTCCTTTCTGTTTGCTTGTCGTATCAACTTCAAGTAATTGTGGTTGTTATATCTTCTCCCCCCCCCCCCCCGGTTTTGTGTGTGTGTGTGTGTGTGTGTGTGTGTGTGTGTGTGTGTGTGTGTGTGTGTGTCGCTTCTCAGCCTTTTAGCTAAGATCAAGTGTAGTATCTGTTCTTATCAGTTTAATCTTTAGTTTTTTTGAAAGGCATTGTTATGAGATTAAAAAATTCAGCTACAGACTGGAAGAAAATCTTTGCAAAGTATATATCTGATAACGAACTTGTATTCAGAATATATAAGCAATTCTCAAAACTCAGTAATAAGAAAACATACAAACCAATTTAAAATATGGACCAAGTGATTTGAACAGACTTCATCAAAGAAGAAAAGAGGCTGGCAAATAAGGACATGAAAATAATTTCAACATTTCAGTCTTTGCAATTATGTAAATTAGAACGACAATGGGATACACACTATTGGAAAATTAATGTTAGAGAGACTGATCCCACACCACGTTTTTGTGAGAACATGGAACAACTAGAACTCTCATACTGTGCTGGTGGGAAAGTAAAATGGTAAAAACACTTGAAAACAGTTTGCCAGTTTCTTAAAAAGTTCAATATGCACCTACCATATGTCTATACAAAGAGTTGTAAATGCATGTTTATAGAAGGTTTTTTTATAATAGCCCCAAAGTGGAAACAACTCTAATGTTTATGAACAGATGAATGCGTGTGTATGTAGTGGAATTCTACTCATCAATTAAAGGAATGAGCCACTGACACACTCAACATGGATGGCTCTCAAGATGCTTATGCAGAGTGAAAAAAGGCACATTAAAAAAAGAATACATACTGTATGATTCCATTTATATGAAATTCTAGAGAACACAAAGTAACTTGTGACAGAAAATGCATCAGTGATTGCCTCTGAAGAAGGCATGGGGTGGAGGGGGAAGGGAGGAAATGATAGGGGAGTGGAAGGAATCTTTGGAGGGTAATGAGTATTTCTGTTATCTTGCTTGTGGTTATGGTTTCACATCTGCAACAACTTATCAAATTGTACACTTTAAGTATCTGCATTTATACCTAAATAAAGCTGTTAGGAATAAAATAAAATAACTTGAAAACTGGCGAATACTATATGATCCCGATGAACCAGTAACACCAGCAAACAAAACAGTGGACTTGATCTGTATGTAACCAGCATCGATAAATCTCAAAAATATAATGATCCCTGCAAATGACTTCATATAATATACTGTTTATATAAAATTTTGAATTAAACAAAGCACTGTCATGTATGCCTAATGAATACATAAGTATCTATTAAGTGCTGGAAAAAATTTACTATAAAACATGGGATGGATAAATACCAACTGAAGACAGTGGTTACTCTTGGAAAGGAGGAAGGAAAGATGGGATGAAACTTGAGTTGTTTCTGAAACATTTCTTTCTTTGAAATATATAAAATTAATTTGGCACACTGTTAACATATCTATGTTATCTTGAGGGTAGGGATATGTTTATTTCCATACTTTTCTGTTTGACATGTTTCACGATTAGCAGTCATCCAACTCCACAAGGAAGCCATGAAAGGAAGATCCTATGCTCAATACTGAACTAGGAGGACAGTTGTTTTAAGTGCCACTTCTCTGTAACCTCTCTTCCATCAAGTAGATCTCCTCAGGACCTTAAATTTTAACTAGGTTGCTAGACCACTACGGAATCTGCAAAATTTCCACCTACAGCGCAGTAAATGTTATTCTGGAGTACTTTACAGTCAGCACATTTTCCATTGTGCCGATGTTGTGAACTTAGCAACTGATTATTTCAGAAACGTGTTGATGGGTGAGTAGATAGTACAGTCCTAGTAGAACAAAGGAAGCCTCAGTGCAGTATTCCATATGTCAGAAGTTGGCCAAAATCATCGTTTTGTCCCAGGATACCTTTTGAATCATCCAAGTCAAACCAAGGTACAAAGTAGCACATGTTTCATATTTGCTTTACTGTCAACTAAGGGGAAGGTGTTTGAATTTCAAATAATGCTGAGTTCAAAGAGTTTTGAACCGCAGTTTCTAAATCAAAAGATGTGGCTTTGTTTTTGTTGAGAGTATGAATGTTTATTGTTAGGTAGACTATTTTAATAACAGACCAGTGTATGAGCACCTGCTTTATATCTTGCCTCACTATTATAGAGACAATTCACATTTTCAGGCACCAGCATTCACTATTGTAATGCAACAGAGTATATTCTCTAAAAACATATTTCTTTGGCGTGAGTGAGGATTGCACATTGAAAGTTACCTTATACTTCTTTTGGGGAAAAAAAAGATTACTCTAGAAGGCGCTGTATTGCTTGACTTAAGTTAGTGGGGATGAGAGCATGATAGAATGGAAGTGCTTGTATGAAATGATTTTTAAAAATTAGGGCTAATATCAACAGAAAAATAAGCCAGTACTATAAAGAATGAATCAAAATTGGAAAATGTTGAGAAAATTTGATATGGCTTACCTATTTTAACTGTTCCCATAAAAAATTGTGGTTTAGGTTTTCTTTTGTTACATTTGCTGCAAAGCATTTTTAAAAAAGCCTGACATCCAGGATTCATAAAAATAAAATTTAAATGTCTGGGTCAGAGAAGTTAATTGTTATATTCTTGTTAAGGATTTGTGAGAATGATAGTTTTCAGTTTACATGATTTGTGCATTGTTGTTTTCATAAATTTGTAAGCATGGTAAAATAATATAGTCACATTTAAGAAACATTCTTGTGTAAAAATTAATAAATTTAATAGGACTACAGTGGTACTTGTTTGTAATTCAAGGATGAATTCAAAATAATTTGGCATAATTGTGCATATTTAAACAATCGTGATGTGGTATTCTTTTTACCTGGGAATTGGCGTCAATAGATTTCTTCAGAAAAGCTTTCTGTAAGCAATTTGGTAAAGCTTGACCTGGCCACTCAATTTTGCCAAGATGAAAATATCCATCATAAATATCTTAACGCTGCTAATGCTCAGAGGAAAAATGTGCTTGTTTACGCACGTGCTCAGTTATCTCTCCCTGTAAAAATTAAAATGTGTAGTGACGCTTCAACTTCAGGAAGTCACATCAGCCTCACAGAATTTCTGAGATTAGTTATCACTGTGTTGTTTTCAATTAGAGTATGTATATTCAAATTTTCAGAATGTGGATGTATTCTTTGTTTTGGGTATCACAGTTTTTTGGGGTTTTTTTAATATGAAGAGACAACTACAAGCTTTAGAGGGACTTATACTACCCTTAGTCAAGAGCCTGTAATTCTTGATGTAAAATAATGATAATAGTAATAATAATAAAATAACATGCTTGAGTCAGATCTACTATGTTCAAAGCGGACTTCATGTGTTTGTTTCTGTTTCAGGTAATAGATCCTGTGTTTGGCTTTTTGCTCCAAATACTTTAGATAATAATTAAAGACCAGATAATAAAAAGGGATTATAACTAATAATCATAATAAAAATAATAAAAACTAACATTTATTGAGGGTTTACTATGCACTATATTTTTTATGCAATATGCATGTGTTATCTAATTTGATCTCCACAACAATTGCATGATGTCTGTGTTATTGTCATCCTCAGTTTATAATTGTGCAATGAAATATAGTCAGATTAAGTAACATGCTGTAGGTCAGCAAACTAGCATGTGCAGGGTCTGGATTTAAGCAAAAAACAGGCCATCTGATTCCACAGCCTATGCTCTTAACACTAGCCTGTACTGCTACTAATTAGTAACTTGGCTCTAGTATTTATCAAATTGAGATGTTCTTTTTTAAGTATACCAAGTTTTAGCAAATGGCACATTTTATTGTAAGAGAAATGATTTAGTAGTTAGATATGAATATATGCTAAATACCACTTAGTGGTAGCCTATTCACAGTTTTTCATTCTCATAGGAAGTGCACGATGGAGAGTTCCATTTACTATAAACTTTATGAAATTATTATGAACAAAATAGAGAGATAGTAAATTCAATTAAGCAAGTGATATGCTCTTGAAAATGTGTCAGGAGACCTGGGGATTAGAAGGTCTGGCCAAAAAATAATACAAAGAGATTGTCAATGAAATACAGAATTGTGTAATTGTAAGACTAATCGTGGATATAGAATATTAAAAAGTAAATTCAACATTAACAGCAATGTCTTCTCTAGTCTTTTATGTGTGTATCATTTATTTTTTGTAAGTCACAATATAATTATAACCTGGAATTGAAAAATAAGAAAATAACTATAAATCTCAGAGGTGTTTTTGCATGTTTATTACTCAACCTAACTAAAAAGTACTTTGGATCATGTTACACACAGCCATTGTTCTGACATGTCATCAAAAGTCCTTGATATAGGGCTGGCCGATTAGCTCAGTTGGTTAGAGCTTCCCCCTTGTAACACTGAGGTCAAGGTTTTGGATCCCCTTACTCCTTAATAGCCAGCCGCAAAAAAAAAAAAAAAAAAAAAAAAGGTCCTTGGTCTAAAGATAAAAAAGTCTTGTTTCAATACTTGCAAGAATTTTTCCTTGGAGGTAAAGAGTTATAACCAGGGAAAGATCCAGGTTTTGTGAGGACTAGAAAATACTCAATTTGGGGCCTCCTTTAAAAAAAATTATGAATATGAAAATAGGTAGAAATGTGAGTACTTATTTAGAATGAGAAAAAGTCACACCAAAATACAAATTTTAAAAGGCTGATAGATACCACTTTTAAAAGGCTAATAAATATCACAAAATTCATAAAACTAAATAATCTTGTTAACTACTGAACATCACTTTTATGCTTTTTTCCCCTACGTATTTTGGATGCATACCCTTTGATCACCTCTTCATATATGAAGTTTTATATTTTCTGTAGAAAAAACAGAATGACAATTCAGTCATTGCTCTAGCGTGGTTGATTGACATATATGTATGGCATTTAATTATTATCAGTTTAGAAAAATATCGATTACTTTTGCAACTCATTATAGATGATGTATGTAAAGTTTCTGAAATTGTTTTTAAACTTGGGCAGACCTCTATCAAATTTTATTTATGTCTGAGCTGTTATATTTCAGGGAATTTCAAGGTTTCCGAGCAGTGACTAGTGTGAAATACTTTGAATTTATGGCACTCATTAACCAGTTTGTGGTTGATGAGAAAGCATATTTAATGTTTTTCATTATAATTTTTGTTGTTCAAATTTTGTGTATATATCAGCAAGAAATTTTATGTTTTTTTTCCAGCATATCTATGTAGTTCAGTCTTTTTCTTTAATTGAGTCACCAAATAATCAGAGGGCCTATGAATTATTTTTATTTGAAAAATATTTTTTCTCTTAATAAATTCAGCTTTTGGATTGATCTGAGAACAAATTTGGTATAATTTAATTTTAAATATCAGACTAATTTCTTTTGACTTGATTTCATTACTCGTATTTATCACATTTCATATCCATGAAATTTTCTAAAATTTTCAGTTTTTAAAAAATGCATTTAAACATGGCTAAAAATGTTATTCTTCCTACGCAAACAAATTAAGGGCTCATAATGGCTCTCTTGCTTTATTGGAATATACCAAAATTTTATTTACAATGGAATGCTTGAGCTTTATTAAATATTTCATTTCTATCAAAAAAGTAATAAAAATAGAGTGCATATTTAATTCTGCATGCTGTGTTATGGAGTATGTTCCTGACAGGGAAGGACTGTTTTCAGTAGATGGCAATAAAAACTGTTCCTCTGCATAGTTTTGAGCATCTGGTATTTGGAGGACTTTTCCCTAAACTAAGTCCTAGCTTTATTAATTTCAAACTTTGTTTCTCCTCCGCTATATACATGCTTCTGTAAGGCATGTTCACATCACTATAACACTTCTGGCCGTGCACTTTATTGTCACAGCACCAAGTGAGTTCACTGAGTGGGTGGTTAGAGAATTGCTGGAAGCCATTTATACACCATGAAAAGTGGGGTTGGAGGTCGGGGGGAGGTGGTGTCTGTCTAGCAGTAACTCCAGTAAGTCTGTGAACCATGTAAAAATATCATATGACACCCAAGCTAAACACAACCCCAGTTGTGTTCCCGTTAGCTACATGCCAAAAAAACACCCCGGCCTCACCATGTCTGTGCTATGATGGGAAATGTGACAGAGGGAAGAGGAGAGCTCAGTTGAAAGAAACATGTTTTCTGTGGATGCTTTCATGCTACAACACCAGAGTTGAGAAGTTGCAACAGAGACCTTATGTCTCTCAAAGCCAAAAATATTTACTCTCTGGCCCTTTACTGAACAAGTTGGGTGGCATCTGCTCTATACTGTACATGCATTAATTAGAAATAATAAAATAGAACTATACTACTGGCTTACAAATATATCTTTGATGTACTGTTCCATTAAAAAAGAAAAAGTAGCAAAACAATGAGGATATTTAAGAATATATCCATCCCAAAATCATTATAGTTGTGTCATTGTATAAAGACACCTAAGTCTGGAAGGATATACAACACGACATTAACAGTGATTATTTATGGGAGTGAAACTTAAAGAACCACAGTCTTGTTATTCACGGTTTAGTTTTTGAGCTTGTCACAGTGAGCATATACTACTGTTAAAGTTTGAAACTAAATTCGAACCGTTCAATAAATTGCAAAAGTAACATAAAGAAGATAGAACTTACCATGGCAAAAACCATGGCCGCCCTCTTTCTCAGCTTATCTACACATTATCTACTTATCCACCTGCTCATATCTGCCTTCATTTCATTGCTTCTTATGTACCAACCCTTCTTCGTGATTCACTTTTCTTCTTACTTAGTAGCTATTTCAGTGAGTGTCTTCATATTTCTGAAAAGGCCTTATGCTCAACCTTTTCTTTGAGAATTTAACTTACTAATAGGCTTCTCTGTTGATGGTTATTTCCACTATAGAATTTGTAACTATTAGTCTTTGTCTTTTGGCATTTGTCATTTCCTCTTCCCTATCCCCTCTCTCAGTAACATTTAATATTTTTCTTTTATCTTTGATATTTTGTATTTCCCACATCATCTGCCTAGGAGTGAAAATAATGTCAGTTCTCATGTCTTCTCTTAATTCAGTAAAATTTTCGGTCATTACCTCTCCAGGAAGCACCTCACCAATATTTCTTTCTTCTTTGGTTTTTGGAATTCCTTTTAGGCATATGGCAGAGCTACTTAAGTTGTCTTTTAACTTCTCTTTCTTATTTTCCATGGATTGATCTTTCCGTGCTCTTTATAGGACAGTTTCTCCATACATTCTTTCAATTCACTGACTTTTTCTCCACTTTATTATTTATCCATTCTACTTTGTCTATGATTACATTTTTCATTTTCAGATTTCTATTTGGTTATGTTTAATATACAGCTTTATTTGATTGATATTTACCATTATGCATACTCACTGCTTTTGCTTCATGACTATTATTCCTTCCTTTGTATTTCTGAATGTTTTAAACATATACTGTGTAAGTTTGGATGCATTTACAAATGACAGAGAGCCTGACCAATAGTGGTAAAATCCTGAAGTTTTTATTTGTTCCCAGTGGAGAAGTCTGGAGGAAAGCAGACTAGGTTCAGGGCTCCCTGAGGCCATCAGGTGCCCAGCCTCCTCTTGTCTTTTCTCTCTCCTTCAGAGTGTTGGTGATTTTTCCTCTTAGGGGTCACAAAATGCCTGTCTCGACTCCGATCCTGTCCTCATGTGAGAGTTGGGTTCAAAGCAGTAAGTAAGAAACAGCAGTCATAATAATACATTGAACTTTCAGAAGGAGAGAACAGAACTGTGGTTCCTAGAGATGGGAAAAGGCAGAGGAGGGGGAACCAGCGAGAATTTGGTTAATGGACTTAAAGAATAATTGCATACTGTAATGATGAAAATGCATTTGATGTAAGATTAAATCAGGATAATTTGATCATCACATATTGTACACAGGTATTGATAGTCAGCTCTGTACCCTACAAATATTATCAACTATGTTTCAATTTTTTAAAAAAGTAAGGGGGATGGTGTCAAAAAGGATTTTGTCTCTCCAGTCTGGGGGGGAAATCTCTCCAGTTAGTAAATCTCTCCTCATATCACCCTAGAGCAATGACTGGCAATAGGAATGGAGTAAATAAGCCTTTAGCTTTGAGCCCAGAGCCAAGGCTGGGCACCTAGTGCCTAGTGGGGCTTGAAGGAATGGATCGTGTGCTTTGGGCAGCAGCCAACAAGTCTGCCATGTGCTTGCTTTAAAATCTTTTTCAGAAGGTCTTATGTTGTTCGGATTTTCTCAGATGTGAATTTTCCCAGTGAACTTTGGATTTTTTTGTTTTCAATGTCATCATGTTTCATCTTTTTGTCTTTTTTTTTTTTTCCTTGCAAGCCCTCCTCTTTCTATGATAGTTATAAAGTTGCCTTCATCTGGCCTGGTGTTAAGAACCAACTCTGAGATTGATGGTTTGGCGTTACTTTTGTGGTATTAGAATTTAATTCTTTTATCTATGGGAGCTTTAATTTGCAAATGAGAAAAAAAAATTCCTGAGATAAGCCTCTTAAACTCTGGAAATAATGTATGCTCTCATGAGTTCTTTAATGTAAGTTTTGTAACTTATACTTCCTGAGTGGATTCCTCACCTCCCATTCTTGTTTTTCTCTCCCAAGTCCTCAAAAACATCTATCCATATTTACTTTGTAAATCTGGAATCCAAAAACACCAATCAGAAAATTAAGCTGCTAAGATAAAATGGGGCAGAAGTACATATAAGTCTCCATCTCTGTGCTAGACGCTATGAGAGTTTCCTTTTTAAACATTTTTTTATTATGAATATTCATGAGATACAAAGCTAATTGTCACCCCTCGTGCCCATGATGTGATGGCAAGATTCTTACTGGCAGCATACTCATTACCAGAAATTATTTTTGTACCCCGTGTCCCCCACCCAATTATCCCCCAACCTCCCCCCCCCCCGACTCCACTTTGTAGCCCTAGGAATGTTCCTTCTCTCTGTGAGATCAGTGCAATACTGTGGTCTTCCCTGAGAGTGTCCAAGTGCCTCAGTTGTGGGCCAGGCTTTCAGAGGCTCACTCTGCAGTGGGAGAGAAGGAATGTGCGTGTAAACATACGTGTATTAGTACTCAATTCATAGTGGAAGCCACCTTACACTATCAGTTTTGAAGAAAATGAGCATATTCTCTCCTTACAGATGATGGGAAAAACCAAAAAGAAGAGCACTGCGTTGGCCAAATCCTAAACCAAGAGCGATAATTGAGTATTAGCTCCAGCTGTCCAAGGTTGTGCCCACAGTAGCAATGTTAGCAAGACATCAGATCCCACTGCTGTAATAATTTCTGGAGGACCGATTGTTTAACCTTGGCTGTAGTGGGCCCTGCTGACATTTTTATTGCAGATTTCTAATTGTATTACTTTTCTATTTTCCAAATGGTGATTTTCACTTTACACCTTGAGTTGTTTTGACACAAGATTTGAATCTCAAGATTTTAAACACCTTATTTAAAGCTCGTTAATATTGTGGGTGAATGCTTGTCATTATGAAAGCGTTTGAATATAGCATCATATTTCAATACGCATGTCATGAAATATACCCCTGCTGCCATTGCCGCTCCACTCATATTAAATTGCCCAGACAGGTTCTGCATATCATAATCTCATTGAGTTAAAGTAGATGCATCTCATGTGAAAGCCAGAAAATTTACACAGCAATATTGTACTTTTTTTTTTAACTAACTGACTTGCTTTCAGATTTTTAAAGTTTTTTTTCCCCTGCTATTTAAATTGCAGCAATCTACAATCAGTAATGAATAAGATGCTATACTACGTGATTTATTTTCCTGTCAAGCAAAAAATATTTTCAGTGTGGTAAGTTCTGAGTTGACTCTGTCATGGTCTATGAGGCTATAGACACAGCAGCAAAATGTTTTTAGCCAGAATTTGCAGAAAACCTATTTATGTTGCTCTATGGCTTAATATTCTTCAGTGGCTTCCCGTCACTCAAAGATAATTTTCCAGCTCCTGATCCTAGACTGTGAAACCCATTTTTTCCAGCCCCACCACCTCTTCAGCTTTCCTTTGCTTTGCATTACTCTGTGGGCTCCATCCCTGACCTCCTTCCACTGCTCGAACACATTGTGCTCACTGCTGTACTGCTGGAGTGTTCTTTGTCCTGTGGAACATTCTTGCCCTGTTCACTTTTCACCTGGGCATTTCCCATACTGTGTTCAGGATAGTGGAAATGTGTGAAGCCTTCCACACCTCTCCCTCTCCCCTCGTGCATTCATACCCAGCACCACCAGTGGAATGTAGATTTCTTGGGGAAAGGACCTTGGCCTGATTCATGTCAGTACCCAGTGTCCCCCTAACAGGGCACCTGAACAGAGAGACGTGCCTAGTAAATACCAAATGGGACAGAATTAGGCTGATATCTAAGAACTCTGAGCCAGGACTTATGCTGTAGCAAAGTGCTGGACTGGGATTGGTTCTGTTTACCCCTAAGGAAGGATCCAGCGGCAAAACCAGTTTGAAGTATGAAGATTATAGCCTACTGTTTTGGTGCCCGTGGGCAGCCATAGACACACATAATGAAGGAAGGTACTCACTTGGGGGCGAGTTGAGGGCATCAGGTTGGTAGCCAGACTTGGACAATATCAAAATCGGAGTATAAAAAGATGAGTCGAGTGTTAAAAATGAAACTTTGTGTGCATGACCTGGTGCAGCAGCCAGCAGGTCAGCTGATCAGCAGTGGATGACAGACAATGAGTGTGCAGGCTTTGCAGGAGGGCATGTAGAAAGCCCCTCCCCATAGCCTCCTTTCATTAAATTAATGAACATAGTACCCAACACTGCAGGGACACTCGGTGACTGCCTCCAGTGTTTCACATGTGGGTAAAAGTGACTATTGTGATGTCTCCTGCGGGATGATGAATGTGTGTAAGAAGAGAGTAGGCTCACCCCGTTTTCATAATGACTGGCATGCTCCATCTCTAACCCTGTTTAGAGAGCATAGTGTCAAATTCTAAAAAGGAGAGGAGAGAGGGGAAGAGATGGATCTCAGGTTCACGGAAGAGTGATAGGAAGGCTGGTTAGAGGCTGCTGAGTGACAGATGAACCTCAGTTCATCTCAGTTGAACTGAGGTAATAGCTGTGCTTCGTCCCTGACCCAGGCCCATCTTGAAGGCTGTGGCTACCGAGGTCACACGAGGCCACAGAGGTACCATTCTGTTGGCAGTGCCTATGAAAGCACGTTGCCTGTGGCATTGCAAATCGTGGAGAGGAGCATGTGATATGCTTAAACTAGTGTGATAGGTTTTAGTGAGGAAGACCACAGATGGATTAGAGTCAGTATAAAATCATCTTTTACTTAAATAGAGACACGTGGTTATATATAGAAATATGTGTAGATGTGTGCGTATGCGTGGATTAGTATGCACACATACATGTTCTTCTGTGCTGTTAGCTGAGAGGGCCTAGAAGCAGCAACATCTGCACCTGGAACTTGGTTTCTAGTAAGAGGAACCAGGGCTCCTTGGAGACATGGCTGGTTCTAGGTTTGAGCCAGAAATATACAACATGAGCATAGAGCTACTTATCGTGCCAGAAAGAAAGGAAATAATCGAATGAAGATACAGTGACGAGGACATATGTCAAAGGGACCCAACTGTAATATGCCACTGGAAAGATTTCCCTGTGGCCAAAGCTGGGATGATTTGAGCAACAAAATAAAGCAGTATTTGATTATAGCCCAGAGTATAAAATAAACATCTATAAGCTCATACCGAAATAAGTAGATGATTGATAAATGGGGGAGAATAGATAAATTTCCCATGCAGAATAACTATAATAATTCATGTGGCATAACTCCCTACTCTTTAAGCACATAGTGAGTTCCTCTAAAGGGCACAGCATAGAAGGGGAGAGTAACTTTACAGTGGAGGAAACTGCCAAGCACTACCCAAGCTAGGTGATCAAATTTAATTGTCTACAGTGATATGTCAACAGTTTATGAGATGAGAATGGCACTTCATAACCATGGTCTTCTCAAAAACACATAACCCCAATCTAATCATAAGAACACATCGGACAAATCTTAAATGAGTGGCATTCTACAAAATACCTGTTCAGTACTCTTCAAAAAAACTGTCAAAGTCATCAAAAACAAGGAAAGTCTAAGAAACTGTCACAGCCCAGAGGAGCCTAAGGAGACATGAAAGCTAAAGGTAATGAGGTATCCTGGATGGGATCCTAGAACTGAAAAGGACACGAGGCAAAAACTGAGGAAATCTTAATAAAGTATGTTCTTTAGTTAAAAAAAAAAACAAATAAACAAAATAAAATACCCTTTAAAAAGGGCATGTTTTTTCAGTCCTTTCCAATCTTTACTAATGTTCAATATGAATTTGAAGACTGACTTTACTTCAGTCTTTAAAAAAAGACTAATGATCCAGTGGCCACAATTTCTTTCATTGGCCTAAATTTCCTGTTTAATTTATAAAATTCTCCTGTATATTTCTCTCTTTCTTACACTGTTAAAAGTTTTCAATCCTCCTAAGCTGGATGCATTAGACTGTGAAAACACCAAACAGGTAAGGAAACTGACCTCTTGAATAAAGTAACAGCTCTTAAAGGAAGGAGAATTTTTAATTTAATTATCCTTTAATTTGTGATGAAAATATGGATATTTGATAAATGATATTTTTAACATCCATTCTAGCAAATAAACCATCCATCCAAATAACAATGAGAAGAAAATATTATTTTGCAATTGGCATATTAGTGAAGGAAAACTAAATACTTAATAAACACCACCTTTCACCCCTATTAGTTTCCAGAGTTGTCTAATATACACTTGAGCATATATACCTGCAAAGGCAAGTAGCCCATAAAAAGCTTTAACCAGTGACTTAGGAAAGAGAATAGAGAACTAGACTAACCAGCTTTTTGGGCTTCTAGACCCTTGTGAGAGTCTCTCCCAGGCCACTCCATCGTTTCTTCCCTTCTAAGTAATGCTAATGAGAATATCATTCTGAAGTATCATAAGCTTGGAATTCGCATGAATTTGACACAAAAAGTCTTATAATCATTACAGACTTATAGTTCTTTCTTTTATATGCTTTCCAGATTCATTGCGGGGATTGGGAAAACCATTATATTTATTAGAATATAGGCCTTTAATCTTAAGTAACTCAGTTCTACTATTTTAGATGAACAGGAAAACATTTGGATGCATGTGTACATTCTATAAGTACTGTTTTTTATGCAAGAAGTTGAATTTTTTATTATTGACAGTAAATGGAAGAAAAGGAAAATGAGTTTAGGTTGTAAAATACATGAAATGGCTGGAAGATTTCACCATATTTTTACTTTATTTTAAACTTTACAATAAAAATTACTAGGGCTTTGACAGATACTGAGCCAGTCTGTACGAGGCTCATTCTGAGTACTGACTTCATAAGTTAACTTAAATCAGTTGTAAAAGAATTTTTGAGCCATATGGAAGACATTCTCTCTCTCTCTCTCTCACCCCACTCATCCTTCTTTCCTCCCTCCCTCCCTCCCCCTTTGCCCACCTCTCTTTCCCTTTCTGTTTTCTGTACTTTCCTTCTACTGCTTTTCAGGGGAACTCCCAAAATACGTTTTAACTTTTTCTTTTCTCCATAGCAAATTTGAGAGAATCTCTAGGCAAGTCTAGTTTAAAAAAAGAAAAGATTATTCCCTGGTTTCTGGGGGAGGATAGACAGTTTTAAACAGAAACAAGAAAGAGATTGGGGATTCAGCTGGATATGAAAATAGCTATATTCCTTAAGTAGAGCTATGCAAACAGCTGTAAATTGGGATAATAAGCAAGGAAAGATATTTGAATTTCATTATGCTTTTTTCCTCTACAGTTAGCAAATATCTCACCTTCTAAAATTACTTCAATTGTGATTCACCCACAATAAGCATGTAATTAAAATTGAAGAATGTTTACCAGGTGAGGGAGGTTGATGAAAGGAGCCTGGAGAAAGATTTGGAAAATGTTAAAAGAAGGGCAACTCAGGGACCACAGTACAATTTGGAAGATATTTCAGGAAAGGTAATGTGGGGGAGGATTTCAATTAAGTAGATGCTGCTGGTCCAACACTAGCCTGTAGAAGTTAAGTCACCAGGACGTTTTTGTTGGTGGGCATGGATAAATTGATTACTTATTGACTGGAAAACTATTGTGCTTTGATCTTTGCACCAGATACTGGGAGAATAATTGCTGGGAATACCATTTCTGTATTCATAGACTTTATACTCTAGAAGGGGAGATAGAAATAAAACATGATTAACTTCTGTTCTGGTGAGAAGTATGGAGCTCTGTGGAACCGTACTGTGGGTATGTGTGTGGTATGGGACAAGGGATTCCCATGCCAGGCTGGGCATAGGGTCAGCTTAGGCCCTTCTTCTTGCCTCAGTAGCCAGGTATGCAAACAATTATGGTAGAGCATGATTTTTGCTCTTATGCCAATATGTGTCACTGCACTGAGAGCATAGTAGGAGACCCCAATTCATTCTAGATGTGTCCCGGAAGGCGCACAAAAGAAGTAGTAGCCAAGTCCAGAAGGGTTGGAAGAATCTGCAAATTGACATGTTTGGGGAGACCAGCCACAGTTCTTTTGAGTATGATACCAAAGGTAGAAAGAACTTTTTAAGTAATTCAATATTGCTAAATACTAATACAAGGGCACTTCAAAAAGTTCATGGAAAAATAGGATTAAACTATAGTATGAATCTTTCCATGAACTTTATGAAGACTCCTCATATTGGTAGAGGGATATTATAAAATGAGATCCACCAGAGGAGAGAGGGGCTAATCAAGAAGGACCCTTTTGATTATATCATAGAGGCTCAATTAATATTTGTTTGATAAGTGAATAATGAATGGTGATATAATTGCTAGAGGTGAGAACTGGAAGAGTATGGCTCTCAATAGTTTTCAATAAGGTACTTATACCTCTACGAAAATGGTATCAGTGTCTATCTGATAGTGTAGATCCTTATTAGTGGACTGTGAAATCAACATGCTGAAGCCCGATCAGCAATGAAAAAATGGAATAAAATAGTACAGAGCATCCAAAAGAGTAGGTATCCAGAAACTTTTATTTTAATTACATAGATATATGTCTTTGTGCTCTAGGTAGAGATAGAAAATGGAAAATGTATTTCTTACTGTGGGTTGGAATAAAAGAGTCCTGACAGTCACTGTGATGGAAACATCCAGTTTCCTGGGCATGCTTCCATGCTAAGGAGAAAGAACCTAGAGAAGCAGTGAGGAGACCAGCACCTGGGACTCTCTTGCTCCTGAGCCTGAAGAAAGAATCATCTGTGTCAGGGCTAACCTGACGACTGTAGTGGCAGCGCTGACACCTTGCCTTCGGTCCCAGCATGATAACAATTGTAAATCCTCCAGGTACTTCCTTGGTATGTGATAAAGACAAGTTGAGAGTAATGGGTAGGTATTTATCAGAGTAGGTATTTATCCTTTGTCAATGCCTATTTGATGAGCTAAATATTCTAGGTACGGACCTTTGGAGATTCTCTTTAACCCTCTGACAGGTTTGGAGAAGATTTCTGGGCTTGTTGGACCAGGTGTACATTCTTTCTGGCCCAGCTTAGGGGAATTAGGGAGTGGGTGGTTATATGTGTGTGTTAGGAGGGACATTTGACTGTTTCTCTGCTTCATTTGCTTTGATTAAATGGTGGGAAAAAAATCTCGTGTGCAAGCTACATCATCTTTTATGTCTGCTAGCCAGAAATTTAGTCTCAGGAATCAATTTTTTAAGCAGCATTTTGTACAAGATGGCAGGTGACCTTCTGAGGTGGCCTCATTTCTTCAGCTGTAATCAAATGTGCTCTTTGCTTAGGTGCAGTAAGAACGTCAGGCAAGCAGCAATCCCAGGACAGGAACTTCAGGTGAGGCTTCTTGGGAACGCACTAGGAAGAGCAGGATGGTGAGCGTGTGTGTGCGCATGCGTGCCTGCATGTGCGTGTATCTGGAGTCCAGGGGAGATGAGCAAGGTGTGGAAGTGACTATGAATTTGCAAAGTACAATGGACAAGGCATGAGGAGCAGGGTTGCAAGCTACGCAGGGCTAGATGCTGGACAACCTGTGTGACAGGAGATAACAGCAAATCACTGAATGGTTTTAGGTCGGAAGACAACATGGGTTGTATTTAGAACAGTCATTGTGGGGCAATTTTTGCGGATTATCTGGAGAGGTCTGAGATGGGGGCAGGGAGATCCCATAACATGAAGACTCCTTAAACACCTTTTCCATAACACTTATAGAAATGTTATATTAATACAAATTTTAAATATTTAATAATTTTTGCTTAGATCCTGCTGTGTATTGATGGAATTGTGTCCCCCAAATGTCATATAATAGAATCTTAATCCCCATTGTAACTGTTGAGGGTGGAAGTTCCTATTATGGTAATTGATATGTGGGGCCTTGAAGATGTGATTGGATTGTACGACCATGCCAAGTGAATGGATTAAAAATAGTAGCCAGGGCGTGGTTTGGAGGGCTTTAAAAGGAGAGTGAATGAGGAGGTCAGTCTTTCTCTGCTACACCATTTCTCAATGTGATACCCTGCTGTCACTGTTGCCACCACCGAGGCCTTCACCAAATATATTCCCTGGACTTTGGACTACCCAGCTTCAGAAACTGTAAGCAATACATTTCATTTTCCTATAAATAACCCAGTTCCATGTATTTTGTTATAAGCAACAGAAACAGACTAATACCGGTCATGAACATTGATTGCGAGTTTGATAAAGATAGGAAGTTCGATGCAGGTTGTCCAAGATCTCCTGTCCCTGGGTCTGACATTCTCTGCAACTGCTTCTCCTCAGGACTGCTCCTACAGCCAGAAGCTTTATGGGTTACATCTCTGGGAATGTACTTTGGCCATATCATCTTGTGAGATCACCACTAAACATGAAGGAAAGAGTTACAAACTTGTTTCTAAAGATATAGATGGTTTTGCCATCAAAGAACGACTATGTTGTGTCAGAAAACCATGTTTCTTCCAACTCTGAAAGCCTATGACTTTTAGTTATTTCAGCAATGGCTTTCTGTTTTGCCATAAACCGTAAAAACAAGTTAGCGTATGAATCGAAGAAGAGAAGAAACTCCCAGAGCTGTTTAAAATGTGCCATGGAGAGGTTGGCACATGTAATTAGAAGGCTACCCATCCGTGTTCTTGGAGCTTCTTTAAGGGAAGTTTGTGGGGTGATTATCAGCCTGTAAATACCCAGTACCACGCTGCCTGCTGTCTCCCGCTAGTAGCAGATTTCCTGCGGTGTGTGACAGATCCGGTGGAACAGATAAAATGCAGTTTCACTATATCTGGCCTGATTATAGCCTAACAAATTACAACACAAGTTAAATTCTGTCTTCATAAACATATGGTCCACCTCCCTTGTATATCATGCTGCTTCTCTATTAAATCTAGCTTTCCCTTGTTGGCATTAAAATGGAATTCTACTATAGTGTATTTTGACAGTTAATCTTTTTGCATCAAATGATTTAGAAATTTTTCACATAAGTAAATCCTTGTTCAAATATAGTCAACTGGTTTATTTTTGGAGTCTATTGTTAATTTACTTAGTGTTTGACTACACATTGTGAAAGTGTTAACATGGTTTGTTCAAGGCTTTTAATACTTGATGTCATGAAAATAGACTTTTCAAGACAGACATTTTGCATGATGAGGAGAAACATACTGTTCTTTGAATAGCCTTGACGCTGTGCCAAATCATAAGGATGTTATACTATGGAATGATGAATTTTTTGCACAGTAGATTGAGTATATATTTCTATGGTATAGATTTATTAGAAACAGATTATACATGCTTTTAAGTCATTCTTGGGAAGGTCCTGTAGAAATCAGTTGATATTTTTACTTAGATTTTTTCTAATTCAAAAACATATTTTTTAAAGAATTAACATTCAAAAATTGGTGAAGTTAGTTGCTTGAATTCCCAGTTGTCAGTTGTGGAACAACTGAGTTTTTTCTTTACAAAAATTTTATTGAAAATATAAGCATTTATGCTTTTAAAGAATTAAAAACATTTATTTTAAAAGCATCCAGGCTAAATTATTTTTTTGTTCCTTGTAAGCAATTCAGATCATTCCTGCTGATTTCTCATTTCAGTCATGAATATCTTTTAATTTGTTGTTGAAGTATTTTCCCCTTATGGAATTTTTCTCCTGTAGCTTCTAGACAACTTCTGACTTACGTTTTTCTGCTTTCACCAACTTCTTCATTAATTTTATTTTCTTCATCCTCTAATTATTATTCCTGTACTTTTAGATTTTTTAAATGAGGTTTTTATTCTCATCTCATAGGTAGCAGCTTCATCTTTTTTCCTTCCTCTTTCCCATTCTTCACTGCACTGCCCCTTTGGGCACATTTTGCAGAAACCTAACAACTCTGCCTTTGGAGGAGCATGTGCACCATGAAGGACATAATAAAAATTGATGTATGCTGATCACTCTACTACTGAAAAACCCACATTCATTTCCTGTGGCATCAGGAATAAAGTCCATATTTTTGCGTCGGTCTTGTGAGACCTTGTGTGACCTGTCCCCTTCCTGGCTCTCCAATCCCATCTCTTCCCTCTCTCTTCCACTTATGCTCCAGTTCTTAACCAAAACCCTCTTGCTCTTAACCAAATATTATGAGAACTATTTTTTATAAGTTTTGTTAGTGAGATAAGTTGCTAGGAGTTGAATTTCTGAGTTAAAAGATATAAAAATCAAAAATTTTAATGGATAATATAAAATTGCCTTTGAAAGTTGTACTACTAACTTACCCTCAAAACATCTGTGTATGCAGAAAAGTGAAGAATACCTGTTTCCTAAACCTGTACTGATGCTCTTTCAGATTTTTTGATCTCATCCACATATTGGTCATCTTTTTTAACTCTAGAAGAACCCAGATTTGAGTAATTATTATTTTTTTAAGTTCCCAAGCACTTAAAACTTTGGCATCGCAACACCCAGCACTGATCTTTGGAGGTGGTGCTGGTTTTGGTGATTAGCAGGCCCAGGATGTTGTGATGGGAACAGGTGGCTTAGATGTAGAAAAGGAAAAGTCAAGACATGAGAGGTTGTGGTGTTAGATGATGCAGACAGAACGGCATTGAAATCATCAAGTATAATACCAGAAGGTGGGGTAAAGAAGAATGGGAGCCAGGTGCTGTAGGTGGATTGATCTCAGTGACTTGATTGATGATAGAGGAAAGAGAGGCTGTTGAAGGGATGCTCATTGGGTTTGTATGGGTGTATTTGGGTGTATTAATGATGTTTTTTTTTTTTCCCCCTGTATTTTTTGATGCTTTGACATCTTAGGGCCTTGCTAATTCTGGAGAGACTGCCCTTTCCAGGGCTAGCTAATTCCTAAAGATAGTAAAAATCTTGCCTGGGAGCATACTTTTCATCTGCAAGCCAACCAATCCAAAACCCATATCCTATCCACAGAAACCACCTTCTTTATCTAAATTTCACACACCAAGCCAATATTTTCCCTGCTCTAAGTCATTCCAGGTCCAGGTACCAGAGATCTAGGGATCACCTCCACAGTCCACAGCCCACTGAAATTATTCAAACAATCCAATCCTAAACTTGCTCAAGTGTGCCTACCTTGCCTGGCCCATTCCTTCCCTTGGAAGCCATAATGAAGGCCGTGGGTCATGTTCTCCCTTAGCCCCCTCCTTCACTGAGCCTGGTGCATCTGCATGGGGCCCTGCATGGCATGACATGGGAGCTGTGAGAAATAGAACTTCTTTCAATGTCACTCATTCACCTCTATGAATTAAATTCTAAGTACATTTAAAACAATGGGGAGAGTCTGTATGTCTAGCCACAGAGAACTGGGCAGGAAAACTCAATAAAGTAGACTACCGTGTAGCTGTTTATACACAGGTACACACATTATCATTGAAAACTGATCTATGTGAAAGAAATAAAAATCAAAACAGGTTGTTTAAAACAGTATGTACATGCTTGTCCCAATTTTAAAGAAAAAGTTTCAATAAATTGGAGGTGAGACATGGAAACAAATAGTCTGGCATGAAACGCACCGAAGTATTAAGAGCAGGATTTGAGATAACTTTTCTTTTTGGTTATCTGTATTTTAAAATTCTTTTTCAGTTATTGCGAATTATTTTGTGTGATTCAAAGTCTATTTTAAAAGTGATGTCACCTCTCTTTTGCCCATTTGGGCATTAGAACTTTGATTGGGATTGTGATGTAGGAGCCACCAATTCCAGGCCCACGTATTAGACACTGCTACCTGGTGGTCTTCATCTTCTTTTGGAAATGGCTCTCTTTGTGCTCTAAACTGAGAATTATATACATTTTACTGTGTACATGAGTAGATAACCAAGTGTGAATAACCTATGGTATATTTGGATAACAATTTCCACTTTCTCCTCACTGAAAACGACTTAAAACTCTTCATCATGAAGGCTGTCTTCCTGGTGTTTTTTCTCCTAGATCGTGGAATCCTGTGTTATGTGCCCTATAGCAGGTTTTTTGTTTTGTATTGTATTTTTCCTGCTGCATTTTGTCAGCATACTGAGTTTCTCTGCTATATTTTCTCAGCATTCTCTCTAAGCATCGTCATTTTGGAGGATTTCCTTTCCACCCACATGCTTTACTCATAATGATGTCCACCTTATGCATTCGCTCCTAATTTTGCTTTTGTCTGTCTGTTGAGTCAAATAGCTGTCTCCTCGGTGTGTAGTCCTGCATGTGATTTCTCTGCCAGCAACATGCGGGTTGGGATCAGTGTCCTGTACACCCGCCTGAGGGATATTTTATACTTTTGCATGTGTAGGGTCATCCATACTTGAGGTCCACGCTGAAAGGACTTTGCCACTCCTCAGTGTCATTGAACCACTGCATGTCTCCCAGAAAGCAGTACTTTAGCATTGTTTGCCTTATAACCAGGAGTTGTTACATAGAAAATCATTGTCCTATATACAGTGCAGGGATTTTAGATAGTAGAGGAGTTGGTGACACTTCTTTCTTGGATGTTTGGGAGAACTTTAGGTGGTTTTGTTCTATAAATGTATAAGAAATCCTAACTCTCAAAGAACATGAAGGCATTTAGTAAACAGGTATAATATTTGTGACATATAAAGTTCAGAGCACCCTAATACCTTCCTCTTATTGCCTTGTTTACTTTGCAAAGCAGAAAAAAATAAATGGCTGAAATCTAAAGAGCTGAAGTGCTATTTGGTTATTTTATGAAGGACCAAACAACTTACTCCTCCATCCTGCTGGTTTAACTGAGGCAGTGTCAGCCTGGCTTTCCTGGTTGTTCATATTACTATCTCTTGACCAAAATAACAGTTCTAGGTGAATTATGAGTTTTTGTCTTATAGTGTATTCCATTGAAGATAGATTTGTTTTATATTGCTTGAATTATTTTATGAAGGCAATTCACATATTTTTAAAACCCTATCATTTTCATATGTTTTAGCAGACTATATAGTTAAGAGTATATACAAGTATTTCTTGATTATAAAGCAGTTACAATGGTTTCAGATGCATGTCTTTTTTTTTTTTTTCAAATTAAAATCTCTATATTGAGGCTAATTTATTTCATTCCAATAAAATATTTTAAGACCTTTTCATTAAAGCAGGAATTAGAATAATTATCATTATTTATAAAATACTGCTCAATATAAAAGAAACTCTAAAGAAATTATAATCACTGTAAAATTTAAAATAGAAAGCACTTAAAAATTCATGAGTATAAAATTAAATATGCCTCAATGAAAATTGTGTTCATAGCCAACTCACACTTTAGAACAGAACTTGGAATTTTGTGTTTACATCTAAACCAGAAAATTCTAATTAAAGAAAATATCTAAAGTAACAATAAATATATTTCCTCAATTTATCAGAAAATAATGAGTATCAACAGTATGTCCATTACTATGCTTCTAGTTTGCTCTTTAGCTATGCTGATAAATCTATCAGACCTGTGATGCTATTGTAGTAGGAACAATGTAAAAAACAATTCGTATGGCCCAAGACATGGCAAGCAGTTATGGAAAGGTTTAATATATTGAGAAGGAGTGGTATTTCTCAATAGAATCAGTACTAGTATTTAAGGTTGGAGTATTCTTTATTATGTGAGACGTTAAACAAACCTGGCCCTGTAAAATGTCACAACGATTGAGACATTCAGCATGGACCCTGGAAAATATTATGTGGGTAATACAGACCCCAGCTGAAATCCACTGGTGTAGAGCAGGGGCCAGCAAAATTTTTCTGTAAAGAGACAGATAATAAATACTTTCAGCTTTGTGAGCCATACCATCTCTGTCTCAACTACTCAACTCTGCTGTTGTAGCATAGAAGCAGCTATAGACAATACAAGGAAGAGTAGCTGTGTTCCAGTAAAACTTTATTTACAAAAACAGGTGCTGGGAAGATTTCACCCACAGGCTATAGTTTGTCAACCCTTTCACATGTGCCACAAGTCCAACAATTTGAACATAAGGAGTGCTATTTGAACAACAATTAGTAGCATTATGTCGGTTAGGAGAGTTTGTAGCTGCAAATAATATGAAATCATACCTGCTGTTCTAAAGGTAGAGTGGTTTCAGTCTTGGCTAATTGAATGTATTATTGTTATAAGAGACCAAAGTTCTTTCAGTTCTTCCACTTTAAACCTGAGCTGTTGTCATTGTCTCGCCTCACGGTCACAGATAGAGGCACCAGTGTCACACCTAGTTATAGTAGTGCACAGAGGAGAATAGCATGTCTATATATTCCAGGAAACCTTTCTCTGAAGTCCCTAGCTGACTTGCCCTCAGATCTTATTTGGCCACATTACCATTCTTGAACTAAGAGATGGAAAAGAGGAAAGATTCCACATACTTGGCATAGAATAATCATGATTCTGTTCCTTGGGCTGGAGAGAGATCCAGCCTTAATCCAAACCTGTGGATGCCCAATATTTGAATGAATTGCGATTGTGTTTATGAGAAAGAGTGGGGGGGATTTGAGAGGTGAGTGGAAGAAGATGTTTGCGAGACACAGTGTTTTCCATGCTGATTATGTTACACTTCAAAAATATAATTCTGTCTTAGATGCTTGAGACCATTTGTTTCCCTGTTTCCCAACTGGTCAAAAGGAACGTTTCATTCATGCCTATCTTTGGTTAGAGGAAAGGGAGGAGCATGGGCCAACATTCTACACCTTGATTATGGGTAATCTTTCTCTGGTACTGAAGAACCCATGCAGAGCCTATACCCTCCTGCTGCGAGGTCAGTAATACTAGAATATGAAACACAATATTTGAACTTGGTTAGTAAACATTACTTGATAGTTCTTAAGGAATCTCTTTTATAGAGATTATATTAGCTGGTTTATATTATAAGAATTGAAAATAATGTGTTGTATAACATTCTCTCTGAAATGTTATAATTATTTATTTTAGGGCTAAAGGGAATACAGAAAACCAATTGGTTCTTTTGGGCTCAAAGTAGCTGCCCTACAATTTTAGATGAAGAAGGTGACTTGTCAAGAGGATCATTTGGGTGGCTGGGAGAAACTGGCTCTCCATCATTGTGCGCAGTGTTCCCTGTATTACATCATGGCAATCCTTCAGCAAAAGGCCTGCTGAAAAGGTCTTGTGCTTGTCAGTAAGGATGGCTCCAGCTCGAGTTCTGAATTTTTTCCTGGAGCTCTTCCTGAATTTTGAGCTCTTTAAGCTGTCAGTACTGGGGTTGAACAAATACCCTTATATGAACTTCTAATGGCTGTAGTGACTTATGAAGAATGACACTGTAGTATTTTGTGGATAAGTTTGTGCAGAAGATCTTGTTTTGCTTTTCTCTCTTATTAATTCAGTTTGGAAGTGGCTGCCTCTTCTATGCCAATCATTCACTTGTGGGTTTATTTTTTAAAAATTAAATTCACAGTCCTGTCCTCAAGGATCTCAACATTCTAGTGTGAAAGAGACAATTGAATGAACAATTAAAATGGGGTATGATTTATGGAACACTGAAGGGAAGGACGATGTGCTCCAAAGACGGGGGGGGGGGGGGGTCTAAGCAGATCAAGAAATGATACCTGAGTTGAGTCTCAAAGGATAACTGGGAGTAAGTCAAGTAAAGAAAAATGGGACAGAGCTTTCCTGTAGAAGGAGTGAAAGGAGATAAAAGGCTTAGAAGTGTGAGTGAATACAGGATGTTTGGAGAACAGCTAGCAGCCCTTCACTAAGTCTAGAGATTGCAAAAACTTAAGATGCAAGGTGGGCGGATGCTGAGTGGTGAGTCTAAACTGCAGAACAGCTAATATAATTGGAACTTTATCTTAGGCAATGGGAGTCATTTGAGGCTATTCAACAGGAGAGTGATAGGATATAATTTATATTTTGGAAAACCCACTATGGCTGCAAAATAGCAGAAGGATTCAAGAAGATTCTGTCAGATTCTTATCAAACAGAATGAGATGTGGCCAATATAGAGGCTGTTTCACAGAGGAAGAAAGGATGAGAGCCTTGATTAAGTGGTGATAGAGACAAAAAGAAGGGATGGTTTTGAAATACGTGAAGATAGAATTTGTGAGAGTTGGTGAGTTTTTTCTTGTCGGAGGTAAAAGAATCAAGGATGACTTCTGCATTTCTGACAGGGCTGGATAAATAGCGGCTCTGTTCACTGACACATGACTATAGGAGTTGGACCAATGTTGCTGGAAAGATGAGTTCACTTTTAAGCATACTCATTTTATCGGCACCGCACTCTCCCGAGTAAGCATACTCATTTTAAAGTGCTTGGAAACCCTAGTAAATGTTGTGTATAAGAGGCTGGACCAGGCAGGAGCTGTGAGCAAAAGAAATAGATTTGGGAGTGGTCAGCATAAAGTAAGCCACCGACATGAATGAGAGTATTCAGAGACCATGTAGAGCACGGAGAGAAGAGAGATGGTGAGGGAGTTCAGAGTAGAAACGTACAAGGCATGGGTGTAGAAGAGGAGGCCACAAAGAGGACTATGAATAGGATGCTGAGACAGCAGAGGATGACCAGAGAGTGTGACATCCCTGAAACCAAGGAAAGAACAGCATGTCAAATACTGCTGTAAGGTCAAATAAGAACTGAAAAGGGGTTCCTGGATATTTTGAGATGATATTATTTATTTTTATTTCGATAAAGAATGTATGATCATTAAGCAAGTTGAATATATATACACTTGACCTTTGAACAACATGGGTTTGAACTGCAGGGCTCCACTTGTACTTGGAACCTGCATAAATGGAGGGCCGACTTCCCAAATGCAGGTTCTACAGGGCCAATTACTTGAGTCCTTAACTACTTAAGTTACTTATCTACTTAAGTTACTTAATTACTTAAGTAAAGACAGGGGGAGAGTTACTCATGGATTTTTCTACTGCTTCAGTGGCCAGTTGCCCTAACCACCCCTGCAATGTTCAAGGGTCAACTATATTTATGTAGTGAAAATATATATAATTATGTATAATTTAAGAATCACCCTAAATACTACCACCCAATATAACTGCTGTTAAAATTCTGATATATATCTTTCCAGACTTTTTCTATATGCAAATATATTCTCTATATCTAGATATATGTCTATATATAACAAAATGAGTTCATAGTATAAAAATACGGGATGCTGTATGAATTTGCTTGTCATCCTTGCCCAGAGACCATGATAATCGTCTTCATCTTTCTAATTTTAGTATAAGCTGACAAATCACAGTGTCCATTGAATTAAGCAACTAGGAGATCATTTGTAACTTTGTAAGGCTAATTTCAGTGGAACGGTGAGGGCAGAAGCCAGATTGTTGTGGGATGGGGAATGAGTAGGTAGTGAGGAAACGGAATAGGCATTATAGACTACCCTTTCAAGAAGCTAGGCTGTGAAGGGGAAAGGAAATATTGAATGTCAAGAGAGGAGTAGGATGGAGAGGGAATTTTTTTTTTTTTTTTTTTTAGATTTTAGTTTTTGAGTTGGGCAAGACTTCCTACTGTTTGGAAAGAGACAGAAAAGGGGGAAATTGAAGATGCAGAGAGAGTGTGTGATTGATGGAATGAGGCCTTAGGAAGCAGGAAGGGCTGGGACATAGGAAAGAAGCAACATGCCCCGTATTCCAATAGGGCAATTGGGAAGGATGTAAGAGTGCAAACAGATGCTAAAAAATTTGCAGATGTGTCACCTGAGGTGATTCTGGTCACTTCAGAATGAAGATGGCTGATACTTACATGTATTGAGGTATT
Source organism: Cynocephalus volans (assembly GCF_027409185.1). Taxonomy (NCBI): domain Eukaryota; kingdom Metazoa; phylum Chordata; class Mammalia; order Dermoptera; family Cynocephalidae; genus Cynocephalus; species Cynocephalus volans. Next base: position 76,219,813 of record NC_084473.1, read on the forward strand.
TGACGAAGATTATTGCACTTTCATGAAACAAAGGACGGCCATATTGAATCAGATCCATTTTTTATTCACTTGTATCCTGAGAGTGGTACCTAGAGATGCATGTTAGAAAGGTCTAGTCTTCTCTGACAAACTGAAAAGTCAGAAATGATCCCCAAACACTTCAGTTACCTTAAGTAATACAGTAGGGAATTTATTATCCACATTTTTGTGAAGCTTCTTGAAGCTGTGTGTTTTCTTAGCCTGTTGTCCCTGCTCAGACTTACTACTTTTGAAATGAAGTATTGAATATTATTTCAGGAAGTTGCATTATATGTTGGAAAAAACAGATCTGAAACAATCTAGGAAAAGTGACTTCATATCCTGGAGCTTTAGTTCCTTATTCTATAAAATTGGGATGCTGTCATATTGACCTCACATCATGAAGATAGCATAAGACAATATATGTAAAGTGCCTGAATGGCAACTGCTTAGAGTGGCCCCCAGCTATATTAGTGCGCTCCCGCATTACTATCTTGTATACATGTTGTCCCTCTCGGCGATTGAGGGTTCCCATGCACTCTAGCACACCAGGATTTGATGATAGGAACATGAAATTATTAATAATGATAATAAACTTTGGCCAGTGACCATGAGTTTTCAGTGAAATCTTTATTGTTATAAAATAAATATTATGAACTAAATGGAAAGGATTATACTACCTTGAATTGAAATGTACAGACTTAATAGAGCCTCATTTGCATTTCCTAAGTGCCATGATACATTTTATATTTGTATTTACAAAAGCATATCACCTGAGGTATTTTTTGGTTCATAAACACTAAATTAAGTGCCACAGATGATCAGAAGGAAACCTGGGTTATTGTTTCTCTTTTTCACATATAACTTTTCTATATTAAGCTTAATAAGATGATTTACCAGGGGGCGTATATGCTGATACCATTCGTGCTGAAATATCAATCCTCACTGTAAAAGACTTCTAAGCAAATATAATTGCTTTAATGTGTTATGACCTTTCAAGTCTCATAATTCAATTGAAAGGGGCAAGGCTAATACAATGCAGGCAAATTATTTTCCATTTACTATTGCTGCAACTGGATGCACAGCAGTACCTGTTTACATTAGGTCTGGTGAATAAGCCACTTTAAGACATGGGAAACTCCATGAGGCAGGGGTATTAGGTTTAAATCATTTCCCTCTGAGTTTCTGCAGCTTAATTCCTTATTAAGTCACCAGCACGTGTGGATTTAACTTTGACTTTTCAAATAAAATGTAAAAATCTACCAGAGCTTGCTTTAAGTATACAAGTACTTAGGTACCTAAAGAAGCGTTTTTATCATCGCTTAACTGTTTAAAATAGCTCTTTCCCAAATCTTTGAGTTTTTCCTTTATATCATGTTATGATTATTTTGTGTTCTTGACTCTCCATCCTGGAGTTACCGGAATGCTTTTTAATAGTCTTGCTTATTTGTTTCCAGCATTTTTCTGGCAGCAATTCAAAAGGGCATTGATTATTTTTCCATTACTCTGTTGCACAAATTACTCTATATGGCTCCATCAAGACATTCAACATTAGGGGGAGCCCCTGTTCACCTCTCTACTGCCTGATCTAAATGCCATGTTGAAATGGAACAATATAATGGTCCCAGAGATGCTTATCCCCAGCTGAGCTCACTCTCTGAGCACTCCTCTCTTGGTGAATGGTTTCTGCTTCTACACTTTGATGAATCAGAACAAGATTCACCTCACCAATCAACATTAAGCAAGTCTGATTCACCTTTATGTTTCCCATAGCACCTGACTGGGCCTTGCACACAGCCTGTGGTTAGTACATGTGAATTGAATGAGTGATCGATGAATACATGAATGAAAGAGGAGACAGAAAAAATTGTATTTAGTGTGTTTTGAGATTTGGCTTCTCTGCTAGAATACTGAAGGCATTCTCAGGGAAGCAAAACACTTTTGTTTTTAGGTAGTGGCATCTAAAATGGAACATTGAGTTGAAAATCTCCTTTCTGCATAAGAGCATTGGCATTTTATTTAAACTGTAGTTAAAGTTATATGTATATATATATATATGTAAATGCATACATATATATGCACATTCATATACAAAATATATATATTTGTGATTGTGATACTTGAACTTGGCAAAGAATCAAGTCCATGAATACTCAACGTTTTTACTAAATGCCTGACACTGTGCTAATCATTGTGAAGAAGGTGGAGTCTCTGTCCCTAAAAGTATTAGAGAGGACAAAACTTGAATAAATCAAGTAGAGAGTAACACAAGACAACTTGTATTCAAATTAAACATTGTGTGGTAGTCATTCTAAGTATTGCTGGAATTCAGAGAAAGGAAAAGTCACTGGGGCTCGTTTAAACTGGGAGACTTTGTGGAGAGGGTGGGACCTGAGAGGGCCTTGAAGACAAAAAGCAATTTGGGTCAATGAGGAGGAGGAAGACTTCCTAAGAAGCATTGTGGGCTGCCTTGCAAAGCTTGAGCGATCCTTTGCACAAAGTTACTCAAGTGGAACTCAGAAGTGAACCAGATATCAAAGTAGACTTCATTAGTTTGCTAAAGGAAGCCCTAAAGTTACTTTTTCCTGAGCAAAAGTGGATCCCAATTTAGCACATAATAAGCCAAAAACCAGTCGTCCAGTTTGAATAAGTACTGAAACTATATATTGTTTAAAATACATCAATAAAAAGAAACCTGAATGTAAATTGTGTTCTCTAAACAATACTAAAGTATCATTTGTGTTTAGTCTCCGGGAAGTACTGAACAAAGAATATGCCTAAAAATATGTCTGAAATATATTTTTAAAACTATTACTCTGTAGGAAATGGACTCTCAATTGAAAAGATAAAGAATTAATACTCGAAAAAATAGATAAACATTTCGGATCATATTTCATATGTACTTACTGAATCAAACGTTTATGAAGGACCTAACATCCTACTATATACAGATGATAGAGAAGAAGTAAAGAACTGGATTTGTGCTCTAGTGAATTTATAATCTAGTAGGTTATGTCAAACTAATATCAATTTGTTCATGAGCCAGTTAAGGAAAAGGTTAGGATCTTCTTTTATTGACTGTAAATATAGAGGTCATTTAGGGGTTATGGGGAATGTGCAGCATGAGGATGTGAGCATTTGGATGTTGGAGGATGAGAATGTTGCTTTGCCTCCCACGGATTTGTCACCCCTTTTCCCCTGGGTGACAGAGCCACCAAAGATTACTCAAAGCCCATCTGTTTTGAGCAGTGAGAAGCCCCAGAAAGGGGTTAATATCCCGGAACTTCCTCAAGCAGGAGGAGTCATTTCTTCCATTTAGGAAATTAACCACGAATTGGAGTTCTCTTCCTGCATTTATTCTCCAGACCAAGAAGTTACAGGAAGAGACATAGGTGGGCTTTTGCTACGTACCAGTTTAACAAGTTTTACAATAGAAGCTGGTAACATTCAGTAAAAGCAAGTCAGATGACATTCTGTTAGGCAATTAAGTGATCCACTGACAAAGGCTTGATTTAGCCCATATTCCTTTTCCCTCTAGCAGCTTTTTAGTAACTTTACCTATCAATTAGTAACTTGTCCATCTTAGAACCAGCAGCCTTGCTGTGTTACATTCTTATCTTGCAACAGAGACTCAATGCCCTGGGGGAAATTTCCTGTCCTTTGCAAGGTCAATATTTGAAACTGCAAGGCTTTGGAAAACCAGGCCCTGTGAGGTACATTTGCTTTATGAATCCTCTACATGAGAACAAGGTGCTCCAGGTGGGAACTCTGGGAAGAGGCAAAAACTGTGTGTAATCATATGGTTGTATTAGTCTGTTTCTGTTGTTTATAACAAAGTACCTAAAACAGGGTAATTTATAAAGAAATAACATTTATATCTTATAGTTTCAGAGGCTGGGAGGTCCAAAGTCCAGAGAACACATCTGGTCAGGGCCTTCTTGGGGGTGGTGAATCTCCACAGAGATGCAGGGCATCACACGACAAATGGGTTAAGCAAGAGAGAGCTAACCTCCTCACTTGCTCCCCCTTGAAAGCTGTAAGAACCACCCCATTAGCACAACCATAAACGGATTAATCCATTCATGAGGTTACAGTCCTCACATTCTAATCCCCTCCTAAAGGCCCCACCTTTCAATTATCATAATAGGATTTCCCACTCTCTTAACATTGTTACAGTGGGCATTAAGTTTCCAGTACATGAACCTTTAGAGGATACATTTAAGCCATAGTGGTGGTCCAGAACTGATTGGAGCAGAAGACTTATGTTAAAGAAATAATATCCAGTAGACCAGGATAAGAAAGTGGAGTGTCAGCCTGGTTATAAAATAGGACTTGGGACTTGCCGAAGAGAATTAAGCATTTTGGTTCCCTAGGAAAACAATATTTAGGGTAATTAGTTTGGACTGAATTGCACAGCAAGACTAAAAATAAGGAGGGCATTTTGGTGGCTATTTTGCTGTTCTGAATATGAAATGTTGAGATTCTGGTGAAGATTTGAAGTATATAATCATTTCATATGGAAATGTAATTTACAAGAGGTTAGAGGGACAGACAATAAGATAATTGCAAAGAAGTTGTTTTCCTATTACATAATTTGAGGTTACTTTTGGTCTATAAAGATAATTACTTGAAATATGTTACCTGGAAAATTAACAGTTCTGATTTTCAGTTGTTGGAGTCTGTTGCCTAAATCTGAATTCCAGTGTTGCTGAGGGATAACAAGCAAGTAGAACAATGTTAACCTTTGGTCAAATATATTTCATTTAAAAAACTTAGTCCTTATTGGGACATTGGAAACCTAACACAGCACATAGAGTAAACACTACCTACCTGGTTATCATCTGTGTTCACACGCAAATGGAAAAGAAACCATAATTTAGGAGTAGATTGAGACTGTTTATGTTTCCAAAATGAATTTAAATGATGAGAGTACAAATGTGGTGAAAAAGCGAGGAAATGGAATTGATAGATACTAGCTTTTATTATCAATTTCAAATTACTGACTTTCTTATTACCATATTCCAGCAATAGTGAATTTCTATTAAGTTGGCACATAGTTTTAAATTTTATGAGTATGCTATTGTTAGTATAAAAACCCATTTCAGTAAGATATGGATATGGTTATTTCTTCTTAATCAGCAAACTCTAGGCTATATATCATTAGTCTCAACTTGTTATCTTGAAAGACTTGAGGCTGTGGAGATTTCTTCATACATTTCATTTTTGATAAGGTTCTGTTTATTATGGAAGAAGAAAAAAGAGGCTCTGAAGAGGATATATAAGTTTGATATGTATTTAATAATTTCTTTAAAAATTATTCTGGTCTTTGGTATGCATTTATGCTTTCACATGAGGTGTTATTACAGCCTATTGAAATTATCAGAATGATACTTTTGTGCAGCAGCATTTCTTTGAGTGTTTTGTTACAAGGTATGGGCTTACCATACAGTATCTTCTGAAGATACTGTAATACAAGGGAATGTTAAACTTCACTTTAACAGTAGCAGATTCCCCCCCCCCTCCACTGCAAATAGCACACACTACTTGGAAATTGCATATCATTTCAATTTTGAATAAAAGTGGTGATTCATCCAGTAATTGCAGCAGCAACTTACATCTCGGGCCACCTCTGAGTTCACTGAGCCTAGGCTTTGATGGTTATTATGTAAAGGACAGTGATGGGAGACAGGCTGTCTCCTTACAGTCAACTTAAGAGAAGAGGAGCTTAAATTGAGCAGAGTTAATAGAGGAAATTAAGAAGCAGGACTTTCCATAGTTTGGCCACTAAGCCAGGCTATTTCCATTCATAGGGTACCACCAGGAAGAGTGCCAAATGCCCTCCCTTCCCACCCCCATTTAGATCTGGTGCTGTTGTAGCACAGTATATTCTGGTGGAAGTCAGGATGCCTTTTACTCTCTAGGGATATTTGGAGGATAATCAAAAAGCCTCCTTCTCCTGTTTTTTGTTCAGTTTCTACTTCTGCCTGTGATGCATATACATGCATACACTCCTCAACTCTAGAAAAAAAAATCCTCCTACAATATGGGTATGAGAGATATTTCTCTTTATTAACAACAGAAAATTAGAATTACTGTCATATTTCAGATGATATATTCGGATGGCTTATTTTTATAGTCTTCAAATAACAGAGGTGTTGTTATAACTGGTCCTCTGGTCTCCACAGAGATACCCCATGTCTTCCTGATCACTGTTCCCCTACTGGCATGTGTGGGGACGGGCCCTGATTATAACAGTGGTTCTCACAGTGTGGTTCCTGGGCCAGCAGCAGCATCTTCTGGGAACTTGTTCCCAATGCAAATTCTCAGATCCACTCTAGACCTAATGAGTCAGAAACTCTCTGGGGAGGGAGGTCTTAGCAGTTTGTGTGGGAGAACATGCCCTCCACATGATTGATTGTTGTGTGCACACAAATTTGAGAACCACTTGTATTAGTTTCCTATTGCTACAGTAAAAATTTACCACAAAGTTAACATCTTAAAAGAACACAAATTTATTATCCCTTAGTTTCTAAAAGTCAGAAGCCCAGGTAGACTTGGCAAAGTCCTCTTCTTAGGATCTCACAAGGCTGAAATCAAGGTGTTGATAGGGCTGTGTTTCTTCTGGAGAAGAGTCCACTTCCAACTTCATTCTGGTTGTTGACTGAATTCAGTTCCAGGTGGTTGTAGGACTGAGGTTTCTGGTCTCTTGCTGGCTTTCAGCCAGAGCATACTCTTAGCTTTCAGAAGCTACCCACATTTTTTTTTTTTTCATACTTTCAATGTGGCCCCTCTAGCAGCTCGGTCAAGTCCCTCTCACAATTCAAATCCCTCCTCCTTCCCCTTCTGCCCCACCTGACATCATCTTCTGTTGTATCTTTATAACTTCCTCTTCTACCCATAGCCAGGAGAAAGTTCTGCTTTGTAAGGGCTTATGTGATTATATTTGGGTCAACCCAGAAAATCCAGGATAATTTCTACATTATAATGTCCATTAATTTATAACCTTAATTACATCTGCAAAGTCCCTTTGCCACGTGATATAGCATATTCATGAGGATAACACAAGGAGGCCAAGGTCATGGGAGCCAAAATTTTGTTTGCTTGTCTCAACTCACCATTGGGTCTTTATCTTGACTTTGCCAGGGCCTTGTGTTGCTCAGGAAGTGGCCCAGCTGCAGCCAGCATCCCACTCTTGCCCTGTAAGACTAAAAGTGGCATGGGGAAACTGAGCTCAGTGCCTGCCCTGTCTCACCCAGAAGTTCAGCCTGGATCCTGGTTATTTTATTTCTGTCCATACCTCTGTCCTTCCCTCATGATTCAGGAGCCTCATGGAATAAATAGAATAAACCTACATCTCGGGATTCTTCTCTAGAAGTAATAAACCGTAGTGGTTATAAGCGCAGGGTCTGAAGTCAAAATAATTTAGGTTCAAATTTTATGACCATGAGCAACTTCCTTAACTGTTGTATGCCTCAGTTTTCCTACCTGTAAATGGGAGATAATACTACTAAAAGCTCATTAGCCGGTGCTGTATTACTCAGGGAAGAAGCAGTATGATTCAAGGTTTCCAGGTTTGATTCTTGAAATACTGAAGAAATTTAAAAAATTCTCTCTTTCTCATCTCTTTCTCTTTCTCAAAAAATCTGTGTTTTCAGGCATCTTGTCTTTCAAGAACACCAGTGGCACCTCCACCCCAACGGATGTCTCAATGGGTAGGGTGATAATCATGTAGACAACATTGCAAAAGAGAAAAACCATCACTTTTGCATATGCAATTATTCCACTGATTTTGAGAACAAATCCATTAATAATATGAGGTTATTATGATCCTTGTTTTACAAATGTGAAACTGAGGCTTAAGTTAAGTAACTGACTCAACATCACACTTGCAAAGATAGGTGAATTAGCTCCACATCTATCCGATAATGACAGGCACTATCAGTCATTAACTTCTTCTGAATTTGCTTATAAACTAGAGGTAGCCTAGCATATAATAAAGCCTCACAAAGTTTGATGACAGGAGAATCTGTAGCTAGAACCCCTTGGATAGAAAGCAGGTTTGGGTGGCTCCTCGACAAGTAGAAAGCATCCTAGACTATCACTTTGCAAAAGAACAAGGAATGTAGAGAACTCAGAAAGGTGAGGTGTAGAGGGTTCTGAAGACATTTTCCAGGAAGGGTTGAAACGGGAATTTCTGCAGTGAATGATGCACCATACTAACATATTTGGAATTTGAAGGCATTTCTTGAGATAGACGACCTCCAGACAGTTTCTGCTGATTAGGACACTGTCCAAGGAAACAAAGCACTTGGCCCTTGGCTGCTCATGAGAGAGCTTATTTCACACTGATTTGTCTTTTTTGACAGTTTTTATCTTTTCCATTGTGAGTGACAAATGGCCGGTAGCATCCTGGCCCATGCCTTTTCCTTACCACTGCAGAGATATTTTGAAATGATCTAAAATATTACCAGGTGGGCTATGTTTTCACCCCTCTTGGATACACAAATTGATATTTTTCAAGAAGAAAAAATCTTCTCAGGGATTAAATAAATTGCTAGGAGTTTCTCTTGGGCTTATAAAATTGTGATGTATGAAAGAAAACAGCTCCATCGTCATTTGTTATTCACAATCCTTGTCTTTCACTCTTTCACTGTGTCCAGTCTGTATTCTGTCTCCCCACCAAAGGCAAGGGAAATATTTTTTTCTTTGAATTCAAATCAGTGAGAAAAAAAATTATTTGATTTATGTAGACTCTTGTGGGCAAAACAGATGGTATTAATTGCACAGACATGTAGTGTGAAATAAACACTATGTATCATTTCATCCTTAGAAACATTAAGGGCTGGTGTGGTTACACACTTGATTTGTTCTCTTGCCTTCTTGTTTAAGTCAATTTGGCTGTTCCACGCAGAGGAGTATAAATCTGGATCTCTGTTTCTAATGGTTGTGTCCCTATTCCTCCTAAAGATAAAGAGTTGCAAAAATCATTAAATTTAAGAAAATCATAAAAATAACTATATAATAACAATAATAACTAATATTTCCAGAAATGTTAGCATATTTCCTATTGTTAAATTATTTAATCCTCACAATACACTATGAGATACTTATTATCTTGGTTTTTCATTTGAGTAATCTGGGACTCAGAAAGCACACAAATTTGGAAAATATCACGGAATTGATTTAGTTAGCTATTGGTGAATAGCAGTTAATGGCAAAATCTCAGTGGCATACAACATTCAACAGCAAGCATTTATTTCTCAGTCCTGTGTCAGTGGATTGGTTGGCAATTGGCTGACCAGGCTTACCTTAGCTGAGCTTGGTTCTAGCTGCAACTTGGATTCAGGTTTGCTCCATGTGTCTCTCTTGCTTTTTGGACCAGTGGGTTATACATGACTCTCATGGCAGAAGGCAGTAGCACAAGAGGGCAAGCCCAACTAAACAAGCACATTCTAAATATCTATGCACATAGTATTTTCTAACATTCCCTTGCCCAAAGCCCAATATTAGTGGGACCGGGAAGTATTCTCTTCTCATGGAAGTGAGGATAGGGAGGCCATGGCTATTTATGGAATAATCATTCAGTCTACCATAAAAGCCTACGTGTTTTCTTTGCCCTTCTCAATTTATAAATCTTGAATATACAAGTGGAATTACATTCTCAGGACTCAGCCACATCATGTGTGCTTGTCATGCAGGCCACATACCAAATTGTCAATTCCCATTTACTGACCACAGTTGCCTCCCTTCTTTGCTTGCCTCTTTTTCTCTTCTCTGCCCTCATCTCTCCTTAATAAAATTTGAGACAAAGTTCATCAATAGGTGACTCTAGAACAGTGTGGTTATGATGACTAACCTGGAATAGAATCTTTTTTTTTTCTTTCTGTTTTTATGCAATTTCAGTAGGCCAAGGGCTTTGATATGGAAATGTTTCCAATATAAGCAATGTCTAATACATCCAGTAGAAAGCAATCAAGTGTGCTGAAAATAGCAGGACAGAAACATTTCTTCTAGAAACAGCAGATTGCAAGGATTATGCCAGTTCAAGTGCTGCAGATAGGGAACTCCTTACCTTCCTCTGCCTCATGTTCAATAGCTGACTTGACTTGAAGCTAAGATACTTCTCCAAGGCAATTCATTGGGAATCTTAGATAACATCCTGGGTTTAAAGACAGTGATTCTGCAGCCCCCATTTGCCCCCTGACTCCCTTAGTCTTTGCTAATGTGGGTAGTAAACCAAACTGTGCAAAGATTATGGGCAGAGACAGAATTCTTAGTTTTAGTTCCAGCTGTATGAAAAACAGCATAACTGGGAAAACAGTATTTAAATTTTCTATGACTAGGTTTTTCCCTTAACAAATTAGTATCATGTAAACTTTCCTTGCCTTTTGCTATTGTATTTTACCTGTATCACAAGAAATGACTGAAAAGGTTGATCTTTAAGGGAATAAATTAAGTCGAGTGATTTGTCCGGGAACACTTATTCTTTCATTTTAGATTTATAAGGCCTCCGTGACTTTCAGGACTCCAGGCTGTGACTAACTGCTTCTTGGCTCATAGTTGGCTTGAAGTCTTTGTTCAAGTAGTATGCCTCATTTCTGCTTGATGCATACTAGGTTAATGTCTTTGTTGTGGCTGTGTCTGCATTTTTGTTTCTCACTTCAGCATGTTTTATGTTATTTTTTTAAAGTTATGTATTGGAATATCCATAGGACAGTTTGTGTTTCCTTGATCCATCAGCTCATATATATATGGAGAGAGTTAAAATACCAGCATGCTGTGTCTTTGATTTTTTATTTTTTCCTTTGCCAAAACATATTAGTTGAGTCTATTTGCAAAAGGATTAAATATAGGAGGGCCAGTAAAGAGAGGCACGTTTCTACTATTGCCAATGTGATGGGCCTTCTTCGTGGTGTTAATTCTAGGAGAAATAATTATCTATATTGATTTATAAGGATGGATTTGAGTGAGCACATTGATTCAAAAGAAGAGAACAGCCATGAGCAGTTTGATTTATGGCAGTATACAAGCATGCCCATGTTATGATAGAAATTCTCTACACAGTCTCACCCAGTACCTTTCACTGTCATGTTAAAATGACTTCACTACTAGTTATCCAGCTTTTCTATGGGGCTTTCTCATTCAACATCATTATTATGCCATTCATTATTCTATCAAAGTTTAGAAAAGGTTCTCAGGGAACGTCTCCATAAACTTGCAATAACTGTGTCATAAATATTAGACCAAGATCATTTAGGTAGGTCTGGCTTCAGTAGGAGTGAAGTTATCCCAATGTATGCAGGAAGCATCTGGCATCTTTATCCTCCTACAGCATAAGAAGGTGTGCTGCCCAGAAGCAGAATTCTGTTCATGTCAGAGATGCTCTGTGGCAGTTGGTAGTGTGAATGGGAAATGTGTAAAGTGTTTTTAGGTTTTTGGAGGACAGGCAGCATGTCAGTGCCAACTATTGTTGTTGTGAAGAAATCCAAATCTAATTTGGTCTATATGGTTGGATTGCTTTGCTTAGTTTATTTTAAACATGACATTTGGAGAGAGTTAAAATACCAGCACACTATGTCTTTGCCTTTTCTTATTCTGAAGCAAATTGGTTGGGTCTGTTTGAAAAAGGATTAGATGTAGGAGGGCCAGTAGAAAGAGGCATGTTTCTACTAGTGCCTGTTGTGATAGGCTTTCTTTGTGTTGTTAATTCTAGTAGAAACAATGCTCTTTCTTGATTTTTAAAGATAGAATTGAGTGGGGACGTTGATTCAAAAGAAGATAACATCCATAAACAGTTTGATTTAGGCAAATGATTCAGATTTAGTTTGTACAATCTAAGGTTGCTTGTCCAGTGGTTAGGTGTCAAAATACATTCAGTTTCTTGATGAGAAACACCTCCCATAGAATGTATAGGCTAGGACCATATTTTGTGCTTGATATGAGAGAGGCTGCTACCTGCATGTCAGTGTTTCTTGGGTAAAAGAAGATTGATTTAGAATGAGTTAAATAACCTTATCAGACACTAATTTTATGGGACAAGGATGTAAATGCAATGAGCGATCAGTGCGCACATAGCAGCAAGCTTATTTTCATAACCGTTGTTAGGTATTCGGTTTGCAAGATACCTTTTCTATTTAAGAGAGTGAAACTCTGTTGCTCCATGGAGCATGATATCCTCAGTGGTCAGCTATGATGTGAAAGAAACAAAGTAGTCTTTGTAATAACATGGGTGGTGCATCTGGTGATCATGGTGGATTTATTTTGCTTCCTGGCAGTCTTGGTGGGTCTCCCCAGACTGAATGTAATGTCGCTTCCTCAGTTCTCCCATTGCCCTCTCTGTGTTCTTTGATCACATGTCTCACACTGAGGCATAATTGTTCCCTGACTTGGCTCTCTTTACCTTTAAACCATAAGCTACTCTAGGGCAAGATCCTAGTTTTGCCCAGCATGTAGCAGATAGGTATACGTACTAAATGTTGAGTGAATGAAATATTTCAGAGGCAATTGGGTACCAAAAGTTGGCCTAATGTACACAGGTATGCTCAGGAGCCCTCAGGGTTTAATCTAATTCCAAATTGCCACTCCACACACTACTGGTTCTGCTTTCCCCATCTCTGACTTGATGAGGTTGGACCAGACAATCTTTATGTTGATTCTAAGTTTCAGTGATGCATTCACTTTGACCCCCTCAAAGTAACGATTTATTTCAGTGATCATTGTTTCTGATAATGTGTGTTCCTACAGGGAGCATGACTTCGGCAACTTCACCTATCATTTTAAAATGGGACCCCAAAAGTTTGGAAATCCGGACGCTAACAGTGGAAAGGCTGTTGGAGCCACTTGTTACACAGGTAAGGGATGCTTGGTACCGCTTTGTTACGTGTACAGTATATGTTTCTAATGAATAGTGATTATATCGTGATTCTTCAATGAATTAGGAAATCCTTAAAAGGGAATAATTCATGCCATAATGCTGATTACTAAAAATATATTGCTGCCTGAACTATGGACAATCTCATTGCCCTATAAAATTTTAAGTGGCTTAAAAAAACTATTCATGTGATTTTTGAAATTAAGTTGATGAGATAATTAAAGAGAGGGCCTTGGTGAAGGGGGCCCTCATTTGCAGTAATGGATTAAAAGTCTAAATAAACCATTTCTCACTCGCTTTCAGATGCCAGTGAAAATTTAGGAAAAACTGTGTTGACTATTTAAGAGCAGTGTGTATTTATTAAATTGCCTTTCTGTCAGTTTATGAGGCAGAATTCATCCTGCTGTTGTGATGAAATGTTCCATTTTTGCCTTGTCACAGTTGTCACATTTCCACAAGATGACTGTCCACAGAAAAAATACCATCAGATTTTTAAGTAATAAAAGTTGTTTTTAGTGTCTTGTATAGCATGTCCCTTGCTGTATTAACTCTGAAATTCCTGGAATTTGACGATTCAACCTTTTTATAGTGTCTTTGTAGAGAATTATTACAGCAAATTAAGTTAGAGTCTATTCGTATTGTTTCCTTTAGCTGCTATAACAAATTACCATCAAGTTAGTGGCTTAAAGCAACACGAATTTATTATTTGGTGGTTGTGGAAGTCACAAGTTTTAAAATCAGGGTACTTAAGCTGAATTACTTCTGGAGGCTCAAGCAGAAAATCTATTTCTTTGCCTTTTCCAGCTTCCACAAGTCACTTGCCTTTTTTGGCCCCTTCTTCCATAATGAAGCAATGTAGCATCTTCAAATTTCTCTTTCTTTCTTTGACCTCTGCTTCTGTCCTCACCTCTCCCCTGTGACATTGACCCTCCTGCCCCTCTCTTACAAGGACCCTTATCTTTATGTTGAGCCCCCTCAAATGCTTTAGAAAAATCGCCCCATCTCAAAATTCTTAATCTAATCACAGGCCTCTGTTGTCGGTTAAGGTAACATATCCAGGGATTAGGATATGGATATCTTTGGGGGCCATTATTCAGTTTGCCACATTCTGCCCTCTCTCTCCCAAAGATTCATACCCTTCCCACATGCAAAACACATTCATCACATTACCAGGTCCCCAAAAGTCTTGATCCGTTCTAGCATTAACTCAAATCCAAAATCTCATCTAAATTTTACCACTTTAAAAGTTCCAAATCTCATCCTTTACATCACTTAAATTAAATATGGGTAAGGATCTGTTTATAATCCATCCTCACGCAAAGTTCTTCTTATCTGTGCACCTATAAAACTGCAAAAACTATATGCTCCCAAAGTGCAATGGTGGGGCAGACATTGGGTAACAGTTATGGGCATACCCATTCAAAAATGGAGAAAGTGGAAGGAAAAAAGAGTTACTATTCTCCAGAAATTTAGAAATCCACCTGGGAAAACTCCGTTAGATTTCAAGGCTTTTGAATAATCAATCCTTTTTGGCTTGAGTTTCTGCCCTTTGGACCTAGTCCTCCACTCACAGAATCATTATTTATTTTTCATGAAGGGTTGCACATATTTTCAGCTGAGTATTTTTGTAGGCCAATTTCCTACCTGTAGAATTTTGGGACTCCAACAGCCTTTTTGAATTTTATCCTTTCCTTACCCATTTCAGTCCAAGCTGACAGTGTTTCTGCTTATACAGCATTCTCAAGAACCTTGTGATTTTCCCATGTTTATCCCTGGGATTCACTCCATTAGAAAACAGGCTCCTCCACAGATCTTTCTTCGTTTTTAGCCTCTGTTAAAATGGCTGAGGAGCCATGAATCACATGCCTAATCTCTTCAGAGAGCCCTCCATATGACTAAATAAATACTCAGAGCTTTTGATCCTGAGAAGGCACTAGCAAAAGGTTATCCAGACATGCAACTAGCTTTCTCTCAAGCATGCTTTCTGGAAAGTGAGTCTCCTAATTTTAGTGTCTTTTCCAGTCTTCATAGTGTGAGAATTTTCCAAATTGTCAAGGCCTTGTTCCTTTTAGCTTAATAGTATTCCTTCTATTTATCTCTTTACTCTCACATTTTTCTACAAGCAGGAAGAAGAAACCAGGCCACTCCTTCAACACTTTGCTTAAAATTCTCCTCAGCTAAATATCCAAGTTTATCACTTTTAATTATGAATTTCTCATAATTTAGAAATCAGTTCATCTGAGCTTTCTGCCCCTATGTAACAAAGATTCCCTTTCTTCCAATTTCCAATAACTTGTTCCTCATTTTTTTCTTAGCCCTCACCAGCATCTCCTTTAAGGTCCGTGTTTCTATGCACAGTCTGTTTATCACAGTTTAGGTAGGTATTCTTCAAGACAATGACGTTTTTCTCTACTGTGTTCCCCACTTCTTTTGGAGTGCTGATGAGAATGTCCTTTCACATTTATATTTTTAATAACAGTCTGTTCTAGGCAATCTGGGATTTTTTTTTTTTTAATATGCTCTTCAGAATTCTTCCAGCCTCTTCCCATTACCAATTCCAAAGTCACTTTCTATGTTTTTAGGTACTTGTTCCTAGAAGTACCCCACTTCCCAGTACCCAATCTGAATTAGTTTCTTATTGCTGCTATAAAATTACCACAAAATTAATAGCTTAAAACAACACAAATGTATTATCTTACAGTTCTGGGGGTGAGAAGTCCTAAAGCCAAGGTGTTTGTAGGGCTCTCTTCCTTTAAATGGCTCTAAGGGAGTAGCCGTTTCCTTGCCCTTTTCAGCGTCTGGAGTCCACCTACTTTCCTTGTGTGCAGCACCTTCCTGTATCTTTATAGCCAGCAGCACAGCCCCTCCAAATCTCTCCCTGTCTTCAGTTTCTACTGTAACATCTCCTCTCTGACTCTTCCCTGGCTCTCTCTTATGAGGACCCTCGTGACTACATTGCGCCCACCCAGAAATTCCAGGATAATTGCTCCATCTTGACATTCTTAAGCTAATCACCTTGGCAGAGTCCCTTTTGCCATTTAAGGTAACACATTCACAAGTTCCAGGGAGTAGAATGTGAACATCTTTGTATAAATATTTCATTAGGTTCAAGCATATTTTCCATTTGGCCATGATCATTGTTAGGACTATAAAAATTTATCTAAGAAACACCTAATACTGATAGGCTCTTAGATTTGGGAGCATGTTGGCTACTTACTTATATTGTGGTCTGCAAACTAGGGCTGATCCATGAATTCTTTGTTATTGGTCTGTAATAAGCATAAAATTGAGGATGTGCACTTTGAATTTTTATAGCAATTTGACAGAATAATTTTACATCTGAAGAATCTAATTTAGACTTGCATTTTCTATCTTTAAAATGTTTCAGTTATTCATTTTGTTATATTTTATAAGCTTTGGTTTATGAGATCTTAGAATAATAAGAATATGGTCTTTCATCATAGATAGCTTGAGAAGAACTGGTTTAGTAAGTATTCTGGAGTTCCAAGAACCTGGTCTGAACTGTACTTCTACTAGACCAGTAGAAAACTGAGTGACCTATTCCTAGCCTTTCAGTTTTCACATTAGAGGACATATAAATATATTTAATCCCTATCATACAGATTAAATGAAATGAAATGTTGGACATAGTATGCTATGAAGCAAATGTTGAATAAATGTAGATTCATTTTTCCTGTTTTGATGGCTGTATGTTTAGGCTCACAGTAGCCCTATTGCACTGGATAAGTCACGGAAAAGGATATGAGTGAATCTGGCATGGACTTGTACAACATTACACTTATACTACTTTTTATTTATTAAAAATTTTATATATTTATCTACAAGTTCAAGAGCAAAATATAAAGAACAGTGAATCTAACATTACAATTAAAATTAGTTGTCTTTTCCATATATCTTTTATTCTAATCATCTAAAATTCTTCTGTCAGATAAAAGCAGTGAAATAAAAATACTTTTTTCCAAGTAAGGACAGTAAATTGGCTAATTCATATTTCTTCAGTTAATACAGTAGACTGCTTAAAACTCTTATTGAATTTCAGACAGTGATTTAGCACTGTAATTAGTCTTACCACTCCTTCAGTATCTCCTGATGTCTACATAGTTTATCTTTCCTCTTAGTGTTCCTACCCCGGTTTAAAAAACAACAACAATAACAAAAAAAAAAACTTTCAAAAATGGGATTTTCTATATGATATTATTTTTTTGTAATATAATGGCCATATTATCAAGACTAACCAGTCCCTCCTCTGGAATGAAACTTTAATGATAGGACTGATGTGCGCTTGTAAATAAGAAAGGAGAGATGACAACATATTAGGTATTAACTTCATACTCAACATTTAAAGAAAAATATGGAAGTGAGTGAGAAAACTAAACCAAGGCCCTAGTTGTATCAAATGCATATGCACAACTTTACAAATGGAATAAAGTTCATAGCAATTTAGTAACACAGTATGGCCTTAGCTATCCCAGTTTCTAATAAAGATGGATAAGGGATGAAATAAAAAATAGAGGTTAAATGGTTTTGAATAAAATTCACTCACTGTCACAAGAAAAATGGCATTAGGAATTTCCTGTTCATAAGTGTTTAAAATATCCAACAAAATTTTACCTCATTTCAATAATCATGTATATGAGGATCATTTATTTCTCTTACAATGTCGAAATGGCAACATTCCTTTTGGAGAAATTTTACATTATTGAAATCATGAAATTGCAAATAAGAAGGGTTTCATCTTAGAAAATTCAATCCTTAAAAAAGTTGCCTGAACTTCTTATAAATTCAAAAAAAGAAGAATTTTTAATAGGTTGAGTTCTGTGATGATAAGCTTAATTAAGAAATTAGAACACTTTATTAGGCAACTTTATAGAAAACGAAAAATTTTTATTAGGAAATTAAGAGATGCTGTTAGATAACTTCTAGAATGAGAGAGAAATTACAAACTATTTCTGAGTTAATGAAAATGAAAATCCCTTCATAACAAAATATACACACCCAGTAAAAGCTGAGCTCAATATAGAATTTTAGCTTTAAATGCCTTTGTTATTAAAGAAAAAAGATAAAAATAAACAAAATGCTCATGTTAAGAAATTAGAAAAAATCATCAAAGGAAACTAGGAAAACAGAATTTAAGAACAGTGAAAACTGGAATCACTAAAATAGAATACAGAAGTAAAAAAGGTTAAATAAATTCAAAATACGATTTATTTGGAATGGCCAATAAAAAACCCTCAAGGCATAAGTTATGGAAAATATATAGAGAAAGAGTATATAAGATTATGAATAAAAAAGCAGAAATAACTCTAGAAATAAGAGAAACAAAAAGATGCATAGTAGAATATTATATGTGACTCTACACTGATGAATCATGAAAACCTAAAGGAAGGAGATACTTCCCAAGAAGATTTTGAATTGCCAATATATATTCAAAGGAAGTGGAAAACTGTAATAAGCCATACAAAGATTGGAAAGTTCTTTAAAGATCTGTTATTAAAAAAGCACCAGTACAGTTGGATACATATCTGAATATTATCAAACATTTAGAGAAGTGATAATTGCAGTGTTGCTTAAACTATTTGAACCATAGAAAACTATGTAGAATCCCTTAGTCATTTTTTGGAGAATCATAACTTTAATATTAAAAATTCAAGATACTTTAACTAACTTGAAAAAAAAGATAATGATGATTCTATCTCATTTTGAAGTGTAAATGAAAAAAAAAAGCTACATAAAATATTAGTAAATAGTACTTGGCAGTGAATCAGAAGATCAGCACAAATATACAAAATGGGATTTTTTTAGGAATATAATGGTGGCCTATTATTAAGAAACAAATAAAAATGGTTCAGTATATCAATAGATTACACTATTAGATACTAAGAAAATTATGTGATAGAAGTTTTCAGTCATTTCTACTAAAAGCTATAAATAAGAATTGGATCAATATTTTAACATAAAGAAATGTACCATGTAGATTTTGGAAACAGGAGAAATACAACCCTCTTTGTGATATGATTTTATAGCATTAAAATTAGTATGAGAATGGTTTAGGTGGCTAGACATAAGATAAATGTATAAAAATAAATCATTTTCATCTATTTGAAGAAGCTAGAAGTCAAAACAGAAAAGTTTTTTTTTCTCATTGATAAATATATGAGGTTAATTATTTTTTCCTGTATAAAATGCACATTAATGTTTTACTTTATGTGTAATTTTGTAAATTTTTTACACCATTGAAGTGGGATTATGTAGGCACAGGCTTAGATGTCAGGAAGTCATGATTGTGAATCCAATATCTATGCTGATATCTTGAGTAGGTTACTTAATCTTTCCTCAGATGTAAAATATAGATAACAATAATTTGCACCTCATATGATAATTGAAGGGATAAATGAGATCATACTTTAAAGTGTGTTAGAAATGGCTAATGCTGTGATTATAGTGATACAGGCTTGCTCTTCATACCATATTCTTCACTACTTGTTAGTAATGGCTTTCTACGGGGGTGCCATGTCTAGCATAGGAATTCATTTGGAATTTTCTTTAGAAAAAAATTTTAATGCAGATTTATAAAAAGAACTATATTCTTATTACATTTAATCAAAGATAATAAAATCGAAACCTCTGAAGCTATTGGGAACTCAATCTTCACCATTTCTATAAGCTAATGAAACACAGGTCATCACACTAGGACAGAATAGAATTTGCTGGAATTTTCTTCTTTGTTTCCTTATGGAAGGATGAATCCACAACTTAAGAAATAACACTAAGCATCTGATAAAAGGATATCATTGATGTTTAATGAGCTGTTTTAAATTGGCCTGATTAGGAAGGAACCTCCTTAGAAGAGGAGTTCTCTTTAATCATTTCCAATATTATTTTGAATAATGTCAGTGGGGCCCTATGAAGTTAGGCTTTGGTGAATTCTGTAGTTGAAACTTTTAGCATTTTACTCACAAAATTAATAATGGTTTCAAAAGCTAAATAAGTAGAACTTCTTATGCTTTAAAATATTGTTTTAAACTTTCAAATTTAGTTAATACTTTAAAAAGTAATTGATTTTCTCCATCTTTCTTTCCTAATTTGTTATAAAAGGATTACCTTTGTATGACTCATAACAATACTTAATTTTCTTTGTGCATTTAAAATCAGGGAAACAGGAGATTTAGGTTCCAAATTAAGAGATATAGACCTGAAAGTGATTCCAGAAATAAAACAACACTAAGAAATGAAGTAACTTCGGAGAATTGAGCCAGTGCCTTTTTTTTGCTATACTGTGAACTTTTTTACACAATTTACAAAATATGCTATTTCATGTATGAATTTACCAAAAGAATCAAAGTATATAATGACATCTCATTTTACACTTTTTTCCATTTATTCAGAGAATATCATTATTGAGAACCACCTTAATTCATGATTTATTCATGAGGTTCAGAGAGTAATATATTTGGGTGGTTTCCATTTTGACACTACAATGTTACAATCAGTGCATGCATTTTTGTGAAAGGATTGAAATTATATGAGAGGATGTGCTCAAAGCAAATGATATGAATTCTATTAAGCCAGTTTATTTCTTTAGTCAATTGTGTGTATAGTATGGTTAACCTGTTTCCAAGTATTTTCCCCCATTTTTATTTATTTAATTATTTTCATATTAATTTCTATTTTCATTTTTGAATGATATTTTTCTTCCTGGAAAAGTGTTTAGTTTATCTGTCTTTAAAATACCATACGTTTTTTAAAACCTCCGCATCTTTTCTTCTGTGTAAATGGAAAAAAAAATATGTATATATTATGAACAGTATTTGAACACAATTAACTAGGTTGTGATTTATAAATTTACCTTTATCATATATAAATATTTAATTAAAAGACTATAAAGTATTTTTATTGTTTTACAAATATGGTTTCATCCCTTAATATGAACATTTCTTAATTTCTTAATATTTCTTAACTATGTTTTTACAATAGATACATATACCTAAAATAGTAATTGTATTGGAAACACTTCTTTGAATTGAGGTCATATGACAGATTGTTTGCCAGTCATTGTGTTTGCCACTTCTGAAATAGGAGTTTAATTGACTAGTACATAGTCTGGAGTTAGATTAATTTCTGTTTGGGGATTATGCTCAATATTTTAAAGTCTGCCACCAGATGGGAGTGATACTCTTTCTGTTATGTGGCCAGCTGTGTTGGCCATGTTTTGACACTTGAGTAATGTACAGAGCCATTAACGGAGGAAAGAGAAAAAGTCCCCAAACCAGTATAAATGTGGAACTATGTAATTCATATATATTTATCCATACGGAAGTTTATAAAATAAGTACAAAATACCAAAATGTAAAAAAATTAAAATCAATGTCAATTTGATGAAAAATGTTGCTTTGCTGAAATTAAATCATTGCATATGATGTAAATGTAGCTCATGTCTTTTGTGACCCTGTGCCATGTGATGAGTCACTCTGTCTCTACCTTTAGGACCAACTACTACCTACTACCAGTCACAGCTATCAGCACATCATGGTATCATTTCATGTTGTCTAGCATAGTTATACTCACAGTTAACATGAAGCATCTGCCGTTGTTCTCTTCTCAATAGCCTAAAGAAACTAAAGTTAAATAGTAAGATGTTATGATGGTTAACTATATTAACAATGGGACAATTAGTTTCTCTTCCATCAAAATATTTACTTTCAAAAAGCATTTGATAAAATTCAACACTCATTCATGAAAAAGACCCTCTATAAGTTAGGGACAGATGGAAAGTATCTCAACATAATTAAAGCCATATATGATAAACCCACTGCCAATATCATCCTGAATGGGGAAAAGCTGAAAGCTTTTCCTTTAAGAACAGGAACTATACAAGGATGCCCACTCTCACCACTCTTATTCAACATAGTGTTGGAAGAACTAACCAAGCAATCAGAGAAGAGAAAGAAATAAAGGGCATCCAGATTGGAAAAGATGAAGTCAAACTGTCCCTGTTTGCAGATGACATGATCCTATATATCGAACAGCCTAAAGTCTCTACAAAAAATCTCTTGGTGTTGATAAATGATTTCAGCACAGTAGCAGGATACAAAATCAACACACAAAAATCAGTAGCATTTCTATTCTCCAATAGTGAACATGCAGCACGAGAAATCAAGAAAGCCTGCCCATTTACAATAGCCACCAAAAAAATAAAATATTTAGGAATTGAGTTAACCAAGGATGTGAAAAATCTCTATAATGAGAACTACAAACCACTGCTGAGAGAAATTAGAGAGGATAGAAGAAGATGGAAGGATATCCCATGCTCTTGGATTGGAAGAATCAACATAGTGAAAATGTCCATACTACCCAAAGTGATATACAAATTCAGTGCAATCCCCATCAAAATTCCAATGACATTTTTCTCAGAAATGGAAAGAACTATCCAGACATTTATATGGAATAACAAAAGACCACGCATAGCCAAGGCAACACTGAGCAAAAAAAATAAAGCTGGAGGCATAACACTACCCGACTTTAAGCTATACTACAAAGCTATAATAACCAAAACAGTATGGTACTGGCATAAAAACAGACACACTGATCAATGGAATAGAATAGAGAATCCAGAAATTAACGCACACACCTACAGCGATCTGATCTTTGACAAAGGCACCAAGCCTATACACTGGGGAAGGGACTGCCTCTTTCGCAAATGGTGCTGGGAGAACTGGATATCAATACGCAGGAGAATGAAACTAGATCCATACCATTCACCATACACTAAAGTCAACTCAAAATGGATTAAAGAATTAAACATACACCCTAAAATAATAAAATTTCTTAAAGAAAACATAGGAGAAACACTTCAGGAAATAGGACTAGACACAGAGTTCATGAATACGACCCCAAAAGCACGGGCAACCAAAGGAAAAATAAACAAATGGGATTATATCAAACTAAAGAGCTTCTGCACAGCAAAAGAAACAATTAACAGAGTTAAAAGACAACCAACAGAGTGGGAGAAAATATTTGCAAAATATACATCTGACAAAGGATTAATATCCAGAATATACAAGGAACTCAAACAACTTTACAAGAAAAAAACAAGCCACCCAATTAAAAAATGGGCAAAAGCGCTAAGTAGGAATTTCTCTAAGGAAGATATATAAATGGCCAACAGACATATGAAAAAATGCTCAACATCACTCAGCATCCGGGAAATGCAAATCAAAACTACACTGAGATACCATCTCACCCCAGTTAGGATGGCTAAAATCCAAAAGACTCTGAACAATAAATGCTGGTGTGGTTGTGTGGAAAAAGGAACTCACATACATTGTTTGTGGGGCTGCAAAATGGTGCAGCCTCTATGGAAAATGGTATGGATGTTCCTCAAACAATTGCAGATAGATCTACCATACGACCCAGCTATCCCACTGTTGGGAATATACCCAGAGGAATGGAAATCATCAAGTTGAAGGGATACCTGTTCCCCAATGTTCATCACAGCACTCTTTACAATAGCCAAGAGTTGGAACCAGCCCAAATGTCCATCATCGGATGAGTGGATATGGAAAATGTGGTACATCTACACAATGGAATACTACTCAGCTATAAAAACGAATGAAATACTGCCATTTGCAACAACATGGATGGACCTTGAGAGAATTATATTAAGTGAAACAAGTCAGGCTCAGAAAGAGAAATACCACATGTTCTCACTTATTGGTGGGAGCTAAAAATTAATATATAAATTCACACACACAAAAAAAACCGGGGGGGGGGGGGCGGGGAAGAAGATATAACAACCAAAATTACTTGAAGTTGACACAACAAGCAAACAGAGGGGACATTGGTGGGGGGTGGGGGGGAGGGGGGAGGGAGGGAGGTTTTGGTGATGGGCAACAATAATCAGCCACAAGGTATATCGACAAAATAAAATTAAAAATATAAAATAAAATAAAATAAATTCACACACACACACACACACACAAACCGGTGGGGGGGGAAGAAGACATAACAACTACAGTTCCTTGAAGTTGATACGACAAGCAAACAGAAAGGACATTGTTGGGTGGGAGGGAGGAGAGGTAGAAAGGAGGGAGGTTTCGGTAATGGACCACAAAAATCAACCACATTGTATATTGACAAAATAAAATTATAAATAAATAAATAAATAGTGAAAAAAATATTTACTTTCAATAATTTCTAGTTTGAACACAGTGATTATTTTATGAATGCTAATAAAATTAATTCCACTTAGTAAAAACTAAAGAGATGTCTCGGCACTAGGAAATGAGTGTGTTCTATATCCTACTCAATTTATTAATTTTTTGTTTTTAGTTTGAAAAAGGGGTTCTTAGGGTTTCCTCCACCCTTCACTAAGGCTCAGCTCATCAATCTGGTTTCTTTTGCAAGTAATGCTTTGGGGCCACTCATCAGGGTTGTCTAAGATGCTGAACTAAATTTTCCAAATTACTCTCCTTAGAGCTTTTTTTTTTTTTTTTTTTTTTTTTTGAACAGTCCTTCCTTCTGTGGTCTTAGGAGGAGCTCCACTCCATGCATGTGTAACCAACCGATCATGGATAATCTCGGACCTCTAAAGAGAACAGGGGGAGAGGTGCTAATGTTTCTTGAGGAGTTACTAAGTGCCTGATGCCATCCTATGTATTTCCAGGAGTTTTCATTTACTCCTTGCATCAGCTTGGTAAAGTCAATATTACTTTCTCCATCTTTAGATGAAAAGAGAGAGACTTAGATCACATAATAAAAGGTCTAAGGTGAGTTAGACTGAGTAGATCTGAAGCTCCTAAGGGAAGCATGGGCTGAAAATACTGAAATGGTAAGTTGCTAGTACATCGACTGCAGAGAATGTGAAGGGCAAAAAGAGAAGGGAGTAAGAGACTAAACAGAAGTGGTGAAAAAGGAAGAACTACCAATATGAAACAGGCAGAGGAGAGGAAACAAGCATAGAGGACCAAACATATTTTACAGTAAGGGTTTAGTACCTTTTCTTGTTGGCATCCCGTAATTCTTATCCAAACCTGCTGTTTGCTGAGGTGCACACATGGCCAAAGCAAACTCCTTAACATTCAAATGCATAAGTGAAACTAAAAGTTCATTTTCCCTATTAGATGGTTAATGCATATGAAGCCCCAAACAGCAGTAACTCTTTCTTTTATTCTGTTTAGAAATATAATCAAGTCTTAAAACAATTTTCCCTCTTATAGTTTCCACTCCAATGAAAACAACCATTTTCAATGGGAAAAAATAGAATTTAAAACTAAATTGTAAAATGAAAGTAATGTTAGAGAAGAATAATGATATTTTTATGTGCTTAAAACAGGACATTTAATGAAATCTTATGCATGCTAGTTTAAAAATTTCAAACAACATATTTTGGGAGATCAACTAACAAAATTGCTCCTGTTTTGGACAATATGGAAACATTATCTGAACTGGAGTTTAAAAAATCCATCACACCAAGCATGAAAATGCCTATGCAGTGACATGATGGCATTTACTCAGGAAGCCCTCAACAAGCAAACTAATTAAAGCCTGTCAGAGATCTGAGATAAAGGATGGGGCATGCCAGCACAGCTGCTTTTCTGTCTTTTTGTCACCTGATTGAAAGTGCAAAAGGTAAAGCTTCATTTTCACATAATTGAGGAGGGAAGGCCAGCAAAAGCGATGGAAAATATAGCCAGCTATTTTTTTTTTTTTTTCATTCTGAAGACAAAACTCCTTCCTTCTGGTAACATGCATATCTTATATTCAGTGACATCATTGTAATGAGATTTATTTCTTACCCCATGGACTGTGCCTTCTCAGTCTTTGCCCTTCCTTGTTATCCTCCTCAGCTTTAAAAGTTGTTCAGGGCTTAGACTTGGTACTCCTCTTTTCTTTCTTCTGCATTTTCTCCCCAGGTGATTTGATCCGTTCCTCTGTTTTTTGATATCATCCTTATGCTGACAACATTCAAGTTTACATCTTCAATCCAGACCTTTTCACTGAGCCCTCTTGTCATACCCAAGAATTCTCCTTGGTTCTCCTTTTCTCTGATCTGCCCTCCTCTCTCCAACTCTGCTGTTAAAGTCCTGGTTCCAAACACAAGTCCTCTCTCACCGTGACCTATACAGTTATCTCCCAAATAATCTACCAATCCCACCCTTGTTCACTGACTATACGTTTCTACACAGCAAATAGAGTGATCATTGAAAACAATTTATAATTTGATCATATCATCCTGCTGCTTAAAAACCTGCAATTATTTTTCATTGTATTTTAGGATGAAATTTAAACTCCTACACAAGTCCTTATTCATACCCTGCCACAATCATCTAGTGCTGGTGCCTTTCAATCACCATGCCCAAGCCGCAGAGCCCTTCTTTCAGTTTCTTGGACAGACTGAGTTCTCTCTTGCCTCAGGACCTTTGCACATGCTGCTTTCTTGCCCCACTTGTTTTTTTTCTTTCAGAGCATTTACCACCATTTGCAATTTGTCTTATGTGTTTGTTTGTGTATTTTCTCTGACTTCTCCACGAGGTGGATAGCTCCATAAGGAGAGGGATGATGTAAAATTCACACATTTATCACCAGTTCCTTGGACATAGAAAATGTTTGATAATATTTAGTAAGGATTAAGTTAAACCCTTCTCCTTAAAAAAAAAAAAAAGCAACTTGGATATTTTCTTTTTGCCTGTCTCATTCTTCTGAAATTAGTTAGTAGTAAAGACTAATTATATGTTGCAGTATTTGTTTTATGAAGATATTGACAATTATAACAATTGTTGTGGGACTTCAAGGATGAAAATAGTCATTAACTTTTTAAGAGTGTGTATCAATGTTTTAAAACCTAGGGATAAAACTAAGCAATAGTGTCATATTTTCATATATTGAAATGTTTAGTATTTTATCTTCATGATAAAAAGGATAGTATACATAATACTGCATATATACCGCATATGTTTATATGTGTATGTACATATAAAGAAACTTTATGTCTTTTTACATTGCCTATAAATTATATTTTCTATAGACAAATAATTTGTGTGACCTTGTGTTCAATGATATCTTTCTTTTCAATTATTAGTATTCAAAGGCATTTATGAGCTTTAAATATAATGTTGAACAAAATTATCTTCATTAAAGTGTCTTGAAACATTATGAACTCCCTCTAATTTGAACTGGCATTGGAATGCAGCTAGCATACATAGCCATTATCATTTTTGTGCCACTTAGTTGATTGTCCAAATAAATCCTTCCTTGACTACCTTCTGACCATGTTTGCCAGATTTAACAAATAAAAATTCATGATACCCTAGTATTTGACCACTTAAAATTAAATTCAAATTCTTCTACAAGAACTTTCCTCAGCTGTCTTCCTTTTTGCTTCCTTTCTTATTATTATTCTTACCTCCATTTCTGTTCTCAATCCAGAAAGAACTTTTTTCAATCTCTAGAACATTGTGGTCTCTCATTTCACATGTGCTTGGAAATTCTCTCCTCTTGCATTCCTGTGATACTGTCTAGCACCTGTGCATCCTTCAGTTCTTAGATGCTGTTTTCATCAGCTTTTTTGACACCCACATAACTGGGCTTGGTCTCCACTGTGCTCCCAGAGCTTCCCACAATTCCCTTGTCACGTATCATCCTAGTGTTTTAATTCCTGATTTTAAGTGTGTATGTGCGTATGTGTGTTTTAGTATTCATGCATGCTCGCATGTGTTGTGTTTCTTACCCATAAGGCCGTAAACTTCATTCAGTGTGTATTCTCGTCTTGGCATGGCATATAACAGCAATTTAGTAAATCTCTGTTGAATAGCTAGAAGAATGATAATCTCTTTGCTGACACAGTAAGTGCCTTCCTTTGAGAACTGGGAATCTCTCCTTTTTTACTCCCTGCCTTTCTCTCTTCACTAAAGCAATATTCCAAGCTAAGGAGAATTAAAGTTTTCTGGAGCAACAAAATTGCAGTTTTTTATTAGATCATACTATATTCTAAAAAATATATTTAAAAAAATAATGGTCTTAGGAGAATATCATTTTTACTGGTCAGTGTTTTTACTAGTAATTCTGTGCTTTATCATCCAAGAGTATTGATAATCATTGCCATATTATTATGTGGGTTTAGAAAAATAAAAGGGAGAGGAGTAGAAAATACACTTAATTTTTTAAAGATCTCCTGTAGCATGTAAGTTAAATGAAAAAATGAAAAAAGTGTAAGTTACTTGAATATGATGTTTTTACAAAATATAGCTATTATTATAAATGTATGAAGGAACCCTCTGGTAATGGCTAAGATGGTAATTTCATTCTAAACCACAGTTTTCAATGGCTTATTTAACACAAACTCCCAATTTTACACTGTTGACTGAAACTTCTCAAGCTTGTTTTCATCCCCAAGGGGAATTTTATAAAGACAAAAATCTCTTTAGCTGAATTATTCAAGCATGGTAGAAATGATTTTGCCCCAATTATTAAAAATTTCAGAATATTTTTGTGACTTAGACATTGTTAAATGGTTTCCCAACTTTATCTTTCACACAGGCATTTATCCCAGAAAGGACAGGCACTGCAATTTAATGAAGTGTTTAGAAACTTAAAATAGCTGAACACTAAAGAAAATTAAAATTTTAATTGCAGAAAATTTTTTTCTTGTTCAGTGTGGCTCATATGAAACCGCTTTGGTAGACTTACACTAAAAGGATGCCAAATTTAGTTTATTTCCTATTGCAAGCTACTCTGTAGTGATAGGCAGTCAGTTTGTTAATAACAGAATTTGTGACTGATTTTAATGTCATGGGACTCTTTTTAGTATTCTCATGTGTATTATTTGTCTTCATTCTATTCATTATCAGCTTTTTACTACTCTCTTAGATACCCATAAACCATGGGCATCTGGTTATTACAGTTTGTGCCTGCTTCTTGGAGTTTTCATCACTGTTCAGGAAGTCATAGATATTTAAACACACAAATATGGATGATCTGTACTAACTGCTGACATAGGAGATTTTTACATGCTACTTCAAAAATTCTTTGCATCGAGACAGCTACATTGCAAGGTGGCAAATTGATGTATATGTCAAGATCTGGCCGAAGAGGAAATAACTTCTGGACTGAGAAATAATTGATACTAGAATAAGAAGAGATTTACTTTGAAAAGACCATCTCTAACATTGTTCTAGCTTAGTTTTAATGCTGTGGCAGAATCCAAGGAACTGTTTACACACCTGTTTCTTCTTTGTGCTCAGAACCTGACTACTTTTCCCAGCTCCACTTGTGGGTAGATGCAGACATAAAATGTAAGTAGAAGAGATATTTACCACTCCCAGGCCTGGCTCAGTAAAGCCTCCCATGTATCTCCATGGCCTTTCTCCTTTCTAAGTCTTGTTGCACATGAGTATAGTGACTATAAAACCCACATGTTGCAGCTTGTGGGGGCAGAAGATGGAAGGAGCCTGCAACCCTGAATCACCACTTGGAATGTTCACTCCAAATAGTCTATTTGGATATAGAACAGGGAAGGACATCGGTTTTGGACTTTATGCCCAAAATTCTCTGTTAAGCCACCAAAATTTTGATTATACTTGTTATAGCAGCTAGCATTAGTTACCCTAACTTCTTCAGTACCTATGACATCGAACAGAATGACAGTCTCTTATATAAGGTGGTAATGGACTGCCCAGAGGGTAGGTTTCTCTTATCCACAGAACACCCCAGGGATTCAGGGATTTACCGTGTTGACAGACATCTTGCTATCCATCATTTCCTGTGGTTTGTGCTTATCTTTGTGTTCTTGATCACTCATCACCACCATATACATGTCTCAGATGCTCAAAGGGGGAAAATAGCATATCTCCCTTTCTTTTAAGGATAAGATCTGGATATTGCATGCATCCCTTCCACTCACATCTCACTGGTGAGAACATAGTCACATATCCACACCTGGCATAAACGTGATGGTTCTATTACTTAAGAGGGGGAAGGGCACAATGGATATCATGGGACTGCTAGCCATCTCTGTTACGTGCGTTCTTGAAATTAACTTTTTGGTACATATCTGAGGACCCACCACCTGTGAACCAATGGAATCAAATTTTTCTACTTGGCCACTCAAGCACAAGGTACATTCCAGCAGTCGGCAGTACTACATAAATGCATTCACTTCATGACTCTTCAGTATAGATCCTGCTCCCCAGACTAAGACCATCAGTGACCCAGTTGTGGTAATACATTAACAGCAAATGTCATCACAAAGTTTAGAACTCTTTCTCAAAATGCATGTGTGAAGAATGATTTGCCCCAAACCAGAAACGTACTTATAATCTATTAAAATGTGTTATTCTTATGGCTGCCCTCTACAAGTTCACCTGTCTCCTAAAACTAGCTGAAGTAGTTTTGAGATGATTTGAGGATGAAAATTATTTTTTGAACATGCAATATAAGGTCAAGTTTACTTTTTTTCTAAGGATATTTATTAATTTCATAATTTATAACCCCAAAGAAGAAGGGAATACAAAATTACAACATCTCAGGATTAAAACTTCTTTTGTCCTCGGGCCACCTTAGATTTAGGCTTCCTAAATTTGAGTCAAAAAAGGGTGGTTCACTAAATTCTTTTATTCTGGAAATCTTTCCAAAGGGCCTGAAAGTGATAAAGCTTAAGGCTGGTAGAAAGAAAATGAAATGACAATGCACAGGAGGAAGGTGGACATCAGTCCTGAGCCTAGAGCTAGAACAGGGAAAGGTTTTAGGATATCTTTTCTCTAATGTTCTCTGATGGTTCTGTAGACCTCACCTTTTTGAGCAGAAATGTTATTTTATGACAATTTAGGATTGATATTTTAGTTGGATATTTTATCCTTGAAGTAAATGGTGACGTATTGAAATTATAACTCTAGTTTTGAAAAAGTACCTTTGTTATAGTCTGTGTGATGATGACTCCTTTTCTACATTTTGTTCATGTCTGGCCAGGTTTGCTCTTCTCCATTTAATCTTCTTTTTCTCTCCACAGACATTTCTATGACATGGAGAGTATTTAGGGCTCTGTCTGAAGGAATGGATACTTAAGTGCAGCCCAGGTCTTGATGGTCAATGCTGCTCTAACTTTCCCAAAGCACAAGCCTCTCTTTCATGACAATCATTCAATAAACAAGCAGTTTAGAGTTCATTGAGTCTGTTGATAGCAAATCATTTTTTATGAAACATGATGAGTTGGGTACCAAGCATGGCCCATGAATTGGAGACATCCTAAGCCAGGGCACTGAAAGTTCTGGGAAGGTCCTCTATAGAAGGTCTATACAACAGAGCATTTTGGTCTTAGTTTTGTCTCTCTGATAATAAACATGAGATCTTTGGGAAATTACTAAGTTATTTTTGTATAAAAGAAGAATTTTAAAATGTATTTATCCTGCAATTTCATCCTGTCTGAGATAAAATGATCCCTATAAAATGCCTTAGATCTAAGCCATTGTAAATGTGGGTGGCTTAAGAAACTGAGCCAACATTGTTAAGGGCATTTTCTAGAATATGTGGAGTGGCCAGTCCCATAATTAATCTCATACTTCAGAATTATGTTACTTCAGTTTCTCACTTCTAGAATTATTTTGTTTCTGGATTCCAGTTGAGGAAATTCACTTGTAAGGACTCTTATTGTCTGTTGCCAAGAGAAGCTATAAATAGCTGACAACCCCTTTCTCCTGGGTCCTGCTAATACTCCCCTATGATAGATAGAGATAGACAGTTTGTGTCTTTGTCCAGCCTGGGTTGTACTGGAGATTTCCAGAACTTCAGTTCTGTGACTAAGACACATAATTAGAACCTCAAACAATATGGTAATCTTGCAGATTTCTAGGGAGCAAACGTAGATGATCAGTAATCGGAAACCGGAGGTTCATTTTGTATAATGGCATCATGTGGTCAGAGAATAAGCCACAAACAGTAACTTTTTTCATAAGTTTCCTCCTAATTTGTAGATTGGGTAATTTACAGAGTAAAAAGGAAACAATGTGACTGTTTTCAGTCATCCTCAGACTTGTGAAAAACAATCCTCAGGGTCATCATTTTTGGTGATGAAGAAACCAAATCAAAAAAGAAAAATTGAATAGCAATTTCAAATAATAGGCCTTCAAGAAAAATAAATAAAGTTTAATGAGAGGGAAAAAAAGAGAATTGTTGGAGTTTAAACCTTGTTGGGGTCATCAGAGCATATGAGAGAAACAAAAAAATAATCAAAGTTGTTAGTAAAGTGTAAGTAATAGAAGTGAAGAATAGTTGTGGAAAAAGAAATGTACAGAGGGTAAACCTGTAAATGAGAGTAGTTCATGGTTTTTCTTATTTGAAAATTGAAAGATGCTGATGGCCTAGATTAAAAACGAGTCATTAAAAAGGAAAAAATAAAAGGCAACTAAGTCTTAGGCGGGTAAAACGTATGTCTTGCTAACTGAGTTGTATGGGGCATGTTGCTAGGAAGGAATTCTCTAATGTATGCCCATGATTGACACCTTTCTTACCAAGAAGAGTGCTTTGTGATGAGTTATTTTATTTTATTTTTAAGGTGTAGAGAAGGCTAGAGAATGAGAGTATGGTATTTCTGATATTAGAAAACTTTCATCAAGAAGGCTTTTCATTAAGCCAAGTTGCCAAAGGAAAGTTCCGTTATTTTCTCTTCTTTTTTTTCTAACTTGTAGTCATGTCCAGAAGTGTTTATCAGTATAGTTTGCTCCTTTGAACTATAAATTCTGTAGTTGTTTGTGTGGTGCTATCTTCATAATGAATAAGTGAGACTACCAGGGTTGAAGACCGAAACAGTTTCCATTGCCTTATTAATGAAGATTTTTGGCTGAAAGTATCAGAATACCCAAATGAAAATGGGTAGGTTATACAAGATAGGTTTGTTTTGCTCACATGAACTTGGGTTGGTTCAAGGTCAAAGCTCAGGGTCACTTCTCCAGTTTGCCTGGCCTAATCCTTGTGGACGTAGAAGGCTGCCTCTCAAGCATGATGTTCTCCTACAGAAACTTCCAGAGACAGAGGGAAGGGCTGAGGCCTCAGCTTCTAGGTCTTTTTTAATCAGGAGGGAACCTCAAGAAGGAGTCTGAGGGAAGAAGCAAAGACTTAAGCCTAACAAGGTCACTCTTCCATTTCTTTGCCATGCAAAGCCTAAAGGAGGGTTCTTCCAATGTAAATTCAGTCACTTAGACAACAACTAGGACTGTCTTTGTCTAGATTTAATATCTATTTCTTTTAAAGATAAAGTAACCATCTCATAAATCTGATGAACTACTTCTGACTGCAGCCTTTATGTTTTAGAGTAGTACCTCTCAGGCCTTTATAAATTAAGTTAATCTGTTTCTGTGGCTTATAACAGAATACCTGAAACTGGGTAATTTTTAAGAAAGCAAAATTTATTGCTTACAGTTTCAGTGGCTGGGAAGTCCTCAACATAGGGAACACGGCTGGTGAGGGCCTTGGTGGTGGCGGCTGTACACAGCAATGTAGCACTCTTGCTAAGCTTCTCGCTTGTCCATGACCACCATTAAACCATCAGTGGATTAATCTATCACTAGGACTTGGTCCTCACAATCTAAACACTTCTTAAAGGCCCTACCTTTCAATTACCATAATAGGGCTTCCCACCCTCTTAAAATTGTTACAGTGGGGATTAAGTTTCAGTGAGCTTTGGGGGGACATTCAATCCACAGCATAAATATTTTGGATTTTCGTTTGTTTGTAGGAGATCATTAAAGCAGGAACATTCAACATTTTCTTTCATTTTCATTTGTTTGTGTCTAGTGTGTCTTTGTATACATTCTCAAAGAGTTGGATAGACTTATATTTCAAATGAATTTCCAATAGTTTACTTTTTTTGCCATTTAACATTTATTTGGAGGGTTTTTTTGGAATAAATAGTCCTCCAATTTAAACTTGTTGGGAACTTATTGAATTATTTGTTTTTAGGTAAATGAAAATCTATAGTTCTGTATCTAATGCAAACTGGTAGGAATGGGTTAAGTTCAAAACAAAAAGTAAAGTCATGAAGGGAAGGCAAACAAGAAGTAAATTATCAAAATGGAATTACAGTTTACCATTTCTGTCATATTATTCTGTAACATGAAAATGAATTACATCTTTGTATGCTAATACCAAATTCTTTTATTACTAGCTATTCGTGTAGAAGCATAATCAGTCCTAGCATACTGAGTGGTTACTGGATATTGAGTTATTTCCAGAAGACATTTATTAATGTATTCAGGTTTGCACAGCAAATTAAGCACATCCATGAAAACTGTAGAGAGGTGATTAAAGTTTAATCCATGATTTGTAGTATTTTAATTAACCATACATTATCCTGAAATCTTATACCAACTAAAATTCATAATAGTAAAAAACTTGAACGTATTCTCTTCTTTTGTCATTTTGGAAAATCGTGAAATTTTTTTCCCTTCTTTGTTTCTAGGCAGGTGGACTTTTGATAGTTTAGTGATTTTAGACATTTAAAGCGAGTGTATATGCTAATTCATTTCCCTCACATGTTAGTTTTTTGAACCTTTATAGCCTTTTCTATGTATACATCCGTATCAGTGAATGATAGTATCTGCTTTCTCACTGAGGTTCAACGTGGGTTTGAACCCAGATCCTAGGGAGTGAGAACCAGCTCCTTGAACATTCCTTTCTTTTCTCACGACGGAAGTGTTCCACTTTTCTCATGAGGGACATGCATCTTTGGGACAATAGTGAGGCATTATTTATATATTCTTTCCCACCACTTTACCTTCTAGTAATAAATAAATAAATAAATAAATAAAAACTTTTGCTATTGAAAATAACACAGTATTATCAAGTTAAGTGACTGAAAAATACCTACGGTTTCCAAATGCAAGTGGCCACAATCTATAAAATGTGGGTTTATTTTTGGAACATAGATGCAGCAGCTTGGTTGCTGTGCTATTCTTGATTTGTAAGTAGTCAGTATTGTATGGTCATTTAAGCCAAAAGTCCCCAGTGAAGTGGAGGAGGGATGTGCAGGGTCCAACCATCAGGACTAGATCATCACCAGACACAGTGGAGAAAAAGGTGGAGGTAGCTCTTTGCACCTCCCGCCTTCACTCCCCATGTGCTAATCCCAGCATGCCGGATGCGATGTGTAGGTCGTATCTGACATGGAGATCTTGCAGGGAAGATCTTGAGATCCACTGGAAGATACTGATTCCATTCAGAAGTATTAATAAGTTTTGAAATATTTAATCATTTCATCTTTTCTGGAATATAGCCCCACTTGGGTACTGTCTTTAAGCATGAAGAATAACAGAAGTGTTGGTAACACAGGATCAGTTAAATGTCTGCTCCTTGAAGCCACCAAATTTAAATCTTTTAGGTTTCCTCCCGGAGCTACTTTCCACTCTAAAACAGCATGATAAAAGAAAATAAAATTTGATCTTTTGAGTTAGCCTGATCTCTTAGCAGGCTGAATAAATAAATGTAGCGCCATTACAGTAGTTGTGGAATAGCGATTTTGGTGCCTTATTTTTCTCACTTGTGAATTCCTTAGTGTATTTTGTTCCTGTATCTCCATTTTATCTCCATTCTATTTTTTCCTGTATCTACTTTATATCTTAATTTTTTAAATGCCAGCCAATTATTTTTTTCTTTTTTTGGTGGCTGGCTGGTATGGGGATCCAAACCCTTGACCTTGGTGTTACAAGGCCTTGCTCTAACTGACTGAGCTAACCAGGGATTAATATCCAGAATATATAAGGAACTCAAACAACTTAACAGTAAAAAAAAACCAAGTAACCTGATTAAAAAATTGGCAAAGGAGCTAAATAGGCATTTCTTAGAGGAAGATATCCAAATGGCTGATAAGCACATGAAAACACGCTTAACATCACTAAGCATCCGGGAAATGCAAATCAAACTACATTGATATATCATCTCACCCCAGTTAGGCTGGCCATTATAAAAAAGACAGAATAACAAATGCTGGCAAGGATGAAGAGAAAGGAGAACGCTCTTACACTGTTGGTAAGACGGTAAATTAGTACAGACATTATAGAAAACAGTATGGAGATTTCTCAAACAAATGCAGATAGAACTACCATACGATTCAGCAATCCCCCTACTGGGTATATATCCAAAGGAATGGAAATCATCATGTGGAGGGGTATCTGCACTCCCATGTTTGTTGCAGCAATATTTATAATAGCCAAGAGTGGTAACCAACCAAACTAAATGTCCATTGATGGATGACTGGATAAGGAAAATGTGGTATATATACACAAAGGAATACTATTCTGCCACAAAAAAGAATGAAACTCTGCTATTCACAGCAACATGGATGAATTTAGAGAAAATCATGTTAAGTGAAATAAGCCAGGCACAGAAAGAGAAATACCACATGTCTTCACTAAGTGGGAGCTAAAAAAAATAAATTAAAAAAAAGAAAGATAAAATAATCACATGATATGTTGAATTTTCAAAAGGAGAGCAGAACTGAGGCCACTACAGGTGGGAAGGGGGGGCAGGGGAATTAGTGAGAAATCAGTAAAGGGCCACAAAAAATGACTACATTGTGTAATGTTGAATATACCAATTATCCTGATTTGAGCACCACATATTGCAGATAGGTATGGATATTTAACACTGTACCCCACAGATATGTGCAATCAGTTATGTTTCAATACATTTTAAAAAAAGGAAAAAAAGATCTAGACTATAAATAAGTTTTCTCACATTTTTTGAGCCAATGGTTTAAAACTCATATCAGTAGTAAAAGTCTGAAATGGGAATATGTATAAGTGAAATCCGCTCCCCTCCTCACATCTCTAAGGAGCAAGAACTTCACTGTTTAACTCTCGCAGCACAGACTGGGGTGGTGAATGCTCAGGGGTATCATGAGCATGTGGATGGGAGAGGATGCTGTTGCCGTGACCTCTTCTTACTCTACATTTACCGTGTTAAAATGTCACAAGGCACAGGATGCAGAATGGAGTGAAGACCCACTGAAAGCCATGGCTGTATCACAGGGTGAGCATTTTGATGAGCTTCAACTCAGCATCGCTCACATAAGCACAGAATGCTTTTGTGTTAGTACCACGCTCAAGTTCCTGAGTAGTCCTTTTCCCCATACCCTCTGCCTTTGAAACCTGCCTATTACTTCCTTTCTATTCATTTGTTTGCCTTGAAAAAGTTCTAAAAGATGACAAGAAGCTCTGATTGATAAAGCACAGAGTTTTGACCTAGATATTTTTATGGAGGAAAAAAGAGAAGGACAAATTCTCAAGAAAGCAGGAAATCAAGATTAAGTTTTAATAGTTATCTTTTAAAAAGGAATGGATTTTTGGCTTTCTAAGTACCAGAAGAAGCAGTGAGAAATAAATGAGATCGTGCTTGGAAAACTCTTTCTTAGTGCTTGGCACATAGTAAATGCTTCATACATTTTTGCTGCTATTAGGAGAAGAAATGCCACGTGCTTTCTAGTATAAATTTAGGATAAATCATATCTAAAGGCATTATGAAAGTCACTGAATTTTTGCAGGTCTGGTTCCTGGATTACTGTTCCAGCAAACTGTTGCTAAGATGAAACTTCACATTGTGTGTGGATCACCTGTGTCATAGGTGATTGCAATGCTAAAATGCTTCCTTTTTTGTAGGCAAACTTACAATGTATGCATGCATCGTGGAAGATAAATAAGCACAAGGCTGACGAGCTAATTTACAGCTCAACTGAGCAAATTCAGTTTTCTCTGCATACATATTTTATGACCTAAACGAATACCTACTTTCTATAACAAAAATTTCTTTTAAATAATATGAATAATATGTTTCCAAAGTTGACGGGCATCAAAAGACTCACAACCAAGATTACATTCCTGGAAGGTTAATAAAATTCCTGGCCTCTGGTTGGATTCTTGAAGTATTCAGTTATTCAGCCATCACTTAATATATCCATTAGTCTTGGCACCATGAAAAGTTAATAGGAAATATATTTCTCTAAAAATCAACCAAACCAGAATTTTAGAAATCACTCACTCATAATCATTAGCAATAATCACCAGCATTAAAGCAACTTTAATCAAGTTGACTAGAAGATGAATAGAAAAGTGTAATTATTCTCTTTATTTTAATCAACTCTAAGAAAACTGCCATTTTTACAGAAATATGAAAAAATAAAATAAAAATCTCACAATAGAAAATTAACTTTTTGAAAACATATAAATGATATAGTCATCCTGTGCTTTTCTATATATTTTTTAATCATATAAGTAAATGTACATTTTTAGAAAAGTTGAAAATTCAAATAAAAAAACACTGAGAGGGTAGAAGAAAATAAAATAACTGCCTGAAACATTAATTTATCCTAATATTTTTATGCAAAATTTTCAACATGATTGAAGTTAAGTCGGCTTTATATTATGAGTATTTACCCATACCATTAAATGTTCTTCTATGTGACTGTTCATGTTTAAATGTTATTATATTGGCTTCATCTTTGAATATTTTACTTAACCAGGTTTTTATTGCTGGGATATTTAGGTTTTCCCCAACTTTTCTCTATTACAAATTATAATACTGTTTCAACATCATTGTTTTGTGTGTCATGGTTGGTTGACTTTACAGACCAAGAGTACGTATACCTTATTCTTTCTTTGAATCCCTAGAAAGCTGGTGGTTTTCTTTTGGGGGGTAAAAACACCAATATTTTAAAAATAAATTTTAAAGTAAAGGATTACCTTTAATTTACCTTTTTAAAATAATATAAACCTGAATTTTTATGTATTTGTATTGTGTAATGTACAAAAATAAATTATATCTCTTTAGGGGGAAGTTAAGTGTACTATATCAAGAGTATACAGGGTGGTGGGGAAAAAAAGTCTAGTGATTTTGTTCTTTGAAAAACTGACCTTGGCTAGAAAGAACTGTTTCATCTGTTTTTTCCCTATGAATACAAAATAGGAAAACGTTTTCTTCAATTACGTCTTTCAGCATTTTTAGGCAGAGTAACACAGTTTTTGTGAATTTGGATAATAAATAGGTGACTATTTGCTTTTTATAGTAGAAAACACTCATCTTTTATCTTATTTATTTATTTATTTTTCTGTGAGTGTGTGATTGTGTGTTTTTGTTTCCAGCATTTGTTTGAGTATCTGATTACTTCTGCGATCCTTTTCTTTCTGCTATTGCAGTTGCTTACATTTTTATATGTCTGCTTTCCTCAGACTGCCTCTATTTCTGCTCTGTGTTTTGTTTCCTAACAAGCCATATTCAATCTTTGTGCTCATGTTTTCCCCTTCTGAATTTATGCTTCTCTTCTGGGACCCAAATACTAATCCAGCCACAATTTATTGAACTTCAAACATGGACTGATCTATGTTGGAGGCTGTGGCGCAGTGGTTCTTAAACTTTAGTACATAGTGGAGTCCCTCTGAGAACTCATTTAAATGCAGGTTCCAGGGCACTATTTCCTGAGTTTCAGATTCTGTAGGTCTGGGGTGATACATGGCCGTTTGTGTTTTTAAATATTGCCCTGCACGATGGGATGCGTGTGATTCCTGAATCACACTCTGACAAGTGATATATTTAAAAATATGACACCTTGACTTCCATGTAGTTGTTAGAATGTCAATGGCCTATTTTGGAGAAAGTTTCTTAAAGCAAGTAGTTATTGAGCTGGGCCTCAAGGGTGGAGTTGGTTTGTTTGAGAGAAGGCAACAGTTAATGTTAAGAATGTAGACTGTGTTCCAGACCCTTTTCAATTTCCATCTCTGCTGCTTCTGCAACTTCAGTTTATGTTTATATATTGACTGCCTTTGTCTGTTGTTGCCTAGTTCACAACTATACCACTTTTCAAAGAACTCGCAGACAGAATAGAATGGGTAAGAAATTTCCAAGTGGCATGGCCCCATAGTAAATCATAAACATGAGAATGTCATATTGGATACACAGGGAAGGAATATTTAAAAAATGTTCTCTAGTAAAATTTATGTCCTATTTACTTTTGAGGAGGCTGATGAAAGATATAAAAGGGAAATGACTAATGAGAGAAGACTTACAGGCAGTTAATGCCACCAAAATACCTGTTAGGTGCACTAAACTGTCTTCACTTGACACATGTTATTACTGACAACCAAAACTGAAATTCAAGAATTAATCCTCAATCTGTAATAGCACTTGGTTCTGAGAGTTATTTTCCATAATTTCTGTATTTTATTGTCAGTTGAGTTGAAGTTCTATCTAGAATTAACACAGGACATATTTGTTAGGTGTCTTTTGCTTATGCTGTTCTAGATAAATCCTAGTTGTTAGCAGAATATATTGTTACTGGCTTTCTTATTTTCAGGTATCTTCTATGGGACAATAGTAGTATGTTTCAGAAGTGACTGGTTGGGATGTTATCAGTGAATTGTTTTTAGTTGGATATATTTTGGATTAGCTGAAATAATGAGCACCTATTCTGTGATGTAAAATGAGAAAACAGTAAATGTCATGAATGTAAGTATCCAAACAGAATTGATTTCTTCATAATTTACTTTCAACTGAAGAAAATGGGAGAAATAGTTGCCTAAATCTTCAATTGAAGCTGTTGTAATAATGAAGAGAACTGGAGGTGTATAACTGATATTGATTCAAATTGGAAGAAACCAATATCACCTACTTTTATAGCTGTGGATAATGCATGCTTCTTCCTAAAATATTGATGGACTTAGAATTCTGGTCAATAGGGTGGAACAATCTAGGTAAAATTGAAATAAGGCATTTAGTTTTCTATTAAAAAGATAATGCCGGACATGATTCAGAAAAACTAATTGATCTTTGGAATTATATCATTGCTCCGGAGCTTGTAAAAAACAAATATGAGGCGTTATCTGATTGCTGAAACATATGCATAGAATAATTTTAAATAGATAAAATTTTATTTTCAAATTATTTTTAAACATTGAGTATTTCTTTATCAAAATATTTAATTACATTACAAAAAGCAGGATACTTCTTGGGTTCCATTGATAAAGAAACTGGATGGAAGTTTCTCCCATCTCAGAATGAATCCTTTCCACTCCAGGGTGGCTGAGTTAGTTATTTTTCTTTACAGTGTAGCCTTCCCTGATATGTTAGTAGATTCTTGATCATGCACTTATATTTATAGTTAAAGTCCCCTTTTGGACTCTGCTGTACCTGTTCATGCCATCCCCTTGTCAGGCAGAGGCCTTAGCTGGCATCTGGACAGAGTACTCAATGACAGTGGTAGAGTGCTATTGCTGACGATCACTTCTGGTGGCTACCTGGGCATGGATGTACCATATTCCTCCAGGCTGAGGAGACCCACCTCACTCCATGAATACC
Organism: Cynocephalus volans; assembly: GCF_027409185.1. Taxonomy (NCBI): domain Eukaryota; kingdom Metazoa; phylum Chordata; class Mammalia; order Dermoptera; family Cynocephalidae; genus Cynocephalus; species Cynocephalus volans. Next base: position 76,261,049 of record NC_084473.1, read on the forward strand.
GCCCTGGATACCCTCCTGGTTACCAGAAACCAAGCTCCCACTCTTGCTGCTCTCAACCACACCACAGTTAGAAGAATGCCAGACCCAGGGAGGGGTGAGGCCTGAAGCATAAACTGTCTGCCTGCCCCCACAAATCAGCTCCTGTTGCCCCTGGTCTAGGGTGACCACTGTGAAAATCTTTATAAATACATCAGCTACCTAAACTCATTTCTTCTTGGGGGGCTTACTTGTTCCCTAGAGCTTTGCTTGGAAAAGAGAGCATGGGTTCCTTCTGCCTTTTTGTGGGAGGTGCTATTTCCCTCTCATCCTCCATATTATCTCATGTATATATATTTATATATAAAACAGTCTATACCTGTGTGGCCTACTGTGCAGAAAATTAAGACACAGAAATGCATACATATAAAATAGATAATTTAGGAACTGATTGCTAGCATTATAAAACAGTGTTTTCTGTCACCCACAACATTCATTGTAATTTAAACAGTGGGGTTCCCTGGTGTACTTAAAATATTGTTTAACGTTCTTTAAATGATTAGTTTTACACCTAGAAAATAATGTATTGAGTCAATATAATGAATGTTTTTTCAGGTGGGTGCGTATTCCCTAGGCCATAACAGGCTGGGAGATACAACTGAAGGCATGTATTAATAATAAAGCCCCGCTGGTGGGGGAGTTGGCATCCCTCCTAGCTCCTCACACCCCTACCCCTCCCTCATCACGCCCCCAAGCCCTTTCCTTCCCAGGTGACTCACATATTTGCCAGGACACTCATGAAAGATGTCATTCTCTGGGGTCTCTGTCCTGCCCTCAGCATGCAGCCATAAACCTCGCCATGCAAGAGGCCGTTTCCCATCTGGGTGTCCTTGGCCTGCCTGCCTTGGTGGTTTTGTTTCTGCTTTGTAGCAACTGACACTTCCCAGGGGAGTGAGGATGAATATTTGCTGCATCAGTGTCTTTTGATTTTCCTAGTGTTTTAACCCTTTCAGTGTCCTACAGCCTGTCCCTCTTATTTCACTGTAGACCTGCAAAACCCCCCTTCTGAGGTAGGTGGAGGAAGAGGGGATAGAGAGGAGATGGCAGGTTACAGTGAGTGTTTAAACCTCTTGTCATTCTGGGTGTGCTTCCTGTCATGTGATCCAGTGCAAGAGCAGTCCTCCTACCTCTCTTCCAGGACCCCCTTTCAGAACACAGAGACAATCTCCAAGGCATCTCCGCCCTAGGCCAATTTGCAGTTTTGGTTCCAGGTCAGGATGTTTCTACTGTGACGGTTAAAACTTAGAGATCCCTCCAGGTCTCATCTCAAGAACTAGAAATGTTTTTGTAACAAATTCGGAAAGGGGGATGAGCAGCAAGAAAAGAAGAGAAAGTAATGCTAAAACCTTCCTCTTTTGGAAATTTTTATTTTATTCTTATTTTTGGATTGATCCTTATTGCCATTTGGCAGTTAACTTTTTGGGTTTTCTTGGTGTTGTTTTAAAGTAGGCAGCAAATGAAGGAAATGGAAAATCTTGGGGATTTACAGATTTGCCCTCCCCTAGGATCTCTCTCCTTCATGAATATTCACACTGTAAATCCGGCTAATTCCTTTATCCTGAAGAGGTAGATTATTTGAATGTTATTTTTAGTTTGAGGCCAATTAACAAAGAGCACTTCCTACTGTAGATAGTCCTGCTCTGCCAGTGGCCTCCTAGGAGGGGCAGGGATGGTCCTACTGATATACTTGCATTTCCTATCTTATTTCTTATGTTGAAAAGGGTTCACAGAAGTATATATATATAAAATAATGTAAAAGACGGGGGGGGGGAGGACTGTATTCTTTCTATTGAACATACTGTAGTAAGATTCTGAGCTGCTGGGAGGCTGCTGGAATCTTCCCTCTGGAGCCTTTTGAAGTTTTGTAGCACTGGGAACACTGCTAGGCATCCTGAAGGACACTAATACAGAATTTAATCAAAATGTGCTACTGATCCGAAAGAGTTGCAGAGAAACTTAACATTAGGGCATTCTTGATGTATGTATTTCCTGTAAGTGTTTTCAGTAATGTGAAAAGTCAACATAGATGTGAAATGTTGTTGCTGCTGCTATTGCCAGGGGATCTTTCTAAAACCCCTAAAAGAGATAAACTGGCTTTTTCATTGGGGCAAAGCTTTGCACGTGTAGCACACTCATTCTGTATTCTGATGAACTGAACATACGTCCTGTATGCTGCTGCAGTACAGACCTTGGGCCTCAGGCACCGAGGAACTTCAGGATAGCAACAGGAGACCAGAGACACCAGGGAAGGTTAAAAAAAGAAAAGCAAGTTTTATTTTCCTGTGATCTCTCACCTTTGACTCTCTTCTGTTAATTTTAGATGGTATTATTGTCTCCTTTTTTCTGATCCAGTATACAGTCCTTGGAGATGTTTCTTTCTGAAGATTTCCTCTGTTTTATATAAGCTTCTTTGTTTTTATTAGAGGCACCTTCAGCTAGACCACATCAGCACTGGTGTAAAGTACACAGCTTTTGGCCTCACACTGACATGTCTTCAAATCTACTTCCATGTGCTGGATTTCTGCACCAGTTTACTTAATCTTTTTCTCTCTCCTTAACTGTACTATGAGAGTGATGGTAGTAATAGTACAGAAGCCACTGGGTTTGAGGTAAACACTTTAAGAACATAGAGCAGGACATGTAAATGTCTGCAAGTGATATTAGCATATTATTCGCAAAACAAAACATGGACCTGGCCCATTCAGACAAATCAGCCTCATAAGTGCATCAAAATCCTTGGCCTCACATTTCTTGTTATTTAGATGAAAACATCTCTTAGGACATAATTACATAGTTCTGTACCTTCATTTTCTACTTATTCATTAATATAGATATGGTTTGCATGCAAATGCTCAGGCCCAATATGTACATATAATATGGAATATAGTGTGGAAAGATTAACTACTGCAGAGTAAGAAAGAAGATTTTGTTGAGAGTTTTACCCAGCTTGACCATGTAATCAGTTCACTGGTTAATCATCTAGGCCTGCTTGTCCTAGAGATCCCAAATAGTATTGACTATGGTGATAATAAGAGAAAAATCTTAAAATCCACCTCAGTGGCTTAAAAAAGGTAACTTTGACATATATCAGAAGATTATTGTTAGTAAGAAATTACACCTTAAATTTGATTTTTCTTCCTAGGATGGGGCATTACCATTCTTCCGTACAAGGTTCAAATTAATAAATTCAAATGAACAAAAATGTTTGAGCACTGGATTTATCTGGATTAATATCTACCTTCTGTTCGTGGTGTGAAACAATCTTTCTTCGAAACTTTTTAGGCTAAATATTTACAGCTAAGAATTTGCATGAAAAATTTGAACCTAAATTGGTGTTTGGATTGAAGTAATCTGGTTTTATTCTTTTGGCAAGACTCAAGGTGTAAAGCCTTAACAAAAGGAACTGCAGCTTTCACAATTCCAAAAATGCTCACAAAACCCCACAATGTCAATAAAACATTTAAAAATGTTCCAACAATCCAGAATTATCAATGAGTCATAAAGTATAGGGGGAAAATTCACATACAGATTCAGACTTGAACCTTCTTAAGGTTATGTTAGACATGAGTTAAAAGATTTTAAATTGAGCTTTTTAAGTTTGTGCTTCTTCTGTCTCTTTTGTTTATTTTGGGTTTAGGAAAAAATAAATATGTACATTGTTTTGAGATTTTTGATTTTTCATTTGCATCTCCATAAATTATCATAACTTCCTGTGGATTTGTGCCTCTGAGTTCCACTAGTAAGACTAATATTTAATTTTCTTACTTACAAAAATATAAACGTTATATTATTGTTTTTAACTCTCTGTATGGTTTTCACAAGCAATTGTAGAAATTATAAAGTGAGATAGTAGAAATTGTATTCATTAACTTGTAAACATTTAGACTATAGTATATATGTGCGGGTTTGTGATTTATGGATGACTTGATTGGTACATTACAATTTAGTGATTGTGTTATTACTTAATGCATTTTGGTGGGAAATCTGCAGCCCTAAAACTAAGCATCCTCTGTGAGAGTCACACCTCCAGGGCAACTCCCTGCTTGCTTAAGGTGGATCCCGTAACCCACATCCCAGGTAATGCTGGTACTGCTGCTCGATGGGTCTCACTTCAGAGATTAGATTCACTTATTTTCTTAGGTTCTTCTGAAGGCTCAGGTGATTCTCCCTCCCCTAGGAAGTGGTTGTTTATAGTTTTATGAATTAACATACAGAAATAATAACTATATACTTTGTCCTATCTTAATTCCCCTAAAGCAGTTTTTGGGAGCCAAAGATAAAATAGTTTGAGATACTAGATTGATATAAGCTCCAACTGCCCTCATTTGCTTTGAAGTGGTATTCTATTGAGTATGACTGCTCTCCAGCCATCATTCAAGGAAGGGTATGTGATGTGTTTACTTTATTTATAATGTTGAGAAGATCAAGGCACATATAAATCAAAAGGAAGCTCCCTCCTAAGTTACTGAATATCTCCACTCACCAGAGACACTTAGACCTTTGAAGTTGAAGTTTACACAACCTGGAGAAACTTCTCACCAGTTTCAGGTGCTGGGGGAAATGCACCGATGACACAAACATATATAGGCCAAGGTAACCACATATGTGGAGTGGTGGGTGGGGGAACCAGGCCCAGGATTTAAAAAGCACTTTGAGTCTTTCTGTTTCCTGGCACACAACTTGAATCTCTATTTGTATAGGGGGGAAAACAGAAGGTGGCCACAGAGAAATGGGCCTGCTATCACTGAAAGAGAGTCTCCCTCTTAGCACTGTGCCCCAAAGCTAATCTGTCCTACTCCAAACTACTCAAAGAGAGGGGGCAGTCTCAATGCAGAATGTATCCATCCAGATGGGGCTCCATGCTGGACGGGATGGAGAGAAAAATTGGAGCCAGGGTAATGAGGAAGTAAGAGCACACTTGTTGGGCCAGTGGCTGTGCACATCAGAGTAGGGGTTCCTGAGAATGATGTATTTCCAATTTTTTTGGACCAGTCTATACTTAGTAATCAAGATAAAAGTTGTGAAACATCATTTATGCATATTCCATGAAGTTCTTTCTGATTTTTTTCTCTTCTTTCTTTTGCCCTGTCCTGTTCTAGTATAATTTATTCTATGTAACTTTTAAAATAATGTCTGATCTCAAATCATTAAATTTACTGTGCATCCTACTAATGGGTTATGACTTGCAGTTTGAAAAACTATAGTTTATTTTTAGCATATATATAATGGTTAGATAAAAATAATGTAAATAAACACAGATGATGGAGGTCTACCGGATTGTTTTAAAACAAATTTCAGAGATAATTTATGTAAAATAACTTAGCATATTCTCTGATGTACAGTACAAAGTCATTTATTATTGGCCATTATTTTTTACATGTAAATCAAGACAGTTACTTGAATGAAAGTCTTCAATACTTTATTGAAGTATTTGAAAATCATGAAAATGAAAATAACAATAGCAACACCTGCGGCAAGTAATATAATCATTTTGGATAAACTGCATGAGAGAATTTGGCCCATTCCATTGATAAGTGCATACTGGTTGGTTTACCATGAAATGAAGATACACACTTCCTTTTCTTTGTATCAGAAGATGAGACTGAAGATTTGTCAAAATGTTCTCTAAATGTTTTGCTTTCTTTCTCCCTACCGAGCTGACCTCTTTCCTAGACATCCTTTGCTCTGTGAGCTCAATCCTCCTGCCCCACTACCTCATGACCTGAGGGATGCTAAAGTAAATGCTGACAGAGGACAGAATGCATTACTTCATATGAGAGGATTGCTTTTCCCCTTTGTGCCAAGTTTTCAGCCTTAGAGTGACTATATTTTTCTTATATTTTGTCTTATGGAACAATATTAATAGATATCCTAATATTAATTTTTGTACTCTGTAATTAAATATATTTCTGTTAATTTGTCCTTTAAAGATACAACTTAATTCATTATGCCAGCATTTCATTTATAATTTTTGAAATTGTATTTATAAAGTAGATTAGTATATAATTTTAGATTACCGAATTCATTTATTCATCAATTCATTTATATATTGTTAAACAAATAAGAATTGAGTATCTAGACTTATAGAATTTATAGTCCAGTAATGGATATGTTGAAGCATTCTTGAAGAAATGATGTCTAAATTGACCTCTGTATTAGTTAGGCTAGGACACTGTAACACTGAGATCTGATTATCTTAATTGACTCAAATGAGATAGAATTGTATTTCTCTCCCACACAGCAGTCTGAGGTGAGGAGGATGGGCCTAGTGGAGTGGTCATAACAACCTCAACATGGGCTTACACTTAACTCCACCCATCACCCTTTCCTAGTCTTCAAGATGTACACACAGTCCAGGACAAGTGTCCTTATAAAGATGACCTGAAAGTTGCATACCAACCTTTTGCTCACATTGCATGGCCACCCTTAGTTGCAAGGGAGTCTGGGGAATATGCTTTGTATTGGGCAACCATACAACGAGCTAAACTGTGGGTGCCACAAGGAAGAAAGGGAGAATGGATAATGGAGGGCCGTTAGCGTTCTCTGCCAAAACATCTAAAAGAGATAACAGGAATTTGTCAGGTGAAGGGTATAGGGACTAGGAATGAGTATTCAAGTCAACCTGAAGTCCAGGAGAGGATACTGAGAAGCAAACAGGCAATGTAAATGCAGTGTTGAAAATGCACTGAGAGGCATGCTCAGAGTACTGAGCACCGAACTACCAAAAACGAGGGCCCTACCCAGGCGTGGAAGGCAAAATGAGAGGAGCTTTCCTGTCTAGGTGGAGATCTGAAGGGTGAAGTCAACCACCAAGTGATCATTGGAGGGCAAAGGAAACATGAGATTCAAAGGCCCTGACATGAGAATGAGCATGGAGTGACTAAGAAAATATTTCAGTTTGGCAGGTAGGTATGTTGCAGGGTAAGTCATGGCAAGAAATGAGGCTTTGAGAGGTAAGCTGGAGGAAGATAATGCTTTACTCAATGCTAAAGATATCGGACTTTATTCTAAAGGTAAGAAGAGTCTGTTGAAGTGTTCAGGTAAGAAGGATGAATGCTAGTCATCTTTTGAAACCTAGCCTGAGTTATAGCTGCCGTACTAATTCCTGGAGCCAAACGAGGAAGATACAAAGTGTGAAAACATTCTGCTCAACTCTTTAGAATAAAGCTAATGTAAATATTTACAATATAGCATTGTGTGGCTTTCATAGAGCCTGTTTAGCTGCAAAATACTTCAGGTAATGATAATTGAATTTCTACTGTAATTCGTACTCATTGATTGAACTAGATAATAGTTATACCCTGAGAAACAAACAAACAACAACAAAAAAATCATTTTACAATGATCACAAAATAGGGTTCCTCAACATTATAAACAGTGGTTCAACAGAATGGGAGAGAAAAGTAAGAAACAGAAAAAGAAGTATAGTGGCCAGTAAACAAACGCACAGACCATGAAAGAAATGCATCTGGAAGAGATATGTGATGGTAACATCCAAGCATTGGATTCAGGAAGATGCCCTGTATTATTTTTAAGGCTTTTCACATGCCCCGGTACTTTACAGTGTGTTCCTGATGATGCAGATGTCCCAATTTGAAAAAAACAGTGATCTGGTCAATGTCTAGAGAGAGGGAGGCCTGAGAGATAATTAAAACTCATGAGTGAGTTAGGGAGACACCTCGAATGCCACTCCATTAATTTAAAGTGAGGAGTGCAATGGTTATGCTCAGTGGAAATACGATCAGCTTCTGTCACTTTTTTAGTCAATCTGTAAGAGAAGCCAAATCATAGTCAGACATCACTTTATTGATTTATTTAGAGAAATCACTATAACCCAGACTAGAAATAGTCATGTCAACATGATCAATGCATTCTGTGCTCACAGACAGGCTTATGTGGGAATCAAGAGGTTTCTTGGTGAGCATAGAATCAAGTGTTAGGTGAATAAAATATAAGGACACCTTGCTGAGAGAGTGTGAGGCCTGTGGCTCACTTCAGATCCCTGGGGTAGTTTTATGTATTAAATTTTAGTTTAACTCTCAAAAAGTAATACTCAGAAAAAGTATTCCTTATTTTCAAGCTCTTAGGGGTACAGTAGCCACTTGTGCTTATAAATGTACAAAAGAGAATTCGAGTTAAGAACAAAAATATTTTAGATACTGTTACAGTATTGAGCAGCAACAAGAAACCATAAGAAGTAATTTTGACCCACTTTTTTGCACCCCAAGGTAATTTTTCTTATTAGCTATCATTTTATTTGTACTGGCCAGAGAGCACAGACTAGTGTTCCTCAGGGCTGAATCCACTGTGTTTTGTTTGCCTTGCAATGAATTTTTTCACTGATATAGTACATGAAAACCACATAAACATGGATTGCCGACTGCCATCTTGAAAAAGGACGCAAGGTGTACTGGGTAACTTTTTTGATGAAAATAACCAAAAAACCTGGATAAAATATAAAAGCATCCGTTGAATGTATTGTGACCTAGGAAAAAATAAGAAATGACAAAATGTTGAAAAAGAAGTGAAAATGGTAAGTTTGAAAGATAAGTGCCACAAGTGGATTTCACCTTTAGGGTTTCTGGCAAGCCTGATTCAGTTTTTTGTTGACGGATGTACAGCTCAGAATAGTCAGCATATAAAATCTAGGTTGTTCTTTAGTTGGGGAGGTGAATAGGAGACTTTTCTTATGGAACGGGAATACCAAAGGACAATAGCTAACTGTAAATAAACTCAACTCACAGAGAGTGAGAGAATCTTGTCTTTGTCAACTTGGACCTGAGTGGAGGGAAAAAAAGTTTCCTTTAAAAATTGGAGTTGAAGCTATCCCACTGTTGGGAATATACCCAGAGGAATGGAAATCATCAAGTCGAAGGGATACCTGTTCCCCAGTGTTCATTGCAGCACTCTTTACAATAGCCAAGAGTTGGAACCAGCCCAAATGTCCATCATCGGATGAGTGGATACGGAAAATGTGGTATATCTACACAATGGAATACTACTCAGCTATAAAAACGAATGAAATACTGCCATTTGCAACAACATGGATGGACCTTGAGAGAATTATATTAAGTGAAACAAGTCAGGCACAGAAAGAGAAATACCACATGTTCTCACTTATTGGTGGGAGCTAAAAATTAATATATAAATTCACACACACACACACACACACACACACACACAAAGGGGGGGAGGGGGGAAGAAGATATAACAACCACAATTACTTGAAGTTGATACGACAAGCAAACAGAAAGGACATTGTTGGGGGGGGAGGGAGGAGGGAGGGAGGTTTTGGTGATGGGGAGCAATAACCAGCCACAATGTATATCGACAAAAGAAAATTAAAAAAAAAAAATTGGAATTGATTCTCAATAGGTTTGCAGCCAGAATTCATGCTGTCTGTGTGAAAAACTTCAAATAGATAATTTAATTTAAGATGGTCCCAGGATGGTAGTGAAGTAAAAAATTCACAGAAATAAATTTTCTGGAAATTTGAAGCTTTATATAAGCCCTTAAATAATTTTCACAGAGATATTTCAAGAAATACGTGCTTAGGGCAAAAAATATCAATAGATACCATAAGTGAATGCCAGTAGAACAAACAGAAAAACACAAGAGAATCACATACATGAAAGCTATGTATATCGGAATTGTCAGAAATAAATATAAAAGATAATTTTGTGCACTATGTTTTGAGAATTGAGAAGCTTTAATATGTTAGCTTTGAAAAAATATTAAAAACAAACAACATAATTAAAAATGAACTTCCAAATAGAATTTTGGAAATTAGAAAAAATATGTATATGTGCTTGTGTAAACCGCTATGTGCATATGTATATAGTGATTTAAATTTAAAATTCAATGGGGATGAGTGACATCCGCTCCCAAAAGGGAGAGTTAAATTGTCTCAAATGAACCCTCTCAACCAAGAATAAGTAAAATATTAAAATATAATAACAATTTTAACAGTACTAGAAAACTGCTAAGTGAGCAAAATCCTTAGGGGTCAAGATTCTGGAAAGAAGAGAAATCCACAAGTGTGAATATTTTCCAAATACAAAGTAATGGCTGAGTCAACAAGAAGCAGAGAAGGGCTTTTGGCAGTTTCACTGATCTGGGGGACAGAAACTGAAGTTCAGTAACAAGAGGTCTGGAAGACAACTGTTCCATTTACCTTCACTGTGTGATTATCACCCCAAGTGTAGTGTTGTGAAAAACTATTTTATTATGTTCAGAGATTTTGTGGTTCATGAATTTGGCCAGGTCATAGCACACAGTAGGGGTACCTTGTATCTGTTGCATGGTGTTTGTGGCCTCAAAGGCTAGGGGTAACCTGATATCTGAGGACTGGAATCATTTAGAGGAGTGTTCATTCAAACGTGGAGGACTTGCTGCTGGATGTCAGCTGGGACCTGTCATCCCAAACACAAGACGTGGCCTGTTCACTTAGTATTGCCAAATTGTCTTGCTTGGAATTCCTCACTGCATGGTGACTGGGTTTCAAGAGTGAGAATCTCATGAAAAAAAAAAAAAAGGCAGAAATACAAGGCATTTTTATGATCTATCCTCAAAAATCACATGCCTGGATTTCTGTCATACTGTATTGCTACAGCTGTCACAGAGGCATGCCCAGAATCAAGGGAAATGGGAATAGATGACTAAAGCGATCTTTGGAGAATATAATCTTCCACAACATCCAGCCTTTTATTTTGGATTCTGGGATGGCTGAAGCATGGGAATCAGAATTCACAAAGACTAACGCCCAGCTCGACCATTTAATGGATTAACATGATCTGTCTGTACCAAGGTATTCTTCTCACAGCAAAAATCATTTCTCTTAGGAAGAAAATATCATCCATAACTTCCTATATATAGTTAATACACAGTGTATGATATTAAACCAAAAATAATGAGGTATACAAAAAAGATATGTACTGAAATGAGAAGAAAAATATAACAAAAAAAGTAATGCACAAGAGAGGCAGATATGAGAATAGTCAGACAGATATTAAAATAGTATAGGTTAATGTGATTATGTATTAATATATTAGTGTATTACTGCAGAAGTTATATGACAAGATGGAGAATTTTAGCAGAGGCAGGGAGCTGTAACAGATAATAAAATGGAAATTCTACAGTTAAAAGTTAACTGAAATGACTTTAATAAATGATTTTAACAGCAGATTAGACAAAGCTGAGAAAAGAATTATTGAACTGGAAGATGTCAGCATGAATACCCAGAATAAAACAGAGACAGACAAAACGATGAAAAATACTGAAAAAAGTATGAGTTAGGGCGTAGCTTAAAAAATCTAGAGTATACATCCCTAAAGTCCCCAAAGAAGAAAAGAGAAATAAAGAGACAAAGTCAATATATAATTGCTGAGAATTTTCTCAAACTGATGAAAAATATTAAGCCACAGAATCAAGAGGTACTATGCACTGCAAGAAAATTGCATGTGATTAGTTCGTAGTAAAACATCCAAAACCAAAGGTAAAGAGAAACTTTTAAGAGCCATTGGAGATAAAAAGACTTGTTACCTTTCTGGGATCAACATGATGGAAATCGCTGATTTCATTAGAAACAATGAAAGCCAAATTCAACGTAAACTAGTCAGACTGAAGGAAAATAATTGCTGTTTATAATTTTTATACTAGCAAAATGTTATTTAAAAATTAAGTTCAAATAAAGACACTTTCATATAAACAAAACCTTAGAATTTGTCACCAGTAAAACCACACTAAAAAATATACTTGAGTGTTCTTCATGAAGGAAGAAAATTATCTTGGGTGGAAGCAAAGAGATAAAGAATGCAGAGCAAAGAGTAAACTTGTGGGTAGATGCAAATGAATGTGGACTGTGTAAAACAATAATAATAATGTATTTTGAGGTGAAATATATAAAAAATTAGAATATATGACAGTAATAGCATGCAAATACACACACACGTATGCACACAAAACCAAGGGTGGAAACAGCCGTAAAGAGACAGAAACTAGCCTATTTGCGTTGTTCAGAATGTGATAAAAGTAGTAATTTTTTCTAATTGTTTTTCTTTTTTTTTTCTCCTGCCATCTTTTGGATTATTTAATTATTTCTAGTCAGTGATCATTTTTTAAAATTTTTATTTTTTTAAAAATTTATTTTGTCGATATACCTTGTGGTTGATTATTGTGGCCCCTTAACAAAACCTCCGTCCCTCCTCCCTCTCCTCCCTCCCCCACAACAATGCCCTTTCTGTTTTCTTGCCATATCAACTTCAAGTAATTGTGGTTGTTATATCCCCCCCCCCATTTTGTGTGTGTGTGTGTGTGTGTGAATTTATATATTAATTTTTAGCTCCCACCAATAAGTGAGAACATGTGGTATTTCTCTTTCTGTGCCTGACTTGTTTCACTTAATATAATTCTCTCAAGGTCCATCCATGTTGTTGCAAATGGCAGTATTTCATTCGTTTTTATAGCTGAGTAGTATTCCATTGTGTAGATGTACCACATTTTCTGTATCCACTCATCTGATGATGGACATTTGGGCTGGTTCCAACTCTTGGCTATTGTAAAGAGTGCTGCAATGAACATTGGGGAACAGGTATCCCTTCGGCTTGATGATTTCCATTCCTCTGGGTATATTCCCAGCAGTGGGATAGCTGGGTCGTATGGTAGATCTATCTGCAATTGTTTGAGGAACCTCCATACCATTTTGCATAGAGGCTGCACCATTTTGCAGTCCCACCAACAATGTATGAGAGTTCCTTTTTCTCCGCAACCGCACCAGCATTTATTGTTCAGAGTCTTTTGGATTTTAGCCATCCTAACTGGAGTTAGATGGTATCTCAGTGTGGTTTTGATTTGCATTTCCCGGATGCTGAGTGGTGTCGAGCATTTTTCATATGTCTGTTGGCCATTTGTATATCTTCCTTAGAGAAATGCCTACTTAGCTCTTTTGCCCATTTTTTAATTGGGTTGCTTGTTTTCTTCTTGTAAAGTTGTTTGAGTTCCTTATATATTCTGGATATTAATCCTTTGTCAGATGTATATTTTGCAAATATTTTCTCCCACTCTGTTGGTTGTCTTTTAACTCTGTTAATTGTTTCTTTTGCTGTGCAGAAGCTCTTTAGTTTGATATAATCCCATTTGTTTATTTTTCCTTTGGTTGCCCATGCTTTGGGGGTCGTATTCATGAAGTCTGTGTCCAGTCCTATTTCCTGAAGTGTTTCTCCTATGTTTTCTTTAAGAAGTTTTATTGTTTCATGGTGTATGTTTAAATCCTTAATCCATTTTGAGTTGATTTTAGTATATGGTGAGAGGTATGGATCTAGTTTCATTCTCCTGCATATGGATATCCAGTTATCCCAGCACCATTTGCTGAAGAGGCAGTCCCTTCCCCAGTGAATAGGCTTGGGGCCTTTGTCAAAGATCAGATGGCAGTAAGTGAGTGGGTTGATTTCTGGATTCTCTATTCTATTCCATTGTTCAGTGTGTCAGTTTTTATGCCAGTACCATACTGTTTTGGTTATTATAGCTTTGTAGTATAGCTTAAAGTCGGGTAGTGTTATGCCTCCAGCTTTATTTTTTTTTGCTCAGCATTGCTTTGGCTATGCGTGGTCTTTTATTATTCCATATAAATGACTGGATAGTTCTTTCCATTTCTGAGAAAAATGTCTTTGGAATTTTGATGGGGATTGCATTGAATTTGTATATCACTTTGGGTAGTATGGACATTTTCACTATGTTGATTCTTCCAATCCAAGAGCATGGGATATCTTTCCATCTTCTTGTATCCTCTCTAATTTCTCTCAGCCGTGGTTTGTAGTTCTCATTATAGAGATTTTTCACCTCCTTGGTTAACTCAATTCCTCAGTATTTAATTTTTTTGGTGGCTATTGTAAATGGGCAGGCTTTCTTGATTTCTCATTCTGCATGTTCACTATTGGAGAAAAGAAATGCTACTGATTTTTGTGTGTTGATTTTGTATCCTGCTACTGTGCTGAAATCATTTATCAATTCCAAGAGTTTTTTTGTAGAGGTTTTAGGCTGTTCAATATATAGGATCATGTCCTCTGCAAACAGGGACAGTTCGACTTCATCTTTTCCAATCTGGATGACCTTTATTTCCTTCTCTTCTCTGATTGCTCTGGCTAGTACTTCCAACACTATATTGAATAGGAGTGGTGAGAGTGGGCATCCTTGTCTAGCTCCTGTTCTTAAAGTAAAAGCTTTCAGCTTTTCCCCATTCAGCATGATATTGGCAGTGGGTTTGTCATGTATGGCTTTAAATATGTTGAGATACTTTCCATCTGTACCTAACTTATAGAGGGTCTTTGTCATGAATGAGTGCTGAACTTTATCAAATGCTTTTTCAGCATCTATAGAGATGATCATATGGTCCTTGTGTTTGACTTTATTAATATGGTGTGTCACATATATTGATTTGCATATGTTGAACCAACCTTGCATCCCTGGGATGAATCCCACTTGATCGTGGTGAATAATTTTACATATGTGTTGCTGTATTCTGTTTTCTAGTATTTTAGTGAGGATTTTTGCATCTTTATTCATCAAGAATATCGGCCTGTAGTTTTCTTTTTGGTTATATCTTTACCTGGTTTTGGTATCAAGATGATGTTTGCTTCATAGAATGAGTTTCGGAGATTTGCGTCTGTTTCAATCTTTTGGAATAGTTTGTGAAGAATCGGTGTCAATTCCTCTTTGAATGTTTGGTAAAATTCTGCTGTGAATCCATCTGGTCCTGGGCTTTTCTTTGTTGGGAGCCTTCTAATAACAGCTTCAATCTCTTTTATTGTTATTGGTCTGTTCATATTTTCTACTTCTTCGTGGTTCAGTTTTGGGAGCTTGTATGTGTCCAGAAATTTATCCATTTCCTGCAGATTTTCAAATTTGTTGGCGTATAGTTGTTTATAGTAGTCTCGAATGATTCCTTGTATTTCAGATGAATCAATTGTAATATCGCCTTTTTCATTTCTAATTTTTGTTATTTGAGTCTTCTCTCTTCTTTTTTTTGTTAGCCATGCTAATGGTTTGTCAATTTTATTTATCTTTTCAAAAAACCAACTTTTTGATTCATTGATCATTTGTATTGTTTTTTGGGTTTCAATTTCATTCAGTTCTGCTCTGATCTTAATGATTTCTTTCCGTCTGCTAAATTTAGGTTTGGATTGTTCTTGTTTTTCTAGTTCTTTAAGGTGAAGTGTTAGGTTGTTCACTTGCCATCTTCCCATTCTTCTGAGGTGAGCATTTAAAGCAATAAATTTACCCCTTAATACTGCTTTTGTAGTATCCCACAGGTTTTGGTATGATGTATCATTGTTTTCATTAGTTTAAATAAATTTTTTGATTTCCTGCTTGATTTCTTCTTGGACCCATATGTCATTAAGTAGAGTACTGTTTAATTTCCATGTGTTTATATAGTTTCCAGAGTTTCGTTTGTTATTAATTTCTTGTTTTAATCCATTGTGGTCTGAGAAAATACATGGAATAATTCCAATTTTTTTTGAATTTATTGAGACTTGATTTGTGACCTAATATGTGATCTATCCTGGAGAATGATCCATGTGCTGATGAGAAAAATGAATATTCTGAGATTGTTGGATGGAATGTTCTGTAGATATCTGCCAATTCCAATTGGTCTAGAGTCTTGTTTAGATCTTGTGTTTCTCTGCTGATTCTTTGCCTAGATGATCTGTCTAATATTGATAGTGGGGTGTTCAGGTCCCCTGCTATTATGGTATTAGTATCTATTTCCTTCTTTAGGTCTAATAGAGTTTGTTTTATAAATCTGGCTGCTCCAACATTGGGTGCATACATATTTATGATTGTTATGTCTTCTTGATGCATCAGTTTTTTATCATTAAGTAGTGTCCCTCATTGTCTCTTTTTATGGTTTTTAGTTTAAAGTCTATTTTGTCAGATATAGGAATAGCTACTCCAGCTCATTTTTCTTTTCTGTTTGCATGGTAAATCTTTTTCCATCCTTTCACTCTTAGTCTGTGTGAATCTTTATGGGTGAGGTGGGTCTCTTGTAGGCAGCATATAGTTGGGTCCTCCTTTTTGATCCAGTCAGCCAGTCTGTGTCTTTTGATTGGGGAATTTAAGACTTTTACATTAAGAGTTGTTATTGAAAGTTGTTGATTTATTCCTAGCATTTTATTGGTTGTTTGGTTGTCTTAGGTGTCTTTTGTTCCTTGCTTTCTGATTTACTGTTTGTTTTCTGTGTTTGTTGGTTCCTTAGGTTGTAGATAGCGTTTTTGTTTGCTTGTTTTCTCTTCATGAATGCCATTTTTATTATACTAGTGGGTATTGATTTTTCTTGTGTTTTTATGGCAGTGGTAGCTATTTTTCAGGAATCAAACTCAGTACTCCCGTGAGGATTTCTTGTAAGGGTGGTCGTTTGGTAGTGAACTCCCGCAGTTTTTGTTTGTCTGAGAAATATACTATTTGCCCTTCATTTCGGAAGGATAGCCTTGCAGGGTAGAGTATTCTTGGCTGGCAATCTTTGTCTTTTAGTATTTTGAAAATATCATCCCATTCCTTTCTAGCTTTTAGGGTTTGTGATGAAAAGTCTGATGTTAGCCTGATTGGGGCTCCCTTATAGGTGATTTGACACTTCTCTCTTGCAGCTTTTAAGATTCTCTCTTTGTCTCTGAGTTTTGCCAATTTGACTATGACATGTCTTGGAGAAGGCCTTTTTGGGTTGAATACGTTTCGAGATCGTTGAGCTTCCTGGATCTGAAGATCTGTGACTTTTCCTATACCTGGGAAGTTTTTTGCCACTATTTTATTGAATATGTTTTCAATGCAATCTCCATTTTCCTCCCCTTCTGGAATACCCATGACTCGGATATTTGAGTGCTTAAGGTTGTCTGATATCTCTTTCAGACTTCTTCAATGTCTTTGATTCTTTTTTCTTTTTTTTGTCTGCTTGTGTTATTTCAAACAGCCCATCTTCAAGTTCAGTGATTCTCTCTTCAACTTCGTCAAGCCTGCTGGTTAAACTCTCCGTTGTGTTTTTTATTTCACTGAATAACTTCTTCAGTTTGGCAAGTTCTGCTACATTTTTTTTTAGGACATTGATTTCCTTTTTTTCAGGACATTTCCTCTCTCAGGACCTGTATACTTTTCCTCATTTCATAATGATGTCTAGCTGAGTTTTTTTGTATCTCATTCAGTTTCCTTAGAATTAGCACTGGAAATTCCTTGTCAGTTATTTCAAGGGCTTCTTGTTCTATAGGATCTAGAGTTTGAGATTTATTAACTTTTGGTGGTGTACTTTCTTGATTTTTTGTATTTCTTGTATCTTTTTTTTGGTGTTTATTCATTGTGGCAGAGGGTTTCACAGTCCACCAGTTTGAGACTATTGACTAACTAAGATGTTGCTGTGGTTGCCAATTTGGTATGGCTACCTCCATGACTGCTGAGTTGGCCTCTAGTGCCTTGTGTGTGTGGTTGCCTCCGGTCTTGGGTCTCTCCGGGTAGCCATCTCTCTGGTCAGCTTGGACTCTGCTGGTCTGTTGGATCACAGGGCGGGAGGGAAGGGTGTGTTGTCTCTGCTGAGCTTCCACTTCTCGTGCAGTACTTCTCCCTGTTCCGTGCGCTCTAGCCCAGGCTGCTGGATCACGCAGTGGCGGCCCCACAGGGTGTGTTGTTTCTGTCGAGTCTCCGACTCCCTAGCTGAGCATATCCCCACTCTGTGCGCACTAGGCTGGGTTGTTGGATCTCGCAGTGGCGGCCCCGCAGGGTATGTGTTTTCTGCCGAGTCTCTGCCTCCCTAGCCGGACGTCTCCCCGCTCTGTGTGCACTGGGCTGGGTTGGGACGTGTCTTCTGCAACCCTCATCTTTCAGCTGAGCCTTTAAGACCCTGCTCGGCACCGCCTCGCCTAGGAAGTCTACCAGGTTTCTGCTAGGCGCAGACGACTGGTCGCTCTGCCTGCCTTTGTAGCACTGTGTAGATCTTTCTCGGGACTTATCACCTTCCTCCTGGTATCGTGGTTATTTGTGTACTTGTCTTATCTCCCACACCGGAGTGTGAGCTCCTCGGGGGAGGAGCCCACAGCACACGGTTCACCTTTGAATCCCCCCAGAGCGGACCGTGTCTGGTTCCCATCCACAGTCAGCTCTCCGGCAGGTTCAAGCAAACTCGGGAACTCTCCGACCACACTATTCCTAACCAGAAATTGGTTAGGCATTTTTCCGAACTAGTGTCCGCAGAGATGGTATCTGCTTCCCAGTAACAGGAAGTTTACCGGGGGCCGGAACCCAGGGTGCGGTGGAGTGACAGTCAGCCCAGCCCGTACTTCCTTGCCCTCCCGACGCTGGCCGGGGACACCCCATCCCACCAGCCCCACCAGAGAACCATGGAGGGAGTGGGAGGGGAGGCCAGCCCACAGGCCCCGGGAAGTCCCTCTCCGGGGCAAGTAAGTGGGAAGGCTCAGTGAGGAGCTGAGCCGGGCGAGGAGGACAGGCTTGGCCAAGCCGGGCCGGAGCCGCCACCACCTGAGAAAATGGAGGCAGCCCCGGGGCCGGTGAGTGGCCCGGTGGGGAGGCGGAAGCCAGGCGGGCGTCTCTCCCCCAGCAGGGCCAGGCTGGGGGTCACCCACGGGGCTGTGCTGGGCCGGGCGGCTCCCTCTCTGCCTCTGCGTTGTCACCGTCCCCGTCTTCAGCCGCCGCCACCTCGGGCTGCACACTCGGTCCCGCGGCACGGCTCGGGCGCTCCCAGGAATCTTCTTTTATGCCGGCCTGAAACCTTGAGTCCTGAATAGGTCAGCTGGCCACCTTCAGTGCGGCCCCGGCCTCCGGGGTCTTGGCAGCATCAACAGTGGCCCGGCGCTGTGTTCCCTGTTTAGAGACTCGCTTTTGCAGCTAAGAAACAGTTCTTTTCCTGCTCCATACTTCAAAGCTGTTGCCTGTAAACGAGGCAGCCTCTCCTGCCAAGGGCAAAGTGGCGGTCAGCCCCCATGACTGGCCACCAGCAGCGGTCCTCCCTTAAGAGATGGCAAGAAGAAGGTCCACAAGTTTCCTGGCTGCCTAAGGCCCAGTGGCCGCCTTTTCCACCTCAGCTACTCCACGCCAACTGCCACAGCCACCGCCATCTTAGGATCCCTCAGTGATCCTTTATGTTAGCTTGTTAGTTATGCATTCTTTCACTAATTTCTTAGCAGGTACCATGGATATGATCATTTGCAGTCTACTACATAGAACAGAGAGTGAGATACATATGAATAATGTCATAACAATAGTAACTATGTAAATAGACTAAATACTCCAATTAAAGCACAGAGACTTTTACACAATGAAAAATAACCAACATGCTACTTATGAGACATGAATTAATTATAAAGATAAAAATGTATAGACATAAAGAGTTGGAAGAAGACATCCCATGCCATCCCGGGTAAAAGCTTTTACAATGATGAAGTGCAATTAAGGGAAAAATGTGTGGATGATGCTTTGTGGAAATCATGGGAAATAAAGGAATGGGTGGTGCTAGAGCTGCATGAGGTCTTTTTTTTAATGTTAAGAGAAATTGCATTCAAGTTTTTAATAACATTTTATTATGAAATTTTTCAAAAATGAAGAAAAGTTGAAAGAATTTGACGGTGAATACTCACATCCCCACTATCTAGATATACACATTTTGCTGTGCTTGCTTCTTTCACATATCCGTTCATTTATCTGTTCTTCATTTCATCTGATTTTTCTTAAGAATTTCAAATTAAGTTACAAACATCAGTGAATACAGTATGTTCTTCTACTAATGGGAATGATTCAGAAGAGAGAAAAAGCTTTCGATGATTCTAAGAAAGAGTGGGACAATCCCTGGGGTAATGTCCTTGAATAGTCAGAATAGGTTAGGATCAAGTGAGAAAGTTGAGCTGTTGTAGGTAGGCCCTTGGGCACTTTATCAGGAGGATATTTCCACAGGCAGAAACTCAGAGTATAAAGTTCCAGGTCAAGTGATAGGCAGAGGTAATAGTGGGGTGTGTGGAAGTTCTCATCACTTCTATTTTTTCCAGAAAAAAATAAACTAGATGCAAGGAGGTAATCAGCTGAGAATTGAGTTGTGAAAAACAGAACTGGATTGTGGATTGAGGGAAAGACATGAAGTAATCATTGGGATAAATGAGAATTGGATTTTAAGGTATCCCTAAAGCCTACTTGAGGTTTGTGGTTATAAATATTTTTTGATGGTATCAATGTGGGTGATTTAGGAAGGATTGATGACAATGATTTTTCCATTTATTATCATATTATTCATACAGAGTTTGCACATACCTATATGAATTGCCTAATAGTAGTAACTTTTATGAACATTATTCAAAGACATGGACAGGAGCCTCCTCTCTCCATTTAGACAACATCACAGTAGCCACACACTTAATGTTTTTTATAGTGCTGTCAAATCACCTCGCCTAATTTGGAAATGTTGCACATAAATTCAATGTTAAGAGAGACATTAAATGGTTGTGAGTTAGAAAAACTATTCATAACCTTATTTTATGGTAAGCACAGTTCAGAATGAAAAAAAATGTTTAAACTATTCAACAAAGAAAATACACATAGTGAAAGGAAATATTCAACCATTTGATTTTCTGAGATTAGTTGGTTGTGCAGCTTTATGATTGCAACCATATCTCCAGTTCTTTTATTTTCCAGAAATATTAAACAAGATACAAGATGTTTTAGAATAGTTTTATTTTTATCTTACTTAGGGCAAGGAATGTCATGCAGTTTTTTTCTTTCTACTATTTGAATTTAACTCTACATTCTATAAAACCTAGTATTTAAGCCTCATTTCTGTTCTTTTATATTGGAAAGTGATTTCATATGTGAATAGAAGATGTCAGTCAGGGAAGTAACAAATTATAAGCCTCAAAGCATGCGTAGTGCTTCTGTTGGCATCATAATAGGCTGAGTGCTAGATGTTAGTAGGTCTTTTAGGGAAGACTGTTTTTCTTCTGTGTCAATTTAAATGAGTTACTGTTCTGAATTCTATCATGTCCCCATGTAAAGAACTAAAAGGACTTTAATAGAAAGTAGAGAACAAATGGCTTTCTTAAAACTCCTTCTACGTTTAAGAATTTGTGAATTAACAATGGCAGGGAGTCAAGAAAGGGACATATTTCTCATTTACTCTGCTGTGAATTCTATAGTGATTCATGGCAAACTCAAGAAATAAAACACAAGGCATCAGTTATTGTTAAAGGAAAATTGCCCACTTTGTATTAGCCTAAAGCAGCATCGTTTAGCAGGATCTCCAGGGCCATATTAAACCAAGCCTTATGTATTTTTTTTTTTGGTAATTTTAACAAACAAAAAAAATCTGCTTTATTTATATTGTCTTTTCTTTTTAATATTACATTTGAAAGAGTACTAAGTGCATTTAGAATTTTAACAACTACTAGGCTTTCTTTTATTATGTTTTGAAGGTCATGGCTTCATTTATGTTCATTTACAACTACTTAGAGTTAGGGCAGAGTTGTCATCCTGTACACACATTGGTGTGTGCAGCTAGTGATCTGTATGAGTTAAAATAATTCTAGGACCAAATTTAAATCATTAGAATTACCTTTCATCACAAGATGTTTCTTCAGCTTAATTCTTGCAAGTCAGTATGGTCTTTGAACTAAGAAAAGCAGGTTTCAACAGAACTCAGATTTCTCTGCAGTTTAAGACAGGCACTCAAGAGACTGATGTTGCTATCTCTTCAAAGACACTGGTATATCAGATCATAGATCTAAAAATTATAGAGTTGTAAGGTCAGACATGGTCAAATCTAAACCCTCATTTTACAAATAACTAAATGTGGGGCCAAAGAGAACTGGCTTGACCAAGGTCTCATAGCCAATTGGTAAACCCTTAGTCATTTTTAGAGCAGAGGAATATATCAATAGGAGTCTTAAAAATTTAAAGAGAATTTCGAGAACTTTATCTGAATCCCAATTTTGAAGATCCAGAGTCACCAAAATATTAGTGTTGGAGTGTGAAAATAGTTTCCCTACAGTTATGCAATGCCACTCCTGACAAACTTTGTAGAGCTACAGTCTGAAGTCAATCACTGCTACTTTAAACTTCCACACATTAAAAGCAGAATCAGTGATACATCTTCATTTCTTGTGTATTATAACTCCCACATGTTCTTCTGGAAACTCTGCCTGCAGTCTGACACTCTGTCAACACAAGTCAAGTTTAGTGCCTTGCAGTTTCCTGGATCTCAAGCATGTGTAACTAGAAATTACATCTTTGAGTTGTCTTTTAAAATATGTTGCAAAAATCCTCAGGTCATCTTTGGGTGTGTGATGTAAGTGTTTGATCGCATTGCAGATCTCCTTGCCAGGCTTTAAGGATGGTGCCTCTTTTGTGGCATGAAGCCAAGGTGGCTCCTCATTCTCAAGCACATCTCCTCCTCCTTGAAAGCATTTGAAACTATGTCCATAGGGAACCATTCCTTTGGTTCGTAAGGTGAGCCCTTCGATTCTTCCAGAGTATACTGTTAAAAGAAAAAGTACTCTGCATTATTATACAAATTTACAGATCATACGCACTTTCACATAGTATTTCAGTAGAAACATACTTAATACATTTTCTTTAGAATTCGTGGCATACCAAAAGGATGGTGGTTGAAATAGTCTACTCCCAGGTACTAGCGATAAGGGGGTCCACTCTACAGAATTTAAAAACAGTAATAAAACATTCAAAGTTGGTCTGTTTTTTGTTATTACCATGTTATATCAATTCTAAACAGTCCTAGTAATAAAATATTCCTGCCCAAGAACCCCCGCCCCCTTTTTGTTGGTGGAAGTTCCAGAGATGCTGTGGTTGCTGCTGAGTTGTGATAATATATATGGAAGCTTCAAATTAGTATAGTTTATATTTTAGACTTTATATTTTACATGGAAGTTAATTTGGATAGTTCTGAATTATACAGTTGGTTCCTAGACTATGTGTTTGTTTCAAGAGTAAGTTTAAGTTCTTGACCGTTTAGAAGTGATCACGTTCTATTAGGATGCAGTTTGTTTCTCCACAATCTGTGGTACTGTACATTCCTGCATTTAAACTACAAATTGGAAGTGAACAGTGGTAGCATAGGGATTGTAAAGAAGATGAAAGAGAACTTGAGTCACTTCAATACTTTCATTATATGTGACCACTTGGAGTTTTATTTGTGTTTAAAATTAAAAATAGCAACACAGTGTGAATTGCAAGATATAATATTTTCCTTTGCTTACAGCAAATTGTAAGAGGATCATACATGCAATATAATTGTTTAGTACAGAGGGGTTTCTATTACACAGGTCAAACTAAGTTGTCCCTCTTCAGAAGAATAATGTTGGGGGGTAATTCTTTCCGAAAACGTTAGTGGAAATCATTTTCTAGTTCACTTAGCATATGGTTCCTGGGGATGAGGTAGGAAACAAGAAGCAGAGAGCAAGATACCAAAAGGGGACATGTGCATGTGTGTATGTGTGTGCAAATGTGAGCATGCATGCATGGTGTGTATGTGGTCTGGAGATAAACATAGCTTATCACTTTGGCCCTGATAAACATGACCTCCATGTTGAGAACGGTAAGCTAAGATTAGACTAGCTAGGAAAACTTCTCTGAAAATATCTACCTCAGCAATGCAACCGTAAAGGGAAATTTTCTACTCCTCTGTTACACTGGCTGAGAGCACAGTTGCTGAGGTTTATCAAAAGCTAATAGCAAGCATCTAATCCTATTTGGTTCTCCTGTGTGTGTAAAGTGAGTGGTGAACAGGATTTTTGGTAAACAGATGTATTTTCTGCACTTATTTACAAGACTGTGAGGTGGTTCGGTAACTTAAATTTTGTGCTGAAAAATATACTACTAAGTTAAAAACCAAGCTTTCCCATATGCCTGGTAGACACAGTGACAATGTAGCTTTTATGTGTTTTCCTGATTAAAATCATGATCGATAATGAATAAAGTTGTAAATCAAAGTGGGAAGCTTTATAATCTCATGGACGTTAATGAGCAACAGTAAGGCTCTGCCATTTACCTGCTGCATAATCTGGGGTTATGTACCGCAACTTTCTGTTCCTGTTTCCTCATCTGTAGGATGAGGATAGTAATAATGAATACCTCATTATTTTTGTTCTAAGGAAGAAATTATACAGATAAATGATAGATAAGATAGATAGGTATGGTGATACAAAGTAGGGAATGAATAAATATTAGTTTATAATTGTAAACAACATTATGTTGAAATATATTTTTTAATTCAGGGCCCAGGTCTATATATGAAGATTTATGCAAAGATTTATATTTATAGCATACTAGTGATAAGGAAGAGGGATATTTCCACATTGAGACAATTTTGCAAAGTTCTTTTTTTTTTTTGCTTATCAATATGTTTCATTTTGTGAGACCCCTCAATAAAGACCCTCCACATTAGACAGATACCTCAACAATACATTCCTCCTTTTTGTGTGTGTGTGTGGGGGGGGGTATTTTCTGCATTTTTTTTCCTTTTTAAATTGACAAAAACAATTTGGTGCTTAAAAGAAGAGACAAAATATTTTCCAATCAGACTTTAGGAAAAAATATATATATATATATAATACATATAATTATATTTATATATATTACTATTGCCACCCTGGGGACAGGTGAGGAACGGGAAGATGCTAACAGCAGTTCATGAAGTATTTGGTAGTCTTGTTACACAGCAAAGAGAATGGCTTTGCTGAAGACAGGGACACATTACATTATTCAAATGTAATCAGTAACCAATTTATATCCATTTGCAATGGTAGCAATTAACTAATCTTGCTAGTAAGAATTTCAGTGTAGCTGGTTATGAATGTAACATATCTATGCAATAATCATTAAGGTATTATAGCTATTATTATACTCATCATAAAATTTATTTTGCTGTTTTAACAGTGAGCATTGCATTTGTCATTCCTATGGGCTAAGAGAGTAGTATGGTTTAACCTCATAGCATTTCTGATGCAGATACTGTTCAGCCATAACCACAGCCCCAGAGGGAGAGAGAGATGGCGCATATAAAGACAACGGGGCTGCCATGAGAGCCAGGGTTCTATAGTCAGCTATCATATAGTACTGGCCATCTCCAGTCCCTCTTGCCCAATTTCACTAATGGGGACTTCACCTTCCTGGGAGCAAGGTGCCCGTGGATGACTGTCTAACCTCCTTAGAATGGAAAATAAGGGTAGGGGTTGGGACACCACAAAAAAGGGCAAAAGGCAGCAAGGGCTATAAGACACCATGGTAAAACATTAAGGACATGTTCAATCCCTAGCCCCTCATGTTTGTCACAGCTCTTGTTTATTGCCACCATCCAGGGAACTGAAGGAACAGGAGTGGTGAAGAGAGGTTTATGCTGTGATGTAGGGAAGGCAGCCTTCCTTCTCGTTTCTCTTTGATGTGGCTGTCTGGCTGAATCAATCAGCACTGCACCTTCAGTTGGCCACTTATAATGTTTTGGTACCATGTGAGAAATCTAAGGGCATGCACACTCTACATACATATCTAGAAAATTCTAGATGTGTTTGTGTAGCTGTGGGCTTTAGCCCTGAGGAGAATGCTGTTTTCTATTCTTTGTACCAATTTTCCTAATCAGATTGGTTCTCCTTGGACAAATTGTTTGTGGAGTGAGTCAATAAATTTATCAATGAAAAATTATGGGTTCCCAGTTTTAGTCTTTAGAGTCCATTAGGATAGAGTTCTTTCTGGCTGATATCAGTCCTAATAATATCTGTGATTTATCAATAGTCTGTTGTGTGTCATGTACTATGTTCCACTAGTACGAGCACATTTAATTCTTATGAATAGTGCAGATGAGTGGATATGGAAAATGTGGTATATCTACACAATGGAATACTACTCTGCTATAAAATAGAATGAAATACTGCCATTTGCAATGACATGGATGGATCTAGAGAGAATTATATTAAGTGAAACGAGTCAGGCACAGAAAGAGAAATATCACGTGTTCTCACTTATTTGTGGGAGCTAAAAATAAATAAATAAATACCAAAAAACGGGGGGGGGGGAGAAGAAGACATAACAATTACACTTCCTTGAACTTGATACAACAAGCGAACAGATATGAGGTTGTTGCGCGGGAGGGGGGAGTGGGAAGAGGGAGGGAGGTTTCGGTAATGGGCCACAGTAATCAACCACATTGTATATTGACAAAATAAAATAAAATTTGGAAGAAAAACAATAGTGCCATTGGTATTCATAGATGAGAAAATAGTGGTATAGAGCATATAGGCCACCTCCCCAGGGTCACATAAGTAGTGAGTGGTGGGTCCGGGTCTTGGACCGGTTTGATGTCAGAACTTATTCTCCTAACTACTCTGCCATACTATTCATCTGAACAGCTGTGCCCATTCCTCCAGACTGGTCTCTGCAGTGCACAAAGAGGGCTTTGTTGGAGGGCTTTCTGCAAGGACAGGGAGGATCTGAAGAACATCAGAGTGACAAGTTGACCTAGTTACATTGCAGTGGCTAGTCCTTACAGAAAGACAGTGTAGCTAGATCAAGTTGTCACCCTAATGTTCTTTAGATCCTACCGTCAGCTGTTTATCCAATAATATTTATTGAGCCCCAACTTAGTGCCCAGGCACTGGAGATATACTGGACAGCCTGTACTGGCTCTGGGGCTGGGCACAATGTCACTAGTCCTGTGATGGTAAAAATCTAGAGAGTAATAGGACATATAGAGGGGTATCAAGCCCAGGCATTAGGGACCCAGGAGCATCTCAGAGAAATTGCTGACTCCTGAAAGATGAGCAGAAATTGGTTTGTCAAAGAGGGATGTGGGAAGAGTATTGTAAAAGAGGAAACAAGTATAAGACCTCTGATGCCAAAAAAAAAAAAAAAAAAAAAAAGCATGGCACGTGTGGGATATTGCATTCTGTGGAATCAGAGATTATGACGGAGTGAGCTGGGGGTCGTAGAGCAGGGAGAGGCAAATTATGGTCTCTGGACCATATCCAGACTGCTGTCTGTTTTTGTATGGCCCATCTGTTTTTACACTTTTAAATGATTTTTAAAAATTTAAATATGACGTGAAAAATAATGAGAAATTCAAATTTCAGTTTTCTTAGGCAAATTTTTGTTAGAACACAGCCATACCTAGTTTTCTACATATTGTCTATGGCTACTTTCATTGCTGCAGTGGCAGAGCTCAGTAGTTGCAACAGAAACTATATGGCCTACAGAACCTAAAATATATGCAATCTGGCCTTTTACAGAAAAAGTTTGCTGAGTCCTGCTGTAGAGGATGAATGGCTGGTATACAGTCAGATCATGAAGGAAACTGCAGTTCATATTCAGGGACTTGGATTTTTATTCTGAAAGGCAATGAGGAGTAACTAAAGGGTTTTAAGTAACTTGAAATTTCTTAGTTTGGCTCTTAGTTAATTTGCCTCTTTTCATGTTTTGTTTAATCTTAGTTTTCTGGGGAACCACTTTTAGCTACAATAATTTTGTTGTTTCTTAGACTGTTTTTGGAGTTTTCTAAGTCAGCAGTCATAGCATTTATAATTTGCCCAATTTGTAATGCAGAACTTGTCTGAAGTGAGTGAAGTGGAGATGGAATTTACTATTATCTGTATTATCCATTTTAAGCCCTCACGTTACCTCTGCTTCTGAGTTTAAAGTATGGCCTCAATTGTGATGATAACTGGTGAGTCCTTAAAGATATGGGGTCCTCTCCTCCCTTCACCAACCCTTCATGTGCACATGCGCACGCACACACACACACACACACACACACACACACACACACACACACACAGCAGAGATCAGTGGGTATCACTGCTCAAGAATATTTAGAGAAAAACACTTCAGGAGAAAGACTGATAAAATAAAAGGAGGAAACAGATTCAGAACAGTTGCATCCAGGTATTTAGATTCTAAAGCATTGAAGAGAAATCTGGAGAGCTTATCATAGCTCTATGGGAGACAATTAGTCTTTCTCATCTTAGTAGAGAGGCTATTTTCTGCTACATTTGACAGGTGGGTGAGTTCTAATCTGCATGTCTATTTTGAAACATTGCTTACCCAAGAATTAAACATCTGGTTGAAAATGCAGACAGGCAGCAGCTCAAAAACCTATTATTTGATATCGGTAGCTTAAAAGATTATTAGTGTTTTTCAAACTTAAAATAAGGTGATTGTAATCAGTTAAAGAGAGGGGTCAGTCAATGTCCTCTAAAGTGGAATATGTCTGACTATTGTCTTCTTGCTTACCTTTGGAAAGTGAAATTCTTCCTCCTAATTCCCATTCATCTGCTCTGAGTCTCCATAGAATGGAATGAACCTTAATGTAGATGCCAGTGTTGGTACTTCCTTTGCATTTTTGCTGCTAGAATTTTAAACCGAACTCTCCTTTTAGAATTTTTTACTCACTGCTTAGAGTTTAGGTACATTTGCCAATCCTGCTGTGTTGTTAATTTTAATTCTTGTTCTTCAGAATTATTAAATATGGGGTAATTTTGAACTGAGTATTTGTATTGATTTGAATATGAGCTAAGTTTTTAATTTAGAGCCAACTTTTAAATATAAGCAAAAAGTTTTTAACGACTTTGCAGTGAAATCACTAATATTCTGGTGACGCAGAGAAATAATTAATGATTCAAGCATTTAACATTTTAGATATGATGTTTTAGATTCTAGTGAATGATTGAATACATGTGTATACCTAGTAATGATTCATTGTACATTTACATATATAATTTTGTTTTTAAATTTATAAGAGATACATTTTAGATCCCAGTTATAATTAAAGATTAGTCATTAAAAGAAAGTTGGTATACACTTGGTAAAAAAATTATATATCACATATATGTTCATACAGATATATATGTAGAGACATATACACATATACATGTATACATATATTTTCATCATTATATCCTTTGCATCAGGCAATGGCATATTATTGGCATTAATTCAATAATTATTGTATGAATAAAAACAGTTATTAAGTACAACATAAATTTTGGAGATATGAAACCCTCACTTAGGTCCGCCTTTTAGGAGGTTCATTGTCTGAAGGAACTTCTATGTGTTAATTAATAATATTTTCTTAATGCCAGAGATATTTGACTGATTTTCTAACTTTATTATGATGGTAGCAGAGGATTTCCTTCTGTGGATAAAAGGAAAATATTTTGACTTCACAATCTACCATTGTATGACTGATGTTAAATTTAGGTGCATATTTTCAACTTGATCTTTCCAAATCTCAATGTTTAATGGTAAATATCTTGAAGAAACTGGAAAGCAGGCATCTAGTACATGTTTTAGGTATATTCATTTGTGATTCTTTAAAATCAGAGAATCATAGAAAGTAGAGGGTTTTCAATAGTTCCCTCTCGATCCCTTTCAAGCAGAGCCCTGTACTTTGTCTATGTTTATACAATGGGTGATATTTCTTTAGGCAAAATGGATTCTGATGCTCAAGAGTTTGGAAAACTTCTGCTCTAGACCAGTAGTTCTCAACCTGGGACAGTCTTATAAACACCATGCACCTGGGACATTTCTCAGTGTCTAGAGACATTTTTGCCAGTCACATCTGGGTGGTGCTACTGGCATTTATTGAGCAGAGGCCAGAGACACTGCCAAACATCCTGTAGTACACTCAACGGTCTCCCTCCCTTCTCCTCACAAGCAGAATTATCTGGCCCACAATGTCAGTAGCGCTAAAGGTGAGAACGCTGTTCTACACCAATGACTAATTTTGCTGATAAGAAACTGTATATGGTGAAATGGGAAGATTTGTTCAAAGACACAGTTTATTTCATGCCTGAGTCCATGTCTTGGTTTTCTTTATGCTTTCTGTTCTTTATCTGAGGATTCATATAAAACAGCAATTTGGAAAGAAAAATAACACCGCCAAAATATAAATATAAAAGAATCACATTTTTATAGTGCATTGCATATGCTTCATTGCAATAAATATTTCTCTATTATCCAGTACACTGTCTGTAACAAAGATTAAAAAGATAGTATCCCTGTTTACAAGGAGCTATCCAGCTGGGACAATTGACTGAGAGATAAAAAATTATGAATCAATAAGTAGTGTACTAGAATACTTATAAAGTGCTATATGAATGCAGATGAAGGAGGCAGCCATTAAGTGTAGAGGTGATTTGGGAGTATTCTCAGAGAAGCTACGGAGAAGAGGTGGGATTTGAACAGGGCTCTGAAGAATAAAGAGGAGTTTGTAAGGCAGGAAAGAGAAGGGAGAGGGCATTCTTGGTAGAGATGACAGTATTCCAGAAGACATGGAGGAGCAAAGTGCCTTAACGTATTCTAATTAAAAATGAGCAGGAGCAGATTTGCAGTTTGCTGATGTGAGGTTATTTGAGGGCAGAGGACGACTTGGGGGAAAATCCTTTCACTCATGAAGATTCCCACTCCTGTGCCATAGTGTTTGAAGTTTCATTATAGGAATTCTTTACATTTGGTTAAAAATCGCCCTTTCCATGGCATCATCTTTAAAGAGGAAGTGTGTGTCCAGACACATTATGCTTCCAAGGGACCTTTAGGGGACAAAGTAAATCCAGCAGCTTTTATTTGTAAAAATACAACTGACTTACACGGTAATATGAGTCCCTTATGATTGGGGAAGGAAGAGTGGGAACAGCAGGGACTTGGAAGAATAAGGAAATTCAGGGTGGTGGACAGGCGCCCAGGTCACAACATGCCTCATTTCTAGTTTCACACAGACTTGGAGTGGGCACTCTTATGATATTGCCATGATCAAATTTTTATAATGTTGGAGCTGTGTATTCTAGGTATTATTATTATTATTAATATCATTATTTTCTTTCAAGTTAGTTGCCTAGACAGGAATAAGCACATTTTACAATACTCTATGGTAAGGGGTGCTGCTTACCTGGTCTGGCCTCTCACTGTAGAATCCTGGTTGCACAGAGCTTGGCAATTAAGAACGATTTGGTTCAAATATATACATAACATATGGCCCTGGAGGAATTCTTGACTTGAAGCTCATAAAACACAGAAAAGACCTGAGCCACCATTAACACTTTTGGGGCCTTTTTATGAATCACAGAATGGGCCCTTCTGGACAACCATTTAGAAAGGTACTGCTTTCTCCTGGCTCTGGAACATCCCTGCTAGGACTACTGGCCATGGCTACAGATTTGGGGAAAGGAAGGTGGGTTGGATTTCAGACCCACTCACACCCCTTTTACCAGATGCCTTTGTGCAGACCATGAGCTTTATCATTGTACACATGGGCCCTGACAAGGATGAACTGAGAGGCATAATCCATATCGTGGATTAGTAATATACACTTAGTGTAATTACACAAAGTGAGACAAAGATCAGATGGGTGGGCATGTCTGAGTGTGCCCATATGTATCTGTCTAGCTGTGTCCACTTTCAACTCTCATTTCACTTCACTCAAAAGGTGGAAAACACCTCGACAGTGGTTTTAGTAAATCCCTTAGTCCTGGTTTGTATGTTGCCTTATTAGCATGTTTGATTGCTTCAACTGGAGCCTTTATTACTACCCAGAGGAGTTCCTCTGACTTCACCTGCAGTCACATTCTATGTACAGCATGTTTGTCAATTACATTTCTAAGCTTAGTCACAGCACTTAAGTCTATGCTTCTCCTTCAGCACTCTGAAACATATCAACATATAAACTTTGCCTACAGATTACCTCACCTTTTATATGTCTACATGGTTCTGCAGTGCTGTCCTTCCCCCAAGATACACACATCTTGACTCACCCTTTGCTGAGATTGTAGTAATAGGGATCTTGTAACCAGCTCTGCCTTTTGATGGTCAAGGAAACTTTCCAGCTTGAGTGGGCTATGAGGACAGTTCCTCACGTTGTTCCGATGACCCTGAACTCTGCAGACCCTGATCCTGGCTATCTTCTCTAAATACTTGTTCTTCCTCAAGCCATTTGGGGGTTTACTGTGTTAACAAACATTCAACAAGTATCCGATAGCTTACTATGTGCCAAACCCGGAGCTGGTGTTCCTAATGTCGGACTTCCCTGTGGCTCTTTTGTAGTTCCTCAAAAGAGACAAATAGAATGAAGGTAAGACTTTACATTAAAACTCAAGAAATCACATCATGGGGTCTGCTTTGATCCACTCAAAATTATCAATTAGATTATGAACCTTCCTCTTTTGAGTGATTTTGTGATAATATAACATTAAAAAATCAAAATACCCAAGTATTGTAGTACTGATTGATGTTGGAGCGAGTGGCTGTACAGATAGTTACATTGTGTTGTTCTGTGTCTTACAGCATGTTTGTGCAATGCCTTATGCTTCTTTCAGCTTTCCACTCTTGTCCCAGTAGTTTGCATTTCTCTTTTGAAACCTCTAATAAATATTTCCTGTCTTAGGCTTTACCTCCTTGATTACAGCATGTTGATTAGTCACATCCGGTAGGTAGGAAGGAAGGAACTTCTGTGTGATTATTTCCTCTTCGTATAATTTATATTTTTTCTTCTCTTTTTTTGATGTTGAATAGAACTTTACTTTTATTTTTACTTTATTTGACCTCTCTTTTAATGTTCTATATGATCTGTGTTCTGGTTTCTCAGTTTTCACACTCTGTTCAGCCATTTTAAGTGTCTAAAAACTTTTATTCTTTGCTTACATAAATAAACGTTCAAAATGATTAAGAAATTAAGGAATATAAAACACTTTAAGAAGTAACCAGTTCATAAAATTTTACATACCTTTATGTACTATATTAAATTTGAAACATATTATTTAGGTCATAGTTTTACATATTGTAACTATGATGAAGATAACCTAGGATAATTTTAGAAAGAGTAAGAAAATAAATTTTCAGAAGATTGTATGTTATTGTAAACAGTTGCTATACACTGGTCATTTTAGTGGCAACTTTTGTAGATTAATATGTATGGAATTCATCTTGATAAAAATATTTATATGTATAAAGACTATTGCTTGAGATCAGTTCTCCTTCTCTGTAAGAGATGGCAGGACAGGTTTAGGAATTACTGCAGTCTTCCTGGCCAGAGATGATGGTGTTCTACTTAACATTGTACAAAATGATCTTTTTCATTTTCAAATTGAGTGAAGATTTGGAGAGAGTTCTTGATCTTCTTGACCTATTATAGTTTTAAACGTTTAGTCTGAGGATGTCCATTTCAATCAGGCAGCTGGAGTGGAATAAAATTGAAAAGTAAAATGATTTATATTTCTTTCACTGGTTCTTGTACATTAGAGCAGGGGCCTTTAATAACCATATAGACTAGTGAAGTGCCATCTATGTCTTGAATCAAGAGGGTTTTGAACCTACAGAAGGTGACAGCTCATGCATTAAACCTGGCGTGGTGAGAGTTCTAATAGTTAATCAAAGGCCATTTTGAAGATGAGTAATTTAACAAGAAACAAGTTGTATTATCTGCTTTAAGTTACGAAAAGAGACAGAAAAAAGATGGAAAAGAAACCATTACTTACTTCTTAAATAAATATATAAAAAATACTGGGCACATAAAAGATATTATGCCAGGGATAAAGAGCAGTGGGAAAGTCACTACACTTTTCTGAGCTTCATTATTCCTGTCCATAAAATGGGTATAAGATGATGAGATCCATGTCTTACAGAGTTACAATAGGGATTAGGGGTAATGTAATTAAGTACTTTGCACTCCAAAAAAAGAAGGTAGCCTTGGTTGTTATTACTATCAATAATAATGAATATAAGATAAGGATATTGCATCTTTTTTGTAGGCAGTGGTGACCCATTGAAGGGTTTTGAGCAGGAGTAACTAACTACAGCACTATGCCGAGCCTAAGCAGCTGTGGGAATAGCTTACAGAGGACAGTGACAAGTAAGAAGAGGATTGCAATACTCCTAGCCAGAGTGATAATGGAGACTTGAATTATCACTGATTATCAATTATTGATGCTGTGGGATGGGATGCAGAATTGGACCAAAGCAAGAAAGAGTGGAAGAGATATCAGGGTCACGGAATCAAAGGTATTGCAGCCACTTTTGCAGAGCCATCAGAAAACACCTGACCAGGAGAGGACATTCAAGTCAGAGGAGAAGCAGAATGAGTTCTGATTTGAACATAGGTGTGAAACTCAGTAATGGCAACATCGACTGCTAACACTGCACTGATCATTTTTCCCTAGGGTAGAGCTTAATCAGGAAAAAATTTCTGTATTTGTCTCTCTTGAGTTTAGAAAACCCATGGACACCAAGAGAGATGATGCTTACTGAGTCACCCTGCAGAATTGGTGGGAAGACTGTGGGAACTCTGTCTTTGAGCTTAGAGGCTCTGCCTAACTAGTTTTAAGTAGTTATGTTTCCTCTAAAAACCTTATCTTAAAGCAAAGGATGAGACTTCATGGTTGCCATATCTTAAGAAGAAACGAAGTGCAACCTTCAGTAATGTTGCTATAGCTTTTATTCATACTATTACAGCTATTGATTAACTTTCTTATTTTATATCTTAATGTGCTATATTTCTAATGCGCTCACATTACTGGCTTAAATCATTTTGAGAAAGAGCTGAGAACCTATTTTGAGAACCTATCTAGGTACATGCATTATGTATGAAGGACAGATCATTCTGTATATGGGAAGCAACATTATATTTGTTGGTTATGAGAGGGGTTGTGAATGGATGAGTTTGTCAGTGAAAGGTATTTTGAGTGGTGGCAGACACATCATACCTGGTGAGAACATTTAGTTTCAACATTCTATTTTCATTATCTCAATTTCCTTTAATGAGAGATGTCACAGAGGTATTTGCACTGTTTGTAAATTAATTGTAGCCACAAACCAGTCAGCTTTCAAATATGGTAACCCAGTCTGAGAAGAGTCTAAGTATGTGTATGTGTATGTTTGTGAGTGGGGGGTGTGTCTGTGTGTTGTGTGTGCATGTGAGTCTGTCTGTGAGTATGAGGACACTTTAAAAGGTTCATGGATGGATTCATATTTTTTAATTCCATTTTCCACAAGCTTTTTGAAGTACGCTCTTAAACATATTCTCACTTAGTAATGTATACACACTCTATTTTTAGAGAAAAGACTAGGGAGACTTAATACCCCACATCAGTAGTTCCATTATTTTTTGTTTTCCTTTTCAGTTTGAACTATTGTTTATACATAGTCTTTATGGACTGAATGTACCTTGAGGCAATTTTAGCAAAGCAATGCCTTTTTTGCATGAAACACAGTCATATCATACGCACTGCTTCTAGCCAAACAGGAGGGCAAGAGATCTTGGATTATTAGTAAAATG
Organism: Cynocephalus volans; assembly: GCF_027409185.1. NCBI lineage: Eukaryota > Metazoa > Chordata > Mammalia > Dermoptera > Cynocephalidae > Cynocephalus > Cynocephalus volans. The sequence continues at coordinate 76,296,378 of NC_084473.1, forward strand.
CTCTCATTTTTTTCCTTTTTATTTTAAAGGCTAGGTATAGTTTCTAAAACAGTGTTAAACAAAAGTAGATGTTCAGGATTCTTTTGCCTGTGTGTAGCTGTAAATTGAAATGATAACTCTAGCTTAGTTTTATCTTCATTTAAAATGAGAAAACCTATGGTAGTCTCTCAGCTGGTATTTTTTGATTTATTTCTTATTTCTTTGTTTAGTGGGCAGTGAGAACAGATTGAAGATAAAGTGTTTTAAGGACTGTTGTTGACACTGCATTCAGCTGAATAGTGTTGCCTTATCTCTCCTTCTGCTATTACTTTGCCCAGATTCCAGATATGCTGGAGGAGAAAAGAGTATCAGGTTCCTATGCTATCATCTGATTAACAGCTTTCTAACGTTAGCTGGCCTAATTTCTCTCTCCCCACCACCCAGACCCCCAGAAGGCAGAAGGAAGGAGGGACTGAGATAAAATAGATACATACAAAAAATAAAAGGGGTATCACAGGTCTTTATAATTTTCCTCAATAATAGAAAATTGTTTAGTCTTTCCTATGTCATCCTTTCTTGTTTTTGTTTTGTTTTTTTTTTTTTATAAGTAAGAGGTAAAATGTGTATATACAAATAACGCAGAAAGGAAAAAAAGATCCTGACTATAGGATAACTCATCAGAAAATTGTGGCTTGATAGTAAATAAGAGCTGGGAAAATTTTTCTGTAAAGGGCCAGATAGTAAATATTCTAGGCCTTGTGGGTCCCATGGTCTGTGTTGCAACTGCTTACATCTACTCATGTGCAAAGGCAACCACAGACAATACCAATATGTAAACAAATGGGTGTGTCTGTGTTCCCATCAAATATATTTATGGATAGTTAAATTTGAAATTCATACAAATTTCATGTGTTATGGATCATTATTCTTTTATTTTGTTTAACCTTTAAAATTGTAAATATCATTCTTAGCTCGTAGACCATAAGCAACAACTAGTGAGCTGGACTTAACTAATGAGCCATGGTTTGCCAGCTATAGGATAAGAAGAACATAATGCTGTTCATGAAGCATTGATAACAATGACAATAGCTGACATTTATTGAGCACTTACTATATACAGGCATTGTGCCAAGTACTTTATATATCATCTCATTTAATCTGTAAAGCTATTGTGTATTGGACGTTACTAGCTCAAATCTTTAGAGAACTAACTGAGGTTCAGGGAAGTTAGGAAGCTTTCCCAATACCACACTGTCGGTAAAACAAAAGACTTGTGCTCACCTACCAGGCAATGCAACCCTGGGAAAACTCCTTTGCTTCTTGGATTGCTATCTCCTCATGTATAAAACTGAAGTGCCACTCTTACTCTCATTGCTGTGCAGTTGTGGTGAGGCTCATGTAATTCTGAATGCTCTAAAGAGATATGCAACTTCAGAAATATCATTATTATTAATAGTGGTGGCTGGTTGGTATAGGGACTGAACCCCTCTAACCACCTGGCCAGAGCTAACTGGCCAGACCCTAGAAAATTATTAAGACTATCAGACTAAAGTATTTATTAAGTTGTTTTTCCTTTAGCTCTAACATTCTATATCCATTAGTGTTATTATCTAATTGAGTGAGGAAAATATTCTCTAAAATCCGTGAGACTAGTTATAAGGCAATAAGTAAACAAACAAAAGAGTACAAATTGATTATACATTTCGTAAAGGGAGATACTAAAGGTCAGGGAAAAGTTCCCTCATCAGGTAAGATATGAGCTAGTTTTTAATGCATAGGATTGGCTAGACTTGGCCAGGGGGTAATAATATGTATTCAAAAATCACAAATATTAATCAATACAAATTTCCACCATTGGGATATGTAATTGAATCATAATTTCATGTACTTTTTTTTTTTAATTTAAAAGAATTTTTGGATGTAATCTCAAATATAATGATTAAGAAATCATAGATAAATTAAGTGTAGACCCACAACTCTAGTTTTTCCATAATTTCAGCTAAAGAGGATTATGTTGATTCTAGACAATCAGATTGGCAAGCCTAATAAAGACACCAACAATATTTATCAACAGATTTTTAAGCAGCAGGTATGTAAGTCTGCATGGGGGAAAATAAAAAACCACTGGTATGTAGCCTGCATTTTCTTAAAACAAACAAACAAACAAACAAACAAAAAACAGAAACAAAGAAAAAAAAAGATAACGTTAAATTCAGTTTAAAATTATTTCTCCTTTTAAATTGGACTTTTAAAACGTTGAGTAGTGCTAATCTTATTGAATATCATGGCAAAATTATTGAATAAAATGTTGGGTCAGAGTATCCGTTCATTTCTCTGTAATAGTCTGGAATAACAATTCTAATACTGTTCCACAAGTTAACACATTTCCCTGAATCATTCATTCACTTGAAAAGTATTTATTAAGAACCTACTCTGTGCTGGAAACTGTTCACATTGCTTGGAATATAGAGTTAAACAAAACTGACCAAGGTTCCTGCGCTCACGGGGATTGCATCATTTCAGTACTGGTTCCCCTGGCTCTCAGCTCTGCCTGGGCTCCAGCTGCCTTTGTTGCTAGTCACTGCCTGGGACACGGTGTCCTTGATAGGGCAGTGAACATGGGTACCAATAGAAAGGTGAATAGGGAGGAAGATAACATTTCCTTGTACTGTCTGGTCATTTAGATTGTCTGCCATCAGTATGGATAGGCATACCAGGCTTCACAGAAGGGCTGGCTTAACTGAAGAAAATTAGTGCGTAGGATAGGAAAACCTTTAAAATGGTACACTAAATATTACTTATGACTAAGTTGGAATGAAAAGTGCACAGAATTTAAATGTTACCCAGCAGCTCCTCATTGATTTCCTTACTTGTAAGCCTTGCTCCCTGGCCCTGAACTTACAGCAGGGCTGGTGCTTACTCATAGAACCCTACGTATGAACAAAAAAGCTGCCTCTTCCTCTGGATGGTACTTGATGTGGGGCTTAGAAGCAGAGTAAGGGCTGGATTTCACCCTGCTGTCCCGCCCTCAGGGGCCTTTGTGTAGGGTGCCTGCTCCTCTCTAGAGGGCAGCTTTGCTCTTCCTCCAACCGTGCTCATTTCCAAACCAGAGTTATACAGTGTGACATACTGCTTCAAGGTTCCTGCAGGACCGTTCACGATGGCCTTTGGCCAGCCAAGCTAAAACAGCTGTCCAGGGCAGTTCTAGAGGCCTGTTGTGCAACAGTGGGCATGTGTCGTTAACACTGCAGTACTGTCACTTAAAAATGATTAACATGGTAAATTTTATGGTATATGTTTTTTACCACAATTTATTTATTTATTTTAATTTTAATTTATCCTTATACAATGTAGTTGATTTTCATGTCCCTTTACCAGTTCCTCTTTCCCAATCCTACCCATCAACTTCTTATCTGTTCACTTGTCTCAACAAGTTCAAGGAATTGTGACGGTTGTGTCTTCTTCCCCGCCTCCCCATTTGTCTGTATATTTATTTACTTATTTATTTATTTTTCACTCCCACAGATAAGTGAGAACATGTGGTATTTCTCTTTCTGTGCCTGACTTATTTCACTTATAATTTTTTCTAAGTCCATCCATGTTGCTGTGAATGGTAGTATTTCATTCTTTTTTTTATAGCAGAGTAGTATTCCATTGTGTAGATATTCCACGTTTTGTTTATCCACTCACCTGATGATGGACATTTGGGCCGGTTCCAACTCTTGGTTATTGTAAATAGTGCTGCAATAAACACTGGAGTGCAGGTGTCCCTTCAACATGATGATTTCCATTCCTCTGGGTATATTCGCAGCAGTGGAATAGCTGAGTCGTATGGTAGATCTATCTGTAATTGTTTGAGGAATCTCCATACCATTTGTTCAAGGCCAGAGTGGATTCAAGTCGGCCCTCTTTGCTGGAGAATTGCAGAGCTGTGCTTTCTTCTCCCACTTGTCTTGTACTCCCATTGTATCAGACATGCACTGGCCTCTCAGTGATAACATATGATCATCATAGATAACGCTGGATCAACCCATAAAGAAGGAGAGAACTTTCTGACTTCCTCTTTCCCCATCAATGTGCATTCCATGTATCTGTCAACACCCCCTCTCTCACCAAGCTGGACTATAAAACCACCACCTTTAGGGGCCTAATTACGTTCTTAGATTTTGACTGTTGTCTTCCAAGGCAGTCATCTGTGTGAGGGGATTGGGATAAGGTGGAGAGAAAGCTTTCATTCTTCTATTCATGAAAGCAGGGTGTCTCAATCGTGATGGTTAATAAAGTCACTGAATTCTCTATTAAACAGTCCACTTATGGAACTTTGCTTACAGTTCTTTTTTATATAAATGAAAAGGAATGTTAGTCAACTAGCATGCATCCTTAGAAGGAGAAGTGTTTATGGAAAGATTTTAAAAAACACAGAGGAAGAGTTGAGGAACTGGGGATATTTTGCCTGAAGAAAGAAGAAAAAGGAGAGCCTTGCTGGCATCTGCAGATATTTGAAGGACTGTCATGGGAAAACCGTGTAGAATTGGTCTGTCTTCCTTCAGATGGTAGATCTAGGAACAATAAATAGAAGTACAGGAAGAAAGATTTGGACTCAATATAGTAGAGAACCTTCTAGTGATTAAAGCTATTTTTTAAATGTAACAGTACTTCAGACGTGAGATTAAAAAAATAACAAAAAAGAAACTAAACTATTATAATGAAATTAGGAGACATCTGTAGTCCCAAATTATGATATATAAGGATGAAAAAAAGAAAGGGAAATGGCAAATGACTTGGCAGTGTGTGAACAGATGAGAAACAAGCCACATCTCTTCTTCAGAACCAGGGAAAGTCTTAGGAATTAAATCTACCAATTAGAAGGGATGGTTGGAGGGAGGGGACTAAAATGGAGAAATTGGTAGAAAATATGAAATAAGAGGCTTTAGATCTCCAGGACCCATTGCTAAGCCACCCTCGCGCATGCATGTACACAACTTTCCTTCCTCAGTCTACTGAAAACCAGCATTATAATCTCTGGAAGAAAAAAAAATCCAAGATGTTCTGAATTCCGGGATCCCATGCAGAAAGAAGGATGGAATTGAGGAGCTAGACTGAAAACAGAAGAAAGTGACATCTGCATAATGAAATAGTGAGACTCCCAGGACACATTCCTTACGAAGCTCCAGAATGCCATCGACCAGGTTAAAATTCCTCATGCGAAAAACTGTGAGCTCCTTATATAGAAAACATTCAGTGTTCCAGGGAAAAGACCTACTGACTCTGATAATTACTGGTGCTGATGAAATAAGCCCTGGTCCCTGAATCCCTCTATTATTCTGCCTTACCATCCTTTCTGAGCTTCCTAGTTTACTATTTGTAATTTACTTCCAAACATGACCAGGCAACTAGGAATCAACAGCATTTGAAAACAGAAGTAAAAGCAAACAAACACACTCCCAGATGTTTTGGAGGGAGCTGACACATGAGCAGAGCAGAAGAAAATAATAAAAGATGTGGCATACTTGAAACAAGACAGGGCTCCAAATAAAAAAGTATCATTAGGAAAAAACAAAGAGATTTTAGAAATTAAATATATGAAATCCAAAATTAAAAAGTCAATAAAAGTTTGAATAGTAACATCAAGAAAAGCTCTCAAAAAATAGGAAAAGAAAAGAGAGGGGAAAAAAAAGGAATCATTGCAAGTAACAAGTGTAAAGAAACTATAATGTTTTAAGAGAAATAATTTCTATCTATGAAAGAAAATGGTGCTCTTAAAAGATCTAATTAAAGAAGGAGAGCTTGACATTGTAAAATATGACAGCCAAATTAAAAGAAAATGAATAGTTTAAAAGATACATTCATAATGTAAAATAAAATAGCAAAGAGATTGGAAACTGGGAAAAAGAATTAGAGAATCAAACCAGAAGCCCCAGTGTTCTCATGATAGGAATTCCAAGGAGCTGGCTGGTTAGCTCACTTGGGAGAGCATGGTGCTGATAACAACAAGGTCAAGGGTTTGGATCCCCAAACCTACCAGCTGCCAAAAAAAAAAAAAAAGAAAGAAAGAAATAAGTAGGAATTCCAGAAATAGAGGGGAAGACTTTGGGGAGAAGTTGTTCAAAATAGTAGGACAAGAAATTGTCTCAATAAAGAAGAACATGAGTCATTTTGTTGAAAGAACTCACTGAATACCCAGCAAAATGAGTGATTCACACAAATATGTACCAGCATAGATGTGTCTAATATCAAGGATAAATAGAAAATCCTGAGAGAGACCAGATTATGTAAAAAGGCTCTAGAATAAGAATTATGTTAGATGTCTTAATGCCAGCAAAGTGCAATAACAATTTCAAAATTATGACTGAAAATAAATTTCAACATTGAATTCTATATCCAGCCAATTAATCAACTATGAGGATAGAAAAAAGGCACTTTTAGACAAAACTATTCTCTTTGTTAGGAAGCTGCTGAGAGATATGCTCCGCCTAAATGAGGAAGTAAACAAATTAAGGACAAAGATTGAATATACAGAGGTGGGGGGATGGGGGTAGGGCGTGGAGTTGGGGGAGCAAGAAGGGAATTCCAAGCTGTCAACCAAAGGAAGTCCTGAGGCTGAGAATGGATGACAGCCTTAGAGAACAGCAGGTCAGAGTGAACTGGAGTCAGGGAGCTCCAGGAAAGATGTCCTGGGGCACAACAAATAAGGAATTAATAGGTTATTTAACAAGGGAGTTTTACAGAGCTGTTGAAGAGTATAGGAAGACTTAGCCAACAACTCAGAGACAATAAGTCAAATTTTATAATGAGGCAACAATTAACTTCAGGAAAAAAATAAGGTGTACGAGAAAAAATGTAACCATGCTACTTGCATCAGAAGAAGACACTGACTATGGCTATAAAAATAATTGTTATGATACTGAAAAGAAGGAGGACTAAGAATGCTAAACTCTTCATCATCATAAGAGGAAGTCATAGGGAACACTTAAACTTGAATAATTAAGGCATATAGTATATACAAGTGTTATAGCAATATGGATGGAAATGCCAGAAGTCATTTCTGTTGAAATGAAAGTCATTTCTGTTTGTGTATTAGCCTTGCAGAGGGGAAGAGAGAGTTACACAAGAGACTACTGACTTTGGTATAAGCCTTTTGGCACCATTTAAATGTTTTAACTATATAAGTATCTTATTCTGATGAAAGTAAACGTTAATTGGAAGAAATGAAACCCTACAGGCTTCCATGGGAATAAGTTAGCTCCCTTATTTAGAAAGATTCAAGTGGAGGTTTTCTTCCAGCTTTTTTGCTCGGTTTTATTAGGCTTCCTTTGACTTTTGTCAGAGTAAAGAGAGAGCAAAAAGAGTGACAGTTCTCTTGGTACCATCTTCTCCAGCCAACGTGTGGCACTGTGGCCTCTGCATAGGGGGTCCTGAGAGAAACGTGATTCAGCCTACGTGGAACAGTCTGGCTGTGCTAGGCCAAGGAGGAGGCTGCAAAAGCAGATGCCAAGAGAGACTACGGGAGGCATCCCCAAGTGGCTGGCAGCTCGACCAAATCATTGCTAAGAGTCCATTGTTCTGGGCTACCTCAACAATAGTGTCTCCTATTCTATGACTGTTTCCAGGATTGAACTGACCACAATTAGTCATATGGTAAGAGAAAATTAAGAGTAAATGTGATCAAGATATAACTGCAAGTGAGAGGCAGAAAATCAGTTGAAGTGTCAGAATTAGTGCTGAGGTGGATGTCTAGGGATAGCAGCCAGGAGGTGGGGCCAGTTTCAGAAACCACCTGGGACATAGTGGTGGCAAAGCATGGAGAGTGAATGCTGCTTCATGGACTTAGACTAGAACTTACCTTTCATTCTAAAATATATGCACCAATGGACCTGAGTCAAAGTTCATTAATTTGTGTGGAATCAAAGTCCTTATGATTGGAATGGGGTTTTGGCATGAAGTCCACGGTGGATGGATATATTCCTATTAGATACCTTATCACTTCGAAGACTGAGATTGTCTGGAATCTCTTGAAGGCCATTTGGCTTTAGAACTTGTAGATAGTCTCTTGAGTCAGATTTGATATTTAGCGAATACTTTTGTTCATATGAAAGGACAAAAAAAGGCAGCAGATGTGATGTTTGTCAGCAGTAATGGTATCTCCTTTGCAGGTAACTATATGCCCTGGTTTATTCTCTGACACAATGTTCATGGCTTCTAAGGTGAAGTTAACAAGTGTGTTTATTGAGGTATCTGACCTAACTTCATGGTAAAAGAATTATCTCCTTTTTAAGTAATAAAACCCAGTAGAAATTGGAGTGATGATGTTCAGTATACTGTGGGTATACGAGAGACTTGTAATATGCTTACCATAAAATCTGACACTATTAATAAATTAATTACCAATGAAATCGGTCCATTAATTCTAAAAATTTTAAATTTCCTCTGAGTCAGGTAATTAACAGGGATAAAAAATGATCAGTCCTCACTTTTTCCCATTTTAGAATTCTTGCTGCATTTATCTATTAGTTTGATGTAAAAAGAGAGCTCATGTAATTCAGGCTGTGACTTAAAGAGGAAGCCTTCAGGAATGAATTAAAACTAAAAATTAGATACACCAGAAGACATATTTCTTTCTTAATGGAAACTGCTTTTGTTGTCTTCTTTGTTGGTTTGAAAAAACAGATAAAGCAATATATATACACATCTAAAGAGTAGCCATAATTATTTTTTTAAGTGACTATAACCAATGTATATAAAATGTTAATTTGTCCGAAATGTCTGATGCTTTCAGTAGGAAAGTTAGTAAATTAACAGCAAATATTTAGGTCATCTTTCCTCCCCCTTTGTTTTAAAACTGTGCTACAGCTAGGAAAGGAAAGGCCAAATAGAATAGGGTACCTATATGTGTTTTATAATGAATAAGCTTATCTCTACATTAATATGGAATTTAAGAGACAAAATGTATAATTTAACCTCTCATTCGCCCAGAAAAGTATGATTTTCACCACATCATGCTTCTAGTTGGGGCCAAGTTCTCAATCATTAAGATCAATTCATGTAGTTTACAGTCTGGTGTCTTCATTCTCTGTCTAGAGATTTCTGCTCTGTATGTAAGCTTCAGATCATGTGTCATGCCTGCTTTGCCTTGCTGTGTAATGTGTTACTTGCAGATAAGAAATGGTGTTTTCTATAGACAAACACATACACATTTCCTCCTTAAATATTATCTAATGAAACCACTTTCTTTGGATTAGGTACCAAATAATTTTGACTGCTAACAGAAAATACCAAAACTTTTTAGTATGGCAGCTCTTCTATTAAAAATGTTCCAATTTGATGCTCAAATCACAGAAAGCCATAATTAGAAAAATATGCTGTCACTTGTACCTTCTGGTTTTCACATTAATATATTTGAATGCGAATGTGAAGCAATACCAACTTTGTTGAGGAGGTTTTATGCAATATAATGGAAAAATGCCTTCTGTTTTTACAATAACATTATAAATACAATGAATATGGACCCAAATTTAATTAAATCAGAACAAAGAAATCAGGGAAAAAAAATAAAAATAAGTTGTATATAGTAACATTTCTCAATATGTCTTTACTTTTCAAATGAACTTTCTGCAACAGCCTTTTACATTTGAATTTGATTCAATTTTCTGAAAAATACACGCATATTTAGTAGGAGCACATATTGTGATTTATTTCTTTATTCAACTTTTTTTTTTTTTAAAGTTTTATTTTGTCGATATACATTGTGGCTGATTATTGCTCCCCATCACCAAAACCTCCCTCCCTTCTCCCTCCCCCCTCCCCCCCCACAATGTCCTTTCTGTTTGCTTGTCATATCTTTATTCAACTTAGATTTTTTCCAATACCCACAATAGGCCACACTCCCTGTAAGGTTGTGGGCATATAGTGAGCAAGATAGGCATGGGGTCATCACCAGTAAGAAGGTAGAAGATATTTAAAATGCTTAATAATACACATACAAAAAAAGACCGACCAAAAGTGTCAGTGGCTGGGATGAGCTGAATTTTGTTTGATGTGGAAGGCTTGGCTGGATTTGTTTTATTGGAAAGCTGCCATGTGAGATAGGGATGATTTTTTTCTCATAAGTGTGCATGGAGTTAACATGAAGAGGTGATTAGCTGAAGTATTGACCTGGGGTATAGAGTGGTTAGTAATTACATTTGAGTATAGAAGTTCCCCCAGTCATCCTGACTAGCCATAGCAGTTTGAAATGGTTCTTATAGAATCTCTGATGTCTGAGATCATTTAACCCAATTCTTGCAGTCTTTGCTGACCACCCATTTAAAGGAGCCCTACTCTCTTCTATTCTGTCTCAGAGCACACTGTTTCCTGTATTACACTGGTTAAGATTTGTATTACATGTTTTTTACAGTTTGCTTCTTTAATGATTTTCTCCCCCACTACTAGACTCTAGTGCCATGAGGATAGAGACAATGTCTGTTTCGTGCGTACTCATTGCCCAGTATCCTGATTGGCACATACGTGTAGACATAGTAGGTACTTAATAAGTATCTGTCAATGACTGAAAAATGAGTTGCTAAATGTAAATATCCAGTTTGTGACAAACCACAACATGGTTATGGAGCTTAGAGTTATGTTATTTTGAATTGTTATGCTATTTTTGTAATGAACTTTAGAACATTTCTACAGAAGTGAAACTTTTATTTTTATTTTGAAGAAAGAGATTATGTATTGGTATAAAGGGAAATGAAGGTTAGCAAATACAATGAAATAAGAAAGCCGAAGAACAAAATAGAAAAATAGGATATTGTCATTTATCAAGGTTCTTTTTTTAAAAAAAATTTGCTTTAATATTTTCATAAGAAAAGTTTTTGCCATAAAAATAACCAGACTTAGGTGAGTGTGTTTCCTACTCCTTGCACAATTATTCATCTCACCTGCCTCTTTATAAGTCCTATTGGTCTTGTAAAGATTTGGATGGCTTAAAAAGAATAAAATGATTTAAAATAGCGCTCTCTCAAAATTCTGCTGCTTTCTTTGGCATCACTTTCGCTTCTCTTATGAAGAGGAGCTTTCAGTTGCATTGTTTATCAAAAGGTATTTCTCCATGTAGGTTGCTTTTCCCTCACTAGCATCAGTGTGGCTGCTGAGAGTTAAACATGGTTGATACATGTTAGCATGTTACTATCTGTATTAGTCAGAGTTCTCCAGAGAGAAAGAATAGTTAGGATGTGTTATAAGTATATTGGATAAGATTTATCAGGGGAATTAGCTCACACGATAGTGAAGAAAAGTCCCACAACAGGGTGTCTGCAAACTGGATGCCGGCAGTGTGGCTCAGTCCAAGTCCAAAGGCCTCAAAACGAGGGATGGTGTCCTCAGTGTAAGTCCTGGAACCCAAAAGCTGAAGAGTCTCAAGCTCTGTTGCAGGACAGGAGAGAAGAGTGTATTCCAGCCCCAGCAGACAGATAGAGAGATTCACCTTTTTTCTCCGTTTTTTGTTCTCTCTGGACTCCCAGCAGATTGGATGGTTCCTACTCATATTGAGGGCAGGTCTTTCCCACCTGGCCGACTCAGGCTCTCATGTTAATCTCTGCTGGAAACACCCTCAGAGACATACCTAACAAGATAGCTTTACCAGATTTCTTGGCATTCCTTAATCTAATCAAGTTGACACCTAGAATTTACCTTTACAATATATTACCCTTTGTTTGAATGAGTTTATAATCCAAATATATGTAAATATTCCCTATTAAATGAGCTTCTAGCATCAGATAAGACAGTGTACATTGTTTCCAGAACATTGCCATGTCACTCAGTAAAGTGGCTCCCTCTTCGTGAGCTACACTTACATATATTCTGGTTCTGTGAAGAAATCTAGACCTGTTTAAGCAGCATGCAGATTCCTGGTGAATTAGTCCATTTCTGTTGCTTATAACAGAAATAACCTGAAGCTGGATAATTTGTAAAGAAACAATATTTATAGCTTACAGTTCTGACGCTGGGAAGTCCAAAGTCCAGGGAACACTTACGATGAAGGCCTTCTTTGGTAGTGACTTCAGCAACATACGGTATCACATTGCAAGAAAGGCAGAAACAGAGATTAACTCTCACATGCTCTCCTTGAAAGCCAACAGAATCATGCCCATAACCACCATTAAACCATCAATCCACTTCTTACAGCATGGTTTTCACAATCTAATCCCCTCTTCAAGGTTCTACACTTCAATTACCATAATAGGATCTCCCACCCTCAACCGTTACAGTGGGAATTAAGCTTCTATTACATGGACTTTTGGGGACCCAATTCAATTAATCAACAGCACCTGGACTGGTTAAAAGAGGAATGCAGTATTCAAGTCAGTCATAACAGGAGCTATAAACAATTCTGAAGCATGATCTCTACCTTATAGATTGTGAAACTGAGAATTTCTGCTCATATGTATGGCGTTTTGTAACCAGGAGATGAATACATGTGAGTTCTAGTAGTTCTTATCTCCTGCTCTACTGGTTTAATGTTTAGGACTGATCTTTTGATTCGCTCCCCCTGCCTCTTTTCTAATGGTGCTGAAGTCCTCCCCTGTACTGAAACCCATGGGCATGGGCCTGAATCTCTGATGAACTCCTTCTTTTGCCTTTTCCTGGCTAGTCGAGAAGGCCTGCATCTTGTCTCCAGGTCTCTCAGCTACTGCCTAGGTCTTGCTCCGAATGGACAAATTGCTCTGACATATCATGACATCTGTACCAACTGCCTAGCCTAGAGTGTCATTGGCAGCCTGGAATTCCTCAACCACCATCTCAGTCCTGGACTGCCCCACTGGATGTTACTGATGTTGATGTCTGCAAAGCTTGCTTCAACAGCCCAGTGTGGAGCATCACAGGGCCCAATGGCTTCTGGTGGCCTGGGCCTCGTTTTCCAGTTGGCTTCCTAAGCCTCTTGCCCATTCTCTTCTGTTAGCTCTGGGTTTTTTCTAATGTGCTTGATTGTAATGTGACAAGCAGCATCTCTTAAGTGTGGAAAAGCTGCAAGAAAAGGAGGCTGGGGACCCTAAAATGTGTGTCAGAGTTGGTGCTATGTGCATTAACCTAGGGAATGTGTCCATTTGCTCTCATGCTTTACTTGGTGTCTCTGCTAGGAACCTTCATGAAAATAGGGGAATGGTCTGCTTTTCTCATGTGTTAAGGGGATGGAATAGACTCAGTTTTACTTAAGATATTTATGTTCAACACTAGCACCACTTTGAGAAATAATGAGTCAGTCATGAGGGAGTGGCTTGTCTGTGCAACACACCTGCTCTGCAGCACCAACTACCTGGTCTTTGTGCTGCCGTGACCTGCTGGCTTTTTCCTGCTATGTGGCATACCCTTGTAGTACACCATTTAGGATGGGCCACAGAAAAGCCTTGATCCAACAGTCTCATTGCATACATTTTACATTTTACAGAATTTAGGCCCAGAGAGTGAGCTACCTAAGCTTTCATTGTAACTAGATATTGTGATTCCAATTCCATGATGATATATGTTTTTCAGATTTAGCATGCCATCATAATATTCTTCTTAAATTTTATGCGAGCTTATATCATGAAACAAAACATCTCTGTCTAAATTGTCAAAATCTATTTTGCTATTCAGACATTAAACAAAGGATGACCAGGCTAGGGTGATGTGGTAGGGAGAGTCATATCTGGCTACGGACCCTGGCTGTGCTACTGACTTCTATGTAACTTTAAGCAAGAATCCACCTGATGTTACTTCTCTTTGTTATAGGTTGATATCATTACTTGAGGTAGTTGTGCTGATTGATTGAGAGAAATCCTAGTAAGTACCCAGCAAAAAAGCTGGTGCTCCAAGAATGTACTTTCCTTACTGACAGAAGGGACAATTGGTGAACATTCATTTACATTTTTCCCATATTCTAACATTAATGATAAATACGAGAGTACTTCAAAAACTTTATGGAAAGATTCATATTACCTTTTAATTCTATTTTGTGCATGAATTTTTTGAAGTACCCTCATAGATAATATAAAACATGGCATAGGGTAAGGTATAAGAGCTTCTACTTGGATCTCGTAACTCTACTTATTCAAGTATCTAAGAAAATCTAATCAAATCATATACTTACTATAAAAGACTGTCTCTTGTCATCTCTTGTCCCCTTTTGTATCCTTCTTCACTTTTTGTTCTTTTTTAAATTGTCAATGCACTGTTAAGAAATCCTTGCCCCCCCAGTGCCTTGGAGGTGCTCTCTTTTTCTACAAAATCCGTATGATTCATAAATTTCTTATAGATCATTTATAGTTCCTTTTTCTCCTGTGCTGCCTAGGAGATGCTGTGTCAGTCTAGGACAAAGTAGTTAAAGCACACGTGAATGATGAGAGGCCACTGATGTTGCTAGGGAAGCAACATGGGACATCTGGCTGCCTGGGTTTTGTTCATGTGCCAGGTGACCAGTGGGTCTGCAGATCTCCAAGAATGGGGCTGTGAAATTGTGCTAACTCAGACTTAGGTGCGTAGATCATATAAAATTTAGCCAGCAGTTTGCCAGGCATAGCCATTTTCTAAAGCTGTTTACATTAACAAAAGACAAACTTTTAGTCTCTGAAAATAAATCGGTGTAATCATGGTGATTAGAAAACACTAACATGAACTTCTGTTAAATTTTGTATTCAATTCTACGTAGCATTCTCTCGACAGATACATAGATAGAGATATACAATCATATATGTTATGTATTTTATATATATAAATATATTTGTCTATACTAATGTACTTCACAAAGTTTGTGAAAAAACATAATTAAAAGATACTATGAATATTTTGATGTACTTTTTGAAATACCATCATATATATATGCATATATATATATATATAACTCTACACATATAGATTTATAATAAAATGGTGGTGAGAATAAGAGGGAAAATGTGTAAGCCTTCAGACCACATATTATGTTGTGAATCATGATTGTGGATTAAAAAATTCCTTGGCTATAAAAAGTGAGTCTGTTTTAAATAGTCTAATTAGGCAATCAGTTGTGTTGCTTAACTGCACTCACAAAGAGCAAATGGAAAACCGGAAGTGACTACATGTTTCTTAATTAGTCCAATTAAACACCTGCTTAAGATTTCCTGGCTTAGCAAAGCCCCGACTTCTCAAAATCACTAGCACACTGCTAAGAATATAACTATAATTTGAAAAGTTGTTGAACTATTCTCCACCTCCTGTGTAAAAAACATAAAGAAAATACATGTAAATTATGAATTGCTTGTAACAAAAAGATTAGATTTGTAATTAAGCTCATTTAATGGTATTGCATTGGTATATTGTGTTTAAAAGCTTTTAAAACATGTTATGAAAAAATAAGGTACATATCTAAAGAAAATTGTGGCGTGTGTTGAGGAGGAATACCCTAAAATACTTGGGTAAAGATGGGAATGGTTCTGGGATCAGCTTGACTCCCCATGAGCCCAAGTGCAGCGTCAGATAAGCCATCTCAATTACTTGGTAAAATTCCAGAAAAGGAGTTTTCTGATATTTCTTTTTTGACCCCTCTTAGTTTTAAAATAAAAAGTCATTGTTAAATTAATACTCTCCCAGTTATTTTAGTCCATCTCAGTGGATACAGAAAACAGATGCCAGATATTTGTATATAAAAATTAACATCATGAAACAGAAGTCAAGAATTTTATTTTATAAACACATAGAAGGTAAGAATTTGAAGTAACTTTGAGATAATTTTTAATTTATAACTGAAAAAAATGATGCCCAAGGAGAATGATTGAACTCAGTATTACACAGTTAATATGTGACGGGTCTGGAGCCCAAGTTCAAATATTTTGACCTCACGTCCAAGACTCTCTTCTCATGGTTGTGTGTTTAATACTGTTTCTTGAGAGCATCCCTTTAGTTACAGAGCTAAGTGCCTTAGATAAACTGTCATATTTAAACCTCACAACACCCCTGTGAGGTGTACTTCTTGTGTATTATCATCTTCATTGTTCAGAATAGGAAACTGAATCTCAGCTGTGGTCATTTTCTCACCCGGTAAGAAATGGCAGGCTCCAAAGCCCGCCATCTTTCCCCTACCCATTGCTGCTTCCCTTTACTGACATTTCATTCTGCAATATTGAATGCTCCAGTACTGGTCATCCAGGACCCATTCTGCAATTTCAAAAACACTAATACCCATTTTAAAAAGAAATGATATCCTGAATTAGAAAATGAGCTGCTTTCTTTTTTATGAATTGTCCAAATAAAGGTTCACAAGAAGAATCTTGACAAGCATAATTACAACCTGCTCACTTTCTTCTTTATTTCATCAACAATTCTCTAGAACCTTGAATTCTCTGAGAAGTGATGCTTAAGGAACGCACAGCTTGGTAATATGGCAATGCACCCAAGTGGAAGGCTGGCTGGCATTCTATCCATAAAGAAGATGACTCTACCGTAAAATAGCAGTGTGGTCTTTTTTTGAAGTCATTGGCATTTTACCAGCAGTTTGTAGTTTAATGGGAGAATAATAATGCACACTTACATATCAAAATCAGAAAAGGTCAGATGAAATAAGTATTTCTCTGGAAAAACAAATGAACCTTTTAAAATGGGATATGTCATGCATTCTGTAATGAAATTGTGCAGCCACAGCAGTTTTCTTGACATTAAAACAGGTGATTTTGGTTTTAGAAATTTTACTGTGTACAAAATGGGGCAAATATATGCTGACCATTATCTTAGGAGAATAAACTGTTAAGTGTCAGACAAATTAAAACTAAGTTATTCTTTTTCAACAGGCTTTACAACCTCTGGCAGGCAAATTTCTCAGTAATTTGATGTCATTCTCTGAGTAATAGGAAAAAGTACTTTCATTTCCTCATTCTCAAATACATGTGCTATGTGTGTAATGAGTAGGGCATGTCTGAGGATCACTTAGTTTTTAGGATTCTCCTAAGGAAAGAGCGAGGTGGCATTATTAATCACGATTTGTTTTGATTCTAAAGTGGGAACTAATCAACAACAGAAAGGATGAGATTTTGATGAGATTTTTCTACTTTTTGTTTTTGAAAGAAACTGCTTTTATATATGCTAGTGGGGAAACAGTATTTTTATACAACTTTAGTAGGTTTAGTGTTAAACGTATCCCCTTGTGGCTTCCAAGTATCATTCTCTTTATATGAGACTAGTAATGTTGGTTCTGTTTTAAGAAAAGAAATGTTAGTGGACTGTATTTTTTAAAATTTTAGTATTAATTTGAGGTTTTTTTTTTTTTTTTTTTTTTTAGTTTATTAAGAATCTAAAGCTCCTTACCAGTACTTCTAAAAGGTGGCTTCAAATTTATGTTTTAAATATCTCATAGTTACCAGGATTTGACAAAGTATTTTAAAGATATACGTCAGTGACAAAACCATAAAACATAAGATATCGTGCGCATGTGTGGGCGCACATGCATACACACACACACACACACACACACACACACAGAGGCTAGAATACCTACCATGCTATGGGGAGGGAAGAGAGGGCAATAAATTTAATGGCTTACAAAAAGCAAGGAAATGAATAAAATATAAAATACAAAAATACAATATAAAAAATACAAAATAAAAATATAAAATACAAAAATGCAATATAAAAATACAAAAATAAAATGTAGGATACAAAAAGTGAGAAAATGAATAAAATATTTTTATTTGATATGATGAGGTTTATATTCCTACCTTCCTGCTGGGCAGTTTCTTTCTTTCTTTTTTTTTTTTTTTTTTTGTCTTTTTCGTGACCAGCACTCAGCCAGTGAGTGCACCGGCTATTCTTATATAGGATCCGAACCCGCGGCGGGAGCGTGGCCGCGCTCCCAGCGCTGCACTCTCCCGAGTGCGCCACGGGCTTGGCCCTGGGCAGTTTCTTTCAATAAATTTAACATATTAGATAAGAAGAAAGAAATTAATACCATGCACTATTGCTTATGATAGTTTGATTTTCCTCTGTTTTCATGTTAACTTAAGATCAGCATGATTTAGGCTAAAATCTGCTCCATATTAGTATGTGCATTTTTTTTTTTTAAAGGCTATCACAGTTTCTTTGTTTTAGAATTTGTTACCTTTGAAAGTTGCCTCTACCCAGTACACTAAATAGGGACAATTATGAACTTCAGCAAATAAAATGAGAGTAGACAGGGCATGGTGACAAAGCAGTTGAATCACCTGTGTTGCAACTATGATTTCATTGATTGTTGAGACTTGTTTATAAGAAGTGCATCTCTTGGAACCCTGTTATCTCTTGTCATCTCCAATTTTGCTGAACATGGTTGATCTTTTTCCAAATAACTTTCTGATTCTTCAAACTGATTAATGTGTTTTCCTGTACCCAGTACTCAAGTTGATAGATAAGTCCCCAAAAACCCATAATGTGGGTCTAACTGACAGTGGGAGCTGTGGGAACTTGTGGCCAAACACCAGACCTGTGTGTGCTGGAAGGTTGTGTGTTCAGTTACACCTTGGGTTTTGCTTATCATTTTGGTCCAAATTTAAGATGCTTGTGGGCGGACAGAAATAGAAGATGCATTGTTGGCTGGGGTGTGGTAAAGATTTTAATGGGTGGAAAACTTGGCTGGTAGTCAGTGAGGTGCACTGGGGCTAGAGGAATTGAGGGAGGTGTCCTGACATCTGGGATGTTTTCACGCATTTTACAATAAGTCCTTAATGTACTTTCAAATTGAAAAGAAGGAGGAAATACAGTTATTCTGTAACTTTATCCCTGTTCTTCATCACCAAAGGCAGTTTGTCTCTTTAAGAGCTAAAATAAATATTCAGATAAAATTCTCCCAGTTAACAGAAATCACACTTGTTTCCTCCTTAAATCATGTAAGAAAGAGAAAAGGTTGTAAAGTCCACATGGAACATTTTAAAAAGTCTTTGTAAACACATTGGATTATGTAGCTAATGATTATGTCTACCTATATTTATAGACTTAATTAACAATATCTATGCTAATGTCACAATTTACTAAAGGCATTAACTGACTCCTTGAAACTTCATATTTAATAATTCTTCTTAGATTCAGTACTTTGCTCTTCACCTTAAGAAAATGTTTGCAATCTGACTTGAAAAACTTTAGATTTGTGATCTTTGTCTTCATGTTGGTTGCTTTTTGCTCTGAGAAACACCATTAAGTGGCAATCAAGTGATTTCTACATCATTGGAAAGTTAAGAGAGTGGTTTTTCAAAACCGTATGAGAACAAGGGCTTGGCTATTTAAATTTTTCTCATATGAAAAATTGGAACTTGTACCAGCAGTTCATAGAAAGAAGTATGTAAAAGCTGCATAAAAAGCATGAGACTCGCACCCAAAGATTTATCTACCAAGTGTTATAATAGAAATATTATATAGTAACGTAAAACAGCAAAACAAAGAAACAAGAAAATTTGTATACGTGTGTGTATATATAGAGAGAATGTGTTATTTATTTTTGTAAATGAATGTGCATTCCTGAACTGATATATAATATATATTAAAATAGATGTTTAAAAAGAATTGTGTAAACTTTTAAAAATAATGTTTTATTTATTAACTATAAATAATACAGTGATGCAGTTAATATTAGCTTTTATAACAGACAAACCTCAAAATCCCAGAGGCTTAACAAAATACAAGTTTTTTTCTCACTACGTTATATCCCAATGGGTCTTTCTGATCCATGGGTCCCTCCGAGGGAAAATTTGGAAGCTTGGGCCTCTTCCAATCCAAAATGTGCCTTCATCACTTTCAACACCTGGCTTGCAAGATTGCCAGCTTAGGGAAAACACACGGAGGAGGATTTTCATGGGCAGAGGTGAAGAAAGCAAACATCACTGATGCTCCCATTCCATTGGCAAGAATTTGTCAATTGACCACATCCGCTCCATAGGAAGCTGGAAAATATAGTGCAGTATTGTGCCCAGAGGAAAAAGTGGGTTTGGTGGCACCCAGCAGTCTTCTCCACTAACAATAATAAAAATAAAAAAAAAATACTTACTTCTCACTAAGAATAAATAAATATATAAATATGTAAGTAAAACAATTAAATTTTTTGGATTTTTATGTTTTTAATTTTAAAGTTTTGCAAATCATAATTGCTTTACACCATCATTAGCTAATGTCTAATAGAAGCTCAGAGAGATTCATTGTTAGCAGGAATGGACGTAATCACATATTTCAACTTCTCAACTCTGATTAGACAGCTCTTTTTTCAGCCTCGTAATTTAGCTAACAAAGAGCATATATTAGGAGTAGGGGGAGTGTCAGCTATGCATTTTCATATCATTCACCTGTGCTTGTTGTTTTAGTACTATCTTCAAGCTCCAGTTTCTTTGCAGGAGTCTTTTGTCTGTCTCTGTTCTACATTGTGAAGAGGTGTCTCTCTCTCTCTCTCTCTCTCTTTCTCTCTCTCTCTGTGTGTGTGTGTGTTTGAAAACCAGATAATATAATCCTTAGATCCACTTAACCAGGCATACATTGAAGTGTAAGGTTGCCACTGCCTGTTTCTTGCATAGGTGGGCCGTTTCCCCTCAAGATACCCCATTGGTCATATGTGACATGTGACTGTCTGATGTAGGTGGTGCAGGTATAAGTCCTTGCAGAAATCATTGGTCAAGTGTAATTTTTTAAATACAGTTTTCGACAAAAAACAATGTAGAGTCCTGATATTTTTTCTGAATACCACTGATTGTCTTCTATTCCCCATACAGTATGTGCGCCTTGTGTTGGAGTCCACTAACCTTAAAGAAGGAAAATGTGGACCCATGTGTTCTTGTCGATCAAAAAAGATGACGATTTTGAGGGAATGGGAGTTTGGGTGAACTGAATCCTTTAACATATTGTTGATTAGAAAATATTTTTGTGTTTGGTGGTTTCAGATTTCTTTCTATTCTTTCTTGGAACAATCTAGTTTTATTTTGTTTCATTGCTTTAATTTTAGTAAATACAAAATAGTGAATCATAAATACAGTTGAGTCTTTCTTTAATTTTTTGGAACCTTCTTAATAGCATGGATTTCCTTAGATGGGACTAATGGTTCAAATATTTTGGATTTAAAAAAAAAAAAAAAGAAAGAAATGCTTTCCTACTTATATAAAATCCCTGGTTCTAAGCAGGTGCTCCTTCCGTGAATGTCTGGCACTGCTTCAGTGTCTTAATTTTGAGCAGCATGTTTTCATCAGCTATAAGTGTAGACATTGAAAGTTGTGTAGATTCTAGGAAAACCTGAGTTGTCAACAGGCACTTTAAACAAGTTTGCTTCTTGTGGTTGCTTAATTTACCATGTCTCATCAAATCAAAGATGCCATCGATTATAAGATGTATATTTTAAATACCTCTAAGAAAAAAGCTAAACACTATCAAATCTATCTTTAAAATGACATTGAGAGTAGAACTTTCTCTGTTCCAGCAAAGATTTCAGAAGTCTTCAAAGTACAGGAATGTTAACATGTCTTAAAGAAAAGCGAGTAAAAAAACCCAAGATGAATGTAAGCATAGATAAGGAACCAGGATTGAGACAAATATGGTAATAATAATCATTGCATCATATGCCTTCCAGCAGAGAACACAAATTTGGGTTAAACTTTTTTTAAGTCAATGCAAAAAGGAAACCCTAATTTATTATACAATTTAATGTCCATAAGATAAAATCAAAACAGTTTTTAAGAAGCAGCATCAATATCTTTGGTACTGAAATCATATAGAATTTCTCTGTGTAATGTGAAGAAAAATATCTCATCAATAACCTCAAAGCACAAACATTGAAATTCCTGTAACTTTTTGTGGTAGTACCCTCCTATTGTGGTAAGAGGTATCACACTAAATTAGTAAAAATATTTCTACCAGTGTCCAGTAAAATACTATTTCTCTCTTTGCTTATCTACTTTAAGTTAGAGTGGTTGGGAATTTGCAACAGGTGCAGAGAGAGAGATGGAATGAATGTCCTTCAAGCAAACTAAATGTTGTTTCTCTCAGACAAGCTTTTGGATAGCAGTGAATCTAGAGTAATGGAGTTTACTGGAGATTACGAGTAATGGAGTTTCTCTATGCTGCTATTTAAATATGAAACATCATACCTTAAGAGAAAGTAGAGAAAGTGTTAGTGTGACATTCTCTAAAGAAAATTGAGTTTCTTCTAAAGAACATGTGCCTAAAGACAAGATCACCCTACTTCATTTTGGCTTATAGACACTACTAAAATATTCTCTAGGAAATAAGTCTGAATCACTTCTCACCTAAAAAATGAATGGATGATCTAGTGCCCAAATGCTCCACTCCATAATTTGCAGCCACAGAAACTTTAGCCTAAACTTTTCATTTAGGTATGACTGATTGTTCATCTTGTCTATTAAAATATCTCAACACCCAATAATAGAATGTCTATTTGGGGGGTTATTTCTGAATTGTACTTCTTGGTATTATATTCTTCAAATAAGGTATTTGGGAAATGCATACCAAAGCAGCTGAGATAGGAGACTGTCTTGTGTCCTTATTTGATAGTTGAATCTGAGTCTACAAAAAAATAATAAAAGCATTTCTTCAAGTTTATGAGTGCTGGTCTTCCAGGGTTCCGTATCAGTGAACGTGCATCTGATTTCTACATGGTCAATATCAGATAACTGGGAGGAAATTTTCAAAAAGAGAGATAGACTAGTCTTTGATTTTTTCCTGTATAAATTATTAATGCATCATTAAAAGATCATTGTTTCTGATTTTGACTTTTGAAGCTGTGGAAGCATCACTGACTGTGGTTCTTATGATTTACTTCTTTTTATCTACAATGGAGTGTGCAGTTGTGTTTGAGAGGAATGACCAATTCAACAGGAGATTCTAATGTAGTAGTTTCTATGATATGGAAGTTTTACTTTAGTTAATTGTGAAGCTGAAATAAGTCCATATTATCACAACCTTTTGTTCCAGAACTAGTCTAACTTTGCTGGTTTGCTTTTCTCTCCAATATGTACAACATACGAATACCTGCACTTTAAATGTCATGGAGATTCTGCTCTAGGAGATAACTTCTAGTAGAGTATATCAGAAGGTGCACATATACCTTTTCATATATTTTATAAGGAAAAAGCACAGCCATACTTGTGCCTACTATATAATTGCTAAATAAATGAATCAGGTTGTCAAGGAAGAATAATTCAAGGAAAACATCATTTTGACTCATTACTTGGAAGTTATTTTTTAACTGGTCATTAAAACCTGACTTAAGATTTCTCCTTAGAGACCTGGTATTACCAAATACAAATTAAGTTATACCAGTTTTCCTCTTTTAGGAATTTTTAATTTATCTTCAGTTCCTCCTGGAATAACAGCTTGTTTTTGATCATTTTATTTTCAAACAGTTACCTCAAAAAGGTCTTGTTTTGTAAACTCTAGGGTTTTTTTTAATTTTTAATTTTTTTGTGTTGTATCAGTAATCAAAGCCCTCTCTTATGTTAACTGAGTAATCATAAGGAATGAAGTACTTTAGAGCAACACAACAACTTACTAGAATTCACAAAGACTTATTACTGATGTCTGCAAAGTGCATGAGTCCTTAAGTATCTAGGAAAAAGATGCCCAAGTTATCACTTTTATTTTCAGCTCTTGGTTCTCTTTTATTGGTTTTACTGGAGAGCTCAAAGAACTGCTCGTACGACCACTTTCACATCTGTATACTCAGGCTTTTCCAAGTTCCTTCTGATTACTGAATAGAGGAGATTGACTTCTCACAAAGAGTCTGCACCCCACTCCATCAGCAAGGTGTTTTTGAGATTCATTATGTGTCATGGCACCTAAAGTAAAAGGGGAGTTTATCTGTTAGAAGTCATTGCTCTGTCTCTCACTTCTTTAACTTAAACTGGACTCTGGAGAGATATTTTTGAAAATAAAGTCCGTAATCCATATAAATCATAATTTTATGTGGTAAATGCAAAATGCCCTAGCCCAGACCTACCTAATTAGAAGCTCTTTGGGCAGGGCCCAGAAATTCACCCTCTGAAAGGCATCTAAGTGAAACAGGAATAAAAATGTTGGAAAATCATTGTGCTAGAATTCAGTACTTCTCAGATTTTAATGTGCTTATGAATGACCTGGGTTGAGGACTAATATTCAACATTTTTAACAAGTCCAGGTGACACAGGTGATCTCCAGAACTCACTTGAAGTAGCAATGTGCTAAAATTTTTCAATTGATTGCTCCATGGGTAAGGTTTAGACAGACTACACTGCTGTTGATTTGGGGCAAATGTGACAGAGTTGCCAAGACAAAGTGCATTGGTGCCTTCACTATTCTTATTATTGTTTTGTGGGAAAAAAGTATTCCATGTCTATTGAACTTTTAGATCCTAGAAGCAAAGAACGGATGAAGTAGAAGAGACACAATCAGATAGACAAAATCGTCTTACCATAAAACACATTACAACAAAGACAAAAGAATGAAGTGGTATTCACCACAGCATTACTGCCATTGTGCAGGAATGGTGGGTCTACTCTTAGGACATTAGATAATGAGCAAGTCTATGCCAGCCTGGGTCTCAGTTTTATGCCCAGATCATACCATCAGCATATCTGAAAACAGTGGTGCCCTTCCTCTGAATTTGCTGAGGTTTTCCACTAGCCAGGGTTCATTGGGACCATCATTACATCAAGGTCCTAGAACTTTTGACCACTTATACTTTTATTTGTGACCTGCAGAATTTCTTTTCTTCTTTAATGACAGGCAAGGAGATTGAGGCAATATTTCCTCAATCTATGTTCTAAATAATTGTTAGAGGAAAGTTGAGTATCCTTCTAGGCTGAGATTGAGGAGCCTGCAAAGAGGGGGGTGCTGAAGATTTGGATGGAAGTTGACATGGCTAATGAAACAGTTTGGAGGACGTGATCAGGAGATCAGTTAGAGTCGATGGTAGCGGAAGGCCTTTCCTGTGTAACAGAGAGATAGAGATGGGTACAGAGAAAGTAAGTTTAGTGGGAGGTAATGTGTGTCGTTTTCAATCTATGTGAGTTTAGAGAAGGAAAATATTTATTGCTCAGAGAATTAGCCAGGACATATTTCCAGGAGGAAGTAGAGTTGAGTCAGTAGTGCTAAATGTGGCAGAATGGTATGATAAGATAAAAGTAATTTGATTTTGGCAACTTATTAATTACCTTAGTAAGAGATCAGTTCAAGAGGACTCAGCTACAGGAGGTGCGGGGATGAAAGCAAAATTTCAGTGGGCTGAAAAATGAACGAAAAGTGAAAACGGATGCTTTAAACATATGCTTCTCTTTAAAAAAAAGTGGCAGTGGCTAATAAAATCTGAATCCCTTAGCTTGACCTTCAATGGTTTGTTCCACCACATCTATGTAGCCTAACTTTCTGTATTGTTCATAGGTTAGCCTTATTCTCTAGTAAGACTGACCTTCTTACTGCCTTGGAAAACATCAGGTCCATTTCACTAGACTCTGTTGCTAGGACTTTACATTTTCTATCATTTTTCTACTGCATAAAAAGAAGTGCTTGCAGATTCATAGAGAGGAATAGAAAGTATAAGGATCTTGAATTATTCCTGCTATGGGTGAATGTCAAGAGCGAGGATTAGAGAGAATCCCTGGCTGGTGTAGAGAGAAGTATAACATTCAACCAGGGACTTCCACAGAATAACCATTTCTTAAAACATTGCTAACAAGCTATACTGGACACTTAAAAGTCTGTGAGTACCATCTATACAAGACCTAGTGTCAGTCTGGAGAGGAAACCTTAGGCACAGAAACCTGTAACTCTAGCAGTTGGGTCTTCTCTGTGGCTACCACCTTTTGATCAGAATGTGCTCCTGCTGCTCTGACCTCTCTAAGGAATCCAATCATGGATCCAGGTATGTTCTTAGACAGAAGTTGACTGCACTGTTGATTAGAATTTAAAATTCTGATACGCCCCCAATTTATTGAGAGTTGGTAGGCTCAGGGGACTAAGTAGTGGCTTTCTTCATTACAAAGTTTTTGATTATTGATTTTTAGTGTATCTCGATTCTTCATGGGTGAGTGACAAATTCCTTTATTCTTCTTTGTTTTATACATAGAAGAGCACTGTTACATAGGAACCCTAAGATCTATCATTTGTCTAGATACAAAATTTTTGAAATGTTTTCATCCTTCTTTTACCTTTAGCTAACACAAAAAGCCCTGATGTGTTTGTTTAGCTTGAGACCCTTGAACACATCAGACATCACAGGACATTACAGGAACGTAGGAATAAAATAGGTGTTTAATATTTCACTAACTGATGAATGTATTCATACATTGAATTTCTAATAATACCATTGGATAAAAAGACAGCCAGTAGGATAAAAATAAATGTAGTGAGGCAAAGGTGGTACATTTTAAGATTATTTTATTCTTTAATAGCCTCTCATTCTGTTAGAAGGTAAAACAAGAGGAAACCACTGAGTTCTAAAGTTCTAAAGATATGGTATAGAGCACAAAAATAACTTAGCTTTTAGTTTCTCTTGAGAGAGGTGAATTTGAGGAAGTTATTTTTCTACCTGTGGTGCTTTTCTAAGCTGAATTTTCTCACCTGTAAAAATACCAAGATAGAGCTGAAGTAGATGAAAACCTTATCATTCACAATTTTAGGTGTGCATTTAGGCATTGCTCAAGAAGAATAAAAGTATATAACATCAAGGTGAAAATGACAGCTTCACGTGGGAGAAAAGGAAAATGTAGGATAGTGTAGAGGGTTATATATTCCTATATGGTGGCAAGAGAATGTGCACAGCTAATAGGAGAGTGGGACTGAATCAAAGAATTTGCACAGTAAGAGCTATAATGTAGAATTCCAAGAGTAGTTTTACCCTTAAACACATAGACCCCACTTTTTCACCTCCTGTTGGATCTAAACTGCTTTTGTTATTTCTATTCAAACATTTGATATACTGGCCAAAAGGTGAGCAGCAAGAGCCCTGCATTTGCAAACCCTAAATAATCCTTCTCCAATTTACTAAAAGCATATTAACTTTACAGAAGAAATTGAGCTGACCTGAGTGAAAGGAAATTGTCTTGTCTTTCTTGCTGATTTACTATTTAAATACCTGGAATGCTAATTATAGAATAAGCTAAGAAGAAATGACATTTTTACAATCTTGAGTCTTCCCACCCAAGAACATGGTATATATCTTGTTATTCAGGTCTTCTTTCATTCTCCTCACTAAAGCTATTTTCTCCATGTAACATTCTACATGTTGTGTTATGGTTACTTTTAATAATATCAACTTATGGTTACTCTGAATGGGATATTTAAACCTGCATTTCTTGTTGGTTACTGCTCTTCTGTTACATTTTTATTATTTATCTAGTATTTAGTCACTTTGCTCTTTACTCTTATAGTAGTTCTAATTGTCTTTTAATTATTTTGACACTGAATAGCAGTGCATAGTGTTGACCATTGTTTCTTTATTACAAACTGATTAAGACATGAGCCTTTATGGAGGCCCATCCCTTTCTATTCTTCTCTCTTTCCCCCCTTCATGCTCTTCCACCCATGAGTAATTAAGAGTTTTTGCTAAAAGAGGATTGAATTGATTTGTTTCTTTTGGAAGCAGTTGCATTTTTGTTAGGAAGTTCCTGGTAATGTTCCATGTTTATCTTTTTTCACTGACTGGCACTTTATACTGGCTTTTTATTATGAGCATTACCTAAGCTGTGCTTAAAATACAGTAAGACACTGTGAGATAACAGAAAAGTCAAAATTTGTTTGCCTCTGCAGAAAATAAACCCACAATATAGGCATTTAGTTGTTTTAGTAGATTCACTATCAGCTTCCACTTTATTTATTTACTTTTAAAGGTTTAAGGAAAAATTCAATATTAATAGATGAATAGGTATATCCTGTGACTTCACTTTAAATTACAAAGTGCAGCATTTGTTAATTTCCTTTTATATTTAAATCAAAGCACTTATTTCATATACAAAAATTGCAGTATTAATTATTAATACACTTAAGAGAAATAAAATGTAATTATTCCTTGCCCTACTGCACAAAGATTTTTTAAATGAGAGAAACTGTTAATTTAAAAGCTGTTACAAGTTATGATTAATCTTAATAGTTACAATACTTATTTAGTATAAATTGCTTCCACTTTGTAAAAATGTCAGTATACCTAAAATTAAGAGTTCCCTTCCCCCCTCTATTTTTTCCAGTTTGAGAAGTCTAAAAAATTAGATTACAAAACTTCTCGAAATTGTGTGTAAAATGAGAATAATTCAGGTCTCAGTGAGAATAAGGAGTATCTTCCTCTGATAAAGAGCCTAGCCTAAATTGAAATTTTAGAGATGTTTGCTCTGTTTGCTTAGGGGGTTATGCACTTGTTTCCAGGTATTGGCTGTTCTGGGGAGTTGAGGTTCCTGGAGAGTAGTGTGCTAACGTGTTAGAGTAAATTCTCATTAAGGAGAACACTCCTGCACCTCAGAAAAGCAATCTTTGTTTGGTGATGGGGAGCAATAATCAGCCACAATGTATAT
Source organism: Cynocephalus volans (assembly GCF_027409185.1). Taxonomy (NCBI): domain Eukaryota; kingdom Metazoa; phylum Chordata; class Mammalia; order Dermoptera; family Cynocephalidae; genus Cynocephalus; species Cynocephalus volans. The sequence continues at coordinate 76,324,835 of NC_084473.1, forward strand.
CGACAAAATAAAATTTAAAAAAAAAAGAAAAGAAAAGAAATCTTTGTGACAAGCTACCTTTTTAAAATTTTTTTTTATGATTGCCTCATTGTGGGCAGAACTGAAAAGACTACAATGTGTCCCTCACTGCATACACATTTTACAGCTAAACCACCATTATCTGACATCCTTATTTTTAATGGTTTTACTTTCTTTTTTGCCTGGTGCTTGTGCTTAAATGTCCTTATAGGAGTCTTTCTTTAATTCGCTGTATCTAATTATTTAGCAATCAAAAGTGAGCTGAGTTTGACAGCTCCCAACACAGCATTAACCACTTCTTAAGTATTGGTTCTACCTGTATTCATAATCTTAGTTCACATTTATTCAATACTTTTTTTCTTTTGGTGTTATCTCTTGTCCTATAAACTGACCAGACTTTAATTGTGACTGACAATGGCTTTGCTTGCTCTGGGATTTGTGCTGAAGCTACAGCATTTGACACTTTTCTGTGGATTTGCTTTCTTGGTAACCTCCAATAAAATCTTTTAGTCTGCTAAGCATGAGAAACATCAATGAAAATAAAGCACAGGACCCACATTCTTATGAAATTGATAAAAAATAAATGTACAGCAGTAAACCTGACTAGCAACTTTTGCTGAACAGAATATGGGACAGTGGCATTCATTTCCCTTCCCAGCTTCTCACTGGTAGAAAATAAAGATTCAGAAATCTATAGGAGATAACAAGTTGTTCAAAAGATATTAAAAGCTTTTTTAGCAAATTAAATAGCTCTAGATACAGTACAAATGGAAGTTTGACAGTTGAGATATGTGTCCAAATTGTGATACTTAGAAAAGGAGTGATAATAAATGTAAATCTAATTTTGATTCTGAAAATTTTAGTTGACTAACTAAACATTGCATCTGAATCATTTAGTTCCCACACATTAAATTTACCATTTTATTTTTATAAGATGAAATCGGAAATAGCAAAAAATCTTCAGAAGCCCTTAGAAAGTAACACGTAAGTAATGGGTATTGACTGCCTACCATTTATTCACTGCTCATTCATCTCTGCCCTTAGTTACAGGGCTCCGGGCTGGATGTTGGTTCTCCTAACTTGATGCTCAGAGGCAATTCCACATCTGCTTTGCTTTTCTTGCCTCCCTCAGGCTGGTTACTTCAGTGACCAGTGTACTTGTCGATCCGTGCAAGTCCAACCTCAAGTGGCCATTTATTTATATGTTAATCAATATAATTCCACACTTTCCTTGATGAGGCTGTGTGGCTATCTGATGTGTATTCATGATTTAATAATTAAATCCCAAGATTTAATAAACATGAAATACTTAGAAATTATGTGATGATAACATATTTCTAGACAGTGTACAGAGTAGTTTGACAGTTTTTCTTTTATATTTAAGGTGACGACACTTGTTAACACAAGCAACAAAGGCCCATCTGGTAAAAAGAAAGGGAGGTCAAAGAAAGCCCATGTACTGGCTGCATCTGTCGAGCAAGCCACTCAGAACTTCCTGGAAAAGGGTGAACAGATCGCTAAAGAGAGTCAAGATCTCAAAGAAGAGTTGGTGGCCGCTGTAGAGGATGTGCGCAGACAAGGTAGGCAGAACAGTGTTGTTCAAGAGGGATGCAAACTGATGCGCCGACAGTGGACTTTTCTGTAGAATCAATGGGTATTTACTCAAAGGCATAGTCTTGCTTTTTTGTTCTTTCTAGCTACACTTGTCATATTCAACGTTTGCTGGTGCATAGACATGCAGAGATATTTTTGTTGTGGCAGTATAACACAGCTACAAACACTCCATGTCTGCTGTTATTTCAGAATCTCCAAGTTGTTTTCCCTTTCTAAATGAAAACAGATTGTTGTGTCAAACTTGGGCTTTAGGGAGGGTGGGATGGGAATACCTCTTGCTTATAAAGTCACTGAAAACCCAGGGTGTTAAGGACTAAGGGGGAGAAAAATTTAAAGTAGTGTACAAAAATTATTGCTGTTTTGCATGATTCTCTAATTTGTGTTTTCAGTCCACAGCTTTCCTCACAAATCTAACTAGCTAGCTAGCTACCAATGGGTGGATCAGTTATCTATTTATCTATCTACCAGACTATTTAGCCAGCATTTTGAAAGTTTTTTTTTTTTGTAGTAAAATACATTTAACATAAAGTTTACCATCTTTTTTTTAAATTGAACTTTTAAAAATTGAAACAAATTGATTGTACATATCTGTGGGGTACCACGTTGAATATCAATACCTGCATGCAATATATTATGCTCAAATCAGGGTAATTAGTTTATTCAACATTGCACAATGTAATCTTTTTTTGTGCCCCTTCACTAGTTTCTCACTAACCACCCTGCCTCCCTTTTACACTTCTGGTAACTTCAGTACTGTTCTCTCCTTTCAAACCTCAATGTATTATTACAGTTGTTGTATCTTTCTTTCGTCTTTTTTATTTGTTTATTTACTTATTTTAGCTCTCAATTATGAGTGAAGAAATGGTATTTCTCTTTCTGTGCCTGGCTTATTTAACTTTACATAATTACCATCTTATTTGTTTTTAAGTGTGCAGTTCAGTAGTATTGAGTATATTCACATTGTTACAAAACAGATCTCCAGAACTTTTTCATCTTGCAAAACTGAAACTCTATACCCATTAAACAGCTCCCCATATCCCCCTCCCTGCCATGGCAACCACCATTCTGCTTTCTTTTTCTACGAGTTTGACTACTCTAGATACCTCATGTAAGTGGGATCATACAGTAGCAGAATTGTTGTGACTGGCTTATTTCACTTAGCATAATGTCTTCAAGGTTCACACTGTTGTAGCATGTATCAGAATTCCCTTACTTTTTAGGGCTGAATAATATTCTATTGTATGTGTATATCACATTTTGTCCATCCATTCATACATTCATGGACATTTTGGTTGCTTCTACTATTTGGCTATTGTAGATAATGCCACTTTTGAATAAGGATGTACAAATAACTCTTTGATAATCTGCTTTCAGTTCCTTTGGATATATACCCAGAAGTGATATTGCTGGATCATATGGTAATTATATTTTTAATTTTGGGGGAACCTCCATGCTATTTTCTATAGTGGTTGCACCATTTTACACTCCTATCAACAGTACACAAGGGTTCCGATTTCTCCACAACCTTTCCAACACTTGCTTTTTTGTTTTTTGATAGTAGCCGTAATAATTGCTATGATGTGAATATCTCATGGTGGATTTGATTTACATTTCCCCATGTTGAACATCTTGGCATATGCTTGTTACCCATTTATATATCTTCTTTGCAGGAATGTTTCGAGTCCTTTGACCATTTTTTAATCAGGTCATTTTGTGTTGTTGTTGTTGAGTTGTAGTATTTCTTTATATATTCTGGATATTAACATCTTATCAGATATTGATTTGCAAATATTTTCTCCCATTCCAGAGGTTGCCTTATCATTCTATTGGCCGTGTCCTCTGATGCACAGAATTTTTAAATTTTGATGTAGTTGTATGCAGCATTTTCAGTTGAAAGGTTTAATTCCATGATGAAAGCAGAAAAGCCACCCACTCCCCATCTTGGCCTCCCTCCTGCATTTCCTACCTTAGTGAATGCCACACATATCTATTCAGTTGCCATTGAAAATATCTTAGTGTCATTCCTGTACTCCCTTTCTTTTCAAATACAGTCTGTTATAAAGACCCATATATTCTTTTAAGTTTTCACGTGCATTTGAAAGCTGGTATCATTCTGAATTGCACATGGACACTTGGTTTTTTTCATGCATCTGCATCCTGGATAGTTGTTTTGCTTTTGGGTTGTTTTCTTTTCTTTCATTGTTGAAGTTTTATTTAGGTTGACTGACATAAAATGAATCGCATACATTTAAAGTATACAATTCGATAAGTTTTGACAAATGTACACACCGAGACCATCACTGCAATCAAGATAGCAATCATATGGACAGTGGAGTGTGGCTTGATTGACTGGTTCCTGGGCCTCCATCTCAAAGCATTTGTCTTTCTTGTTGATACATTTTCCAGTTTAATTTTCTCAATAACCTTCTAGGTTTGCCTTCGTTTTTTCCTTGCAAGTTAGTTTTCACACGTTCTGTAGCAATTAAAGTTTTTGTTTTCTTGAGGCTTATATGAAATGGTGTTTTAGTGGATATAATTAATATAATAAGCAGCACAATTCTTGGCCATGGTATCCCAGGGGTATTCGAGTAAGTCATTTGTGAAGATGCTAACTTAAGACAGCTAGCAGTGGTTGTTCTTTTAGAGAATATTTTAAGCTTCTTCTGTCTTGTCTATTTCTTGTTGGAGAATGGTTATACATCAGGAATAATACCTATGTGTAATCTTAATCTGTATGAAAGTCAACTGCCACATGCCTCTTTTTCTGAACAGTGTCAAATTCAAGGAAAATGTTGCTATCGTACGCAAAATAGCAAAGAAATTACTCTTTTTTTGTTGTTTCTCTTAATCTGAAATATCTCCTGTACACTTCAGGTGCCTGTCATGAGTGAGATACCCCTTCTCCCTGACAGCAGAGTCCTCAGCCTCTTGTTCCAGCTGCGTGCCCACAGGCTTTATCTGTCTTTCTTCCCCTCCTTTGGCTCAGCTCTTTATTATGTAATCCCCTTAGCCTATCTGGCTGTACCCCATTTTTCTGCTTGCCCGTAACCAGATTTTATTCACATATGAGAGCCTGAGTTGATTTTCAGAGACAGGTGGGGAGAAAGTCATTTGAGAGGAAGGAGTGTGGAGTATGGCAGGTTATTTAGTTATTGAAAACTTCAAAGCACACTATCTTTCTTTCTATCACAGAAACTTATTTTCTAGTATGAAAGGTAATATTCAGACATTATGGAAACAGTAATATTTAGAAACAGTAGCCTCCTTTAAAGTGCCTCCAGCATCCATATGTGGCTTACTTGTTAAATAATACGTAGTTTGGAAACTAAGTCTATTAGTTGTACTCTTGCATTATTTTTGTTTTTAATCAAATTATCATGAAGTATTGTCATTTTAAAAAAAATTTCAACATGGGTAAATGCCTGAAGTTTTAATATTGTACGTGTCCATTTTCAAATTTTTGATACAGAACCATTTATTGTTTTTTTTGAAGTTTCATGCCATTCCTGTTCATAATTACTGTAATCTGCCAAGATTATATGTAAAATTATCTATTTTACAATGTTCTTGTATTTCCTGTGGTTAAACGTTGTGTTGTTTAAATTTCTTTATCATTGAAAAATATTCTGTCTCTTTTAAACCTAGGCTGCATGCCAGATTTTAAAGAGTGATCGGTATGAGTGGTGACTATGTTTTTACACTAAAATCTTCCAGTAGAAGATTTACCTGTACTTGTAAGTTATCATCTGGAAAAAAGTTTTTAGAGTAGGCTTATGATCGAATTTATATTAAAAACAAGTAACAAAAATAGATTATCAAAAGATATAATATTGTACTAAAAACTTAGAATTCTGATATTTTAGATGGGTAAAAATGGAATATCTGGTCATGCATGTGTGTGTGTGTGTACTCATGCTGTGTGTCTGTTTTATTATAACTAAGGTACACATATGTGTATTATTTTTCTAATTTAAATTTAAACTTCATCAGGATAAGAACAATGAGGTGTATATATTTTTTTCTACTCTTAAAGGACCAGCATGGTGCTGCAGCACAGGGCTGGAGAAATTAAGGAAAGAAGCTTTCATGTGAAATCATCAGGGCATTGCAAACTTGGTTAAGATATCCAACCTCTGATCTTACTTTGGCAAATAACTAGATGATTTAAGCTAAATCATTTAACCACTTTCAACCTTAGTTTCTCCATTAATCAAATACAGGCAATAATTGCTGTGCTTACCTGAATGGATTCTTTAAATAAATAAAGTTACAAGGGATTTAAAAAAATGTTAAATGTTATATAGATGTCAAAATAAATCAGTCTGTACTACCTATGGCAATAGCTCTTCTTCCTATTATTGAGCAATCCTAGGCTCTTTCAAGCAGGATGCTAGACAGCTGCATTATCATGTAGTGGTCTTCCTCAAGAGGACAGAATAGCTCAGTGTGGCTTAGAGTTGTTGGTCATTGTAGGTGGTCCCAGCCAACTGTGAGTGGCTGGTTGTGCAGCTAGTGAACCATACATAGAAAAGCTTTTTGAAAATGAGGTAAGGAAAGAAGTGAGCTAGCTGGTTGGTTGCTATCCATTTATAATTAAATTTTAGGAAGATTAGTATGGCAATTTTATGAAGAGCTGACTGAATCAGAAAAAGACTCCACCCAGACAGATTGCTCAGGTGTGATTGTAATATTGCAGGGGAAACAAAACAAAGTACAGCACTTTGAGGGTCCAGGATGGAGGTGGTGGCAATGGGAACAGAAACAAGAAACTAAATGGTACAGGCATTGCAAGAAAGATTAAAAGAGTTTCCAATTTATTGAAGGGAAGAGATAAGACACTGTTCCATGTTTTTAGCCCTTGACAGTTTAGTTGGAAAGTGCTAAGGGGTGATGGGGCCTGGGAGAGAGGACCAGTTTGATTTTAAACACTGGTGAATGAGGGGGACTGCCTAGCAGCTGGATAATGCTATGGGAATGAGCTTTGGGGAAATAGACAAATTTGGAAGTCTTTGAAGTTGATAAATGAAGCTTTCAAAGATAGGGATTTCTTTGAGTACTTGTTAATAGATAGAGAAGAGTAGAAGGATGTAAGTATAGTTTTGGAAGAAACACCAAATTAAGATAAGAAAATAGAATGGAAAAAAATTGGAGAGGCAAGCATGTCCTGAAATATGACCAGAGGACAAAGACAGTACAAAATCCTAAAATTCAAGAGAATAGGATGTTTTGTAAAAGAGAGAATCTAGTCTAGACAATCCAAACTCTAGAATATTGTTGTAATCATGTCAGATTCTTCTGAGATTGTGGAGGATGAGTAATGAGAAAGCACTCTGGATTTTGCTAGAAGGGAATCATTAATTATATTTAAAGGTGCATTTTCAGGAAGCCACAAGGGCAATAGCTAACTTAAAAAGAAGAAATATATGCTGAAAGAACAGAATAAATGGTGAAATAATTGATGTAAACAAGAAAGCTAACAAGACTTTTTTTTTGGTCATCACTGAACTACTTACTGCACATATTTCTTTCTGCTCCTACAGATAGTCTGGTACTCAGCTGAGAGTCTGTGTGCTATTTGTGTATCTCTGGGGCCTGGAGATACCTGGCACATAAATGACCACTTAATGCATGTTTCAGAAGATTGCCACGGAATGGAAGAAAAGAAGTAGAAGACTAAAAGAGAAATAGTAAGGGCCAGCAAAGAAAATAATTGCTTGTATTCTTAATTTTTTCCAGCCCAAATAGGAAATTTGGGAGCATATGTGAAGAGAGGGAGCCACAATTGTGGATAGAGAGGAAAAGGCTGAGTGTGACTGCATAAAGTGATGCAGAAGGGATATTTCTTTCTAGAAAGCAGGTAGGGAGGAGAGAGATCCCCAACAATGTTTTATAGAAAAGGTGAGAGCCAAAGCAGATTGGATGAAGTGATATCAAATATTTTAAACGAAGATGGAGATGACTTTAATGGACCATGGATATCTGATATTTGGCCACTGTTGGAGATATTTTTATATTTTTTGTCTGTTCTTGGCGTCTGCGTGGGTCTCCCATACATTTTTAAGGGATTTTATTTATTGAATACAACTGACTGTTACTCTTCCCTTGGATGCAGCTGAAAAGGCCAATTTGTAATAGGCTTAATTGTTTAAGAATTTTTTATTCTGTTTGTTTACTCAGTGTGTAACAGCAGCTGCTAGAAAAGAGATGCTCTCATATTGTACCTTGGAATCTTCTTGTATTTGAAGTAGATCTAAAACCTGTGCTTTGAATGATAGGCACTGTTCTTCATGTTTGCTCAATAAGCAGATCTATTTAACAATGTAACTCAGCTGTTGGTTCTATGCCATAGGACTTATAGTGGCTCCTTGAGGCTTCTCCTCTCTCATCCCATTATTATATTTCCACATGCTTTCAAGGCATGGAGCAGTTGCTTGGATTTCCTGCCTTCCATTGACAGCAGCATTCTCTGACTGCCCACTCTCTGTCTTGGGCAATGACAAATCAAAACGATTAAGACACGGCTCTGCCAAGATGTGTCAGGCCAGGTGTAAACAGAAATGTACATGGCCCTAAGCCAACATTAAATGGGTTGAATTTCATGGAGCACAGTGACAAGGAGATGCAGAGGAAAGAGTTGGCTTCTTCATGGAACAATTTCCTAAATCAAAGTGAGGGCCAAACCATTCACTAATGTACTCTTTCTTTGTCTACCTTGACATAACCTCAAATGTAAATTGACATGATGATGTGAACTAGTTTCATTATTTTATTTTTACCCAATCAATACCTGTAGTGTAACTGATGACCAATGGGCTGAAACAAAGAAAGCAAAACTGAGCAAAAGTAACAGAGGAGAAAGGTGTTCTCCATATCTCTGAGAAGAGAGAAACCTTTGCTTCCTGATGACCTGGTGGCTCTCTCCTTCCCCACTCCCTTTGGTGGTGTGGTGTTGTTGGAGTGAGCTGGTCCCATAGAAACTCCAGTTGACACCAGCTGTGCAAACTCCCCATCCATCTGAGGCTGGTCTGAAGCTATTTGCCTGACCCGGAAGCTCCCACTGTCACACAGTCCTGTCCCTCCCCTCCAGCTGCCTTATAAATATGCAAAGCATCACAGTGGGAGGAGGGTGCAAGAGAGTTTCCCCTCTCCTGCAGCACTTTCCACAGGGCTCAGTCTCTCTAAGGAGGAGGGTTAGGGGTATTGCCAGGAGTCTGCTCCTCCTCTGTGTGTCTTTTTCCTCAAGTATCCTTTGTCCCTCTACTCTTCATATTCTGAATGTTTGAGACTTTGAGAGATATTGGGCTTTCCTTTATATGCTGCGTGCTGACTTCACTGGTGCCTGACTACCCTGTGTGTATGGTACATCACTGTGTTCTAATGTGGACTCCTATTGGTTGTGGGGTAAGATTTCACTCCTGTATGATTGGCGGGGGACAGGTCTTTATTGAAGGGGAGCACCTTTTGGGAAGAAGAGAATGCTAGGACAGAAAATGAGGATCTGAGAGGCAAGTTCTAGGTTACAGAGGGAAAGAGAACCCATTTCCGTTATGGTTCCCATTTCTTTGAGCCTGTACTTTTCTGAGTGTAGATTCATTACTTTTAAAAATACTATTCAAGTAAGGTAATAAAATGCATGTGTGCTAGATCTGGCAAGGGCAGACCTTGAAGTGGGAATGATGGGTGTCTCTTTCTTCAGCCCAGGAGTGCAGCTGAGCTGGGGATCTGTGATGCTCCACTGCATCCATATGCTGCTGCTACCTGACGCTCCTGTGGTACCTCTCCCCTTCCTTATAGAGGTTTCCTCTGACAGGTGTTTCTCAGGGTGAAGTTTACAGACCACCTGGTTCAGAAACCCCTGGACGGGAATGGGAAGTATCCATAAAAATTCAGGTTACTGGCTACCTATGACTCTGGATTTAGTATGTCTCGAGTGACCCTGGAAATCTTTATTCCTAGATAGTACACCCACGTTATTCTGCAGCTTCCAAAGTTTGAGAATCACCAATAACCTCAGTTTAATACTCATACATCTTTATGCACATTATCTTTAATTAGTTTAGGTCTTTTCTTCCATTGAAAAGGATGCTATTGAGGAATGAAATTGATTTTCGTAAGCTTTAACATCAGAAGTTTAAAAAAATACAAAAAACCTAGAGGTAAGAACAATGACAAAAAAAGAGAGATTTCATGTGAGGACATCATGAAGAAAAAAGGCATAAATATGAAAATGCCATACACCTTAGGATTCATCTTAATTCAAATCTTAACATTTGCAGTAGTTTCAACTGTTGCATATTTTGTTAAATAAAATATACTTGTATGCCAAAATTTGCATTACTTAAGTGCCCAGGAGTATCCCAGGTCAACATCAGAGTCCTTGTGTGTGGCTCTTGCTGCAAAAGATTGTGAGGTTAAGGCAGATTATTCTTTCACCTGACCCCTCTTTCTGGAGCCCTTGGCTTTTGAAAGTACTGAAATCTTTCAACAAGAATAATAACAGTAGCTTTCATTTATTGATTGCCACTCCATTTGTAAGACACTTTGCATATATTCTCAACATCATTTTATTAGTCGTTCGAAGTATTATTATCCATATTTGTATAATATGACATCGATGCTGAAAGATCTCCATGGACATTAGTTAACTCATTCAACAAATATTTGTGTATCTACTGTGCACAGGCACTATTTTGGGTGCTGGGAATATAGAACGAAGAAAACAGATATTCCCCGTGTATAGGAATATTACATTCTGAAATGAGACAGACAAATGAAAAATTAAACATGACGATGATTTCAGGCTATAGAAGTACAATATAAAAATGAGATGACCAAAAACATGATACATGAAAGATAGAATTGGTAAGTGGAACTGTTCTGTTCTGTGAAAGACAATGCTAAGAGAATGAAAACAAGCCATAGATTACGAGAAAATATTTGTAAATTACTTACCTGATGAAGCACTTGTAGCCATAACATACAAAGAACTCTTAACATTTAACAATAAAATAAACAACCCAATTAAAAAATTGGCAAAAGATTTGAACAAGACACCTTACCAAAGAGGGTGAATAGATGGCAAATAAACATAGGAAACAATGTTGGACATCATTTTTCATCAGAGAAATGCAAGTTAAAACAACAATGAGATTTGCATGTGTATACCCCCCAGTGTGACAATACTAAACTCTGTAGAGCAACAGGAACTTTCCGTCATTTGTGTGTAAAATGATTCAGCCACTGTGGAAGACAGCGTGGCAGTTTCTTATAAAACTCAACACAGAATTACTTTACAACTCAGTAATCACAATCCTAGATATTTCCCTCACTGATTTGGAAACTTATGTCTACGTACCATCACCTAACCCTGTTCTATTATTTTTAATATGCTTTTTATTTTAGAATCATTTTAGATTTATAAAAATTTTGCAAAAATAGCACAGGGAGCACCCATGTACTGCACATTCAGCTCCCCCGTTAACATCATACATTATTATGGTACATTGTCACTATTAATGAAAGAATATTGATAGATTATTAGTTGAGCTGAGCACAATAGTAAAAAGCAAAATAACAAAGCTTTTTGCTGACATAGCAAAAATGGCAATAACAGTGTAAACAGTGAACCTTTCTTATTCTTTAAGTGACTTACAACAAGTGGTAAATTTTACATCTGCATGAATAAAAATCAGAAATCTAGTTTAGAAGATTGCCAATTTAGAATTGTTTCTTTTAATACCCTTTACTGAGGTCCAAACTTGTCAGTTTAAGTAAAGCCCTTCTTGCCTTTTGCAGAAAAAAATTAAAGAAGCTTACAAGGATATACAAAACAAAGAAAGGAAAAAAAAAAAAAAGAAATCCATGGAACAGAAGAAAGGAAAACAAGGTCAGAGACTGGAGAGGAGTCAGGGAAGTGGCTGGTGTGTGTATAGATTAGTGGTCAGGCATTCTGTACACCTGAGGGCACATCTACAGATTCAAATTCCAAGGGTGCTGTTTTCATGGTGCCTGTGCTGTGACTTGGGCAAGAAAAACCTGGTGGCCATTGCCTTTATCATTATCATCAGCTACTGCTGGGCAACAGATTGGGCTCTTATGCTTTCTAACAGATCAGTTGTAAAGTCGATGACAATATGGAATTTTTAATTATAAAATAAAATAATCTTAAGATACATCACAAAATCACCTCCATGTTATTTGTAATTCACCTTGTTGAAAGGAAAATTCCTTAAACAAAACATCTGATCCCAACCATGCATACAAACTATATATATATTTTATATTACCTAAAGAAATCTGTTCATCAAGCATTTCCTCTCTAATAGCCGAAGTCTGTAATTCAATGGAAAACTCATTTGACATAAACATCTTGAATAACAACAGGATAACATTGTCCAAGATGAAGCTGGTTCACTGATGCATCTCTAATTATGACGTATGTCAGTGACTTGATGTAAGCCAGACACTCTTCTTTAGCTCTGGACCCCTGAAACTGAGACTGAGTGAGCATGCTTCTAGTTGGGACTCTGCTTTTGAAAGGAAAATAAATGGAGCAAGACAAAAGCTTCTAAAACCATGCTGAATCTTGCTAAGTGCATGCAAATAAATGGTCCCATAGGACCAACCCTCTGGAGTAACAAATAGTCAATATGGAAAAATCAGATCATGCAATAAATTATGGAGACACCACTCTAGCATTGCATGGCTAAGCAGACATCTTAATCACTAGAAGCTGATAATGGACTTTCTGATAAAATAGAGAGAAATGGGCGGGTAGGAAAGACAGGGGTGAATTTCCTCTTTTTAAACCAAGAGCCAGAATGCCTGACAGCCATGCCTACTCTTATGTACTCTCGGTCAAAAAGAATGAAGAGCTGCTTCTCCCAAAGGCTGGTCCCTCCGCTGGGGAGCTCTCGGTCCCTTCCCCTGCCACCTTTTGGAGGACTCTACTTGCATGATCATACTAATCTCAAGTTATCAGTTTCATCCTTTCTACTGGGACGGTCCAGACAGCATGAAAACGTTATACGTTAAATCAAACAGAAAACCTTGTCTGTTGGCAAAGCCCCTCCAAGAACTGCCTCATCTTTCTCCTTCTTTTAAGAAAAATTTTCAAAGAGTAATCCAATCTCATTCATTCAATTTCTTTACCCCACAGTCACTTGGTTTCTTTTTACTGTGCAGTATAATTTATACAAAACAACATAAAGAATAACAAAAGAACCAGTATACATTGCTAATGCAGTCGACATACAGTGGATGTCTATATTTCTTTCCCTCTCTACTCCCACTGCCAAACCTTGACTAAGGAACCACAGTCCTGAATTTGGTATCCATATTTCCCATGCATTTTCCATGTCATTTTATTATATAAATGTTCAAACATACAGCTAAGTTGAAAGAATTTTACAGGGAATACCTGTATGTGCAAAACCACTGTCTAAATCTGCCATTAACATTTTGCTATACTCATTCTATCTCAAATCTATTTCACATGAGTTTTTAAAATAAATTTGCTACTTATGAATGGTCACTTTCTTACCCATACCATTCTAGCTCTCAGCCTCACCACTCCATGGAACCTGTCTGAGTCATTAGGCCCAACTACTGATCATATCTGGACTTTTCTCTCTCTTCATATTTCCTCCACCTCTCAATAGTGTCACGTGCAGTTGACACCCACCCCTCAACCTTGGGCCACGCTCTTTCTTGCCTCTCTTGGCCTCTGAAATACCACCTTTTCCTCCTACCTCTTTTTGGTCCCACATCTGCTCGGAATTCCAAAAATTGGATGTCCCAGTGTTTGGACCTGGGCTTTTTTTTTTTTTTCCTCTATCAGTTATCTCACTCTATATGCCAATGATTCTAGAAGATAAGCGAAAAGCTGTGTATTTTAAGTGAATATTTAGATAATTTTCCCATTTTTGGTCAAACCTATGTTTTCAGTTCACATTTCTTATCATTTTAATATGCATAATCATAAGATTTAATGAACTTTTGGCATGATTTATTTGAAGATGCACTTTTAAAAAATACTTTTAACAGTCCAAGGGTAGCTCAGATTTGGTGGTACTATTAAGCCAATCTGGCCTTCTATTTTGAATTTCTAAAAATAATTAATGCTGTGCAAGTTGATGCACATTGTTGGAATAATGTATTTTCAGTTTTTTTTGCCATTTCTCTTTGTACTTTTTATGCTCACATGGATGGAGTAAAATTTGAGCTGAAGTATGATTGTCTATTTAAAACATTAAAGTATTTAATAGCATTTCTTTTTAAACACCCTTAAAATGTACATGGTATTTGAATGGGCTGCAGTTTGTTGTTTCTTATAGTAATTACATTACAGTTCCCTGATGCAGATTCATATGGGAGTATTTAAGGGATGAAAGGTCAAAAGTATTAAATATTTACATTAATTAGGACATGATCTTTTGGTAGAGGCAGAAAGGAGAGAAATTAATTGGTTTACTTCCAATTGTGGGCTTTATGAACTTACTGCTTTGGTAATTTCTTAAATGTCACAATTAAAAATATTGACCTATTTCTCTATGGGCTTCCATTGAACAGTAGCAGTCATTTGTAATATTATCTAATAAATTTTAAAAATGGCCTTTAAATATAAATGTGACTATCATAACTAATATTCTCCTTTCCATGCGAAGAGCTCTAAGTAACAAGTGGCTGCTCTTCTTGGTATAATCTCCTGAGAGCTCCAACGTGTTTTGTTTGTTTTCCTCAAGAAAAGCAAAGCAGGATGGTTTCATCATTAATTAAGCTGTGTTTTTCTGAGCAAGCTTTCTTTTATTTCTGGTGCTAATTTCTCATCTAGGAAACAAAATCTTCAAATGAGATGTTCTCTAATATCTCCTTGAACTATACATTAATGTCTTGTATTTAAAATAAAAAAAAAAAAAAGAGGAAGAACACTGAAGACTAAATATACTCAGCCCTGTGCTGGATTTTGGTTCGTCAATCGAGATATAGTTTGGCCACAGAGGAGCTTCCATTTTAATTGTGAAAGCAAGACAAAGGCCAGGAAAGACACTGTGAAACAAGTCGAGATACAAGCATTTTCAAGAAAAACACGGTCTCCTTTGCAGAGGTCCTTTCTGGCTCCTTTATTTAAACTTTGGGAGACAGATCATTACATTGTTGAGGAGTCATGATCTGAGGATAATGAGTAGATTTCATGATTTTTATGAGTTTTGTGTTCAATTCTGGGTCAGATATCCTTTGCATAGAGTATTCAGAAGCTTAAACAGCAAAGATAAAAGAAGTAATAGAAGCAGTTTGAAGACAATTTATCTACTTCACCCAGTGCTCAGGCAAGACCTGGTTAAAAATTAGCATCCTTCAATTCATATGTATATTTTGCTTATGGTCTGTTTAGGTTAAAATAAATATAATCACTGAAATAATTGAGGATCTTTCTATTCTCCTCTTTCTATCCAAATGTTCAGCTTGCAAGTAAAAGATAAATCCTGAAAGTGCAGTTATTTGAGCTTAATAATAATGATCTTAAATCTAGTTATAATGAGGTTTAGTTATTCACATCTCATGCCTCTATACAATTTTATGATTTTGATTCTGAATGAGTATCTCCTATTCCAGGAGTGCTAGGGTGTTTTAGAAGCAGTTTTAGGGTTTGGGACAAACTGTTTTTCAGGATTAGTCATTAGTTAATTAGAATTTTAACCCAAATGCTCTCGTGTCAGTAATCTGGGGGCTTACTCTAGTTTTTATATCTTTTAGATATTTAGAAACAGTCCCGTTATTTGACAGTTTTGTGATTGACAGTAGAGATACTAATTTGGTCCTCCCCTTTTATTTTTCCTTCTTAATCAAGACTATATCACTCATAATCTTAGTCTGCTTCTCTTTAAAAATCTTCATTTTCGTATTTCTCTATAGTAAATGAAGTCATAAACTCAAGCCAGTTATTTCCAGTGTGATATAAGATCGATGTTACTATGTCTCTTTCTTGTTTTGCTGAATAATTCAACTTCATATTCATCTTGCACAAACCTTGATATTGTTTCTTTCAAGCAGCAGCAATTGTTTTTAATTTATTGCACACTTTGATCCTTGGCTTTTTTCTGTGTAGTTTTTCCTCCTTCCGAAAAGAACTGTTTTGGTGTTCATGATTTGTAAGTTTTTTCACCTTGACTATCAATATTGTCTGTTTATATCCTATCTTTCTCTTTTATTTCAAAGGGCATTGCAAGGTAGACAGCAGAGTATGCATTGGAACTACTAAACTACTTATTATTTCTTACATAGTTTTTCAACATCTCTGCCATAGGGGCATCATTTTTTCCATCTCTATGGTGTGATAGTCATCATAAAATCTAATATGATCTAGCAATACCATCCATCTGTTTTATAATAAAGCCACAACCACAGAGTCTTGCAATTTTTGATCTGTAAGGGAACTTGAACATTGCTTTGTTTTTCTGACATTCTAAAGATGAAGAATGTGACTCCTAGGAATTGCCCATTAAATTCCACAACTCATTAGAGGAAGAACAGGGCTAGAACATGGGTTTTCAGGCATGATAATCTTCTCTCTGTACTATTTAATATGAAGCCATCAAAGCAATATAAGCTGTGTTTAAAATCTTTTGTTGGCTGTGCTGTACTTGGAATGCATCAGGTATTAAGAAAATAGCCACTCCATCTACTCTCCTCCCCAGGTGAATGGAAATAGTGAAATGGGTCAAGAAAAATTGGCTGATGGCATCCTCAGGAATACACAGTTACAAAGCTAGGTGAGGATCTTAGTCGGTCCATTTAGCAAAAACTTACACTACCAATTCCCACTCTCCAATGGGAAAAGAAAAATTCAGTGTCAAAATAAATTAAAGAATTAGTTGAACAACTTACAGTAAATTTTGGTTAGCAATATTTATGACTATCTTTTATTTATTAAGCAAGTTTTCATATTAAAGAATATGATCTTTTAAATTCAAAGATAACTCAGTAGTATAATTTTATTTTACATATTTTAGCTGTATGTTTCCTTTTATTTCAATAGCACAGAACTGCAGGCAATATATCACTAATGAAGTATAATTCAACCAATAAAAATATATTTTGTATTTACATTAGCAATAAGTATGTGGAAAGAATTACAACATATTCATACACAAGTGGAGATCTAGTAATATGAAATCTATAGGCCAAAAATACTGTTGAAAAATTATGCATCACTAGCATTATTCAAACAACCCACCACAGACTGAGTTGATAATGAAGCAGCTAAAGAAATAGTGATTTATAGTTAAAATGCATAATAGGAGCTATCAATATTGATGACATGGAGTGGCAGGCTCTGCTCTCTAAACTATTTCATTTTCTCCCTGACATAAAAATAAGCTACATTTGCTAGCCTCTTCTAGAGTTGGGTGAGGCCATGTGATTGGGTTCCAGTCAATAGAAGGTTGATGAGTATGATGTACCATTTTCAATCCCAGCCCCTAAAACACCCAAACCATTGTCTGCCTTCTCTCTTCCCAGTGAAAAGATAAAGAGAATCTGGTGCAAGACTTTGAAGCTCTGGAATGAGCTCTTGGATGAAAGGAGCTGGAGTTCTTAAATAACCTGGTCTTCTCATCCCCACACTTGTAATTCATTAGATTGTGGCAAGAGAGATAAATAAACTTTTATTGAAGTAAATTACTGAGGTTTTGGGTAGTTTCTTGTAGCACTTAGCCCAGAAGAACATGAAAAATGAAAGTTCATAAAACTGCATCTGTAAAAAATGTAAAGAATTCATCGGTAGAAACAAAGACAGGATTTGCATTCCTTGAAAAGTTCAAGGGCACATCAGAAAAAGTCATATTGGTTTTCTGAAGGACACAGAACAGTCTTTGAGATCAGACTGGTCCAGAAAAAAAGGAAAAAGAAGTGGGTGGCTTAGACAACTATTTTCTAGAACTTTATTATTTTTTAAAAAATGACTGGTAAGGGGATCTTAACCCTTGACTTGGTGTTATCAGCACCGCGCTCTCCCAAGTGAGGCACGGGCCGGCCAGAACTTTAGAAATAAGATCTTACAAGTGCGGTTTTTTTTTTTTTTTTTTTAACTTTTTCTTCCCTTGAATAGACTGAAACTAGAATGTGGTCCCGGGTGTAAGAGCATGAGCTGACCACTCAGTCTGTCTAAGGTAAAGGGATAATGTAAAGGCTTGCATATGATCCACTGAGCTGGGAAGAAAGATGGACCAAAACCTGAGGTGATACAGGGTAGGATTGCTTGGAATAGAGTAGGCACGTGTGGTAGAAACAGTGGGAATAATTAGAGGTCATGGTAAGGGTCAGGAAAAAGAACTGGAACTGAAGAGTCAGAGCTATTTCCTTTATCATTCTGCAACAAGAAGACTTAACAGGTTTATAGTTTATCCTCAAATACATATTTGTGAACAAAATGGTTAAGATGAAATGAAGTAATATAGGTGAATGTACCTTGTTCAATGTTGTCTCAATAAACATTTGTTGACTATTGGTTGAAATAATATTTATTTAATTACAGGAGAAGAAAAAGAATATCTCCTCTATTTGTTAGACATCCTCAGAGATATAAATCACTAATACTTTTTTTCAAAAACATCTAAATTAGCTGCATTCTCTGACTTTATATTTTCAAATGTTCCTTTTCTTAAGTGGTTTTCAAGCTTCAGCATGCATTAAAATATAAACTGTATATGCACATTGAGTAAGACTCTTGTATTTAGGGGAGAGAGAGAGAGAGAGAGAGAGAGAGAGAGAGAGAGAGAGATGTTTAAAGAAGTTATTTGACTCCTTACCTGCCTGTCCCGCTAGATTGCGTCCTGTATCTCAGCATGTCCGTACACTTCAGAACACCTCATTCAGTAGAGGTTGCCTTTTGTTGGGAATCACATTTATTCCCATGGGAATATTGCAAAATCCTTTTTAATTTTCAAGGTGTACATTAAAAGCCACCTCCAGAAAGGCTTCTGAATTTCCACAGTGAGATGTGATCTTTTGGTTTTTGGACAAGCTCAACACTTTGTGGCTCTAATGGTATGTCTTCTATCCTGTTTAGTGTTATGTTACTTACATACTCTCTCACCTCTGTCCTTCTCTCATTCCACGGATTATAATTACTCTGGCTTTATTTGTGTACATTTTCAATGCTCAGTATACACATTGCATTTAGTAGGAAATTATTTTTTAAAACAAATTCATTCTTAGGAACTTATCCAGCCTTCTTGTCTTAAAACAGGACATAGTAGATATTCAGTAACTACTTTAAAGGAGAATATTTGTTAGTGGTATGTTCAGATTTATTATATCTGAGACTTTGTACACACCAAGGCATCACCCACCCCTGTTCCCAACAAACACACACATACACACACAGACAGCCAGTAGGAGCCCAGCTCAGGCCTTTGTGAAGCTGCAGGCAGGTTGTGTGGATGTTCTTAGAGTTTTTTTTCTTAGGATACTTTTTTTTTCTTTAATAAAAATCCAAAAGTCTTGACTTAGGTTTATCCTGATCTTCTTGATCATTAAACATGGTCTCATGTTGTTATCTCACCAGGTTGAGAGCATGTTTGATATTAAAAGAAGGAGAGTCCTTTAATCCACAAATTTTCTTTGGACCAGCTGGCTAAGATGCTGGTTATGGACTGATGTGCTCAAAGCTAGATGGTTCTGCAGGCCACTTCTGGTTTTGTTGAAGTGAAACTCTCCAAAATGTCAGTTGATATTTTGATCTTGTTTAAACAACAGGCTCTTCAGCCAGATCAAGTCTCCAGACACTCCTGTTTAAGATTCTTTTCACAGTGCTTCCTAATTTAGCCATTCGTAGAAATCAAAACCCAGCTTACCATTGTGCCTGTCCAATAATTAAAAGTGAAACTTGGGATTGCAGCTACCCTAAAGCATTAGTCACATTTGGAATTATTGGCCTCTCAGTGAAAGCTTCTTAGAAAATCTCCCTTAAAGAATGAGTTGAGAGGCCTTTACAAAAGGAATTGAATTCAAACTGATTTTCTGGGTAATTAAGAGGAAAGCCTGGAATGGTTCCATTATTATTATTACCTTTTTTTATCATTACATTTTTGTTACATCTTTTGATCTTGAATAATTCTGTCCCATCGAACTTTCTGCAGTAATGGAAATATTCCATATCTGTGCTGTCTAATGTGGTTTTCATTAGCCAAATGTGGCTATTGAGCACTTAAATGTGACTAGTCTGACTGAGGAACTGAGTTTTTCAATTTATTTAATTTTACTTACTTTTAAATAGTCACCTTATTGGACAGTGTAGATCTGGAAGAGAGAAGCTTTGCCATTCCCTCCAGGGGACATTTGTCAATGTCTGGAGGCATTTTTGGTTGTCATGAGTAGGGAACTGCTATTAGCATCTAGTGTGTAGAGGTCAGGGATGCTGCTAAACATCCAGCAATGCACAGAACAGTTCCTCACAACAAAAAATTATCCAGCCCAAAATGTCAGTAGTTCTGAGGTTAAGAAACCCTGTCCTGAGTCTAAGATTTTGTTTTTTGGTGGCTGGCCGATACAGGGATCCAAACCCTAGACCTTGGTGTTATCAACAACATACTCTAACCAATTGAGCTAACTGGCCAGCCCTTAAGATTTTTGACAGGAGGGTTTGCTTCTCCTCTCTCAGGGCCTAACATTGTGCCGTATGTATGTTATTTGGTTGATGCCCTCTACATTGCAGAAAAATCACTGCAACACAGAGACCAACTGGCCAACATCAAATACACTGGGAATGCATCATTTTTAAACAAAAATAAGTCAGTACAGCACTTAGAAGACATATGCAATGAAAGTAATAGTCTCTGATGCTCACTAAAGCAGTAATCTGTAGTAAGAAAAGGATAACACTGGAGATGAACAGGCACACCACTAAAATACTATCTGTACACAGAAAGGTGTATGTAGATAGTAACAATTTCATATGTTTTTTTTTTGTAATGAGACTTTGCACAAGTTACCGATTAAATTTTGGTGGTGTTGGAGAAGGGGGCAGAGAAGACTTGCAATAGTATGAGATCCTGGAATTCATTTCTATTTCCCTTTTTTTCTGTTCCCTTCCCCCTTACTGTTCATTTTCTTTCTGTTCATCAGTGTGCACAAAATTGCTGATTATTATTAAGGTGAATGTAAATATTTAACATTTGCACAATATGGGCAAACTATTTTTAGATCAAAGTAAAGAGCAAAAAATTTAAAACATTACTCGTTCTATTTCTTATAACCAAGAGAGATGTATTTGCTCTTTTCTACACTCTGTTAGTTATGTTTTTCTCATTTTATAGCTGAGAGTGGTGAGGCTCAGAGAGCCTAGGTAACCAGCCCAAATTATGGTAGCTAATCCTTAGCAGCTTTCAATTTCAAACCAATTTCTAACTTCAATGTAAGTGAAATCAATCCCTAACTTGTATATGATCTAGATGGCATATTTTTAGATGAAGATACCATTGTAGATAGTTTAAGATAATTACCAAGGAATACAGTTAGTGGCAAAACAGAAATTGGAATCCATATCAGGCTGAATGGCTTCTAACCCGATGAGATTTCTAATCACAGCCTACTTCTTGTCACTGAAAGAAAAGTCTGTTTTTGTTTTGTTTTGTTTTGTCTTTCCAAATCAATCTACCTATTATGCGATAATCATGGTGGGAAAATGTGTGGTCTGTACTTAATTTTAAAATCAAAGTGGCTAGACGCCACAACCACTGTGCAGATGACCCTCCGGCCACTCGAGTGCCTTGTCACAAGGAGAGTCACCAGTGGAGACCAAAGAGAAGAAGAGGATGTCTCTCTCCACAAAGCCCATTCCAGAGTGACAGAAGAAGCATCTGCTCTACAACAATAGTGGGGGATCTGAACATACCTGTCAGCACTGGACAGATCATCTAGGCAGGAAGTCGACAGAGTAACTGTTATTCTTTCAGAATGAGAGAAGTCATAATTCATTAAGCTGATAGAACCATAGAGCCTAAAAGTATCATGTTCTCTGAAAGTCATTGTCGTCTGACTTGATACATGATGCTCTTCCAAACTAAGAATTCTCACTGAGACTTTTTTGCACATTGTATGCTAATTACATATCATAAGTTTTATGAATATGATCGTATCCTTATAAAAATTCTGTATTAGAAGATGTAACAATTTCATACGTTTTGTGGTATAATGAGACTTTGCACAAGTTAACAATTAAATTTTAGTGGTGTTGGCAAAGGGGGCAGAGAAGACTTGCAATAGTATGAGATCCTGGAATTCACTTCTGTCTGTTTCTCTTTCTTTCTGTTCATCTTCCCTCCCTCCGTCTCTTCCTTCCTTGTTTCATTTCATCAATACTTATTAACTTCCTACAACATGTCAGATGCTGAGCTAAGCCCTAAAGGTCAAAGGGAAAAGTAGGAAACTTAATTGGTTTGATATTAAAGAAACTATATTTACTAGGTCCACTCACACCCTAAACACCATTCCTGAAGAAGCAATCCCCCAAATGTCTGCGTTCCTACAGCTGGTTGTTCATTCACATGAACAGGTATGTGGTAGGCTGCTGTAACAAAAAGATGCAAAACAAACAAACAAACAAACAAAAACAGTGCCATAAACAAGATAACAAGATCATAGCTTATTTCTCTCTCAGGTAACAGTTCAGAGGCAGATGAGTGGTCTGTTGGGCAGCTCTCCCATCTACAGCATGGGTCCAAGGTGGTTACTATCTCTATATAGGACAGGGAATGTTTGCTCATTTTTTATGTACCCAATGACTAGCACCATGCTTGGCTCATATTAGGTCATCGATAAGACTAGAATGGATTCCAAAAATGTTCAAAAACTTAAATGTGGTGTTTTTAGTTGGCCTATCAAACATAAAGTACTATTTTAGGAACTTTATCTTGCTCTGGGATTAGGTAGGTTTAGAGCTTGCTGGCTTGGTTATAATTTTCTTTCCTATAGGTCTTCCACATACATTTACTTCTAGAAAATAAATTGGAAGTACACTTTAAAAGGTATTCAGTAATGCGGAAACAGCCCTGAAAATTGAAAAGATTGGAGTGAACAGCACTAAACGATCAACTGGAACCATGACTATAATGTATAATATATATATATATAACATGTATATACATATATATGTATATACGTGTATATATATATTCCATCAACCGTTGCATGACTATAATGTATAATATATATATAATATGAGTATATGTAAATATCTGTATATGTACGTATATGTATATTTGTGTGAGTTAAGATGACTCCTTGTAGGTACAGTGATAGAAATCCAACCCAAATTAGTTTAAGCAAGAGGGGAAGGTATCTTATGGATAATGAACATCTTAAGGTGCCCACTGAGAAGCCTCATAGAAAGCTGGAAACAAGCACTGAAACACTGTGAGTCTCTTTCTGTATTTCAGCTTATATATGCCAAACTTATTCCATGCTGAAGATCCTGAAGAGCATCTTTTGTTTCTTCTGTCCAGAGATAGCCGGAAATGACTCACTACTTTGTATGAGTCAGTATGGAATCTGAGCTGCTTTCATAAGGAGCATCTTGAGTAAGGCGCCAACCCCTTTCGGTAGATTTTTTTCCAGAGATGGCTGCCGCAGCTCCTCCGTGCTCCTCTCTAGTGTGGCTTCGCTGCTCCTCTCATCAAGAGATGGAAACTGTTTTCCTTCCCCTTGAATCTGGGCCTGTCTTAAAACTTGCTTTGACTGACAGATGGTGGGAGAAGTGACACTAAGTGAGTTTGCACCTAGGCCTCGGTGGCTTCGGAGCTTTTGCCTTTGCCCTGTTGTAATGCTGACATGAGAGAACCAAGGTATGAAGACCCAAGCTGAAAGACTAAATAGAAAAAGAAGAATAGCCATGCCAGCTGATACTAGCCCTAGCCGACAGCCAGTTCCAGTTGCTAAGTGGAAGTGAGGCCATTTGGAACTTCTAGCCCAGTGGATCCTCTAGTTGAATGTGTCTGTATGGGTAAATTCAGAGGGTTCTCGCCAGTCATGGGAAATAATAAGTAGATGTTGTTTTAAGCCACTGAGTTTTGGAATGTGGCTTTTTGTTTGTTTTTGGTTTTTGTTTTAATGCAGCAGTAGGTAACCATTACACCCTTGTAGTCACTTTGGGCTAGGGATGGAGTCCCATAGGAGCATGGCAGCTCCCCAGGCAATTGCATATGAAGAGAGAGAGAGAGAATTAGCTGTTACGAGAGCTCTGGGAAATGGCTCTGAGAAGAATGCATGGTTATGAACAAACAGGACAATAAGACTGAACTATAAACTATGCATTTACTGACTATCCACAAAACAGGGTCATTAGATTATTTGTTTTGAAATGAACAAAACAAAATTCAATTTGCATAAAGTCTCTGGCCCAATGTTAGGTAATTTCTCTGCCTTATTCTCTCCTTCACTTTACTTACCAGCAAAGGGATAGATTCCTAAACTTTAGTGGCATGGGACAATATTTCTTCTTATCTGGGACATTTGTAACTTTAAAAGATGAATTAGTCTTCTACTTCAGATTGCATCAGTAACATTAGGGGTCATATTGATTACTAGTGAATATTTTAAATCCATGCATTTATGATCTGGCTGTATCTTTAACAATGCTGAGCTCATCCAGGCGGGACACTTCTTGGGAAGGGGGCAATATTCATAAGAAAGACAACAATGGCAGCAGCTGCTGACAGATGGATAGTGTTGGGTTTCCCTCATTTGGTATGGTTGGCAAGGCATGAATAACAATTGGAAAGTAGTTCTGGAAGAAGCAACTAAAGCCCTGGTTCTTTTTATATTCTTTTTTTTAAAGATTCAGCTGTTTTTCTGGTATTTTGGTTGTAGAGGATGAAGGCAGTTATATGTCCACTTAAAATAAATATTTGCTCTTTAACTTAAAGTTTTTCTTTTAGCCATGCTAATGTTATATAATGACCTATTTAGAATACTTTGGCATCATTGGTGTTAGCATTTCTCAAGAGGCTACAACTAAGAGTACACAAATAGAAAGGATCAAAAAGTATTAGAACTTAAGGGGAACTTAAATAAGTTCTAGCATTTTTTAAAAAATGAACACTGAGACCCACTGAGATTCAGTTGTGAGGTAGAGGCATGGAATTTAGGAATTTAAGAACATTTTTCATGTTTTGAAAACAAACAAAAAGATGACATTGCTCTTTATCTTTACCCTCGAGTTTCTGGCTTGGCGTTACACAGTACAGGGTTGCCATCACTACCACCTCCACCGCCGGCCAAAGGTCACTGTGGTATGGTGATGAGACCTTTGTTTCTTGTTGCAGTTTCTAACTTTGCTAAAAAAAAAAATCTCATAAATTCTCATTTTTGACTATGAAGATTAGGCAGTACTTGAACACTTAATTCAAAATACTCAAAGGGTTGGTCAGGGTATGAATAAGGAGGAATTCACCTAACTGTATTCTCTGACAGTTAATCATTAGTTATAAATAGGCAAGAGTCATACAGTTGTATTCCTCTCTTATGAGCTGCCGATTTGGAAAATTAAGAGTCCAGAAAGTTTATTCTAACAGAAAGAAAGATATTCTGGCACAGACTAATGAAGATTGATGAACTTTCATTTACCAGGAATTTTAAAACGTGGAATCCTCCAATAACCAAAATGCATTTAGTCACCTACCGCCACCAGGACCTAGTACCCTGTCTACCAGTCACATTGCTTATTTCATAGACAGTCCTTGCTATTCACTAGGTTCTTTAAGAGTAAGGACAAGGGTTTTGTTTTGTTTATGTATGTCTGAGTTGAGTGCCTAAAAAATTCCACCAACTGGTTAAATTTGGGTAATTTTTTAAAAATAGTGAACGACCAGGTACAAAAGTAGAAATGCACTATGCACTAAGTGATTCTTCTTGGTGTGATGGTGTCTGGGTACACCAAAGCAATTTCCCTGGTAATGGATACAAACTATCTTCTTGATAACTAAGGGCTTCCCAAGCTTATATCCTCTTACAAGCTACACTGAATTTCTGAGATAAATGAAGTACATAATAGAGAAAAAAACACTACATAAATCACAGGCAATCACTCATACAATTAGGAGATGGCAGAAGCCATCAACAACTCAACTGGGATAATGTCATTGCCAACTTTATCTTACCTCCAGGAATTCAAGTCCACATATCATAAAGTAATTCTAAAATTCCAACTGAATATCTTATCTTTCACTGGTTTGTTAATTGTATTTCAAAAACAATGAAACAATGGCATTGTATTTTTATAATGATACCGTATTTTTTAATTGAGGACAGATGGCTGTTCTTATATTCCAAGATAATACATTTCCTGATTATGTAGCCTAGGAGATAAAAGAATTAGCTTAATCTCCAACCCTTTTAGTTATTTGAGCCATAGCCACATGGAGTTTGTTAAAGAGCCCCATTACATTGGTACAATTTCTAATTGTTTCTTTCTGAGAAGCTGAGAGCACATTCTGTGATTAGCCTTTTACAAATAATGAAAATGCTCCCTTGGAATTAACTCACAACTTGATTTATGCAGGTTGGCCTGCCTCATGTTTGTGAGACCTGCTTGGGCTCCAGCTGGAGTAAAACATGTCTGTGCAGAGTGGCCTGCTTTCCAGAGCTTTGTTGTTGCTACTGCTGCAGAGATCCAAGCCACACACAAACTAGCTGAAGAGGAGGGAATTTACCTTCAGCTCCAGTAGTGTTCATGGGAATCTAAAAACAGGCACTGCTTACTATACAGCTGGGCCTCATGGAAAATGGTCTTAAAAGAAAGCAATTTGTCAGTAACTGAATGCTTTCTCCAATATAAGAATAGCCAATATTTACGGAGCTCTTTGCCAGGCACTTTTTAAGTGTGTGTGTGTGTTTACCCATTTGTGTTCCCTACCACCTTATGAGTAAGATACTATTATTACGCTTGATTTATGAATGAGAAAACTGGTGCTTGGAGAAGCAGAGTGACTTACCAAGGTCACAGGTTAGCAATTACTAGTGAAAGAAGTGTTTTCCAAGCTAGCCGCAGTAACGCCATTCCGCAAGGCCAAGAAATTCATAAAGGGGTGTGCGAGGTAGACTGATTTAGCTTATGCCATTTTTACTGTTTGAAAAGTGTTCTTGTTTAAAAGCCCCCCAACACCTGTGGTGAAAATTGAAGGTTAAAAATTGTGCTGTACTTAGAAAAATTTTAAGTTCTGCCTGCCTTTGCTGTTTCCCACCTATGCTGTCTCTGACTGATAACGCCAAGAGCTGTATCTGGATGTATCTAGACAACCTAAGGAAGAAACCGCCCTGTGAAAGTTTTTGCTGTCCCTAAGTGATTAACTCGCTTCTTTCAGCTTCTGTTATCAGCTTGCACTAGGCCTCCCAGAGCAGTTTCCAGGGCGCCCTTCAGCTGTTTCAAGAACTCCCACATGACCCGCGCTTTTTCCCTGGCTTTGTTTAAACCGACCAATTACCTTGCTTCTCGCTTCTGTACCCGCGCTTTTTGCTATAAAACAAGCTCAAAAACTCTGCTCGGCGCGCCAGTCCACCGAGAGACTGAGCCGCCCGGGTACCCGTGTATTCAATAAAACCTCTTGCTAATTGCATCCGAAGCCGTGGTCTCGTTGTTCCTTGGGAGGGTCTCTCCTGACTGAGTGATTGCCCAAATCAGGCGTCTCTCATTTGGGGGCTCGTCCGGGATCAGACCCCCACCCAGGGACCACCGACCCACCAACGGGAGGTAAGCTGGCCAGCGATCGCTCCGTGTCTCGTTTCTGTGTCTGACTCCGTAACTCTGACTGTCCCTCTGAGTGCGCGCATTTTGGTTTCAGTTTGTTCCGGGCTGATCGCTCTGGGAGCGACGTGTGAGTAGCGAACAGACGTGTTCGGGGGCTCACCGCCCGGTAATCCTGGGAGACGTCCCAGGATCAGGGGAGGACCAGGGACGCCTGGTGGACCCCTCAGGAGAGGATCATTATGTTCTGATCCCACTGCCGCGTCTAGAGAGGCGCGCTCTGCCATCTGACTCCTTCTTTTGTCTCTACGCTACTCGATCTCGCCGCCGTTTCTGGTTTCTTTTTGTTTTGTTCCTGATAGGCCTCTGTGTCGTGGTCCCTCTCTTCGAAATGGGACAAAATAACTCTACCCCTCTCTCCCTCACTCTAGATCACTGGAGGGACGTGAGAGCAAGGGCTCACAATCTGTCCGTGGAAATCAGAAAGGGAAAATGGCGGACCTTTTGTTCCTCCGAGTGGCCCACGTTCGGTGTCGGGTGGCCGCCGGAAGGAACTTTTAATGTTTCTGTTATTTCCGCAGTTAAAAGGATTGTCTTTCAGGAAATCGGGGGACACCCGGACCAAGTTCCATATATCGTGGTGTGGCAAGACCTCGCCCAGAGTCCCCCACCATGGATGCCGCCCTCCGTCAAGGTCGCTGTCGTCTCCAGTCCAGAGAGGCCATCCGCTCCTCCCCGACCCCCCATCTACCCGGCAACAGACGACTTGCTCCTTCTCTCTGAGCCCCCGCCCTATCCGGCAGCCCTGCCACCTCCTCTGGCCCCTCAGGCAGTCGGACCGGCGCCGGGCCAGGCGCCCGATATTTCCGATCCTGAGGGACCAGCCGCGGGGACCAGGAGTCGCCGTGCCCGCAGTCCGGCAGACGACTCGGGTCCTGACTCCACTGTGATTTTACCCCTCCGAGCCATAGGACCCCCAGCCGAGCCCAACGGCCTAGTCCCTCTGCAATATTGGCCTTTCTCTTCAGCAGATCTTTATAATTGGAAATCTAATCATCCTTCTTTTTCTGAAAATCCAGCAGGACTCACGGGGCTCCTTGAGTCTCTTATGTTTTCTCATCAGCCCACCTGGGACGATTGCCAACAGCTCCTACAGATTCTCTTCACCACGGAGGAACGAGAAAGGATTCTCCTTGAGGCCCGCAAGAATGTCCTGGGGGACAACGGGGCCCCTACTCAACTCGACAACCTCATTAATGAGGCCTTCCCCCTCAATCGACCTCAGTGGGACTACAACACAGCCGCAGGTAGGGAGCGTCTCCTGGTCTACCGCCGGACTCTAGTGGCAGGTCTCAAAGGGGCAGCTCGGCGCCCCACCAATTTGGCTAAGGTAAGAGAGGTCTTACAAGGACCGGCAGAACCCCCTTCGGTTTTCTTAGAACGCCTAATGGAGGCCTATAGGAGATACACTCCGTTTGAGCCCTCTTCTGAGGGGCAGCAGGCTGCAGTTGCCATGGCCTTCATCGGACAGTCAGCCCCAGATATTAAAAAAAAGTTACAGAGGCTAGAGGGGCTCCAAGATTATTCCTTGCAAGATTTAGTGAGGGAGGCAGAAAAAGTGTACCACAAAAGGGAGACAGAAGAAGAAAGACAAGAAAGAGAAAAAAAAGAGGCAGAAGAGAGAGAAAGGCGGCGCGATAAGCGCCAAGAAAAAAACTTGACTAGGATTTTGGCCGCAGTGATAAGTGAAAAAGGTTCTAGAGATAGGCAGACAGGGAATTTGAGCAACCAGGCAAGAAAGACACCTAGGGATAAAAGATCTCCTCTGGACAAAGACCAGTGCGCATACTGTAAAGAAAAGGGTCACTGGGCAAGAGAATGTCCCCGAAAGAAAAACGTCAGAGAAGCCAAAGTTCTGTCCCTAGATGACTAGGGGAGTCAAGGTTCGGACCCCCTCCCCGAACCCAGGATAACGCTGACTGTGGAGGGGACTCCCATTGAGTTCCTGGTCGATACCGGGGCTGAACATTCAGTTTTGACCCAACCCCTGGGAAGGGTAGGGTCCAGACGGACAGTCGTACAAGGAGCAACAGGGAGCAAAGTCTACCCCTGGACCACAAAGAGACTTTTAAAGGCTGGACATAAACAGGTGACCCACTCCTTTCTGGTCATACCCGAGTGCCCCGCCCCTTTGTTGGGTAGGGACCTCTTAACCAAACTAAAGGCCCAGATCCAGTTTTCTGCTGAGGGCCCACAAGTAACATGGGAAGACCGCCCTACACTGTGCCTGACCCTGAACCTAGAAGAAGAATACCGGCTACATGAAAAGCCAGGTCCCTCCTCTATCGACCCATCCTGGCTCCAACTTTTTCCCACTGTATGGGCAGAGAGGGCAGGCATGGGACTGGCCAATCAAGTCCCACCAGTGGTAGTGGAACTAAGATCAGGTGCCTCACCGGTGGCTGTTCGACAATATCCAATGAGCAAGGAAGCCCGGGAAGGTATCAGACCCCACATCCAGAGGTTCTTAGACCTAGGGGTCTTGGTGCCCTGTCAATCGCCCTGGAATACCCCTCTACTACCTGTAAAAAAGCCAGGGACCAATGACTATCGGCCAGTCCAAGACCTGAGAGAAATTAATAAAAGGGTACAGGATATTCATCCCACCGTCCCAAACCCTTACAGCCTTCTGAGTTCCCTTCCGCCCAGCCACACTTGGTATTCAGTCTTAGATCTCAAAGATGCCTTTTTCTGCCTCAAGCTACACCCCAGCAGCCAGCCGCTATTCGCGTTCGAGTGGAAAGACCCAGAAAAAGGTAACACAGGTCAGTTGACCTGGACACGGCTGCCCCAAGGGTTCAAGAACTCTCCCACTCTCTTCGACGAGGCCCTCCACCGAGATTTGGCCCCCTTTAGGGCCCTCAACCCTCAGGTAGTGCTACTCCAATATGTAGACGACCTCTTGGTGGCAGCCCCCACATATAGAGACTGCAAAGAAGGGACACAGAAGCTCCTACAGGAATTGAGTAAATTAGGGTACCGGGTATCGGCTAAAAAGGCCCAGCTCTGCCAAAGAGAGGTCACCTATCTGGGGTACCTACTCAGGGGGGGAAAAAGATGGCTGACCCCGGCCCGAAAGGCTACTGTTATGAAGATCCCCGCTCCCACGACCCCCAGACAGGTCCGTGAATTTCTGGGCACTGCAGGATTCTGCAGGCTCTGGATCCCTGGGTTTGCTTCCATAGCTGCACCCCTGTATCCCTTAACAAAGGAAAGCATCCCTTTTACCTGGACTGAGGAACATCAGAAAGCTTTTGACCACATAAAAAAAGCCTTGCTGTCAGCCCCCGCTTTGGCCCTCCCAGACCTCACCAAACCATTTACTCTATACGTAGATGAGAGGGCCGGTGTGGCCCGGGGAGTGCTTACTCAGACTTTAGGACCCTGGCGGCGGCCAGTAGCTTACCTATCAAAAAAATTGGATCCGGTGGCTAGCGGGTGGCCAACCTGCCTGAAAGCGGTTGCAGCCGTGGCACTCCTTCTCAAGGACGCTGATAAGTTAACCTTGGGACAGAATGTGACTGTGATTGCTTCCCATAGCCTCGAAAGCATTGTGCGGCAGCCCCCCGACCGGTGGATGACCAATGCCAGGATGACTCATTACCAGAGCCTGCTGCTAAATGAAAGGATATCGTTTGCACCCCCTGCCGTCCTGAACCCAGCTACCCTCCTACCAGTCGAGTCGGAAGCCACCCCAGTACACAGGTGCTCAGAGATCCTCGCCGAAGAAACTGGAACTCGACGAGACCTGAAGGACCAGCCATTGCCCGGGGTGCCAGCCTGGTATACGGACGGTAGCAGTTTCATCGCGGAGGGTAAACGGAGAGCAGGGGCCGCCATCGTAGATGGCAAGCGGACGGTGTGGACAAGCAGCCTGCCAGAAGGTACGTCAGCCCAGAAGGCCGAACTAGTGGCTTTGACGCAGGCATTACGCCTGGCCGAAGGAAAAAACATCAACATCTACACCGACAGCAGGTATGCTTTTGCCACTGCTCACATTCATGGGGCAATATATAAACAGAGGGGGTTGCTCACTTCTGCGGGAAAAGACATTAAAAACAAGGAAGAAATTTTGGCCCTGCTAGAGGCCATTCACCTCCCTAAGCGGGTCGCCATTATCCACTGCCCCGGCCACCAGAGGGGAAATGACCCTGTGGCCACCGGGAACCGGAGGGCCGACGAGGCTGCAAAACAAGCCGCCCTGTCGACCAGAGTGCTGGCAGAAACTACAAAACCTCAAGAGCTAATCGAACCCGCCCAGGTTAAGGCCGAGCCAAGAGAGCTCACCCCTGACCAGGGGAAAGAATTTATTCAGCGGTTGCATCAGTTGACACACTTAGGACCAGAAAAGCTTCTCCAATTAGTAAACCGCACCAGCCTCCTCATCCCGAACCTCCAGTCTGTAGTTCGCGAGGTCACCAGTCGGTGTCAGGCTTGTGTCATGACTAATGCGGTCCCAACCTACCGAGAGATCGGAAAGAGACAACGAGGAGATCGACCCGGCGTGTACTGGGAGGTAGACTTCACAGAGGTAAAGCCTGGCCGGTATGGAAACAGGTATCTGCTGGTATTCATAGACACTTTTTCCGGATGGGTAGAAGCTTTTCCTACCAAAACTGAAACGGCCCTGACCGTCTGCAAAAAGATATTAGAGGAAATTCTACCCCGCTTCGGGATCCCTAAGGTACTCGGGTCAGACAATGGCCCAGCCTTTGTTGCTCAGATAAGTCAGGGACTGGCCACTCAACTGGGGATAAATTGGAAGTTACACTGTGCGTATAGACCCCAGAGCTCAGGTCAGGTAGAAAGAATGAACAGGACAATCAAAGAGACCTTAACCAAATTAGCCTTAGAGACCGGTGGAAAAGACTGGGTGGCCCTCCTTCCCTTAGCGCTGCTCAGAGCCAGAAATACCCCTGGCCAGTTTGGTCTAACCCCTTATGAAATTCTCTATGGGGGACCGCCCCCCATACTCGAGTCTGGAGGGACATTGGGTCCCAATGATAATTTTCTCCCTGTCTTATTTACTCATTTAAAGGCTTTAGAAGTTGTGAGGACCCAGATCTGGGACCAGATCAAGGAGGTGTACAAGCCCGGTACCGTGACAATCCCCCACCCGTTCCAGGTCGGAGACCGAGTGCTTGTCAGACGCCACCGACCCAGCAGCCTTGAGCCTCGGTGGAAAGGCCCGTACCTGGTGTTGCTGACCACCCCGACCGCAGTAAAAGTCGACGGTATTGCTGCCTGGGTCCATGCTTCTCACCTCAAGCCTGCACCACCCTCGGCACCAGATGAGTCTTGGGAGCTGGAAAAGACTGATCATCCTCTTAAGCTGCGTTTTCGGCGGCGGCAGAACGAGTTGGAGTGAAAACCCTCACCAGCCTGTGACCCTCACCTGGCAGGTACTGTCCCAAACTGGGAACGTTGTCTGGAAGACAGAGAAAGTCCAGCCCCCTTGGACTTGGTGGCCCATTCTTACACCTGATGTATGTGCCCTGGCGGCCGGTCTTGAGTCCTGGGATATCCCAGAAACCGATGTATCAACCTCTAAGAGAGTCAGACCCCCTGACTCAAACTATGAGAGCGCTTATAGACAGATCACCTGGGGAGCCATAGGATGCAGCTACCCTAAGGCTAGGACCAGAATGGCAAGTTCCACCTTCTACGTGTGTCCCCGGGATGGCCGGTCCCGTTCAGAAGCTAGAAGGTGTGGAGGGCTAGAATCCCTGTATTGTAAAGAATGGAGTTGTGAAACCACGGGGACTGTTTATTGGCAACCTACGTCCTCCTGGGACCTCATAACTGTAAAATGGAATGGCACAGAGCGATCATGGGGTGCCCTACTGGCAACCTGTGAAAAAACCGGCTGGTGTAACCCCCTTAAAATAAATTTCACAGAACAAGGACGGCAATCCAAAGAGTGGATAATAGGAAAAACCTGGGGATTGGGATTCTATGTGTCTGGATATCCAGGCGTACAGTTGACCATTCGGTTAGAGATCACCAGCAAGCCAGCTGAGACAGTGGGCCCCAACTCCGTCCTTGCGAAACAAGGACCCCCTAACAAAAACCCCCCTTCCCCAACGAGGGAAGCGCCGCCCATCTCTCAACCCTCGGCGGCTCCTAGCCAAGTCCCCACGGTACTGGAGGAAAGTGTTGTCCTGAACACTCTGTCTCCAACCACGGGCGACAGACTCTTTGGCCTTGTGAGGGGGGCCTTCCTAGCCTTAAATGCTACCGACCCAGACGCCACGAAGTCTTGCTGGCTCTGTTTGGCCTTGGGTCCCCCTTATTATGAAGGAGTTGCCTCCTTAGGAGGGGCCTTCACTTATACCTCCAACTATACCCAGTGCCGCTGGGAGGGCCAAGGAAAGCTTACCCTCACTGAGGTCTCAGGACACGGGTCGTGCATAGGAACGGTGCCCTCTACCCATCAGCATCTTTGCAATCAGACCCTATCCATCAACTCCTCCACGAACCATCAGTACTTGCTCCCCACCAACCATAGCTGGTGGGCCTGCAGCACCGGCCTCACCCCCTGCCTCTCCACCTCAGTTTTTAATCAGTCTAAAGATTTCTGTATCCTGATCCAGCTGGTCCCTCGCATCTATTACCATTCTGAAGAAACTTTGTTGCAGGCCTATGACGATCCTCACCCCAGGGTTAAAAGAGAGCCTGTCTCACTTACCCTAGCTGTTCTTCTGGGGTTGGGGGTCGCAGCAGGTATAGGTACTGGCGCATCCGCCCTAGTTAAAGGGCCCATAGACCTCCAACAAGGCCTAACCAGCCTCCAGACCGCCATGGATACTGACCTCCGGGTCCTCCAGGACTCAATCAGCAAGCTGGAGGACTCGCTGACTTCCCTATCGGAGGTAGTACTCCAAAATAGAAGAGGCCTTGACCTACTGTTTCTAAAAGAAGGAGGCCTCTGCGCGGCCCTAAAAGAAGAGTGCTGTTTTTATGTAGACCACTCAGGTGTGGTGCGAGACTCCATGAGAAAACTCAAAGAGAGACTAGATAAAAGACAGATGGAGCGCCAGAAAAACCAAAACTGGTATGAAGGGTGGTTCAATAGCTCCCCTTGGTTCACTACCCTCCTATCAACCCTCGCCGGGCCCCTATTGCTCCTCCTTCTGTTGCTCACCCTCGGGCCCTGCATCATCAATAGGTTAGTCCAGTTCATCAATGACAGGGTAAGTGCAGTAAAAATTCTGGTCCTTAGACAAAAGTATCAGACCCTAGACAACGAAGACAACCTCTAAATTCGCTCTAAGATTAGAGCTTCCCACAAGAGAAATGGGGGAATGAAAGAAGTGTTTTCCAAGCTAGCCGCAGTAACGCCATTCCGCAAGGCCAAGAAATTCATAAAGGGGTGTGCGAGGTAGACTGATTTAGCTTATGCCATTTTTACTGTTTGAAAAGTGTTCTTGTTTAAAAGCCCCCCAACACCTGTGGTGAAAATTGAAGGTTAAAAATTGTGCTGTACTTAGAAAAATTTTAAGTTCTGCCTGCCTTTGCTGTTTCCCACCTATGCTGTCTCTGACTGATAACGCCAAGAGCTGTATCTGGATGTATCTAGACAACCTAAGGAAGAAACCGCCCTGTGAAAGTTTTTGCTGTCCCTAAGTGATTAACTCGCTTCTTTCAGCTTCTGTTATCAGCTTGCACTAGGCCTCCCAGAGCAGTTTCCAGGGCGCCCTTCAGCTGTTTCAAGAACTCCCACATGACCCGCGCTTTTTCCCTGGCTTTGTTTAAACCGACCAATTACCTTGCTTCTCGCTTCTGTACCCGCGCTTTTTGCTATAAAACAAGCTCAAAAACTCTGCTCGGCGCGCCAGTCCACCGAGAGACTGAGCCGCCCGGGTACCCGTGTATTCAATAAAACCTCTTGCTAATTGCATCCGAAGCCGTGGTCTCGTTGTTCCTTGGGAGGGTCTCTCCTGACTGAGTGATTGCCCAAATCAGGCGTCTCTCACTAGAACAGTGATTTAGACACAGGAAATGTGCTTCCTGGTCCCACTCACTTTACCACTGAATGGTTTTGTGTCCTGCAGAGAGATTGTCCCATTTTCTTCTCTGTGCTGAACACTTGATGGGTGAGCATAAGATGTGGAATTAATACCCACCCTCCCAAACCAAAAACCAGACCTGATTTAATTCAATGAATTCTAGGATGCCACACTGATTTCTCCAATTAGAGGGGGAAATAAACAATTATGTCCTCATTTTTAACCCGCACTACTTTCTCCAAATGAGTTGGTGGCAAGATAGCAAGGATGAGGGATATTTGCAAAGAGGAAATGTCCAAGTAGCCAAAGTCTGCCAGTCATAGATTAATTTGGTTTTTGTGGTAGCTTTGCCTGAGACAATAATAAAAGGAAATGGTTTCTGTAAAACTCATGTAAACCAAATGACATGTGATTGCTTGATGTGCCTGCATGAAACAATTGTATTTCTTCCTTCCCATTATAGCTTTATTCATCAGTTTTGTATTCCATTATATCACTAGGTGCTTTTTCTGCATGGCTTCTAGTTTTATCATTTAATCTCTTAATATGGCAATTACATTCCTTAGTGTTCTGATGTTGAACCATTCTTGAATTCCTGGGGGCACAGAACCTACTTGGTCATGATGAATATATGTATTTTTTAATGTTTTGATATTATTTTACTTGTTAATATTTTATTTAAGATACCTGTATCCATGTTGATATGTGAAATTTATTTTCTTGCATTTCTCTCATTGTGACATGTATCTCTTAAACAAGAAGTAGGCAAAGTTGTTTTCCTCTAAAAAGACAGAAATAATTTAAGGTTTGTGGGCCTGTAGGAAAAAATGATGTCATTATGTAGGTACTTATACTACAGCCATTTGAAAAGATAAAAAAACATTTTTAGTTTGTGGGCATATAAAAACAAGTGGTCAGGATTTGGTCCTTTTGGAAGATCAAAAAATATCTGATAGCTGCTTTATGTAAGAGTATGAGAATTGGAACTGCTTTCCAAGATAACAGCTTTCCACAGAATTCAAATTTAAAGAAACTCCGGGACACATGTATGTGTAACTGATAATAATTTTAAGGATATTTATATATATATATGTATGTAAACATATACACACATATGTGCATAAACACATACATACATATAATAGATGCACATAAACATATAAACACATAATATATGTATATAAACATATACACACATGTATGTATATAAACATGTACATGCATATATATCTGTGTGTGTGTCTGTGTAAAATAACTGTTCTAAAATGACTTCATTTTGAGGCAACTGTTTAGTTCAAAATCATACATTCCCAAACTTATGAGGTCTGAAAAAGCCAAAGATCCAATTTAAACAATTTAAACTCTACAAAAGAAATCTGAAATACTTTCTCCTCTTTACTGTTTTATTCTATAATATTTTAATGGGAATCGAAAAATAATCAGAACTATATCACCAAATCCTTTTCCTTGTACACCTACTCTACTGAGTTTTAATGGAAAAGACTTTGGGATTTTACATTTGTACATTGATTTAGAATTCTTGAAGTAAAATAATAAATGATTTTCTAGTTTGGTAGCATTTATTGCTTCTCACATTTCTAAATTTTCTTAAGATATGTTTATACTAATTCCCGATGCTTAATTTATATGTAAAATGAAAATTAATAAGCAAACTTTGGAAGAGCTTAGCTGACTTAAAGCACCGTTGCTGCCTTTCTGTAAATGTGTTCTCTTCAATATTTTCTTTTTTCATTTAATTTGCAGAAGAGAAATTTTCTTTTCTTCCCCACAAATGCAGTGTGGTGATACTGGCTGTCTTCTTGGGCAGGATGCCTAAGTAGTTAATTGTTCAGTCTCTACGTAAGAATCACTTTGCCCAGCAATGAAGCACAATTGCCTCTAGGGTACAATGCAGCAGCTGCTGAGCAGCAGCAGCTCTGCCACCATCAGTTTGGGGCTGGCTGAGAAAGGGGACAAAAATCCATTTCCAAGGAAGGGAAGAAATTGGTGGTCTTCAGGCAGTGGCAATTTTAGTTTGCTGATGTGGCTTTGCCCCTGCTGACATTCTCTCTTAGTTCACGACACCTCCTTTATAAATAACTTCAGTGTTTTCTTCCTCCTCTGATCTTGGCAGAGTTAGTTTTTGTCCACTGCCAGTTTCCCTCCCCTCTTTCTAGTTAATTCCTCTCATTGTCTGCTATTGTGCATGGTAATTTTCAGTTTGAAGTCAGCTGTCAACCAGAGTTTTCTCTTGAACATTTAGAGTTCATGCTGGCATTTTATGTTCCTCTATGCCTAATGGAAGTCCTTTAACACGCTGAGGGAGACAGAGGAGTTTAGAGAAACTGATGGGCTGTGAGAGGGGTTGGAAACCCCATGCTAATGAGTGGCAAGGGACAGAAGCAGAGGCTCACAGAGCTTTCTAGTTAATTAGATTTGGTCATATGACCTTTGTGACTCAGCCAATTGCAAGAAATAATTAGCCACACATCCCAGGTTGGAGGCCTTCTGCTGGTGCGTCCAGTGAAGTGAAGTCTCTGAAGTGTGTCTGCAGAAGTGAAATCTCTGCTAGGGTTATGATTGCAGGGCCCCTCCTCAACTCTATTTTTTCCAGGATTCCCTCTTAAACTTTCCCAGTGTAAGTGCATTTCTTTTTTCTCTGGATGTTTATTCTTTGTACTCAGCAAGGCATTGCATGCAGTCATTTGGCATCCTTCTGTTAGGCCCTGCAGGAGAGTCTTGACTGTGAAGAGTGGTTTGCTTTTCTCCTGAGTTTCACTTGTGTCTTTTCATTTAGATTTGGTCACCGCTGTCCTTACCATACTTGTGTCCAGGACCTCACAACCTTTGCTTTCACCCCTCTTCCATTTCCCTCCATTTCTTCCCCTGCCAACCATGAGTGGACATTTTTTTTTTTAAAGCCAAGTGAATTAAAACAAGCACTAAAGGAGAACAGTAAGACAGTACAAGGAAGGAAACGGAGAACTCTTTGCAAAATTTGAGTCTGCACAGTGATCGAAAGAAAAATGCCTCAACTTTTCAGTCACCTTGCCCAAGTTCTTGCTTTGTAACCCATAAACAACGACAGGCAGCAGGGAACCCAGGGGCCACCTTCAAGATAATCAACTGTCCTGTTGTCAAGACAGGAGAGCTTGATTTCTGCCGGGCAGTCTTTCTAAGATTTAATATTTCACTGGCAATT
The DNA here is from genome assembly GCF_027409185.1 of Cynocephalus volans. Lineage (NCBI taxonomy): Eukaryota > Metazoa > Chordata > Mammalia > Dermoptera > Cynocephalidae > Cynocephalus > Cynocephalus volans. Next base: position 76,363,476 of record NC_084473.1, read on the forward strand.
TTAGGATACCAGGCCCAAGAGACAGATGCTCCCCCAGGTAAGAACCTGAATCACCCACACAAGCACACACAGGAAGCTTATCTCAGTACTTGTAATGGAATTGGTTTGTTCTTCCAACTAGATTGTAAGGATGCTTTCTTAACTTTCATACATCTATTGCATTGAAATGCATACAGTTGTCACTAAACACTCTTGAATTGTATATGGAATAATCCATTCAGCATTTATCGAGCCTTACTTTGCGCATTTAAGACCAGCTTATTGTCTAAAAGAAACATATATTTTAAAGTTCTAATAATGTTAAGCAACTGTATTGCAGCTTTATGATTAAAGTGGAGATTCCATGTTTCTTCTACTAAAAAGAATGGAATAAGTGAATGGAATACTTCAGGGATTATGTGGACAGGAATGTCACTTTGTAAACAGTGTGCCTGGTGATTTACAGCAGCACCACCTACTGTCTATCCCCTCCTACTCCTCCTCAGTGGACACATTTGAGGAAAAGACACTTAACCAAACCAGAGCTGGCTTTGTGCTGCTAAATGTTTCTATCACACAGGATTGATTTTGGTTATAGACGTGTGAACTCAAACGCCTCTAATTTAAAGTTGAGGTATTTCCTCAACCTTAAAAACTGTGGTGCCCCTGGGCACACTTGTGACCACAGACCTTCTCTAGTCATACTCACCCTCCAGGTAATTGATCTAATCTCATGGCTTTGTGTACCAGCTCTACCCTGGTGACTCTGGCAGTTATGTCTTTGGCCTGTATTTCATCACAGAACCACAGACTCACATATCCAACTGCCTACTATCATAGCTCCAGTGGGATGTCTAACAGACATCTCAAACTTAATATGTTCAAAACCAAGTTCCTGATTTATCTCTCCAGACCTGCTTTTGTTCTAGTTTTTTGTAGGTTGGCTCCAATTTCTTAGCTTATATTTGGAGTCATGCTCGACTCCTCTCTCTAATACCACGCATCTCTTCTGTCTTCAAATTCTGTTAGTTCTACTTTCAAAGTAGGTCCAGAATTTATATGTAGAATTGACTGTATTCACACAATTGCATAATTTGTAGAAATGAGAACTCTCTCTCTCTCTCTCTGTGTGTATATATACATATATATATAAATCTCTTTATATGTAAATCTCTATATATGGCAACAATATGGATGAATCTCACAGATATAATTTTGAAAGAGAGAAGCAAGATATAATTAAATATTATAATCTATGATTTTATTTATATGAAGTACAAAAACAGTTGAGACTAACCTATGCTATTAGAAGTTGGGTTGCCTTTGGAGGTTAGTGACTGGAAAGGACTGTGGGGGAGCTTCTGGGCTGTTACTTGGTGGAAATTAATTAAGGTATGTATTTATGATATATGCACTTTTCTATATATGATACCTCTGTAAAAATAATGTGGATGTACCTTGCTACCCGCCCTGATCCAAACAGCATCATCGCTTGACCAGATCCTGGTAGTGGCCTCATAACTGGCTCCCTTGCTATCACCATGCTGCCTACAGAGCACAGCCAGGGTAATCTGTGTAATATGTAACTCAGTTTATGCCACTTCTGTTCAGAAGCCTCTGGTGGCGTCCCATCTTTTGCAGAGTAAAAGCCAGAGGCCTTACCAAGCCCCACCTGATCTGCAGACTGTCCTCAATTCTCTGGATTCACTTTCTGTTACTCATCTCCTTTATCACTTGGCTCCAGCCACAGAGGCTGCACTGTCCCTTAATGTTGACTGCCTTTCAGCCTCAGGCATTTCTGCTGTCCCTGTATATGTTCAGGGTTTGCTCCCTTGCTCCTCTGACCTCTGCTCCAGTATTTTGTTACCATCTAGGCCTTCCATGGTCATCCAATATAAAATAGCACTCCTGCAACTACCCTTAACACACTTACTGTCTTTTCACAGGAATATTATTGTATGACCAACAACATTTCTATTTTGTTTATTATTTTTCTATCTTTGCTAGAATGTTTAATCTACAAGGACAGGGATTTTTGGTGTTTGTTTCTTTTTCCTTTTTTGCATTTTCAGTGCCTAGAGCAGTGCCTGCCACCTAGTTAGACATCAGTGAGTAGTTTTTGAATAAATGAAGGCAGCTGTGAAACAGGTACTTAATTTAACAAGCACTATAGTACTTACTAGATCCTATGATCTGTTATTTCTAACTTTGTAAATATGTCCCAAAGAAAAAACATTTTAAAATAGCTATTTTTATAATATCGTTTACATGATCTTTTCAATTGCCATACACAAGTGATTAAAAAAAGGGAGGACTCAGCTAAAAAGTGTTTCTGAATGATTTATCACATATGGAAAAGAAATGACCATGTTAACATGAAACAATATGTAAATAGAAAAGCAGAGCATAGAACAATAAGTAAACATGGATCATAATCGTCTAATTTTATTCATTGAAATTAGCAAAGGTGGAAAGAATAATTTAATTACGTTGTATATTTTATTTTTGACCCTAAATAAAGAGCCTCGGTTTTTGTCTAGGAAAATAATTTTTTTTCAATTTTACACATGTAATATAAAATGTAAGGTCATAGATTAAACACACCCTATGTTAAGATTTACTGTTGAAACATACAGTTTATTTTTACCTTGGAAAGCAAATAAATGAAGAGGTTTCTTTTTTTTTTTTTCTTTTTCTTTTTTCTTTTTTAGAGGTATGGGGGGACCAGGCATTTCTTCCAGAAGAGTGGGCGGAGGTGAAATGAGGGCCACACTTTAAGGATAACCATAGTAGACTCTCCTCAGCTGCTTTGGGACACACTAAGAAATTCAGCTAAGATGTACCTGTCACACACAGTACTAGTGCACTTCCCAGAGGATACCATCTACACATGTTTCATTGTGATACTTACTAACACGTGTGCCATTTGGCAGCAGTTTCTTATTACTTCTCTCCAACCTGCCACTTTTTTCTTTTTCTTCACTTCACATGTCTAGCTACACGACCACACTAGTTGTCGGGCTCTTTTACCTGCTGGTAATCCTGTCGACTGAGCCAATTGCCGAGCTAGGGCTGGGTCTGGTGCTCCCAGACCCCTCAAGCTCATTGTCCAGACTGTGTCACAAACCCTTCACATGCCAGGCTGGGTCACCAGACCCCTTCACGCAGGTCTATGAGCTAGGTAACTGGCCAAAAGGTCCCTGGAGCCATAGGTTGGAAAGCATGGCTGCGCAGGGCAGACGCCTGAGGCTGATGCCCACCCACCTGCTTCACTCAAACTCCTTTCTCTCCCTCTCTCTCTCTCTGTCTCTCTGAAGAACACAAGAATAGCAACAAAACTAAAAAGATACATTGGTGCTTATGCACAGTAACTCTACACACACACACACACACACACACACACACACAATTTGCTTACAGTGAATGTGCTAAACCACACCCAACGGGACTGGAGGTGAGGGCCTTGACCAAACTATTCTATTTTCCCAACATCCCATTATCTAACACATTAAATTTCTCAGTATTCTTCAACCCCAGAATCCATTGTCACCAAATAAGTGTAATCATTCCAGCTACACTCTTTATCCATCTGGGAATTTTGCTTTGCTTCTTTCTTACCATTAAGTACCATTTTTTCACTTTAAGACATTGAATTAACTATCAAATTCAATCCCTCAACATGCTTTGGCGTTATCTCCCATATAACCTTACTCATTCCTGCTTTTGTATTCTTCACCCCTATTGAAATCTCATTTGGATTATTTTATTTGAAAATTGGTGTTCAAAAATAGTCAGATGACCTCAGTGAAACATGCTCTAAATCATCCCTGCTTCAAAATAATCACTGCCTTACTTTGAATTGCCTTTATTTTAAAGATAAGTTATATTACCTGTATAATGCCTTGTATTTGCTTCATTTGCTTTTATTCTTATATATAACTTTTTTTCCAACTTACTATTTTACCAACTTCTTTAAAAAAATGCGATTCTTATAGCACTGAAGTGCTGTATGAGGGTAATTCAAAAAGCTTATGGAAAAATAGAATTAAAAGGTAATACAGATCTTTCCATGAAACTTTTTGAAGGACCTTCGTACAATTAAGGACAACCCACTGAATTAGTCAAGACATTTTTGTATATAATGTAGGAGACATGGGGAACAGTGGTAAAAATGAAAAGCCTAGGTGGACTGTTGGTATAATTCATAAAAGACAAAGTAAGTAATCTTGTTAATTTTTAAAAACAAATTCAAAATGATTATTCCTGTAATAGTTTCCTGTTGATGCTTCAACATGTTTAGTGACTTAAACAACAAAAATTTATTATCTTATAGTTCTTGAGGTCAGGAGTCCAAAATTAGTCTAACAAGCTGAAGTCAAGTTGTTGCAGGCTGGCTCTCTCTCTAGGTTCTGGGAGATAATTGGTTTCCTTGCCTTTTCCAGCTTTGAGATGCTACTTCATTTGTTGGTTTATGGCCTTCTTTTTTTTTTTTTTTTTTTTTGATGGCATCACTCTCATCTGCTACCATTGTCACATCTCATTTTTCTCACTATTCTCCTGTGTCTATCTAATAAAGACCCTTATACTTACATTGGGCCCACTAAGGTAATTCTGAAAAATCTTCTCTCAAGATCCATAGTTTAACTATACCTGCAAGTTCCCCTTTGGTGTATAAGGTAACATATTCACAGGTTTCAAAGATTAGGACATGGAAATTTTGGGGGGCCACTATTTTGATTGTCAATCCCTACTAATGCCAATCTCACTGACTTGAATGAATGTGAAAGAAGTTACTTTAAATACACTAGAGGGTGTGTCCAACCTGTGGATTTTATCTCTCATGCATGTCACTGTAGACAAATAGTTTGAACTTCTGTTTTGTACCAAAACATCACTGTTTTGTTAGGCAATGATGAACTTTCAATGCTCTATAAGCAGATGAAGAACCTGTTCTTTATTTCACAAAAATAATAGGTGGAAGATTGGAGGTTGGTTGGAGGTCAGACTTAGGTGTTGAAAAGCCTAAACTCAGAAATGAGTGGCAATTAAATTGCAGTGTAGTAGGATGTTTAAGAGACATCCTAGAGATGATTCTGTGCTGAATTGGAAGTGTTTGTAGGGAAATAAGGATGTTGAGGATGCCTTTGAAGTTTTTAGCTTAGGTGGCAGGATAAGAAATGACAACATTGATGACTTTGAATAAATACAGTTACAGATGCCAGTGACACACATCGTACCAAACTCAGAATCAGAGGTAGACAGTCATGTAGCAGAAAACAGATGGCATTCAGACTGGCAAATATGTATTTTGGGCTTAATTTGAAAGGTCGAGGGATGCCTACTTCAGTGAGAGGACTCCAAAGAATGTTTGCATGCATATATGCATACCTACACACATACATATATGTATACATACACACTTCTGCATATATATACATGTACATACATGCATGCACACACTGTATTGACTTGAGTGACCAGGGCAGAAAAGCATAAATAGTTGAAACTTTCAGATATCAATGCTTTTTTGAATACAGACATTGCTCGCATTTCAGTCCATGCAGGTGCAAATTCATTTTATAATCTTGCTTTGCACACATTCCATGCCCAGTCTTATCTAAATGTGGAAAAAATAAGCCTTCCAGTATACAAAATTGAGACGATGTGGATCTTGCACTCAAAGAGTTTAATGTCTAATGGTGAGACAAACACATGCTATAATGATACAGTGTCAGTTGATAAAAATAGTAGTAATTGCTAATATTTATTAAGATTAAATCATATGAGGTCAGCACTATTTAGCATTTTTAACATGTTAAAATTAAATCTCACAATCATCATATGAAGTAAATGCTGTGTGCAAAGCATATAACAAGAGAAAATGTTGACAGCTCATTCCTACACCAGTCAAACCCGAGTGAGCGAGAGAAGTGTTCATAGGAGCTAACCCTTGAAATGAGACTTCATGGATGAAGTATTACAGGTCTACAAATGTGAAAGGCATTCAAAGGAAAAACAACATTTGAAAAAGCTGAGAGATTTGAGAACGCACAAAGTGTCAGGGAATGATGAATTTGCCAGATTTTAATGTACTGGAGGACAAATGACAACAGATGAGGCTTTTCAGGAACACGAAGGTCAAACCACAAAGGACACTGCAGCCATAGAGTAAGAATTTGCTTGGCATGACGTGTCTTACGGGAAGACCTGAATAATTTTGAGCAAGGGAGCAGGCTGATGCTGTTTGCATGTTAGCAGAGCCTTCATTGCAGTAAAGTAAATGACCATCTCTGGTGCATTGGTGGAGATGAGGAAGACAGGAGTCATGACCAACAGTAAGAGGTCTATTTCAATAATCTAGATTAAAAAAAAAAAAATGAGGGCTGGCCCGTGACTCACTCAGGAGAGTCCAGTGCTGATAACACCAAGGCCACGGGTTTGGATCCTATATAGGGATGGCCGTTTAGCTCTCTTGGGAGAGTGTGGTGCTGACCACAGCAAGTCAAGGGTTAAAATCCCCTTACCAGTCATCTTTAAAAAAAAAATGACGAGGATTGAGTCTATGTGGTTGTGCTGGCAGTGAAGAAAAGCATAGACGTGGTACCTTTTTATGCTTGAATTGAGAGCATGTGGTGACTGTTGTCAGCAGCACCTTAGTGGTAGCCGAAATCATAACAGCGGATGGGATATCTTAGGTAGAATTTGTAGAAGAAGGCATTAAGAGATATAAATGGAACCCTGGGGAAGAGGAAAAGAGGAATCTCAGCTGGGAACTGTTTAAGTGCTGTTAGAAAAATTACCAAGTGAAATGGTGTCAGAGAATCTAATGAAGGGAAAGATTCAAGAGAGAGGAAGGAGTTAACAGTGTCGAAGGACACAGAAACAGCCAGAGAGATAATGACTGAAAATTGTTCTTTGGCAGTTAAGAAAGTAGTTGGCAACCTTTGTGAGAGTGATTTAAATATGGTGGTGAAGGTGAAACGTCAAAGTAGTGGGTGTAGTTGTAAATGGACGCTGAAGACTGGAGACTAATGAATTGAGACATAATGACTGTTGATTAAATAAATGACCTTGTAAGATCTTTTGAAAGTAACTTCTGTGTAATGTTAGAAAAAAATGGGGTTGTGACATTTAAATGAAATTATTTAGAAATCAGAGTGTGAGGCCAGATAATTATTAGAAGAAACAAATAAACTGTAAATAGAACTACCAGTAATCTTCTCAAGTGAACATTTTTATCTCTCCTTTCATCCTCCCAATTTCCAGAGGTTTGTAAAATAACAAAACAGGACTTACCAATAGATCTATGTCAACAATAATAATGGGTCAGGATAATGTATTGAGATAATGTTGTTTCATTCTGACAGCATCTTCTCCTCTCTATTACAATAAGTTAATTAGGCATCTGTGTGGCTGGTCAGGGTGGGCCTTGTTATGGAGGATTTTTGTCTTATGGAAACATATAATTCTTGAAGGAATCATGCTACTGGGGAGAATAAAAGAAGATGGGGAGTACTTTTGAGATTAGAAGAAGTAGAAAGAAGTGGGAGTATTCTGCAAGACTGGGAAGCAGATGGAGGACTGTGTGCCCCGCAAAGACCAAACCCAGCACCATAGTCTAGCAGGATCACAAAGAGAGAAGTCCTCCAGGTACTCCTAGGGGGTTCACATTCCCAGCATTCCTAGGAGAGATTGAGACCCGGGTGCAGCAAGGGATCGTGTGTAATTTGAACAGTCAGCTGCGACCATTCTTGACTATATACCAGAAGCCCTTCCTCCAGTATGATAAAGATACCTGTATTATTTGTAACTCAAAAGAGGGGGACAAGTGACCTCCTGAATTGACAATTGAATTTCTTAGGAGTCAGATTTGAGAAAAAATAAATAATGTGACATTTTTACACGGTGCAGTTGTGGATATAAATTTACACCAGCTGTTATCATTCTTTGATTAAAAGGAAATATTTTGAGTTCTAATCAGGCCTATTCTTTCTCAGCTCTGGGAATATAGCCTTGTAGGTGACTGGCATTTTCTCTACTCTCATAGACCTTGTGTTGAGAGATACTTTTCCATTGGTTTCTCACATTTCTGCACATTGTTTGAGCAGAGGCAAGACTATCTTTTCAAGGATGTTTGTATAGTAAACAGCCTTGAAAATAGAGATACTGTCTCTCTCTAGAGCAGAGGACAAATATGTTTGCTATTTATAAAAGATTAAGTTTCTCTAAGCTTTCCCGAGGTCCTCTCCTGTAGCACATATGACTATGGGTACAAGCTTCCATCTATGATCAGCCCTGTTGCCCCAGGAAACTGTGGCAGACTATCTTTTTAGGTTGCAGTGTAACATCTTAGACCCTTTAGAATTCTTAACACTTTAAATTCTTCTGTGAAAGAAGAAAAAAGTAAATAAATAAAAATGATGCAATATAATGATAATTATAATAATAGCTAACATTTATTGAGCACTTTCTGTGTATTATCCACTGTGCTAAAATTTGCATTTAATCTCCCATTTCATCATTATAACAGCCAGTGTAGTAGGTTCTGTTATCATCCTCTAATAACTTGTATGGGGTCACACAGAAAATCTTAGCAGTGGGGTTCAGATACATGCTTGACTCAAGAAGTTGTGCTTTGAACCCCTAGGCTGTGGACATAAAATACTTGCAATAAAGTAATTCTCTTAGAGTTCATTCAAGTTTATTGTGTTCACTTTTCAAAATAAAATATGACAGCCTGCAGTGCAGTAAAGTTTATAATGAGGCCAGGTGGAGGAGGCAATCATCCTGAGAGTGACATGCTGAATAAAAAGAAGGCCTTGGGCTTCGATGTGTTCTTGCTCATTCTTACTTGACCTGCCACATTGCCTGGCACTGACTCATTCAGTGAGTCACCACTACCTTTTTCTAAAAATTAAACTTGTAAACTTTGAAAATAGTAAAAATATCCCAGACTTAGCATCACAATTATTGTTAAAGGTTGAATACTTCATGGTTTTGCAATATTAGAAAAATTACTTTTGATATTTCTTTGAGATCTGTCTTCCAGCTGCATGGGCAAAACAGGTTTTGAGATAACTTAGAATTTTTCCAAGGCTATTAAAATCCCATCTGATCCAGGCTGAGTGCACGCTGACCAGAAAGGCACCCTGCTGGAGAGGCCCGAGAGCTGTGGAGAACATGTGCCCCATGGCGCCAGCACGTGAATGAGCAGGTAGGCCTGGCCGCCACCGGACCCCATCCCTAGCCCATCTGAGTACATGCCAACCAGAGAGGTGCCCCGCCAGAGAGGCCCAAGATCCATGGAGACCACGCACCCAGCGGCATCAGTGCGTGACCGAGCAGGTAGACCTCGATGATGCCAGAACCCATCCCCAGCCCAGCCGAGTGCACACAGACTAGAGAGGTGCCCTGCCAGAGAGGCCCGAGTCCCATGGAGACCACGTGCCAGAGGCACCAGTGGGTGACAGAGCAGACACTGAGGCAGCCATGCCAAATTGGCAGCCCCAACAGCATCCTAGCCAGACAATAGTATCAAACCAGTGGACCGTGAAATCCCTTGCCACAATGACTAAACACCAAAGCAAAGATACCAGAAATATGCAAAATCAAGAAATTACACCACCAAAGCATAATAACTGTCAAGCTCTAGATCCTATAAAGCAAGAAGCCCTTGAAATGTTTGACAAGGAATTTTGAGTGATAATTCTAAGGAAACTAAATTAAATACAAGAAAACTCAGCTAGACAACATGATGAAATGAGGAAAAGTATACAGGACCTGAGAGAAGAAATGTACAAGGAAATCAATGCCCTGAAAAAGAATGGAACAGAGCTTGCCCAGGTGAAGAATTCATTCAATGAAATAAAAAACACACAAGAGAGTTTAACCAGTAGGCTTGCAGAAGCAGAAGAGGAAACTTCTGACCTTGAAGATGGGCTGTTTGAAATAACACAGGCAGACCAAAAAAAAAAAAAAAAAAAAAAAGAAAAAGAAAACAATTAAAAACATTGAAGAAAGTCTAAGAGAGATATCAGACAACATTAAGTGCTCAAATATCTGAGTCATGGGTATTTCAGAAGGGGAGGAAAAAGGAGATTGCATTGAAAATATATTCAACAAAATAGTGGCAGAGAACTTCCCAGGTATAGGAAAACACACAGATCTTCAGATTCAGGAAGCTCAAAGATCCCCAGCTGTATTCAACCCAAAAATGTCTTCTCCAAGACATGTTATAGTCAAATTGGCAAAACTCAAAGACAAAGAGGGAATCTTAAAAGCTGCAAGAGAGAAGGGTCAAATCACCTATAAGGGAGCCCCAATCAGACTAACATCAGACTTTTCATCACAAACCCTAAAAGCCAGAAAGGAATGGGATGATATATTCAAAATACTAAAAAACAGAGATTGACGGCAAAGAATACTCTACCCTACAAGGCTATCCTTCTGAAATGAAGGGCAAATAGTATATTTCTCAGACAAACAAAAACTGCAGGAGTTCACTACCACACAACCACCCTTACAAGAAATTCTCAAGGGAGTACTGCATTTGGTACCTGAAAAATAACTACCACTGCATAAAAACTCAAGAAAAGTCAAAACCCACTAGTAAAATAAAAATGCCAACAATGAAGAGAAAAAAAAAAGTTTATCTATAACCCAAAAAACAAACAAATACAGAAGTTAAACAGTAAATGAGAAAGAAAGGAACAAAAGACACTTAAGACATACAAACAAAAATCAATAAAATGCTAGGAGTAATTCAACACATTTCAATAACAACTCTTAATGTAAAAGGATTAAATTCCCCAATCAAAAGACACAGACTGACTGACTGGATTAAAAAGGAGGATCCAACCATATGTTGCCTTCAAGAGACCCACCTCACCTATAAAGACTCACATAGTCTGAGAATGAAAGGATGGAAAAAGATTTACCATGCAAACAGAAATGAAAAATGGGCTGGAGTAGCTATTCTTAATATCTGCTAAAATAGACCTTAAACTAAAAACCATAAAAAGAGATAATGAGGGCCACTACATAATGATAAAAGGATTGATCCATCAAGAAGATATAACAAACATAAATATATATGCACCCAATGTCGGAGCAGCCAGATTTATAAAACAAACTCTGTTAGACCCAAAGAAGGAAATAGATACTAATACCATAATAGCAGAGGACCTGAACACCCCACTGTCAGTATTGGACAGATCATCTAGGCAAAGAATCAGCAGAGAAACACAAGATCTAAACAACATACTAGATCAATTGGACTTGGCAGATATCAACAGAACATTCCATCCAACAACCTCAGAATATTCATTTTTCTCATCAGCACATGGATCATTCTCTAGGATAGATCACATCATAGGTCACAAATCAAGTCTCAACAAATTCAAAAAAATTGTAATTATCCCATGTACTTTTTCAGACCACAATGGATTAAAATTAGAAATCAATAACAAACGAAATTCTGGAAACTATACAAACACATGGAAATTAAACAGCATTCTGCTTAATGACATATGGGTCCAAGAAGAAATCAAGCAGGAAATCAAAAAATTTATTGAAACTAATGTAAACAATGATACATCATACCAAAACCTGTGGGATACTGCAAAAGCAGTACTAAGTGGGGGACTTATCACATTAAATGCTTACTTCAGAAGAATGGAAAGATGGCAAGTGAACAACCAAACACCTCACCTTAAGGAACTAGAAAAACAAGAACAATCCAAACCCAAAGTTAGCAGATGGAAAGAAATCATTGAGATCAGAGCAGAACTTAATGAAATTGAAACCAGAAAAATGGTACAAAAGATCAATGAATCAAAAAGTTGATTTTTTGAAAAAATAAAATTGACAAAGCATTAGCATGGCTAACTAAAAAAAGAAGAGAGAAGACCCAAATAACAAAAATTAGAAATGAAAAAGGTGATATTACCACTGATACCTCTGAAATACAAGGAATCATTAGAGACTACTATAAACAACTATATGCCAACAAATTTGAAAATCTAGAGGAAATGGATAAATTTCTGGACACACACAAACTACCAAAACTGAGCCAAGAAGGTGTAGAAAATCTGAACAGACCAATAACAATAAAAGAGATTGAAGCTGTTATCAGAAGGCTCCCAATAAAGAAAAGCCCAGGACCAGATGGAATCACAGCAGAATTCTACCAAACATTCAAAGAGGAATTGACAACAATTTTCTACAAACTATTCCAAAAGATTGAAACAGAGGCAATTCTCCCAAACTCATTCTATGAGGCAAACATCACCCTGATACCAAAACCAGGTAAAGGTACAACTAAAAAAGACAACTACAGACCAATATCCTTGATGAATATAGTTGCAAAAATCCTCAAAAAATACTAGCTTACAGAATACAACAACACATATGCAAAATTATACACCATGATCAAGTGGGATTCATCCCAGGGTTGCAAGGTTGGTTCAAAATATGAAAATCGGGCCGAGCCCGTGGCGCACTCGGTAGAGTGCTGCGCTGGGAGCGCGGCGACGCTCCCGCCGCGGGTTCGGATCCTATATAGGAATGACCAGTGCACTCACTGGCTGAGTGCCGGTGACGAAAAAACGACAAAAAAAAAAAAAAAAAAAAATGAAAATCAATAAATGTGGTACACCATATCAATAAAATCAAACACAAGGACCATATGATCATCTGTATAGATGCTGAAAAAACATTTGATAAAATTCACTCATTCATGATAAAGACTCTGTACAAGTTAGGTATAGATGGGAAGTATCTCAACATAATTAAAACCATATATGATAAACCCACTACCAATATCATCCTGAATGGGGAAAAGCTGAAAGCTTTTCCTTTAAAAACAGGAACTAGACAAGGATGCCCACTCTCACCACTCCTATTGAACATAGTGTTGGAAGTACTAGCCAGAGCAATCTAAGAAGAGAAGGAAACATAGTGCATCCAGATTGGAAAAGATGAAGTCAAACTGTCCCTGTTTGCAGATGATATGATCCTATATATTGAATAGCTTAAAGCCTCTACAAAAAAAATTCTTGAAGTTGGTAAATGATTTCAGCAAAGTTTCAGGATACAAAATCAACGCACGAAAATCAGTAGCATTTCTAGTCTCCAACATTGAACATGCAGAAAGAGAAATCAAGAAAGCTTTCCCATTTACAATAGCCACCAGAACAGTAATATACTTAGGAATAGAGTTAACCAAGGATGTGAAAAATCTCTATAATGAGAACTACAAGCCACTGCTGAGAGAAATTAAAGAGGACACAGGAAGATGGAAAGATATCTCATGCTCTTGGAATGGGAGAATCAACATTGTGGAAATGTCCATACTACTCAAAGTGATATACAAATTCAATGCAATCCCCATCAAAATTCCAATGACATTTTCTCAGAAATGAAAAAAACTATCCAGACATTTATATGGAATAACTAAATACCACACATAGCCAAAGCAATTATGAAGAAAAGAAGGAAAGCTAGAGGCATAACACTACCTGACTTTAAACTATCCTACAAAGCTATAATAACCAAATAGCATGGTACTGGCATAAAAACAGACACACTGATCAATGGAATAGAATAGAGAATCCAGAAATCAACCCACACACCTACAGCCATCTGATCTTTGACAAAGGCACCAAGCCTATACATTGGGGAAGAGACTGCCTCTTCAGGAAATGGTGCTGGGATAACTGGATATCCATATGCAGGAGAATGAAACTAGACCCATACCTCTCATGATATGCTAAAATCAACTCAAAATGGATTAAAGAATTAAATATACACCCTGAAACAATAAAACTTCTTAAAGGAAACATAGGAGAAACACTTCAGGAAGTAGGACTGGGCACAGACTTCATGAATATGACCCCAAAAGCATGGGCAAGCAAAGGAAAAATAAACAAATGGGATTATAGCAAACGAAAAAACTTCTGCACAGCAAAGGAAACAATTAACAGAGCTAAAAGACAACCAACAGAGTGGGAGAAAATATTTGCAAAATATACATCTGACAAAGGATTGATATCCAGAATATACAAGGAACTGAAACAACTTTACAACAAAAAAACAAGTAACCCAATTAAAAAATGTGCAAAGAACTAAATAAGCATTTCTCAAAGGAAGATATACAAATGGCCAACAGGCACATGAAAAAATGCTCAACATCACTCAGTATTCGGGAAATGCAAATCAAAACCACACTGAGACACCATCTCACCCCAGTTAGGATGGCTAATATCCGAAAGACTGTGAATGATAAATGCTGGCGAGGTTGTGGAGAAAAAGGAACTCTCATACATTGTTGGAGGGACTGCAAAATGGTGCGGCCTCTATGGAAAATGGTATGGAGATTCCTCAAGCAAATGCAGATGTATCTACCATATGACCCAGCTATCCCACTGCTGGGAATATACCCAGAGGAATAGAAATCATCAAGTCGAAGGTATACCTGTTCTCCAATGTTCATTGCAGCACTATTCACAAATGCTAATAGTTGGAACCAGCCCAAATGTCCATCATCAGATGAGTGGATAATGAAACTGTGGCACATCTACACAATGGAATACTACTCAGCTATAAAAAAGAATGAAATACTGCCTTTTGCAACAACACGAATGGACCTAGAGAGAATTATATTTAGTGAAACGAGTCAGACAGAGAAAGAGAAATATCACATGTTCTCACTTATTTTTGGTAGCTAAAAATAAATAAATAAATACACAAAAAAATGGGTTGGGGGGAAGGGAAGAAGACACAACAATTACAATTCCTTGAGGTTGATATGACAAGCGAACAGATATGAGAGATATGAGGTTGCTGGGAGGGAGGGGTGAGAGGGAGTAGAGAGGGAGGTTTCGGTAATGGGCCACAAAATCAGCCACATTGTATATTGACAAAATAAAATTAAATTTAAAAAAAAAGAAAGAAAAATTACTTTTTCTGCTCTGCAGTTTTCCAATCAGTAAAAGAAAGATATTGATACTCATGACACTGTCAATTGTAAGTGATCAACAAAATGCCATATTTATGAAATCTAAAGAACCTTATCAAATAAAAATGTATATAAATACATTTATTTTTATAATACCCAGACCAGACATGCCTTATGATTTTATTAGCCATTTATTACATAATACAAATTTGATGATTACATTTCACTTCCTCTACTACACTTATTTTTTTATTTAACAGAAATCAGTGTAATATCTTCTATGTGCTAAGCTGGATAAATATTTTGCATAGCATAGAGGGAGACTTTTGGGTGGTATGTGTGTTTAGTATGGTGACAAGCCAGAGAACATGGGCCTAACTGGAATATCTCTGGTGAGCAGCAAGGTGACACGATCCAGCAATCCCAGTTCTGGGCATATACCCAAAGGAATGGAAGTCATCATGTCAAAGGGATACCTGCACTCCCATGTTCATCACAGCTCTGTTTACAATAACCAAGATATGGAACCAACCTAAATGTCCATTGATGGACAACTGGATAAGGAAACTGTGGTATATATACACCATGGAATACTACTCTGCCATAAAAAAGAATGAAATTCTCCCATTTGCAACAATATGGATGAGTCTGGAGAAACCTATGTTGAGTGAGATAAGCAAAGCACAGAGGGAAAAATACCACATGTGCTCACTAATAAGTGGGAGCTAAGAGAGAAAGAAGGAAGGAAAGAAAGACCACTGTGGTGCCTTGGGCTTGCAGAGGGAGAGAGTATACCTAGGGCTGAGGGGTAGGGTGGGGTGAGGAGGGAAATTGGGAATTAATTGGGTAGGAGACACAGGGAATAATTGCAATTTGTTGTAATGGACATGCTGATAGTATTGATCTGGCCATCACATCTTAGTTACAAGTGGTGACGGCCAGCTTTGCACCCCATGAATATCCATTACCAATAAAACGAAATAAAAAAAAAGAAATGGATTGTGATGAGTGTAGAAGAGGGACCTAGTGTTAAGAACAATATTGCCACAGTTTCAGAAATGCTGATAGATGACATGAGACTTGGATTAGAAACAAAAGCCTTTGTTACTCACAGCACAACATGCAGTATGAACTTTATATGTATGTGGGACCTCCTTACCCCAGTCTCATGGGGGTGATACAGAGGGGCTCAGGTGGAGCTGGGCATGCAGTGGGGCTGCACCTCTGCTGAAGGAAACCAAACCCTTATACTACACAGCAAACACACCTACCCTTTGCTCCCGAGGGAAACATTTTTATTGTGTGAAATAATAAGCAAACCTGCCTTCTATTCTCTCTGTCTTCCAAGGCTGTTTACTACACCAGCATCTTTAACAAGATGGTCTGGAACAGAGTTAATGCCTCTGTTCACAAGAGCAGAGGAAAAGCGAGAGACCCATGTGGGGAACTGTCTCCCAACGTCCAGATGAAGGGGAGTTATCTTAAAGTGAATCTTAGCCTCCTTCACAATTTGGTCTTGGGATAATCCAAACTGTAATGCAGAAGTTACAGTATATAATTAGATTTTATCATTGCATGGGAATTCTCTATTCTTCATTTTTATTTTCATCTCTTTTTCCACCTGTTCCCAGTACCATACTCAAACGTACACACACACAAGAAGGACATAAAATATGCAAAAAAGAAGAGGAAAGTATGAGATGGAAGTAAGAAGGGCAAAGGAAATAAGACTTCAGAGAACAATAAATGAGAAAAACTGGGATTTAGAGTATTTCAACATGGCCTGAGACATCTGTAAGATTTGAATGCTTAATATTAACCTCAAAGTGAGCATTTATTATTTATTTTGTAAATATAAAAAGCTGTACATATTTAATGTATACAACTCAATGAGTTCTGGGATAAGCATATACCTGTGCAATCATCACATCCATCAAGGTCATAAACATACCTATCAGCTCCCCGAAGTTTCCTCCCTCTTCCTTCATTGTTATTATTATTACTATTATTATTGTTTGTGGTATGAGCACGAAAGATAAGATTTACCCTTTCAGCAAATTTTACACATAAGTATGATTGGCTATATGCTCTATGCTGTGCAACAGATCTCTAAAACTTACATATCTTGTATAACTGAAACTTAAATTGAGCATTTAAATAAGAATATATGCCATGATTAAGAGTATAGTGTGTATATTTGGGCAAGACATAATGGGTAGGATAAGTCTACCTTGTTTAAAACCTAAGTCTGGTATATTTCTCAGTACATACCATTGACTTCACCATCTTTCTTCAGGCTTCCTTTTCAGTTCACCATTATGAATGTGAGCATATGGATGTTATGTGGCTGATTTGACTTCTAATAGTGGAAAAAGACAGGCTCAACTTTAGTATTTGTGGGGCCGAAGGCAATAGTACAACTAGACTTTTGCCATATATCTAAATATTTTATGAATCCAGCTAACAAAATGTTAATTGAAATATGTTCTAGTCTCCTATCTTGACAAGCATACTTTCATAATAGTTAAAAATATGTGTAAGCCTATACAATTTTTAAGACAGAAAGTCAGCAAAATTTTAAGGTCATTTAACTTTAAATGTTACTGTCCAGTTTAGTGTTCTGTTTATGGACTGCATAAAAAAAAAAAAAAGTCAATTTATACAACTATGCTATATTTTTATAGAACACTTATTTTTCTTGCCTTGATTTCAGCAAAATCACAAATCATTATAACATTAAAGATTTTTATGTAACTTGTGTTTTGTTGAGAGTAAAAATCTAAAAGATTAAAAAATGTAATAGTAATCAAAGTGCATACAATTTAAATGTTTTTCAAAAATTAAAATAGAAGTAGTATAAAAAATATTAAATATTTTATATATTTATATAAGAAGTTACTTTTTCCCTAATATTTTAAATTAGCTTGTAAAATTAAAGGCCACAATAAAAAACATAATTAATAAATATTAAAATTTTAAATCAATTATATTTAAATAAAGCTGAAAATCTTATTTACTGTTTTCAAGTTAAATTAAATCCATTAAATTTGTTTTTGAGAAGAAATTATTAGCAATTGTACTACTCAGTGGCTTTCTAGTTGCCAAAATAAAGAACCTGGATCAATGCTTTACATAGGCCACACTGGGACCTAAATATATATACAAATTTAAGAGCACTATGAATTGTTTAATATAGTTCTGTGCCCATGTGCAACTGGTGTGAATACTGTGATATTTTGTGTGGAATTTAGAATCACAATTGGAAACAGGAAGAAAAGAAAAAATAGATATTCTACTGTGAACAAATGCTTCTCTATATGAGAATCTATTGTATTCATGCTATCTCAGGGGAAGGACACATTAATTAATTTGTCTTTTTATTGAAATAAATGTTTCTCTTCAAATCTCTGTGTGCTCAGGAAAAATATCTGTTTCTCGTAACACAAAAGAGTTCTTAGTATTTGGATGCAGTTGCCTTTTGTTTTGAGGACATTGGTGATGTATCTGGAAAGGGTTTCTCTGGGCCTTGAAAAGTTTTAGTCATAGAACGGATATTTAAGGATACAGATTTCACTGTGCCAGTGCTAGACAGAAGATCCCAAATGACAGGAGTGCATTTCTGTTCTTTAATAAATACCTTTATATATTTTCTGTGTTTGTGACATTTGGGACACTTATAAAGTGTTGCTTTGCCTCCCACGGATTAGTCACCCCTTTTCCCCTTGGTGATGGAGCCACCAAAGATTACTCAAAGCCCATCCCTTCTGAGTAGTGGGAAGCCCCGAAAAGGTGTTAATCTTCTGGAACCCTCAAGAGGGAGGCATTCCTTCCATTTGGGAAATTAACCATGAATTGGGGTTCTCTTCCTGCATTTATTCTCCAGACCAGGAAGTTACAGGAAGAGATCATATGTGGGGTTTTTGCTAAGTACAGTTTAACTAGAGGCATTCCATAATGCAGTTTTTGAGAAGTTAAGTTGATCCACCAACAAAAGCTTGATTTTAGCAAATATTCTCTTCTTACAGCAATTTCCCAGTATCTTTACATATCAATCAGTAACCTGTCTGTCTTTGAGCCAGCAACCTTGCTGTGTTACAATTTTTTAATCTTACAACGGAGACTATATAGCCTGGGGAAAATTTCCTGTCCTTTGCAAGGTCAATATTTGAAACTTCAAGGCTTTGGAAAACGAGGCCCTCTGAAGTACATTTATTTTATGCATACTTCACAATAAAGGACCTATAGATGGGCCCATCTCAGCATTCTAAGGGCAGAGGCAGACCTTGTAAAATAAAAAGAAAATTAGGTATGCAATCTTTCTTGCACTTATGAAAGCTTTTGACATTATCCCTTCAAAAGTCCCTTCAATAGCTATTTAAAAGTGGTCTAAACTATGCCCAGGTTGGTGATAAACTTATAGATAAATAAGTGCCTCTCCTATCCCTGCAAAAACAATAACACTATCACCACCACCACCAAAAACAAAAACAAAGACATAAAAGGAAACCAACATGCACACACTTAAAGAGACATGGAGGCAAGCAGCATCCAACAAAGCAGAAATGGAGCTATCTGGGAAGCAGCAGATGAACCCACCAGGTATGTAATGGTTAGAGATGGATGGCTTTTGGCAGGTTCAGGGTTTCAAGCCAAGTAGGTGAATCAGGTTGGGAAGAAAAATGCGTATAGCAGCATCCGTTCAGTAAGGAGAAGTGCCTGCAGTGGGGTCAAAGTGGGTTACTAGGAAGGCAAATGCAACGATTCCTCCTTGGGTTTGCTAAAACCATGCAATCTCTTGTCTTTATGAGACATTCCTCGAGTATTGTGTTAGCCCTCCAGGAGATGGAACAGTGGGAATATGAGCTGGGGGTGATTCACAAAGTTCACAATCTAGGTATGTGCGTTAAATTGATTACTTTCAATGTGATTTGCACAGCCTTAATAGAAGGGCCTTATTTATTTTCCACCTGCAGCCGTGTTGCCAAAATTCTCATTAAGGTATCTATATTATGGTCTTAAAAGTACCTTTCAAAATGTAAACAATGTGTAAAGGTGTAAAACATTGTCAATACTGCTATTAATGCTAAAGTGGTATGAAATGGGCTTTTTGTTGTTGTTGTTACACAAAATATTGGAGGGACTAAAATGAAAAAAAAAATAGATAATTAACACTACTGTTCCTAGTACCTAGGTAGTCATCTAACATGAGCTCAGGTGAGGGAGGGTAGGATGTGATGGAAAGTATGGAGGTCAACAGAAGCCCAAGCATGCCAAGCCTGGGTGGTCATCTTTAAAAAAAAAGGCAATATTGGTTTTGTTTCTCCTGTTTAAATGGGAGAGTTAAGCTTTCTTAGAATAAACAGTGGCTTAACCTAACAGAAAAGTTGCCTTTGTTTTTCTTGTGTTTGTAGATTGAAATTTCTTGATTTATGAAAAGAATTTGCAATGAGAAGTTAAACATTTAAACAGTTTTTAAAATTTTGAGTGAAATGTTTCAATTTCCTTATTTATAAAAATTAATGGGTTATTATTAGATGCTTTAGGATTGCATTATTCATTGGAGTGTATTTTAGTAAATGAAACCTAATCATTTCTTCTTCTTTATTTTAACACCAGTTTTTACATAAAATGTTTCCACATCCCGTCTTTCTGATACTAACTTATCCTTTCTCTGATACATATATTCCCTGAGAGAAAGGAGCTCTTTGGCATCAACCAGTCTGGAGGTTCTGCAAGTGTGCTCCCAATACCTGCAGTATCATCATTTCCTGGGAAGCTGTAGGATGTTTATACTACCCCAGATCTGCTGAATGAGACACTCTGCGGGGAGGACCAGCATCTGTGCTTTAACTAGACATCCAAGGAATTTGGAGCCACCAGTCTAGTCTGACTTACATCTCCCAATGAGGAAACAGATGCTAATTCCCTGGTCATAAGATTCTTAAGTGCTTCGTTTTTTTGTTTTTGTTTTTTTTAATCACTAAACTAAGCTTCATGTCAAGAACACAATTGTGAGTCTCTTCGTGAGTTTCAGGACTTTTCAATCCTCATAGATTTTCCACATCTATCAGAATCACCTAATAGTATAACAGGGCACTTTCTTTTCCCTTTTATCAGTTAGGTTTATTATTTTTATTTGAAGTTTTAAAATATTTTTAGCACAAAATACAGGATAGGAGATGAAGCACTGGGGTGAACAGGTTCTAGTAAAAACAACTAATTTATATAATAAGGCAAACTTTGTTACAAAAATAGTCATGCTTGAAGGAATAGTAAGTTACTGTGAGGCATCTAGAAATTATGATGTAACAAAACAGACTTAAAAGATGACTCCAAAGAATGCTGTATCACTAATGGAAGAGAGTAGATAGACATTTGAATATCTAAAAATGAAAGCAAGTGTGAAAGCATTGATACAAATTTCTGCAAGATGAGGATTTTGAATAAGACTTTGAGGATGTCAGCCTAGGATAACAAAGAGTTTTATAAAGTAGATTCTTCCCAGGACAGTGATTTCATTTGTTTTCAGTCCCAGAAAATAAGAAAAGGGTAGAATCTGGAGTCCTCAATTAATCTCTGAATCTTCTGAGGTGATGCGTGGAGAGTTGGCATGCCAGCACTAAAAACAGGTGATCTGATTTATTCTTGGAGAAAAGAGGATGCATTTCAGTCACATGGTACAGTTTCATTCTCTTTTCTTGTTCGCTCTGGTGACCCACAGCTCATATTTGAAATCTAGCCATTTGAGATGAGAGGAAGCAAGGGACACTTTCCTAGGCAGCTCCTGCCTGTAGTTCTGGCAGAGTATAAGGGTATTTCATAGTCACGGAAAAATGGAATTAAAAGATAATACAAAACCTTCCATGAACTCTTTGAAGACTCCTAGTAAAGCCAATGGTTTATGTCTCAGCTCTCAGTTATAATGCCGATGTAATCTCATACTTTATTTTTAACACTGCCAGTCTCATTTTCCCTTTTCTGATGTATGTTAATGACCCTCTATAAGATTTGCCTCCACAGATGTAGACTGAAAAGGGGTCTTCTTGATACAGTTTGAATGTTTTTTCCCCCAAATGTTCCCCTTGCCTTCTTGTCCAAAAGGGCATGTAGAAATAAGACCTATAATAGATATTGTGGAATAATCTCATCTTGTACAACCTATCAAGAATGCTGCAGAAGATTAAATTCCCCACCATTTTAATGTACATAAAGATTTGGAGGGATTAGTTAGGCTAATATATCTTGGGAACAAATAATGACACTTAAAAAGAGAGAGAGCAAAAGAGTTATTACTGTAGCTGATAAAATTTTTCTTAAAATTGTTTAGCATCATTGAACTGAAAAGAGCCTCAAATTCACAGTCTTAATGTCACATTAGCATATTCTTTACATTCTATAAGCTATATTCAATTTATTTTTCCACAGGGTTATGGTAGTGATCATTAGAAAATGTATTTTATTTTCTTTGTCATAAAGAAAGCAACATCATAGATACTGATGTAGGTCAGTAGTCATGGTAATAACTTACTCTATGTAATGGCAACATAATGCCAGTTTTTCTTAGAAGGGAAAAGTTCGGGGGTGTGCAGTTAGTAGTAAAAGAGGAATAATCAGATGATCTAAAAGACCAAATGGCTGATACAGTTTTTTACACATTACATAGGATTGATTCCCATGGAACTTCACATCCATATGTGGTTTAAACTCTGATTTATAAGTGAACAGATATGATGGGGGGAGGGGAGGGGGAGAGGAGTGGGTAAAGGGGCAAAATCAACTACAATGTATATTGAGAAGTAAAATTTAAAAAATTTAAAAAAACAAAGAAAACATATACTAGAAAATAAATAAATAATAAAACCCCCCTCTTATTTATGTCAATATTTCAGGTTTTGCTAAATACCATAACTTTGTCCAATAAAGAGTTCAAGAGAGAACTCTTTAAGAAGTGGGGTGTGGTGATTGTAATCAAAATTTGGGAAAAACATTTATAACAAGAGATTTTAAAGTAGTTTGGAAAGTTAGAAAACTAAGACTCTCTGGGAGATTCGTTTATTATATTGTGAAAGAAAAGAAGGCTGTGCTTCTGTGTGTGCGTACCATGTGCCAGACTTGTGCTAAACACTAAGGATAAAAAGTGCCTTTATCTTTTGGAGCTTGAATTGAATCAGCCAAAGAATTGTTCCATTTACTACCCTGAATCATAAAACTCCAGCTTCCACCTCTTTTCTAAATTCCAAGCAAGTGTCTTCCACTGCATTTAGATATGTGCACTCCCACCCCAGGTTTGATTCTGATTCTTTCTTTGAATGAAAATTGACTCCTTCTTCTGATTCTCATTTGCTATTAGTTTTACCTCTGTATGTCAGCATCTCAGCAATATGTCTCCAAAATTGAAAAATGCCTGAAATGCTAAAGAATCAGCTTGGATAGTCTTGACAGTGCACACCGCCTTATGGAAAACTAACTGTGTCTTTAGGAGTTTAGGGAAGCCAGCCAGCAATTGATCACTTCTACCTGAAGAAGAGGCAATAGCCAGGGATGATGGCCAAGAGGGACGGGCTCCAATTTTAGGAGGGCGTGTTGATGGGAGTCCCCCAAGAGCCAACTGAACTTCAGGCAGGAGCAGAAGAGGGAATGTTGAATAATCTGTACATTTTCTGATTACTTGCCTGCTGAAAGAAAATTTCAGTCTGATGCATGATTATTTGGGGGACTTAGCAGATGAGTGCCAATTATTATTTGGTTAAAATATTATTGTGACCGTTAATTGTTTGTATCTGGTCAGAAAGGCTCAGATCATTTGGGAATTATAGAAAGGGATTGTAGAGGTGTACTTAAAGGAACTAGTCTTTGGAACTTTAAAAAAATACTCAGTTGTTACTTCTAGATTAATATATCAGGAGAGCTATGAAGACATTTTTAGCCCAGAAAAATCTGAATGAAGATTTGTGCTTTTTGTCAGCCAAGCAAAGGTAATAGTGGGCAGTTTATGTGCTAATTGAAAGCCTTTAGAGAAGCTGGAAAGGGCTTGAGAATGATTTCTCCAAATTTTGATTTATTAGAGAGGGCAAACTGTTTTCAAAAAGGATGAGAGAATGTACTGCATATATCTTCTGCCCTGTCTCATACTCTTCAGCGGTTGTGGTGGTGACCAGCTTTCCACCGATATAACATAACAGCAGATGGCTCAGCTGTGTCTAGTTTCTCTTGCTTCCTGTCCCAGGGGACGTTTCTGCCATGGACTATTGGAACTCTTGGGGGAAACCATCTAGACTTTCTAAATCATGCATACCAGGCTGTTAATACCCTTGACAGAGGAAGGTAAGTGTGCTTCTCTGCGTTGGGTAGAAGATGGTGAAGTACATTCTACATGTCTCTGCAAGAGTTCCCAGCAGCATCAAGTTCCAAATCTCCACTGTAGGAGTCAGCTCAAAAACATAACAGTGGGTTGGTTTCCCCTTCTACCCTGTTTCTCTTTTCCAAGTTCTTCACTTTTCCTAGTTCTCCTGGGGATTGCCCCCCAAAATAAATTACCCACATACAGCCCTTTTCTTAAGGGGTCTGTTTGCAGGAATTCAGACTGAGATACTTTTTACCAAAAGCAGCTGTGAAAGCAAACCCTCAGGGTGAAATTCTGAACTGGTATGAATGAGATAAGGACTGTTAGGTAGAGGGGTGATACCCTGGGCATTTGGCAGCATTATAGTTACTTTTATTGCCTTACGGTGCATCAAGGGCTCCTGGACCCACTCTATGGTAATATCTTTGGTTCTTAAGTACAAAACTGGGATGGCTACTTTTAGCAGTGGGTGGAACCCCCAAATTAGTTCTCAGATTTATGGAGTAAAAGCCACATGCTAGGGGAAAAAAAAGAAAAAAAAAAAAAAAAAAAAAAAACAAGTAGAAGCCTCTGACCCCTCTTCCCAGACAAGATGAATCAGAACTGCATTGATTAGTGCCACCAGCAAAGACCTAAGGCACATAGGGGTTGTGATCCTTATTCATACACCATTTATTTCACTTGTATCACCCTTGAAACAACCAAAGGGATCATGGCACACTTGCCTCTCAGGCCACATAACCCGCATATCAGACAGTGCCATGAAGTGTGTGATGGTTAAGGATGCTGGGTGGCTGTTGACAACCCCCAAGAGGAGAACTGCAGTCCAGACTCCTCCGGTGCTATTGTATGCCAGTGCCTTCCACAGCGGAGGACTTCTCCAGGCCAAGACAGGGAGATAATCATTGAAGGAAGAGAGAAGGAAATGAAATGCAGTAGCAAGGCCTAAGGCACTAAAGATATGTTCTCATGGGGAAAGAAAGAAAAAGAATATTAATTCTAAAATCATTGAGGGCTAGAGACTTAAATGTATCTCTCTCAGAGTTGTTATATCTATTAATAGATTACAATGAGATAATCTATATGAAGGGCTGGCATTGTGCCAGTTACATAAAGGTACTTGATAAGTACTAGCTGTTATTACTCTTAACATTAATGACAAATTAGATTGAATATATTTCATAGTAAATGCTGATAAATAGTAGAATGAGTTCTGTTCTAAACAATCATATTAAGTAGCAAGAATTATAAAATATACCTGGGAAATATCTCACAGATTTTCTCAGGGACCTTTCTTCCAGGTCCAAAGGGATAATATCTTCAACATAAGTTATTGTAACGCTGCCATATTCTCACACAGAGTGTTTCTTCCTCTATTCATGGAGTAGAGCTATTAGGAATTAATTACTTCAAGAAAATTACGATGTTGCCAAATGGGTAATGTTGTCAGATAATTGAGTGATTTTAGTGCATCATGCCAGATATCACCGTTGCTTATTTTGTGATCCTTCCTGGAGTCCTGACAGCTCATATTCTTGGACTAAGTAACCCCAAGTGTTATAGTGTGACTGAACTGCTTTTGGTCCACACCGTTCCAGTTGCAGAGCTGGATGATGGGCCTTTTCCCACTCTTGAATGGTCTGTGAAGAAATTGATAATAAAGGGTATCATTATAGGAGTAGTTGGGGATACAAGGTGAAGCAAAAAGACTTTAATGGTAGTGAGAAAAGAGACTTGGAAGATTAATATCCATTTGTTTTAGCATGAAATGTGAGTAGTCTATGTTTACTGGTTCAGTAAAATATCTTAGTTACATGCTTTTTCACGTGTTACTGTTTATGACTTATCAGTTCTGGCAACAGAAAATGCTTTTTAAATTACTTTGGGCTGTATTATCTTTTATTTCCTCTTTCTGTTCTTAATGTGTGAGAATAAGAAAAGCTGACTTATGTTTTAATACCAGTTAAATGAGATGAAATAGGATAATGGCTTTGAAACATTTTGAAAAGTTAAAAGCTATGCAAAAGTAAGTTCTGATTAAATTTGATATTACATCTAATGTAATGATAAAAATAATGCTTTATTGGTAATAGTATTATTAGATTGGTATTTATTTGCACTGTTTTTTCACAGAAATTTTTGCAATTTGTATCATTAACATCATTTTTGAACAGTTAAATCTTTTTTGAATTGTCTCTCTCGCACATAGTTGATTTTATGTTCTGTTTTAATACTCTTTTACAGTCCTGAGAAAAAGTGTGCTTACTAAGTAACTTAAGCTAAGACTAGTCCCTTAAGATTCAGTTGGTCCGGTGAGAAAACATCAGACAATTTGGTTATAAGAATGTGTTTAAGTTTTATTACAACTTTCTATCCAAGAGAAAAAAACTCTGGTGGGCTAATTTAAAGAACCATTCTTGGTAGGAATATTTTATAGGGTAGGAAAATGGTTAGATAGTTATTGTTAGACTGATACAAAGTCTGAAAAAAGCCTGGATAACAGTCACCAGTTTCCCAAACCAAGTCTTAATTCTATTATATTAGATCAGAAAATTATTATTAAAAGATGATCAAAAATGCTTATTTTTTCCCAAAAGTTTAAAAATTGCAATCTCCATAATGTTCCCAGACACGGTAAAATATACCTGATTTTTTCCCGCAGTATTTTCAGTATATTTGTTCTTTTTATCATACAGTGACTATGCAATCATCACAGAAACATTTTCATATATTGCCACTTTTTTAAATCCTAAAAGTATATTTATCTTTAAACATGTACTTAAGTATTAGGAAAAAATCTACCAGATGCCGAAAAACACCATTGATTTTATTCTGTTCTGACCAGAATCACAAATACCTGGTCACACTTCATGATGTTTGTGTGCTGTTTTTTGTTGTTATTTTTTAGCAAAATAAAAATAATTAAAGCAATAGAAACATAATAAAAGAAAATATGTAGCTCTTATCTGGAGTTGTTGAATTTTCTCTGCAGCAGTGACCAATTCCTTTCTGTGATTCAAGGATAAAGCAAGTCTTGAGGTTAAGAGCTGCAGAGGGGCAAAAATCAATGGAATTTACAATTTGACTTAACCCTCATCATGAAACATGAGAGTAGATTATCCTAAGAAGCATTATAACCAAGTATTTTTCCATATATTTAAAGAATAAAATGAGAAAAATATACATAGGTTAATTTAAAAAGGCTGTATTGTCTGTAAAAATTTAGTGAATTCAAGATTGAGAAATATCTTCTTTGAAGAAGATAAAAAATTAAAACGCAAATTACAGCACTTTTTGGATAGCAGAGAGAGAATTGCTTTTAAAGTTGATTTTAGAACATGCTATGAATGTCGTGGAAGTCTCAAGTCTAAGCAGACAGGTGTCGGTGATACCCTTTAGGAGGAAATCGCCCCTGTGAAGAGTCTTGAAGAAGAGGGAGAACGAGCTGGTCAAAGTGGGCAGGAGGGCAGCAGGGTCCCCATGACCCAAGGGGCTGGGAAGTCTTGTGGGAAATGCACTATTAGTTGAACATAAAGAACATTTTATGGTGTCGCTGAAGGAGAAGATTGGCAGGGTAAGTTGTAGCTGAAAAGAGTCCTGTTCTGTTGGATGATTGATAAGCCCACAGGGCCTAGAGAATGAGTTTTCTACTAAGTATTATGCTTGAATAATAACTTCTGGTTAGCGAGCTCCCTGAGTGCTACATTATTCCAGTAATAGGGAGTATTCAGACTTGATAAGGCAGTAAGAAAAGAAGGAATAGCCCATTATTTTCAAAGAATAGTGGGATAAAAATTATCATCTGGGCATGTCTTTTTCATATCACTTTTTCATATGGTGTCAATATAAATTCTTCCTTCTCCTTGCAAACTCTTTAATTATCTATCACTCACTACCACTGTCCGTGGATTCAGATGACCTGTTGCAGTAGTTAACTCTGATTCATTATGGGCACAGAGTGGGGGCCAAGGCCACTCATTAGGGCTGGGCAGCCATTGGAGGTTTGTTTTTTTGTTTGTTTGCTTTTTTACTAGCATAGACATTTTAGAGTGACTGAATAGCTTTTAAAGGAGTGAGTGAAGGGGGCAGATTTGTATTTCAGATAGATGACTTAGGAGGCAACTCGGGTTGTTTTGGAGGGGAAGTGAGTGGTGCTGTTTGGGAAACTGGTACAGGCATCTGATAAGGGAAGAACTAGTCACTACAATGTTAGCAATAAGTAGAGAATGAAGTTATCTGTGAAAAGTGAAGAGATGAGCTTGCAGGTGATGGTTTGGAGGGGTTCCTGGGAAGAATGGGAGAGGAAGGTGACTGGGAGCCCTCTAACTCCTGCCCTACCTGTACCTGGCCCCTCACTGTCCACAGACGGACTTCCCTGCCCTCCTGAGCAGACAGAGGGCGCCATGTGCTCATTGCCTCATCCCACGTTCTCTGGACCTCAGAACCCTGCGACTGCCCTCGCCTGCGGTGCTCACCTCCTCCCCAAGGCTGAGTCCTTAGCTGGAAAGCTGGTGGTCTCCTGGAGGTGGCTCCTTTCTAAAACCCATCCTCCCTGCTGCTTGACAGTTATAGACTGTCTGGGTAAACCTCTTCTTGAGTTTAGCCCATGTTTCTATTTATTATCCCCTATGTGCACCATATAATAGATACTCCATGAAGGTTGGAACCAAGCTAAATGCCTAGTCCCCTTCTCATCCGTGTCCCAGCCCTGAGCAACTGACATGCTCAAGCATCCGTTATCCTGAAACAAAACTCTGTTCCTGATTTCTAGCCCCTCCAACTCTCTCGGGTGTCTCTTCACTACCAGATGACCTCTACTGTGCCCAGTCACCTTCACGCCTCATTTCTGCCCACCACCTTCCCTTGCCATCATTCCAATGACAATTGCTCTCACTTTGATCCCCTGCAAACACATTCTCATACAAAAATTTCTTCGTTTGCTCATCCAAGACAACTCAGTCCGTCTTTCTTTATTCTCTCGCTTTTACTCCTATATCACTTAAAAGTGATGTTTATGGAGGGTTAAAATCAAGCTTATGGTTTCTTTGGATTGTTTGCTAAGTTAGTCTTTTGTCATAGTCTGCATTTTTTCATATTAAAAGCATATTTCCTTATCTTAATTTCAAGCATTTTTTCTGCTTAGAGGTAGTTTAAATTATTCTTAGAAACTGAAAACATGCTCTATTAAATTTCACTTGACTTAATGCATTGTTAATTATTTTAAACTTAATGAATTTATTATATTTTATTCACTGTTCAAACAATACGTTAGTTCCTTGAGAGTTATTAAAGTTTCTTTTCAAAAAATGAACTAAAGTGTTACATTAAATGAATAGCAGTTACATTATACACTTAAAGGCAAGAAAGAGTGCTGATGTATTTAAAATCTTTTACTGAAGTTACAACTGTCCCATTTGGCTTTAAAAAGCACAATACTGATATATGAATTGTTAGTACTAAGATATTGTTCTCAGAAAAAGAAAGCTAAGAATGTTAGTAGGAAGTTACACTTTTCTGGTATGGTAACTGGATTTCCTGTTATTTTACATTTATGAAACTTCTTACTTTGATATCAAGAGATTATAAATGGATAACCCAAGCTTGCAAAATGGTGTTGCTTTTCATATTTTTCAAGTAGCTGATTGCTACCATCATCTCCCTTTAAGGATTCACTTTGATCTAATATATCAAATCTGCCTTTACAAAAATTGCCTTTTACATGGCACTTGTAAAACATAGTGTTTATAATTGAAATGCTGATGGGTTGTAGTTTAAAGTATTTCAGAACACTTTCCCTATAGGGAATATGTCTCCAAATTCCTGTCCTGGCTTACAGTGCCCTATATGATTGAGACCTTATCTACTGTTCCAGTTTGGGTCCCCCGGTGTTAGAAATGAAAAAGATTTATTGGGAATTACATGCATGAAAGATGAAGAGAAGGGAGCAGGAGTAGGAGCAGGAGGAAAGGAGGTTTGGTTAGGATGCACCTCAGACTGTGATGCAGCTCTGAAAATATCTTGGCCATGCCAGTGGGGAGTTTCAGTGCTAAAATTGCCCTTTAGAGTAGTTATTCAGTGAGCAGAAATGGTCAGACCAAAGCTGCTTAGGGAAAGCCTGTGGATTCCCACAGTGGATCCCAAAGCATCTGCAGCTGGAGGCTGTCACCTAATCCTGGCTCATCTTTTTATTTTCTTTACCAGTGTCTTTCAAAGACAAGACGTTTGTGTGTGTGTGTTTATGAAGTCCAGTTTATAAATTTTAATTCTTTTATAAATCATGATTTTGGTTTTGTATTTAGGAAATCTTTGCCAAACCCAAGGTCACATCAATTTTTTTTTTTCCGGAAGTTTCATAGATCTAGGTTTTACGTTTTAGGTTTTTAATTTATTTTGAGCTAATTTTTTGATTATGAGCAAGGCAGGGGCCCAGGTTAATTTTTTTATATATGGATATCCATCTGAGACAACATCATTTCTTAAAAAGATTATCTTTTCATCATTGATTGCCTCTGAACCTTTTCCAAAAATCAATTGATCATATATGTGGGGTCTGTTTCTGGAGTCTATTCTGTTCCATTGAGCTATGTATCTGTACTTTTGCCAATACTGCATTGTATCTTTGTAATAAATCTTGAAATCAGGTAGTGTGAGTCAAATTTTTTTTTCAAAATTGTTTTGGATATTCAAGTTTCTTTGCTTTTCTACATAAATTTTTAATCAGCTTTTTTATTTCAAAAAAAGGAATAATTCTGCTATGATTCAGATTGGGAATATATTAAATCTATGGATCTATTTGGAGAGAACTGATACCTTAAACACAGTATATCTCTTAACTGATTTAGGTCTTTTAAAATTTCTCATCAGCTTTGTAGTTTTCAACATACAGATCTTGTGTGTATTTCATTAAAGTTATGCCTAACTATTTTCAGTGCTATTTTATTAGCACCGTGCTCTAACCAACGGAGCTAACTGGCTGCCAGAGGTACTATTTTAAATGATACTTTTTAAAAATTTCAATTTCAATTGTTTGTCACTGCTCCATAGAAATACAATAGTTTTTTGTGTGTGTGCTTGCATGTGTGTGTGTGTGTGTGTGTGTGTGTGTGTGAGAGAGAGAGAGAGAGAGAGAGTTTGTGTGTCTGTGTGAATTGACCTCATATCCTGAGGTCTACCAAACTCATTAGTTCTAACAGCTTTTTTGTGGATTCTTTGAGATTTTCTACATTGACAATTATGTTTTTTTCCAAATAGGGATAGTTTTACTTATGCCTTTCCATTCTACATTTTTTCCTTTCTTTTTCTTGTCTAATTGCGCTGGTTAGGACTTCCATTATGGTGGATAGGATGATGAGCCCAGGCATCCTTGGCTTGTTCCTGACGTTAGGGGGAAAGCATTTAGTCTTTTGCTTTTAAATAAGATGTTAACTATAGTTTCCCCATAGATTCCTTTACAGGTTTAGGAAATTCCCTCTATTGCCTGTTTGCTAAGTCACTAGCATGAAAGGATGTTACTTCAAATGCATTTTTTTGCATCTGTTGCAGTGATCACAATGATCACAGAAAAGAAAAAGGAAAAAAAAATGGTTCCATGAAGATTTCATGGTCAAGCTTATGGTTTTTTAATTTAATTTAATTTAATTTTTTTACCATAATGTATAAGAAGCATCACGATCTGACTCCTGCCTACATCCCTCTAACCTCTTTACTGCCTACATTTACCTTCAGTTGTGGAACAAGGAATTGCTTGCATTTCTCTGAATACATCATGCTCATATTTAGCAATGATATTTGTAGTGAATGCTGTGCTAAGCTACCCAAATTTCCCATGAGGCATGAAATACCTATTTCCCAGCCTGAGAGTACTTCTGGATGATAGACCTCAACTGTCAGCCCTCCCCAGGAATTGCCTTCTGATGCACCTTGCATAAAGCCATGCCACCTTCCTAGAACATCCTGTGTCTAATGCAGCGACATAAAGACTCAGTCTGCTCACCCCAAAGAGGAATAGTAACACTGCAGGCTCAATTCAGAACCATCCCAACCTCGCAGGTTCCCATGGGTCACTTGAGACCTTGTTATGACTAGTTAGACTTGTTAGACATCACGACTATGGTTACCAACAGTGCCAGTTAGCCCACAGCTGAGAGGTTTCCCAGGTCACAAGACTTTCAGTGCTAAAAGTGGGAAGTCCTGGGAAAAGCAGGATGGCTGACTCTAAGCTTCACAGCCCAACTCTTCTCTCTTCAAAATCCTGTTTTACTTCTTTCCACCACAGGTGCCAATCCTGAGTGCATTGCAAGCAAGAAGGATGAAAGAGGGAAGGCAGGGAGGGAGGCAGTGGCATTACTGCATGAGAGAGTGACAGTGGCAAGCCTGGGGGTGGGAGAGAAGGCGGAAGAGAAGTGGGCAGATTCAACATTTATTTTAGAGATCAAGCTAATGAGTCTTATGATGAGTTGAAGTATGGCTCATGGGGGCTGCTCAGGATTGGGGTTGGACAGCTGAGTGAACAGGGGCATTATTTACTGGCGTGAGAAAGGTGGTGACAATTCACCATGTCCTTGATACAGTGAGGATTTCAAGTAGACATAAAGTTCCAGAGCTAATGAGAGGTCTGAACCGGTGATACAGAGGTGGGAGACGGGGACACCCAGGTTACAGTTAAAAGTCACAAAAATAAATAGGATTACTAGAAGAAAGTGCAAGGACCATTGCTCTGATGCTTTCCTGGATTTCAAGTTCTTTTAAGAATCTGATGAAAGCTAGGAACCTTCTTTTTGGAAAAAAAAAAGCACATTCTTGTAAGTGTTTCTATATTTTCTAGGGCTTTAATAATGAAGTACTGCAAACTGGATCGTTTAAAACAGTAGAAATGTGTAGCCACATGGTTCTGGAGAGTAGAAGTCTGAAATCAAGGCGTTGGCAGGGCTGTGCTCCCTCTGAAAACTTCCTTGCCTCTTTCTAGCTCCTTAGGGGGCTGTCAAATCCTTGGCATGTCTTAGCTTGCAGCTAAATCCTTCCAATCTCCCATACTGTTGTCACATGGCATTCTTCTCTCTGTGTGACTCTGTCCTCTTCTTACAAGAACACTAGTCATATTGGACTGAGTGCCCACCCTACCCTGGTATAACCTCATCTTAACTAATTATATATGCAATGCCCCTATTTTTAATAAGGTCACATTCAACTGGGGGTTGGGACTTCAATATAACTTTCAGGGGGACACAATTAAACCCATAACAATTTCATACCATTTTAAGAAATTAAAATGCTCATGAAGTCTGCCCTCCAAAGGCATGATGCCGGATTCACCAACATTCAAAGGATGGGTGCAGGAAGAGATGATGGCAGAGAGAATGAGAAGAATCAAGAAGAGCAGGGACATGTGTCTCCTCTCGAGGAAGACAAAGGAAAAGAGAGTTCAAAGATCAACAGAGGCCAGGCCAGAAAAGAACTGAAGAGAATCCCCTAGAATTCAAATGAGTCTATCCAATTGTCCGCAGGCCACTCCACACAGCGTGGCTGATAACACTAACATTAAATGTTAGCATTTTTGGTTTTCATGGAGCCAGGCACTATTCTAAGCACTTTTCATGTATTATATTATTTAATGTCACAACAACTCTATTATATTTTCATTTTATAAATGGGGGAACTAGAGAGTTAAAACAGCTTACAATAATACACCAAGTAGGCAAAAGGGCATCTCAGAACCTGACACGTTTGAGTCATAACTTCTGGCG
The DNA here is from genome assembly GCF_027409185.1 of Cynocephalus volans. NCBI lineage: Eukaryota > Metazoa > Chordata > Mammalia > Dermoptera > Cynocephalidae > Cynocephalus > Cynocephalus volans. Next base: position 76,397,497 of record NC_084473.1, read on the forward strand.
TCCCCTGTCATAATCTGTACCTTCCATTCTTCCCCATTTCAGTCATTAAATAAATCTTCAAGTCATTGAAAACATTTTTTTAACCGAAGTGGCTCTTTTCTTCATCTTATTTCATGGATTAAATGGATTCATTTTCTTGGTTACTAAAACCAGAAAATGTGGAGTGATATATTTCTCTCTTGTCCTTTTCTGACCTTTTCTAAGTTAATTCAGTGACCAACTGTTGTCAATCTCCTGCTTAAAATCTGCCAGTGGTTTTCCATTGCCCACAGGATAAGAAGGCTGTGATCAGCTCTTGTCTACATATCCAGCTCTGTCTCTCAAAGTGCTCCCTGTGGCACTATCCCCTGCTCCACCACCCCCACTCCCCAGTAATACTCTAACCACATTGAACCATGCATTGTGTACCACCCTTTCCCTTTGTTCTGTCTGTGGTGGGGTTTCCTCTTGCTACTTGGTGACCTCTCTTCGGATTTCAGCACCCAACCCACAGGAACCTTCTCTTAGGAGATCTTTGATGAGGCTTGTGTGAATCACCCAAAGCAAAATGAAAATGAGGAATACGTGAGCTTTGCCTTCAACATGCATTTGATTTTGTCATAGTAGGAGGATGTGAAAGGGATGGGAGAGAAATATACAAATAACTTGAATAGTGGACCGAATGTTAATGACAGAATATAGTGCTGACAACAAATTGTTGTTGAGTTATAAAGAAAGGAGACAAACCATCCAGCCAGAGGGCCATTCCCTCACAGTTATAGTATACCATCAGTATACCCTCTCCCCAAAAGGAAGCTTTGTAAAGGTATGTGATGAAGAACTTTATGCTGTACGGCTAAAATCACATTTACCGTCTTGCATATTTAGCTTCAATTTTTAACTTACTCTTTTCAATAAGCCTCATTAGTTCCAAGCTTATTTGCAGTTTTTAACTGCTCCTAGATATTTGTTTTTCTGAGTACTCTTTAGCTTAAAAATAATGGCTACAATTATACAACTAAAGCAAGCTGCAACAGATTTTGTTAAGAAATTCATTTTTTGTTCCTTTCATATTATTCATCTTTCATAATTTAGTATTGCCAAAGATAGTGTCTAAATATCAAAATGAGCAAATTTGTTGATTTTCTTTAATGGATATTGTGAATTCTCTAAACCATTATTATTACTGACCTTTAGGTAGGACTGAGGACTCCTGAACCCCAGAATTTTGATTTTAGTTTATTTATTGCCCAAGTTCTCCTTTAGGCAAATTATATAAAGGTTTTTTGTTGTTATTATTGTTGTTTATTTTTTAGGTTTTGTATACAGTTTTGCTGCAAATTTTATATCATATACTTGAGGATTTAAAATGCAGTGACAGAGATATCTGTCATTGCGTGCACGTATGTGTATGGGTGTATACATGGGTATATGTGTATATATGTATATACACTCCTATGTTGGTGCACCTTCTCTTAATTCCTTAGGAAATTTGACTCATATATTATTGCATTTTTTTTTTCTTAGCACAACTGGAATTTTCATCCCAATTCACTAGTAGCACTCAAAGCAAGGTATATTTTCAAAAGCAGAAGTTCACTTGCCAGAAAACACTGTGATGATAGCAAGCACTAAAACCATAAATGAAAGATGGAAGCTGTAGATTTCCCACTAGGCCGAACTCCTCATCTTTGGAAGGTCTTTCAATTTACTCATAATGGTTAAAGAATAGGGAATCTTCCACTCCGGGATTCCCAGGGGTCAAAGTGGTATGTTTCCTTCTAATTTTATACGTATGGGACTATACACACACTAAGTTATAGCCATTGTTTATATAATTGTATTGCTAAGAGAAGGAGGAAGGAAAGAAGTTTTGAAATTCACCATGTTTATTTTGAAACATGTCTGGAAAGTCTATTCGCTCCTCTTTTGACTTCAATAAATTTCAAGCTCCTCAAAATGAAGTAATGTGTGCTGGGAAATATGCTGCTTAGCTGCAGAGCTGCAGTCTGAACATAGGACCCCTGATCTCCCATTCAATATTTATCTCATCTTTCTTTTTCCATTATTAGTTGAAATATTACATAAGAAGTGGTTCTTCCGAACGGTGATTCTGTAGAAAATTTTTAATGGTTATTGTCTTTTACGTATTTCCTGGGATGGTTGGTTCCATTCCAATTAATATGTTTATCTCTTCATTGGGTTTTCATTGTATGAATATAGCATGAGCAAAATAAATTTCATTGTAATGTCATGAGAACAGATAACTAAACATTTTAATGGTATCTATATCCTTTCTTTAGCTTGTCACCATTAAAACAAAAACAATTTAGTATGAACTATTAATTCCCCTGAAAGATAAAGAGAATTCATTCAATCATTCATTCATTTATCAATTAAGCTTTAATTAAGTGTTTTTAGATGTGGAATACTCCACCAAAGAATGAAGGGAAAACAAAAACTAGCTTGAAGGCATAAAATTAGTTGATAACTAAATATATAAAAATTAAATAACAAAAGCAAGAATAAGATACAATCTATACTGCATACCAAATACTGAGGTAGAGTGCAATATATATAATCTTCCTGGAGAAAAACGAGTTACGATTTAGTTTTTGAAATAAATAACAGAAATGATTGGCAGATAGGAAATCACAGGGTATGTCCCATACAGTCTCCCTAGAGCTCTGTTTCAGTCTTATAGATATTTTATCAACTTAAGACTTAAGAAAAGTATAGCAATGGTTAACTAAATTCTTGAAATAGAATGATTTATTTCACCTTTATCATTAATCATTTCAGTTATAATTTTTTCAACATAAATACGATGTTTTTGCTATTACAGCTGCTCAGATGTTACACTTAAAAACAAATTATGTCTCTCCTTTGGTAGCTTTATTTCTGAAAGTTCTAGTTATACTACTGAGAATTCTTTTCTCTGTTCCCTGTGTGCTGATATTTGATTTTAGTGTTTCTGCTTCTTGGTTAGTGATTAAGAGAAAATTCATGTTTAAAAAACTAATATATTACATTATTTCCCTGCATGTCATAGAAATCCGGTGCTTTTTGTTCTTCAAAAAGTTATTGTGAATGAGCTCATTACTTTTCATGTTGTCAATTTAGTTCAGTGGACAATTTTTATTCATTCAAATAATCCTAAGTAAGTACTTCATTTCTGTAAGCAAATATGAACATTTATATTTAGTATTAAAATCTGATACTATAAGACTGTGCCATCTTACTTTTCCCTTAACCCCCTTTATCTGTTGTTTAAGTGGAATTTATGTTAAATAGTATGAAGGATATAACAGCTCAGGAGTCCTCTCCATACCTTCTTCCTCTTTCCGATTCCCAGTCTTCCTCAAGTCTGGCTCATTTTGCTTCAGAAATATCCCTCAAAGAATCCTGCCTTTGTCCACCCTCAGCACCTGCTAGACCAAATCACTATTTGCTCTCCGGACTACTGCAGGGGACTCGTCACAAGGCCACCCGCAGCCACTCAGCCCCTGTGTTCTATTCTCTCCACTGCAGCCAGAGGGCTCTTTCCAAGGCAAGTTCCTCATTATCAGGCATCCAGATTGAAGACATGTCAGGAGTCTCTCTGTACTCTTTGAATAAACACAAAACACCCGAATGTGGCCTATGACACCACGTGTGAGCTCTCTCCTCCTAGTCCCTTAAGAAACATTTTCTACTCCGTGTCCCCGCTCACCATCATCCCCATTCAGATCATGGTCACACTAGTCTTCTATCCCCGCACCTGGACCGGCTGTCTCCTGCCATATGTTGGTCTTTTGCCAGATCCAATTTTCTCTTCCTCATCTTGTAGATATCAGTAAATGTCATTTAGTTAAGGAAGAGTTCTTTGACAATCTTACCTGGGTCAAATCCTCCCGTTATAGCATGATAGCAGTACAGCTCCTGCCTCTGTTGCAACTTTTCATTAGTTGTATTTGCTTATTTGCTTACTTGTTTGTTTGTCTGTCTTTCCCAGTAGATGGTCAGACCCAGGAGGGCTTGAGCTTTTTCTATCTTTATTTATGATTAGACTACCTAGGTGTAGGACACAGTTGAAGGATAGGTAGGTAATTGGTAAAATATCTATTGTCTATATAAAATAAAAAGACTTTACATTGTAAATTTTTAATGATTATGAGCTATTTTAAGAGACAGAATCAACCCATTGCATGGAGTATATGTGTGATATATCTCTTAAACACTCAGGGAAAGACGGATAGAAGCGTAAAAGTTCAGAGGTCATGTGGTCAAATTCCTATTCTGTGGACTCAACTGTTACCCTGAGGAATTCCATAATTTAGCTACAAATCCATCATATTTTTATCGTTATAATAATATTGAATGTCACTGTATATCTTATAAGTTATAGAAAATAACAGAAAATAAAGTTGGTTGTCATTTTCCAATCGCCTTTCTCGCCCCACCTCCCAAATGCCACCAATTACTCTGGGTAGATAACAACACTACTACTAGGTTTTATACTTAGTCTTACTTGGACAGATTGAAGAAGTTTGTTTACCCCTGAGGATTAAATATAAAGACTTTCCAAGAAGCCAAAGTAGTGCTAAATCAAGGGAGCTGTGGTCTGTTTAGGAAGGAAGACAGAAATCACACTTAGAAGAGGGATAGGTAATGAGATAAGATCTTGGAAAGCATGTAGGGAAAAACAAAAACAGACAAAGGCCAGTCTTTATTTTTTCAAGCAGTCAGCTGTGTGCTTCAACTGTGGAACATCTGAGAGACCAAATAATGGGGTCTGTATCAGACTCCCCTGGAGTCCAGTTTTGATGCTGATAAATGTTGTTTTCACAACTTGCTGCTGCCAAATATGGTTTCTCTGAATTACCCAGAGGCCAAAAACCATCCTCCTTTCTTCTTTTTCACAATTTATTTTGCAGCTATCATGCCTCAAGCATGGGTCACCATGGTTGGAAATAACTTTTAGGAGCTGCATGAGCCAATCAGTGAGTGTATCCTTGGGATGCTTAGGGGTTGTATGGTGATTTACAAGAACATCACAATCAATCTTAGGATGAGACATCAGTTGGAGAACAGTGAAAACTATGTCTTGTATTTCCAGATTGCCTTTCCTTTCAAGGATCAGGCCCACTGTCCCAATGCTTTTGAGACTGAAAACTACCCAGTTTTACAAATACCCCACTCTCTCAAAATCTAGTCCGGTTTGGTCAAACAGCTGACATTATATTTTCAGCTTATATAAAATTTAAAAATCTATCTGAATGATCTTATACAAGATATTTTATAAATGAAAAATATTCCAGTGAGATTGGACCCATATAGTCTACATTCCATAGCTATCATGGATGACCAGTAATCATTTTGATGCACTGAGATGCTGGGTGGCCCATGTATACCTTCTAAACCATCAAAAAAGTCACATTGTGTTGGTAAAGTTTTTATATGAAAAAAAACGATTTTGTTTTAAAAATCCTTGACATTTGTTAATTCTTGTGTTTTGTTTTTATATTTTTTTTATAAAATATATTTTGTTGTCCTTTGATTCCTTGATCTTCGTTCACCCTTACGTTTTAACAGGTAACATAACAGGATTGTTATGAGTGTGGCCGATGGGGACAGAAGATCAAGATGGTCTAGTTTATGACTTTGCCACTTACTTAATTTCTCTATACTTCAATTTCTTCATTTATAAAATGGAGATAATAATAGTATTTAGCCCTTTAAATGAGTTAATACACACAAAACACTTAGAACAGTGTCTTTCCTTTCATAAGAGCTTATAAATTGATATTATAATTACCACCATTATCCTACTCATTACTATAGAACATTATTCATTAAATGCCTAGTATATGCTGAACATTTTGCTGGCTATGTATGACAGTGATGAACCTAATAGAAATAGCTTCTACCGTGCAGGAGCTTGAAGCCTGGTGAGCAGAGACAGATGATGAACAATTAAACAAAAAGTGAGGTAATAACTAAGGTACATTAAACGAATGGAGTACTATGGCTTTGAATAACAGGAGAGAACTACTTCAGAGAGGACAGCCAGTGGCAGCAAGTCTGAGGGTGTGATTTAATATGTAGCATCAAGATGGAAAGAGAGCCAATTATGACAAGACTAGGGACAGAGCTGCATTTCAGACAGAGAAAGCAGCGTAAGCAAGAAGACTGTTAAGGAGGAAAGCACTTGCTGAGCTCTGGCAAATGAAATAGGGTTGCTGTGGATGGAATAAGAGAGAGAGCAAGATAGAGCAAAACAAAGTGAGGTGGAGAAGGCAGCGGAAGCTAAATCATGCACTCTGTGTATTAGGAGTTCAGTCTAAGTTCAATGGAGCTGTTACAGGAATTTAAAGTGATGATGATTTAAAATCTAGATTACTCTGTCATCCATGAAAAATTGATTGGAGGGGAAATGGTGATGCACCAGTTGGGATTTTTTTAATAGCCTAAGTGAGAGATGCAATGGTCCAAGATGGTGGCAGTGGTGATTAAGGGAAGTGTGTTCTCAGTGAAATATGAAAGTTGAGAGTGGCAAGAAAAATAAAAGATGAGTTCTAATTATCTGGCTTGGGCAAGTGAGGGTGATAGTGGTGCCATTACTAAAAGGAGGAAGACAAGGTAAGGAATAGATCTGAGCAGCAGGGGAGAAGATGGAATGGAAAATTCAGTTTGAGGTTAAGATTAAGATGGCTCTTTGACCCTAAAGTGGAGACATAACAAATAATTGGAAATATGAATTTGAAATTCAGAGACAAGGTATGGACTGGAGATATAAATTTAGAATATATCATATAGATGATATTTAAAGTTATAAAATTGAGTTGATCTAGGAAAAGAATGTAGAGAAAAAGAAAAATGAAAGGTCTTGGGGACCAAGCCCTGAGGATCTCCAACATTTAGAGGAAGATACAAATATTCTGTTTCTCATCGCTCTGGATAAATGGGTGATTTCTTTATCATAATGCTGTAAATATCAATATATCATTATATGACGTAGTAATGCTGTGATGGAAGAACTACAAATGTTATTGCCCCTCCTTGCATTGTTTTGTATGGGTCTCTTGGACTTGCTTTTCTAAAATATGAAAATAAGTAAGTTGTTATGATATATATCATAGAAACAAAGTGATATATATGCTAGCAAATAAAAATAATTAGATGTCAGACATGGTAGCCCACACATTACTCTGAATATTTGTAGTAGTCAATACAAAGTAACAAAACAAAACAAAATAGTAATTAGATGGGTCATTCAGATTCTATACGTGACTGTCTATGTGGTGTATGTCTTGTTTCATAAGCACTATTGTGAGAAAGAAAGGGTGTTGAAAACTAAGGGACATTCATGTTTGTAAGAAAATTTGGTAATAGTCAGATGAAAATTATCTGGATGCAGGAAGAGAACAAGTTACTGGATCAGAGACAAGTTATGTAGCTGGAGGGTGTTTGTCGTTTATTACAACTCAGGCTTCCCCCCAGTTCCACAATCCTGGTAATCTGAGCAGGGGACTGTTATAGGGATCCAAGGCAAAAGAGGTTTTGCCTCAGCCAAACCAGCTGAGTACTCATGGCCTCCTGGAGCAGCTGTGGCCACCATCATCTTCATATCTGGGTGTCTTCTGGGACCCAGCAAGGAATGAAGCTCTGAGAGTCACAAGTCACGTGCCAAAGAACAGGAAGGAAGATGTGTGTGCGTGCGTGCGTGTGTCTGTGCGTGCTTGCGTGCGTGTGTGTGTGTGGGGGGCAAGTATTTATGTGAGAGATTTATTAGATCTATTAGACAAATATTCTACTGCTTCCATTGCTTTCAACATCGTTTATTCTTTTCAACAAGGGCTCTGTGTACAGGCTCCTTTCAGAATTCTAAGTGTGATCATCTCTAAACACAATCATCAAGGAAAGAAAATAGAGGCTTATTAGGACAAGGTTTTTTCAGTTGGGCTTAAAGAATGACATAATTCAATGAACGAAGATAATCAGATCACATCCAGACTCCAAAAGACAATGAGGAGTCATCAAATTGGCTTTAGAGACACCGTTCACTTTATTAAAGATATCCAAGCTTATGGCATAAAGCCACATGACGTTTTTCAAGGAAATTATATTTTTTTCAGCATGGAAGAATGTCTGAAGTTCAGACTGCTCTGGTAGCCAAATACAAGCAACTTTATAGATACCCTGAAAGGGATAAGTGTTGTTCTATACCCTTGAGCACAAAAATATGATTTTTTGGAAGTCTTATGTTTCAACAAAAGAAACAATATTTTATAGAAGCAAAGGGATAAGGAAAGAAAAGGATATGGAATGAGTGACAGTGATTATCACACTGTCACATCGTCAAGTCAGATGTACTGCATATTAAATGCCAATAAACGTATGTACAGTATCCATAATTAGATTTGCATCAAAGCATGCTGGTACTGATTCATTGTTTTATTTTCTGAAAACAAATTATGTTTTTGTAATTTTTATTGGGTCCACATAAAACATTATTATGTTCTTTAATGTTAAAATGTTGTCTTTTATGCATCTCTTTATTTCTTTTTTGCTTTCTTCCTAAATAGTTGCCTTTTAGTTATATTATGTTATGTACATTACATTATAGAGTGTAAGCAATAATTTATATATGAGGTTAATAGAAAGCTATGAGAAAGTAATAACCTTCTGCATCAGTTCTTTTTATTAAAGAATTTTGCATTTGATATTTTTTACCTCAAATTGTTTTATTAAAATAACCTGCAGGTCTCTTATTTTTGGTTTCTTATTTCCTTATAGAATATACCACTTTCAACATTTTGCCAAATGCCGCCTTTGCCAACTAAATGTGGGATGCAATATTTTGAGACATGACCCTTATGATTATTATGACCTTTTATTTTTGCCATTTATAAGCTAAAGTGTTGTGAGACAATGCAAACACAGCCAGGTGTGGGGACTGTGTCTGTTGTATTCACTATCTGGCAGAATTACTGTCACTGTTGAATGAATGGAGAGAATTCACTGTTACTAAACAGGGTGATGTCTTAAAGGAGAAGATGAGTTTTGCTGGCAATAAAGAATACTGAAAAACTGGATTAAGGATCAGTTGTAAAGTAACAGCATTGCCTTTCAGGAAGCCAGTAAAGCAAAAGGCGGGAAAATGCTAGGAAGCAAGTGTCCACTATCGAACTAAGCGTTCACTGAAGGAAATGCAGAAGAGTGTTGAATTACAGTACATGCTTTCTCAACTAACAGCATCAGCATCACCTGAGAACCTGTTAGAAATGCAAATTCTCAGTCCCATCCCAGACCTATTGAAATAGAAACTAGCACAAGCCCTCCAGGTGATTCTGATGCACACTTAAGACTGAGAACTAGGATATGTGTCTAAATTGCCCAGACAGGTTGCCTGCAGTTGATGAGACGACTGAATCTGACTTGAGTCTTTCTTTGATGTGTGTAAGTGAAAAGTTCTTTTAGAGGGGTCGGTTTCTGTTTGAAAATGAGAACAGTTGAGTACAGATCACTTGAAAAGTAACACATTATCCTTAGTTAAAGGCATTGAATCTTACATTTTGATGATCAGAGATGGCCCTATAGGAAAAACACACAGGAAAATGGCTTATTCCTTACTTAAAAACTTGCTGTTGAAGATGCCGTGTTTCATATTCACCTGCTTACTCATGTCTGTTTTAAAAAAGGGGCAGTTTGTATTCCCCTTAGAAAGACGTTTTAAGATTCAAATTATTCAGAAATAGGTAAAACATGTTGGCCCAAATGCATGCTAAGGTATAAGGGACCTTATTCCATTATTGAATGATACCGGGTTTGGATTAGAGTATGTCTGTTTCAGTGCCCCTAGAAGCTGACCCAGAGAAAAGGATTTTAGTACAAGTAGTTTATTTAGGAGATGATCCCAATAAACACTGATAGAGACCTGGAGATGGAGACACACAGGGGCGGGGAGCCAGTGACAACGTCTGTAACTGGGAGCCTCTGGGATGCAGTGCAAAGCAAGTCTCAGAGTTACTCTCCGTGGGTCCAGAAGGGAGATGGAGTATTTAACCAGGGTATCATCAACTCCTGTCTGTCATTGGTGACAGGCTGTTAGCGTTGGCGTTATTTCTCTGCCACTTCCACTCTGGAGTCCAGAGAAAGCCCTGGGCAAAGAGTCCTGGTGCTGACTCAGAGTGGACACGCAGGGCAAGAAGACGTTCTGAGAGGATGTGCGCCAGGCATGGCAGCGTTTGCTCCACAGTGGAGGTGGGTAGAGAGTGGGTAGTTGGCAGGGAATCACAGGCTAGTGGAGGCCTCCAAGGAGAAGTAGAGTGGGCTAAAAATTAAAAAAACAAAATTAAACCAAAATGTTGGAACTCCCAAAGAAAACTTTGTCTCCTTCACAGTCTTGCCTAGGTGTGATCCTGGCAATCATCATCCTCGAACGTTTATTTAATGCTCACCTGCACTTGACATTTTAATCTACCCCAGGAAAGTAATGAAAGCAATATGGCTCCTTGCCTGAGGCATCTGACAAGCTGGTCTAGAAGCAGGAAGCAGAAAACTAGAGCTTCTGGCTTCCCTTCAAAATGACAAATGCAGGCTGTAAAAAGGATAGCCCTGGTGTTTATGAAGGCTGCAAATTAAATGCAACCTGCCCAGGTTTGATTCGATGCCCATTCCTGTTACTGTGTACTGACACTTCCCAGAGAGTCACTCTGTAAGTCTCCAAAGATATTTTATTATTCTACACCTGCCAGAACACCAAGCGTGGTATAACACAGAATGCGTATGTTAGGAAATATTAAAATGATTAATTCATGATAATCAAAAAAGGTGCTAGTGGTAGCTGGTTTGGCTTTGAATGCTTTTATTTACAAATGTGACATTGCCACTCCCCATCTCCACCCCTCTTTTTTTCTCTTCTCATTGCACAATTTTGAAAACTATAAATTTCTCTGTGTTTTTGATGGATATGAACTTAACAGGACAAACTACTATATTTTGCTTAATCATTTTATTTTAGAAAAAAAAAATGAATTCTGTTTTCTCCTTACAAGTAAACTAAGAAGTTTCTCCTAGGAAATTAAGATTTTTTTTTTTAATAAAAACTGTTAAAATTTGAGATTGAAAAATGTTCAAATAAATCTGGAAACAGGAAAATGCTTTTTCTCCCTCAGGTATATCATAGTTATTTTTAAGTTGTTTTCCATTTTTTTCTACCCTTATACCAACTCCAGCATAAACATGTTTGTAATGTTTTCCTTTTAAGGCCTTGCCTTGAGTCGTTCAGTGCCTCAACTCTAACAGCCCAGAATGCCTTTTCAAACCTATCTCTTTTTTAAATGCTTTTAGATAAACAAGGTATTTTTCTGTCTGTGTTGCTCTGCATAGCTTCAGAATCACTGAATCCTCCCCACAATTTTCCTTTAATACAATTTTATTACAAAATCATATCAGGAAATGTGATAACTCCTTTGGGTAGTGCTCCAGCTTTTCCTTTATAAAGGTTGTTGCAAGGTAATTGGTAATTCAGCTATTTCCTCATGCCTCATTTCTAATTCCCACTGCCCTTTTACTAGATGGATTCTTTTGTTCTCCATATTTATTCACTGAGGGTACACATTTTTTTAATCGGTACCAGAGCGATTTCAATCTTCTACCTTTCAATTAAAAAAAAAAAGTTTGCATTCCAATTTTTCTTTTTATTCCCTACTTACTTATTTTGGCCTCTAATTCATTACAAATACTTCAGTAAATTTCAATCAGATGATTTAACAATTTCTGCATTTTGTTGGGTTTTGTTTTCTGTTAGATACTTGAGCATTTCTAGTTCTCTTCAATAAGCTTTTCAGGCCTATAAAATCAAACTGTAGTTCATTTATTCCTTAAAGCATGTGGCTTTTTCTCAAGTTTTTGGCTCTCACATAAAATGCCTGTAGTCATTTTCCTGTGAAGCTTCTCAGTTTGGACCTGTACTCACTCACTGTGTGTTACACCTCTAGCTTCAATCTCATTCATCACACTTGGCACAGTTCTAAAATGGACGGTCTGCGTCACCTATGGCCATGTTTAAAATGCTACGAACTGTGAAAAGAAACCCTTCTCCACTACCTAGAGGAATTTGAAAGTGCTCCATTGCTATTATCTGAAACAATGCATGATTAATCCCCTACAGTGCACGTTCTCACTTAGGTCTAGGCCTCCCTGATTTTTATAAAGCATTTACTAATCTAGTACTTACGATTCCCTGGCAGATTTATTGAATAAACAAAGAGTTGCCTATGCTTTTTCTTTAACTTCCACCTGAGGAAGTTATTTCTTATGGCAACTGAATTACAAATATGCTTCCTCTCCTAAATATTATGCCATTTACATTGACAGGGTCTGGTTTTTGTCTTCTCTTACCTTCTATAACTTGGCAGTTTTCTGGTGTGCAGTTTCTGGCCATATCTTTATATAGATAGTTCTGTCACTGGTTGTTTCATGCTTTGTTTTGCTGGAAGAGACCTTGAAAGAGACTGTGCATCGGCCTTTGTCTTCATGTGTATCCAAACAAAAGCAGGCCTGTTCGTGATTTCAGTTTAGCAATGAGTCACAGTCCATGCGTTCTTGAATCAATGAATATTAAATGGGATGAGCATTTGTTGAAGGCTTCCTGTGCACCACACGAGGCCTCGCCATAGTTATTTGAGTGCCTGTAGCAGATGTGCCCCTGTTAACAGTATACCCAGCCATTTCTCTACCAAACAATATATTTTTACTCTTCATGTCAAATTTAAATCTTATTTGTCTTCGATTGCTACTGATTATAGTTAGCCCTTTTTTACTTGCTTTGTTCTCAGGGAAAAATTGATTTAAACAGTAGCCAACATAAAAACCTTAGGAAAGGTAAATTTGTAAACATATTAAAGCACAAATTAGAAGGCTCACCACCAAATACAAACAGAAAGGATCTGGAGCATGTGATTACCCAGATTGTTTTCTGGCATTGAGAATTTACTCAAATGTTTCATGTTCCAATTATTTGGAATTTTAAAAATATTTACATTAGTGGTCTTACATTGGAAATATCACTTACCAAGTTGTATTTTTCTAAACTTAAGCTTGGAACTCAATTCTGTGAATCTCAAGAGAATTTTTACTGTGGCCAAAAACAGAGTTCCATCAGATAGATATGCTGGCCCTCAGCAAAGTAGTGAAGCAGCAAACGTTTGTCTCCGGGGCCAGGGCATTCACCTCCACTCCTGCTCCTTGTCCCTTTGGGAACTTGTCTAGGAACTCAATGCCTTTTTTTCTTTTTCTTCATTACACAGGAATCTCTACCTTTGTCAGATTCCTTACCCAATTAAAAGCAATACCCTAGGCACCCTTCTCTTTTTTCCTAGAGAGTGGATTTTAGTGAAATTTGTCAGTAACTAATTTTAGTAATTATTACTCGTTCCAGACAACACACTCTTCAGACACTTAAACTGGGGGTGGATGGTGGGAGAGAAGGGAGTTATTGCAACCATCCCAGAGGACTGTTGGGGAAAATCCTTCCACTTAGTAAGGCTGTGTTTCTTGCTCTTCGTTGCATGTCACCCAGAAAAGCCAGTGCACTAATATGGGTCATTGCTGAGTCTTCTGGAAGTGACTGCTAGAACTACCCAGTACTGAAAGCTACTGGATATTTGGCATTTTCTTAGCTTGGCTTGGCTTGCATGGACATCTGAGATTTTAACAGCTTTCAGGCAATATTTCCTTGTATATCTGCCTACAAATGCTGCAGAGTTGAGCTTTGTCCTCTGTGTGTCCCATGGAGAGTCAGGACATTAGAGGTGAGGCTTAAAAGATGCTCGATGCTTTCAGTGCTGCAGAAGTGCCTCTCTCCATCTTTGACTCTCTTCTGTTATCATTGTCCACTGTTCACTGCCCCAGGCACCATTTCTATTTGCTGCCATTGCTGATCTCTGATTTTCCTGTTTCTTTTTGCTTCTGCCTGCTACCATTTGTGTCTCACTTCTCAGTCTTACTTAAAAGAGGTGACTTTTCAAAGACTATTCCTCTCAATTGGGTTTAATCTTTGTAGCATCAGATCCTTTGGCAGTGTCTCTCTTCCTTGGCACTCAGGGAGACTTTGTTTTTTGCTCCTTAAATTGGTTACATTTTAACCCTGACTATTCATAGGTCAGCAGTCATTAGAGAAGCTTGAGATTCTGGAAGGCTGGTCCCAGGATGAGTAAAATTTTAATGTGAGTGTGAATTTTGATAGCATCTATTCAGATTCTTGTGGGGCACCTTGGTGGTTGAATAAATTTTTAGTGCTCTAACCACCAAAGTTGAGATGCAGAATACATTCAAAAATCTATTTTTTTAAATGCAAAAAAAAAAAAAGCGTATTCAAAAGCAGGGTACATGCATCTCCCTTTGTATTAGTTTCCTAGCGTTGCCATAACATGGCACCACAAACCAGGTGGCTTAAACAGCAGAAATGTATTCTCTGTCAGTCCTGGGGCCTAAAAGTCCAAAATCAAAGTGTGGGCAGGACCATGCTTCCTCCGAAATCTGTAAAGGAGAATCCTTCCTTGCCTCTTGCTAGCTTCTGGTGGTTTGCTGCCAATCTTTGGTGTTTCTTGACTTATAGCTTCAGTACTTCAGTCTCTGTTTCTGTCTTCATGCAGTGTTCTCTTCTTGTATGTCTGTGTCTGGTCTCCTCTTCTTTTAAGGACACCGGTCTTATTGGATCAGGTTACACTGTAATTCAACATAGCCTCATCCCTACTTGATTTCATCTGCAAAAACACTGTTTCCCAATAATGTAATATTTATAGGTATTAGAGATTATAACTTTGAAATATCTTTTGGGGAGACCCAACTCTATTCATTTGAATTCCACCCATTGAATAACAACATTTTTCAGTGGATTCTCAAGTGAGCATGATGGCATAGAAATGTAGGTTGGAATTGCATTCCATAAATTTTTAGGTACATGTATGCTGGGGTGTCCAGGAAAAAATTTTCTTTCTTCTCTCCTGTCCCATTCATTATCTTCTTACTCCCCAGCTCCCAACACATAATTTCTCACTTCATAATTTATTGTTAGAAAGTGCAAAGAGTGGCTTAAAAAATCAACATTTGGAAATACAGTTTATAAAAAGTTTTAGTCTATGGGAAAATAACCCAGATTTTCCAAAAGATTTATGCTTTTATTGCTCAGACCTTTGTAATTTTTATACGTGTTTTATCTTATTGTTAGATAGTTGTCCAGTTTAAGCAAAAGATAATAATATTATGTGAGGCGGTATTCTAGGTGATTAGGGCTGATTATGAATATTTATTATAATGATACTGGGCCAAATCCTCTATACCAATTGGCCTTTCTCTGCTATCTGGAAAAGTGAAAAAAATGTAACTCTATTCCATTTAATAGAGTTATACTATACTCAGTGAATAGATTACTACTTTTAATAGATTAGAAAGAAAATGCATTTAATATTAAAATTATACTAATTGAGCTCAGTTTAATCTTTCATTGAAGATTTAATGAAAGGACTTAATGATTGTATATTATTTGGAGGAACTGGAATTGTGTAGGCTAGCTTTTTCCATATCTCAGAGAAATGCAGAAACAGTTTAGGTCAGAGGAGAGTATGCTGACCATGGAAGGAAGAATGTAGGGGGATAAGGGGGTAGAATAGGCAGAACAAGAGTTTGGAGGCAGAAAGGAGAGTTTTATGTTTTAGTGAAATCTAGAAGATTTTCCATGCTAGAATGAAGTATAAGCCAAAGCAATAAGAGGCTATATCTGATTAAAGGATGAAGGAGTGTTAATGGAGTGGTAAAATACTTTAAAACTGATTATTAGACTTTGATTTATGTAAGAACATACTCTGATTAGTGGTCATTATAGGTCTTGATTGTCATGATTTGACTAATTTGACAGTTTTTGCTCCTGAGTGCAGGATGGATAGAAAGTAGATGAGACAAGAAACTGGGAGACTGACTGGGCATTCTTACAAGGTCCTTGGTGATATGCTGTTATGTTAAGAGTTTAGGTTATCATAGTGGTACTGGAAATGGAGAGGACTATGTACTTATTTAAAAGACAGAGAAGATGGAATTAGTAGTACTTTGACATAAATTCCACTTAGATGAAAACACAAAATGAGACACTGAGATCACATGTATGTTGATGGATAGGATATCACTGATATTAAGTATAAGATAAATATTAATGACTAGAAAGCATAAAAAGGACTATTAGACATCTGCTCTGGTTTGAATATGAGTTGTCCCTGCCAAAACACATGTTGGAATTTAACTGCCAATGTAATAGTGTTGGGAGGTGGTGCCTTTAAGAGGCATTTGTGTCATGAAGGACCTGCCTTCATGGAAGGATTATTACAGTCTCACAGGAGTGAATTATTTCCCACGTTTGCGGGACAGGGTTAGTTCCTGCCAAAGTGGGTTGTTAAAAAGCCAGGTTGCCTCTTGTGTTTTGCCCTCTTTGACACATGCCCACTTCCCCTTCTGCTTTTCCACCATGTCATGATGCAGCATGAGGCCCTAACCAGAAGTTGAGCTGATGTCATGCTTCTTGGACTTAGCCTCCAGCATCATGAGCCAAACAAACCACTTTTTAAAAAATAAATTACCCAATCTCAGGTATTCTGTTATAGCAACACAAAACAAATTAAGACAACATCTTCCTTAGAAAAATACTACTACAACTGTTAATACTACTACTTCTGTTGTGTTACCACCACTGTTAGATTACTACTTAATACCATTTTTACTGTCTACTGGGCTAAGGTATTTATGCATTTTATTTCATTAATCTTTTAAATGTATTCTATTCTGAATCCCAGTTCTTCATTAAATGTAAATTTTAATGGTTTCTTTAATAGAGGTGTTTGGCAGTAAGCTGTCTCATTTTTCTGGGACTGTCTTTATTTTGCTCTCATTTTAAATAATATTCTAGCTAGGTATAAAATTATAGTTTGCCAGTTATTTTATCTCATCATGTTGAAGATATGCCACTGTCTCCTTGCTTTCATTTTACCTTTGAGAGGGGATGCTGTCAGTATAATTTGTTGTTATGTTGTAGCTAATCTGTCTTTTCTTTCTAGCTACCCTAAGATCTTTTCTTTGACCTTGGAATTCTTCAGTTTTACTATGAAGTGACCAGGTGGGGACTTATTTTCATTTATCTTGATTGGTATGTCTTGGACTTCCTAAAGCAGAGTATTTATATACTAGCTCAAATATGGAAAATTTTTAACCATTGCTTAACAAATACTGTCTCTTTTTCATTCTATTTATACTTTTCTTTGCACTTCTGATTAGACTTATGCTAGAAAATTTTACTATATTCTCTATGTTTTTTTCTTATTTTTTATTTCTTTGACTATTCATGCTTTTGGGGGGTTAATCTTTTTAACTGTCTTCTATTTCACTGCTTTTCTTCTTAGATGTTATTTTTAAAGAAGTTTTAATCAGTTCATTTCAGAGGGAGAGAACAGAACTGTGGTTACTAGAGTTGGGGAAGGGGCAGGAGGAGATTAGGGAAAAATTGGTTAATGGACAGAAACAATTATTTTTTTGTAGTGATGAATATGCTAACTATACCAATTTGATCACCACATATTGTATACAAATATTAATAGTTTACTGTATACGCCACAAATATGTATAATCAATGGTTTCAATAAAAAACATATAAAGTTTATTCAGTTCAGAATTTCACATCCTTCATTCATGTTTTCAAATCCTATTCTAGTTCTATAAACATTCCTTAATACTTATTTTATATTTTCTACCCTATACTTTCTTTATCTGAAGTTCTTACATCATTAATTTTGCCACTCAGCACATCTATAGAATACTGTATAATCTTGAGCTGTGTACTAAATTTTTGTGAAGACTTATTTGGGAGAATCCTATGTCTCCTCCCAGAAAGAATTTTATTTTGCTTTGGCCAGAGACTCCAAAACACCACTAACCTGAGATCATTTTAAAATAATTTCTCTGTTTTGTTTTTCCCATTCTATTCAGGTAGTATAAAATTGTATGCTACAAACACATGAGACAATCCTATATGACAATGATAAGTTATTATAAATTTTAAAAGAAACCATGTGGTTTTTTCCTGTGATCTTTCTTTCTGGACTGAGACAAGTTTCTTTACTATTTCTTTTTGCCAGAGGACAATTATTTTAGTTAATATTTTCACTGACATAGCACTTTAAGAACCTAAATTTTAGTTTGGACGGACAACTTTATAGTTCTTCTTGTGAGGGTCAAAATGTTCTCCTGCCCTGTGTGTGGCCATTAAAACTCTAGCTTATAAATTACTGAGACTGCAAATAATTCTAAAGTTGCCAAAGTTTCAGAATCAATTTACGTTCTGATTTCAAACTTGCTGATTTCTTTCTTCTTATCATGGAAATGGAGCTAATGTTGTCTACCTCATTGTGAGATTGTAAAGGTAAAGTGCTTAGCATTGTGCCTGGCATTTCTCTTCCAGAATTCATTTTGTGCCTGGCATATAAATATATTTCCCTTTCTCTTTAAAGGATGTTTGTGATGCTTTACATGTATCTCCAGGTGTTTTGGAAATTTTTTTCATGCTGTTCAGTTTCTCTTACATCCTCTCATTTAACCTTTACAATGAACTCATGACAAGAGGTACTACTTTATTCACTTTACTGATGAGACCTATAAAGGTCAAGTAACTTACACAAGGTCAAACAAGAAAAAAAATGTCAGAACTGGGACTTAAAGTCAAGCGGTCCGAACCCCAGTTCTTCACTGGTATGTTCTCAGAGAGAAAACGCAATTATTTTAAGAGCTTGTTCTAATGATGATTTTGTTTACTGGATATTTTGCTAGAGGAATATCAAATATTATGAGCATTTTCACGTTTGTTCCTAGCTTTCATAGGTAAAGTTTAATAAGCCTAAGACTCAGAGGAGTCTTGAGTGCTAACTGAAAAGAGCTAGTAAATGATATCCAAAAATATTGTTAAGTAAGCAGGAATTTAAAATGGTTAACACAAATCTGTCACGGGATGCAGTATTAGTTCTCTTTTCTTGCTTCTTTTTGTCTATAATTAGTGGAGATACATGTTCAAATTAGGTGTAAAGCAGACTAATCTTTATAGATGGTTATCAGTTCCTCATTGTACTATAAGTTGTGCTTTTGAAAAACTACGTGTGATCTTTGCATGCACCATCAGCTGTCCTTTAAATATACCACCAGTCTTAAAGAAGAAACCCTAACTGGGACATCGCAAGTGAAATCATTACACTCTACAGACTAAAAGTTGCTTTTACTTGTTATTGAACTGTTGGTTATGTTCAGGGTAAGGAAAGTTCTAAAGTTGTCTCTAATTATGGGAAAAAAGGAGTTAAGATTGATCACAACATGATATCCACATACTGTTATTTGAACATCTATGAATCAGGACAAACAGAACCTCTATGTCTGATTTTACAGTGAGATGCGAGTGTCTACTTCCTCTGTATTTCCTACTTTATATGTCCCCTCATAATTGTGTTTCAATAGTGTCCCAGTTCCTTAAAATTATGGTGCATGAAGACATCATTTTAGTATGTAGATTTTATTTAAAGGTTAGTTTTCAAAAATATACCACAAAACAATTATAAACATGTACATTTGGTGTTGGTGTTTTAACCCTATTTTTGTTATTGGTTTTTATTATTTTGATTGGCATATAATCATATGTGTTGTGTTAGAAGTGGTTAAAAGCCCAAATTCTGTAGTTAGATGTCCTGCTTAGATAATGTCTGGAATAGGGCAAGCACTGTGTCAGGGTTTGCTATTATCACTACCGTCATCATCATCATCGTCATCATTGCATTGTGTTTTAGATTTTTCTACCACTAGACCCTTGGCTTACAGCTTCTCCTTGCCTCAAGATTACTAAGATACAACAGCCTTAGATTCAAATCCTAGGGCCGAAGCTGACTGTGTGACCTTGGAAAAATTAATGAACCTTCCTAAGCTAAGCCATGGTTTTGTTTGTTTTGTTTTATTTTTGAAATTGAGCTAATGTTTTCCACCTCATTGTGAGATCACATGTACATGTAAAGTGGTTAGCATTGTGCCTGGCACATACTAAGTACTTTAGAAATGACAGTTGTTTTTTTGCACCATAGAATTGACAGAAATCCTTGGGATTATCAGTCATTTATTCCTAGTGTCAGGAAGAAGGAGATGTGCTAACAGTAACTACAAGTGAAAAGGTGACTTTGATTAACATGGAACAGATTCAAACCGAGTAGGGCAAAATATATTTCTTCAATCATGCCATTTTGAGAAATGATGTCTAGGTGCATGTTGATTATTGAAAATATTAGGTTTGGGAATTTTCAAATGTAATTTTATTGTGTGGCACATGAAGCAGATGCCTTAGGGCTAAATTCTGTAAATGGTTCCATTTATTAGTTTTGCCAACTCTCAGTGCCAAAGCCTTAACTAGAGTATTTAAATACGGTGCACTTTGGTGGAGAGTTTATGTGACGTGTGTGTATGCTCATGCATTATACCTGAAAGGATTTGTTAACTGGAATTGTGTGTAGATGACAGATCTATAAAAATTACTGATCCCATGCTCTGCTGTGAGAATTAAATACAGTTGATTACTTATTGCTTATATAGGGTATCCTATAATGGATACATGGTAGATTAAGACCTGGCCTCATTTTCTACCTTAGTAACAGCCTTGGATCAATGTGACAGGGTGGTGGCCTCTGTGAGGGAATGAACCAGATCAACCTGGACTGCCCCTGTCCCCTGTCTGGTGTGACAGGACACCTGCTTCTTACTTCATGGCCCTGAACACTGGCTGGAATTTTGCTTGTTAGATCCAGGTATTGCTCAGTAAGGCCTCAGTTCTCCAAGTCATCTGCGTCTACAGGCTCTTTGACATCCATATCTTCTTAACCAACCATACCTTTAAACTCTTTTTGGTGAAAAAAGCCACTTGCTATCCAGAGTGAGAGTTGGAAATAAACTCTTCCTCATTGTTCAAAACTGTTTTCTATACTTGCCACAATCAAACACCTCCCTTCAGTGTCCCAAGGCAATTGCTACTAAGTCACTCCAACTCCATAATGTGTAAATGATGTAAGAATTAAACAACCATGGGTATTTTCTTTAAAAATTCATGATAACTTTCTAATCTTTATTATGGTATCATACAGAGTGTAATACTAACATCAGCATGACCAGAATATTCTCTCTCTATAGGCAAATCTACAGGGAAAGTTAAATTATACTCCCAATGTGAGTTTATTAATTTGTAGTGAGAAATATGTTCACCTAGGGACTGGGCATCTACATTCATTGGCAGGTACATATACTATCCTTTTCAAGTCATTTATCACTGATTTTCTCACTTTTCCTTTATAGCAAGTAAACACTAAGAAGCATATAATGGGCACCTCTTAGCTTGGGGGCAGCCTGCAAGATGCAAAAAGACTGACACTGGCAAGATAATCTGAGAATGGGTCTAACTGTGAATACAACAAAGAATGTTCAAAAAGTCTTAGAATACAGGGAAAATTGTTTCTACTTTTTTCAGTTTAACAATTAAATCCCTTCTTTAAATTTTGATGTACTCCATAAGAACAAATGGTGTCTGGAGGATGGAGAAAAATTATTGAACGTATCATTTGAAAATTTAACTAGCATACTTTAAAAAAATAATTTGTCTTATGTTTCCTGACATTTTGGATAACCTACATTATTTAAACTAAGGTAGTGGATAAGTTTCCGGTGAAAGGAGACAAAAGGTCACTGACTTCCTATAATCTTCAGTCTTTCTTTCATCTCACTACACTTCCTTCTAATTTCATGCAACTAGTGTGATAAGATGGGGCCTCTTTTCTTTGGAAGTCTTAGTAGAAAATCAAATAGCGTCCAGAAGGGAGGGATCTTGGACCCCTCCAGTTCACCTTTCATTTAAGGCTTGATGTCAGAAGGTTAGAGGGGCCTTGAAATCTCACTGTGGACTCAGGCCTGCAGAATATTGGGACAAAGATGGAGAGTATATTTTCCTGGGATATTCTCATCTGTGCTCTTTGTCCTTTTCAAGTTAGCCAGGAATGGGGTGGAGGGTGGGCAGTGTGTGACTGATCTCAGCTATTTCTCAGAGTCATGGCTAAAAGCTACCATTGGAGGGATAAAGAAAGAAAAACTTAATCTCTCTCTCTCTCTCTCTCTCATCTGTCTATCTATGTAAGTACTTTTGGCCACTCTTACCTAGTATTATAGCCGCCAATGTGGCCCCTACATAATCATGATTCCCAACTCCCTAAAAGCAGCTGTTTCTTCTTTCTTATACTTCTAAATATCTATTCAGTGGACATTTCTCTACAGATGTTCTGCAGATGATCCTTGTTAGCGATTCTTTCAGAATCATCAAGATGGAAGTAAGTAGAGAGCAGGAATTGCGAGTTCATCTTGAATATCCAGGCCCTAGGAAGTGTCTGCCACATAGCAGGTGCTTAATAAATGCTGTGGAATGAGTGAAAGGATGAGTGAAATTATATATAATTCTTCATGTACTCTGCATACAAGCACACACTAATAGATATGATCATAAAATCAACCCTGCAAACTAAGGCAGTAGGGACAGTACTATCACTCTCCTACCCTTAATCCTCTGAATTTCTCTCACCCTGAAGCCTCCCTGTCACCCTGTTAAGACATTTTTCCTTTTCAGGCTTGATGTTTGTTTTAACCTTACTTCACTTATTTTAAAAATGTACTTTTCAGTTGGAAGGAGAGAAGCCTGTTCTGAGATCTATTATGACCCTAGTGACAAGCTATTGATCATGAAAGTGAAGAAAGCTTTGATTAGCACATTTTGGCAGTTTGTCTCTTTGGATTTAGGGTTTTGAGTTACCTTAAATCAATTTTGTTCATCTTCTATTGCCAGATCATCTGGCTGTACAGTTATATTTTTGTTAGCAGTTTTTTATTATAATCGATATGCTGATGTTAATTTAGAAGTTGTATCTTTTTAAGCCCTCTTAATATAGGAACCAGAATGATGGTGACATGGGTACCTCCTGTCAATTTGGTAAAAAGGACTTATGGCTATAATCACATTTAAGATAATGCCATTTCTCTGTGATGAATGAAAAATCAATGGCAGATCAGAAATTAAAGACCACGCCATTTAAGTCCTAGAATCTGATTGTTTTAGTTTTTTCACCCACAAACCAGTAAAGAAAATCAGTTTTCTCCACGTTGCATTTTAAAATATAAGTTAATTGAGCTGTAATTTTATAGCACCATTTATCAAGTTCATGATACCAATTACTTGAACATTTTTTGTTTTGTTTCTAATTTTGATGTGATACAATTTTCTATCCTTAATCAGCTTTTCTCATCATGAGTATTTTCCCCGTATTTTGTTTTTCAAAAGACTACTTTACAAAAAGTTAGGTCAACTTGTTACTTTACTGTGTAGCGATTTTAAGCCTAGTTTATTTAGCTGCAGTCTATTAGATGCAAACTATATAAAGTGCCTTTTTTAATCCCTCCTATTTTCTTTTCTTTGCATTTATATGTTAGTTGCTATGAAATCAATGATACAAGAATTATTAGGTATTACTTATGACAATTTTAAGATGCCATAGGAATGTACGAATACATACATATAAGCATAGTATCAACATATCCAAACTGGAATGAAAAGGCTTCAGTTCTATGGACTAACTTGGGGATGTTCAGTTGTGAATTTGTGAAACTGTATCAAAACCAGAATGTTCCTCAAAAAGTGTAGCAAACTGCAGCAAATACAAACTCGGAGTCAAGAGACCCAGGTTCTGGTCTGGACTCTGCCCCTAATTGGCTGTGTGAACATGAGCAAGCCGTTTAAAGTCCCTGCTACTTGTCTTCTGAAACTGAGGAGCTGGGCTCCACCAATAAGCCCACATTCAGTGTCTTTCAAATATGTGTAGTAATTTAGGTCCTGAAATAGCTCAGAGTGACTTGTACCTATATTAATTGTTTTCATAACCTGCTAGAAACCAGATTTGTTTGGAAGCCCAAAGCAGATTAAGAACTCCTTTTATTCTTACACTACTAATTTGCTTAAAAGCTGGTGGAAAAGCAAACAAATCATCTTGACTTGAATGATGAGTTAGTAGGTATTTAACATTTGGAAACCTAGGGGGAGTCGTTTGTTCATTTCTTTATGTTACTTGTCCTTTTCAGAAACCAAATGCAACATTAGTTCTTGGGCAATGATTGATGAATGTTCATTTTGACATTTCCCTTCTCCTTAAAGGACATTAAAAAAAAAAAAAAATCTCTCAAGGTCCACCCTGTTAAAGAGGAGATTAGATTTTTATGTGTGGTTTATAAGAACATTTCAATGACCACATAGTTGAAGAAAAAAAAAAAAAAAAAACATCTAAAGCTGTCTCAAATTGGAATGGATTCCTAGGAAGACAGAGGGTTTTCTGTCCTAGAAGCTACACGTGGATTTGCATCTGCTAACATTTAAGCTCTATCATGTCCTCCAAAGTCGTCTTAAATTCTAGAATTTGGACATTAAACCAGTCCCCTTACTCTACATTTTCTTGCTCACTATCTCAATCAGCATGAGAAAATCAAGGTGTCCTCTACATTTGCACATTGAGATGTAGATCCTAGATGCTGCCTTCCCTGTTTATTCAGAATTAGATGCTTACATTTTTGATGATCGTATTATCTCTGTTTGTCTAGTCTAGATGCAAGTTGTGTCATTGTTTCTTGCTTTCCACATCATATTAAAAATATTGTTGAAGTCATACTTCAACTACCAGGTATTATAGCAGGCTACTGACATTTCAGTGGGTTTTAATTTGTGTCATGGTTATAGGAGAGTAGAGATACTGACCAATAGAAACACTTATTGACTTAATGTAAATAAGTAAGCAGCATGCTTTTTATAAAAAGACTTGCCTTACATATATGGGATTATTAAAAGCTTGGGTTCATATAAATAGGTTAATTTATTGGATGCTTATTTGCTTTACAAACTAACTTACAATAGGCTTTCTTTAGTTATAAATTTGATATACTGCACTTATTGCAAATATACACTTTTTGCACGATGAAATGTACATGTCTATCATTTTCTTTCTCTTTATTTTATAAAAATCTTAAGTGAAATTGGGTTTACCTTTGATTCTTTATGCTGCATTTTTATGTTAAGCTTATCATATCACTGTTTAACATTTCCAAGTTTATGGTCTTCTGTTGCATTTAAGCCCAAGACAATAATCACCTTTTTATGGAATGTGGCTATCGCTACATTTAACAGGTCCTTGTAAAGGTCTCATTGTGAAGTGTGCCATATTGCAGCTTGATAATCTTTCTGGCTACAACAATGTAAAATTACCCTACACCATCTCCTCTCAACCCAGGAAAAGGCTACAGATGAACTAATTAAAATCCATACGCTTAATGATCTGTGCCTTCTGCAAGGTGGCATGTTACTGTCTCTAATGATGTTTAATAGCTCATAACATTCAATATACTTAATCATCAGTTTCTGACATTTGTAGTACTTTTGCATACTGAACATATCTCAATAGGAAGCAAATTGCATTGGAACAGACTCAATTATCTATCTGGGTAAAGAACACTGACCAAATGAGGATACACATTTATCTTGGGAGCTGCTGGAGCCACTGAAACAGAGCTGTCACAAGGCCGTGTGGCTATATTGGGATTTCATTAGGTGAGGAAGTTTTGATTGGCTGGTGTCACATTATGTTTTGTTGGCCCCACAGCCACTGTGAGACTGTGTTCAGAGATCCTGATTGGGATGTTAGGAGACCGGGATGCTGTCCCCCACCAGCCACCTGACCTCCCACAGGTCGATCTCCACTTGGACTTCTGCATCCTTATAAGGAGGATCTTCAAAATGTTCATTGAAAGATTTTGATTGTCTTTTAACTCCGTTTTTCCATGAACTTTTTGAAGTATCCTCCTATGCAAGATGAGAGTCAGGTGCTGACAGTGCAGACATTCTCCAGTCCTGCAGTCACTTCAGACAGTTGTCCCATCAGACTTCTGTCATTTTGCAACTAATTTATTTTCTCATAGAGCTCCTTAAAAAAAAAAAAAAAGAATAAAGAAACCATGGAGCCCACTACACTTGGTAGAATGACAAAGGAGCATGCAGCTTTCTCATTCTATGACATTTACGTAGTTTTGATGTGGTACATATGATAGAGTTTTTAAAAAATATATAAGCACATAAGGCTTTCTTCTGAGTACTGCATATTTAGGCTGAAGATTATCTTGTTTTTTTGGTAACAGGACTTGAATTGTGCCAAACACTGCTGTAGGTGATCAGTGCTTGAAGTGTCCCCAGGAGGTAACTTATTTCAATACAGGTTTTGCATAAGGAAATACCGGATTTCCTCATCCTTATGCCACAGAGAAAAATTCTGCTTGTCATTTGTTGACCTTTTCCCCAAATGTGGTTTGAGTCATAACCATCCTGGGGTGAAGTGCATGCATTGCTCTCTCAGCTTCTTGATTGTTTCCAAAAAAATGTTTTAAGACTTTTTCTGTCTGCCAGCCAATGCCTATGTGGCCAACCAAAGAAGCAGCAAAGGAGTTGCTTTTGCCAGCATCTGCCTTTTTCAAATGTTGCAGCTTCCCTGCTGCCTTTTCTCCTCCTTCAGTATCAAGTCAATATTGTTCAAAATGTAAAGGGCCAGGAAGGCCTTCCTCTCCTCTTCCCAGCAATGTTTACTGAGTGGATACAACTAGCCAAATGTGTATCAGGCATAAGGAGTAAAGAAATTAATGTGCTACAATTATGGTCTCTACACCAACCAAGCTTATAGGCCAGGGAAAAGGATGAAGACTCAAATGTATATGGTCACAGGCAGTCACAAATCAGCACTAATATGAGACAATAGGGAGTGGTGGGGCCTGAGAATAATTAGAGATGTGTCTTTGTTAAAAATCCTCCTTCACTCCCTCTGTCTTTACTTTCCTCTCTTTCTTCCTTCTCTTTTTCTGCAAACTGAATATTTGTTAGTCTTCATTTCCTAATCTAGGACCAGACAGAGATATGTAAACAAAATTTTAGTACAGTAGGCAGAATGTAAAAATAAAGATATTTTTAAAGCACTGTTTTTAGGAACATAGACTGTAGAGCCAGACTGGTTTGAATGCCTGCTCTACCACTTATCACTTGTTTGACCTTGGGCAATTAATCTTCCTTTCTCTGTTCAGTTTCCTCAGATAGAAATGGTTGCAATGAGAGCACTTACTTCATCAGATTCTCTTTAGCACTAAGTGAGTTGATGCAAGTAAAGCTTTTTGAACAGAACTTGGCACATCTTGAGCTCTTAAAAAGAAGACTGTTGATACAGTTGAGAGATCCACATGTTAAAATACTAAGTCCAAATAGACACAACCAAATAGGATCCTAAAATGGAAGGAATCTGAGTCACCCTGCGGCACCATCTCCTTGTTTCTGGAATGATCCCAGAAGATATTCCCGTGTTTGCTAGTGCAGTTAGTTCAGAGGTCCTCAGCTAATTCAACACCTGCTCAACCTATCCTTTCAATACATCAGCCAACTCTAGATAATGCTTATCAAAGGAACACTCACGTCTTCCAAAAAAGAAGCCAGGAGACGTGGTATAATGCATCAAGATCTGTGGTAACATTGTAACTTCCATGGTAGTGTTCTCTGCCTTGGCCCTTCATTGAACATTTCAGTTTGCTTTTTCTCAAATGAAGATAAATATTTTCCCACTATGTTCTGAGAATTAGCTAACCAGACCAGTAAGTTGGTCTCAAGCATTACATTGCCTTACAAACACTACAAAATAATCAAAATGATGTTCAGAAGTTGGACAGAGTCTACTGAGTTACCATTTTAAAATTATGTTATGCCTTTTCCTGCTCTGGCTGTGTAAGTGTGTGGTTCAATGAGGATGCACGGTTGGAGGAGCAGAACTGGCCCAGGCTTTGGTCCCTGTGGTCAGGTGTTATACCCCACTAATCTCACTTTCTTCTCTAAAAATGTATTATAGTTTCTGCATTGCTGTCCAGGACCCATTTTTCAGAATCCTTTAAGATTTGTACTTCAAGGAAAATATGTGTAGAAAAGGTTGTGAGGCGGGAACATTTTTATGATAGTTTATCATAAAAAGGGAACAAATGGACGTTAAGAGTATTGGAACTTCCCTTTTTCTCTCATCTTTTCTAGAATTCTCTAACATGGGGGAATATCAAGAACATTAACTATCAATAATGTGCTAGATAATTTATGTAATTAAAGAAAGGAGAATTATGTTATTAGAAAAGGAGAATTTATATAGTTAGACAAAGGAGAATGTGCAGTTGTAGATACTGCATGTGAAAATGCTAGTTAAAAATATAAGCAGAAAGAACTTTCTAGAAGATACTTCAGCTGTTCTCTGGTGATTGTCCTTGGTTATTGGAAATATGTATGCTCTTTTGGCTCCTTTTAGTTGTCTGTATTTTTCAGTTCTCATAATGAGCACATATTTACTTTATAATAAAAATGTTAACGATGTGAATTACCACACAGAGTATGGGAGGTACATTGACATTTCTCTCCCTACTTGGCCTCCTGTGCCTTAATCTTCTCTTATTCTGGTTGCTTCACTGCATGTTCTCTGTGGCTTGTATTTTCCTTCATTCTCCTTCTCACTCTAGTTCCAGCTTCCACCATGTGATTCCAGGGGACAAGTCCAGTGCCTGCCATTGCTGAGAGGGCAAAGAAGAGACCACGTTAAATCCTCCTCCGCCTCCAGGACCATCAGCAGTTCTGAGTTTTCCATTTCTTCAGCCTTCACTCTCTGAACTTAGCTTGTCACCATACCTTTTTCCTTGTTTCTCACAGTTTTCCAGTAGTTCCATTGTCAGGTATTTAAAGAGTGCTTACCTCGTGTGCAGGCCCACCCTTCGGAGGATGAGCCATATGATATCTGTGCCATTCTGGTTCGTGATCTGCTTCCTCAATAACTTCTCTACTCCTAAGACTGCCTCTGCAGCTGTCCTTTCCTTCTATTTCTCATTACTGTCTTGCATCCTTCTGCATTTGAGCTGATATTACCTGAAGCTTATGCACAGTTATGTATCTATCACAATGCCTCCAGAAGCGTAGGAGCCAGAACAAGCACTAATTTAAAAGCCAAGCACCATTCGTTTGTATATTCTGCCTTCAAACCATAAGCGCTTTTATTGGTCAGATGTCTTCTTGCTTCTCAGCAGGAAACACAGGAGTGAAATCAACAACAACAACAACAAATACACTTCCAAACCTGTATCCAGGAGTTCACCAACTATTCTTACCGTATTGGGGAGGATTGAAGTGATAGTGGTGGTAGTGATATTGATTCTAATAATGATTAAGCCTCATTATGAGTAAGGCCTTATGCTGGGTGCTTGAAAGCATTATCTCTAATTTTAACTCTAATGGCAGTCTGTGAGTTGAAGCAGCCTTAATTCTTTTCACCCTCACTTTACAGTTGGGGGGACGGAGACACAAGGGTTGAATAAGCACCGAGCTCACATGTTTAGTCATAGTTGGGCTGAAGTCAGGATCTGAACCTAGGTCTTTAGGACTTTAAAGATTTGTTTTCTTTTAATCCATGAGTTAAAACAGTCTATGTAAAGCTTTTAGAACAATGCTTATATAACAAGTCTTTATATAAGCAATTGCATACATATTAATTGTTACTATTTCCCCTTGGTCCTTTACTTGATGATGTTAATTTTTCTTCTTTTCAGCGGATAGTAGTGGCTTGAGGAGATCAAAGGCTTTACTCTAGAAACGCTGCTCTGAGTTAGGTCTATAATCAAATAAATGAGATTGAATACAACAACATGTATAAAAGAATCAGGCAGATCTCTATTACCCTCTCTTCACCACTCCATTCTCTCTCCTATACATACATGCTATTCCTAAGCTAAATAATTTAGTCCTATAGAAAAAGCAGCTTCATGGCAAAAATAGCTAATTTTATCCTGATATACTGGCTTATCATTTTGTAATATAGATTTCCATTTTATTTCAGTAATTCTAAAACTATGGGGATATAAGTCATTGTTGAAATTATAGCTGATTTCATATTGCCTTTTCTTTGGAATCTTTAACAACATGAAATTATTTGTATCTGCTTAAAATGAGCTTTTCGTTTTAGTTTACATAATATGAAATCATTTTCTCTTTATCTTAGAATAATCTCACAAGTTAGCGTGAATTTTCCCTTTGCAGACTCACCTTTTTAATGTGGTTCTCTCCCTCTCTCTGTCTCTCGTTCTGTGTCTCTCCTTCCCTTTTTCTCTCTTTCCCTCTTTTCCCCCTCTCTCTGTCTCTTTCTCATGGACACCTGCTGAGCTACTTCCTACTGTGGACCCCAACTTGATCAGCTCCACCTAAGAGCTCTATACTCACACGCTGGCTTTGAAGAAGTATTGCTGACCAAATGGTCAGCACCCGCATGAAGTTCCATTATATTAACGCACTGTATGAAAATCTGAACTTGAAAATTGATGCAATTAGGCATGATTCCTCATGTAACGCACGAGCCTTCACATGCTGGGAGGGGGTGTGATTGGACTCTTCTCTTGGGGCCCTCTGTTCTGGAAATAGCCCTACCTGAGTGGTCTACTCTAACCCAAGGTAGGACTCATAGGAATTCAATCTGCAAAATTTGGGATCAACCATATAGCTCCCTGGGTTCATGTGCAGAATAAATCTCTTTTCTCTTCCATAAGAGAATCTATTCCAACAAGCAGCTGACTTATCCATTAATATGTTTGATAAATTTGTCTAACTCTACCTGTGGTGACCCTCTCAATATTTCATTCGATTTGCCTTGTGTGTAATGTTGGTTTTAGCTGCACTGTATAGAGTTAGAATAAGATAACTTTCTTCTCCCCGCACACAGATATTTACTAATGACTCTTTTGGGGTGGGGGAGGGGAGGAGTGAGAGGAGGAGATTTATGTAAATCTGTGGCAGGGGTGGGACACTTGGATTGATTATGTATCTCCTAACTGCAGCCTCTACCTTAAAGTTTATTTAGACCTCTAGGGCTATACATCTTGAAAGTTCACCAGAGTGCTAGTACAGTAATGAATTTTTAAGTTTCTCCCATACTCCTGTCATATATCAAGCTATTTGTGCCTGGGTATAAAGACCAACCTGGTCGGCAATATAATATGCTTATTCTAGATGGTAGCCTCTTTAAACATGCCTTACATGCTCACGTTTCCCAAGTGTAAAGAGTATCACTGTGAGGGTTTAAATAACTATAACTCTAACTGAGTGAATTTTATTATATTCTGATCTGCCTGTAAAATGGTAAGAGGCGTTTTTTACTTTTCCTTGCATCTTAATATAAATGACTTTCAGTGCTATCATCAGCTTTATTTAAATTAGCTAGGTTTTGCTTAGTAGGTAAAGAGTAACCATTACTATACAAAATGAATAAATTGCTTTACCCTGAATTAAATAATCTGTCATATTAACTCTACTCTTCAAGTTTATCTATGCTTTTATGCTGTGTGCTCCCCTATATGAAGCTCCATTTATGCTTTCTCCCAGTCCCCTCTGCCCCAGGTGGATTTCCACATACTGATATGGTATCTGTCTCATCCGAGTTAATTGTCTCTCTTTGTTTCCTGCTCTTGAGGTCCCTTTGTGCAAATATATATCTGGCTCTTGTATTGTGTCAGTATTTACCATCAACTCCACCTTCTCTGTGGTCTCCACATCTAATCAGTCCCCAAACCTGATGTTTATGTCACACAGATCTCATTCATGCCCCTTTCCTCTCATATCATGTTCCTATGTCCCTGGTCCAGGCCCTCGTCACTGTTCTCTCGGACTAAAACTGCATTAGCCCTATTAACTGGTTTCTCTGCTAAAATAATCTTGCAAAAATAGAAATCTATTAATGTCACTTCCCTCCCTGGTGAGGATACAGTCCAAATCTCTTCCATGGTGTTCCAAGTGCTGCCACCTCTCCCCAGCCCCTTCCTCACATGGCTTCCACAGAGCTGCTCTTCCCTGCACTCAGCATGGGAGCTCCAGGTCCCAGAGCCTCACACAGTGTTCGTGCTGCCTAGGATGCCCTGCCCTCCTTTATGTTCCTGGTGAACACCCTCTTCTCTTTTTTACAGCCTATCAACATCGCCAGCTTCGTCCCCAGTCTCACTCCACATGAGTAAATCACTCCCTCCTCTCCATTGCCTGCATTCCTCATCCTATGTCTACCATGGCACTTAATCGCTGTATTCTGATTTTGTATCTACACACCTGTTTTCTCATGAGACTGTGAATTCCTTGAGACCAGTGCATTCTTAGTCCATCTTTGTCATTCCAGAGTCTAGCACAGAACCTGACACAAGTATGTGCTTAATAAACATTTGTTGAATTCATCCAATTCTCTTCTAAATGTTCTCTGTATTAGAGGATTAGTTCCTAGCAGAGGATTCGAACACTGGATCTTGAGTATCTCTATGGCCTTTTCTTGTCTGATTAGCTCAATTAAGAGTACAGTGTTAGTGAGGGCGAGGTTTTAAGTTTCAGTCTTCTGTGGGGCAGGTAATCTTGTACCTCCACTGTTAGTAACCTCAACCAGTTGCCTGGTAACTAAGGAAGATTTTGGTTCTAAGGGAAACGAAGAGAGAGGATGATTAAGCTCAGAGTAAATCCATCTCAACTGTTAGACGGACTTAATTAACTATATTACTTATTGATGTTAAAAGCACCATTTCACACTTCAGTGTGAAATGAGCACCTTGTTTTGTCCACAGCACCTGTCCGTGTGCACTGATGTGCTTGACTTGAAAGGCTCTCTGCTGTGTTGGAGGGACCTGAAGTGCCACCTGGTCATCAGAGTTTTACAATAAAAGCAGTAGTCATCCGTTCACAGATCTTTAGGATTGCCAGCTTTGAGACTGTCTACTCACCTGCCTCTCTGCTTTTGTCTTCCAGGTGAGACCATGCGGATCGCCTCCTCTGAGTTTGCTGACGATCCATGCTCATCTGTGAAGCGAGGCACCATGGTGCGGGCGGCACGCGCTTTGCTTTCGGCTGTAACACGCTTACTCATCCTGGCGGACATGGCGGATGTCATGAGACTTTTATCTCATCTGAAAATTGTACGTATGTACAACTTATCAGCACTTGCTTTACGTGGGCGGCAATATTGACCATGTGCATTTCAGCTCTGAACTCTTCTAGAGTTGTTTCACTGCTTACCAGATCACTTGGTTACTCGCCCATGTGGTGCACCCCCAATTTTTCTCATACCAAAATTATATTCAATAATCTATTCAGAAAGTTATGTAAGACTCACTTGAATTGCTTTTCTTTACTTCAATCACAGAGTTTGGGTTCCCATGACCTCCTGGAGTACATAGCAGTGCATTCTTTTAGGATACTGAGCCCAGACTTGGTGCACCAGCCTTTGCACTGTCTCAGGGTTTGGAGCAGTGTTAGTCCATGGGGTAATTCAGATGAGCTCTTCCGCGTAGCTGGCCAAATGACCACCTGTGCCCACCTTGGTGTGAATCACGTGTAGAACATATTTTGTTACCTGTTCCAGCCTTGCTTTTCTGTAGATATATGGACTCTTGAGTTTATCCTAGTCTGGCAATAGAAAGGTGCCCCATCCACCATTCCCAGGGTTGCAGTCAATCTTGTTTCACCATGCCTGGCATCTAATATACCTGGATTGGGTCTCTGGGCACATGCATACCCCACCAAACTGTAGAACCCCATTGTATGTGCCTTGCTTGTCATGTTTCCTTTTAATTCTTTTGTTTCATAATGGATGTGGATCCCTGTTGTGGTCACAGATTTTTACTGGGATAGGGATCAAGGTAACCTCCCCAGTTCTTGACATGACAGATGGTCCTTTTTCTGTTTTCCTAGTTGCTGAATAGTATCTCGTTGCAACCAGCATGGTTCAACCCTTTGAATAAATATGATGTAACTTTTGCTTGATGATGTGAATTGCTTAGGAATATAGTCTCTGCCTGGAGAGTCCCTACTCTGTCCTCAGTGGGAGATGGTTCCTAGACAATTGGCACCAACTGTGGACTGATCTCCCTGTGCTTAGATGATGGAATATAAACCATGTGCTTTCCTTTTAGGTGAACCAGCCAATTGCTGGTTTAGTTCCCTTAGCCCTGTGTGTTCCTGGCTTATCATGTTCCCTATCAGCCAACCCACAAGGTCTTATTTTCTTTGTCAGTAAAATGAAGCAAGTTGTGAAGAGGCAGTGGGTGAGATGGAAATGAATCACGAGAGCCTGCTCTCACCTCACCTTTGAGCTCAGATGTGTTCAAATTGTGCTGGTGGGAGGGGGGTAGCAGGGATCATCAGGAAATTTCCTAAATCATAATTGTTCTTTGTCAAAAAAGTCTTTTTTATTTTGGTAGTTTTTTCATCTTTATTTTTTTTATTTTATTTTATTTTTTTATTTTAACTTCTCCATATGCAATGTAGTTGGGCAGTCTTTTACCTAAACTGGTCCCAGTAAAGGGCCAAGATTTCCAAGTTGTGTATAAACCCTGCAATATTATGAAAGCGTAATATTCCAGCACGTGCAGCCTAAGCTTTGTGGTCATAAGCCATAAACAAGGTGTAGCTCTTCGTGGCTTCTGTACAGGTCCCTGAGGAGCCAAGGGACACAAAGCAGAATCTGCTTGGGAGTGTTTTCTTAGATTTGTCTTCGAGAATAAGCCCTCAAAAGCCAAGAAAGGCTCTTGCAAACTGGATGAGGTGAGCAATTTGAGGAGAGACTTTACCGGTTTCAGCATATACTGAGGGACAGTATAGTATTATCATTAACTGTTTGGCCACTGGAGTCAGAGTAAATGGCTTTAACCTTGGTTTTGTGTCTGCCTGCCAGTTGTGTCATAAACTACCATGCAACCTCCTTCTGTCTCAGATGCCTCATCTGCTAAAATGGTGCTAATGGCAGTACAGCCCTCAGGGTTGTGAGCAAATTTGAGTGGGGGAAATTTCTTTGAAGCACTTATCAGAGAGTCTGACGCAAAGCGAGTGTTGGGTAAATGGCAGCTCTGTAGCCCTAGTGAGGTCACCTGAACAATTTGCAGGCTGCAGGGCTGGCATAATTCCTCCAGCCTCATGTCTGTTATATGCATCTTTTAGGCTACAAATAACTTTGTTCTTAAGTGTGTTGGAGAAAACATTTTGTTATCTCTCCCTTACAGCCTATTTCATCTTCAAAGGCAACATTTAAAAAAAAAAAAAAAAGAAGTCTTTCCCCAGACGGACAATCTTTCTTTACCCCAGCAGGAGAAGAACAGGACTGAACCTAAGGAAATTAACTTTACATCCCATATGTCACTCTTTGCCGAGCTGTGGAAGGCCTTAGTTGGCGACCGTTGGGGACCAATGACAGGTTAAATATTCTCCCTGAACTGCACACACTCTGAGAGTGCTCTTTAAATCTGGGCCTGGGATGTCAGGTAGGCACCAGTTGCCACCTGCAAGCCTGCCTCTCTATACACCTGTTTTGTCCAGTGCCCTTGGCTGGTAACATCGCTGTAGCCTGTTGTAATGTGGAGTCACTCGCAACCTCTTCTCCATACCCCAGATTAAGGAAACTTTAAAAAAGAAAAAAAGGGATTTAGCACAAAACCACGGAAAGGTTAACCTGGCAATATTAAGTAGTCCTGTCAGACTGTCACTAGTAAAGTTAAAAATGATCGTAGACTAAATAACACATTTGCTCTACTTTGAGTGCACCTTCTGCTGTGAGCAGCGGTGGTGGAATGTTGCTATCTTGTGGAGCAAGTGAGGAACTACAATTTCTGGTGCCGTCCCTGAATTACTCAGGTTGTAGACTGTGTCACACTTAGGATTCAGATCAGTCAGGGTTTCAATTCATGGCGCTGTTGCCCTCCCCCAAGATGACGAATTGTCAATAGTTCATAACAAATGGACATTAAACTGTGACATGTTGTCTGCAAGCATCTATTTGTTTTTTTAACTCAGGATGGAGAAAATATTTACATGTTTTGATAGAGCAGGTTAGAAATTATTAACACCTTTCTGAAGGCTTTTTCCAAAAAAACAATGAGTTTCTTTACCTATGGATGATAAAACATAGACTAGAAAAAGAGTGAGAAGTGTTTTTTATTTTTTGTTTTTTATTTTTCGGGCAGCTGGCTGGTACAGGGATCCAAACCTTGGATTTATAAGGCTGCGCTCTAACCAGCTGATCTAACTGGCCAGACTCAGGGGTGTTTTCTAAGAGTAAGGAAGTGACTCCAATTTTCACTTGGTTCAGATTGAGAAACACCCTAGAGTGAGTCCTACAGCTTCCTGTCATGTTAACCACTACATAGCTATTTTACCTTTAAGCATTACGCATAGCATTTTACTTTATATCTTTTTAGGCTATATGCCAAATTTTTATGGCAAATATAGATTTTTCGCATCTCTGAGTAACTTACAGGAACATAGAGGAAATTACCTTCTGATCAGAAACTTATATTCATGTCTTCATCAATTGTTCACCAACTAGGTGAAGGACAGTCAATTTATTTTTCTAGAACACCTCCACCCTGCACCCCAATATATAATTGCTGGCAAATTGAGTAATCGTGAGTAAATGTCTTTCAGCCTCTGAAAATGAGAGGGATTAGGAGCTCTGCGGAGGTGGTGTGGTTTAAAATACATAGATCTTTGTATTCTGCTACCTTTCAGTTAGAAGTTTTCAGCCTCAGTTTCCAAATGGAAACTTTAGTTTATATGGCAACTAAGGAATCATTCTTCTCATGTAACGTACAGATATTTTAGTTGTTCCTATTACGCTTGTTCTATCATGCAAGTATTTGTGTGTACATTAAATATTGAATATATTACATTAAAGATTCACCTGACTGCAAAAGCTTTTTGCTATTGACATTGTTTCAAATTAAGGATGAAAGTAAGAGAACAGTCAGTGACTTAAAGATCCAAAGCTGAGTTAGCACTCAAATGAGGATTTGATGTTCCTGAGCAAAACAATCATTTGTACATCAGATATGATTTTAAAAATACTGAATTATAATCACTTTTATTGTTGAAGTTGCTGGTGAATTATTTCCTAGCCAGACACCTGGTATATCCTGCAATCAGTTGACATTGTCAGTGTGTTAGGTTGATAGGTGGCACTTCAGAGTTTTAAAGGAATCGTGCATTTCAATTAGTGATCATGAAGAGGGATATTTATTTTCCCTAAGCTCTGAATTAATGTAATCAGATTATATTGTTAATTATTAGCATGAGTGATGGCATTTCACATAAACTCATCTACACATGTGTAAGTCAGAGAAAACAATCACCTTTTTTTCTGTCCTCAGGCTAGGTCCTGGAATAATGGTTCTCGATTAATGAAATTCTCAATTATATGAGAATTTCTCTTTAGAAAATGGAATAGCAAAATAGAAAACAACAGCCCTTTAGTCATCTTCTCGGGGAAGTAAGATTTTCCTGGTGGTTACCTGAGGCCAAATCTAATGCTGCTGTCTCATTGTTAGGGGGCATTGATGAGATAAGGTGATCATAACATTACCTGTGCTTTTTGTGACTTTAACATCAAATAGTCTTGTGCAGCCTCAGTAACCTTTCTCAATAGTGTGCTGTTTAATCCTGAAGCTCTAATATGGCTCTGTGTTTGAATAACAACAGTCAATTGGTATAGAACAGCCTTGTCTCTGATTACAAATGTAGAAAATATGGCTCAGGTTCTGAGCATATCTTTTTTGTCAAAGCTATCATAACATTAACTCCATGCTGCTGGATTGTTTGTAATTTATTTATATATTCAGTTATACTTTCAATAAATACTTATCGGGTTCTCACTATATACAAAACACTGTTCCAAAGATGTATAACTTCGAAAGTGAATGACTCAGTTCCTGCCTTCAAAACCTTATAGGCTAGAGGGGGCGACATTAGGAAAGAGTGCAGTGCATGCTGGAAAAGTGTGCACATTGCTATAGTGTCACCTGGAAGAAAAATATAATTGGTATGCTTTCTGCTATAAATAACAGAAAATCTAACTCAACCTGGTTTTTAAAAAATAGGCATATATTGATTGGCTCACCAAAATAAAAGTTCAGAGTCAATAGATTTAGGCAAGGCTTGATCAAGGTTCAAACTTGTGACAAGGACCAGACTTCTACCTACCTTTCCTCACTGAAGGCTCTGTTCTCTGTAGGCCCTTTTCTCATTGTTTTTAAATGGCCACCACCCATTTTCAAGGTCACATGCTCCTGGACTAATAATAGCATGAAAGAGGAGATTCTCTTCCCTGGTGGCTCAAACAAAAGTTTTACAATTGTATTAGCTATGATTGGTCTCTGAATCATGTGCATATCTCTGACTTAATCATATATATAGGGGAAATGGGATATAATAATTTTTTACTTAACATGGTCAGGATTCCTCCTCTTCCCCACCCTAAGCTGGGAATGGGATCAATTCAAGCAAATTGTATTGTTGGGCAATTCAAGATAATATGAGGAAGAGAGAAGTGGCTGGAAGGGAATAGTTGTGTCTCACTGAACTAAATGAAGTTTGCCTTTTCTTGAACCCATCACCAGGCCCAGATTGAACAGGCTGGAGCCACAAGTCCAAGCCAGAAGCTGGGGGCTGAATGTTGGGAGTAAAATAAATGGAAAATTTAATTAAAATAATTCTTAATTCTGACAGCAAATAGGAGTAACAAGGGAGTGGCTAGTAAGAGGTCGAGAGGATGCTAAGAACTACAGGAATGGCAAATGTGAGGAGCAGCTACCCCTAGAACTGAGACAGATCACTCGAGGGAGGGCACTACCTCACCAGGGCTGAGATTTAGATGTCGGTGTTGCACATGGCCCTGGGTCACTTGATGACAGAGAAGTCACTGAGGTGCCACACATCAAATGGAACTTGCTGGAAATTCTCCCTTTAGGGTCTTGAGCCTCACAGAGAGATATCTCGCTGGAGGCATTCTGCTACAAAATTGTCCAAAGGTGGCATTCCGAGGGAATCTGCTGGCTGCCTGGTGCTAGAGAAGCTACCCCTGCTGCAGGAAGCTGTTAAGGGAACACACACAAGCCAGGATGCAAAACTCTTTCCTCCTGCAGTTTCTGTCCAGCACCCCCTACTTACGAAGCTTAACTTCAGGCCGACTGGGAAAAGAATAATATTTCAAGGGCCCAGCTGCATTTTCACAGAGCAGGCAGAAAAGGTGGATTTGGATTTGATAACCTGGGCAAGGAGAGAGTGGTTTCCTCAAGGAAAACAGGGGGTTATTGCCATAAGAAGAGAGATGGATTCAGGTCATATAATAGGCTTCAATCGCAAAGAGCTTCACAAACCAAGGAAGGAACAAAGGGTGAGAGCAAGAGAAGGGACCTGGAGTGTTTGAGATAATACAAGTGCTTCTGTCATCAGAGCATAGAGGGTGAGGTGGGGAGAGGCAATAACAGAGTCAGGCAGAGAGATCCAGGTTGTGGATAGTCCTGGTGAACACGATACGTACTTTGCACTCTATATGTACACTATGGAGAGCCACTGAGTAGTTTTGAGGCTTTGGAACGTGATTCATGATTTAGATAGATAATTTTAATACCACTGTGGAGAAGGAATTAGAAGGGTGAGCCCAGAACATGGAGACAGATGAAGAAGACTGTTGAAATTATCCAGGCCAGGGAATGAATGAAAAGCTAAGGCAATGGCAGTGTGTACTGTAAGAAAGAGGTGCATTTTAGAGATGCTAGGGAGGTAGAGTGACTAGAAGTTGGAGACTGATCAGATGGGACAAGGCTCTTAATGAGTCTTCATAATCTGTAGGTCAGTATAATCCAAGCTTAAATTCCATCAGCTTTATATACCCACCCTTTCTGGGAAAGGAATGCAGCATAGCCCAGGAGCTGAGGATGGGCTGTGGGGCAAACTACCTGGGTTTAAATCCAGTCTCCTGCCTGTAC
The DNA here is from genome assembly GCF_027409185.1 of Cynocephalus volans. Lineage (NCBI taxonomy): Eukaryota > Metazoa > Chordata > Mammalia > Dermoptera > Cynocephalidae > Cynocephalus > Cynocephalus volans. The sequence continues at coordinate 76,437,472 of NC_084473.1, forward strand.
TTGCTATGAGGTCTCTGGCAGGTTATGTCACTCCTCTGTTTTGATCTCTATCTCTGCTCTGTAAAGTGGGGGAAAGGAGTATCAAATTCAAAGACCTGCTTTTCAGGACTAAATTATATATGTGTAAACCATTCAGGACAATGTCCAAAACGTCATACACATTCAATGACACTAGCGTCATTTTTCTTGAACAAACTGAAAATAACTTTGGGAATATATCCTACATGATATTATTTTTGTGCTTTGCAAAACATGACACTTTAAGGATGAGTGATACTAACATTGAATCATTCTTGCTTTCTGTGAAATAATTTTCCTCACTTATTAACAAGGAAAGAGAAAATTTAACCAAGAAGGCTAGCATGTATGCTTTATTAAATAGTTTGATTAGTGTCACTTAAAGTCCAATCAACTAGGTATTAATAGTAGGCCCCTGGAATGAGGTCTGTACAAACAGAAACGATCATAGCAATGATTTCTAGCACTAGTATGGGCAGCGAATGTCGACAGGGGAGCCAGACAGGAGGGGAGAGATCAGATTCCACAGTTCAGCACTGTCCCCTTCCCCATAAGCCTGACTGCCTCTTAGTAGGTGCTTCATAAATATTTAATGAATAAATCAATTCTCAGGCTATTTTTTATATCAAAGCAAATAAGTGCAGTTTCAAGCAGGAAAATTAGGGAATAATGTAAAAACTCTGTCTCCAACAGCTTGACACAGCTCTAGACTAAATAATAGTGATAGGCAGGCTTCCTTTAGGAATAAGGGTAGGAGCTATTTTGAACAAGCCCGTGAGAAGACCAAGATTTTAAGAGTTTTAAGTGACAAACTCAGAAAATATCTAAACTCACTAATTAGGAAACAAATTTTAATGTCTTTCCTAGAAGTTTCAGTTTTTTTCAGCTGTATCTATGCACTAGTTACAAATATTAAGTACAGGAATTACCTGGTACAGTAAAGAGTACACTTTGGTGTACACAAGCCCAGCCTGGGCTATGGGAGAAGAATGGCTGTCTGTAAGGCCCAAGATCATGAGGACATTTTGAATGGTGAAAGGGATGACAGCAGCCTCTGAGAGGTCCCTTTATGTCAATTTATTATAAACAATTTTGTAATCCAGGACATAAGTGTTTTCTAAACCTCCCCTTTTTCAAAGGGCTCTGCCACTGACACCACTGTCCTCCTCCTCAGAGCCATCCTGCACAGCCTGCTGCAGCTTGCCTTCCGCCCCTCACAGGTCCCCTGTCATCTGCAGACATTCCCAGAATGAGATGAAACCTTCCCTCTTCAAAATTATTTAAGAAATTTTTTTTCCTTAAGGCAGACGCTATGCAATAGGTGAGTATCTCTGTCTAAGGAGCTCCAAATTCTTGCCAGGCACTCTGCGAAGCATTTGATCTTTTGCATTTCTAACCTCCTTTAATTCTCACAACATCCTTGTGTAGCATGTAGGCACTATTACCCTCATTTTACTAATGAAGACACTGCATCAGAGAGGTTAAGTAGCTTGTCCTGGATCACAGAGCTAACCAATGACATAGCCAAGGCTCAAACCCAGACCAATCTGACCCCATAACCCTGCCCACACAGACACACTTATATCCTTTATCGTGGGGCTCAGGTAGGTGTGTTTTGGATAAAGTGCCCTATACTGTTCTTCTATACAACTGACCTTTGCATTGGCACCTCTGAACTCCTAAATGGCTAGTAAAGGTGTGAGAGCAAGGCATTTGTTTGGCTCATAGGTGTCAATTTCCTTTCCTCAGCCACCCAGAAAACACAACTGATTATTGGCTCTGTTCAAAAATAAAAACTCGATTCTATATTAATTTTGAGTTGTCAAAGTGCCTGGTCGCTGAGCTTCTTTTTTCTTTTTCCTCCATGTTCCTTCAACATTCTGTTTGTTTATCTATCTGTCCATCCATCCACCTGTCTATCCATCCCTCCATCAATTCATCTCTATCACTCATCTATCTATCTCCTAGCCACGTGTGCCAGTAATCCAGATGTTGGTCCCATTTCCTCCATTTCTGTGGGAGCTTGGATAGATTCTAACTGTGGTTCTATATGAGAACTTTTGACTAGGTGACCTCTCAGATCCTTCTCTGAGTATGGCTAAGTCTATCTTTATGTAGACAGACCCTGTCACTGGGGTTTCCTTTCAAAGTATAAATTCAAACTGGCATCTGGATTCTTGAAAAAAAAACAATGAGGAAATAAGTTATGTGTAACACAACAAAATAAATATTCCAAATTGGTCTGATTACAACCGGTAAGAAGCACATTTTATATACATCAGAAAATAAATCCAAGATTTGGCTCCTTCTGAGATAATTATTTTGCTGTTCCCTGGAACCAGTTTTTATGTCCTGGGAAAGATTTACATCTCAAATAAGCAGCAGGAACAAATTAAATACCAAGAGCTGTCCTCTCAATGATGCTGCTGATAGCCAAGTGAAGATGATTATGAATCTATTAGAAAGTAAGACATCACTGATGTGTTGTTTTAAAGATTTGAGGGAGGACAGTCTCATTAAACCATGAAAATGCTTTAAATGGGCCATTCCATACCATAAAATGTAATTTGGCTTGAATGTCTGAAAAACTTCCTAACACACAATAGTCTCTTTTCACCTGTACTTCCTTCTTTTCCTAGAGCATCATTAGAGCCTATTAGGATAGGAATTGGAAACTATCATTCAGGAGTTACATCTATATTTTTATACTTAAGAGGGAAAAAAGGATGCAGAATTTCCATAGATTAGATCGGAAGCTTAGGTGGAGTCTAGATTGACCTTTTCCCCAATTATTCCAATTAACTTCCCTTGCTTGCTACAACTCTTTTCTTACCAAAATGAGTTAGTCTATTTGGCAACTAGATGGTACTATCATGTCTATGGGATAAAAGCCTTAATGATATCATCCATTAGCTCTGGTTTATATATGCTATCTTCTTCCTTCACTCAGTGAAACGATAAGGAAGTTGTGTATTAGTCACCTTCGTGACTGTGTCAAGCTTAAACAAAGGTGTATTTGTACAGTTCAGAACTGAGTTAATCTATGGCTCTTTCCAGGCATTTTAGTAGCCATTTGTATTCCCAAATTGGCAAACAATGAACTGTCTGTGTATTATCCTTTGATTTGCCCTAAACGAGAGCGATCTGAATTCTGCCTATATATTCCCTGCATTTCTTATGACTTTCTGAGCTGCCTTCTCTCCTTTTCCTCTGCCTCTCTGAGGAGCCTGTACTAGTCGGGGGGCCTCTCCACAAGACTCCCTTCATGTGTAGGAGTATTTGATCTTGCAGAAATACATCCGTCTTGTACCTTATCACTCAGGACTGTGTTCTTGGCTATTTCCACTGATAAAATTATTTCTACAAAGATGGTACTTGAGTGACAATGACACAGTGGATTACTTTACCACACCATCTTAATTTTAGTTTTAACTGAGTCCACATGTATTATAACCTTAAAAAGTTACCAGATGTGGAAATTTTCACATCACATTAAAGTTAATGTCATTTGTGAAGAAAGGAGACTTTAATCATTTATAAAGGACTTTTGGTGAAATTCATAATTTCAGTTCTGTGCCACTCTGAAAAGTTCAATGATGCAGTTTGTAGTAATTTGGAAGCAGAATGCATCATTAGGGTGGCATGTTTGCTGTCATTCTGTCCACCCCATTTCACTCCAGCAGATGCCACCTTCAAGTGGCAACAAAACTTCAAATTCACTTTCTTCCAGAGGCTCGATATTTACTCTTTCCATTGGATGACAGGGTGTAAACTCAGTTTAAAATTGCAATCCCTTCAGTCCCAGGTTTAGAGGTGTTGCCAAGATTGGTTGCGGAGTCAAGCTGTCCCAAATTTTCAGCAGCCCAGGAGTTTCTCCAATTTTTGTTTGTGAACCACTTCTTCCTCTGAAGATTTCTAGAATTTGTTTTAAAGTTCTTTTTTCTTAAGTATATTTTCCTTAGCATTTCTACTTTAGAAATCAATATTCCTATCAAGATCATACCTCGATAAAATGCAATAAATATAAGATTTTTGTATGGTCTAAGAGTTCGGCAATTACTGTCTTTTATATGCAAAATATTCTGTAAATCTTAAACAAATATTTAATCTGACTATAAATCATTGTTAGGGATACTTTCCTATTAGTATTTAAATGTTAACACATTATTATTATTTTTTACAAATTACCTTTTCTAACATGTTTAATAATATTTAGTACTATCCTCTATGACTATATTGTTTTTTACCATTTCAGGTGGAGGAGGCCCTGGAAGCTGTCAAAAATGCTACAAATGAGCAAGACCTTGCCAACCGCTTTAAAGAGTTTGGAAAAGAGATGGTGAAACTTAACTATGTAGCAGCAAGAAGACAACAGGTGGGAAAGATTTTGGAAATGAGAGGAGAGAATATGGGCGAGTTTAAATAACCTTGTAGCTTTGCAGGTCTGAACAATGAATCAACTGCCTCTCCTTGCTATCAAATGCCCTAGGAACCTGTTACCACAAAGACTGCTTCCTGCTTGGCACAGTTGAGACACCATGGTGGGCCCCAGGGGTACTCTCTGGCCCCTGCCTATAAATAGGTTGCAGACCACTGCTTCACTGTGGAAACTGCTTCTCTAGCCCCACCACACTCTAAACTTCTGTCCATTGTAGGAACATCTCCGAGGTCAAATAAAAGAAATGAAACTGTCGTGTGGTGCTGTGGCCACTTGGGAAGTGGGGAGGGGAGGGAGAGCACAGGTAAATGTGAGTCACTCTGATGCAGGCATATGATCTGGGATCTCCCCTGCCTCCCCTTTGTCTGGAGACAGCACCCTGAGTTTTAGCCAGCTGTCCCTGATCATTGGGTGCTATAAGAACTTTGTTCCCAAAGAGTATGTTCTTGAAAGAGTGTTTTGGGAGAAAAAACATCTCCACATGTGGTAGTATCTGTTACAATTCTTTTTACCCATCCTCTTCACAATTCCCAGAATTCTTCAACATTTGGGGCAATTCCTTATGACTTTCTGTAAGTTTCTTTATGATTGACAGGCAAATTCCATTCAACAAACATTGTTGAGTGTTCACTGTGTGCAGCTGAAGTGATGCTGGGATTACAGACTTGACCAAGATCTAGTCCTTTGTGTGACAGGCACATTAAAGTGATTTTAGTTTCTGTGATGATGTTTAAATACGTTTCTTATCAGCAGATTTCCTTATTTAAGTGCAATCTTGTGTGGTAGCCCAAAATGTTATATAGGTAGGAGCAAAGTTACTCTGAAGCGCAGGTGTGAGACCTAGAAACTATTTGGCTTGTTCAGACAACTGAAAGAAAGACAGTGACCCTTGATTTCAGCGAACCAAGGAAGAGGTTGAAAAGAAAGATGTGGGCCAGGATATTCAGAATCTTGCAGTGTTTGAGCTTTATTGTGAGTGGATAGTACTTGAATTGCTGTAAGTTTGGTAGTAACGTCTCAGATTTACATTTTAATGTTATTCTGTTATGTTACAAAGAAGAGAGTAAAGTGGAAGGGAAGAGACCACCTGGGAGGGGGCTGTTGTAGTCTAGGGGAGAGTTGGTGAGTCTCCCTTAGGGCCATAGCAGTGGAGGTAAAGGGAAGTATAGAGATCAAAGTGCTTTTTGAAAACAGAGCATTCAGGAGCTGCTATTGAATTCACTGTGTCAGGTTAGAGACCAACAGCAACCAAGTCACTGCTAAGCTTCTGGTTTGAGCAAATGGGTAGATGGTCATGAATTCACTGAGGTGAAGAAGACTGCAAAGAAGCCTGTTGGAGTTAAAAATCAAAATTTCATATTTAGATATGTTGATTTTGAGATGCTTGTAGGATATCCACATTGATATGTCAGATAGAAGAGAGGTATCACCTGGAAACACAGGTCATCAGCATATAGTTGGTATTAAAAGCCACTAGAATATATGAGAATTCATATGAGAATGCCCATAAATATGGTTTATTTTTATTTATTTTTATTAATACTTTGTTTTTAATTAATTGCTAGTTCAGAGTCTTACGAGAAAATTTAGGAAAAAAAAATATAATAGAAAGAAGGAAAACAGTCCACATAACACCCTACCATCCACAAAAAAAATGGTGCTGATATTTTGGTATATTGCTCTTTACTTATTTATCTTCACATTTTAACATATGTATAATCATACTATGTATACAGATATACATATTCTGTTACGCTTTTTCATTTATTGTATAAATATTATACATGTTGAAACTTTTTGGAAACTACTTTTAATAGCCACATAAGTAGTCCATTGAATGAATGTTTCAGGAGTTTACTTAACCAGTTCTTTATAATTCAACATTTAGATTGTTTCCAGTTCTTTTTTGATTAAAGAATGCTTCCTCAAATATTATTATGTACAGAATTCCTCCACCCCCCACTTCTCATTTTCATATATATATATATATAAATATATGTGTGTGTGTGTGTGTGTGTGTGTGTGTGTGTGTATATATAAATATATAAATAAGTAAATGTATCGACTAGGTGTTCTGGATGTTAATAAGGCCCTTGCTGACTACTCAGGAGAAACTTTCACTGTGCTTAGATCATTGCCTAGCATAGAAAATACACTCAGGTGGTTTGTTATCTATATACCTGTTTTCATCTCTAGGGCTCAAATTAAATAAACCTTAATTTAGAAATTGTGTTGGCTGGCATAAATCTCTTAGTACTTAAGCAAAGGAGAATAGATGGTTTAATTCATTATTATTTATTATCAATTTGTCTTGAAATCCTAGATATCAAATATAATGTGCTATATAATTGAGCCACAAATGAGAAGATGTAATTCATTGATGCCAGGTCATCCCTCTATCATGCACCAAATGAGCAAGTAGGAAGAGAACACCAGTGGTTCAAATACCCTTTATGGATATTTTAAAGCTGGAAGAATATTCTTCCAGAAATAGTCAGCTAGCAATCTAAATAAATGGCTGTCAGAGAGCAGCACTGCCTTTTATGTTTCCAAAAATGATGGGAACATTTTCTTAACAATAACATTTCCAAAAATAAACATTTTCTTAACAATATTCTTTAAAGCTGAAAATAAAGAGACTCCTCAGTGGTATTATATTGGCATCCAAAACTAGGAAAACAAATCATCTTTGCCCTATTATTTTCTATTCTCTAATCTCAATGATTAAGCTGCAATTAGAAACAGTTAAAAAAAAAATAAGAACCCTATTTTGAAAATGTTAGTGCAATAGCATTGATGCACTAAGCAAAAACCAGAAGTTTGGTTTCCCATATTTGTAATTATTACAACTACAAACATGGGAATACATGAATACAGTGGCCAGCAGGGCCTTGGAAGACTGAAGTTCAGGTTTTCACCTGCTGATAACTAACTGTGATCCAGGCAATCCACTTACCTTGCTGGTGGCCCGGTTTTTTGCATTCTTTTAGCAATAATTATAGAATGCTGCTTATGAGCCAGACACTGTGCTAATGGCTAACAAACCACTGAGGAAGATAGACAGGCTCCCTGCCGTCGTTAGAGATACAGCATAGGAGGGAAACATATGCTTAAATAAGTCCATATGATAAAGTATGACAAGTGTTAATGATGAGAGAGGAACAGGGTCTTTTGGGAACATATAGAAGGGGTCATAGCTTAGAGAGTTGAGGGAAGAGTCCTTTCTAGGACATGCCAGGCAAGTGGAGCTCTGTCAGGTGACATAGTTGGGGGAAGGAGGAAGGCTCAGCCATCTCACATAGAAGGAACAGGGTATGCGAAGTCCTGGCAGCTAGAGAGAGTAGATGGTTGCTAAAATTCAATGTGTTTCTAAGAGTCTATGATTCCAAATACTTCCATGCAAACATCATGCATGTGACAGGTGTCATGTTTTGGGCACACAGGAGCTGAAGGACCCCCACTGTCGGGATGAGATGGCAGCTGCCCGAGGGGCTCTGAAGAAGAACGCTACAATGCTATACACGGCCTCCCAAGCATTTCTCCGCCACCCAGATGTTGCCGCCACTCGAGCCAATCGGGATTATGTGTTTAAGCAAGTCCAGGAGGCCATTGCTGGCATCTCTAATGCTGCTCAAGCTACCTCGCCCACTGATGAAGCCAAAGGCCACACGGGCATCGGCGAGCTGGCTGCGGCTCTGAATGAGTTTGACGTAAGCATGGAGGGTTCACACACAGGGGTGTATGTCTGCACTGAAAAAAATATACTGGGGATGCAGGGCCACCACGATAGTGTACCTTGATTTCCTTCTCAGAGGTGTTTGATAGAACAGACTACATAAGGTGTTTCTGTCATTAGAAATCTGAAATATTGGCAAAGCCTAGTTTACTTGTCTTTAAAGAAACTGTGTTTAAGAGGGTCTTCTCCCTTCCGGGTAGATGGGATACCCACAGGCTATTGTAGGGACTTATCATTTTGACAGTCATTTTTATTTTTAAAGGGACAGCCTAGATGTTGATTGCCTCTATGTTGTGCCTAAGTAAAGAACTGCCCTTAATTTCTTCATTTTAAATCAGTGACAAACAAATGCTGTTGCCCTCTGATCCTACATACGATCCTGGTCTTCCTGGGAATGGCCATTCTGGGAGTACTTGTGCTAGTCCCATGAAAAACCTACATTTTGCACCTGCCATTTCTGGAAGTGTGTTCCCACTGAGGAAAGCAGTAGGAAGGGAGCTCACTGTCCCCTGAAGCATCAAAGTGAGTGAGAGGGTCGCGTGTCATCAGCGCCCCACAATGACAGCCCTCCCCTTTCTTGGGTCAGGATATGTCCTCATATGTGAGAAGTTGCAATTTGTTTATCCTGTGATCAGTGAGAGCCCACATGTGTTGTGAGAGCTCCAAAGGTTTCTAAATATCAATATCTGCTTTCAAGGGTTACATTTTCCTGCAGGGGAGATTAGGGTAGTAAGAACGTACTAAGCTCCATTAAAGTGATAAAACACAATGTTACGGGAATTCATAGAAGAGAAAATAGGTTACTTAATGACTGTGACGAAAGACCAATGAGCTTGCTTTTGGGTATGTTGACATGAATGTTTGGCAGGAAATGACTAGATGGCTGCTAAAAAAGAGGATTAGGAGCAAAACAATGATTGTTCAGGCACGGAGACGGGTGATATAATTGAGGAATAATTGTTAACATTTTATATTCAGACAGTTTTTTGCTGTTTTCACAGGGTTCTCTCCTCTTTCCCTAATATTTTCAGTTAGTTAAAATAATATATATTTTATAATAGAAAATTTTATTTGATATATTTTAATATGTATTTTATAATAGAACTCTGACCAATATACTATTTCCTAAGGGTTTTGTTAAGGATTAAATATAGTAATAAATTTAAAGCACTTATCACAGAAATTGGGACTTAGTAATATGTCATTGTATCCACACAATTTCAGCAGACACCTGAAAATCCATGAAAAATAGAGTTCAAAATAATGTTTTGTATAAAATAAACATGAAAACTCACAAGATTTCCATAATGCAAAATAAAATAGAATAATGAAATAAAAGAGATACTATTCACAAAATGAATAATAAAAATTATGTTAGCTTTATTTCATTACTAAATTTAATTTAATTTCCTTACATATGCTAGAAATAAATCTAGTGTAGGTGTGAAGGACCTAAGAAATAAAATTATATTATTTTACTGAGAGGCAAGTTTTACTCTTTGGAAAATGATATCGTGATCCTGAGCAGGAAAACTGTTGACCTTATCAATTTTTATCATGTTCGGTCAATCCTAATGAAAATTCTAAGGAGATTCTTTTAGAACTTGACAGAGTGACGATAAAGGGTTTTTCTTTTCCTGGAATAAAGAATAGATAAGTCCATATTTTAAGAAAAAGTGAGCAGATCATACACTCAGAGATTAAAACATTATAATGCTACATTAATTTTAAATGTGTGCATTAGAACAAAAAGTGACTAGCAAATAAAAAATTGCAATCTCAAATACAAAATTATTTTATAAAATGGTGCACTTAAAAATTAGTTAAGAATGGATAGATTACTTAGTCATATTTTGACATGATTGCATTAGTATAGTCATAATTTCTTTCATAATAATTTATTGGAAAACAATAAAACCAAAGTGAGAAGATGGTTAGAGTGGAACAACTGCATGTTACTGAGAAGTCCTCTGAATGAGAGCAGACCCTTCAGCTGCTGCCACCTTCTGTTCAAGAGTGTGATGACTCCAGCTTCCCATTTTCTCCTTGTTTCCAGTCCGTTTTCATTAAAATGGCAAGTTTGACAATTGAAGCATCACTCTAGTATTACAAAAGGCTTTGGGTGAATAAAACCAAACTTGAGACAATGTGGAGAAGATCTGTTAGCAAAGTATGTCAACATATTGAACTTTCAGTGGTTTTCTTTTACTAGAGTGATATCTTCTCACGTTGCACAAATAAGGCTTTAGAATATTAACAGAACACATGAATGTAACTACCAAAGGCGTTTTTTATGAAACACCGTCTATTAACTGAGTAATTACTTAATACAGTTATTAATTATATTTTATTAATTTTATATATTATTATGCATTAACTAATTTTATTACTTTTATAATATTAACTAAGTGTATTATGTATTAATGAAGTAATTTATATGTTATGTTAGCTAAGTATATTAACCAAGTAGTATTTTATTATTAAATGTGTACTGGCTCTCAAGCTACATCATTTGCACAAAGTGTTACATAATGTTTAAAATTTTATTTTTCAGGGGTTATCAAAAATCAACATATGTAGCTCTCTGAGTTGCAATTCAGAGACAGTAATTCCGTTTGGGATGTTTCCCTAACAATTGTCATTTACCGGATGCAATTTAATTTCAATACTTTCTCAAAAGTAGTAATGCTAGTAAAATAGTATTGAATTTACAAACTATAAAGTAATTAACCTATTGTAGATCTTTTTATTATTTCTGACATCAGCAAACCTAGACAGTCCTAAAGGATATTTGAAATTCTGTCATTAAAAATAATATAGCAGTTCTTTTTACTTTGTGACAGAATTATAAATTTCTGTCCTACAGTTGTATGATGAATACTTTGGTATTTTTTATTTCCCAGACATGCTAACTTGAAATTGATTTAGAATTCACAAGTATCTTTCTTGAGTCCTAAGTGCTATTCTCAGATATTAAATAGATATTGTATTGGGTGAAAAACTCACTCAAACTTCCTATGATTTAGTTTTCTGGCAATATCCCTTACTGATATTTAGTTTAAAGGTTTTCCAATGTAATGAAAATTTAAATAGCTAAAATGTCTTTGAGATGTTGAAGAAAAAGTCACCACAGAAATACAAAATATATTTTCGTAGTCAGCATAGCTAGCATGCCCTGAAATTGAATATGAAACACTTCATATTAATAGTCATGAGTACATCAAACCAAATTTTATGGGAGATTGAATGCAGAAGTGACTTCACATTTTATAGTTGATTAAAACAAGGTACGAATTAGTATTTCTATATTCATTTGTCTAAAATTACAGGATAGATTTCTTTCTGGGTAGTTATTGTGGCTCAATGCTTCATGACCTATTTTCTGGCACTATTATCCTGCTTACATGAATAGTTAATAAAGTGATTTATAAAGCAAAAGAATGAGGGAAAAATCTCAGTATTTTAACAACTTCATTTGTCGAGGGAGTCTGTGATGATACAACAGTAAAAAGTGAAATGATTGCTAATCAATGGAAAAATCAGCCTCTTTTTGAAATATGGCAGCTCGAGGTGATTAATTTTATCTAGTGAAACTCTACTAAGGAATACTGGAAAGATTTAAGAAAAATGTAATGACTTATCAAAAATAAATCATATTATAATGACAATTTTGACTGCCAGAAAACTTTTAAGAGTGGGAGAGAGGAATATTAAAAGCTACTTCTACAGAATTTACGTTATTTTATTAAAGAAAAGAGAGTATACTATATTTTGGTTTTAGAAGCCTCTTTTATAGATGAAGATACTTTGAAAAATTGAAACTGACACCATTTATGACCCTATCTTTATAAGCTGTAGCCTTAAAAATCAAAATTGACAGCATTTGTGAAACTATCTTTATAATTTTTAGCTATTTCTCTTTTTAAAGTAGTGATCTTTTAAATAAGACAGTAAGCATTATCTCACATTCCTGTAACTTTAAGCTTCTATTTCTGACCTTTCTTCCTTCATCTCTCACTGGCCCTAGGAATTTGTCTGATTAGTAATTTTCTTGTTCTTGCACATTCAGTTTCTCCTTTTCCGCTTTTTCCATCCCCTCAGCTTACAGAAAAAATGTTCCTATTTTACAACCGAATAAAATAAAAATAAAGCATTAGGTTGTTATATTTACTATATTCTCATATTTTCATTCTCTTTTCTTTTCCTGACAGCTAAGAAGTAGATTCTTGTCTTTTTTCCATTTCTTGGCTTCCACTGGCCCTGATGTCTAACCTGTGTCCCTGCCCACTTCCCTTTGACACTCTGCCTGAGGGTCTCTGGAGTCCCCTCACTCACGAAATGTGTGTACTTTTATTTTTTAGTTTTCAAATGCTTTGACTTTGGGATGGGGGACTTTATTATACTGACCATGCCTCCTCTTTCTTTGTATTATTACTGACATCACTTGTGAGATTTAAATATCTGAACTTGAGAAATAAGGTAATCTGTTTTCAACCACATTGAGCTGAAATGTCACCCTGACATACCAACTCTACATAAGCCACCCTTACTATTTCCACCTAATTTTTCATACCCTTCTTAGATTTTTTTTTTCCTTCTCCTCTTTAAACATGAGTTTTATTTTCCTGTTCTTCATTGAATTGTAATTCTCTTACTGAGCTGGTATTCAGTGGATGGAAATGTTGAAATGTGAGCATAAGCAATGATGGGACATCTGCATAGCAGACCAGTGGGGACAAAAAAGAATCTATGGCTCAAATCTATTGGGAACGGAGACTAGCTGTGAGAATGAGAAAACTGTCCCCTGAGGAACAGCACCTTGCTCGAGTGGTCACTGCCCAAAGGTTATACTCAGTGCAGCTGCAGTCCAAAGAACGAGGTTTTCACGGAGAGAGCCAGTCCAAATAATGCGGTTTAGTAGCAGGAGTTCAGGTGGCAGCAGACCTTTCACAGCAGGGCCCCAGCCCATTTCAAGGACACGGAGAAAAGACTTCTGGACCCCTGAGAGTATTCACAATCCGAGACTAGGGTGTGGAGATTTAGGGTTGGAATACAGTTTCAGTAGAAAACTAGAATGCTACATATTTATGTTACGTAAGAGGTCCAAATATATGACCTCAGAGACCTACAATGAAGGAGTCTGAAGAAGTTAGGGTTTTTCTGTTGTTCCCCTATTCCGAATATTACTCTTACGTTTTTTGAGTAGTGAGATGATTGTTTCTTCTTATTGTTACTAGGACCACATAGATGCTCCTGTGGAAGTTCTGGTCCTGAAGGAGCTATGAACCAGAGTTCTGGCTGGCTCAGGTATTCTTAAGAGGCATTATTGACTCATGGTCTCTACAACATCAGGGAAGGATGAATGCCTCCTAGGAAGAGCAAATTTTCACTAGTCATCTTGTTCAGTCCCTTCTCAGTTCCAACCCTTCCTTTTGCTGTGGTAACCAACCTCCTTGTTTACTAAGGATGCTTACCCCAGGCCTCATCTCCTTTGACATTTTATAAAGTCATTATGACTACAGACATCTGGGAATCCCCATATTAGGTTGTGAAGATTATAAATTTCTTATATCTTACATTACATCATAATGAGCGTAGAGAGGAAAGAGACCTGTTAAAATACTACAAACACACTGATGAAGGAAATGCAAGATGTAGCTGAAGTGTTTTAAAGAAATTAGCAAGATGGAGGACTGATGCATAAGAATGAAAGCCAGTAAGCAAATCTAGAACCATTAACTACAGGAAAGTCTTCTTAGATTCCTAGTTTAGGCACTAATATGATTGAGCAGGCAAACTCAGGAATTTTCTGCCTACCTGAGTTCATGCCAATTCTTTTTGAATGCCTAACATATGTAATGTTATTTTTATGTTTGTTTTTCCTTAATACTTCTATTAATGCTTCTTAATAATTGCCTCTGCTATGAATCTATGAAGTGGTTCCTACTGAATGGCCATTAGGAGTAGCCCGAGACACTGGGTAGAATACAGTACTTGGATTCAGGAGTCCAGCTACTACTCCAAGCTCTGCAAATAATAAAGCACGTGACCATAGACTACTGAGAAAACATCTCTAGGCCTTGGATTTTATATCTCTTAGAAAAAGGTTCAGCCACAGGATCACTAAGATCATTCGTTGAGAGTGTACAAAATGCCAAATGAGATTTAAGAACACAGGAGTGCTGGAGCACAGAAGAAAATGCTTAGAAAATAGCTGTAGTTACTGCAATGCATACATGCTGTGGTATGCACTTTACACGTATATAACTGTTGTGTATGGGGGGAGTGGAAAAGTGGGACTGGGCAGGGTGAAATCAAGGAAGAATTCCTGGAGGAGGTGGTGCATGAGCCGCCTCTAAAGGATAAGTAGGAATTAACATGAAGTCTGAATGGGTGTTTGGCAGGCAGAAAGAACATCAATGAATGCACGGGCCTGGTGAGTAGAAAGTACATAAAGTATTCAGTTTCTGGAGCACAGGGATGGGGAGAAAGCAGGCTAAGTCGGTGAACAGGAGGAGGACCCTGAAAAGCTCTGTAGGCCTACAAGGGGCTGGGCTTCATCCTGGAGGCACTGGAAAGTTGCTGCTGATCTAAGCAGGGGAATGACTTGGTCAGATTTGAGTCTGTAAAGACCCCTGTGGCTTCAGGGTGGAGAATGGACTTGAAAGAAGCAAAGCTGCAGGGTAGGGAGACTGAGTAGGGTGAGGAATTATGCTTGCCTGAAGTACATTGTTGGAATAGGAATGGGAAGAAATGGATGGATTCAAAACATATTGAGAAGGGAGAATCAACAGGCTTTGACGATTGTACTTTCTATTTTGATATACTAAAATAGTGTATTACAGAGTAAGCTTTAGTTAATTGATAAGACCAAACATTTTAATAATTCTAATCAGGAAATCTTGAGAATTTTCAATTTTTTTGTGGAAAATTTTATTTTTTGCCTGATATAACTTTCTTGCATTGATGTTTTTAGTGGCTCTTAATTCACTTACATACCCACCGGTGTGATTATTAAATGCCTAAGCATTTATGCAAATATTATATATTTTGAATATTCTTAAACCAAATTCTACATCTAGGCTTTTTCTAATTAGGTAAAGCTATTAATGTTTAATTGAGCTCCTACTATGTGCTTAGAGCTCATTTTACTTAGCTTCTTTTAAAAAACAAACTTTTAGACACACTTTTTAAAAAAGTGGAGACACACTTTCCTATCTGGTAGAGCTTTGTATCAATAACTGGGGGTTAACAGGGCCCAGCAATTCTCCACTGTTGACCATGCCTTCTTCCAGTGGAGTGCCTTCTAAATCTGTTCTTTTTTACTCTGCAAATTAAACACATCAAAATTACCTTTTAATCTTTTCTGGCTAGAAACAAGCTGTGGTGTTGTAGCATTCTTTATCATACACTGACATCTGGTGGCCAAACAGAACATGAAGAAACACTACAGTGGGGTCCTGAATACCTGTAAACATACAGCACAATTCAAGTGTGTACTATGGGCCCAAACCCAAGGGACACAAATACGGACAATGTGCAGTTGGTCTTCAGAAAATGTTTAGTCTGCTTACGGCAACCTTTTGTATACTCATGTTAAGGAAAGCAAGTCCTGTTAATCCTTTCTGGAAGTGTTTCTAGCCCCAGGATGGTGGTAAAGGTGGATGTATATGCAGATGAGTTTATAGGAAAAGCACAAGGTGGGAGGGTGGGGCCTGAGGGTGTTTCTACTGGGTGGCTATGGGGCCAGGTCAGGCAGCATCTGGAACAATACAGTCTCCCCTGATTCCTCAGCCACACCACTTCCCTTTCCTGGATCCATTTATCCAGTATCATTTACTGTCCAGAAATATCATTCTGGACTATTGACACCTCCCATCTTGCATATAAACAGCTTTAGCTTTCTAAGGTTTGAGAAACCTGAGAGTGTTTTCTGATAAAATTATTTACCTTTCTGTCATTATTTATATAATTACTCCAATGAAATATCCCAAGACAATTTAATTTTCTCTTCTACATTTCAATCACTAAATAAGGAGCTACAAAAATCATTGAGCAAATATGAAATTTGAAAGATTTTTTTATAATTGCAGTTTAAATCCTTTTTTGCCTCCGTATCAATGTTCAATCAAAATTATGTTTTGAATCTTGTTTTATTTCTAACACAGGAAAATGTAAAAATCTATATTTTTCCCAGAGTGATTAATTTTCTTTGGAGAATATTGACAGATTCTTTAGGTCTGAGTTCACCTTTATTTCAAATAATTAGCACTAGATGTAACAATGAATACTGATGTAATTGATTATTATAATCAAAATTGCCTAAACATGAGATAACAAGTATAATTTTGATGGTGTCTTATTAGTTATACTTTAAAATTTGGTTACCAAATGAGTTCTTTTATTAAATGAACTGTTTTCTGGGGAAACGTGTTTTATTTAAAATGTTTAATTCCTCGTTCTTATTTTAAATGTGTAGTCTCTCTCTTTTTTTTTTTTTTTTTTTGTAGTTTCCTTGTGTTATTAGCGCTGATTTTACTTAACCCTCCAGGATTATACCTTCTCTTTTGCTTGTGCTTCTTGTGGTATGGTTCTGAGTATGTGCTACATACATACTTAATGCTCTAAGATCTAGTTTGATTCATTGGTGAAACAGACACACACACACACACACACACACACACACACACACACACACACACACACACACACACACACACACACACACACACACACTTCTTGCTCCTTTCTCTAAAAAAACCTCATTTGGATTTCTCTTCAAACTCCTTAACATACTTCCTGAACTTCTTTGGCAGCAACACATTATGGAAACTTAACTACAGCCTATTGAGTCCCATTCTTCATTTTCTGGAATGCTCTCTGATACCCTGTTTTTTTTCTGATTGCATAAATTTTTTGAGCTAAGGCTGTAGATAAATGGTTACCCACAGATGCATGTATGATTGGCAGGCACCCAGAATAACTGAGAACCTGAGTCTAGCACTGGTTATCCCCGTTGCACTGCTCATACTAGTGGGCAATGGGACAGCATAGTGTGGGGCAAACATAACAAGCTCATGTTTGAATCTTACCATATAACTCTTCCCTTTACACCTCTGTTTCTTTATCTATAAAATGGGGTAATCATGTTGACTCATCAAGATTACAATAATTTTATGGAATGAACATTCATAGGTGCCTGATCATGGTAGGCACTCATAAATGCTAGTTTTTTGTTTTTTTTCCCCATCCCTCTCAATAGAGGTTTCAGCCAGACCTGTTCCATAAAAATTCAGTGTTGAAGCTATTCCCTAGAAAACCCATAAGAAACATTTCCTGACTGAAAAGTTACTAATGTTACCTGATAGTGGCTTTGATAAAATAATGCCAATTTCTTCCCTTGATCATGTTTGTATCCTAATTCCAACAGCATCCAAGGTCTGGTTAAAGCATAAAGCAATCTGGAAAGGTAAGCAGTTATATGTCACAAGTGAAAATTCCAAGCAGGGATTAAATTACCACTTGGTGCAAGGATGATTCTTAATATAAGGACTCACAAGTCCAGCACGAACACCATGAATGTCCGTTTCTCCATTGGGCCTCTTTGGGGATTCTCATTTTATCAGCAGCTTCTGATGCAGTAAAAGCCACCTTCGGCTTCACATTAAATATCAGATTTCTTCTGGTTTGGTGGTTTCTGGAAATTGCTTAGACTACACCTGGAAGGAAGAGTGACTGGCAGAAAGGGATAGGGATAAAGGAGGAAATGATGATGTAGGTCAGCATTCCTGCTGGTCCAGGAACCACGGTGTAAAGGAATTCATCTTTTATTTTAACATGTAATACCTAATTGATACCTTTCTACCACAGTTCATTAGCAAGATGTGACACTTGTTTTCAGAGTCTAACACAAATGATAAGGAAAAAGGAAACAGTGTGGAAAAGTGTTATATCCTACATGTGATTGATGCTCACTAATATCCTCTGGAAAACTTCCAGGATTAAACCTGCTTGGTTGGGAAGTGGAGCTGGCCTTTCTTGTGTTCTTGATTGAGAATGGATCTATATTTACTAGACTAGAACATACACATGTAAGTCAGATGGAATTTCTAATATCTGGATGATTCAGAGAAACATAGATCACTAACACTAATATGCTACTATCTAGTCCACATAACCTGATTTGTAAATGTAGAAAGCATTTTCCAGAGACATTGAACACTTTGTTCAAGGTCACACAAATAATTATTCTCAGAGACAAGATAAGAATACAAGTCTTTCAGTTTCAGTGCCATCACCAAAGAATGGTGTTATCCCAGCATAATCTCTATCAACTCCCTAAAGATGCCCCCAACAATCATTAAATCTAAGTAAAAATGGGCTTGCTATCCAAGTACAGTTTCAAGACAGGTCCTGTCTCACTTCCATCCAGATTCTCTCTCCCAAAGCTGTCCTATGAAGGAACTCCAGAGCTGACACTGCTTGTCTTCCAGGTGTCAACTTTAGTAGATTCTCTGAAAGGACCAGAAAAATATTTTTTGTGCATCAGTATGTTTGAAAATGTATTGCTGTTATTATATGTAACCTTAAGCACACTTCTTAAGCATATTCTGAACACTGAAGGGTACACTGGTTATCATCTTGGTATTATTTTCTCTTTTCTTCTCTCAGTTTTGGCATCTGTTTAAAAAGTTAAGATAAGCTTTCGCAATTGCATATTACATATAATATGTTGTCTAAGTTAATTTGAGATGTTATAACAAAATACCTGAGATTGGGTAGTGTATAAACAACAGAAATCTATTGCTCACAGAGCTAGAGGCTGGGGAATACAAGATCAAGGCACCAGTGAATCTGGTGTCTGTTGAGGGCTTGTTCTCTATTCACAGATAGAGCCTTCTTGCTGTGTTCTCACATGGTGGAAGTGGCAAGGCAGATCACTGAAGCCTCTTTTATAAGGGCACTAATCCTATTCATGAGGGTGGAGCCCTCATGACCTAAGCAATCACTTCCCAAAGGCCTCACCTCTTAATATAATCACATAGGTATTAGATTCCGACATATGAATTTCTTTTTTTTTTTTTTTTTTTGTCTTTTTCGTGACCGGCACTCAGCCAGTGAGTGCACCGGCCATTCCTATATAGGATCCGAACCCGCGGTGGGAGCGTCGCCGCGCTGCCAGCGCAGCACGCTACCGAGTGCGCCACGGGCTCGGCCCCGACATATGAATTTCGGTGAGGGGGAAGGGCACATTCAGACCACAACGTACATGGAAGTTTTTCTATATCAAAATAAATAGCTCAGATCTTTATATTTTACAGTTTCATTTCTTCCAGGAGATGCCCACGCATATTACCTGAGAGTCCAGACAAATTCATAGTTAGGAAGTTTGAACCGCAGGAATCCCTAAGATACTTCTCGTGCCTAGCAAAACTGACCAGATTTGCATAGAAGTTTGGAATCTTCTTTACCTAAAAACAAATACATGTTTCAGTCTTCTCAGGTGATGTACTAAAAACTATATCACTATGGAAAATGTTTGCACTAATTAATCAGAATGAATGATACAAAGATTTTCAAACCCCACGTTTTCCCAACACAGTTGTGTGTGGCACAGAACTTAAGCTGAGAAACATCACCAACCCAGTATAAGTTTTCCACAAGACATTTTTTTTTTTTTTTTACACAGGCCTGTCACAGACATGAAGAAAGATGACATTTGTAGAGATCTGAAGGAGAAAAAGATATCCTAGAGAAGGAAAGATAACATACTTGATCTGCCACCAACCCCCGGAGTGTGGCAGCCCTTTGACCAGTGGAACATGCTGTTTATATTTCCACATTCTCTCAAGTCTGCACACCAGAATCGCTTTCAAAATCTAGAGCAGGAAAATAAACCTAAAGTGACAGTAGGGAAAGGCAGACTTAATAAACATTCTAGCACCTAAGACATTACTCCTCCTTCAGTAAGTAGATATGAAGAAACAAATTTGTAGTGAAGATAGCAAACAACCTGAAATATATGTATACATATCTTAAAATAGTTTTTTTTGGGGGGGGGGGGGTTGGTGGTGACTATGAGTTTTTGCTTTTTTTTAGTGTTATTATTTTCCAAACTTTCAGTAATATTTCTTAATTAAAAACAAATATATTATTTGGAAAAAATAAAACTGTTTACAGATATGTTGCAAATACACAAATAGTATAAAGAACATCCATATGTTCTTTATGCAGATTCACCTATAACTAATATTTTACCCCATTTGCTCTGTCATTTATTCATTTCTGTTATTGTGCACTCTCTCATACACACACACACACACAAGTATTTTTCCATGGGCAAAATCAACTTTATTTTACAAAGGCACGCATGTATACACAAGCAGAAGAGAATCTTCCCTTGATTTTTTCCATTAAAAATTACAGATTTATAAAAGGTTTGACACCAGAGCTCCTGTAAACTTTTACCTAAACAATTATTACTTTAATAGAAGGCTCTGTGTACAACTAAATCTCTCAAATACTGATTTTAAACAATAATGACCATGAAAAATTGTATCCTTGCAATTAGGTAGTTAAATAAAGTGAGCACTAACTTAGGTTTCACTAATCCATGCCCACCTATTCTCAACTTTGGTATTAAAAAACACAAAATAGAGTTAAGTTTGTTCCTGGTGGATCATGATATAATATTGAATGTTTTCCTTTAAGTTTTTTTATAAACCTCTAAGAAACATTTAAAATGTAATCTAATTTCCAGTTAAATCAGTGTAAACATAACACTTTTCTTTCTTTTTTTTTTTTTCCAGAAAGAGAGAGAGAGAGAGAACAGGTACACATTAACATAAACAAAGAGAGACACAGAGATCTGCATAATCCATTCATTTCCGAAGCCAATTTTATAGTAAGACACTGCTTTTTTTTTCTTTTTTCCCCCCTCAAAGGCCCATAAAACTTCCAATTTGAGAAAGATGTTTGAGGTCATCTGGTGTCACCTTCACTTCCTTAAATCTGAAGTTCCCACTCCATCATCCCCAGCAGGTGGACCTCTTGCCTTTGCAGGACATTATCAAGAAGAAATCATTGGGGGAGATTTTCTTCTTCTAATTGTTAAGAGCTCTAATTTTCTTCTCATACTGAAATTTCCAGAGTAATTTACCAAAGCACATTACCTGTCCTGGATTAGTCTTTACCATGTTTTATTATGGCCATAGATTTGTCTTATTCAGTGATATGCTAGCAAATCCTCAAATAGAAAATTCCATCACAGTCTCCTCTGGTCAGTGTTCACATATGATAGTTAATAAATATTGGAGAATAGTTGATACTGCCAGATTGCCATGTCTCATCATTACAAAAGCCTGTTAAGTGGTTTCTTTTCCACCCTTCCATCCTCCTTTGGCCCATTTTCTTACATTGCCACTAAAGTTATCTTTCTAAAAATCAGAGGCATCCACGCCTCTCTTCTGCTGTGCTTAGACAGTAGAGTTTAAACTCGTTCCCAGAGTCCCCACTCACCATGACTAGGTCAACTTGTTTTTACAGGCCTGGGAACAGAGACCATTGGTTTTTGTGAGGATTTTCAAGAGGGACTGCCTTTGTTTCCTCCTCAGTTAAAAGTTAAAGATATTAAGTTTCAAAACTTTTTACAGTTTATAGTATAAATTTAGTTAATATTGACCAGTCCCTCAAAAGTGACTCTCCAATTTTAGATTTTTACAATCAAACGTAAGTAATGTATTGTGGACAGACTGGCAGACACTTGCAAAAGAAAATAACAGACTCATTATTGGTGCATACTATATACTAGGAAGTAAATTATAAACCATGTGAATCAGTCTTTGGTTCAAAACCTTCAAACAAATTGTTTTCTAAACCATGGCAAGTAATTTTGATATTGCATCTATTCCTTTTGCTAATGTCAGCATCCTAATTCTGCAGTTTGTTGTTTGTCATCTCAAGTCCATTATGCTTTTTGTTTATCATTATACATTTCAAATTGCACAAATACCAGTTGTATATAGATTTAATTTTATCTGAGAGTAATTGCTATGTATTATGAAATTGTCATCCCTTAGTGACCAATATTTACATTCCCATGTAAGGAATGATTAATTTAAAATCAGAGCTCAGAGGGGGTGCCTGTGTGCAGGAATGGGCTAGAGGAAACGTAAAGGGATCCTTTGTAATTGCTTAGCCACTTCCCATCTCTATGCCTGACTTAATTAAGTTTTGCACATCCTTGTACGTTATAGTAAGGAAAGGCTGATATTCTCAGTTAACTGCTGCCAGGCTGGAGTAGAATACTCTAGGAAATAAACAGCTCTCTCAAAACCACACACGCTGTTATTAGTTTAAACTTATACAGTTTGGACCTGCTGCCAAGTCACATAGGCCTTACACAGGCTGCCATGTGCAGAGCGGAGGTGAGTGGTGGGCCGAGTAGGCCAGTACTTCTTGAGTGGGGTGTTGAAGAGGGTGGAGGGTAGAGCAAGGAGGAATTCTCAGTGGCATAAAGAACATAGCAATATAGACAAAATCATAGAGCCTGGAAGAACATAGCCCAAGGATAATCCTAACAATTAGCACAACAAACTTAGGTAAATAGCATTTGTTTCAGCAAGAAAGCTAACAAAGGTGCACTTTCTTAGATGGCAGACTGCTCAAAAGTAACAAGATTTCTCCTGTCTTTCACGCAACCCTTGATGGATGACTTTCCACATGGAATTTTTATGAACACTGAAAAGTAGCAGATGCCTATGTGTTTCCCGTGTTTTAATTCATATACTTTCAAAATGTGTCCCTTTTTTAAAAAAAAAAAATCATTTTGTAGCAGTTTTACCTTTGGTTCCTGGCACATAGTAGGCTCTCAATAAACATTGCATGAAAGAAAGAATGAGTAACATTGTCTCTTGGACAACAGATGAGGTGAAATGAGTCAGTTAAATCAGTGGATTTACTGTCAAAACATTTACATTTAGGGAGCAAGAAAAGGGATTGATAGTGGAAAATTGTTGGCAATAATAATAGTGATTATAATAAAATAATGGATATTTGCCCTTACCATGTACTTCAGCCCTTAGTTTTAAATCAATATACCCTTTTATTTGGATTTTGAAGAAAAATAAAAATCATGAAGCCATCTGCCTTAGAAAGCTGCCTCTTATGTGACTTCCCAGGTAATTATTGTCATGCTAAGTCATCTCTTTTCTTACGCCACTTCTTCCTTCAAGGACCCATTCCCCTGGACTTTCATAAGCAACTCTCTTACTTTATTTTCCTCCTGCCTCTATGACCATTACATTTCCATCTTTTGACTCACCACTCTTTCCTGCCACCTAAATATGGATTTTTCTTAGAATTCTGTCCTTTACCTCATTTAACTCTCACTAAAGGGCCTCATTTATCAGGATTGTGTGTACCCCATGTGTTTCTCTATTTCCAGCCTTTCTCCCGAGCTCCAGAGAGGTATGCCAGCTGTGTATGTGATACCTTCATTCGGATGATTTTCAAGTATATGAAAAGTTCTCTCATTTTAAATCAAGTATTTTTCTTCTGTCAAGCTTAGCCTTTCTTCTTCTTGTATTTCTTGCTTTAGCTAAATGAACTACCTTTTGCAATATAGCCAGTTAATCTAGAAAAATGAGTTTTATCTCCTTTTCTCTCCAGTTAGTCTTGAGATCCTATGAATCCAGTTCCCTTTACAACTCTTGACTTGGTCCTCCCATCTTCATTTCATGACCACTGCCTGGATCATCAGAATAACTTCCTAACTTTTGCCCTGCCCCCATCCCCACCAACTTCTTCCCTCTGCAGTCCATCATCTCGGCAGATCTAGCCTTTCCAAAATGCAAAACAGAAACTATTTCCAGTAAAATTCTGTCTTCGGGGTAAACTTTAAAATTTTTGGCATGGTATCAAATTGTTTCAGTAGGTCCCTGCCTATCTCTCCCATCTCATATCCTTCTTTTCCATACCTTTTATCCATGTTCTGCCATAACTGTCATTCTTTAGATGAACAGTTGCTGTTTCATTCACATGTTGCCCTTCATGGCAGTTTCTCTGCCTTAACTTCCTTCCTTTTTTTCCTGCTTAGCAAGGTCACATTTATACTTACAGAAGTAGCTTATTTTTTGTAGCCTCCCTTAATTTCAGTTACTAAACCACTATTTTTTCTATGTTACCATTGTACTTTATGCATGTTAATGTGAAACATTCTTCTCTTTCAAGTTTGTTTCTCCAAATGTGAGTATCAAGAAGACAGAGATCAGGCCTAATTCATGCTTTTATCTGCACTGCTAGCATATAGACATAAATGTATGTTGAATGGATACTTAACTGAATATTTTAACTGTTTGATCTTAGTAGCTCTCTAGTTTATCCATCCTGATTTCTTTTCAGCCTTCTGGACTGTTGCCGTATGCCAAATAAACTCCTCCACAATAGACATTCCATGTCTTCATGAACATTCTTTTATGTCCCAATGGGCATCCATATCTTCTTGATTGGGTTAACCTTTTTGGGGCTTCTGTTTTCCAGTGCTACACAAAGAATCTATATGATTTAAATTATCATTAACAGATATGAATCTACATTCAGAGTTCAAAAGAGAACATGACATCCTCATTAAGCTAAAAGAATGTTTTTCAAGCCATGCTATGTTTCTTGAAAAGCAATTAACATATTGCACATTATTCCTGTGAGACACAAACTGTTTCTTTCCCATCTTAATTTGCCTGCTTAAAAATAGACAGGAAAAGATAGATGAGTTTATACTCAAGGTGTATTCATTTCCCTGGTGGCCAATGAACTAATTTCCTTTTCATATTTTCAGAATATTGATATAATTATTCTTTCATCAGACATGAAATTTGAGTGTATAACCAGTTTGTGGAAATCGCCTTGTAATTTATTAGGTTGATAATAGCAATTAAGTCACAATTGCTTCTGAGAAATATAAATTGACTTTCCATTTTAACTGGATAATTTAACATTCTAAACCACAAACAGAGTATAACTAATTTCTGGGATAAGAAGTTTGTTTCTCCTAGTATTAAAGTTAAATTTTTTTCAACCACTGATAATCCAGTAACTAATTATTTAATTGGAGAATTATTTGGTTTGTGACCTTTTTTTCTCCCTCAGATGCTTAACTTCTATTTATGGATTTAATGAGGGAGAAGATTTTAGACAGAAATGTAACATATCAGTAGGCCCATGATTTTTTCACCTCTTGAAAACATTAAAATCATCCTTAGCTTGTAGCCTATACAAAAACAGGCAGCAGGTGTAATTTGGCCCACAGGCCATTGTTTTCTGACCATGGTTTAATCAAATCTTCAGATGAGACTTTCACATTTTCATGAAGTTTTGTTTCTGTGACATTGCTGCTTGCAATGACATTCCCCTCAACACATAACACACACTATCCAAAATGACTATTGGTTTAGATTACAATGTATGGAAATTTAAAATGGATCCCTTTTTAGATAAATCAGGGTCAAATATTTTATACATTTGTGGGGATTCATCAACCAGAGGAGTTGGCTGCTACAGCTAGTCTCCCTCACACTGAAAGCAGAACTCATGATATATGTCCTCAGCCCAGTAGTTCTGAATCTCAAGTTCACTGGTCCATGTCAAATACCAGTGTAGACCAAAATGTACGTATGTAACTGAAGGGCTACCCACATGTATTTATCTCTAAATACTCGGTTCACCATGGTATCCTGTTGTGCTCCAGAACCCTTTTGATGACAGTTAGAAGAAGGATATCCTTGTTCATAAATATTTGCTGATTAGATGATTTAGGATTTATCAGCTACTTATGTGTGAAGCACTCAGCTAGGTGCAGAAGATACCAAGATAGAAGGAAAGCACCCTAACTGGTGATCCCTGTTACACACACACGCACACACACGTACACTGCTAATAATGAATGGTAATGTTGGGCAAGAGTCACATGGGAAATTTGGATAAGTGACAAGGAGCTCAGTAATAGGAGTTAAGGGAGAGAGCCTTGTACACGAGGGCATTGAAGATGGTTTTCCCTAAGTAGGATCAGCATGTGCTTCAGAGAAGCGTCAGGAAGGGACTAAAATATGCAGTAGAGAAGGAGTAATGATACAGTGACACAGGAATCATACTGGGGAGGGGTGATGCAGTCAGCACTTAGGCTAGAACCAGGGGCTCATGAGGAACGCCTGGGGAGATAAAGTTTGAGAGGCAGAGATTGTTGTGAGATTGCTGAGAATCTTGAAGGCTGGGGATCTTAAACATGTGGTGAATGGAAGTGAGATTACATTTCTTTGGACTATGTTTTTTGAAAATGATATCCCAATTCTGAGGGCTGGATTAAAAAAAAAAAAAAAATGCAACCCATTGCTTTGTTCCTTTATGAATTTTGCCATATCTCACAAAAGGAATATGATAGAAATGGAATTGGGAAACTGCCAGGTAAGATTCCAGCTGCTGTAAGTTGTCAGATCATGGGTGATAACCTACCATGGGCCATGGGGAAGCCGAGGAAGGTTTTGGGCTGGCGGGGTAGTATGATTAAGCAGGCTTTTAAGAATGGTTTGTTAGGGAAAATTAAGTTGTACAAGAAAGAAGGTTAATTTAGAGTCTCAATAATGAAGTATATTGGAGGTGATAATAGCCTAAATAAGGGGTAGAACATGGAGTGACAATGGAAATGTGAAGTATTACATAAGAAAGAACTATTTCAAGTGATTTGGTGGGTTTTTTTACTACTTACTACATGTCATAGTCTGTTCTAAGCTCTTTACACATACTATTTAATTTTCTCAGCACCTCTGTAGTACAGGTACTGCTTATAATCCTGTTTTTTAAATAAAGAAACTGAGGTCCTCAGCATTTAAGCAACCTGCTCAGCTAGGAAGAATGACAGGTGGAAATAGTTGGAGCCAGGATTTCAAGCCATCTGTCTTAGTCTGTTTGTGATGCTATAACAAAATAACTGAGACTGAATAATTTATAAAAAACAGAAATGTATTTCCTCAGTGTTCTGGAGGCTGGGAAGTTCATGATCAAGTTGCCAGCAGCTTCAGTTGTGTAGTGAGGGCTGCTCTCTGCTTCCAAGATGATGTTTTAGCTGCATCCTCTGGAGGGAGGGAACACTTTGTCCTCACTGCAGAAGGTGGGAAGGCAAGTGAACCAAATGCTGTGAGAAGCTTCTTTTGTAAGGACCTTAATCCCACTCAATAGGAAGGAGCCTTCATGGCCTAATCACCTCTTAAAGGCCCCACCTCTTAATACAATCACATTGGCGACACCTGAATTTTGGGGGGATGCACTTAAACCATAGCACCACCCAGCTCTTAACCCCCTTAACATTTTACATCCTGGTCTTCGATTATATTGATGCTTGATCTTGCAGCAAAAGTGCCTGAGAGAACAAGGCTGAAAGTTCATGGGCTTTGGGGTCAGAAAGACTCCTCAAGTTTTTTACTGTGTGGCATTCAGCAAGTCACTTCACCAAGCTGAGCACTACTTCCTTCATTTCTTATTAGTTCTGATTTCTCATTAGTGCCTCTTGGGCTGGGTCCCTGACCCCTCATATGCAGGTCATGAGCTAGGTAGTTAGAAAAAGATCCTGTGAGCCATTAGCAAGGTTGACATGCTTTATTTGGATGCGAGCTCAGCCCCCAGTGGATCAGAGCCATTGTCTTTTATGCTAGAATCAGATAACCAAGGAACACCTGGGCACAAGTCAGATAGCCAAAGAACCCCTGGGCACATGTGCGCAGTTAACATATTTACATCAGACAGGCTGAGTCATGCTCAGCCCGATATGAGGTGAGGGAGCCTGACCAGTCTGTCTGCATTTTCCTCACAGTGTCCTAGGAAAATGAAGTGAGATTATGTGTTCTTGTTTTCCTTCTACATCTGTTTTTCTTTTTTTTTTTTCCTCCACAGAAATGAGAGTGCTAGGTTTTGAAGGATGTACTTTCTTATACATGTTCCCCTGGAGGTGATGTTAGAACGCCCAGCTGTTCATGTCCAGTGTGCAGCTGTACATAAGGGTCTACGTCTCGAGGGTCAGGACTGGGCATGGAACTTTGGTTCCTTTTCACAAGCTGGTGATGGCTAAGGCATGGGAGTAGTCGAGTTCTCTAAGGAAGAGAGTATTGAGACTGCTGCTGAGGACCAGGAGCAGGACCTTGAGGTATACCCACTTATTTAGGTAAAAATTAAGAAGAACTGGGGAGCCATTGGGGTATGAGGAGAACCACAGTGAAGCAGGGTTCTGTGAAGCACAGGGGAAGCTTAATTTAAGGGGTGGGTGGTAAATTATATTAAGAAAACAGAGGTCAAGGAGGATGAAGAATTAATAAGAAAGATTGTCAGTGATGTAGGGAGTTTAAGGTAAATGAAGGGAGAATGACTGTTTTATGAGCAAATCAATAAAATCTGTTTTCTTAAACTGTCTAAAAACTTGATTTGTTTAAATGCAGTTTGGACACTTGCTTTCTAATTAGTCAATAATGTAAAGTGAAAGATTATCTTTGCCCTGCTCTACTATAATTGGTTGCAAACTAGTATCCTTGTCAGAGCTTGAGAATGTGCTTATGAACTGCCACAATAACTCAGCAACACACGCAGATGATGGGATGAGGGAAAATGAAACTGGCCTCCCCTAGATTTCACGATCCAGTAGGAACAGCCCAGAGCTGAACTTTCTCACGGTTTACTTGTTACCGTTGGCAAATGACTCTGGCTTCCTAAATATCAGCTTCTCCTCTAAAATGAAATTTATGTGGTTTTAGGTAGATTTCTCTTTAAAAAAAATTCAATATCTAAAGATAGAAAGTGCTGTTTAATTATCAAGTCATTATCTTTGTCATTTATTTCCAATTAAACTGAAATGTTTAATTACAAATAATATCTTAAGTAGGTAAATGGCATAATTAGTTTATTTTTAAGTCTATTCGCGAGAAGAGTAAGTTGTCAATAAAATACTTTGCAATTTAAAAATTAAGGCATATCTAAAATGGTTAGAATTTTTCTGTAGCTTAATAAAAAATAGATGATTAAAACTCAACTTTTTTAGTATCGTTCATTCCTAATACTTCCCCAATTAGGTCAAGAGAAACTTTTCATGTACAGATAGAAAGATTCACCCTGGGAGAGCTTGGCGCAGAATGAAAAAGATGGAAATGTATCTGTGTTAATTATTGATACACTTCAGGGAGGGTAAGTGTTTAAAACTGAACAAATAACATGCTTTTGATTTAGATACCTCAGTTAATTTATTAAAATGGTCCAGATTTATGCTTTTATCTCAGACTTCAGTCTTTAAAAGAAGTATTTAAAGCATTCAGAACCAGAATTATGAGCATGTTTCATTGTCAATAGGTCTTTCATTTTCAATTTTCAGTGCTATAAAATTCCATTTTTTTCTGTCTGTAGGCATTTTAATGAGAAATTGGGAGACGCTGCCCTAGGGGTTACTAGTCAAATATGCTAAACTGGATAAGACTTTTTTTTTTAAGAACTCTGTAATGAACAGTTAACCAGTAGGTATTGCTTCGACTTGTTTATTTTGTCTTGTTTTGGGTTATATCAGTGAAGCAAAATAACACAATAAATGAAATAAAATACCTTGATTCCATTAGAGCTCTCTGTGACCTAGACAATTCCTAAAAGGCTGACATAGCATGAAACAATTAGCTAAACCAAAACTTAAGCTCCTGTGGTTGTTGAGAAAATGCAGGAAAATGATCAGGGACCCTCAGATGTTCAGAATCTTGCCGAGCATTTGATGTAAATATCCACGTGCACCCAGGTGTTCCTTGGCTATTGACTAATGTAATTGCATATGTGCCCCCAGGTGTCCTGAGTTATGTACTTAAGTATAAAGGAGAGTAGCTCTGATTAACAGCGCTTGTGTTCCCCCCCCCCCCCCCCCCCCCCCCCCCCCCCCGGGATGTCACAGGGAGGCTGTTGCTGCAAGCTGTTGCTGCCAGTGCCCCAGGATGCCCTGAGAGGTCACCACTGCTGCTACTTGCTGCTGCTACTGCTGCTGTAAGCTGCTACTTCTACTGCCGAGGACTGAGTTCATGTTATCTGTGAATGGCTCCCGGGATCTTTCCCAATTACCTAGTATGGATCTGCGTGACAGGGGTCTATGACCCAGCCTGGCATGTGAGAGGTCTGGTGACCTAGTCTGGGCAATGGGTTTGAAGGCTCTGTGGGCCCTAACTCCTAGACTTGACCATACAGTTGGAAAACTTAGTGTAAGTGGTTTTAGTTATGAAATACCTAACCCTACAACTGGTGTTGTCACTTAGCTTTACACTAGTCATACTCGGTTGTGATCAAATTTCACCTAGGCTAGCTAAGGCACTATTACATGTGTTTGGACTCCCTTCTTCACACACCAAGTAACAGAAAGACTTGAATTGTATGCTTGGAAGAAAGAGGAAGAAAGGAAGGCCTGTGGTATCAGTGAAATATAAAACTTACCCAGTTACTCCCCAAACAAAGCAAACTACATATTTAAATATTGAAAGGTAAATAGAATGAGTAAATAGCGTGCGGGTGATAGAGGTGAAAAAGTCAGGAATTGAAGACATGCACAAACATTGTTTCACATTCTTGGAAAAGCTCAGAATGTTAAAGGAGAAATATTCCCTCATTTAAACATGCATTGTCATTTAGGTTTTCTGGTTTTCGTTGCTTTAATTACCCAGTATCGGAATGACATTCCTTTGGAAGAATGGGTTTGACTAATGGAATGTTTCTCTTTGAGATTTTATTTATTTTAATGAAAGTGCATGACTGCATAAGGGCGTGTTGACATTCTTTCTTCTGCTTGTTTCATTCAAAATAACTATGCTGGGCAGCAGGTGGTGAGTGTCTGGTGTTTGAGGGAGAATGGCACGATTTATTATCTTCCTTAGTTGCTACTTTGAACTTCATAGATAGTAAAATTCCACGACACATTTATCTCACAGGGTTATTGCAAGCAACAAAGGATATCACAGGACTTTCTCATAGCACCAGCATTTGCTTTTTCCATGTTTAAGATTAGACTTGGAAAAACAAATTATTAAATCAGTCCATATTTTATATTATCAAATTGTTTTCTTCATTGTCTCTTTTGTCATTTAAAAAATTATACATTTGTGATGACTATGTAATTCTGTTGAGGGTTTAACTAATGTTGAAAACCAGAAAGTCTGAAAATGATAAATAAAATTTCCCCCCACTCTTTAACAAGCAGTTTCTTGAATACTAAAGAGAAAAAAATCAGTTTTATCAGCTGTGCCTGAAGAATTTTTAAATTAACTTAATCTGTGGGGTAAAAAAAAAAAGCCCACTCCAATATCATTATATGCAAGAGCCTTCCTACAATATTGTTATAGGTATGCTAGAGCCTTCCTAACTGTAATTAAAAAGATTACTTTTATGCTCCAGATTTTACCAGGTATGCCAATCTTTCTCAATTACTGCTTGAATACAATTAGATACAAACTCAGCTTTAAGATAGTTAATTTCTAGCCAAAGAAAGATTAAGCTATGTTTGTGTTCTCTTTCTTGGTAGAAGAAATGTATTATAATACCTTCTGACTAGTTTGAAACACAGGTGAGAGATTAAAAGTAGGATAAAGTAGCATTGTATTAGTCCATTTTCTGTTGCTGATAACCGAATACCTGAAACTGGGTTATTTATAAAAAGAAAAAATTTCTTGGTTTTGGAGGCTGGGAAACCCAAGCCAGGGAGCACATCTGGTGGGGCCTTCTTCTGGGTGGGAAGTCCCTACAGGGTCCAGTGGTGACGCAGGGTATCACATGGTGAGTTTGGCAAGGGTGAGAGCTAATGTTCCCACCTGCTCTTCTTGGAAAGCCACTGGAACAACTCTGTGATAACTCATTAAACCATTGACACATTAATCCACGAATGGATTAATCCATCATGAAAGCATAGTCCTCACAATCCAATCATCTCTTCAGGACCACACATTTCAAATACCATATTGGAAATTACGTTTTCATGTGAGATTTGGAGGTAACAAATATTCAGACCATAGCAACATTTTAGAGCTTTTATCCCTGGTGGTGGTTCACTGTAATTGATACCTTCTTGAAGTGAGTACTATGGCTATTTTAGTTTCTGAAATGTGGGAATGGATGTTGCATTAATTCTCTCATGGTGATGGGCATCATGCACGCAGAAAAATACATGAGGAAAACAACTTAGTGCTGTGGCTGAGAGAACAGATCTGGAGCTAGAGTGCGTGCATCCCAATTCCAGCTCTGCTGTTTGCTCTGTGTGCACCTGGACGTTATTCACCTCTTTAAGCACATTTCTTGCTCTATCTAGTTGACATCTAGGTGTGCTTTTTTTGTATGTTTTGTTTTGTATTGCAATTCTTATTGTAAATTAGGTCTTCTGATCGGATATGACTTATTTATATGAAGGCAATTGATTTTGTACATCAATACAGGTGACCACACTCATACCTGATTTTCATGTACTTAGGATCAGCTTTCCACCAGACTTCTCATTTAATGGAAAGGACCTTACTTTGCTTTTCTTCACCTGTTATTCATCACAATTGCTCAGGGGTCAGCAAATGTTTTCCTAAAGGGCCAAGAGTAAATATTCCAAACTTTGTGGGCCATACAGTCTCTGTCTTAACCATGCAACTCTGACATTGTGCAAAAATAACCATAGACAGTATTTACATAAATGAGCCTGGCCATGTCCTAATAAAACTTTATTTACAAAATAGGAGGCTGTCTCCTAGGTTGTAGTTTGCTGACACCTGCTTTGTTGATGTTGCCCATGCTAGAAATGTAGGTTTTATCTTTAACTCGTTCTTCCTCATTCTTAAAGCCTGTATATCTCCAAATCTGGCCAGGTTGACATTCTAAATGTTTCCTAAATCTGTGCCCTTTATCTGTACAAACACAATCTTGATTTATACTGTCCTCACCTCTCTTCTGGGCTCTGAAGCCTCTTCTGCCTTCTCTTTCTAGTCCCGTCAAAGCTAACTCCCCTGCCATTGGAAACTTTCTGAAACTAAACAGGATTATGCCACTCCTATGCTTTAAGATCTTAGATGACTCTTCATTGCCTAAAGGGGTGTTCACAAATTGAAAGTTTCTTAACATGGCATAGACGTCTCTTCAGGCTGTCGCTCTTCTCTCCAACTGTGACTCCTACTTCTATTTTTGTCCATTCAGGCCCTTGGAGAAGCAGACCCCATGCTACGTGAGATTACACATGTAAGAAGGAATCATTTTTAAAGGATAAAGTAGGAGAGAACCAGCAGAAATAGGTTGAGAGACTGTTTGGTCTGTGAGGCAGGTTCAACACTTGTGAAAGGAGAGCAGGCAAAAAAGAGGATTGGCAGGAAGAGCCTCAGCACCGTTTTGAGAAAGTCCTAGTCAGGCCAGAGGGGAGTCCAGATCAGAAGCAGAGGGTGCCTGTCCCCACTGGCCAGGAACAGCATAGCGGTGCTCAGTGACTGCCTGGGTCCAAGTGCAGCCTCTGTGTCAAACTGCAGTGGGTCTATAGGTGCAGCAGATGGAGGTGATCAGTTATCTGTGCTCCTGCAGCAATTGACATTAAAGGAGAGCTGCTTGGGTCACTTCCTTGGCACTGTGTGTGTGATTGCAACTTGACACTTCAACTTTAGTAAATCTCCCATAACAGTTTTCATATAGTGTGCTCTCTCTCATCTTTTAGTCTGTATGCATTGCCCCTTCGTGCTCCTGATTTTGCATGGCCAACTGCTTTTCACTCTTTGTCTCAGCTGAAGAATATGATAATAATCTCTCTTCTAGAAAGATTTCTTTAATGACCACCCACCTCCCAACTTTGCAAATTGTCATCATTCAGCAACACAGACATTTCATCAGATGTTTTCCAAATTACAATTGGTTGTACATAATTTTGTTTTTGATTAAACAATCAACCTCGTGAAAGAAAGGGTTATTCAGCAAGTGCCCTTTAAACACATCACTGGCACCCATTTATGAATGGTTATCCTCTCAGTTATCCATTGGAAGAGTGAGGGGACTCAGATGATATAAAAGAGGACAGTAAGACAGATGATTCTTATGCCATTATATTTACTTTAGAAGAATTTCAGTTGTTTAAAAGCAAGACATATATTTTTATAATTATGATTTATTAGACTCATTTCAACTGATAGTGGGCAATTTTATACAGTGAAAGGAACACTGGGCTTGATGTCAATAGACCTGTGTTCAAATCCTGGTCCTTCTAGGTAAAGGCCATGGGACAACATGTCTGGTATCATTTTCCTATTCAATAAGATGGAGATAGTAATGGACACGGTACTGAAAACCTATCAAACCATTTGTGGTACATTCAACTGCTCACTTTGACAAAGGTCTCTCTGCTTCCTCCTATGGTGTTGGTGCCTGCATCAGATTAACTCAATGTCCTGTGATTGTCATAGAATTTTAGATCACACGACTTTTTGTAGAGAGAATGAATGATAGGAATAATTTATAAGCATTGCTCTTCTAACAATTGTATGTGTAGTGAGTACAGGTAAATGTGTTATTCTGGGAAGAAGTTTTGAACTACATGGCCTGAATTATTTCAGGTTAAATTTTTTATGAAGTTCAACATTAGAGATAATGGGAGATCAACTATGTGGGACTAGAGAGACCATTACAGCACTGACTTAATGGCAGAATAATATCCTAGCTTCCTTTGCCTGCAGGTGAATTATTGTGGCTGCTATCTTTATGTATATGCATTTAAGATACCATTCTATAAACTGCAAGAATGAAAACAATATTTTTTTAAGTAAAAATGTTAATAAAAAAATAAGTAAAAATCACAAAGCACAAAATGTTATGCAAGTCAAATAAGCAGAATGAAAATAGACAAGGTAAAAATAAACCAAGTTAAAAACTAAAAAGAAAAAATAAGAAATACAGGACCATAACTTCCAAATGAATTAAAATGATAATGTAAGATGGAACTAAAAGATTAAAAGGATAAAAAGATTAAATGGGCTTTAAGAATGCAGACGAGACAGATATTTAAAATGAAAAATCTTAGCAGACTAAAATTGTTACACTTCTTGCTGTGTAATGGAGATGAAAAAAAAGATTACTCAAAGCAACATAAATGCAATGAAAAGTCCGAAGGGACTGCACCTCAGCAACTCCTCTTTTAGAAGAAGAAAACTGGGTACAGCCCCGATTCAAAGTTAGCTTCTGTTTTTATTGTAAAGATAAGCAAGTTTCACAAGAAAAATCAGTTGATTCAATCATTTCAAAAGGACACAAAGACATGGGCAATGTGACAAAAGTTATCTATAGCTAAGTATAGCTTAAACAATAGAAACTAGTGACATCATTTACATCAAAAAGGTGACATTCTAGAGTACAATTTGTGAAAAGCTAAATTGATCAGACTGTGATCATTATCTAACCCAAAATAGAACCTCTCACCAAATGATTTAAGCAAAAGTTACATTCTTATGGTAATTGTCTCTATAGTTTCCACCAACAGACAGCTTGCCCTTAGCAAACATTTTTTTCACTTTTTTCCCTACAGCAATTCTTTCCACATCTTTTAACAACAATCAGTATATTAAATAGTCAAAGTACATAATCTCATCCCTAAACAGTGATTAGAATTGAGTAGATGGGCTTTTGATATGCTATCTGTGGACTTTTATCCCCTGGCTGGAGACTTTTGTCTCATGCATGCATTACCTAAAATCTCTATCTAAAAATCAACTGAGAGTCAACAAGTACTTGATTAGAATTGATTAGATAGGCTTTTGCCTGCTGGCTCTAGACTTTTGTCTCTTACTTGAGACATAAGTTTTTGCCCCATACATGCATTACCTAAAAACCCTATTCTAAAAATCAAATGAGAATCAAGATTTCTAACCCTCTGCATTTCCCCCTTTTTTAATTATTAAAAAAAAAAAAAATCAGAAGAAATCAAGGAATGAGAGTCAGTGATGGAAACAAGGATGTTCTGATGAAGAGTCAGCATTACTTCAGCTTGAGGAGTCTGTTGGAACATAACAGTTTAATCACTATAAAAAAAGATACATAAGACACTAATTCCAGCAATAATCCAAATTCTTATGTTTAAATAAAAAAAAAAAAACAATGGGTAGGATTCAGCCAGTGGGCCAAATCATTTAAATGATTAATAGTAATCTTTTGAGCATCTTCTAGAAGCTGTTTCATTTGTTGTTGAAGTTTAATCATTAAGTTTTGAATATCTCCCTGTAAATCAGAATGAAAAGCTCCATGTAATAGTCTTTGTACATCCTTCCATGCAGTGGAGGAATTAAAAGGAATAGAAGATACACACATGGAGTGATATCCTGCATCACAATTAAGTTGACCTTGAGTCCAAAGAGCTTGATTGTGCTCACCAATCCAGAATACAGCTGCCTCTAAGGCATCTAAACCTTGGAAAATATCTTTGTCAATTTTAGTTTGAGAAAGGAGCTCAGAAGTTACATTTTGAAAATAGCCATTCATGTTTTGTGTTGTTTGGATAGAATGAGAACAGTTGCTGCTGTAGCAGTTATAGCTGTAACAGCAATTATAGAGGCAATAAGAATGCCCAAGAATCTCTTAGGGCAAACTCGCCATGGAGCAGAGGTGCCTTGCTCCAGGGCAGAATTCCGCATCCATTTACGAGTAAGATTTAACTGGCAACCATGCCTCTGCTCTTTGTTTTAGTACAGACACATGAGAAATATTAAGATTAAACCAAGTATAGTTAGCAGGAAGTAAAATTAATGATTGAAATAACAGGTATCTGAGAAGAGATGGCAAATATATATGGTTGAGAGGTGCAGATCATAACTCAGTTGATGGTATCATAATCCAGTATCAATAAATCACATGGACCCCAATTTTCTAAAGTCCGATTACCATATAATTTATTTTCTGTAAAATTATTTGAATGGCAAGAGACCCAGTTAAGGTCCAGACCATCTCCAGTAGCAATCCAGGGGTGAGAAAAAACAGGAATATTGGGTTTAGGGTGATAGTTTCCCCATTTAGAATTTCCACTGACTCCTGCAGTTTGAATAAATATTTGATGTTTCATAGATATAACATGATTAAAAGCTGTAGAGATGTGATTTATATACCACTGTGGTTGAAAGGGAATGCAAAAGTTGCTAGCAGTAAAATTAGTCACTATACATAAAGGCAATTCCTCAATCAGGAAATACCAATTATGAAAATGTCTGTGGCATCCATTATGATGACCCTTCTTACTACAATTTATTTTGCAATTTTGGAATGGACCAGGAGACCTCCAGTGTAAGCAGTATCATTAGATGAAAGAGAAGGCTCTGAATCATCCCAAGTAAGCAGATCAAAAATGGGAAGATTCAAAACGTGGGTCCGATAAATATTATTACTTACAGAAGGCTGAACAAAAGGGAAAAGCCCATATATTATGAACAGGCATGTTACTTTTGGACCTTTGGAATTAATGTTACATGATTCTGAAGTTCTGGAATTGGATTTGTTCCTGCATGGTGCCACATGATAAGGGCAAATGGCCTTTGCTGGTATCTGAAGTGGGCCTGTAGGAGAAAGAACAGAAAACCCTCCTCCCCAAATTAACAATTTAACAGGCCCCCA
This sequence comes from Cynocephalus volans, assembly GCF_027409185.1. NCBI lineage: Eukaryota > Metazoa > Chordata > Mammalia > Dermoptera > Cynocephalidae > Cynocephalus > Cynocephalus volans. The sequence continues at coordinate 76,475,310 of NC_084473.1, forward strand.
CCATTGTGGTCCCATCGGTAGGTGGCAGTATAAAACCAAGGGTTTAGGTCTTTCCTCAGTGGTAATAAAATGTCATTCTATGGCTCTTAAATTTTGAGAGTTTCAGTTTAAAAAATTTAGAGTAAACAAGCCCTTAAAGACCTGTTCATGAGGGGCCAAACCTTTTTCCAAAAATAAGTCCAGTACAGTTGGAAACAGAACAAAATCCTCTCACAGGAACACACCTTTGCAATAAAAAAAAGAGACAGACTGCCTTGAACTTGCCCTTTCCCTCTCTGTTGCTGGCATGTTGCCCACTTGAATACTCCCACAGTGACCAGGGAGGAGGGGAGTTTTGATCCCAGATGGCGATGATGCGCCCCTTCCTGCCAGCAGAGGGCAGCAGCACAGAGAGGTGATGACAGGCTGAGCTGCTGTGGAGAGATGAGACCACGCAGGGCTCTGTGCTCAGCGACCGTATGCTGATCTGAAATGACCCTGACACATGTTAGGAAAAAGAATTCGTCCAGGTTTCTTTTTTTAAATCCCTGCCAAGTAATATAGGAGTAAATGCTCCACCCTCACTCCACTTTGGCTTTCATTCTCTGTGTTTTTCTTGCTCATGATTCAGCTCTAACTATTTTTCCCTATTTTTAGGAATTACGCATAGAACCTTTTACTCTAACTCTTGAACTTGTAGCTTCACTTAGTTCTGTTTTATTTCTTATTATTTTCTCATTTCATAAAGCCTGTGTGAGATCTGGCCAGTTCTCTGCAAACAGACACGCACGCGTATGCACACACACCCCCCCGCACCCTCCTCCACCCGTGCATACAGCCTGTAACCACCCACTCACAAACTCATAGACACACAGACATACACACGTAGAAACACACACAAATAACATATCCTGTCCCATACACACACACACACACACACACACACACACACACACACACATCCCCTTCCACCATGCATACAACTTGTACCCATCCACTCATAGACTCATGGGTACACATACACACAAATAACCCATACCCACTCCCATACACATGCGCACACGTAGACACATGCAGGTCTGTGTGCCCTGGCTTTTCCCTTGTGCCGTTCTCTCCCTTAGTGGCTTCTCCCTGCCCCCCCTTTCGTATCCATCATTGCAACATTCCACAGCTGCACCACAGATAGAGGTTGCAATAGTGTACATTTATTGTTTCCTTTCCAGAGAGATTTTTTTAAAAAGCATTTTCCCCGTGATCTATAAATAATGAATAATTCCATTTAAAAAGTGATGGATAGTGTAACTTTTATGCAGAATTTGTCAAGCTCAATGTTTCATGCATTTACTTTCTGTAGAGCCCCAGGCCATGGCAGGTTGGGAGCTCAATCATCTGACACTGCAAAATCTCTCTTGCTAGCTACATTTCCCAAAGTGTTTTCCTTGGGTTCTCATAGATAGTACATGTGTTTTAAAAGGGGCCTTCTCTATGCTCATATAGGTGTGGGAATTGCTATAGTGAACTGACTTCTCTAATGCAAAACTCCCCAAAGCATTTCATGTTATAATTTGCTCTGAGCCATGCAGTATTTCCAAAACGTATTTGGCCAGGGAACCTTATTTTTTATTATATCATTATATCTCTAAGCTCAGTGTTCCAAAAAAAATAATAATTTAGAAAACAGTGTTCTAATGACAGTAGTGCATTCTCTTCTGTGCTGCAGAGAATCTGTTTTACAAAAGCCCTTATTGAAGAATTAAAATTTACCTTGTATATGTCCATCAAATTGGCACTTCTTCATATTTTTAGTCTGAAAATATAATTGAAAATATATCCTAGGGCCAATATATGATTCTGAAAAGTCTCCTGACACCTTAAAACAGAACAAATAAATTTCATTATGTTTTATGTTCATATGGTTTTCTGTGAAAGAGGTCTTTGGAAATCTCTAATCTTTATAAAGAAGATAGTCTAGGGCCGACCCCGTGGCTTACTCGGGAGAGTGCAGCACTGGGAGTGCAGCAGCGCGGGATAGTCTAATTATATTTTGACCAGGTGTTTCTTTAATTAGAATATCAGTTTTTAATGTATGTACACAGTAAATATATATACACACACACACATATATACATATTTATCATAAATGCATCAACAGTAAAGCAGTAGAAGAGGGGGGGGGAGAGAATTCAAATGGATCCCACCGGGAAGAGACATTGCAGATTCAGTGCTAGGACAGGTAGCAGGTGTAGCAGGGATACCTGTGCTCCTCTCTCAGCTTTCCTTTGGGACTGTCACCTGTAATGATGGACTCTGAAGAATCATCTACTATACTGAGGGCTCCCCTTGATTTTCTGACCCTCTATGGACAGTTGTGCCCAATAACCAAAGCACAGGGGACAAAGTCCAAGTAGCACATTTTTGGGTTAAGTAAGCATCCCTTTTTCATCCCTTTTCCAAGAAATAAGAGAGTGCAAATACGAGGTTAGTTGTCATGCCAAAGCATGCCACAGAATAGCTGTCTCCTGTTTGCAAGACCTCACGCATCTGCCTTTTAAACTGAAGAAGGCACATTGACCAATTAGTGATTTTTTTCAGGATATCCAAGATTCCAATGGACTTCACACCCGGTCTGTGTTTAGTTTGTGCCTGATCCTTTGTAAGTCACAACCTGCCTACACTCATTCTTTACGACCTCATCATCTTTGTGCTCAAAGGATCTATCTCTCTGCTCTAGAGATGTGCGTGGTAATAGGAATCAGAGAATCGGAGCCACTGATGTTCTGAGCACAACCTTCAGCAAATACGCTAGGATGCTTTGGAGGGCTCGGACAAACGTTCCCAGAGTACGTGGCTGAACTTATTTTGTAATAACCTAGCAGTTATTTTATACTATATTAGAATAAAAAAATTATAAAGATGTCTTTTATGTCTCCCCCTCCCACTCTTTTTAGCACTAAGTACTGTAGTAGGCACACAATAGGTCCTCAGCAGGTGGCAGATTGGCAATGATAGAACTACCTACTCTCATTTGCTTTTCTTATCGTATTTGTGGATATAGTAAATTGTGGTTTTCTAATAATATATTTTTTAATTTGATGAATATTTAAGGAATGATGAGCAACAAAGAAAACAGTAATAGAATGGCAATGGCACTGTACTATCCTACAATTGGAAGGCAATTTACCCCATCATTGCAGCTCTGGTTCTTGGACCTCTAAGTTTGCACCTCCAGTGATGAACACACCATTTCCCGAAGCAGGTCATTCCGCGTTGGTTAAAATAGCTGGAATACTCTTTCTCTCCTCTAGCAGTAATGGGTTCACCAAAGGAAACCAGCGTTTGGACAATGTCACCTTCACCTCTCTACTTCACACAATTAGTTATTAAAACTTCAGTCTCTCTACTCCCTTGACTTGCTGGGAGTTCTCCAGGTTCTGCACCTGCCTTTCTGACTACACTTTTCTGTCTTCCTTTCTTATTCACATTCTTTTGTATACCTTTGGAAATGGGTATTAACTGGGTCTTTTTTGGTCTGTTCTTCTTGATCTATTCATTTTACTGGTATGTCATTGACTACTTTGTGTGCAAATACCCCTGACAATTGCCAGATGACTGTAAAGGCTGATTATCTCCTGAATTCTGGATGCATGGTTCCATCCACCTCTGGACATCTCTGCCTACATGTTTCCAGGCTTCTCAGGCCTAGCAGGGCCAAAATGAAGCTCACACTCTGTGATGCTTTTCTTTTAGGAAACATCTCTATTTCCCTCCTTAATTAGGCTTTTTCAGAACATGTTAATACCTTTATCAGGATACTGTCAGTTAATTGTGATAAATCTCACACACGCACACACATTGTGAATCCTTTTGAACACTTTTTTTCTTTTCTTTCTTTCATTCTGGTTTTTTTTTTTTTTTTTAATAAAAGATACGAGTTTCTAGTAAGAAATTAACCTGTACTGAATATGACTGTTGGATGCTATTTGCCCAAGTTTCAAGAAAAATCCTACCAAGGGACTATCCGCTTCTCATGAGGAGGAGGTGATGTGTACCCAAGTCACAGCTAATGTACACTTAAGTTGTTAATTACATGTCATGTTTTAGCTCCAAAGCCTTTCCATAATCTCCCAAAGTGCTACACGGAAATGTGCTTTCCTGAAGGCCACATATTTTAAAAACGCCCACCCAGCGTCACAATCTAATTCCAAAACTTTTCGGTTGAGACAGCCTTTGCCAAGAACATATGCTTCAAACAAGATGTGCTGTTTTCAATCTGAAGATTGCATTTGGGGCCAAATATCTTACAAAAAGTGAATACTTTTATCAAGGTCCCTTTAGAATTTGTCTAAGTCACCAGTTTTCCCTCCACGGGACTCTTGTTCCGGTCAGAGATATTTCTGGATCAGAAAACAGGGTGTGCAAAGGCAGCCTCCTCTTCTCTGCTGATTTTTATTATTTTTTATTTATGTATTGTTTTTTTCTTTTGCGGTACTTGCAGAATAAAATCATCCTGGATCCCATGACGTTCAGCGAGGCCAGGTTCCGGCCGTCGCTGGAGGAGCGTCTGGAGAGCATCATCAGCGGCGCGGCGCTCATGGCCGACTCCTCGTGCACGCGCGACGACCGGCGCGAGAGGATCGTGGCCGAGTGCAACGCCGTGCGCCAGGCGCTGCAGGACCTGCTCAGCGAGTACATGAATAACGTAAGTCCCGGCTCTGCGTTCTCACTGCTCGCTGGAGTCCGCTCGGCGATCTTGAGGCTCTTAGCAAAGCATGCATTGTGGGAAAAGAGGACAGGTGTGCCCCCAAGCGTCGGGTGACAGCGCACAAACGCTTTGGGAGAGCCTGTGTTCTCATTTCGTTTACAGAATGCCTTTCTAGTATGGAAGAGATTGATGGAGAGTAAAGTCTGCTATTTTTTTTTACTTGTGATTTCTTCTTGGTCATTTTAGTGGCTGCAATTTGATTTTGGTAAGATTTCAATTGGTAAAAGTAGACAACTTAGGACCTACTAAGTTCCTTTTACAAAGAGAACTTTGAAAGCGAAATATAGCTATAGATGCTAATCTAGTTCTTAACATGTTTGCGTGGGGTTGGTTCGGGTGGATAAGTCCTAACTGTAGTAAAACTTGGAGGAGCTTTATTGATTCATTGTGCAATCAGGAATTGATGTAAGAGTGAGTTTACAAATTTTCAGGTAGGTAGGAGTGACATCTAGTTGTACTGTGGCACTGACAATAGCCATCCTCTCTTACAGTTATAAAATGTGACCATTTTTGTATGACTAGAAACTGCAAGAAGGATAGGAAATGCTTGCTTTGAAAGACACTAAATTATGGTTGTATTGATTTGCTGCATTCATCCAGCTGAGTTGATGCCCAGTGCTTGCCAACAGTGAATGATCCGGAGTTTTCCCTGTCCTGGACTTCTGGGTTTGAGAGAAATCAGCATAAATTGGTGAAAATGTAGACAAAGTGAACTCTTACTATTACATGGTGAAGGAATGCCCTCTGTAGTGGTCAGGTAGGTAACAGGGACACCGAAAACCTGCTCACAGCTTTTGCAATCTATGCTGGGTATTGTTAGATATCCTGGTGCAATGCTGAGACAAAGCAGCCAGCCCACTTCCTTCTCTGCAGCATCTTACCACTTCCATCTTGAGCGAAAATATGCAGCTAACAGACATGCAGCCCACAGGTCAGGGCAAGGACTCAGCACTGACAGTCACAGAGCTTCTCCTGCCACACTCTTCAGAGAGCATTATTCAGAAAGCAAAAAGAAGTTTGATGAGAACACCCTGCAAACTAAAAAACACAATCTGTTACCTTTCCGTGAACTTTCAGATTCTTTGATTCTGAAAGACTTGCCCATTTACAGCACCTAAAGAATAAAGTGTGGCTGCATCCTGTGGCACCCAGCTGCTTATGAGGACTTCTCTATAGGACCCAGGATGGCCAACACTTTCTGTGATTTTGCTCTCTATGAGTGTTATGTCAGTAGGGTACAGCTAGAAATGTTGACCGTCCATATCTCCCACCCTGAGTGAATCTTTGGAATAGCAGATTTATTAAAAAAGAATGCTTATAAAATCTGAGATTCTGTTTGTTGTTTTTAACAAAATTGGAAAAGGCTTATTACTTGTATGTGAAATTTGGTTTTATATTAAGGCATGCTGATGCTATTTCTATCAATAAATAATTATTACCAACGAAGGAAGTAGAAACTACAGAAATAACAGCGATGCTTAAGATCACAATATGAATAAATTAGAAAAAAGTATGTTTCTGTGAATAAAAATCACTGAATGTGATTAAAGAAGTGCTGATAGAGATGTGACATGTAATTTTCGGTTTGGTGTCTAGAATCCCATCAAGCAGAAATTTTTTCTTTCAGTGTAAACTCATACAGATCAGAAGAACTGATGGATTTCTGTATTTTATTGACTCTAGGTGCTTGGTTTTCTGTTCACAACCTTGTGATGCAGGAATGTTTTGTATTTTTATTGAGATTTTGGGTTTTATTTTGATGTGGTTATGGACAACACAGTGATGGATATAGTGCTTAAATTTCAGTGTCTCCAAATTCTCTTCACACTGAATCATCAGGATCAAAGCCTGAAACAAAACACTTCCTATTTGACTTTTATGTAAACTGTATAAAATTTAATTGGACTTCACACTTCTTTGGTAATTTCAAGGTAGAACTGGATGCAGCTAGACCACCTCCGTAATCCCCATCCAGTGCATTCATTTCTGCTGACACAAAATCAATTTATATTTATTTGGACATAGCATATATTAATAAAAACACACAAATCTATGCCTTGACTGAAACGTCTGTTGTACTTAACAGCAACCAGTAAATTAGTTAATCATTCCTCAATTGTTATAAGGTATTTCTTTTTCAATTTTGTAAGCTCTGGGAATAAAGGCATTATCAAATTATCACCCTGTGGGTTTTCATCTTAATATGCTAGGCAATATCATTAGGATAAAAATGTCATTATACAGAAAAGAAAAGATTTAAAAATTGGCATCACGGACATTTCTGGATTCTAAAAATCTCCTGAACGATCCCTGGTGAACATTCAACTTATAATGTTCACTTGTAGCTGAAGCTGTTCTAAAACCATAAAATAAATCCATGCCAAGTGGTATGGAATGGAGAGATCTGAAAATTGTGAGATCTGAAAATTGGAGAGCAGCTGTATACTAAATGATTAGGAAAACATAGTTGTCACAGGGCACGTGCCATGGTTTAGCCCCATGGGTTACACTCAGCTCAATAGGATAGCAGTTGTGTGTTAGGTATTTCCACAAATGTGTATTCAAATTAATGGAAGTGTGTGTGTATGTGACTTGAAGATGTAACAAAAATTGTGCACTTAAAGGAAACTGTTGTATGAGAAAAAAGTCTGGGTGAACTGACGTATGTGGCAAAAATGATGATCACAGAGTGTGGCAGTGGTCAAAGAGATTGTTAGAATTGTTTTAGGAAAACCCTTCAGGCCTTAAATTGTTTTATCAAGTTCAATGTATAACCCCAAAGTGAAAAGATCCTTAAAAACAATCCTCCTTTAAATAGACTATCATTGTTGTACATCTGTGGAGACTAATGGGTGGAGAGAGAGTCTTATTCAAAAGGACATGTGGCCTATAAATGTTAATTTGGATTAGTGCCATCAGTGTGGTTGTCAGAGTATTATGCTGAGAACTATAAATAGTTTCAAATTATAATGAACACATGAAGTTCCCTTTGGAACTTATCATTTTATACAGCCTCTTTTTTATGGGGCAGTAAAACTCATTTTTTATTAAAAAAAAAAATTCTTAAAAGTGACTCCATGGTAGGATACAATGAAACATGATAATGTATTGATCAGAATTTTGTGGTGGATTCAAATTTAGAATATTTTATTCATTCATCAAATGCATATTGTTTGCCCGGCTACTTTGTGCAAGGCATTGTTTTAGGCTTCTGGGGATACAGAAGTAAGAAAGCAGATAAAATTCTCTGCTCTCATGGAGCTTACACTCTGTGGAGAGGAGATAGGTGGTAAATCCATAAGTGATTTGAGCAAGAGTTATTTCAGATGGTGGTAAGTGCAAAGGGGAAAGAGAAAACCTGGGAGGTAGGGAACATGGGATGCTGCTGTGAGTACAGATGGCCCGGGAAGGGTGCTTTGAGAAGATGACATTACATCAAAGACCTTTTGGAGGTGAGAGAGTCAAGAGCACTTGAGATGAAAGGAGCAGCGAGGTCAGGAGCCTTTCTATGAGGGTATCTTGTGTGTTTGAGGGACCATGGGAGCCAGGGTGGCTGTTATGAATCAGTAGGAGGTAGGAGCAGATGGGGTCTGCAAGGTGAGGAGGCATCAGTCCATGCAGGGCCTTGTGCACCCTTACACAGAAGCTGATTTTCATTCTAATGGAATGGGAGGCCATTGGATAGTGCTGGACAGAGAATGCCATGATTCAGAGGTGGAGGACAGGCCGTGAGAGGTGCAAGGGATGAAAGCAGGAGGACAGGCGAGGAGGCGCTGAGCCCTGGAATAATTTGAGAGGATGGCCTGTTGGGCCATGTGATGGCAGTAAAAGTAGGGCAAAGTGTTCAGATTCTGACTATATTTTAAACAAAATTTGCTTATGAAGTAACTAGTGAGGAGAATGTGTCTGTTTTATGAATATGAAATAGATGTTAGTCACTGTGAATGATAGTCACAGAGGTATCAGCTGCAACTAATATGACATCTTCATTTGGTTTGGGTTGCACAGAAAATTCTAATTCACTCAGATGTAGTAACAATTTGTAGCTCATTTGGCAATGCCTGGATACTCTCTTAGACAGATTGTGTTTGAAAGGAGAGTTAAGTAGAAAAATTTTGTTTCAAAGTTGTATAACCAAAATTGTCTAATAATGGTTCACATTCTTATGAGACTCGAGAAGTATAATACTCTAAGTACTAAAATCTAATGCAGAACTATAAGAAGAAATATTAATACTCATTCTAGGTATTAAAACTGTTAAGTGCAGAACAATAAGGAGATGCATTAAGCCATTACTTCTTTATGCACAACTCACTGTTAGGCCTGGAGAATAGGCAGCGAGCAGAGGCACCTGGAGCTTGTTGTGTGCTGTGGTGCTGTACAACCTGGTTCAATTTTATATGCACAGACTCTGTGTGCAGCTCTACATTTTTTAAAAGGTTAGTGCAGAACAACAGTTTTCTTAAACAATCATGTAATCAAAAGTTAACTGCATAGATATGGCAGAGATCTTGGTGGCATAAAGTAATAACTTGCTTGGTCTCCACTATGTTAAAATATCGTAGGTTATTTTTTAATTGCATTTTTAAAAATAATTAAAATTGTTTTTAAAAAAATATTTGAATCCAACTTTTATCAAACCTTTTGAAGAATCTAACTGGACCCCCAGGGTTAACAGTTTGTAAACCACTAACGTACTGTGGGTGTTGAAAGCACATGAAGCCTCATGGATGTGGGAACATACACACATATCACAAGTGCCTGAGTGTTAGTGTCATAGCCTTTGCTATAGACTGGAATATAACATAAAGGGGGTTCCTGATGGAGCTCACTTGAGAGAGCTTAAGGACTAAAATGAGGTTCATAAAAGTCATTTGCAGCCTGGTTCTGGGGCCCACAGCAAGGGTCCAGTATACCGTTCTACAGTGCTGTATGATAATACATGATGTGATACCCAGGGCCACGGGATCTCTGAAAATAGTGGCTTTTACCTTGTTTGTTTGTTTTTTATAGTAAAAAAGAAATGTATGTTCATTGTCAAAGGTAAAAAGCAAAGAAAGAAGAAAATAAAAATTTTTCATAATCTTATCCCCTAAAAATAATCACTGCTAATAATTTGGTGTATGTCTTTCCAAAGTTTTTGAGCTTATAGGGATGGTGTATTTACACACAAGCATTACCCCTTGATTTTTTAAAAAAATGTTCTTATATTGTAAATGATGTTTTGTAATCTATTCTTTACTCAATATATTGTGTATGTTACCATATCAATAAATATTATCTAACCTTATGTTTTCTGGCTACATAGCATTTTATTACACGAAAATATAATAATTCATTTAGAAGCAATTCATTTTGAGTGTATTTTTAGAGATGAATGTTGGAAAAGGTTAGTAGTATGCAGTTAGTGTAGAGTTCTAACTTAGGCCTGAAACATGACCGAAGAACAAAATGAGACAGCAGCGAGGACACAGCTTTACAGTTTACACGGTTTAGGGGATTCCTGAAAAGTTTTGTGCGGTCACATTCTTGCATATAAAGAAAAGATGAATGCCTCTGAGATTCTGTTTAAAATTACCTTATGTGAATTTTTCAGTATTTTATTGATTTTCTATATTTTATTGATTTTCATTTATCAGAATTTCTCTAAGTTGGCTGCATGGAGTGCTGATGGGAACGTGGGGAAAGGACTAAGTCATTGTTATCACTTAAGAGTAAGGCTAACTGTTTGGGCTGGCCAGTTAGCTCAGTTGATTAAAGTGCTGCCTTGTAACAGCAAGGTCAAGAGTTAGGATCCCTGTGCCAGCCAGCCAGCAGCCAAAAAAGAATTTGAACTAGTTGTTGATTGAACATAAAATTTGTTTCCAGTATTACCTAGGCATTCTCTTTTCCCTCCTTCCTATTATTATGTAGAAGAGGGGGTGAAATTCACAATAAGTCAGTCTGGCTAATTATAAATTTCTCCATTAAAAGGTTTGGCTAAAAACAGAATAGAAAATTATATTTAAAAGAACTTGTAGGCCATACATGACCTAATTTTGCCCTCACCTCCCCATAATGCCCCTCCATACTAATGGGAAATTGAGAATTGCCTTAATGGATTGGTAGCTTCAGTCAAGGGAAAATTCCTAATATCCCAAATTTTGTGCCTGTGGTTAGAAGGTTTTCCTTGCACTTCCCTGTTTCGTAACTTTTCTTCTCCCCTTTTCTGTTCTTTGCCTTCAAATATGTTCAACTCCCTCAACTCTATTAATTTTGAGGTTCAAATTTATCAGTGCAATTATGCTTCCCATCTAAAACTTTTGCTTCCCTGATGAAAAGACAGTTTTTAAATTTGTTTTTAGTTGATATTCCTTGCTCAGACATTGAAAAGTACAGTTAGATTACCAAACATTTCTCTGAGGTATAAAATTGTCCTTGAATTTATTCTTCCAAAGAAATATAATTGAGGTGGAAGTCTTTTGGATAGTGCTGTAGACTTCTGTCCCTGAATCATGGCATTTGCAATCCTGTTTGCCTGCATATCCAGGTAGCTTTCAGTGTGACTCCCAGAGTACTCTGGAACTGGTACAGAGTAACACAAACTTTTAATTTATTTCTTATCTTCCTTTTTATTATAGTATTATTATTTCTTTTATAATGCTGTCCAACTGTGTTTATTGTAATGGAATCTTAGAAAGCCAAGGGAGTGTTGCAGAGGGATATGTTGGGTGGCACTGATTCAGGCACAGCTGGTAGGAGAATGTCCAGCCATGCTGGCAGGACATGTTCCCTGGGGGAGATAATGAGGGTGAGAATGTGAGAGAGACTGTGCCAGGCTCACGTTTCCCACAAAGCACATGTGCACTGGCTCTGATAGCCTCCAAGAGGAGATCCAGACTTGCAGGTGGTTGATTGGCATTGATTGGCATTAGGATGATTGGGTTCATAGTTACAGCACCCATTGTAGCTATAGAACACAGCTTTAGGTAGCATTCAGGCCCTGTAAGAACATGGTAGGTCTCCTTGGGTCTTAAAGGACCCCAAGGTGTGGGGTGAATCCAAGTAGGGGACTCAGGCCCTTTGAAAAGTATGGCATGCAATACATGTTAGCTATTACTTACTATCAGCTGGTAACATATGATTAGATGACTTACAGGATCCCAAGAAAGACAGGTCTAACTAGGTTTCTTTCCTCTGCACCATCAAGTCAATTCTTAATACAATCTCACACATCATATCCTTGGCAAGAAGGACCTTTCCTTCATGAAACTCCCCACCCCCACCCCCACCTCCATCCCCTCACTGCCAGCCCCACTGGTTTAGCAGAGGTTGCACACATGTGCTTTGGAGCCATCTCTACCTGGGTTCAAATCCCAGTTTTATCAATTTTAAATGACATGACCTTAGTCAAGGTGGAGAGACTCCATGAGCCTCAATTTTCTCAGCTGTAAAATGGCGATAAGATGATTCACTTTATGGGGGTACTAGGAGATCAAATGAGATGATGTCAGTCAGAAAGCTCAGTGTCTGAAAAACCTCATATTTGCTTCTTTGTGCTTCCCAATGCTCTTATTTCCCTATTCTGTTTTATTATCTTCAGATAAAATCCCTGTGCTGCAAAGGCCATTTTGGTCTTTCTAGAGATAAGGAGTATAGGTAGATGAAGTAGAGGAAAGCTTCGTTGGATGTGTCTGGCCCAGGTCTGGTACTCCTCTGCTGGTCCCTGAGCTGGAGATGTGTCTGCCTGTGTGACCCTGCAGAGAGGAACACTGCGGAGATCATTAATTATCATTACTGCCAAGGCCAGGAAAGAATGTAATGAGAGCCCTTATAAAATTAGAAGATTTTAAAGAACTTGGGGAAAAATGACTGAGATTGACAGTCTTGGGAATCCAAAAAGATAGAAAATAAGAGGACCAGGCCTCTGAGCTCTCTGGAGTTGCAATCAAAAGATGGAATCAATAAAAGCTGTCTTCCTTTTCTTGGTCCCTTAACAAGGCAATCTTATCTGACTTAGGAGATGAGGTATCTTCCTTTTATTGGTCCCTTAACCTTCTGCTAGAGATAGGCCAGTTGGGGATATCTGCACTTCCTGTAGGTCAGGGAAATGGACTGAAATATCTTGTAAGCACGGGGGAAATTCCTGGTACATTGTATTAATATTATTCTCCTCTATGGCTCTCAAATGTAATTCTGTAGGTCTTAGCTTTTAGGGTTAGAACTGGGATTGGTGGTCAGAGGTTAGAAGCTGCGCTTTTTGGAACCTAGATTTGCTTTGAAGTGTTCAGAGTGGTCACCCAGGCATGTACAAACCATGGCAGGCTGAGAGATCTGTTTTGAGGCATTTCCTTTTATTGAGATCTCCTAAAAGTTAATAGGGATCCAGAAATAAACTTATGATTAGTTTATTATTAGTGTTGGGATATAGCCAATTAGCAAAGGTGAGGCCCACTGGCCAGCAATCTCTTGAGCAGAACGATTTTGGGAAAATAGCCTTGTCATCAAAACGAGGCTACCAGTTTTAGTTCTATAATGAATTAAGTCTGAGCAATGAAGATCACAACAACTCCAGGAGCTCACTGTTGACTTCTTTATGGTGGCAAAACAGTATTGAACAACCAATACTTGCATTTCCTTCCCCTACCCACCCCCCAACATTCTCTCTCTCTCCTTCCCTTTCTTCCTTCCCTTCTTCCTCCCACAAGCTGTACCCGGTGAAATTCTTAAAAATTTCTTTTGATTCTATGGGTGAACTCAGAGGAATGTAAGGGAATTGCTAAGAGGAAAGAAATGACAAGAAATTAAGAAACTAGAGATGGGCCTAGAGATGGGTTTTAAGTGGAGCGGATGTGCAAAGAACAGGACACAAAGTCTGGTGACACAGCTGGTTGGCCAATCAGATTAGGGACCTCTGTATAAAGCCTGGATTCCCAGATGGTGACACCATTAGGGAGTGATCTAAGGGAAAAAAAAAACAAAAAAACTTACCTACAGAGAGTAAAATGGTAATATTTGGTTTATGGTAATATTTGGTTTTTTGGCCTTTAGATCAGGAAAGAAAGAACATCCTCTCCTCTAAGAATTTCTAACCACAAGCCCACAATCATTCAGTATCAGGGCCAGAAACTATATTCCAGCATAACTTACAGTTTATCCAGAATTTCTTTTAAAGTCCCTCTGAATGGTGAGTTGCCAGGTCCCTGGTAGAAGCAAATACCAATGCTCTCCAAAAGGAACATGCCTTAGACCCAAGCCTCAAAGAATTTCCAGAGCAAAGTTACAAGGAACAGAAGTCTATATTCCAGAACCACTAAAAGCAAAATCAAAGAAGTGACCATGAATGAGAGTTGGAAAAACAACCAATTACAGATGAGACCTACAAGGGCTGCGTATTTGCAATTGTTAGATGCAGATTATAAAATATTTAAAGAAATGGAAGAGAGCATTGGAAATGCAATGAAGGAAAAAGAGATTGTTAGAGCTCGCTGGGCAGAGCTGGAATGCAGGACTGGGGTTGTGGGGTGGAGGGTTCTAGGCTTACTTGAAGGGGTAGGGCAGGAGGTTCTAGCTGCTACAAGCCTGGGTGAATGAGGAAGAAGAAAACATGGTAATTGAGAGTATTCAGGCTTGCTGTTCAGAGTGGTGCTGCTGGTAAATTCTTGAGCAGGATCTGGTAATCTTTTAGTAAGCTTTTGATTGGGTATCATTCACCTTATCCACAGTGGACTTCTATCATGAACTCTTTTTGGCCACAGAAAGAAAGAAAAAATCTATCAGATGGAACAGAAGATAGAAATAAAAATCTGCCTCAAAAGCAAAATTAAACTCTGTACTTAGAAGTCTAGTTAGTTTCTCTCCTTATCAAATAATCCCCTCCCTGAGTCCTTGAAAGTTGGTTCTGATCTTACAAGGTCAATCAATATGACGAGGAAGAACAAGGAAGGTTATGAGAGAGTAAAGTGCTATCTGTGACTTTGTCAGTGAGCAGGAATTGTTGACAGAGTTGTCTGCCAACTCATCAGATTTGGCCATCCTACTTAAGGCAGCCTGGACAGCACAATCCATCAATTGATCTTCTCAGAAGAGCCTTTCTGGTACTTCAAGGAAGACCTCACAAAATTGTCAGGGACAGCAGAAGGCTGTACTCCACCATCAAATCGATGAGCCTGGATTAAGCTTTCCTTTGAATTTACGAAGGACATAGAAAGCCCAGGACTCTGGATTTCTTGTTCCCGAATGGACTCTTTCAAAGATAAGCTCCGGAGGGCCTCTTTGCCTGGGCCTGATGCTGCCTTGAGCCTATCCTAAGAGGTATTTCTCTTGATTCATTTAGGAAATTGTTGCATTCTCGGAACTGAGTGTTTCACTGGTGGTGATGCCTCTCCATGCCTCACACACACGAAGCTCTTTGCTGCTCCAGCAACTTTAGTCTTCCATCACTCTGTTTGGAATGTTCTTTCTCAGACTTTGCATGCATGGCTCCTTGTCCCCCAAGTTTCAGCTCAAATGTGTTTCTCTTGATTACATCAGTATATTTAATTCTGCTACAGCACCTGCCAAAATTACATCATCTCTTTGTGTGTTGCTATTATCTGCTCCTCTACTTTATGTGATGTTATTATGTGTACAGATCAAGTAGTGTATCTAGCCGGACACATGGCAGGCTGTAAATAAATATTTTTGGAATAACCAAATGAATTCCCACTCATCCCCCACATCTAACAATAATGATAATAATAAGAGGAACAAGAGAAAAAACAAACAAACAACAGAAGAAGGAGAAAGAGAAGGAGAAGAAGAATCATAATCCATGTTTTGAGTCATGTGAGTTCCATGATGTCTTGGAACAAAGTGATTTATCTTTAATTCTCTGCTCTGCTACCTTGTTAAAACAGTGAGTAAATAAGCTAAGGTTAACTACACCTGGCTGCCTCATGACTCACTTTGCAGTGCCTGGACCTTTCTCCATAGTTAAAGCTTTATTTAAGGCCCTGGCAACAGCCCACATCAATTTTCTCTAGAAAGGCCCGAAATGATCCCAGTAACTATGAGTAGAGATAAAAATGATACAAAGCATGTCACCTGCTTGAGTTTCAGTTCAAAGAGCTCCACCAAGTGGATCATATTGCTACCATTACAGGGTGCTCTGTTGGGCATGAGTTTCTAGGGATGTGTCTGAGGGTTTGGGAGCAGCTGGAGCATTTTTAGCTCCTGCAGCATCCTGCAGGCTGGACTGGGAACTTTGGGAATTATTTCACTCATCACTTCCTGAAAGACATAATAGAGTTTGTATATGTACCTAAAGAGATAAACCAACAGAAGACAAGTGTCACAATTCAGCTTTTCAAAATTAGGCACACTGTCCCCAGTGTCCCAGCCCAGACTATCAAGTCACAGTCTTCTGAAAAGGTGAGTTTTAATGCCTGAATTTAGCATTTTACCCCAAATAATTCATATGAGCAGATAAGTTAGGAAACTCCTGATGTAATAAGTCAGTGGATCAAATCAAGAGTTGATTTAATACAGCATGGGTTTAAATGGCTTTTCTTTTTGTGAGTAGGGATAAATACTCTTGTAAAAAAAAAACATCAAGTGAATTATCTCCTGCGAAGTCTTTTTGAGCTGTCGGCCTGGACATCCAAGATGTTGGAGAAGACTCATGGAGTGGGATGGCAAATCTCTTTGAATTCATTAGAAATAGGTGAGCAAATCTGAACCAGTGTCTTGCCCTGTGAGATACTAATTGAAGGGCCACAGTTTCTTTAAAACGTCTTTCTACCCTCATCACTCTCAAACATTTCTCCTCCTACACATCTACTTCCCCATTGGTAAAAAGACAATTTCTCATCCTCAGAGGGACTCTGCTTTCAGTAAATGCCGGAACTAATATACCCAGTTTCTCAGATTATTCAAAAATCCCCTCTCTTAACAGCTTAATTGCTGACTTTATTTTCTACTCTGCCAGTTTGGCTGCAGCTGAGAGATTTATTGCATCAACCCAGCACTATGCCTTTGCCAGTTTACACCTTAATTGAGCTTTTGTTCTGGGTTCTTTTAGTGATTATTCTGGAGCACATTTTCAAAGAGGAAGCAACATTTTGCCTGACTGCTGGAGGAATTCTTAAATCTGTCTGTATATCGGATCATGTAAGGAGATTTTGTAAACCACATATTCCAGGGCCTTATGCCAGTTCTAGACAATAGAATCTCCTGGGATGGAGCCTGGAAAGCTGTATGTTAGCAAATTTGCCAGGGATTCTCCTTCCTCCAGTCTTGCACCAGCCTTGGACTAGGCCAGCACTGGAAAATCACCTGAGTAAATCAGCATCATTAGATACAGAGACAGGTACTACAAGTTTCCTTTTCCTGTTTTCTGAATCACATTTTCACAGTGTTATTTCTTATTATTTATTTTCACCCTCTAAATTACCTTCCCCCACCCCAATGGTGAAACTGGTGGAGGCCTGCATTTGCAAGTCAACATTTCCTTCTTTTCTTCCCCCTAAAGTGACTCAAGAAGACAACATTAGCATTTTATGTGAATTTCACTTCAATGAAAAAAAGAAGACGATAATATTGGCCTTTTTATTATTCAGTCTGCACACGTGGGTGTAGGAAAAATCAGTTAAGTGGCCTGCAGCCTGGTGGCTAATTTCACACTTTGGATCCCTGCAAAATAGACACACAAATCCTTTGGGAAAGGTGTTTTTCTCTGTTTCCATGAGACACAAATTAAAAGATTCTCTGAACATCACCTTGCCGTAGACATCACTTCTTTTCACAGTTCCTTAATTTTATGTTTCTTGCCCCTTTCCCTTGTCTATTAGTTTATTTTCCACCATTTGTAAAACTTTAAAACCTGATCTTTTTTTTAGTTCTTTCAGGATTCTCAAAGGAGCACCATCCATTTTCCCAAAGTCCCTGCTTTTTGATTTCAGGCTATTTAGATGAAAACAAGCAGCAAGCTCTCTGCAAAATTTAAAAAAAAAAAAAAAAAAAAAAAGGTTAAGAACCTACCCCAGGTCACATGGTTAGAAAGAACTGAAATTAGAACTCAGGTCTTCTAAGTCTTTTTATTGCCACTCTTCAATTCTTCCTACTGCTTCGTGATTTTTGTATTAGTGGACCTAGACATAACATTGGCTTTTTGATACTCCCTTTTCACTATTTAAAGCCCTGCACTGTGTATTGCACATCTTTTCCTTAATATTCTTTTTGATCACTCAGAGTTACTTAGATGGTAGACTCCAGACAGATCTTCCTTCTGCAAACATCTATAGATTCTAGCAGAACCCTGTCAAAACCCCAAATAAAAGGCAGACAATAGCAGCCTTGTGGAACAGCCATTAGAATTCCTCGGAGACAGGCAAACAAGAGCCTGCATTGGCAGGAAGAGGGTGTTAAAGGAGCAGACAATTAAATCTAGTTTTTTTTGAGTGTAGACTCTCGTGGCTTCAGTCTCTAGGTGAAGGCTGTCAACCTAGTAGGGGACAATGGTAACCCTAACAGCCAGCACTTGTGTGTGAACTTCCTCATAATTCCCCATAACTCCCCAGGTGCTCAGTGCTGTGGCTCAGCTCTCAACTGGCCATGTCTGTCCAAGGACCTAACTTTACCCTTTTCTGAAAATAAGCCTTTAATTGCCTACAGCTTGGAGTAGGAGAAAGGATCTGGTGGTCTGCTTTTGTAAAATAATTAAATTGAAAAATAATTGTATATATTTATGGGGTACAATGGGATGTTTAGATATATTGTAATAAGGTTAAATGATGCTAATTATATGCCTCTCCACTACTTGTCATTTGTGTGTGTGTGTGTGTGTGTGTGTGTGTGTGTGTGTGTGTGTGTGTGTGTGGTAACATTTAAAATCTACTCATATCACTTTTGAAATACACAATGGATTGTTATTAACTATAGTCACTAAACCTAATTCCTCCTGTCCAGCTGAAACTTAGTATCCTTTGACCAACATCTGTCCTTTCTCCATCCCCTCATCCTCAGCCGCTGGTAACCACCTTTCTACTCTCTATTTCTATAAGATCGAAAGTTTTAGATTCCACATTTAGGGGAAATCATACAGTATCTGTCTTCCTGTGTTGATGAGAATGCAAATTGGCATAACCATTTTGGATAACAGTATGGAGGTTCCTCAAAAAACTAAAAATAGAATTACCGTATGATACAGTAATCCCACTTCTGGGTGTATATCCAAAGGGATTGAAATCAGTATGTTGAGAGATATCTGTGCCCCCATGTTCATTACAGCATGATTCACCATAGCTACGATGTGGAATCAACATAAGTGTACATCAATGGACATATGGATAAAGAAATTGCAGTATATATACACAATGGAATACTATACAGCCTTAAAAAAGGAGGAACATTTGCAACAAGATGGATGAACCTAGAGATCTAACTACTTTTGAAACTGAGTTTCAACCAATCATTTTTTTTAACCTCATCTTTCCTCCAGGACAAGCTGATGCCTCAAATTCCTGCATCTTTCAAGGGTTTGCAGTGTAACTTTTGTTGTTCTGAGCTTCCCCACTGCTGGTTTAGGATTCAGCTTTCTCAGACCTGCTGAATGTGCGAACACACCTCTCCCTGATATTCACTTTCAAAATATCATTGCTATTTTCTTTTTTTTTTTCTTAAAAAGATGACCGGTAAGGGGATCTCAACCCTTGGCTTGGTGTTGTCAGCACCACGCTCAGCCAGTGAGCAAACCGGCCATCCCTACATAGGATCCGAACCCGTGGCCTTGGTGTTATCAGCACTGCACTCTACCGAGTGAGCCATGGGCCGGCCTAAAATATCATTGCTATTTTCTCTGGTTGTCTTTGTCCTTAGGATTGATGCCTTTAAAATAAAATTGTTTTGTGGTCATTTTAATGGGTTTCAGAAAAGAGCAGTGATAAATGTGTGTGTTAAATCTGCCATCTTCAACCACATCTTTTTTTCTTCAAGCAAGATTATATGTTCCCTGCATTCATATGTCCAGGGCACGTGCTGATTAGCACCCTAACTTGACCAAGGGGATGAACTGAGATAAGATTATCAAAGCACATTATCAAAGTGACTTTGAGATATTTGGATAAAAGTAGAGGTGAGACATAATATGTTGAAATAAAGCTTAGATGGAGGAATATATTTGATCTCGACACTCTGTTGTGTTTGATTGTTCATACTGTTCCTAATGAAAGCATTATAGATGTTGGTTCCAATTTAGGCCTTGAAGGAAGTGTGGGTGTAGATACCTTGTCTTTGTTGTTTATGCAGGGTAACTATAGAAACAGGGCATTTATTACATGATGATAAATAATTCTTCAAAGAAACTTTAATTGTTTCAGAGTCTACTTAATTCTATATTCTGCTTAGTTACTGACTGATAACAGTTGCACAAATGAACCGTAATATGATCCATGGCACTGTGTTAAGGAAGAGTTGAGTTCAGTGTTATCATCTCAACCATCTCATAGGTTGAATATCCCTTATTCAAAATGCTTGGGACCAGAAGTGTTTTGGATTTCGAATTTTTTCAGAAATTGGAATGTTTGCATTACTCTATGGGTATCCTGCAGGCCTTTTTTACATTTTCAACAATACCTTTACACTACAGAGCAGAAAACAAGCAAAACAAACAAACAAACAAACAAACAAACAAACAAACAAAAACACAGTGTGTAATGCACAAAGGTCTTGGCCCCTGTGGGGCATTGTGAGGAACCTGCCATGACCGGTTCGGCCTGCCCACGTGATGTTTTATTACCCTTTGTGGGTGTGCTTGCAGGGCAAATCCAGGTGTGCATGGGAAAAGTAAATAGCAGCAGGGGGCTGAGAGAGTCTTTTTTGCATTGGGGTACTGGATAAATCATGTGTCGTGTACCTGCATTTTGACTGTGACCCATCACATGAGGTCTGGTGTGGAATTTTCCACTTGTGGTATCATGTTGTTGTTCAAAAAGTTTCAGATTTTGAAACGTTTCCGATTTTGTATTTTCAGATTAAAGATGCTCAACCTATATTAGAATTTCGTGATTATAGGTATCTCTTCCAACATATTTAGATCCACAGTGTCTTGTAAATGGATTATTCTCTTACATTCCTTTGTATTCTAACTGTTACTTTGTCAGTTAATTTTATCTTTTGCATTATTGTTTTTTTTCCCCCCTATAATGTTATTTTGTGTATGGCTATTACATTTTTATATGCTTAGAATTTTTACCAGGAATAGGGCCCAATGATTTGATTTATGAACAACCACATTGATACTTTTATCAATTCACATTGTTATATAGAATCCATACCCAGCTGCCTGACAGTGGTAAGAGAAAGACATGGAAGTTCTTGTGATATATAACTAATGTATTGTGATTAGTAGCATGCCACCTTATTAAATTATTCCTACAAAATTAATATGTCCACCAAATCCTTCTCACTAAACCAAATATTATTTGCTAGTAAATCATATATAGTTGACACATGTCCATATGTTTAAAGGGTAAGAGAAAACAAAAACGGTTTTGTTGGTTTACTAGTTTTGATACTGCATTTCCTGGAGCCCTAGGTGCAGAGGGTGAGTAGGAGACAGGAATGCGTGTGACTCTTAGGTCTCTCCATCCTCCATATGTACTTCTTCCTAAGCAGCCCCAACATTGACTGAATTAAATATTTGGTTTTCATGTAAGGTTTTATTTGGAAAAACCTAGATCCTATTGGTAAGACAGATTTTGAAAAATGATTTATTCTATACCCCTAGGACTTTTGTGTGAAATAGCCAGATAACTAACAGGAAAGTTAATTGTGAGGTTTGAATTATTTAGGTATTTGGTCAGTCTCTAACTGTACTCATGGATCTGAACATCATGGTAAAGTAGAGAAGCCCAGCCTGTTGCAGATAGGCAGACCCGACCTGAAATATCCAGATGAGTACAAATTCTGAGCTTTTCATCACTATTCTGGCTATCAGTTATACTATTACTGTATAAAATCTCTCCAAAAAAGCGAGAACGGGTCCAGCTGCCTCTCTGTCTCTGCCCTGAGTTTCTTGGCTGCTGTGGTCAGATCTGCCACTGCATGGGCTTCCTTCATCACTCCCCAGTGAGTCCATTCCGCACCCTTTAAGCTAAGAACATCACTGTGATTACAAAGTCTGAAACTAGAACTCCTGGCATGCTTAATTTTCACCGTTTTCTTTACAAATTGCAATGACTTTTAGTTTTTAGAAAAATACAAACATAATATTTTGCAGCAGAAATAAGTTATAGTGTTCTAAAACATCTCCATAAAACAGTTTACTTATTTCTTTTCTGTGGCAAATTTTCTTGCCTGGTAGCTACAGATGAATTGGAGACCTTTTCTTATCCTGTAATGAAAAATTGAATTATACCCATTCAGTTTAGCAGAACTAATGCTTACTCACTTGCTGAGTAAATCAATCTGTTTATTTTCTTTGACACAATAAGGAAATTATAATTAATGAACTTCAGGATAATGATTTTAATTTGTATAGTTGTTGCAGTAACAGAAAATATTTGCTGTGGAGCTACTCACTGGCAAGGGAAATTTTATTTCCTTATCAATAAAATTTAAAATTGAACAACTAAAACTGGAAAAAAATATTAAGAATTTACTGAATGTTATGTCTGGGGAGTTTATTCTAGGATACAAGAGTATTGAATGATGTAGAGTAGAATGAGTGACCTGTTTTGAAGCGTTTAAGTGTTATAAGGTTATTAAGTCCCTCCCAAATAATAAAGAAAAATAAATATCAAGATAGGAATAGGTTGATATGGATCAAGTTTGCAGAGAGACAGCTGGAGATGCGAAATTATTCATGGCAGAGGTAGCATTGATCTGTTCGGAACGTATGAAGCATTAAAAGAAGTCGAGGATGGAGAAGGTACTACAAGTAGTAGGAATAACATAAAGTAAAATTTGTTATGTGCATGGTGAGTAAGCCATTTTGATTTAGATAAAGACTTTAAATAGAGAAAAAGATAAAAATAAATTTGTAAAGGAAGGTTGAGATTAGATTACAGAGGGCTAGAATTCCAGATTAAGAAATGCACACTTTATTTTGGTAAGCAATTATTTATTGAAATTTTTGTTCATTAATATGGTTTGATTTGATTTGTTTTGGTTTGGTTAGCATGGTATCAGGTAACCTGTGCAGTGTCTGGGAAGAGCCACCTGCCGGCAGTGGAGAGTGGCTTCTGAGAGTATCATGTTAGTGAACTCTTAGGAAAGTCCAGACAGAAAATGATAAGGAGTCTGAACTAAGGAGAGGACAGTGGGAATTAAAAGAAAAACAGATTGAAAGAGAAGGATTAAAGGTAACTCTATGACTGATTTTTTTTTTTTTTTGAGAGGATAAGGGAGGGAGGAAATAAAAATATTGCTTTTATGTTATTATGAGATATTTATTAATTATTCATTGAACTAACATGTTTCTAAGTTTGGAACAATCAAATTCATTGACAACATTATTTTTCAAAAAGAAACACATTTAGCAGTGTTTAAAATCTGCTACATATTGGTTTCGATTACAATGTTACTACATAAATATTTGTCTTTATCTGCAGTTTATTATATTCATATGGTAGAACAATAGTGTCTTTGATTTAATATTAACAGCTGCCAAAAGCTCATGCTATGACGCACGTTGAAAATGAGAAACACTATTTCTTTGTGGGGGAAAAGAATGGCCTTTAGAGAAGATATGTTTGTCTTGAGTTTATTGAATCTGGAGGGTTCATTTAACTTTGTCATTATCTTTAATGGTACATCTTAAATTGTGTGTTAGAGAGAGACTGTGAACATGAGATTTCATAAAGTTCTTAGGACACACCCCTTAAAAAGCATAAGGTTCTCCTCTAAGGGTCATGTGTTACCTGGAGTCCCCCTTTAGGTAGTTCTGTGTCCTATGACACGTATGATCTTAATTGCCATGCAGTTTGTTGAATTAAGCAAGGTGACATTTCCATTAGTCAGCAGTGTTAAAATATTTATTTGGTACCTATTCTGTACAAAACACTCTTCTAGATACTATAGAGAATACAAAATTGAATAAGAAACCATTCTCTGTACTGCTTTCAAGGAAAGTATACGATATTCTGTCCAGAAATATAGTACTTTATTCATTATCTCTGATTTTAAATAGCTATATTTTGAACACTATAGTTATTCGTGGCATAATGGGGAATAAAGTATTTTATTGATTAAGATGAATTTGATTCAGGTGAAATTTGATACATTATTATTCAAGAAAGAAACTATTACCTACCACTGAAAAACCAACGTGTCTGCGCAATTTCCAATCAATCTGAGGTCAGTTTCATTTAGTATAGGTGGTGGAGGTGATAGAAGTGGATCCTACAGCTGCTTTGTGTATATGCATACTTGTTTGGTAGTGTCAATTCCTCTTAGATTGGTTTGAAATCTCACTGGGAAATGCACTCCATTCTTTGATATATTATCAGGTGATACACTCCAACCAATGCTGGAAAAAACACAGCAATAGCTACCATATCCCTGACCTTTGGGTATATTAGTGTCTCTTTCCTAATAGCAATAGGCAACACTGTAGAGCACATTACTAAAGGAATGACTTCTGGGTTCCTAGATGAAGAATCTATAATCACTACAGCTCCACATGTGTTTACTAAATATAGACCATGTAAGGGTAATCACATTTCTTCCTTTGACAGGGAGATGTGATAGGTATTGTGGTTCCAGCAAAGACTTTAAACATTTTTAATGTCTTTCTCGGTAGCTCTAGGCACATTTTTCTGGATTAGTAACTAATTACATCACTGAATTCAGAACTGATTAGGAAAAACAGTGGGATGAGGATAGAGGATAGCTGTCTTCACATATTTGAAGAACTCTTATACAAAAGAAAAATGAGACTTATTCCGTATGATTTTAAAAGTGGGTGTATGACTACAAAGGAATATTTAGGCTCAGTATAAGGCAAAAACTTTTGAATAGCCAGAGTTCTCCAACCAATTCTGTCATCTGAAGCACCATGAGCTGCCTCAAAGGCTAGTGAGTTCTATCCCTGGACTGTGTGCTGCAGGACTCTGAGATGATCAGAATGGAAATGATATTCAGCTCTGCATTCCTTATTCACCTATTCTTGACCGAGTGATTTTGCTGCTTGCCTAGCATCTGGCTGAGTTGGGGGTTTAGGTAGAGGGAACCTGGCTATGATTTAGCCAAGATGAGGACAAATCTCTGTCACTGTAGGAAATAATATGGGCTGTAGCCCCTTTCTTCTTCACTGGGAAAGATTCATTGGCTTAGTCTTTACAGCACAAGCTTGGGTTCTCCTAGGTTTGCCTCTGTTCCTAGAGACAGTAAAGACTGCTGGGCCTTGGTGCATCTGCTGGAGCATGGAACTGTTGTCAAATAGGGATTTCATTATGGTACCTGGATATCCATTTGGGATTTCTGCTGTATACAGGGCCAAGACCAATTGACTGTTAATTAGTGATAATGACCCTGGGACAGTTATATTTTCTGAGGTTGCCACCAGTAAATCAATTCTGTTCTGCGAAGACATTCCTCGTGTGAGCCCATTCATCTATGGAGGCCAATTCTGGTATGATGTTTTTTAGGCATCAAATTAAGTAACATTTTAATTTTAAAAAATGCAAAATATGTTTTGAAGGAAGAGCTAAACATTTCTTTGGGGCATCTCTGACCTGTTAAGAATCCCATAGCAGTAAATATCTTTCAACATTATGAAGCAAATCTTAGCTCCTGCTTCTGATAGAACAGTTGAACTGGGAATTTGGCTGTTGATTCAACCTTCATGTAGTATGACTTGTTAACTGCAAAAAATATTACATTTTTTTTTATAACTGGTGATTTTGATCACATTATGGAATTTAATGGGTAATTTCAATATTCTTCACAATGCAGCCTTTTACACAATATACACAGATTTAGTAGTGGTTAGAAGACCTTGTATATAACTAACTCTCCAATAATCTGTGGTATTATATCATTTAAATTCATTTTGTCTTTTTATTAATTATATTTACCTCATACAAATGTTGGATACCTTTTAAAATACAAAATTTAGGTATGAGGAATGTGAGGTGTTTCTTTGTTTGTTTGTTTGTTTTCCTTTTATATCTCCAATCCCTTATCTCTACCCCCCCAACCCCTGGCAACCACCATTCTACACCCTGCTGCTAATGACTTTTTTTAGATTTCACATATAAGTAAGATCATGTGGAAGAATGTCTTTCATAATTCATTTGTACCAGTGCTCCTCAGACTGTGATCTGAGGACCGGTGCTAGTCCATAAACTATTTATTTACTAGTCCGCAACAAGGTAAGTAGGTAATTGCCAGCATATAGAAATTTTAGTAACAATTTACATTGTCACAACAATTTCATGGAATTTTACAAAAGTTTAATTAGTCCACAATGGATCGGAAGTCTGTATTTATTTATTTATTTACTTACTTACTTACTTATTTATTTTAAAGTACTTCCCATTCGAGCTAGTTTGAGAAGTACTGGTTATACCTTTCAGATGACAGGACCCAAAAAGCCGGTGGGGGGAAGACAGTCACAGAAAGACAAGCAGATCTTCCCAAAGGCAGTGTAGGCAAGCAAGTTCAGCTTAATACTTTACCATGTTCCTAATCCAAATGTGAGGGTCCAGAGATCTGAGGACCTTAGATAGGTCACCTGCCCTTAGAATCCATCTCTTCATCCTATCACTCTACCAGAAATCCCCAACTCTAATCTTGGAGATAAGGACTGCTGTTTCTAGAAGGCAGTGCTTAATATCCTGTCAGGAATTGCCAAGTTCACCTCCCTCACACATTTGGATTCTCTGACAAGGTTAGCTTACAAAGCTGAGCACCCTGAGGTACATTGTGTTTCTGTGGTGATGAGTACATCCACGGAGGGCCAAGGAAGAGGCCGTCTTACCTGCACACCCAGATTGCAGAGCTTGAGCCACAAAGGCTGTCTGGACCTGGCCTGCCTCTCCACTCCACTTCTGGCATCCTCCCTTGCTCTGAGCAGGCAAGGCCTTATTACAGTTTTACATTGATGGGGAAGGAAAATGATGGGAGGGAAAAGAAGAAACAGAAGGAAGGGAAAGAGGAGCGAGGGGAAAAGCTAGCTTTGTGCTATAGAACAGGGAACCAGTGAACTTGATATTCGAGGATATGTGAAACGCTATTTTAAAACCTTTAAGAGTTTTGTTTTCTAACCCTGGCCCCCTCTCAGTCACCTTTGCTGAAGTATTTGTGTGTGACATTCTTTCTTTCCTTTTTCATGTTTTCTGAATTCGAGAGCTATTAAATTGAACCTTTAGTTTTGGTTTTCATTTTAAAAATATTATTCCAGCACGAATTGCTGGTGTAAATGAGTTACCTAGTAAAGCATGTTCTATCTGCGGGCACTACGGACTGCACCACTTACAATGTTAAAACAATCCTAAAGCATTATTGACCTTGAATGTGATTGCTGGTTGAAGAGGACTCAAGGCTTTGCAAGTTTGTAAGTTTGAACCAGGCCTATTTTTTAATGAATGGCTGAGAAACTAGATCCTCAAACTTTCCGTTAGATACAATGAGTTACAAACTTAATAAGCCACTTCTTCTTTGTGTCATTTTTACCACCTCACTTCGTATTTCATGCTGTGGGCATGAGAGGGCCCTGTTGATGCCCAGACAAAGAAACCTTTGATTTGGCCACTATAGTAGTGTGCAATCATCCCTGTGATCTCTGAGATGACGTTTATGTTTCACAGGTCACAAATTTATCTTTTATCTACATATGTCATGTTAAGTTAGGTCCCTGCTATCAAAGAGGGTTTCATGCAGATATGTTTGGTTAGCTCTAATTGGAGATTTTTGCTTGTGGATATCTTGGATAATCATAGCTCTCTTTTCTGGCTTTTGATTTGTGTTAGTATCATTGCCACCATAACCATCATCACATTAGTATTTATTGGGCAACCTCTGTGTAAATTGGGTAGATACTACCCCATCTATCAGATCCATGGGTTTGATATAAAATGGGCCAGGCAGAGGTAGCCCCACTTATTATGTATCAAAAATTTTACAGGTTATCACATTGAACCATCCTAACTGTGAGTCTGGGATTTTTATCTTCATGTTCTAAATGATAAACTTGAGTCTCATATAGCTTAAGCCACCAGCCCAAAGTCACACAATGGGGCTGAAATTCTAATCCAGGTCTTTGGGCTTCTGGAACTCCTGTTCTTTACATGACCCCACCAACTATATACCTTTAAGAGTGTTTAAAATGTTTTGTGTTTTGTTCATCTGTATTACAATTTTATGTTGTTTTAGTTCTTTAATGCTTTGTGAGTAATTATTACAGCTTGATCTCATCTCCAGACAACATTGTACATGAAGCATTTAAAGATCAGTGATAAATATACAATTTAAGGCAGTCACAGGAGGTGTAGTAGAAACCATACCACAACAAAAACAGAGGAGGTCTTTGTTTTAGGTTCCAGTCTGCAGTACGTTATTACTCAAGTTTTGACAGCTATTTTATTTAATCTGTTAAATGAGAGAGCAGACTATGTAATTTCTAAGGTCTAGCTTTAACATTTTAGAAGTCTATATCCAAAACCTTAAAAAAAAAATTCTTGAACTATGTTAATTTTAGCTATTATCCAAAAACATTTTTTAAAGAAATTCTATTTTCTCTGATCGAGTGGCTTTGAATTAAGAAGATGAATATAAATGTGGCCTGATTACAAGACTTTATAATAATAATATCAACCAACAATATCGAAACACTAATAGCAATAATCATATCCTATTTTTTAAATTGTATATTATCTTTAACACTGCAACTCTACAGAATTGTTGAGTTGTCCCTATTTTATGAGTGAGGAAATGGAAGCTCAAATAAGTAATTTGATTGGGGTCACAAGAGCTATTACAGGTGGGACTTGAGTTTAAACTCATTTTCTGATTTTTAAGCCCATTTTCCTTACATCATTCCAAAGAGATGCCCCACTCCAACAGTCCTGGAATTTCTCAAGCAGGGAGGGTATGTGGCTGAGGGGGCCGTCTGCTGATTCCTTAGTGAAAGCTGTGTCCTGTCTCCCCAAGGAAACACGTGGGAACCTTAGGTAGAGTGAAAGAATCTAACCCAATGATTTAAGTCCTATCCTATATTCTAAATGTAGGTACCATTACTGAAAAGAAATGGGTTTAGAATAAATGCAGCAAGCTTTTACATTAGAAGATGAGTCAAAATTTGGAGTAGTCTTTCTAAAAGGCAGTTTAGGATGAATGTATGAAGAAGCCTCAACCGTTATTTGGATGAGATTATGGGTTGCATAGATCCTTAACGAGTTATAAATTGACATTTGGTATATTTGATGTTTGCCAGAGAAGGGAAGCAGAGTTAGCACATCTCCTTGATATAACCGATCTTCCTCACCAACTAATAACAACAATAATTAAAATAACAAGTACGTTATTGACAGGCTATGCTGTACCAGCCACAGTGTTAGGTGCTTTGCATTTATTACTTCTTTTGATTCTGCTGACAGTCATACTATGCGAGACCATTATTGTCTTTGTTTTACAGATGAGAATGTGGAAGCCCAGAAAAGTTAAACGTCCTGTCCAAAGTCACATGGAGACAGAACTACAATTTAGACTCTGGTCTGCCCAGAGTCCATGTTATCTCTGTTTTTATCCTTTTATTTGGAAATAATTTCAAATTTACAAAAAGTTTTCCAAAAAAAAAAAAAAAAAGTACAAAGAACAACAATATATGCTTTACTCTGATTAGCCTGCCAATATTTTACCCCATTTCAGAGCCCACCCCCTTCTGTTACACTGCCTCCCCACAAAGGGAATCCATCATTTATTTTTAGAGTGCTAGATTTTGTTAGTATCAGGTTTAGCCCTGTGTGGCCCACCTTGCCCTAAACTTTAAAACCTTTGAAGTTACTAAAACCTTTTAAAGTTTCTAAACTTTAAAAACCTTTGAAATAGAAGAACCTGTGTCACATTGTTAGTTATGTGAAAACTAGACACAAGACTAATGCATAAGTCCAGCTGGAGTGGGAAAGGACCACCCTTTGCAAATTGCTGTTCTGAAATGGTTTTGGTTTTGCCAATATTTTTCAAAGAATATTGACAGAAACCTGGCAGTGATAAACACATAATGCTTCTTGTGGGTTTTTTTGTTTGTTTGTTTTTGAGTGGTATTTTTCCTTTTTAGGTTTGTTTATTTACTGAATTGTGGAGAACAAAATTAAATGCAAGTCACAGTTCTTGGACGATCAAAGGACATGCCCAGAAGAGGGCAGACTTGCAAGCTGTAACTGTTTCCTGCATAATTAAGTGATCTGCATGCTGATGCTGTTATTCCTATAGTGGCAATGAAGAGAGATTTAATAATAAATAAAATAAAAGGCTTATTTTCATTTGGTACAGGATTTCTAATAAGACATCAGATTCAAAAGGTTTACCAGAACAATATACTCTATTCAGTGTATTCTAAATACAAACAAAAAATATTTATTTGAATCCGGTTTTCTTTCCATGGCAGCAGCAGCACTAGTTCCCTCGGTATTTCTGAGGATTGTTTTTTTTTTTTTTGTTTGTTTGTTTTTAATTTGCTCCATGCTGGAGGTCTTTTTTGTTTTTGTTTTTTTCCCCTCTGTTGGATATTCACCAAGAGAATCTTCAGTGGTGAATGCTTTTGAAGGCAGAGAGCTTTATAAATGCCAAAAGTTTATCTACAGTTTACAGTATTATTTAACTTGCTTAGCTGCTAAAAGGAGGAATGGAGAAAATCTGCTAGTTATGAACCCACTTCCTGAATGTACTATATGGGAACAGAGTGGTATACAACCTATCCCCCTCTCCCTACTCCCGTCACCAGCACCAGGACCTACCCCACCCCTCCCGCCCATCCTGCAACCTTGCTGACCCCTCCCGTGGCACCACCTAGTGGCCCTCTCTGAGAACTCCAGGAGTCCGTTTCTTGCTTCTTTCACCCCATCTCAGTTGTAAGCACCCATAATTAAGGTTGTCTAGGGAAACGTCTTCCTTTTGGGTAAAAACATAACCATTTTCATTGTCTTCATTCAGTTTCTTACTTCTGCCTTGTTATGTTAGAGAAGTTTCACAGTCTTTTCACGGGTACAGGCCTAATGTTTATAAAACATGAGGACCCTAGTTAAAAAAGAAAATAGAATTTGAAATAATGAGTAAACATTAGATGCTGGGATTTGGAGAGGGCTGCGCAGGTGGAGAGCCCTGAAGCTTAAAGTCTATTAACTTGTATGTCTCTTCTACCTCCTCACTGCACCCTTTGTCTTTTTCTGTCATGTTAAATGTCCCATTTGAGGGCTGGCCCGTGGCACACTCGGGAGAGTGCAGCGCTTGGGAGCGCAGCGGCGCTCCGGCCGCGGGTTCGGATCCTATATAGGAATGGCCGGTGCGCTCACTGGCTGAGCGCAGTTTGGGCGACACCAAGCCAAGGGTTGCAATCCCCTTACCGGTCACAAAAAGACAGAAAAAAAAAAAAAAAGTCCCATTTGTTATGTGACCTAAAAAAAAAAAAGGCCACAAAAAGCCACTCTGGCTATCCTATTTGCTAAGTCTTGACCTGAAGGAACTCTCTATCAGTCTGAGATGAAATTAGACATGGCGAATAATACCACTGATCTTCCGAGGTGTTTTTGTAATCTCATCCTCCCTGTCTCTCATTAAATTAGATTCCCACCCCCCAAAACAAACATTAATAATAACTACAAGTAGATTCCTTATTCAGTTTGTTGGCAGTTCTGCTTAATTACAAGCATTATAATAATGTTAGGTAGCACTTTATTTTAAAAACCTATTTTTATTTAAAATGTAAGCCAGTTCATTTACACTCTGTTAGGACTTGCTGGCCTGGCTAGAACAACTAACAGCCACGTATAGCATTTTCATAAAGGAAAATCCTATCAGGGTTCCAGATAACACTAAAAATAAGCTTAGAAGTGAAATTTGAGGAAATAGACTATTTGTGAGCTTGGGCCAGTCTACATGGGCTAGAAGGTAATCTGGTGTTTTGCTCAGTGTTCTGCGTACAGCGTCTATAATCTTCAGGCATATGTCTTCACGCTTATGAATTCTTACCAAATTTGCACACCCTTCCCACAATTTGATATTTCTCAACATTTTCTCGCTTTCAAAATTAGATGTATGTACAAGGTTAATGGTATATTACTGTGCATTCAAGGGAGCATTATATCGTTTGTCATTAAGTGGAAGATAACCACAAAAGTAAATGCAATGACATATAAATGAAATTAAATACTAAGCAGATACTGAAGGCTGCCTGAGGACTGCACCCTCTATTAAACAGGAAGATTGGAAAATGCTGGGAAGTCTTGAAGTAAAAGTAAGAAGACTTTATTCTAGAGCTAATTGGAAGACTTGAAAGACAATTAAAAGAGGACTAAAATTTTCTCTCATGTTCCTTCTCTCAGGGGTACTTAATGTCCCATTTAGGTCTATCTAAGATTGTCTCAGAGAAACAGTGATGGAGAAGGTTCTGCCTTTACTTTGGTGGACATTCTGCATGCCTTCTGAAATTTATTCCATTAGTCCCCTACAGGATGAAATTGCAAATTGTGATGCACTGGGGCAGACATGGTTTTTTTACCCTGTGTTATTCTGGTTTGATTGGTGGGATTCAGTTTTCCAGGGCTACTGCAAGTGTTAAATCAGATCAACATATGTAAAAATGCCTGAAACAATGGTCGGCCCTCAAAATTGAGTGTCCTCAATTCTGCTCTCTTCTTGCTACCAAGGAGGAGGTGAAATGTCAGGGGGCAGGGGAGAATCAGCTCACTGCCATCTATTTCACTGTATAGAGACAAATGAGCCCTTTGTTTTTATAGATATGTAATGATATGAATAAACATATACATTTCAGAGTTTGACTTATAGAATTGAATTAGTATCAACATTATATGATTTTCTCCACGGTTTCAGAAAATGCAGTATCAGAAACACAGTAGTGGGGGGTTATTGGGACTGCCATTCTAAAGATATTTCTCATTGTAACATTTATATAATAAGTAGAATTACAATTTGGAAAATTTTAAAACACGTGTGTGTGTGTGTGTGTGTGTGTGTGTGTGTGTGTGTGTGTGTGTGTGTGTTGGGGGGATTTGTGGATGTCAGAAAATTTTATCATCCAACATTTTTGGTAAGTGAATCAAAATGTAAGAAAAGCAAGTGATCTATTCACATTTATGCACATAAATTATGACTAAAATCACAGGTATAAAATCGTAGTATGCACTTTTTGCATAAGGACAAAGCATTTGTTCTTCAAATGAGATGGAGGCATCTCCAAAGAGATTGCTGTAGCTTTAAATGGCACTTGACAATTTTTTAAAAAGTATTATCTAGACCTCCTTAGGGCACAATGTGTAGTAATGTAGTTACTACAAGGCTGTTAGATTCATTGCCAAAATAGAGTTCAGAGTCCAGAGATCAGATAAATTAGATTTTAATTGGGTTTTAAAGATAAGCTGAATAGGTAGATAAGGTAAAATTGGTCAGAAACATATAAATGTAATAAAACCTTTGGTTCTCTAAGGTTCTCGCATTAAATAATAGGCAGCTATCAATGACAGATGATGTCATGGAGCATTCCGGAAAGATTGATATTAATAGGTGGAGTGAGCACTGAGTTCCAACATAATCGTATTACACAGAGCAGTGGAGAAACTGGACCTGAACTCTCAGTTCCATTGTAGAACTTTTAACATAGAATGAACAGAGTTTTACCAAGCTGATAGGACTCTCAAACATAGAATTTATTATTGTTTTGTTAGTGTTTTCTTAAAAACAGAGATTCAAGGCACAGCACAAAGTTGTTTATGTCTGAGGGGGTGAGTGCCTGATAACATAGACTTGGATAGTTGAAGTAGCTTGCAGCATCTATTTCTGAATCTAGATTTGTGACTTTTTAAGATTTAACTTTCTGTGAAAGCCTGTTCTTTTCAGTTCTTCTCTCCCCTATTATTTACCTGTTTACATTGGAATAAATATATTCACGTACTGTTGATATGGCTATAAAATACATACACCAACTCATTTTGTTTTTTGGGTTACAACATTTTTCCGTAATACTTATGAATCCTTCTTTAAAGCACATTAATTACTTTCCCCCCAAAATGCTGTTTGGTTTGGTAAGTTTTTTTTTTTTTTTAATTTGTTTTGCTTATGCGTAATATCCTAATTCATTTATTCTATGATTAGCCATTTGTTAATAAACTCAACTAGAAAACTATTAGAACTAAAGTTTAGTAACGAGTTTAGATATAATATAGGTATACATAAATGAATGATCTTATGTCTCAGCAATGATCGATTATAAAGAAAGAAAATTTCTACTCACAGAATTTTGAAGCCATGGTCTTCTTACAAACAAATGCACTCTACTGATTTGTCTAGCATATTTTAACAAAGTTTAATATTGATTCTATTTTTTCCTTTTTATAAATTAGATAGAGTTGGAAATGACATTATGTTGTCTTACTACTTAGGAGCATAATCTTATACTCTCTAAGAGCAAATTTATACAAGGGGGTCTTCAAAAATCATGGAAAGATTCATATCTTTTAATTCTGGTTTTCTATGAACTTTTTAAGTACACTTGTATGCAGACAATATAAAAAAGAAAATGAAAAAACAACCTTTTCTAGAAATTTTCTACACATTTTCTGGAACTTCCTGACAGGAGAGTTTTGTTTGTTTTGGTTTTTAAAGATAATTGCAAAATATTCAATAGAAATGTACAATCAGATTAATACCCGTTTGATAATTTGGCACTGATTTTTGCTTGAGAATATTCATTACTCCTGTTATAAATCCTTCACCCCATAGTGAAGGATTCTTTTACTCAAGTCTTCCATTACTTCATATGAAAATAGGGCAGCCTGGTCACCGGCAGCAGGTGGAGATTGCCATGAAGACTGTGAGTCAGTCAGGGCACAGGCATCCATTGATCTGTGTGGGGCTGTCAGGATTCCCTCCCTCTCTGATATCATGCCTTCTTCCTCTGGGACATTTCTGTTGGTATGTCAAGTGGTCTATATGGCAAGTGTGTATCATTGGAACATCTAACCAATTAGGCCAAGATTCCAGGGTTCACCCCAGTTAATTTCAGTGGGCAACTCTCAAGCCTATTGCTCCCAGGCTCTACTCCTGGAAACAAAACAAGAAAGTCCTCCAGTTCCAAAGAAACATGCAAACAGCTGTAGAAGAGAAGAATTATTTCCAACCCAGGGGATTCCTTCTGCAGTGATGAAACAGAAGACCAGTGTCAAACATGACATCTGTGAATGCAAGAACATTTTACTCTGTGCGTGTGGTGGTGACACTAATTCACCATATCAACATGATGTTCATTATTTTGAGCCCCCAGCCCAAAATGCATACCCTGGTATAGTCATACAAGATGAGTGGGCTGATAAGAGACCCTGTCTATAGAGTAGTGGATACACAGACAATGCCCAGGGGGAAAGCTTATTAACTCGGAAGGGCCCAGCTGTATCTAATGCATTGGGGTCACTTCTTTGCTAATGTACACTAAGTCAGATGAATAACCTTGAACCAGTCTAACCCCATCACTGCAACTTTGATCTTTAGGAAAATTATTTAACAAAAAAGTAAGAGCATCATCAAGTGGCAAAGTTTAGAGGAAACTTTTGTTACAGCTGATCCCGCAAACAAGTATGCTACCTTTGAAAGTCTTAAAACTCAGTGATATAGACTTTTTGCAAAGATTCAAAATATCAGTTATGGCTGTACACATTTTTTAATAAGCAAACTTATCTTTTAACCGTATTAATGTTCCTGGCCTAATGTCAATGTAGTGTTTAATATTTAGAAATGTAAAATCATAGATAAATACCACAGAAATATATACCAGTATATATTTCTCTCCAGTAGCAGTGAGGGCTTTCTATGGAGCAATCCCTAACTCCTCACACAGTTCCCATTGTAATCATTTTTATAATTGCATGGGTCCCATGGACAACACTGAGGGTAATTAAAATGGAGAAGTGCTCATGGTCCATGAAGAGTCTGATGCATACAAATATGCAGATAACATGTACTTCTAGTGGATTTTAGCTATCTCTTGGATATTTATGTAGAGACTCAGAATCTTCTCAACATTTCCTGCCTGCTTAAGCATCCTCTTTCTGGTCCCACACCTGTTCCTCTCCTCTCACCATGATTTTAGCCTCTTCCTTCTTCACTTTATTTTCTCAGCTCAAAATCTAGGC
Source organism: Cynocephalus volans (assembly GCF_027409185.1). NCBI lineage: Eukaryota > Metazoa > Chordata > Mammalia > Dermoptera > Cynocephalidae > Cynocephalus > Cynocephalus volans. The sequence continues at coordinate 76,511,370 of NC_084473.1, forward strand.
TTCCCTGCTCTACGCTCAGAACTCTTCCATTTGATTTACTTGACTATAGTAAACATTTTACTATGTATCTGTATATCAAAATATTATGTTATATACCTTAAATATGTACAATAAATACATATATTTAAAAAGAAAAGGGAAACAGTGAAAAATATAAAAATAAATAGCTGATATCTACATAGAAAAAAGAGAACTCTTTCATTTGAAGTGACATTTGATGGGACGATAAACAAATGTGTGCTAATTTGATATGTGTTAGTGGCTATTCCTCTTAAGATACACACTTGCATTTTAAAAGAGGTGTTTGGAAATAATGCTTTATTCCAAAGGAGTGATCCTTATATTGAGAATTCCAGGAGCCACAGCTGGCCCACCGAGGAGCATGGATGTGGACCGGCAGTCTGGAGCTTCTGCATTTCTAACCAGCTGTGGGCTGCCAGGTCCACCGGACATGCAGCAGGTCCCAGGACTGTTCCCATGTTGGACCTTTAGGCCCATGTTCCTTTGCACCATTATTCAAAAATTAACATCCTCGACTTAATTAGCCTTTTTCTCAGCAACAGTTTTTGTTTCCTCATAGCCTATATTTGAAAATTGGCCTTTCAATATAGTCTTATTTGCAATTATTCTGACTGTCCTGTACTCTTTTACTGTTCTAGTACAGGTTCTAGAACTGTTCTAGCATCGGTCCTGAATCTGGCCACTATCTCTGTTATTCCTGTATTTTTCCAGCTATTCAGAGTAGTCCAGCAGCTGTTATTACTTCTATTCTGGGCAGTTGGCTGTATTCTAAGACCTTGTTATAGGATACTTAGACTGCTACTTCATGATAAACATGATGCATAAATCTCGCTAATGATATTGTTCCACGAGTAGTAGGAATCCCACTAAGTAAGAAATTCATGGGCAGTGAGTGCTAGATGGTATCTATCTCTAAACCATACTAGCATAAAACAAGGAAAGAAAACTACTTTTTGAAAAGAGTTTTAGAATTTCTTGGCGATCCCCACAATCCAACTTCTCACATTAGAATTAATAATAAAAATAACAACCACCACAATATCATTTATTTAGAATTTATGCTCCAGACATAAGTTCTTTATATCAATTGTCTTATGTGATCATCACCCCAACAGGTTGAGGAGGGACTGTTGTTACTCGAATGGCACAGGTGAGGACTGAGTGGATCACTACCTTGCCAGAGGCATGCAGCCCAAGGGCCTGTGCCAGGAATCAGGTCCATGCAGACTGACTCCACACTGCTGGGTAGACCAGGAAACTGAGGACCAGGAAAGGAGTAATTTGCTCAAAGCCACACATCTAGGGGGTGGCAGGGATGGTCTAGTCACCAGACCATAGGGTCCAAGTCCACCACGTGGCTGCCCATCATGCATCTCCCAGTGATATTCTAGATTCTGTTTTGTTAAGAGGTTGTTCTTGGTTTTCATTTGTGAGAGACACAAAGAAAAATAAAGGGGAAACATTATTATAGTGGGTAGAACTGAAAGCAGCAGATATAAAATATACTGAGCTCTGAATCCTAAAAGTTTGATTTTGCCAGGCCAGGCACCCCAATGGTAGGAACTAAGTGCCAAATCAGGGGTCTGGACAATAATCTACCTAATAATGTCTACCACTTATTGTTTCCATACATTGAGAGACAGTGTGCCTGAATCACTAACCCAAAGATGCGATTATTGTATCCTCCGTGAGTGGAAGAGTCAGGATTAATTAGGATCCATATCTGTCTGGCTACAAATCTCATTTGTGTTCCAACTTCCATCCTTGCATGCAGGAAAATCATAGGAGATGCAATGTGGAAATGAAAAATTCTATATCGGCTGGTCCATTTGATACATTGAGAACAAGAAGCTGCATTTATGGATATAAGCCTTCATGGGCTCCTAGCTTAAGAGAAGCCTTTCAGAACATATAGCTCATAAAACAATTTTTCAGAAGAGGAAATTAAAAAAGAGCTTTGATTCTTCAGCAAACTCACCAGAAGAGAGGAATTGGTTAGGGATTGCATTCAGCTGCTATTAGGAGAGACCCAAATAACAATGGATTCCAAAAGATGGGTGTTTGTATTTCATATAAAAAAAGAAGTCCAGAGACAGACATGGTGTTGGTGACTCTGGGATATTGTCTGTATCCCAGGTTCTTTCCATCTGTCAGCTCTTACATCCTTAGTGCTGACCCCATTCTCAAGGTTGCCTCATGTGAGTAGACCTAGCTTCAGCCAAATCATCCCCATTCCAGGTAGGAAAAGTAAGACACCGTTTGTCAGCTCAGCACCTGCCCTTTAAAGTGTTTTCCCAAAGCACCATCTAATGCTCTCTCAGCTCATTGGCAATCCCTTTCTGTAAAAAATCCCTTTCTTGTATGTGTGAACATGCAAGGGCTCTTCAAAAAGTTCATGGAAGGATTTATATGATCTTTTAATTCTATTTTTCCATGAACTTTTTGACATACCCTTGTACAGAGGTGCAGTTTTTGTTGTTGTTGTTTTTTTTAATATGGGCAGATTGCTACCCCGAACAATATAGGGGCTTTATAAATGAAGAAGTGCCTAAAAATATTGGTTAGGCAAGTAGTAGCCTTTGCTACAAATAATGGGGAGAGTCTAAAAAGGTGTGCAAAAATCAGGAATAACCCAAAATTAATAATTCTGGCATAATTAATATATAACATACTTAAAAATAGTTGACAAAATATATTATAAAAATTATAATATACTAATTCTGGATGATCCATGTATAATACACTTAAGGACTGGAGATTTTTGAGAACAGATTCACCTATTAACTAACGTGCCAATTTTTCTTCCTATATATCTGTTCCTAAATAGAATGCTGCTAGCTGAAATTGCTTAAAATAAAAGAAACAAATAACTCATAGGGAAATCGATAAAAGGGGACTTTGAAATTCTCCCATTCACAATCAACATTCTTTGCAAGCTTCTTAGGTGCTGGGCACTGGACTAAGCTTAGGCAGGGTAGGGGGAGAGTGCTGGGAAAAAGACAGACCTTGTCCTTATAGGACTGCACAGTCTAATCACTTAATTGAAAAACCGTCTTCTAACACCTTGAAACAACCCACTGAATATCACTAGTGTTTTTGGATGAAAATGTTTTATTTCATTTAAGTTGAAAAAACAAAGAACTGCACACTTTATCCATTCAGTCAATATGTCTTGTAAGTACCTGACTTTAAGTTGACAACAGTTATTCAGAGAGGAATTTGGTCTTCCAGGAGTTTACTCAAACACAGTGGCTACCCATTCACTTATACTTTTATTCACTGACAAAATGGTGATATAGGCCACTGGGTCACTGTAGTATAGTGTGAAGCTACTGACTTTGAATCATGGTACAGAAATCATAGACCACAAAGTAGTAGGGGGAAAACTGGATATCTCAGCTTGAAAGTGATTGCAACAAATGACAAAACATATGGAAATCCATGAATACATATTTGAAATATACCAACATCTTAAGCATGTGAAGAAAATCCTAGAGTAGAGGAGCAAAACACTTCAAATTATATGCATTAATCAGAAGAAACTATCATATTCAATAAGAAGAGAAGGAGAAAGGGGCTGAGACAATGCTCACCACATATAGTGACAGCATTATTTTAAACATTTCATTAAGCTTATTAAAAATTCATTAGAGACAGTTCATGAACACATGTTTTATTCAAGTTCACTGTGTTTCATTTATCAACATTTGCTTGCAGGAGTATGTATTCATTACCACTCTCAGAAGGGCAGAAGTCAGATGATATTGCTTAATAATTTTATCTTTTCTCAAAAATAAGTTTTTTGGTTTTTTTTAATCCTTTGGATCTTAAAAGCAATAATAGTTCCTGCATTGAAGTATATAAAATCAGAGTATATAAAACAGGGCAGAAAAAAATCTATATATTATCTCATAACTCAAACACAACTGCTTTTAACATTTGATGTAAAATTTTCCATTATTTTTCTATGCAAATAATTTCTTTTCTTTTTTTATCTATTGTAAAGATTTTAGTGTTCTTTTTCTACCTAATTAGTATCTTGTGTATTCAGTGTTAAATGTGTTTAATTCTCTCTCTCTCTTTTTTTTAATATACATATATGACAATTTAGCTCTCCATTTGAAATTAGACAAACACTAGATTTTTGGACTTGGTTATTAAATTAACTCCATTTACTTCTTTGAGTAAATACTGTATGCCATGTACCATGCTAGATCCCAGAGATAAATAGCCAAATAAGTCTCAAGCCCTACCCTCTGGGATTCTACAAAAAGTAATTTATTCAACAGATATTTAGTTGAGTATTCATTATGTCCCCATATAGGACTGGGCACCGGAAATCCGATGGTCAAAACAGTCTATTAGGGGAGACTCACTAAATGATCCAGTGATGACTTTATTTAGTTATACTAAGACAGAGCTGCACAGAGGGTGCTATGGGAGCAAAAAAGAAAGTGGGCAACTAAGTTAGACCTAGGGAATTAGGGGTGAGATCATTCAGGGACAAGGTGATGTTTGGGCTGATTTTTGAAGTAGTTATGTCAAAAGGCAGGAAAAGATATTCTGGGCAGAAGGAAGGACATGGCAAAAGAAGGAAATTCAAAAATCATACATCATTAGAATGGTCAGAGTCCTCTGCATCCATCAAGTCTAATGCCCAACCCACCTAGGTGAGAGAACTGAGGCCCAGAGACGTTCATGTGCTCAAAATCACATAACTAACAAAGCCAAAATGGGAACTAGAGCCATGTCTCTTGACTCTACTCTATCTGAATGGGAGCTGTTGCCAGGGATAAAGGCTAAGTTAAGCCTCCCCAATCTATTTCATGTTTAACACCAAATGAGAGGAATGATCAACACTTCACAATAATAGAAATATTTTGAGACTCTTTGGCTCACTATGTTAATTAACACTGAGAACTGAACTGAGAGTCTATTACTTTGAACTGAACACTGGGTCTATTACTTTGGCCAATAAAGGAGATTTTTTCAAATAGTATTTTTCTGAAATTCACATATCTAAATGATATCAAGATGAATGCCTGGTATAGTCCAATATCAAATATAGCAAAACTTCAATTAGCCAGGATCCCACAGCCCTTCATTATAATTTAATCTTGCTTTTCCTTTCAGAAAGGATATTATAAAATAGAGGCGTGCTATCAGAAGACAAGCTGATAATGTGCCAGACACTATGTTCTAAGCCCCCACAGTGGGCTCTTTGTTACTTTCAGCAAGAAGGGTGCCCTTTGGGAGCTAATAAATGAAGTAAATCAACAGAGATTTATTTCAGAAAGTCAATTCTAGTGTCAGCACACAATGAGCCAAACCTTCTATTGTTCTACAGAAACACCGGAAAACGAATATTTACGGCAATGGCCCTCAGGCATGGAAAATAGCAACCTTCAAAGGCAGATGTAGTTATGTTCTGCTGACACAGGGGGAAGGGGACTAATGTGGATGTAAATAACCAAATATCTGAACCCCATACCCCCAAAATGCTAATGTATCAAGTTTCTGGCATGTATAAGTTATATTTTCACAGTGGGTATATTATCTCAGGGCTTAAAGTACTACCTTGTTGCACTTTAAATCCTGCATAAGCAGAGATCACTTTTGGAATTCTGGGATAATATTTAGTATGTTAAAATAAATGGCGGTAATTCACGAAAAGATTTATCATCAATTCCAATGGAGAATTTGTCTCCTTAATGAGCATTTTCCTTATTTTACTGAAGTCTTTGATGTTGATTAGAGAGGTTTCTTTTACCCATATATGGGTCACATTTCCTAGTTAGGTTTTAATAGATTGTGTGTCCAATTGGGTCTAGAAGGTTTGTTTTCCTGAAATGGGAGGTTTGGAGTTCTCATTTGCTTTCTAAGGTTTTAAAAATAATACCATACATTGTAATGGTGCAAAGAAGTACCGATAAAACAGATAATGTTATAAAGCAAGAGCCTCCCTTATAAAGCAGTAGACTCAGAAACAAAACAAATTTACGGGCCGAGCCCGTGGCGCACTTGGTAGAGTGCTGCGCTGGCAGCGCGGCGACGCTCCCGCCGCAGGTTCGGATCCTATATAGGACTGACCAGTGCACTCACTGGCTGAGTGCCGGTCACGAAAAAACGACAAAAAAAAAAAAAAAAAAAAAAAAAAGAAACAAAACAAATTTAGGATTTGCATTGCTATGGAACTTGTCATTAGATTGGTTTCAAGTATAGGTAAGTTTCCTTCCACCAATATAAGCTATTACAGTAAATTTTTGTCAGATGTTTGTTATTTGTCAGGTTATAGTTATTACAAATATTTCCCATGTGCTGGGCTCTGGGAGGTAGGGGTGTATGAAGGTTTTATAGGTTGCAGGCTCTGCCCACAGAGTCTATAATCCAGCTCCTAGGAGATGAGTATACAGAGTCCATGCCATGAGGTGGTGTAAGAGCACCCGACAGAGGGGGGAAAAGGAGGTATTGACATTATGAAAGAGGCAGAGTTTGCTGTGGACCTGAAGATTCAGTTTTGTGAAGGTGTCAAAAAGTGAAGATGGCACCCGGAGGGAGGGCATCTGAAAAGAAAGCAGCAACTCAAGGAACTGGGTGGCGATGGGGACCACAGATCGCCTAGGTGACTGAGGAGCCTGGCATTCCTGTCCCTTACCTGTAGCAAAGGTGTGGCTGGGCCATGCAGTCATCTCTGTGGTCCCCTCATCATACAGCAGAATGCCTTACGCACACTCGGGGCTCAATATATATTTTCTAGGTGAATAAAAGAAAGAGAAGTTTGTAATCATATCCATAGTCATTCATGAATTGTTTCTTTGAGGAGAGAGCGTGATCCCTGTGGAGGACAGTCTAGTGACCTGTCCTGTCTTTCATTCATCTTCTGAGTGCAGAGTTGTGCATGAGGGATGCTCACGGTGCACCCACAGATGCCAGGAGGTGAATCTCAGCGTGTCCCACCAGGTGTCCCTATGTAATGAAATGAAAGTCATGGTATGTCCTGCACTGAAGTGCGAATGAGAGGAATGCCATGTCATGTTGATGGCTGTATAACTCAAAGGCTAACAATAGGCTGCATGAATGAGTTTATACATCTTTGAAATGGGGTTAATGATAGTACCCCCATTCTCATAGTTATAAGAATTAAATGAGTTAATGCAAGTGGAGTACTGCAAACAGTGCATGGCACGTGGTATTATTTTTTTGCTTTGTTAAAGGAGAAGATATTGATGTGAGAGTACTAAACTCTGGCAATTGTTTAGAAGAAAGAGAGCCAGTTATTTCCAAGTGCAAATAACTTGTGTCTGTTCCAGGAAAGTACTGGATGACTGTTCACCATATTTAATTAAACCTGTCAATCTGATAATTCCTACCAAGTTGTTTATAAATATGAGCCATAGAAGTTGGAGATGTTTATCTAAACAAGAAAGGTATCATATCAACTTTAAAATGCAGATGTGTTTGAAATAAACAATATACACAATTAAAGAATCATCGCTGTGCATTTCAAGTCTCAATAGGACACCGTTTATTTTTCATATTGTAGGCTGCAAGTATTATTATGACCCCCAAGGCCTTGTTTAGATTTGATGGGGGAATAACATAGATAGGTTTATTGCCTCTATAATTGTGTAAACTTCTTTCATATTTGAAAACACTTAAAATGAAATAAGAAAGTTCTAGACTGATTGTTTTATGTGGAGAATGTGAATCTTTTGCACGTGTTATATGGCAGACCTTTTAACTTTCAGCGCTAGTATTTAGGTTTGTTCAGATTTCGGGATAATGGGGTTCATTAAAAAAGAATGATGAGATGAATTAACTTCTAAAATACCTGATAATGCTTTAAAAAAAAAAAAGTGGGACTTAAAAATGCTGACTTTTTCATTTCATTTTTGTCTGTATTTTACTTGGTTATTTGAATACTGTGAGCCAAATATTTTTAAATGTATTAAGTACAGCTGTAGGAAGATTGATTTTTCTAAACTTTTACAGAAGTATTTTCAGAGGGTAGATTCCTAGATGTCTCTTCAAACAATAGTTTTATGACTGAAAATGTAAACAGGAAAGCAAATGTGCATTGCATAACTACTGAGTAAAGAAAAATTTAATCTCAACTAAAATATAATATGGCATCACATATAAGCATTAGTGTTATTACTTAAGGTCAATAAAGATTTTGTGAAAGGAAATATGTTCAGTCTTTGAATTAAGGGAAATGTAGTGACATTACGAGAAGGCATCTTATGTGAGAGAAAATTGTGTTCATTATGAACAAAAAACCACACCTGCAAATATTTGTCCCTTTCTGTAAATTTCATATTGAATCTCTGGGGAATTCAATAGTGTGGTAAATGTAATTTGTAGTTCTTTACAATTATGGCCTAAAAAGATGAAGTCTAAAGGGAGTTTGCCTATTTGATTTTCAAATTTGCATCACTTAAAATCCAATCAGGCCAACTGTTCAGATTTTTATTAGATATGAAATACATGAATGGGTTCAAAGCCTGTTCTGTGTATTGAAAGAACATATCTGATTTTATGGCAGGCCTTAGCTAAGGGGTTCGGTTAGCTTGTGGTTCAACCCCATTCGTATGAAGATTGTTTACTGACTGCTTGAATTGCTAACATATTATACCTTTCGATTTTCAGTAACCAGTGTTTTATAGGCCAGCAGATTGCCTTTGATTTTTGAGAATTTGCAGTAACATATTGAGCTTAACAGATTTATGCAGGAATGTAAAATAAAAATAGTGTAGCAGGCACTCGGGATTTTAGAACGCAGAGGGGATTAGGTTTACAGATGGCTGCTACAGATAATGGCATTGAGTAACTTAGCTGTGTAAGGTAATCTGTTGTTGACAGAATACATTAACATTTACCCGACATATACAGGTGTTGGTGTTGCTCAGTGCCTGCGACTCAGAGCCAGCAGTGTCATTTGTGGTGTAAGTCTACAGTTTCAAATCTCTAAAACATGCTTGGGTTTAAGGATTTATTTTAGGGAGACAGTCTAAGAGCTTCCCAAAATATACTATATAATTTATTCAGCCTCTCTCCCTTTAAAATCATCATTCTTTTTTGCTACTCCATAAAGTCCAAATCATCAGAGACTTTTTAAGGGATTCTGATTTAATTAATAGATGTATTCTAGAAATAAAAGCAGAAAAGCATGGGTCTAACTGTAATTTCCTAAACAATCTAAAGTCTTATCCATTCCCCTGCAATAATAGTTCTTAGCTGCATTTAGAATTGTCGGTGGGCCTATTTTAAAAAGTAAGGTTATTGGGACACCGCTTCCCCCCACCAAAAAAAAGTGAGTCAGGTGATTCTAATATACAAACAGGATTAATAATCTCTGCCCAATAATTACATTTACTCCTGCATTCAAAATCAGTACCCTAAAAGCTTATTTCTAGGTTTCTCCATCCAAATTACCCACAACTATCAATCTTCCAAAAACAGTCTTTGAATTAAGTCTTTCACTTCCCTAGGAACCTCCAGTGATCCTGATGCCAAGGCTAACAACTCTAAGCTCAGTTTGCTAAGGTCCTGCAGCTCCTGGGCTGCTTTCCCTGGGCAATTGCATTGCAGTTCTGGGTACACCCCTAATTAGATCTGTACCATAGCTGCTCATTTCATAGGGTACAGCTGTTGTAGTCTCTAGGCCTTTGCACATAGCTCTGCTTTCTCCCTGGAATGTACTCTTTACAGGCTGCATGCCTTCCATCCAAATCCATGTTCTCTCTCAAGGTCTATGCACCAAAGCCTTAGGACTCCTTACGCCAACCTACCCTAATACACATACGATTTTATTGTATGCGTGGTCTCTATGTCACCTAACTCATCACCCCCATTGCTTATTTTCTTATATTGTTAGCTGATTGCTTCAGACATCTCACATATTACATTTCTCCTATTCTCAACTACCTACTAGCCACACCCTCTACCAAGACAAGCCAAGACAAACCAAACCAAACAAGCAAAGCAAAAGAAAATGAAACAACAACAAAAATCTTGCACGGGGATGGACAGATAGTAGATGCTCAGTAAATACCTGTTGAATGATTATGGTCAAAAGGGAGGTAAGAAATGTGTTGAGGGTTGTACAACTGTGACTATTTGAAAAATCACTGATTTGAACACTTTCAAGGAGTGAATTCTATGTTATATAAATACTATCTCAATAAAGCTATTATAAAATTGAGGTAAGTGTTATGAAAGACATTTTGAAAATGTCGGCTTTATTTTTCCAGCAAAAAATCAAAAGATAACAGTAATATTAGAACAAAATTGAATCCTGCTCTGGCAGTGTTCTGAGGACTGGTAGTTTGTGGTGCTTCTTGTTATGTGAAGCTTGAGAGCAGCGCCAATAAACTATGGCCTGTGCCTATTTTTGTAAATAAAATTTTACATACTGTCTTTGGCTATTTTCTCACTATAAGGGAAGAGTTGAGTAGCAGAGACAGAGACCACGTGCCCCACAAAGATAGAAGTATTTACCGTCTGGCCCTATATAGACGCAGTTGGCTGACCCCTGCTTTAGAATGTGTGTTTGGAGCTATGTTAACTTGTATCATTTCTATGGGATACTCATGAAGAGCTACAATACTTCATAAAGTCTTGCTGATGGTGAAAAGGATTTTTGTGATGTCACAGGATGTCAAAATTTCAGTCCTATGAATGAAGATAATCCCTTTCTTCAGAGTTTTTGTTGATACAGGCACGATATCTGGCTTTTGGTCATGCTGTGGCCTTCTGCTGACATTTAGTCTCTACCTCCATCCTGTCTGTCCTTCAAAGCCCTTCCCAAATGCCACCGCTGCTAGTGAGCTTATCCTCATCCTCTCCTGGAAGGCGACGTTCCACTTTTCAGCCCCTCTTTCACTTGGTGACCCTCCCTGAAGACATTTCCCTCACTGCACCTTGACTGGAAATCATTTGCATAATTTTCACTCCAAAAAACCCGAATTGACCACTGGGTCTTTGCACAATGACAGACAGGGGAGGCACAGAGAGGAATGTGGTGGTTTGTGCCCTTGAGTTCACAGTCCTGTCCTCAGGAAGCAGCAACCGGCTTTCTTTGACTCTTTTCCCTCTTTCTCTCTCACCCGCAAACTACCTGTAGTCTATTTTCATCACTGTTTCCTTTCTTCCTTCTGTGTCAACAAGGAAAGCTACCATAGGCATGTTGCCAAAATGTGACTCTGGCACAGCGCTTTTCTAGGTCAACTGGGAAAGTGCAGCATACACGCAAGGCGGTCGATTACCGGGTAGAAGTGTGGGCGCTGCAATCTCGTGCCTGCTTCTGGATCATGGCTCCTCCAGCTACTTGTTGTGTGAACTTAGCCTCAGGATCTTTATCTGTAAAATGGAAACATAACAGAAATCAGTTCTTTGGGTTGTCATGAGGATTAAAGGGAATGATATTTGGTGCATTGCTTGGCATGTGTAAAACCTTCAAAACATGTTACCCATGATTATTCAAATTTGATTACTAGCTCAATTTATTCTTCCAGAATCATATAAAGTAATAAAATATGTACCAATTTATAACTGGACCAGAAAGGGGACATGATTTACCTTTATTACCATTATTAAACAGGAATAAATTCAGCTCTCCCACTCCGGACTAGCAATCCAAAATCCAGCCTTTTCTTGATTCACTCCTAGCATCCTTGTCTTTTATTCCTGTATGTCACAGATGTTACTGTCATAGAAAGGTCTTTCTATTTGTAAAGCCTGATCGACCTCAGCTGACTGTTACTCAGAATTTTCTGTTACACAAATTATCTAAACTCTTCAAAGAGCTTAATTAGACTCAGCAAACTGTTAAACTTCATGTGTTCTTTCAAAGCAAGTTTCGAGAGGCAATACGAATGGAACAAAAGGAAACCCTTTGGGTCAGCTCTGTTGTGCATACTGGTCCCACAAATTCTGAGTCACAGGTGTCTAAGACTAAAGGTCTGTGTTGATAATACCTCAGGTTTTCAGTCCTCTTATTTTGATTAAATCTGAGGGTTTTCTCTATTTACAGGGAACATAAATGATTTATGAGGCAGACAAGGCAGTGAACATTTTTGATATATTTAACCCGAAATCTACTGTTTCAGAGTTGGTTGGAAGCATTTCTTTATATTGACCTTAGAAGTAATGCCCCTCTTCAAAAGAAACAAAAATTAAAATAATGTCAAAAATTAAAATAATCATTTCTCCAATGCTGTCTCAAACCTATGTTTGTCATAATTTCTTGGATATTTCTTCAATCCAAATCAGAAGTTAACTCAATATTAGTATATCAGTTTAAAATACATCATTTGCATAGACATTTGGGAGGCTTTGCTATGGCAGAATTTGCAAAGTATGGAGCAATATTAAATATTTATAGCACCATATGTCCAGATCTCTTCATCCAGGTAAATTCCCCCTCCCTAATTCTGCTGTCTTCCCTCCATTGTGATTCAAGATCTCTCTTTCCTTAGTATAGTTTAATTGTTAAATTTTAAAAGCAAAAAAAAAAAAAAAAAAAACAGGGAGAGTTTTATGCTATACTTTTGTAGTGTTCTGAGAGGGGTCTAGAAAGAAGGCAGATGACTTTTTATCCAAGTCCAATGAGCTTGCTGATACCTATATCCTGGTTCCACATGTCAGAGTATAGAGAAGGCCACAGTAATAAGAACAATTAAAATATGGCTGATTCTGACACTCACCTGCTCAGTCAGAATTCAACTGCCTGGTGTATGCCTGCAAACATTTCTGGAGTTCCCCAGGGGACATCACATGGGCTCATACACAAGGCTGTCCTCTGCCAGGAGCCAGTGAGTACACCAGCCTACCATCATCTGCCAGCCATCCGTGAGAGTGAAAGGGTGTGGATGATTTCTACATAACCAGGCTTCTGATGGGACATGAAAGAGGACATCTGTCTCCCCTCACCAGTTTAGCAGAATAACAGGATGTATGCAATTGTGATTTAATATATGCAATTGTGATTTACAGTTAAAAAGCTGATGCACTGATTGAGGCTACTGACTGAATATAAAAATCAGGTGTAGTGGTTTCAACGTGGGAAGCAGAAGAGGCTCAGGGTTACCATGAGTAGCCAGTGAGAGGATGAATAGGTGCTCTCCATTTCTTCTGCTCCCGGCTCATCCAGAGCAACTCAGTGTTTATCTTTTTTATGTACTGGTACTCCAAAAAATGTGTTTGAAATGTTTCTCTGCCTTAATTAGCTAGTGTACATTTATATTTTATGACTTGCATTTGAGTCTCACACAAAATATTTTCCTTTTAACAGAATACTTATGCATTTGTGCTATTTAAAAAATGATCTTATGATAACCTTAGAGCAATATTTATGTTTAAAGATAACACATCTATAATCATATATTGGAAGCTGGTGGGAAAATGGACTTTGAGAAGGGAGAATAATATTTATGTTTAAAGATAACACATCTATAATCATATATTGGAAACTGGTAGGAAAATAGACTTTGAGAAGGGAGAATACTTTCATCCAGTTTTTAACAGTCATACCTTTATGTAATACAAAGTACTCCTTTATTTGAGGTTTGGGCAAAAGAGACAAGGAAAAGCTATTTCATAATCATTGCCAACTTCTAGGCATTGAATAATGAACACAAAATTCATTAGCATTAAGCTTTAGCAATGAGAGAGTATTTGTCAAATCCATTTTGCTAAACTATCGAAGGTATCTTGGGAGTCTCAGGTCATCCAGTTTCAATGCATACCTGAGAATATTCCCCTGGCCACCTTAGTGGAAGGAAGGGCAGATAGATAAAGATAGCTATTACAAAAACAGTATAAATACAATAGTTAATGTAGAGAGTCTGCAGAATCTTGAGTAGTGTTCACTTACCGTGAGTACATGTGTTTTTTGCAGTGTTTGAAGCTACCTAAGGCAGGTAGGTTTGAAAAGAAATGGAAAAATCAGGAAGATCTAGTAGAGGGTTATGAGTGAGGAGTCACAGAATCAAAGAATTCCATGCATGGCAAACCCTCATTCCAGATGAGAATCCTCTTCCCACATCCCCAACTTCTTCTCTGTAACTTCCTGTGATAGGGAAGCCCCAGAGGGACAGGCAGAGCACTGCCTCGGCAAGTGCTTAGCACTTGGTATTTTGAAGGCCAAGATTTGAGTTTGGCTTCACAATATGCCTTCTACTCTGAGACCCCGAGAAAATTACTTAACCTCCCTAAATCTTGATTGTCTTCATTTGTAAAATAAATGCAGTAGTGCTGTGCTGGTCATTATAGGTCTTCTTCTGCACCCCATTCATTCTTTACTCTTATCTGTCCTACTCTGTGCCCTAGAAGCTGACCCCTACAGGAGATATCTTCCTTGTCCCCTTGCCTGCCAGTATCCCGCTGGGTAGGGCCAATGGAAGGCGTAGCAGGAGATGGAGGAAGGCACAAGGAGGGAGGGCAGGGTGCTTCTCTGCTCTCTGACTGCTCTGGGCTGTGTATTCTGGTTGCATTCTTCCCTGTCTACAGCTGCATTAGCTTCATGTCAGCAGGCTCTTTCCTGGCTGCTGTGCAGTTCGTTTTCTCTTTACCTCTTCAGTATTAGGAGTGATAAGTGCTTCCCCTTCCTGCTGTTGCAATTTCTGAGAATTTCAGTGTCCTTTGTTGGTTCTCTTAATTTTGCTCTTGCCTTTCGGTCACCCCCCCAAAGGGTCTTGAACCATCTGCACTGGATTCTCATTCCTGCCAGGACCCTGTCTCACCCAAGTACCTAGTCTCTCTCAGATTTGTTGAGAAGTTCAAATGCAATAATATGTGAACACATTTTACAAATTCTAGGAATTAATACAAATGTTGGTTTTCAACTTTCCTGCTCCAAGCTACCGATTCCTTTTCCATTCAGTTCTAATTGTTATGATCTTTAGCTTAAACTTTCTTGTTCCTAATTTCCATTAGTGATAATCTCTCCCTTCATGTTACAGAGTAAATATAATTCTTGACGGCTCTTCAGATCCTTGAAGACAGTGGCATTTCCACCCAGGCCTTCTCTGAGCTGAGCTGATGACTCTGAATTGCTTCAAACATTATTGATATGACTTAGTTGTAAGTTTTCCCTCCATTCTGGTCTTTTGAACACATTCCTGTTCAAGATCATTCCCCTTTCACTCTAATGTTCAGAACCTAACACAATATCCCAGCTACCATCTCCCCAGATAGGACTTAACTATTTTTTCTTCTCATTTCTCTTTTCCGTCAACCTTTTTCCGGCAAGGGTTTTTTTTTTTTTTTTTTTTTCTTTTTTAACCTTGTTTGTGAGGCAGAATAGTGCCTCCCATCCCAAGATGTCCACATCCTAATCCCTGGAACCTGTGAATATGTTACAGAAACTTTATGTGGTTAAGGGGATTTTGCAGACGGCATTCAGTTATGGACTTTGAGATGGCAGACTGTCCTGGATTATGTAGGTGGGCCCATTGTGATTTCAAGGCTCCTTAAAAGTGCATGAGGGAGGCAGAAGAGGAGGTCGCAGTGATGCCATGTGAGAACTCAACTTGCTGTTGCTGGCTTTGAAGATGGAGGAAGCTCCAAGGACGGAGCCATGAGCCAAGGAATGTGGGAGGCCTCTAGAAGCTAGAAAAGGCAAGGAAACAGATGCTCCCCTACAGCATCCAGAAGGAAATGCTGGCCTTCCAACCCCTTGATTTTAGTCTGGTGAGACTCATGTCTCACAGGCCTATGAACATGTAAGATAGTAAATATGAGTTGTTTTAAGCCATTACATTTGTGATAATTTGTTTCAGTGCAAGAAAAACAAAGAATATGCTTTATGTGGAACTTTGATCTCATTTTTAAAAATTTTCATAAGATTTGTCCCATTGTTCCAGAATGTTCGGAATATCTGTAGCCAGGTTTCCATTATTTAGTGTGTTAGCTTTCTGTGGAAGATTCATTCGCTCCTAAATTTTTTCAGCATAGTAACCATGTTACTACTGCAGATATTGGCCATATCTGGACTCTGATAAAAGTCCAGAGATTTGACATTTGCTACCTCTCTCCCAATTAACAATGCTGTATTGATGAACACCATCTGTGACCCTACCCAACTCTGTCATCATCTAGCTACTGTTCATCTATCTTATCCACTAGACCATCAGAACAGATTTGTTAAATAATTTTTTTTCTAATGAGAAGCATACTTAGAGAAATTTACACACCCCCTCCATCTACCACTCCAGGAATTCTATCAAAAAATTATATCAAAATAGGCTAATAAAAAAATTTAGATCAAAATGAAAAATCTTAAAAATTCAGTCCTTGATCTTATCATGCTGTATGGCCTGATAATCCACATAACGAGGAAGAAGAAACATTGTCATGAATTAATTGTGTTTTTTACAGCTCCAGTTTCAATGGCTGAAGGGGATTTGTCTTAAGCTGCTCTTTATGCCTTGCCTCTGTGTGAAAATGCAGGACTCCTGAAAGAGACAATCCTTTGGGAGCTTACAAAAACAACTTCATTTATTAGTGGCCATCAAGTAAATAATTAGCTACCTTGTTAATAGTGTAATGAGGGTAACCCCTGACTTGGTGTTCTTTGCTTTGGATGTGTGGCTTCTTCTAGGCCATTTACATAAGCAGGAGCAGTGAGATTTGCTCTTTTCACTGGATCATATTTTGTCCTTGCAGAGAAAGCCTGGTATTTTCTGCTAGGCACTTGGTTGGGATGGGATCCATATCAATTTGTCTCAGCTGCTGAATGGTACTTACTGTGTTATATGGTGAGCTATAAAGTTCTGTTCCTAATAAATAGGTGAACTGCATTCCCTAACCTGTTTCTCATTTAATTTAACTTAATGCAGAATATTCAAATTGGCTACATAATGCTAATTCATGTTTAAAAGGTTCCAAGTTTGAGTGTCCAAACCTCAGAATATGCCAGGCCCAAGAGGTTTATGAGAAAAGTTATATATATCATTGAGATGAGAAGAATTTAATTTCAGTTTTATTCTAATATTTTAGCATCTTCATAGCTACTTTTTAAAATCCACTAGAGAAAATCTACTCAGGTCATATTTCCAAGACCCTGACATAAAGCCGTTCTCCAGAAGGTTGGGGGAAGGATTGTCTTACAGTTCTGCTGACCTAACTGTAAAGTTACAGTGAGTACATCTCATGCTGGAGAAGTGGCCAGTAGTTAGGAATTTGATGTTAGCAATATTTAATCCAATTTATATGCATTTGCAATTTCAGAGAAATACAATATAGTTTACAAAAGCCCTCTAATTTTTTTTAAGTTGCTACCTTTATTTGGTAACAACTGATTACCATGTGCTAACTAGGAGAAAACACCTACAAGTGAACAATATCCCCATCCTGAGATTGATTCTACTTTAACTGTGCTTGTTCAGGTAGCAAAACCATTAGCTACTTCTTGATAGTTTTTATGATTGGACTTAGCACCTAGTATCGAGCAAGCACTGAAGAATGATTCTTCTGTTAAAAGGTTGATTTATTAGTTTATATGTAAAAGAACACTGGAGGTTATAAAGGTAACAAAGACCTTAAACATTATATTGATTTTTTTTTCCCCAGAGCTTTTTTCTTCTTGTTGTATTGCAGGATAATAAAATTTCACTAGACCCATTGGATCCATAAAAGCTGAAGTACAACCACCAACTGATAGAAATGAAATTGTTTGACTGAAGTGATAAGCAAGGACTTGGCTTTGAACTCTGAGCAGTATAAGTTGTTTCTCTGGCCCGTGAGGGTGAATTACAGCCTGCTGTAAAGGACAAGCGTGTATTTGCAGGAGCTCCCAATTCAGTAATGACTGGGTGATGCGGTAACCTTTACATGACCACTGTAGTCACAAAAAGAAGCTCTTTAGAAATGAGAAGTCAACACCATGCCTTTTTAATAGAAAGTAGATTTTTCTTGTATGAATTAAAATTGTGGTTATAAGATATTTAATTATGGAATAAAAAGTGGAAAAGGAAAATAAATTTTCTTTGCATATCTCAGGATATATTATCTGTAAGATGGTAAGTTTTTAAATTTTATTTATTTATTTATTTTTAGTGTACTACAGACTCCTTGTAGTACAGTATACTATTCTGTGCCAGACTAAAATTTTATGAGCTTCTGCTATCAGCTGGGCACTGACCTAAGCAAACACTTGGCTTGTGAACCATCAGCCCAAGCCCTGCCCCTTGCTGCTCCAAGCACCTTCTCACTGAAGGCAAGCCTGGCTCCCCCATTACCTAATCAGTCTAATCAGTCAAGCATAGAGAGCCGTCATGAGAAAGAGCTCCATAACCCACCCAGGCAAAGTGAGATTATGATTTCAATGGTGATGGCTAGAGAACAATATGCAAATCAGAAAATTGGTGGGCAGGGTCTACCTTAACGCTGGCTCTATTGCCATTCTTATGGGTTGATATAAAATGGATTAGAATGGGAGGTCCTCTGGCTAGTTAGCAAAGATTTTTAAAATTATTTTTTAAAATTTTTTTATTCATTATTCATGTTTGTGGGGCACAAAGCTGGCCTGTGCCCAAGATGTGATGATCAGATTAAAACTACCAACATGCCCATTACCACAAATTGCAGTTATTCCCCATGCCCCCACTCAAACCTTTGTCAACCTTCCTTCACCTCTCACCCTCCACTGCCTCGCTCCCTCCACTGCCAGCAACCCTAGGTCTGTTCGCTCCCTGTGCAAGTCCAGCATACCACTGTGGTCTTTCTTTCCTTCCTTCTTCCTCTCTTAGCTTCCACTTATGACTGATGACATGTGGTATTTTTCACTCTGTGCCTGGATTATTTCACTTAATTTTCTCCAAGCTCATCCATGTTGCTGCAAAGGGTAGAATTCCATTCTTCTTTTATGGCAGAGTAGTATTCCATTGTGTACATATACCACATTTTCCTTATCCAGTCATCCATTGATGGACATTTAAGTTGGTTCCATGTCTTAGCTATTGTAAATACAGCTGTAATGAACATGGGAGTGCATGTATCTCTATGACATGATGATTTCCATTCCTTTTGGTATATACCCAGAAGTGGAATTGCTGATTGTATGGTAGATCTATCTGTATTTGTTTGAGAAATCTCTATGCTGTTTTTCATAGTGGCTGTACAGTCCCACCAACAGTGTATAAGAGTTCCCCTTTCTCCGCGTACTTGCCAACAATTTGTTACTCTCCAGTCTCTTTAATTATAGCCAGTTTAACTGGGGTGAGATGATATCTCAATGTGGTTTTAATTTTCACTTCTCAGATGATTAGTGATGTTTAGCTTTTTTTCAAGTATCTGTTTGGACATTTGTATGTCTTCCTTCAAAAAAAAAAATTTCTATTCAGCTCCTTTGCTCATTTTTTAATTGGGTTGTTGGTTGTACTGTGTAGTTGTTTGAGTTCCTGCTATATTATAGATAATAATCCCTTGTCAGATGTATAGTTTGCAAATATTTTTCTACCATTCTGTAGATTGCCTTTTCACTCTGTGGATTGTTTCCTTTGCAGTACAGAAGCTTTTTAGCTTGACACAATGCCATTTATTTATTTTTTCTTTTGTTGCTTGTGCTTTTGGGGTCTTATTCATAAACTCTTTGCCCAATCCTACTTCCTGAAATGTTTTCCCTATGTTTTCTATTAATAGCTTTATAGTTTCAGGTCTTATAATTAAGTCATTAATCCATTTTGAGTTGATTTTGGTATATGGCAAGAGATGCAGGTCTAGTTTCATTCTTCCACATATGGATGTCCAGTTTTCCCAGCACCATTTATGAAGAGGCAGTCTTTACTCCAATGTATGTTCTTGTTGCCTTTGTCAAAAATCAGTTGTCAGTAAGTATATAGTTTTATTTCTGTGTTTTCTATTCTGTTGCATTGGTCTGAGTGTCTATTTTTATGCCACTACCATGCTGGTTTGTTTACTATAGGTTTGTAGTATGATTTGAAGTCAGGTATTGTTATACCTCCAGCTTTATTTATTTATTTATTTATTTTGCATGGGATTGCTTTGGTTATTTGGGGTCTTTTATTGTTCCACATGAATGTTAGGATTGATTTTTCTATTTCTGTGAAGAATGTCATTGGCATTTTGGTGGGGATTGCACTGAACCTATAGATGGCTTTAGGTAGTATGGACATTTTTACTATGCTGATTCTTCCAATCTGAGAGCATGGAATGTCTTGCCATCTTTTTGTGTCCTCTTTAGTTTATTTCAGTAGTGATTTGTAGTTCTCTTTAGAGATCTTTCACCTCCTTGGTTAAATTTATTCCTAGGTATTTTATTTTTATTGAAAATGTGCTTACTTTCTTGATTTCTTTTTCTGCTAGTTTGTTTTTAGAGTATAAAAACACTGTTGATTTTTGCATGCTGATTTTGTATCCTGCATTATTACCAAAATTGTTAATCAGCTCTGAGACATTTTCGTTAGAGTCTTTAGGTTTTTCTACATACAAGATCATGTCGTCTGCCAACAGGGACGTTTTGACTTCATCTTTTCCAATCTGGATGACCTTTATTTCTTTCTCTTGCCTGATTGCTCTGGCTAGTACTTCCAGTACTATGTTAAATAGGAGTGGTAATAGTGGGCATCCTTGTCTTGTTCCTGTTCTTAAGGGAAAAGCTTTCAGCATTTTCCCATTCAGGATAATACTGGTGGTGGGTTTGTCCTATATGGCTTTTACTGTGTTGGGATACTTGCCTTCTATACCTAATTTGCTGAGAGCCTTTGTCATGAAGGAGTATTGAATTTTGTTGCTTTTTCTGTGTCTGTTGAGATAATCATGTGCTTTTTGTCCTTAATTTGTTGAGGTGGTGTATCATATTTATTGACTTGTGTGTGGGGAACCATCCTTGTCTCCCTGGGATGAATCCCATTTGATCATGGTGAATAATTTTTATTTATTTTGTTTGATGTTTTGCTGTATTCTGACAGTATTTTGATAAAGATTTTTGCATCTATGTTCATTAGAGATATTGACCTGTAGTTTTCTTTTTTTGTTTTATCTTTGTCTGGTTTTGGTGTCAGGGTGATTCTGGCCTCATAGATGAGTTTGGGAAAATGGCCTGTGTCAATTTTTGGAATAGTTTGAAGAGAATTTGTATTAGTTTCTCTTTAATGGTTTGGTAGAATTCAACACTAAAGCCATCTGGTCCTGGGCTTTTCTTGTTGAGAGACTGCTGGTTACTGCTCTGCTCTAGTCTCGTTGCTTGTTGTTGGTCTAATCAGGTTTTCTATTTCTTCTAGTTTCAGTTGGTAGTTTGCATGTGTCCAGAAATGTATTCATTTCCTCCAGGTTTTCAAATTTGGTAGTGTAGAGTTGTTTGTAATAGGCTCTAGTGATTGTTTGTATTTCTGTAATACCAGTTGTAATGCCTTCTTTTTCATTTCTGGTTTTTATTATTTGGGTCTTCTCTCTTCTTTTATTTTATTTATTTATTTATTTATTTATTGTTTATCTTCTCAATAAAACAACTTTTTGTTTTTGTTTCATTGATCTTTTGTATCATTTTGGGGGTCTCTATATCATTTAGTTCTGTTCTGGTCTCAATTATTAACTATGGGATTGGATTGTTCTTGTTTTTCTAGTTCTTGGAGGTATAGTGTTAGGTTGTTTATATGAAATCTTTCTATCCTTTTAATGTAATTGCAATAAAACTCCCTCTTAGAACTGCTTTTGCAGTATCCCACAGGTTTTGATATTAAATGTCTTTGATTTTATTGGTTTCAGGAAATTTTTTGGTTTCCTGTTTAATTTCTCCTTGGACCCACAGATCATTCACGAGCCTATTATTTAATTTCTATGTATTTGTATAGTGTCCTGAGTTTCTAATTAATTTCTAGTTTAAATCTGTTGTGATCTAAAAAGATACTTGAGATAATTTTGAATTTTTAAGATTTGTTGAGATTTAGTTTGTGACCTAGCTTGTGCTCTATCCTGGAGAATGTCGCATGTGCTGACGAGAAGAGTGTATATTCTATAGTTGTTGAATGAAATGTTCTGTAGATATTTGCCAGGTCCAATTGGTCTAAAGTGCAGTTTAAATCCTGTGTTTCTTTGTTGATTTGTTGCCTGGATGATCTATCCAGTACTGAGAGAGCGGTGTTCAGGTCCCCCTCTATTATCATATTGGGATTTATCTCTTTCTTTGGGTCTAATATTGTTTGCTTTATTTACTTCTGTGATCCAGCATTGGATATGTATATTATTTATGATTGTTATGTCTTCTTTCTGAATAGATCCCTTTATGATTATATGGTGGCCTTCTTTGTCTCTTTTTGTGGATTTTGGTTTAGAGTCTATTTTATCTTGTGTAGGAATAGCTACTCCTGTGCATTTTTTGTTTCAATTTGGGTGGTATATATTTTTCTGTACCTTCACTATTTAGTCTCTGTGTGTCTTTGGAGATGAAGTTGTCTTGTGAAGACAGCATATAGTTGAGTCAAGATTTTTAATCCATTCCATGAGTCTGTGTCTTTTGAGTGGGGAGTTTAATCCATTTACATTTAGGATTGTTATTGAGAGGTATTGTCTTGCTCCTGGAATTTTATTGCTTTTTGTTGCGATCTTTTAAATATTGTTTATTCCTTTCTTTCACTTTTAATATTCATCTTCAATATTCATCTTCAATGTTTGATGTTTTTTTGATGTGGTAAGATTTAGTTTATTTTTCTTTCTCCTTTGCATTCGTGTTTTACCAGTTGGCTTTGTTCCCTTTTGTTTATTTGTGGTAGTGGTTATTGTTTTTCAGATTCTAGATGCCGGACTCCCTTGAGAATTTCTGGCAGGGCTGGTCATATGGCATGAATTCCCACAGCTTTGGTTTGTCTGAAAAGTACACTATTTCTCCCTCTTTTCTAAAGGATAGCTTTGCTGGGTATAGTATCCTTGGCTGACAATTTTTTCTTTTAGTATTTTGAATATGTCATCCCATTTTCTCTCACCTGGAGAGTTTCAGTTGAGAAGTCTGCTGTTAGTCTGCTGGGAACTCCCTAATAAGTGATGACACTTTTCTCTTGTTGCTTAAAGATTCTCACTTTGTCTTTGAGCTTTGCCACTTTAATTATAATGTGTCTCAGAGAGGATCTTTTTATATTGAATCTGTTTGGGGATCTTTGAGCTTCCTGGATCTGTGTCTCTTCCTATAGCTGGGAGTATTTCTGCTATTGTTTCATTGAATAGATTTTCAATGCCTTTACCTTTCTCCTCCCCTCCTGGAACACCCAGATTCAGATGTTTGTGCAGTTAAGGTTGTCTGCTGCCTCTCTTAGACTTTCTCAATTTTAAAAAAATTCTATTTTTCTTTTTTATGTCTGCCTGGGTTATTTTGTAAAGACTGTCTTCAAGATAAAAATTATTTCTTCTGCTTGCTCTAATCTGCTGCTTAAGCTCTTGGTTGTGTTTTCTATTTCATTGAATGAGTCCTTCATTTCCAGGAGTTCTGCTACATTCTTTTTCAAGGCATTGACCTCTTTAAAAATTTCCTCCTTCATATCCAGCATAGTTTTTCTTGTTTTATTGTGTTGTCTAATTGGATTTTCTCTTATCTCATTGAGTCTCCTTAAGATATTTACTCAGAATTCCTTTTCAGTCATGTCAAGGGTTTTCTCTTCTGCAGGTATGGTACTTGCATATTATTATATTCCTTTTGTGGTGTCATATTTTCTTGTTTTTCCACATTTCTAGTATGTCTACATTGATTTCTGGTCATTTTGGAGATCAGTTGCTTCTTTTATTACTCTGGAGTGGACTTTGAGGAGACAGACTTCCTCCTCTTTTTCAGGCTCCTCTAGTGACTCTCCTCATATCCATGCAATCCAATATGTGGTAGGCCACTTGCACAGTGGCAATGGTTGTTACTGTGGAGGCAAGCTATCCTTGCTGCAGTAGAAACTATTGTGGACCACCTCTGTGGAGTGGTTTGAGGCCTCCCTGTCCTGGTGATGATACTCCTCCTCCCTCCTGTATGAGCAGGGGTGGTTGGGACTGCCTGGGGCACTTTCCTGCCTTGAGCCTTCCTGTCACAGTGACAGCATTCCTTCTGCCTCCTCCAGTTAGCAAAATTTTTAGATAGTCCAATTGACTTAGGGTCTTAAAATATATAATGTAAAAGTACCCACAAATGCTGTCTTACACCTGGGAAGACTAGAATGGGAAGACTGTAATAGGAAGCAAATTCACAATTTCTACCTCTTAGTCTGTTACTGCCATGAAAACATAGGCTGAAGCCACTGAAGCCCTAAACCAAAGCCATACCTTAGATGAGTAGCTTTCTTCCAAAGGTGCTTAGTCTGTTCAGACTGCTATAACAAAATACTATAAATTAGCTAGCTTACAAGCAACAGATTTTTATTTCTCACAGTTCTGGAGGCTGAGAAGTCCGAGAAGGACACTGGCAGATTCTGCATCAGATGAGGGCCTGTTTATCATAGATGGTAACTTCTGGCTGTGTTCTCACACAATGGAAGGACAAGGAAGCTCTGTGGTGCCTCTTTTTTATAAAGCCATCAAATCCTACTATTCATAACCTAATCAACTCCCAGAGGCCCTACTTCTTAATACAATTACATTGAGGATTGGGTTTCAACGTATGAATTTTGGAGAAGGACACAAATATTCAGACCATAGGAGGTACCTCTTAATCTTTTATTTTTTGGGAATCTAAATTCAAACTCTGTCTACATTTTGTCATTTTTTTTTTTTTCTACTTGCCAATAACTAAATTGGGAGAGCCCCAAATCTGAGAGGGCAATCGTGTAGTGTTTGCCTATTCCAAAAAAATGTCCTGGTATTTCAGTAGGTAGAGACATTGGTTTATTAGACTTACGGAAGTCACTGATTGTGGCCAGCCAACTAGATATCCTCACTGATACAGGGTACATACAACAGTTATATAGTGAACAAATCAAAGTAGAGATGTAAATCATTTGTGTGCTTACATGCAGACCCTCACCCAGCTCACATATCTCAGAGCACACACGAGATCTGGCTGAGTAGATAAGTTAATCCACTTGCTACTCTCCTGGTGTCAGAGTGCTTTGGCACCACCATACTAAGTCATACTAAGTCATTTACTTAGGGTCCCTGCTTCCTCCAGTCTTCCGTTTGTCTTAACTTTATCCTAGTAAAACAATAGGCTAAATGATTACTTTACCACAAAATGCTCATTTCCCTTGTGGGTCATTTGAAAATTTGGCCTGCATACAGCAGCACTTATCTTCTTGACTGGTGTGTAACCATGTTTCTATGTCTGTATCTGTCTAGAGCTATGCCTGTCTAATCTTTTGTTATTGCTGTTGATTCCAGGAAGGTGGGGGTTGCCTTTGAATGGAGCAGGATTTAACATCAAACTAGTGAAAAGTACCCTGGCTGATCCAGGGTCTGTCTGCTTGGTGACCACACACTCTGCAGACAGAACACGTCCTAGAATACCTGCATGGTCACTTGATTCATCTCAGAAATTGCACCTTTTGATTTTCCTTATCTTCTGTTCTTTTCTCACTTAAATTAGATTGATCTTACTGATGGGGGAAAGGAAATTAACATGTCCTGACCCTTTACCATGTGTCAGGATCTTCAAAGTTATTTCATTTAATCCATACAATGCCACTGAGACATGGACATTGTTGTCTCATTTTTTCACACAAGGCAACTAAGGCTCATAGAGTTTAAGGCACTTACTAATGGTCTTCACATTATTGCTTAATTTTATTAATGGCAGAGCGAACATTAAATTCAGGTTTGAAAAAACAAATTCTTTATCCAATGAAGGATATTACTTTTCCCTTTGTAACAGTTCATGAGAAAAAAAGGATTCTTTACAAAATTTTTCTTAGAAAAATAACATCAAAAGCTTCTTTTTGCTCTAATAATTCAAACCTTTGTTTATGAAAGATGTGATTTAGTCCATGACTTCTAAAGAATAAATTTGAGAGACTTAAGCTAATTCTCTGGATGATGCAAATAAATGAATTACACAAGTTACTGGGCAAACATGACTATGAAAACAAGTAGCATTTCTACGAAGGCTGATTTGATTCAAGAATACCCTGTTCACATCGTGCCATTCTCCCCAACACCCACCAACCTCATCTCTCTTCTTCATTTTACCTGGTCAGTTTTAGAAAAGGTGAGAATTAAATGTGTGAAGCCTACATGATGACCCAAGGAGCCCTTTTCCAGTCTTTCTAATCTAAAGTAAGTGACATGATCTAACTCATCCTAACTGTAGCAGGATGCCTACTTTGACCTCAGCAAACCACACCTGACTATAAATAAAACTCCATTAATGTATGACTTTTCAGAAATTGGCAGAATCAAATCCCTATGCTTGAATGGCATTTCGAAGCATTGTTAATTCCAAGAATTTTCCTACGTGTTCAAGTCCCTCTTTGAGGAGTCATTTTCATTTTCATGTCTGTTCACAATTTTATGGCATGTAAGTGACAAGCAGTCCCTGTAACACATGATGGGAGGGCACCCACTAAAAGAGAGCTCAAGATGAGTGACATTGGATGTGAAAGGCAACCTTTTTCTGCCAGGCTCTGTGATATTTAGCATGCTTTGACATATGCTAAGCTACAACATTTCTAAACGGTCAGGAATCCCTTGGGAATATTACATGGAATATGTGGGTCAGAATTCCTCATGATTTTTTAAAAAGTCTAAAACATTTTCCACAATTTTAAATCAATATTTTCCTGAACTCTATCATATGGATTTGACATACTGAACATGACTTTATAGTCTTGAGTAAGGCTTTACACTATTTAGAGAATCATTTATGGTAAATGCTCCTAATACATGCTGAGAACTGAAACCAGTTTAAAGTTTTACTAATCAAGATATTGGTATGTTCAAACATCTAAAAATAAAGGAATTAGTGGTAATAAGTAATGAGAATATATACAAGTTTTTTTCTTGTCCATGGAGTTCTAGGTACCTTACTCTTTGATATCTTTCATATCCAAAAGAGGCATAGAAACCCATTCATTATTCTATAGTGAGTTATTTTCAAATCATTTATTTAGGTTTGGGGCCATGTTCAAAAGGACATTTATTATATTTCCTCTTTTAGACCAGGTATTTCTTTATGTTGCTAGCACATGATGGTTATGTTCTCCTTGCTTGCATTTTATGTACATAGTGTAACAAGGATCTTTACATCTCCATCATTAACCTTAACAGCCCCCAGGTAAAAGGCATACCTGTATTCATGGAAGAAAAGAAAGAAAGAGAAAAAAAAAATGGTGAATAAATCAATATTATTTTAGTCCTTGCTTCTCCATGGAAATTGCTCTTTTCAAAGCATCAGTGACCTCTATCTTGCCAAATCCAAATGTCATATCTTTTTTGACTTTCAGCAACATACAAACCAGGTGATTACTGTGCCTTGCTTGAAACTTTTTTTCCTTTTCTTTCTTTTCTCCCTCCCTCCCTCTCTCCCTTTGTTCTCTCTCTCTCTCTCTCTCTCTCTCTCAAACACACACACACACACACACACACACACACACACACACACACACACACACACACACACACACACACACACACACACACACACACACACACACACACACACACACACACCACTCTCCAGTTTTTTTTTCTGGAGCTGCTTCTGCTCCTGACTTCTGACTTTTGCAGTACCCCAGCTCTTCTCATTCACATGCATTCCTCAACAGGTCCCATCTTTCAGTTGTGCGTGCATGCGTGCGTGTGTGTGTGTGTGTGTGTGTGTGTGTAACTGCACACTTGAGACCTCTAACAGGTTATCTGACAGGCAGCTCAAACTTCCTGTGCGTAATACAGAATCACTGCTTACTCTGCTCAAGCTTGCTTCCTCTCCACCTGTATCTTCCTCCAGTCATCCCCATCTCTGTGCGGGCACTACCAATCACCCCATCACTGAGGCACCAAACCTGCAGGCTATGCTTGTCTTCCTTTGTCTCACATCCTACATCCAATATACCTACAGGTCCTGTGGTCTTTTCCTTCGCAATATCCCAAAATGAACATGCTCACCAACACCACTGGTGTTACCCTTTAAACAACTCTAGGGGCTTCTAACTTGCCTCTCTGTTCTCTTGCTTCCTGTTGGTCAGTTCTCCAAATGGCAACTGGAGTGACCTTTTACAAATGCACCTAGGAATGAACATAGGCAATTAAACAAATACATGTACACACATGTTCATGGCAGTATTACTCCCAGCAGCCAAATGGTGGAAACAACCCAAATGTCCATCAACAGAAGAATGGATAAAAAATTGTGGGATATTCATTCCATGTAATATGATTTATCCATTAAAAAAGAATGAAGAACCAATATATACTATGATGCTGATGAACTCAGAAACATTATGCTACGTAAAAATTTATATCTTGTATGACTTCTTTTATATGAAATATCCAGTATAGCTAAATCTATAGAGGAAGAATTCACATTGGTGTTACCAGGGATTGGGGAAAGGGAGGCACGGGGAGCATTCTTTCAACAGGCAGGGGTTTCCTTTTGGAAAGATGAAAATGTTTTGGAACTAGATAGAAATAGTGATTGCACAATGTAGTGAATGGACTAAATGCCACTGAGTTGTTCACTTTATAATTACGGATTTTAAGTTATGTGAATTTTACTTCAATTAAGAAAAAAAAAACAACATAGTTTATTCATATCATGTGCCCGTCTAGAGTCAGCTGGAACGTCTGCTCCGTGTCTTAGTCCCCTTCATTCTCCAAGCCCAGGCTGACAGAAGCCACTGTAGAACACAAGATTCATGAGGACATTTGTTCATTGCTGTATGCCCAAGACCCAGAGTATTGCCAGGCACATTGAAATAGTGACTATATGTTGAGTGAAATAATATATAATGGATAAAATAGTTCTAAGTAAAAATAATACAAAATAAAGACATATACAAAGAAGAAATGTCTAAGTGTCAAGAATTTCAATACATTTGACGATTCGATATCTGTATGTTCGCCATCTGTCCTTGTCTTTTTCAGGGAGTTGAAGTTCCAGTGTTCACATGATACCTTCATTTTTTTTCGACTTTGAATCTCTTCCTTGTCCAAGTCCTATTTCCAGATTTTATTAGTGATCTTCCAGCTATCCCATCTCTTCTTGATACCACTGGCCTTTCTTGTGGCTGGAATTTTGGAAATAATAGCTCACTCCTCTAACTAGAGTACTGAAGTCCTTAGAAGATTATGGAGCTTTCAGCTTTGACATATTCGAACAGAAGCTTCCCAAATATCCCCCAAGTTGGGCTTGGAGAATAGAAAGAGCTTAGGTCTATGTGTCTGGCTGCACTGTACCGGGGTTTCTTGTTTCCTCATTCTCCCAGATCCTGGGTGCTTTTCACTTGGCTAGATCCTTTCCTGGATGCAGAGATCCTGGTAGCCTTGCTTCTAACCAAACTTTCCAAGGCAACTGAGCCTTGTCACTGCCTGGATCTCCTAAAGGTACTCATTTCTCAGCCTCTTACTCTATCAAACTCCCTTGGATTTCACCTTCTTGCAATATTGATGTGCAGCCTGAGTGGAACTGGATATTTCTCTCCTGCCTGGGATTTATCTGCAATGCATTGTACCTTTTTTCTTTAAAAATTAGGAATCTATACTTCTGTCCTCTGTTAGCTCTTTTCAATGGTTGGTTCCTCCTAAAGGCTGCTTCCCCTTTCTTGACAGTCTGGCATGTGAGTGAGGCCACGGTACAGAATCCTTCCTGGGAAACGGGTCTGGCAACGGTTTACTCTGTCAATAAGAGCCATATAGCTGAAAGCCTCTCATCTGTTATTCCCTTACTTCTAAGCAAAATACTTTTTCTTCTTTTGTCTTCCTGAAGCAATCTCTTATTAAACATCAGGAGGTAAGCTTGCTTTCTTTTAAAAAATCTTTTGAGATAAAAACTATTTCTGAAAAAAATACTCTTCTGTTCTTACATCTGTCAGTATTTTATGTAATTACAATAGCTAACATTTTTGGGGTGCTTTTTGTGTCTTAGAGAAAGAGTTGAGCATAATCAAATTTATACTTTTAATAGCCGCATGAGACAGGTACCGTGTTTACCCTTATTTTACTGATGATGAAGTAGGCTCAGGGAGGTTAAGTAGTTTGTCTACAGTCACACTATCAAGTGGCAGCTCTGCCTATGGAGTGTAGACTGCTGACTTTGGGGACCAGCTCTAATGACTACATTATACTGGCATTCCTTGTACATCACCAACAAATGTTAAGTCCAGTTTAAGCCACTAAATTAACAAAAAACAAAATTTGGTAAAGGGCATAAAGAAAAAATCATGATTTGTTTATAATAAATAATAAAAATTATTTTTTTAAAATTCTGACGTGAAGACGCAGGGCACACATATTTATTAGGCAACTGGCTCAATATTGTGGGGAGCAATAAACTAAGCCAACTGTCCCTCGTGCTTTTTTTGTGAGCTCCATTCTCTAACGATGGATCTTTTGAAATTCAAGGACAGCAAATTATATGTATTTGTTCCTGATTGAGCTAATTCACTATGCACTTTGCATAAGAAAGTGGCTAAAGAGAGGACTGTCATTTTATCTACTGGATTGCAGTAAACCTGTCAAAAGAAAGGGTCAAAAATAGTTACAGGTTTCTTTAATCCCTCTTCTTAAATCCTTATTCCAGACATGGAAATGCTTCCCAATAAATTGAGAGAAAGCCAAAAGTAAATTACCTGGAGGTGGGAATTTAAGGAGACAACATAGAGGCAAATAAAAAATGTTGATTGATTCTCTAGTTTAGAGCCTCAACCCTCATGATATGGAGTCACTGAGCCCTGGAACCCATGTCTTTATGCTCTCTCTTTCCTTCTCTGCCTTCCTTTGGTTGCTTTTCCTTTCACTCTTGGCCAGTGGTTATTGAAAGTACAATATTCATCTCTGTGTATGATCAACTAAAATGGAACAATTTTTCAAGTTTTAAAACTCAGTGCAAGGTATTGTCTGGCTTTGTGGTGCCTAAGATTATATGCCATGCCAAAAATGTGGTTTTATTGACAAATGAGTCCATTTATCTGTTGGGAACAAGACTTAGCTTCAGAGTAAGTGGTATAGGTGAAAGTAGCTTATGAGATGGCACGATTTGCAAAAGACTAACACATAGTCCCACCACCTGTGAAAGTGGCTGATATTCTCTTCATTTGGGGTTGGGAAAGGTTTGGTTTTTACAGTAAATAGGTGCATCTTCCTAGGGGGAGCAAAAGTTTATGCCTTCATGAACTCATTCATTTCTTGGGGCATGGTAAATCAACAACTTTTGATAACAGCGTCATAGAGGAAGAGAATTCAGATGGCAAGGGGGATGGCAAGTAATGGTAGGAGGAGAAAAGGCTGCTTCCTGAATCAACCTGTTCCACAGCCATACCAGCATCTTGCTAGATCATGGGTTTATTTTCACTTCACTGGTAGGAGGCTGCTTGAGACATCTCCGTTTTCAAAAATGCGTTGGGGAAGAAATCCTATCTATGCTTATCATATTCAAGAGCCTGTCTTTCTTCTGGAACATAGTTCCACATATTCCTGGTCTTCTATGATATCTGTTATAAGTTAGCTAACTTAGTCTGAGCCTCTTGATCTCCTCTGTCCTCCCCTGAATGGACCAGGGTGGCCATTGTTGCCACCTACTGGGCTGCATGTTTTGCCCCTATGGAGAAAAGAAAAAACAACCTTTTCCAAACTGACACCTGCATTCACGACATCTACATTAAGTATATTAGCACCTTCCATTTGCAAGTGGGAGGATTCCCCTAGGAATTGTGTTCTGTCAAGTATTAGATACAATAATAACAGGTGGCAGGCCATACTGGAGAATTGAGGGCACCAGTAAATTACTGTGAGGAAAGCAATTTGACATCCTTTCCTCCTTTGATGAAAGCTAAATATGAAATCTAGGTGTAAACATCTAAAAAAATTGAAAGTCACACTCGGAGGGGGAGACCTGGGAGTGTAGCAGAAATCAGTACTTAGAGAGGGGAAGACTCGAGGTGGTACTGTTATGTGACAACATTATTTCCTTCCAAGATTAATGCATCTGTGGAACTATTTGGCCTTATTTCTGGGTCCTGTCAATTTAGCAAGGACATTTACACAAATGGCTTCTGTAATCTAACTGATGTTGGTGCTAGAAAGACTGGCCCAAGAATTCAGTTTATTCTGTTTGGAAAGATGTGTAACCCTGGGGAGTTTAGGCAGCTCCCATTTGGGTTTCTTAACCTGTTATTATCCTTTCATTTAAGGCTGCCTACTAAGGACTATGAATTTTACTCCTCTATGCCTTTATTCAGTGCTTTCTGTAAACTCAAAAGCATTTGAAAAGACATAGTCAGATATCTTATCCCTTAACCTTTCACTCAAAAATATACCTTCTTTGGACTGATTTTATTTCGCTCCTTCAAGACACACACATAAAATGGTATCATCACCATTATTGCTATATATTTCCCTATGTTGTTTTTTAATCGTGTGTTGTGTGTGTGTGTGTGTGTGTGTGTGTGTGTGTGTGTGTGTGTGTGTGTGTGTGTGTGTGTGTCTTATTTCCTGATTATTGGCGTTTCTCTGGAGGGTGAGTTTTTGTTATCTTCTCATTGTCTAGAACAACAATATCAATAATAGCTAGCATTTGTCACCTGCTTATCCTAAGCTAGGCTTTGTGTTAGGCACTTTACATGGATGACCTAATTTACTCCTTTAGACAAGATAAATTTGGTATTATTGTTATCCCCCTTTTTCAGAAGTGTGAAATGGTATATTGCCCTAGATCACACAAAAGGGACATTGGGGAGATCTGAAGTAGGTTTGTGTCTCCCTGAGCTGTACTTCTTCCTTAATAAATATGGGATGCTTCTGATCTCATAGTGCTGTGGAACAAACTTTCCCAAAACTTTGTGGCTTATAATAGCACCATTTTACTTATTTGCTCCTGATTCTACAGTGTAGACAGGGTTTGGCAAAACAGCTCAACTCTTGTGTCAGCTGCGGCTGGAGGTCCTGTCTAAGATGACCTTGCAAGTTG
Source organism: Cynocephalus volans (assembly GCF_027409185.1). NCBI lineage: Eukaryota > Metazoa > Chordata > Mammalia > Dermoptera > Cynocephalidae > Cynocephalus > Cynocephalus volans. Next base: position 76,544,431 of record NC_084473.1, read on the forward strand.
GTATTGGTTGCTAGCTCAGTTCTCAGCTGGGGAAGTTGGTTGGGGACCTAACTGCTCCTCCACATAGCTTCTCTTCATGACTAGGTTGGGCTTCTCAACAGCACAGAGGCAGGAGGTACCAAGATTTCTTAAGGCTTTGGCCCCAAGCTGGCACAGCATCACTTCCAAAGCATTCTTTGGTTAAAGCAAGCCAGACTCAAGGGGCAGGAGCTATTCAAGGGCATGAATACCAGCAGGCATGGTTCATTGCCGTGGTTCATAGTTAATAGTCTACCACACAAAGAAACCAAAACACCTTCTTGTTGTTCTATTATCATCAAATAATCCATGAAGTACAAATTTTATTACCGTCTGTTCAGCAGTGTACTCAGGATAGAGTACGGCTTCTGCTACTGCTCTACAGTTGTACTGATACCCCAGAAGTTCAAACCGAAAGCTGAACGAAAACAAAGCCGATCAAACTGACAAACAAGGTTAGTGAGTGTGAACATACTGCACATTAGGAGATTCGGCATTTCCTCCCAGGAGGTATTTGTAAGAGCAACAATGTCCAAAGTGCACTTCATTCTAATTTCTGGTGCACATGCCCCTTTATTTTAGACATTTTAAGTGGCATGATCTTCACAATATAGGGAAATGGTACTCAAACACATGCACATTTTACCTCTAGGTGAAAATGGTAGAGTAAAATTGGATATGCTGGGGTTAGATTATAAGTGGAGTAAGAGCTGGGGAGTGTAGATTAACGTGGTGATTTATTCCAACGGCAGCAATAGTCATATAATTTTCTATTACAGCAGGGCATCCATTTAGGGAAGTGGATCTTCAAGTTTTGTTTCCAAAATAGATCACATATTTTCAGTGCTCGTGGAAAGAAACAAGGGAGAGTGGGTGAGAGGGCGCTTTGGCAGTCCTCGTTATTTATAGTTTGGTGATATTGTTAGTGTTTACCCACGGAGGACTGAATCACATCTGAGCCCATAATTTCCATATCTTTAGAAAGCTTTTAGCGCCTCACTGGCTGTTGGCATGGTAACATGACAAGAGTTATGATGTCAAAACCATACGAACTCATGATTGATCTAAAATTATTTGGGAAACTTTCCCATTTCTAATTTCCATTGAGAGAGGGAGAGAGAGAGAGAGAGAAAGAAACAGAGAAAGAGGCAACGTGGCAACTTCATTCAAAACAGGAAAAAAAATCTATTTTTTTTTCTAAATTGCCCTGAAATAAATTCTCTGTTTTTCTTTCTATGTAATGCTAAAAAAATTACTGTCCTTCTGATGTCTTTAATATTTTCTTCCAAATTCAGATATCTTAATCTCCCTTTCCCTACTTAGTTTTTTTGTTTGTTTGTTTGTTTGTTTTTCCTATTCTAGTTGAAATCAGTGGTTGAAGTTAGCACTTTTTTCACACACAAAGCAGGGCGGTCATGTGGGCTGATGGATGGCCCCTGGAATGTGCATGTCTCTCCTGAACTGAGGGTGGCCTTGAGGAAGAGTTGACAGTTGACAGGCCAGGAGATACTAAGAGCTACTATCTGTGGGGTACTTGCAAGCCATAGATATTATCACTTCCATGTAGAGGAGCAAACCAAAGGGTCCCACAGATGAGGTAAGTAAGTTGCTTGAAGCCAAAACGTGTCAGAACAGAGGAGATTTATTGGAAAAAAATTCTGAGCCTGTTAACGAGAGGAGTAGGATTTGCCCAGGTGAAAATAAGTGAAAAAAATGCTCATAAGGTGTATCATCCTGAGAAGCTTATTTAACCTAAATTTCTTCATTTTAGCCTCAGTTTACCAATCTGTAAGATAGGGATAATAATAGAAATCTGCTGTGAAGGTAAAATACGTGAACTCTAGCTAAAGATAAAGCCCAATGCCTGGCGTGAAGGAGATAAATAAATGTTCATTGCCTGGAATTCTCAAAGCTTAGTGAGAGGTGTTAAATCAAACTAAAAAGTTTGGCCCAAGAAAGCCTTCGTACTTTCTGTTGCCCTCTTAGGCACTAACCACAACTTAACTTGCCGTGTGCTTAAGCACTTGGGCAAATTGAAAACCTAACTTAGAAGTGTGCTGATCACAGAACTCAGTAAATTGCAGGTGGTCAGCTATTCTGTACCCCACTTCCCTTTCCTGCCTATAAATCTAACCGACCATGTGTTTTCGGCTGTGGTCCCTCTTAACCTATGCTGACTCTAGGCGCTGCCCAATTCACGAATTTTTTTTTTTAAACTTTGTTAAATGTAATTTGCCTTAAGTTTTTCTTTTAACAGAAGGATTAACACATTTCTTATTTCAGGCCTCACCTTCTGTGTAACTCAAGACATAGAACTTGAACATAATGCTAAACCTTGGCATGTCTGTGTATGCTACCGAAATAACTATCTGTCTCTAGCCACATCTCAAACTGACCACACTTAAGTAAAGTTCTTAATCTTCAACCTTCAGCATTATCCTTCAACAGAAATCATAGCCAAAGGAGGATTTGAAGTTAGAGGAAGTTACGATTTTTGTTTATTTAATGTCATTAGATTCACATTTTATATGTTATTAGATTCACAATATATTTACATGTATTTTGGGAGCAGGTATTAGTTGAAGGCCTCCTATGTGTTAGGTGTTCTTCTAGCCAAAAGATGAATAAAATGGACAAAAATCCCTGTCATTGGGGAGCTTATATTTTAGTGTGGGAGACAGATTATAAGAAGATAAACAAACAGATAGAATGTCATATAGTGAGAATGCAAAGGAGAGAAACTAAACTGAGAAGGAATCAGACTAAGCCTGAGGGAGGGGTCGCTGAGGTGACTTTCCATGCACATACCTGGAGAAAGGAGCATCAAGCCAGGTAGAGTGGAACAGCTAGTGCAAAGGCCCTGAGGCCCTGAGTGCTCAGGAACAGCAAGAGGCTGGCAAGCTTGGAGCAGCGTGAATGAGGAGGTGCTGTAGGAGACGCCTTATTTTCTGTCCTTAGAACACCCTTCATGAAGCAGAGAGCACATACATCAATCCTCTGAAGTAAATGAATAAAAAGAGGTGACTTGCCTAAGGTAACACCGTCAGTTTGAGTTAGAGCCAGGCTTTGGATTCCCCTCCTAGTATCATTCTATCAAAGCTTGGTCTTGAGCTATTCTTCACAATTCGTTTAGAGTCACTAAGGTGTTCAGAGTCACTAAATCATTGTTCACTCCTCAGATATACGAGAGGTGTGAGGACACAGAAAAAAAAAAAAAAAACCTCAGCTTATCCTACTATACTCTCACAATGTCATCAGTGCAGAACACTTCTGTGATGGGGGGTTGGGGCAGGAGGGAGGGGTTCATCACCCAAACAAAGCAACCAGTTCTGCAGCACGTTCTCCAGCAGACACCAGCTGGGTATCCTCTAATTCAATTCAGTTCTGACACTGCATCCCTGGAGATAGTGTCAGATGCCACAAGTTGAGGGTTCAGTCCCACAAAACTGCCCTCAGATGCCGGTCACAGTGCAGAATGTGGCCTGTGCTTCTGACAGACCAGCTATAAATCAGGGTACCCATGACCTTCTCCCTGGGTCCAGTTAATTTGCAAGAGTGGTTCAAAAAACTCAGGAAAACACTCTGCTTATGTTTATTGTTTTATTATAAAGGATATTACAAAGAATATAGATGAACGGCCAGATGGAAAAGATGCACAGGGCAAGGTATATGGGAAGGGTGCAGAGCTTCCTCACCCTCCCCAGGTGGGCAGACCACCCTCCGATAACCTCCAAGTGTTCAGTTGTTCAGAAGCTCTTCTGAACTCTGTCCTTCTGGGTTCTTATGGAGACTTTGTTACGTAGGCATGATTAATTAAGCCATTGGCCATTGGCGATTGTCTCAACCTTCAGCTCCTCTCCTCTCCTTGGAGGTTGGTGGGGGTGGGGGGCCCTGAAAGTCCCAGCCCTCTAAAGATGCCTTGGCCTTTCCTGTGACCTGAAGCTACCTAGGGGTCTCCACCACCTCATTAGCATGCAAAAGACACTCTTACCATTCTGGAGATTTCAAAGGCTTTAGCAGCTTCTCTCAGGAAATGGGGATGAAGACCAAGTATATATTTCACAGTGTCACAAGAGGAAAGCTTTGTAAGCCTTCCTGTTCTGTGGGCATGGTTCTGTAATAATCTTATATAAATATAATTAATGCCTATTTCTGGTATAGCAAGGATTTGTGCCACAAGGGGAAATTCTGGCCAATTGGACGGGAGATGGATGGCCACTGCATAAGCCCTTAACCACAGACATGCATGCTCTAAAATCGAATCACGACTGAGTGCACACACCTTCCTACCAGACCTCCCCTTCCTCCTTGTTGAGATGTAAGTAGATTGTGCCTCTCCACTGAAGAGAGCCCTTGCTTCTTCTATAGCAGATATAGCTTCTTCTATAGTAGATAGCGACACACATGTCTCTTCCAGGCCTTTTCATCAGTGTAAATTGAAGAATTGCTGTCCCAGTGGATTTAAACTTTTATCTAACTCATTATTTGTTCCATACATTGAAGATTTTTAAAGCATTTAAGTACTTTCGCATCAGGCACTGTTCCAACATTACTACATTTTAACCTCACAGTGACCCTGAGAGGTATCCTCCCATTTCATAGACTGTAAAGTTTTGAGAGATTTAGTAGATTATTCCAAAAGGTGAAGTATATTGCAGAGGAGCCACTGTCTCCTTGGTGTGATGAAGGTGTTTGTAGGTGGAGAGTGTTTGGCCAGTTCCTCCACCCCTTGGGGGACAGCCAGGACAATGCAGAGAAGAAGAGCCATGCTTGGCCTCTGAAGGACAGATGGCAAAGCCTTATAGCTCTGCAATGCATTTAGGCACCCTGTGGCTTCCTGACTTTCACTGTGACCCAACTGTTTCCTAAATGTGAGATTTGTTCTCTCGGTTATACCTTGAATCCTGTGCTGACACACTGTAGAGTTGCCATTATTTCCCTTCAGCCCTGTGGTTTAGGCTTTCTGATGCACACAGCAGAGGCTTTGTGCTTAAATGCTTTGCATACATTTAAAACAATGTTTCACAGAATTTTATTATTAGGGTCTTATTAAGTAATGGGGGATAATTTATCCCTAATTTATGTGTATCTATAAATGCAAAAGTGATGTGAATGCAGACACATGCTCCTTTCTCACTCTTCTCTGATATGACAGATGTAATTTTTATCTAGACCCAGGGGCAATTTTGCACCCCAAGTGAAATATGACAATATCTGGAAGCATTTTGGGTTCTCAAAACTGGGGAGATGGTGCTACTGGCATCTAATTCATAGAGGCCAGGAGTGCTGCTAAACATCCTACAGTGCACAGGACAGCACCCACAACAAGAACTTTTCAGTCCAAAATGTCAATAGTGCCCATCTAGACTATTTTTAACATTATCATATTTACTGGAAGCTTGAATTTGGAATTATTCTGTCCTTATAGAATATATTTTTATTCTGATGTCAAAAATACTTTTAAAACTATGTGTATTACCAGTAATAATAATAAAAAAAGTACTAATACCTATTTGGAAAAAAAGGTAGGTATTTCTCTGTTGGAACCATAAAATAAAACTCTTTAAAAAATCTTAAAATTATTTGTGTTTTTCTAGATTCTTTTCTTTTCTTCTCTTTTCCTTCCTTCCTTTCTTTCTTTGTTTAAATTTCCAAAGCTTTTAGACTCAGGATGCTTTGCCAGTCCTGTGATGTGAAAAATTAGCTGTCCCTGACCAGAGGAAATTATATCCTGCCAGCCCAGATTTAATTCGTCTATGGGCCTTTATTGAGTACCTGTTGGGTTCTTAGACTTAGGTGGTGAGTACAGGAGGGAGAAAGGAGTAATGCAGCTAGTCCCCAGCTGAAAGCACAGTGCAGGGCAGCAGAGGGGGGATTCAGGACCCAAACTGAAAAATGCAAAGCCCCCTATACATCCTGGTTCCATATGAACAGGTCTTATCCAAATTTGCACCAGGTAAGGTTTATACCCTTGAGACTCATTGCTTTTCCCTTGTGGAGGAGAAGAATAGTTTTTGTTTCAGGGAATTTAATTGTATTCATTTCTTAATGATGATGTTAAGGCATCCAGGCCGTACATTTTGGCCTTGTATTTGTCTTAAATAGATTTCTTGAGTCAAAGTGAGGGCGAAGGAACCTTGCCACAATTATTTATCAGGATATCCCTGGCTTTTTCCTATTTCCTTTGTTGGGGATTTGTGCTCCATCATCAATTTGAGCCTCATTCATCTGTCATCTCTGAAAGTCAGAAGTTTGCATCTGACCTGTGTTAGGAGGACTGAATTGTTCTCTGGCCATGGGTTTTATATAGTAATGACTATCATCGAGGGACACTTCTCCGCCTGCCCCCACCAATAGTATTGAATCTCAAGTGATCCAAAGCCTTAAGATGCCTGCATCTTTCAGCCCAGCAGTAATAGACAATCTAATACCAGTCTAGTAAGACTTACGTAGGGTTTTAGGGGAGAAAAGAGTTAGTTTCAAACATAGGTATTTTCTTCCAAGTCTTGCCTGCACAGTTGATCACAAGTTCTGGAAGAGCCAGCAAATACTGCTGAGGGCAGTTGGAGAAATGCCTTAGGTTTTTTCTGCAGAAAAATACCACTAATTCTGGGGTCACTCTTTCTTCACCTGCTCATGATGCTTCATAATCTTCCACTCACAGCAAGAGCTAACATTTATGAACAGGGCCAGGCACTATTCTAAATAGTTTGTGTATTATCTCATGTATACCCTAAACAGGAGTACTCTACTTATCATTATGCCCTTTTGACACACAAGGAAACTGAGGCTCAAAGAGGTTAAGTAATTTGCCCAAGGTCAAGACTTTTGTAAATAGGTAAGCTTATCAGATTTTAACACAAGGGGAAAGGCTCTAGATCCTGTTCACTTGCTGATTTCTTGACGATATGTCCCTGAGGGAATCAGTGCCTTGGATGAAAGCAGTGTCTCTAGAAAAAATGTGATTAAGTGGGCATGTGGGAAGTGGGATGTTAGAGGACAACCATTCTGATGCCTAGCACAGAGACAAACACTTTCTCATTGGTTGGTTGCTTGCTTTGCATATTGGAGCCAATTAGCTATAGTCAAACTTAATGTCTAACATCCTTAGCTCCCCTGTTCCCTAGAAAACCAGAATTCCCTAGAAGATCAGAACTGGAAGGGGCTTTGAAATTATTTACTTTTATTTATTAATTTATAACTACCTAATTACAGAAAGGATTTGAAGTGGTGTATAATGAAAATAAAGTATGACAAGACAAAAAGAAAGTGAAAAAGTTCAGGAAAGGGAAAATAAGTCTTAGAAGAAACTAAGATAAAGCTAGAGATATCGTACTTTAAGGGCCTGCACACTTTCACATGCCAGAGCACATGCTTAAATACCAATTCCTAGCAACTAATGTAAAGAGGGAACTTGACTGGATGCTGGCTTTGTGGTCAACAGTATAAAAGCAAAACCCTTTATTCAGTAGGAACTTAATTGTTCGAGGTACTGAGACATTGAAGAAGTCATGGAACATAACCTGAGCCTCTGTATCCTCACCTGTCACTAGAGATGCTGCATTTGATGACCTCCAAGTTCTTCTGCATCTCTAAGGACTTACACCTCATTCATATTTAATGCACATCTTCCAGTTTATACAGGGGAAATGTGTTTTCTTAGATTTGTATTTCCTGTATTTTTTTGTTCCTCATTTTCTGACCTTTTAGACCCAATAATTCTTATTGCTCTGTGATTGAATAAACTCTCTGTCTATGGCCATTTGACCCAATAGAGAACTTATATTACAAAAAATACAATGCAGTGCCTTCCATGGACTAAGATAAAATTCCAGGATTTGTTCATTTATTGCAAATTGAAGATCTATCAGAATCAGGATAAAACTTTTCAGATACGATAGAATAATAAAATAAGAATTTTTTGCTTTACTCAAATTTACTCAAAATAGGACATTTTTATTTGTTTTGCTCAAATTTATTTTATCTGCAACTTTTAGAAAACTGGTTAGCTCACAAAGATAGATCTGCATGTCTGAGAAAATTGATATCAAATCTGTAAATGCACAATAGCAGTTAGAAAGGATAGAAGGGTTTATGCTACCATAGCTAACAACCCCAAATCTCAATGGATTAATAGCAAAAGTTTATTTCTCCCTCACCAAAAGTTCCCTATAGATCCTAGAGACATTCTGGGTAGTTTGACTGTAAGCTGATTCAATCTGGTGACTCCATCATCTCAAAATTAGGTCTCCACAGTCGGCATGCAGAAGAAGTCCTGGAGAATCTCAAGGGCTTTTGCTCTATCTTGTTCCTAAAATGACATCATTATTTTTACTCATATTTCATAGGCCAGAAATCATCACATGGCCTCATCTAATTTTTGTTTTCTGGAATGACCAGAAAAGAAAGAGGAATATGATACTGATTAGTACTGGTAATGTCAACCTCGTTAGTCCCAATATGCTTAACCCCCAAAGGCCTCTGATAGCACCCAATTAGGCTCCTAGTGATGCATTCTCTCTGAAGTTACACAGGTCATTGCTGAGATTTATGGTTTTTTTTAAAATCAATTTTATGATTAAACTTTAAAACCTTATTTGTAGTATTCATGTTTACATTTATATTGCTAAACCTATTTGTAATTTTGTAAATATCCTTAATAGTTATTTTTAACATTATTTTTTAGGTGAAATATAATGTTAAGAGCAGAGTCTAAATCTGTCTTCACTATATGCATGTTTTCTAATGTATATAGATTTAAGTTTTCACACTGCCTGTTTTAGAAAAAAATAAGCAATTAGAAATTAATTTAGAAATAAGGGCTGCAAAATCATTGTTTTGTAGTGGTGCTTTGGTAAGTAAGTAATTAACCGAAAACTTTAAGTTGCAGTAAAACCTCATTTTTCATTTTGCTCAGTTTTTACAAATCAACAAAGAATCAATCTTTTTCCCTTTTTAACTGTCAAACATTTCTGTGCTGTCTTGCCCGCTGTATTCTGAATGGGCTCACTTGTTTTCACTAGTCTGTGCTTAGTGTTAGAATTCGTGGTTGATGCGGCTCATTTATCAGCCAAGTATGGAGAGATGCTGAAAGATGTTTTGTCATTTTTCCACTGTCAAAATGATGCATTCACTTATGTCCTGGTTTCTTTGAAAGAGCTTGAGTTGCACTTCTTTTGCAGAATAAAGCATGGGAATAAATGATACAAAACGAAGTAAACAGAGAAGAAAAAGCAGGGCTCAGAAAACCAAAAATCCAGGGGGCTTTCTTTTCAAGTACATATTTTTTAGAGTTGGAGGAGATCAAATGAAATGGCCATAGCTACTTTTTTAAGGTTTGATCCATCACCTGCTTGCATTCTGACTATTACTATGGGTACTGCAATTCTTGTTGACAGAAAGAGATGGAAAGGGAAGTTGTTCTTTCCTTCTCCATATTCAGGCCCCATCTGAAGAGGGCATCATGCCAGCCATGGGTGGGGCATGGTACGTGTGAATGAGAGAGAGGCTTCAACCCTGGAAACAGACCAGTTACGATAGGAAAATAGACTATTTGATTTTCTTTATTTTTCCTGTTTTGGGTTCTGTGGATGCCATTTTTCAGCTTTTTTATTTGTTCAATTGCCTTGAAAATCAGAAAGGATGGGGGATATGACTGTAACTCACTACTGGAATCTGCTTGTTACAAATCACCACGGAAGACAATCAGGGAACATGGCCCAGCACAAAGTGCATTTATCTTGTAATTAAAATCATGCTTACAGACCCAGCCAGTAAATGACTGGCTATTACTATCATTTAAAGCAATGTTTACTTTTTGGAAAGAAAATATCCAATCAAACTTGCCCATTATTTGTTTTGTTAATTTTGATACTCAGGATTATGAGTATAAATACCTAATTAATGGCCTTTCTGGGCAAATGCTATAGGAAAAAAAGTCCTGCACAAATTTTGATTCTAATCTGGGTCCATAACTCAGAATTATGTTTTCTTGATTTCTCTATTTTAACTCTTTGAGTTTCAGTATCCCCATTAGAAAAAAAAAATAAGGATAATATATTATGAACTTCGAAAGATTGTTATAAGGACTAAATATAAAAAACAGTTAGCCACGTTCCTGACTCATGGTAGATTTTTGATAAGTGTTTTTCTCATTGCTCTTTGCTTCCTGGTAGCATAGTTTTCTCAACTCAATGTAAAATACACTTTGAATGCAGTGGTGAGCTGTGTTGGTGGCGCCCCCTGGAGGCCTGCGATGGTATTTTGGTCTGTCATTCTCAGTGCCTCCGTTTTCCTCTGGTAGATTTTACTTTCACCCATTGATCTTTCATTTTTGTGTCTTTTTTTTTTTTTTTTAAATTTTATTTTGTCAATATACATTGTGGCTGATTATTGCTCCCCATCACCAAAACCTCCCTCCCTTCTCCCTCCCCCCCTCCCCCCCAACAATGTCCTTTCTGTTTGCTTGTCGTATCAACTTCAAATAATTGTGGTTGTTATATCTTCTCCCCCCCCCCCCCCCCGGTTTGTGTGTGTGTGTGTGTGTGTGTGAATTTATATATTAATTTTTAGCTCCCACCAATAAGTGAGAACGTGTGGTATTTCTCTTTCTGTGCCTGACTTGTTTCACTTAATATAATTCTCTCAAGGTCCATCCATGTTGTTGCAAATGGCAGTATTTCATTCGTTTTTATAGCTGAGTAGTATTCCATTGTGTAGATGTACCACATTTTCCGTATCCACTCATCCGATGATGGGCATTTGGGCTGGTTCCAACTCTTGGCTATTGTAAAGAGTGCTGCGATAAACATTGGGAAACAGGTATACCTTCAACTTGATGATTTCCATTCCTCTGGGTATATTCCCAACAGTGGGATAGCTGGGTCGTATGGTAGATCTATCTGCAATTGTTTGAGGAACCTCCATACCATTTTCCATAGAGGCTGCACCATTTTGCAGTCCCACCAACAATGTATGAGAGTTCCTTTTTCTCCGCAGCCTCGCCAGCATTTATCGTTCATAGTCTTTTGGATTTTAGCCATCCTAACTGGGGTTAGATGGTATCTCAATGTGGTTTTGATTTGCATTTCCCGGATGCTGAGTGATGTTGAGCATTTTTTCATATGTCTGTTGGCCATTTGTATATCTTCCTTAGAGAAATGCCTACTTAGCTCTTTTGCCCATTTTTTAATCGGGTTGCTTGTTTTCTTCTTGTACAGTTGTTTGAGTTCCTTATATATTCTGGATATTAATCCTTTGTCAGATATATATTTTGCAAATATTTTCTCCCACTCTGTTGGTTATCTTTTAACTCTTTTAATTGTTTCTTTTGCTGTGCAGAAGCTTTTTAGTTTGATATAATCCCATTTGTTTATTTTTCCTTTGGTTGCCCGTGCTTTTGGGGTCGTATTCATGAAGTCTGTGCCCAGTTCTATTTCCTGAAGTGTTTCTCCTATGTTTTCTTTTACAGACATGTGGTCAGTTGAGTTAACACTATGCTCTTTTTTTAATTTTAAATTGACAAATGAATAAACATTTTTAACTCTCTTTCTTCAACCTCTCTTTCAAATTTGACTCAGGGACTTAAGGAAACGCTCTCTCCCTCTTGACCATAGATTTTTCCATTTATGAAGAACCAAGTTATTTTAGCATTGGTCAATAAACTTTAAGAGAATGAGTCTCAGGCTGGGTCTCTCAATGAAACAATTGATGGCCTCTAATTTTGGAATTAATTTAGAAAAAATAAAGAAATCAAGCCCCCAAATTACACAGCCCTGGAAAGCCCCTATGTAACCCCTTTAGGGTCTATTCAACAATAAAAGAGAAAGAAATTAATTGAACTTATAAGATGAAGAAGAAAAGGTCCCTGCTTTCACAGAATTTATGAATGGAGGAGACAGACAGTAAACAAGGGAATCCAGTGAAAAAATAAACAATAAAATTCTTCGTAAAAACTATGAAGAAATTGACCCAATGGTGACAGTCAGTACAGATGCTGACTGGGGTAGGCAGTGTCTCTTTTAGATACTCATAGGGGGTGCCTCTCCAAGAGAGCTTAACAATGAGAAGAATTTAGACATCTAAAAATGTCTTGGAAATGTGTTCCTGACGGATGGAACAGCAATCATTAAGGCCCCGTGGCAAGAACGAGCTTGGAGTGTTCAAAGAACAGCAAGAAAGCCAATGGGTTTTGCATGTAATGAACAAGGTGGGAGGAGAGGGCTGTGACTGATGAGCTCTCAAAATTAATCCTCTGTCTCTCTTTTATTTCTTTGAACTCCGTTTTTAAGAGAAATTTTTTAAAAATTCTAATCTTAATTGCATTTGATTTGCTTTTTTGTATAAAAAATTTTAAATTAAATTTTCAAACACCAAAGCATAAGTGTTAATATTTGATTGTTGGAAAGTATACACTGCCTTTTCCTCCTTGTGTTATCTTAAATATTAGCTTATGATAACAGTACTCACTTAAAATGAAATCTTTTAGGTACTTGGATGTAGAAAGTGCTAGAGAATAAAATTCAATTTTGCTTAATTACCAGTACAGCAAAGCCATTGCTTCCTACTGTTTTCAGCTCATTTTCCTTTTGGCTTAAATAAACTTTGAAGGGCTAGCCTGGGAACTAGCCCACATTTATACCATATTTTTGAGAGAAAATATAACTCGAAGTGCAATGAAAATTTTGGAACACAGTTCTTTTTAAAATGGGTCAACCTGCACTGGAGTGTCTTAAGAAAAAAGCAGATTCTCATTTATCATAAAACCTCATTACTCCAAAATCTTGGTTTCTACTCAGGCTGTGCTGAGGAATACCTTGTCCTATTATGAAGACTTGCTACAAAATGACCCCTAATAGTAGATTTAGAGTTGACATGTTCAATTTAATTTTCATTTGAGAAAACTTCAACACACTAATGCAGATTGATTTTGTTAATTATCACAGCATTTTTATGTGTACATAAATGTAGAACTGGCAGGGCCTCTGTTTGGAAACCCTCTTCAGAAAGATGCCCAAGGAAGGTATTTTTGTGGTTGCTGTTTTTTTTTTTTTTTTTTTTTTGGTTTTTTTTTCTGTCTCCATATTTGGCAAGTTAGTGTTGTTCTGAGAAGAGAAAGGAGTTAGTCATTGATGGAGGCATTGATCCAAGTCCTTCTTCTCACTTCAATATTAAAAGATAAAAGAGCTGATTGTGTTCATTTGTCATTCTGGTCCCTGTTTTACCTTAATCAAACTCTGATTTTCTACAGTTTTCTTTATAAGTCATCCTTTCCTCCTCCTGCATCCTGTCAAATTTATAAGTTACCTTTGTGCTGATCTATACTTAATTGAAGAGAAGTCTTTGCCAGTGTGTACTTTAGGAAATGCAACTGGGTGGAGAGTGATACCTGAGTTTGTAGAGCTTGAGAGTAGAGCGTGGCTGCGTCAGTGTTCTGAGAAGAGAGGGGCACTACAGGTGTTGTGTACCAGAGGCATCTACAGAAACACAAAGGCCCGTGATCATTACTTCCTGACTGGTCCCTCTGCCTCCTATCTCCTTTCCCTCCATTATATCCTCCCAACAGCAGCACTGTGACCTGTTTAATATAATCACTGTGTCAGGTCATAATCCTTTGCTTAAAATCCTTATGGGATTTCCCATTGCCTATCGCAGGCATTAGCAAGCTGCAGCCATAAGCCAAATCCATCTGACTGCCTGTTTTTACGAATAAAATATTATTGGACCACAGCTATGCCCATTTATTTACATATCATCTATGGATACATTTGCTCTACAAAGGCAGAGTTGAATAGTTGCAACAGAGATTGTCCCAAAATATTTACTGGCTGACTGTTTACAGAAAATATTTGTTGACCCGTAGCCTGCATGATCAAGTTCAGATCCCAAGCACTACATTTCCCAAGCTACTTTTGGGCTGCCAGTCAGGCTTTTTTGTAGCCAGCCCCTTCAGTACATCTTGTACTCTAAACCACTGCAGCTAATACGTTATTCCTCCAGGGTTCTGCACACTCCATGCCTATAAGCTCACTGTTTAGAATTCTTTTGACTGCACTACCTCAACCCCAGCGACTATGAGCCTCTTTCCTCCACACTGACACATTGCCCCCTTTCCTTCCAGTTGAATTAAGTCTCAGCCTTTCAGCATTCCTCAAGGCACATTCCTCCAGATATCACATGTCTCTTTTTTGTGTGTGCAAACCCCGTCTCTTCAATGAAAATGGAAGCCTTGAATGTTTTCCATGCCTTCCCCGGAAGATATGTCAGACCTAAACACACAGTAGGTGCTTAGTAAATAGGTGTTTAATTGATAGAAAGAAGTGAAGTCACTATCCTGCATATCAGCTGAACAAAAGACATCCTGAGGTAAAGCCAGTGCTGTCCTATTGTCACATTAATCAACGTAGTAATGTTGCTTATTAAGAAAACTAATCCACTGTATATGTCAACTTCATTGGAGACCTACAGTACCAGAAACAGAAGCAGCAAGCAGCAGACACAGCCGCAGGGGAGTCTAAGCATGCCTTGCCTGCCTTGAGAATGCCAACAGCCAGCATCCAACCTCCTGGACATCTCCTAGAAGGCCTGGAAGCAGGCAAGTGGGAATAACTGCCAGGTTGCACACCAGGGCAGGTGCAAATATGAGGGACTTCAAAAATTCATGGAAAAGTGGAATTAAAAGATAAAAATAAAAAATATAAACTTTGTTTCTCACCATAAGCTCCACCAAGTTCAAGACACTTTTGTAATTCATCATGCCAGCCATTCAGTATTTCCCTAAAGAACTGAAGGTCCTGGAAATTGAACCATGTCAGTGAATTCCTTTTTTACACTATTAACTGAGGAAAAATGGGTGCCCTTTAAACATTTTTTTAAGATTAGGAAACAAACAAACAAAAATCAGAAGGGGCCAAATCAGGATAAGGTGGATGCCTAATGATTTCTCATAAATATTCTTGCAAAATTGTTCTTGTTTGATGAATGGAGTGAACAGGAGCTTTGTCATGGTGGAGAAGGACTCTCTGGTGAAGCTTTTCTGGGTATTTTTCTGCTAAAGCTTTGGAAACAAAACACTCTCATAATAAGCATAGGTTATCATTCTTTGGCTCTCCAGATAGTCAACAAGCAAAATGCCTTGAGCATCCCCCAGAAAACTGTTGTCATGACCTTTGCTCTTGACTGGTCCACTTTTGCTTTGACTGGACCATTTCCACCTCTTAGTAGCCATGGTTTTGATTGTGCTTTGTCTTCAGGATTGTACTGGTAAAGGCTTGTTTCATCTCCTGTTATAATTCATTGAAGAAATGTTTCAGGATCTTGATTCTACTCGTTTAAAATTCCCATTGAAAGTTCAGCACTTGTCCACAGTTGATCTGGGTGCAACAGTTTTGACTCCCATTGCATGGAAAGTTTGTTCAACTATAATTTTTTCAGTTAGAATTGTGTAAGCTGAACCAATTGAGATGTCTATGGTGTTGGCTATTCTTTCAGCAATTAATCATCGGCTCTTTTCAATTAGGGCATGAACAAGATTAATTTTTCCCTCAAAAGTTGATGTAGACAGTCTACCACCGAAGGCTTCATCTTCAAAATCATCTTGTCCTTTCTTAAAACAAGTAATCCATTTATTAACTGCTGATTTCATTGGGGCATTGGCCCCATAAACTTCTCGTAAGGCATCAGTCATTTCACTATTCTTCTACCCAAGGTTCAACATAAATTTGATGTTTGTTTTTACTTCAATTTTAGCAGAACTCATGATAGGGGTTATTTTCCAACTGATGTCTTATCTTTCTTAGTGCCTCAAATTAGATCCTGTTCAGACATATTAGAACAAGTTAGTACAAGTTTATTTTGGTGCAAAAAATTTTGTGACTTATACATAGACTTTTCATAAGTCATATTTTCCGTGAACTTTTTGAAGACCCAACATAGATACCTGAGTTTCAGGGATCCATCATAAACCAAATATCTGCCATTATTCTCTCTTGGGGATTACTTGCCCATACCCAGGAGAAAGTAGGGGTGGTAGATATTTGCTTTCTGGTATGCCTACCCCATAGTCCAGTCTCTGTTTTAGTTCATGTCCATGAAGGAAATGGGTTAGATGGGTTTGTTTTGAAGGGTACGTTTAGACTCCATGGGTCAACCTTTTGCCAAAATATTAACATCTGATTTTAATCAGATGTGTTGGTAAAAATTGACAAGACCCCCTTAAATGTTCAATAAATACCAGCACCAGCTCTAACATTACTGTTGCTAAGATGCTTTTAATGAGCTCACAAGTTGAAAGGTGAACTATTACCTTGCCTTCTTTCTCTGAGAACAGAGGTTCTTCAGTGTCCACTGAACATCCCCAAGCCCCTGATGATTTCCTCTTCACTTTGTAGACACCGCTTGCTACTCACCTCTACTACAAACTCTTGGTCCCTGTACCTACCCACAGTACCCTGTGGCATGTAGAGTGCTTTTGCTTTGGACCTCTGGAGAGTTGGGGATGTGACCACTGGCAGCCTGTCTAGTGAATTCCTGAAGTTGTAATGGGCTCAATAAAGAGGCCAGTCTGCAATATTATACAATGCTGCTCATTCCATTCCTCTGCCTTCATCTGAGCCCCTAGACATTGCTTCTCCAGAAATTGCATGCCGGTGGGTTTGGGATGGAAGGTCTAACTTACCACTTATACTTCCAAACTCACCATCCTCATCTCTTCTTTGCCAAGGCCTAATGATATGCCTGCTCAGCAAAAACATACAGTCTGCTGTTCCATTCACCTCTTCTCTCCATGCCATTTTGGGAGAGGTTGAGTGGGGAAGAAGATAGAGAAAAATTAAAGGAAGATGAGGTTGTATGGATGAGATGGGTTGGGGATCTCAGAGCATTCACCTTTTCTTGAACATCAGGAAGTAGCCCAGGCTGTCCTGAAAGAAGCGACCTCCAGGGCTCTGTCTACACATTGTCTTTAAGGATTTATTTAATGCAGAATATAGCACATACTCTGGTGTGCCCTGAATTCACAGAGATGAGTCAACATAAAACAGAAACACAAGACTGGGTCTGGCTGCCTTAAGGTGGAAGTTACTGGGGGTGGGAGTGGGCCTGCAGATGATTTCTTGAGAGGCAGCCCCAGGCCAGAGGGTTAGATTGTGTTTGGTGTCTCACAGAAACACGTCTTTCTCCACTGTAAACTGTCTCTCTTCCAAAATTCAAGTCCATGTTTCTCCAGGGAGTTCAAGCCCAGCACTGGCCCCTGCTCCCAGTTGGGGCCTGAGCCTATGTCCTCCACCCTTTTCCTTGATGCAAGCAGTTTGCCGTGGAGTAAAATGCTATAAAACCTTCAGGGTCCATACATGAGAATCATACTCCCTGTGTTTATTCAAAACCTTATTTGCCTTAAGCTTGCTCGCTGTCTTAATTTTCTAGCATCTCACCAAAGTAGTTTGATGTGATAGAAGGACAGTGTGAAGGTTTTGAATTCAGATAAAACTGGGTTCAAGTTCCACCTGTGTCTCCTAACAGGCTTGTGAGCTTGGGCAAGTTAATCTTCAAGAGCCTCAGTTTCCTTCATCTATAAAAGAGAAGGTAATAATATTTAACCTATAAAATGGCTGTGAGCAATAAAAGTAACTTTGACACATAGTAGAACCACAATAAATGGAAGCTATAAATTGCAGGTGTATAGAGTCTCACTAATTTG
Organism: Cynocephalus volans; assembly: GCF_027409185.1. Classification (NCBI taxonomy): domain Eukaryota; kingdom Metazoa; phylum Chordata; class Mammalia; order Dermoptera; family Cynocephalidae; genus Cynocephalus; species Cynocephalus volans. The sequence continues at coordinate 76,562,144 of NC_084473.1, forward strand.
CCAGATTTAAGACCATTCTGAAACAAATAAATAAGTACACTTTATATGTCCTTCTCCTTATCTGTGGTAGTACAGTTGTTTTGTCGTACTTATTTCAATATTCATTCCTGTTAACATTGTTAAAAATAATGCTTCTACCACAACCATGTCAAAAAGGTGAAAAGCAATAGACACCCACTTGAAAGTACTTTGAGGTAAGTGGCGTTAAGTGGAAAATGCAGCGATTACAGCAACCCCAGTAATGTATAAGTTGTTTTCAATGTTAGTTCACATTCAGGCTCAACAAACGTTTTCTGTGTGCCTAAAATACATCATGTTGTGTTGTATAGGGCACTCAGTTACCCTATTCAGTTCTCGAAACAACTCTGTGTGGTTTGAGGGGAGTCAAGTCAGACTTACTGTGGGGGGCTCATCACTTCATGACTCCTGAGAGTCGACAAAATACTTTCAGTAAGCTGTTGCCTGTATCACCCTGACAACTGGACTACGGGCAGGTCAGAATGGGTGTGACCCATTCATTTCGTGGAGGTTAACTGTACAGACGATGGAGTCAGACTGTGTCTGTGTGGGCTCCAGTCCTGGCTGCTCCATACACCAGCTGTATGACTATGGCAAGTCATTTGAACACCTCAGTTTCCTCATTTGAAGATAGGGTTAATCTTAGTGTTTCCATCATAGGGTACATCATCACCATCATCATTACAGCAACCCAGATGCCTCTGTGATCTGTCGATTTGAATATATAGCCCTTGATTTTTAAGCTCTAAATAGCCTTTGACTTAGAGGGCAGATCATTAAGTGACCACATCAGAAGAAATAGTGGATTTATTTTTCTTTCGATTGCTACTCTATGAGGGGTCTTTAAAGAATTTATGAAAGAATTTGCATTATCTTTTAATACCGTTTTTTCACAAACTTTTTGAAGTACTCTCATATATGAATTATATACATACTTGTGTGTGTCTGTGTGTGTGTATTAGCTTCCATTTAGAATATGCTAGGCATCATGCTAAGAACTCTGCATCTGTATTCTTATTTAAACCTAAGTAATTCTGTGAGAATTCAGTGTACTTTCAATAGTTTATTTTACATCTGACAAAACTGAGGCTCATTAAAAAAAAGGTAATTTTCCCACAGTTGCCAGCATTGGGATTCCAAGGTTCATGCATTTAGTGTATTTTTTTTAAAGACGTATGTGATGGTCTACTTATCTCTGTGACTATAAGGACTGAAAAAATCGGTTCATGAGTGTAGGCATAGAATAAAGTGATATGTACAAAAATGCTTCTTTGTATAAACTGTTGCATGTCTGAGGATCACAAAACAAGATGAGAAAAAAACAATAAATACACATTTTAGAAAAATGTCTATTCTGACTTGTATGGTATTGAATGTTAAAGTTTGTGAACTGTATAGCACCTGTTATGGATTTCGTTATAGGAATACTTCTGCCTCTAATTGTAGATTATTGATTAATATCTAACGGATTGATATTTTTCCAGCACGTTGGATAAACTTGATGCCTCAGGAGTTGCATAGTACTTTAAGCCCAAGAAAATAAAGGTATTTTTTTTCATCCCTGTGGATTAAAATATGCACCAGTGGTGAAGTATTCCTCAAAGAAACCCTTAAAAAGTGAGGTTTTTGTAGTTCAAAGAGATAGAAACCAAAATATAAATGTTGTAAAGGACACAGTAATGTTGAGCCTGATGCATGTTTCACGTCCCTTAGCCTGCTCTTGGCTTTGAGATGGAATTGCTGCTCCCTCTTCCATGAAGAACACTCCAAACTGGAGTGTTAGTGATTGAGATATGCCTGCATTTGAGAGTCTTTGATTAACCCATCTGGGCCTGGTTTTCTTCTTATGCATTTCTTTGCTTCCTTTCAGTTTTTTATGGAAACTGGAGTCAAATCAATGCTATGTCCTGGGACCCACGGGTGTCTAGGGGCTGTGCCAGTGACAGGGTGGCACTTCATCAGACTTCTTGTTAATATAGTAGCTGCATAAGTTGGATGGAAGCAGAGAATTATCTGCTGTTGCTGAACTGTAAAGGAAAGTAAGACAAATTCAGGTTTTATCTTCCTCTTCGTATCTCCAGCAACTGACTTAATGTTTGAACTTGGATCAAAATTCATGATGGATAGCCCCTGAGAAGAAGATTCTCATAGATGTGGGAAGAAACAAAGAGAGAATCGATGCTGATATGTTTCTGAGAGGGGGCTCCATGCCCTTCTTGCCCCCAGGCTGAGAATTAGGAGTAGGACAACAGAAGGACGTCAGGTAGATTTGGGGAGATGTGCCTCACTCTCTAGGGAGAACTCAGGGAGCAGCACAGCACCAGGGAACAATGACTGTAGGATGTGTCCTCAAGGCGAGCCTGAGGCAGCCTCTCAGAACTCCCAGTGTCTATCAATTGCAGCAGAATATAATGGTTTTTGTACACCTGAGAGTAGTATGGAGGTGATGGAAGGTCCTAGATAGCCTCACCAGGTCTCCCACTGATACAGGAAGTCTGCAATAATTGGAGACTTTAGAGAAAGCAGGTCAAGGGAGTCACATTGATAACTGGTGGTTAAAGAAACAGACTTCAGAGCCAGGACCTCTAGGTTAAAATTCACCACTCTTCCACTCACTAGCTGTGTGCCATTGGGCAAATTAACCTCACTATGCCTCAGTTTCCTCCTTTGTAAAACGGGGATTAATAACAGTAAAATGCTTACAATGGAGACTGGCACAGAATAAGAGCTTTATAAGTATTTTCTATTATTGCTACTACTGTGCTTCATAAAAAGAAGGAAAAATATATTTGTACACACCTGAATTTGGAAGCAGAGACTAGTACCTAGAGTCCCCCGATACCCAAACTTGAAGGAAAGAAAAGGAGTTATAATGATTTGGAATTGAAGTATTCTGCTGAATTCCATGAGATTTATATACCACCGCCCCCCACATACCATTTTTCCCTGATGAGCCTTTCTTTGTTTAATGATTCAAATACTTTTTCTGACACATGGACTGTTCTCATGACCTGTTTCAGGTGACATAATTCCTCTAGGTCTCCTCTAGTCTCCTCATCTGTGAAATGAAGAAACATGGTAAACTCGGAGGGTTGTTGTGAGTTCTAAACAAATAAATTCATGAAATGCAGATGCAGCAGTAAGCGTAATGCTCAGCACGGAATCAGCACTCTATAAACTATAACGGGATTGTGTTATCATTGTTTGTAGTCATTTTAATTTATATTCTACCATTACAAAAAAGTAATACAAAGACTAAATCTAGAATAAAAAACATTGCTTTCAATGCCCATGATCAGCAATGTGTGCTGGTGGCTGCCATGCTTGTTTATCAGCCCTGGCTCCAACATGGCTCCAGTTTCCAGTGTGTTCGAAAATCAACTGCCTGTGACATGTCAGGTCGAGACCATTCGAGGAATGCTGCAGTCTGCTAGTTGATTACGAACTGTGTATTTGCCAACTCTTTGGGTAATTAAATCCAGACAAGACCTTAGATATGTTCATAGCCAGATCTGATTTATTTAGATGTTTTGCTTCAAAATAAATGCCAGATATATTTTTTTGTTTGTTTCTTTTGCTCCATGAATGCCTTAAAAATCCAATCTTGGTGTCAGTGACAGGTATTGATATACTTTGTCAAACAAGAAATATCTTCAGCTTCTAGAACTAAAAATCCAATGATTTTCAGCAGACTTTCCTAAGATAATAATGTAATTTATCTTTCAGAGAATATTAAATGTAAGCCTTGAAGGTGAGGGCAAAAAGCCCATTGTGTCTCAAATTAGAAAGATAATTTAGAAAGAATAGCATTTATATTCATTTGAATTTAACAACCTGGAATGGCAAAGTTCACATTAGTGATTATTTCTACCCAAGATTTTCATTGACAAAAGAAATAATGATGTTTTCTGCTTTGAAAATTAGACATACTTAATGTTGCCTATGGTAAAATGGGGGCAGTAAAACCCCAAAGAACCAAAATGTGTGAGGAATGAGGTTTTCTAGTTAATTGAATTTTCTGTTTGTTGTATTTAAGCAAATGATGTTTTTACAATTATAGGTAAAAATCTTTCTAAAATGCCTGAATCTAAATTCCTGTCTAAGTTTGATAAGATTTGCTAAGGTCATCTTTTGGGTAGCATCTAAGACCTAACAGAAGGTATGGAGAAGGTTTGGGGCTGAATAGGGACTGAGCTAGGGTTCTTTTGAGAGTTTTATTGTCATTATGGTGATGGTAGCAGTTAATATTTTGCTTTTTTTCATATTATTCTACTCATAGCTTCAATAATTATGATTTGCTTCCTTCAATTCATTCATATAATAGAGACATATAAAACTGGGCTGATGGAAATGTCCAACTGCTTTGATTTCTTCAAGATGCTCTTTGGATTTGGATCAGTTGAAGAGGGAAGGTAGAACCAGACCTGAACACTGCATCTTGGCTCTTCCCACCCCCGCCCCCATAAGAATCTGGTGCAATATAGAAGTGTCCTGGCAAAATTGTGAAATTGGCAAAATTTCCCTTTCACTACTTCTTCTTTTCTTTTTTTCTATTTTTTTTTTTTTTATTGAATCACAATTGATTATACGCATTTTGGGGGTTCAATGTTGACTTATGTTGATCAAATCAATATTACTAGTATGTATATCGTTACAGATTGTGCTTATTCTTTATGCCCCTTGTCCAACTCCTCTTTCTGGGTTCTTTGATTCTCCCCACCTCCTGTGAAACCTCCAACAGATGCCCGTGCCTTTCCTGCAGTTCATTTGTGGGGAAGAGCAGGAAAGAGTATTAAACTTATTAGTTACCTCCTAACTTCTATTCCTGCAGCTTTAGACCCACAGAGGTTTGTTTATTTAATCTAAGAAATCTGCTTTTAAATTAATCCCCTACCCACAAAAAGCATATATTAGCATTGTGGTTAGACTGTCTTTAAACCTGCCTTGGAACTCCATTCCATGGCGTAGTTTGCACTGAAATCACTTTGCTGCCAATTGGCCTGTTCTCTCTCCTTCTAATTTTCCCCATTCCTTGGAATTCCATGTGGGCTCCAAAGTGAGCCACCGCTCTTGGCACATCTTCAGACTTTGTTTGGTTCTTTACCAAGAATGGAAACCTGGCCAGGAGTTTTCATTTGGCTGCCCTCGGGCATCTTAAGATCTCATCAAAGATGCAGTTTACAGTTGGATGAAGAAGTGGAATAATAGCAAAGGTAGTAAATGGTTCAGTGACAAAATGATAAGTGCTTTAGGAAACCAGAGGGGAAATGCAGTGCCATTGGTTGGGGATGGAACACTTGAGCTAGCTAGACCAGATAGTGTGTGGAGAAAAGAGGGAGACGAGAGGAGAAGGGCATTCAAGGTCATGAGGACAGACTGTGCAAAGGAAGATCTGAGGGTGGAAATGCTCAGGAATTTGGGAAATAGGTGGACATGGTTAGAGTAAAAAGAAGTGGCTTTGGGAAGTGATGCAGGCTTCGTGTGATGCCTCTGCCAATGCCAACCTTCTGCAGCAAGCAGAGCTAAGTAAGCAAAAGAAGAGAGAGTTTATCGTGGTTTTAAATCATCGAATGCCCCCTTAAAACTATGCCTCCTTGAGGTCACAGATCTATCCTGTGGAGCATTCACTAAGTGGCCTTACTATTAAACGTGGTAAAACAGGGTTGTGAGATATTCAAATAAAACTTCCTGGATTTGCCTGCTGGACTTTACTTCTCTTTTCCTCATGTCCCCCCACTCATAGACATTTATGCACAGCAACCCCTTCAGAGAATGGCTTTCTGAAAATGACATTGCAGTGATCACACGCGGCCTTGGAAAGCTTGCTCACTTTGCACGTGAACAGTCATTTGGACCCCCAGCTGGCGGCACGCTTGGTGAAGGCAGGCACTGATATGTTCCTTTCTGTTCCATAGAAAGAGAATTGAAGGATTAGGGGGGAACGGGAAACAGAATAAGAACATCGCTTAAGAAATTAATTTAGGAAATTAATCTTTATTTTTAGGAATGAAAATAGCTCTAAAGAAAAATGCAAAAAAAAGTTTTGGTACATTTTAAAAATATGTCTTCATTTTTCTTTGGATGCTGAACTTGTTGCTCTTGTGCTTAATATCTTTTCTCAAATAATTTTATACTCTAGCTGTGGAATTCTTTGGAGAGACAGGGTCTTCACTCTGACACTCCCCACTTCCCACCGCAGCCTCAAAGAACCAAGGCTGTACCAGGAAATGCCCAGTAAATGCAGGCTATTGATAGGAACTCCTCATTGATTCTGGTATTAAGCTTCAGAAGATGTAATTAAAGTAGAGGGATACAATCAGTGGTGTCCATCGGGCACCACAATTTAGGGAGAGCTCATTCTGTGCTTACCATTTGACATTATTACACCAAATAATGCAGTTTTAGAAGACAAAACACAGAGCCTTAAATGGCATGTGGAAGCTGAGTCAGTCTGCCTTGGCAATGCAATTATCTCAGCTTGTTTCAGTTTGCTGAGAAGTAGCAAAATATTTCTTCCAGCATCCCATTGCATTAAAATGTTTTGATACCTGTTTGAATAGCTATTGCTTTAATGTTATTAAATCCATAACGATCACACACGCAGAGGTATATGCAAATCACTCTGGAAGCGATTGCCATTAATCAACTGCTTGGGACCCTCCTAGGGTTTTGCATCTGTGAGGAAGGGGACTTAGTTCCTTTGTATTCTTCTAACATCCATAGTCTAGAATCATTTTTTCTTATGACGGTCGAATCCAGATTATATACACAGGTGAATGAAATCTAAAACGTGAGTAATCCAAAGTGATTCATAATTTTCTGGAAGTTCATTTTGCTTTGCATTGTGTTGTATATTCAAATATGGATGTAGCTAATGTTTGATTTGATGACTACTTCAAAAACAGTAACATAACTATTTGGTGGAAACTTCATTTTTTCAGGAAGCTGACTGTTTTTACAATTCACTTCCCATTCTCAACTCTTTTGGAACCAAATCAAGATTTTTCTTTTTCAGGCTTATTTTGGAGTGGACATGAGTAGTAATTTTGGAAGTCTAAAGTCTTGGCCTTGAAGTCAGGTAGGGAGCACTGAGATGTCAATAAAATACCTAAGAGGAGGTGACACAACTGTCAGGTTACTACCTCTTAAGCCTTTATAAAATGTTATTTTTCTATGTCAGAGGAATGTGCTACATTGCTAGCTTACTGACATGTGAGTGCCACATAAAATCATTTTTGCAAATATGTCCTTTCAACATGAGACAAATAATATTATTGGACACACAGCATAAATAGCATCCTAGTGAGTTTGTTCTTTATGCAAATTGAAGGTTGATATTTGGCCTTTTCCTATAAGGAATTACCTTCATCATTGACTAAATGAGAAAATTCAACATAATTCCTATTTGAGATCTGTGAGAAGTTTGTTATACCTGCCTGGTATTCTGATGATGGTGTAGAAAAGGGAAGATATAGGTTATCATCAACAGATTCTCAGCTTGCTCCTGAAATGTCAAATCAAACGGAGATTTTTTTTGTTTTGTTTTAAACTTGTTTGACCTTTATCAGAAAGCAACTCTGGACAAAAAATGATGGTTTTGAGTCACTACAGAGCACTTACACAAAGGAGAGATTTCATTCACTTAGCCAGGACTTGAGCCCCCTAATGAAAATCCATGAGGACCACTATTGTGAGCAAGGTTCACTATTCTTTTTACAAATACTTGCCTGGCACCCACAGTGCAATATGCACCAAGTACTGGAACAGGGTGATTACAGTCATGCTGCAGAGAACTTGTTGCCCAGGGGAGCTTAGGGCAATATGAAACCTGCTCAGAAACTACCCAAGGCAGTTTAGAATAGCTGCCATGTGGCCGGAACTGGCCATAGATGTCGCATGAACTCACTGGGGGAGAGTCATTGTCATCTTCTGGGTTGCTCTGAGAAGACAGTGCAGCAGAGGTAATGTGGAGCTATGCCCTGATGGGCAGGAAGGAAGGGCAGACATGGTGAGGGTCAGAGTAGGAACCAGTTCAAAATGCACCCAGCAAGTTTGACTGCATATCTCCTTTACCTCTCCATATAACTGTCCAGTGGGTCACCAGTTCTTCCTTCACAGGTCTCTTGAAAAGGCCCCCTTTTAGGTTAGGGTTAGGGTTAGGGATCGTAGTCCAAGATCTCTCTCCCTCCTAACCAGAGAGCTTTAAAATCAATCACTTGTTTTTCCAGCACACAATTTAGTACCTCATCATTTTTTTCAAAACACCTTTTCCACCATGTTTATTTCTGCTTACAAAAAAAAAAAAAAAAAAAGAAGAGGTGAAACCAAACCAAGCCAAAGCAACCCTGCAGCTCTTCCTATTCCTGTGGGGTCTGGCACAGACTATGGAGCCTGGCATGCCTTCTAGGTGCCTCAGCAGGGGGGTATTCCTCTTTCATTTCTTGATCTTTTCTTGTCACTGATGTCTTTTCCCCCATCCATTTGAATTCTCAGTCTCCCTCTCTGTGAATAGATCTCTTCCATCTTCACCAATTGAACTGAGTACTTCTGGCAAAACCTATCCAGATGTCACTGCTTCTCACAACTCTGCCCAGGTAGGCTGCACTGTCCTCTGCTCTGGTTATGAATCAGCCACTGTTGGTGCCACTTCATTTCTTCCTCCTGGACATGACTTTGGGCCCTTTGGCCATGGAGAATGAAGGGTCACCTTAATGTAGTGACTAATTCATGGCTGACACTAGATTAGACACCTTCCTGGTAGATTGTGCTGTCTAACGTGCAGAACTGAGCCAAAGAGAGAGTGTTGTTAGCATTGTTCTACTTCAGCAAGAGCAAGGAGGAATACTTGGGCCAGCCCCGGGGCTCACTCGGGAGAGTGTGGCGCTGGTAACGCCGAGGCTGCAGGTTCAGATCCTGTATAGGGATGGCCGGTGCACTCACTGAGCATAGTGCAGACAACACCGTGCCGAGGGTCGCGGTCCCCTTACTGGTCAAAAAAAAAAAAAAAAAGAAAGGAATGCTTGAAACAGACAGCAGTGTGGGTGATGAATAGTTAACTGAGACTTTTGGTGAACATTAAAATCCTAATTAAATATGATTTAATTCTGCTTACAGTGGCAGAAAAGAGTTCTTACAGTTCTTTTGTCTGATTACATCACTTGCTACATTAAGTTCATTAGGAATATTAGGCAATGAATAAAGGCCAAAGGAAATGAACCATTTTTAATGAATGAAGAATAGTAGCCAAGATGAATAGTAGCAATAAACTGTGGATTCATTTCGTTGACACTCTATTTAAATGCATGTCTGTTGCCTGTTCTAGTCAGAAGCATAGATAGTTGGGAATGACATTTTTAATGTTATTTGGATATACTTTTTTTTTTTGGAAGTGCTGTAGTTGATAACCTAAAAATTCTTAAATTATAGACTATGAATAATGTTTTGAGAGCTCAGCCTTTTTATCTAGTTGAGATGAGAGATATCTCATCTCATGCATCTGTCTGTTTCATTTAGATAATTAAGTGGCTTCACTCTTAAATGGAAGGGTACCTATTCCAAGCCAGCTGCCTTTCAGAAACATTTGTGAAGCCCTCATCATACAGCTGACCTGGAGCTTGGGTTTCCTGTACTGAAGGCTTTTGCATAGATTTGTGATGGTAAAAGATAAACCTTTCCAAAGTTTAAAATTATGCAGTTTTCAAAGAAGTAGCCATTATACTTATGTCAGAATTTTAATTTAACAGAGAAATAAAAGGAAAGCAGTCATATCTTTCTGTCGTTGCCCAATTCCTTTAAAAGTATATATTAAAATTCATACCATTTGGATATTCATGCCTGTGGCCTTCAAAACTTTTTCTTTAATTCACTTCCCTCCCTAATCCCCAGGAGATCCACAGTGCAGATATCAATTAAGGGACTGCTGGTTTCTTCTACAAAATGGGCTTTGTTAAAAAAAAAAAACAAAAAAAAACCAAAGCTTTTTAAAACACTCTCCTTATAAGGACTTCTGCTCTGTGTCGTTTCTGACTTCTTCATACAGTACATGCTCACTAGGACATTAGTAATTAAAGGTAACAGAAGCCTACTACCAGAATTTGTTGTTTCTAGCACTCAGCTGTCAAAAGTCAAATTATTTCTACTTTCATATTAAAAAAAATAAATAAATGAAATATGATCTTGGCCTTAGGAAAGGTTTTAGAGGTTGAAACCTAGTGGTGGAGGCTGTCTCTATCCCAGCTTCCCAGTAAGCATGCCCATTCTGCCCTGGAAATCTCTTTCAAACTTACTTCTTTTCCACACTGTCCTGGTGCAGACCCAGGATATCCTTACTGTGGTCCTGCTGCAGGGCCCTCACTACACATTTGTCATCTGCAAGCTGCCTTCTGAATTCCATGTTGCCACCTTAGTTGATTCCTAACAAAACAGCCAGAGGTATGTCTCCTAAACTAAAGACCCAAAGCTGAGTGTCTCCCCAACAACCTGCCTACTGTATCAGGTACAAATTCAACAGGTGGGAAACATGATCCTTTCATGATTTAACCTTGACCTTCTTTGGTTGAAAGGTGAACATGGAATGAATGGTACAGGAACACAACAGAGAAAAAAGGGAAGGGGACCAACATTTAATAAGTCTTGACTCTGTGCTTGGCACTTTTATGTACATTATTTTATTTATTCCTATAAACAAACTCTTAAAGGGGGCATCATTCATTGACCCAACCATCTTTCATCCTTCCAACCATCCAACCATTTTCCATTTACTTATTAATTCAATATTTATTGCACCTACTATGTGCCTAGTACAGTTCAAAAATCAAGCAATCCTCTTATGTATCTCACATTCTAATGAGATGGGCATTAAACAAGTATTATTATCTGCAGTTTAAGTATTATTATCCACAGTTGTGCTTAGGATATTTTAACTAAGCAGAATATATAGAAGAGAATGAGATGGGAAGAATCAAGGCAGGAAGACCTGTTGGGAGAACATAGCAATCATTTAGGCAAGAACTAATGTGAGCCTGGAGAAGGCAGTGGGAATTATGAGGAAGGATGAATATTAGAATATTTATGGATGAAGCATCCTTGATTCTTGGCCACTGATGGGATGTGGAGAGTAAAGTAGGAGGGGACTAAAAGCCAACTCTGTGGTTTTAAGTTTTGAGAATTGGGTGTCTGGAGTTCCCTTTAAGAATATGTTTTGGAGAGTGAAAAAGGATGATTTCTGTGCTGTCATATTGACTTACAAACATCACATAATTAGAGAGACACAGCTATGTCATTGCACACTGGTCTGTAGCATTGTTTGAAGGCATGAAATGAGTATTTGCAATTTCTGACAGTGCAAAGAGAGCCTTTGATGCAAAGATGAATTAATTTCTGTTGGGGGTGGGGTGGGAGATGATGAAAAACAAATAAGCAAACAAAAGAGCTATCACTGCAGAAATCTATCATTAATAGAGCTCACTCTTAACATTTAGGGAGAGCATTTTAAAAGAACTCTCTCTTTTTGCAATTTCTGATAGTTTTTGCCTTATTTTCATATCTGGCCTTTACTTCTAGCCACTTTGTTGTAATTAACATTTCCTCCAAATTGATAATTGATATTTTACTTTCTGTAGAGGGGTAAAAAGATTCAACTTTCCATTTTTCCAAAGCCCTGAAGTTACACATCCATGGGGGAGGAGAGTACACTGGTGACCCTGAACTCTCCTAGCAAGGAAGAAGTACTTGTTGGGTTCATGCCTGAGCCAAGAGGGCCCCTGCTGTGCTGTGCTGGGATTCCTGCCTAGGGATTTATGGCAAATTGTTTGAAGAGAACCTGGGCTGAGGTTGAAGGGAAAAAGCCAACAGGGAGGGAGATGGTGAGTTAGCCACTGATTTAGATATCTGCCAATTGAGATTTCATTATTTACCCCAAATGCCCTTATCTAGGTGTGAGCAGGCTGCCACCCTAGGCTTAGGATAGAACTTCCACCTAGTATGGGTACAGCGTTTTTGGCAAAGACCTAAACGAAGGTGTCTTGGAAGATTGTAGGCAAATCTCTACCTTTATGCCTGGCTCAAGGCATACCTTGTTTTGGTATTTATTTATTTATTTATTTCCATTTACACAGCTTTTTGTATGTGTGTGTGTTTGTGTATGTAAACGATTTAGACTGTCAGTAATTAATTGATGACAATTGCTCCCCCAGGGTCTATACTACCAATAGAACTCTGCATTCCTCATTGTGTTCCTACAATCAGACAAATATCCAGTGAAGATTTCCTGAGTGAAATATCCCTCTAAGATTATGGGCAAATTCAGAATTGGACAAACTCTGTTCCTCTTATATCTAACATTCAGGCTTATCATTTTATTATTTTCCTTCGAAGATAGCTGTGAATTAACTGTATGGCCAATAATAGTATACATCTATCTAAATGTTAATTTCAAAAATGGTATTTTTAGATCTAACTTGATCCTGAAATAAACCTTTGAAGTACTGTGTATCTATTTTTTTCTTCACCTTCTGCAGGAGAAGAAACAGAGGCTGAGCACTGAAGGGATTATTCTCCTGGGATCAGACTAGCAATTGGTGTAGACAGGAACGAAGGCCGGGGATGTGCATGTTTAATCCAGGGTAGTTTCCAGTCTCATGTAAGTGGAGAGAGGAGAACTAGCTCAGCAGTTTGCTGACTGAGTTCCTTGGGTCTCTGATGTTAAGGCAGAATGCCTCTGGATGTGTCTGGGGGACACAGCCTCAGGTCCCACCCCCACTGCCACCAGCGCAGCTCTGCTGTCATCTGCCTTATATATTGTGACTTCAGGTATGATTTCATTTGAAAAAAAAACCAAAATGTGCTATTCTCATTTTTTATTTTTGTTTTCTTATCTGTTTTTTTTTTTTTTTGTCTTTTTCGTGACCGGCGCTCAGCCAGTGAGTGCACCAGGCCATTCCTATATAGGATCCGAACCCGCGGCAGGAGCGTCGCCGCGCTCCCAAGCGCTGCACTCTCCCGAGTGCACCACGGGCTCGGCCCTATTCTCATTTTTTAAAAATGTAAAAACCACAGCACTAGGTTTTAGAATACTGTTCAGTTTTTATTTTCTAGAGCTCTGAATATCAGATTCTACCTTATGAAATAACTCAGAATATGCTCATTTTTGAACATACCTCTCTTTATTTCTGAGCTATTGACCCCACACAGAATGTTAGGGCTTTCAACAATACGTGTTTTAAAAGTGCTTAGTGATAATGCCTCCCTGGTTCAGAAAGACTTTACAATGGTGTTCTTTGAGAAGTGCAGTCAGTGGTTGGTAGTTCACATTTGAGATGTTTCCACATGGGTTCCCTTCCTCAGTGAAGAACACGCTGTCTCATAAGAATGCTCTTAGAGCAGTCTTTTAATGCTGCAGCATTGGTTCAGGGATGGGACTGGGGTGGTGCCACATGGAGCACTCTTACGCTAAGAGGAAAATTGAGACAGGCGTGGCAGTAGTTTTGATTTTACGAAAGCCATGACCTCAGTCAGGAAGGGCTTGGGCTCAGTCAGGTCTGAGAGAAAATGAGTTTGGCTAAGTGGAAAATGGAGGCCCTGAGTCCTTGTCTACACTATTTGCCTGACCTCTAGATGAAACACGTACATCATTACTCTGTGAAATCCTGGGAAGTAATTTAACAGAGGCACTTAATTCTGAACCTCAGGCTGTGCAGTAAAAAGGGGAGGGAAAAAGCAAGGAAAGGAGGGGTGAGAAAAGGAATTCCACTATGACTCAGTACACCATAGAGGAGAGAACCCTGCACTAGGAACAAGGAAAACTGGGTTCTTTCCTGGATGCTGAGACCAAGTAGCTGTGCTATAACCATGTAACAGCAGCTCTACTCCCTGATCTGTCAAGTGTGATTTCCTGAGCATCAGACTTTGTGGAGCTGTGCCATCCACCCCCTCGTTGGTGTGCTTACCTATAGGCAAGCGCCAGACCCTGTCAAACCGTGACTAACCACCTGCTCAGCCTCGTCTCTCTGCGTTCCTTCATCCAACCACACAGAACTAATTGCCCCTCCTGCCCCTGTCTCTTTATACATGCCGCAATGCCTATCCCCATGTGGCAAGATTTCTCCCAGCTCCAATATTTTCACATTTGTAAAATGTTCTCTACCCACTTAAGCTGAGTGATGAAATGTGTTTTAAAAGCTTCACCTGGCAATTAGTGACAGTCACAGGGGTCTTGCTACTAGCGGCAGCATGTGAGATAAGAGAACTGTGGTCACCATCATTGTGTGCCCCCTACCCCCCAGGCCACCAGGTCAGGTTTGCATCTTGAAGATACTATTATTGAGGTTTCCCCTAAGTTCTTTCTTACTAGGTTTTAAGGAGGATCCAGCTTTGTCATTGAATCATTTCATGTGCCCCACCCTCTCTTAACTGAGCTATTACTTCTGCCTTTCCTGAGTTCTGTTTCTGACGTGAAAGGTAAGACTGAACTCTGTTGGTGTCAAGGCCAAATAGATGCACCTGCGAACACCACCCCTGGGAAGCAGAACTGATGCCACTCATGCAGACTCCAATTCAAAGCCTTATAAATAATGCAGCTTCCCCTGGCACATAGGTACCCTCGGGCCTAAGGACTGGGCACTGTGCCTTGGAAATCCAGGACCATAATCAGGATACCATTTTTATTAGCAGAAGGAAAAATGAAGCTATGATTTCTTTGTGCATCTTTTCTCACCTCTCAGTTATCCCCAACTGCATGGAAGTGGGTAGAATCCTATATGTTAATTGCACATTAAATGAATTTTGGTAGTAAAATTTAATGAATTTTTGCCTAGTAAAAGGAGAAGATAATGACTGACCCACACTGCTTGGTTGACATGTGGACATTCAATCCTGACCACTCCTAGTCACAATTTTCTTATCTATAACATAAGGATAACATCTTCAAAAAGCTCATGAAAGAATAGAATTGGAAGATAATAAGAGTCTTTTCTTGAACGTTTTGAAGTACCCTCATATTCATTGTTTATCCTGCCTTCTGGGGATCACATGAGGAAATCTGTGTTGTTTCTTTTTTTCTTTTACTTTTTTTTTTTTTTTTTTTTTTGGCAGCTGGCCAGTAGGAGGATCCAAACCCTTGACCTTGGTGTTAAAAGGTGGCACTCTAACCATCTGAGAACAGACCAGACCTAAGTTGAGGGTTTCTTAACTGTATTCAATAGATCCCTCGGGTACCATGGAAGTCCGTGGAAGACAGAACAGAGGGTACAGGGGAAGGCTGAGGGTGTGAGTCTTGGGCATCACCCCCCCTCTCTCAAGAACCCAGCAGCTCCACCAGATTCAGAAACATGGCAGAAGTTTTCAAAGTGTGACCTGAGGCTATTAGTTCTGTGGGCTCTTAGTAGGTGTTGCATTAAACCAGGCTTCTTTACTCAAACTGGTGAGAAAATAGAGGTTAAAATGCTAAAAAAAAGATTTTTTTACTGCAGGGCTTTTCAGAGCTTTTACTATGTTTGAATGTTTGTAGATTTGCAGGAGGAAAGAGACAATGTAAAGTCCTCCCACATTTATCTGAGTACAATAACCTCTTCTGAGAAGCATTTCATAGGACTAATATTCCTGAAAAACTTTGTTGCTAGGAGATAATAAAAGCCGGAACATAATGCAAAGCTAACTGTATCATATGCATGTTATAAATGATCAGAAAGTCTAGAGTATTGTCTAGAGTAGGGTTAGTGGAGAAAGAGACTGGTTCTTAAAGGACCCAGGGAATTTAGAAAGGTGGAGAGCAGAAGAGAAGCCATGAGCAAGTCAGAGGTGGTTGAGGGGAAAAAAAAGTAAGTAGGTAATATAGCAAATACCTGCTTAGCACTTATGCATCAGGCAGATGGGTCAATGCTTTACCTGCATTTTCTCATTTTATTTTCTTGACATAGGGGCTATCATCATCTCCATTTTATAGAGGAGAAGAGAGATTGGATAATCTGTTCAGAATCACACAGCTGCTAAGAAATAGAGGCAGCATTTAACTCTGGCCACCTGACCCCAGAATCTCTGCTCTTTATTACAAGGTTCTGCCCAGGGAGATAGCCAGGGTCCTAACTGGTAGATGTGAGTGGTGCCAGTTGGAAGTAATTCTGGGAATACTGAAAAGCACTGGATGACAGAGGATCTTGAGAATGAGATGGAGCTCAGACTCATTATGTGTAGGGTACTACATACAGTTGTGTATGCATGTAGTTGTATACTTGTGCAATGCACAAGGCACCCCATGGAGGGGGCAAGTAGGAACTACATCAATTCAGAAGAAGATGCACATTTTAAAAATGTGCATCAAAATGTCATAAGGGTCAGGAGTGGCCCTGATCAAGCTGAGTTAGAGAGAGCCTTTTAAATCCCTCCTCCACCTCTCCTCCAGTGAGCTCACATCACAGAAATTTGTCATGATGAGCTTAAAAGAGACATACATAAAAAAAAAAATAAAGTACTCACTGGCAAATAACATTGTCTGTGCTTCATTCGTTTTACTTACCTGCTATGGTAGAAATCACAGTGTTGACATTAATGGTATAGACAGCATCAGCCTGGGTCTACCAAGGGATGACATAGGAAAAGAAAATCCTAGAAAACCTATACCCATAGACTGACTACAGGGAAGAGAAGAGTTGTTCTACTTATGGATTTTTGATTATATTAATAGGTCAGCTGCATGCTCAACTTATTTGCTCATATTTTGCATTTAGAAAGAATCCAAACAACTCAGTTTGTCAGTATGTTTGTTTTGTTTTAACAAGAACAGCTAAAGAATGAGGCAATTTTTAGATCAGTGGTTTCCAAGCCAATTCAGGTGGTAGAACATCTGGTGTGTAATACAATACTGAGATATTTAGTTATTTTTTATATTTAACTCCATAATCTGTGTTACAGGAAAACTATGATTACTTTGTATGGAACAATATAAAATAACAATTGTGGACATCTATTATGTCCCCTAAAGAACAAGCTTCTGTAATTAAATGTCATTTAGAAGTTTCTCTATTATGTATCTGTTACTTATCACTATTCAAATAAAGTAGCATTAGATTTGATGTAGTGGATTCCTAATATTTAAAAAAACATGTGGCCTAAAATACGATTCTAACAATATTCAATTGGTATGATTTTGGAGGAGACCAGACATGTTTTAGCAGTGTAAGTTACATGTTTTCTCATGTGTACACTTTGAGAATCTTTGTTCTAGATATGTATATTTTCAAGAAGTGTTTCAAATCCATCCTATTAATAATGATAACATTTGTTAAGTGCTTAAGATGTGCTACATCTTTTATATAAATCATGCCGGAATCATAACAGACTATAAGGTAGGCACAGATCAGAAAACTGAGGCACAGAGAGGTCAAGTCACTTGTTTAGGACCCCATGACTCATTTGTAAGAGAGCTGTCCTTTAAATCACAGCCTCAGAGACCACACTTATAAAATCATGGCACTATTGGGTTCAACTCCATCTGCTGCCACCTGTGCATGCTGCCATTGTACTAAGTACCTGATCCCAGGAATGGAATATCAAATGGTTGAGTTCCAGGACGGGCATGATTACTGAGGCCTGTCAGCTGGGCACCTTATATTGTGCCTGTTCTCCTTGTGGGCACCACCCTGGTTACTAGAATGACTAAAAGTTCAGGACATTTGGGTAAGTTGCTTTGAAATATCTGTTTTCCATTCCTTGCCCTCTTTCCTTTGCTTTCCTTTTACTGTCCCACTCTGCTCTCATTGGAAGACCTTCTTACCTTCCCAATATTACCGTTCTTGTGTCCTATCTCTTCAGCATCACACTGAATCTTTGCTACTGCATTTGTGGCTACTGATGTCACGGTGTTACCATTTATATGTGAAGTACTTCAACTGTAATTCTCTAAGTGGGAATTTCCAGATCTGTTCCCACTTGAAACGGTAGAGCCAGAGATATCTGGAATCCTGAATTCATATGTCATTCCCACATCTCATTTGAGCTTGTTATTTACCTCTCTAAGCCTCACTTTGCTCCTCTGTACGATGGGGGTGGTTGCATTTAGCCTTCCAAATTATTAATAACATTAAAGGATATGATGTACATGTACCCTGGAATAATATATTCTCATAACTGAGAAGCTGTATTAATTGTAAATTATCTACAGTATATTCAGTATATTTCCTTCTCCAGTTCTATCAAAACTTTATCAATCACCCTGACTGGAAGGGATCATGCCATGTAGGTATGTGTCCACTCTTGCCCATTCTGTGTGGGGGGTAGTGCTGTGAAAAAAGGGATAAGACACCTCTCCCAAGCCATTAGGAAGATGCCTCTGAAAGCTTTCTGAGATAGGGTAACCTTCCCTTTCTGTTAAAATCCTTGGATTCAGCTTTCTATAACAATTCTCATTAGACATCAGATTTTTGAAAAAAAAAACAAACAGAAAAAAAACTTTTTTCTGTAGCCAGGAGTGGGAGAAGCAATGAGGCGAGGAATATTCACTAGCAGAATCCTAGAAGGTCCAGTGCACCTGCCCTTCCCAAAAATATTAAAGGAGGTGAAGAGGGTGGGAAGCCACCATACTTGGTATCAGACCATAGGTTCAAGTCACATGTATGCCAGAGACTCGTAAGGTTTCTCAACTTCTGCTCAGTTTCTTACCTGGTGAGACTGACAGCGTCACACCCATTCCACTAACTTATAAGGTTCCAAGGAGGAATAGAGAGCATCCACTTGCAAATGCTTTCTGAGCTGTAAAATTCTATAGAACTCTAATTGAACACTACGATCGATCTTGGGACTCTTATGACCTAGATCCACAGCTTTATGTCAAGTCCTGGCTTCTCTTCTTGTTGCCCCAAGGACAAATGGGAAATCAGGGTCGTGGCTTCTTATTTTGACATACTGTATGGTCTGGAAACAAAGCTTATGTACTTTTGAAGATACCTCTCTGGAAGAAGCGTGGCGCAGACTAGGCGGTTTAGAAAGCACAGTTGTTATTTATGTTCCCTTATCTCTCCCGCAGTCACCCCACTGAGCTTTTAAGGAGGGTTGGGGAGGGAGAACTGAACCCCTGTGGTGAAAAGTAATGAGTTTCCCTGGCTTTTGCATGAACCAGCTCTTTGGAAATCTAACCTTCTCCCCAGGCACTTCCTACTAATTAAGAGGAGGGTGGCTGTGTTGGTAGATCGCTGCTGAAGCGGTTCTCCAGTTCTTTCCATCACTTGTGCATCAACTTCTCTTTTTCTTCTTGACTCTCGGCATATTCATGCATGGGAGGAGCCGAGGAGACTATGGACCCAGATTCACAGAAAGGGCAGTATAGCCAAAGGACTCAGTTTCCCTCCCTGGTTAGGTGAAGAGTCTGCCTCCAGATGGCCTTGGTTTGAATCCCAGCTCTGCCACTGTCTATTTATCCTCTTTAATACTCAACTTTAGAACCTGCAGAGCAGACTCTCTGTGGGGCTGTTTCTAGTACCTCATGAGATAACTTATGTAAATTACATAATGCTTGGTACAAAACTGCTTCTCAGTAACTGGCCTCTGGGATATTTTAATCAGCCCCTTATTTAGTAAACAATTATTGACCATCAACTTTGTACAGGATAAGGTATTAGTGTGGAGAATCCTCCAGAAAATATTACAGACTTTCAGGGACACTAAAATACCAGAGGGAACCACCTCTGTTAAAAACACAACAAAGCAAAAGACAGGTATACAAGCTACAGCTTTGGGGAAGACTTCTTGGGTCGGGTGGAAGACATCTACCATCTTGCATAGGGGTAGAATTCATAGAGCTGGATGGAAAAGGAGGCACGTAGAATCACATGATCAAAAGCTTATCCCAGTATGTGGCCAAGACACTGTGGTAACTGTGTTTCCCTGCAGGATCTGCAGTAAATCTGATTAACAGAAAAGGAGATTTTGAGGTTCTCCCCACACCCTTAGCTCTGCACCTGGGCCCTCAGTGTGATATTTTTCACTTCGAGAACTGCAGCCTGCTGTTTTTCTCTCTCCCAACATCATTCTAAAGCACAGCCTTCCAAATGCCATTCCTCTTTGGAAGCCAATATATTTTTTACAGTTGGAGTTAGCTGCAGTGTCTTTCACAGCTCGCAAGTCATTGGGAAGATTTGATGTTCATTCTGCTAAAATATTGCTGCCTGAAGACTCAACTGTGAAATGCAGCTGTCTTATGTGTTGGTTGGCACAGAGCAATACTTCCAACACATACAGGCATGCACACATGCACACGATCACATGCACATGGACACATATACGCAGGATGTAAACGAAAAAATAAAAACAATGCCTGTTTATTATGTGAGGAGATTCTGCCCAGTCCTAGGTATCATTCGTCCTGAGCAACTTTAGGGATACTGTGGCCAATAAGGATCTGGACTCTTCATAGCTGTGGGGTGTGTGTGTGTGTGTGTGTGTGTGTGTGTGTGTGTGTGAGAGAGAGAGAGAGAGAGAGAGAGAGAGAGAGAGAGAGAGGAGAGAGAGAGAGGCAGACAGAGACAGAGAGAATACATCCTCATCTAAGATTATTTGCAGTCTAACTTCCTAAGCCATGTTTTCTACACTGGGTAGTTAGAAACTCTTTGTAAAAGAGATTGTTTATAGAGGACAGACTTTGGAAACAGACAATTCTAGGTTCAGATGTCGGCTTAGTCACCTTACAATTTACATGAACCTGGGCAAATTGCTTAGGCTCATCAAGGTACACACCCTTGTCTGTAAAAATGCTACCTACTTCCAAGAACCTTTGTTAGCATTACATATGATCATGTAAATAAAATATTCTTGGCACAATTCTGACAGACGTTGAAAAATACTAGCTCCAAAGCCCTTGTGTTCTTCTGTCTGTGGAGGTTTGTGTAAGCAGGGCTGTGAAATTCTTCTCACACATGCCCTCTTAGAATGCCATGGAGTTTCCTGATTTGAGTCTGACTTATGGCTCCTGGGATATCTCTTAGGAAACTGAGGTAGAACGCAAGGTCACCTCTCAAGCTGCCCTCATCACCTAACCTGTAGGCTAGTTACATTAGTGATTTTAACAAATATGATAATTCTTAAAGATTTTTAAATTGTTACAGATGTTTTGGATGCAGTCTTATAAAGAAAAGTCTTCAGTCTTCGTTGTGAGTATGCCCTCTTGGAAGAATAGTGACATGTGTTTTTTCAACTGTTTCAAGAATCATTTCTCTTACCCAAAATTCATAAAGAAATTGAAGAATATCAAAATCTCTGTAAAACTTGAGGCTCTCTGTGTACGGATTTTCAAGTGTAGGATCAATGACTTCATTGAGGTGAAGACTTAAGTGGAATGTTACTACTGTTATTAGTAACATTGCTATCAACTGATTGCTGGGTCAGGAGTGGAATGTACTGCCTGTCATGGGGGGAAACTTCCGATTCTAAGCAGAAGAGGCACACCTCTTACAGGTTTATTTCTACACCCCTCAGGAGGAAGGAATCTGTGCTTATTATTATTTTAAAAACCTGGAATCCTTACTAAATTTAATGCGTTACAGAAACCATCGCATCATGGCTAATACTGAGAAAATATGATTTATATTTTCAACCAAAGACAGCATCAGACAATGCTATACTTGCAAGATGTTTTGGCTGTGTTATTCATTTTCAAACAAAATCTTTGGCAGAACCCACGACATGTAGATATATTGTAGATAATGAAGAGTTGCTCTTGTTGAAGTTGGAGGCTTGGATTGCACCTGCTTGGCCTCTTTTTTGCTGCCTGCACCCTCTGCCTTTATCCATGTCTGAGTCACCACCTCAGAATGCTAGAGCTACGCAGTACACAGTAGGGAAACTACTGGTATAGTACAAAGAAAAACAACTACAAAAAAGAACATCTGAGTTCTAGTTTTGAGTTTTAATCCCTCTCATGATCTCCATAAACAATCAGAAGCACTAACAAGCAGACTTATTCAAAACATGAGTATAGCACTCTTTACTGAATATTTAGGGAAAGAGAAAAGAGGGGTTACATTGCAACAATACAGATATCTTCTAATTGAACATTAAGCATTCCCATTCTTTAAATGTTCTTCAGCCACCCCAAAACTAGCAGGTGTCCATTGGCTATTTCCCACACATAATGCTAAACTTACACCTACCTGTTTTCTCCATATTTCTTCCTCAATTGTTCAAATGTAAAATGAAAACCTCTGCTGTGCCTCCTGCAGAGCCATTTTGGTGGCCTTGGCTCTGGATACATTCCTTGTCTGCCCCATGTTACTTATCTAGGCATTTCACCAAGCAAAAACAGTCCATCCCTAAGTAGAATGTGGGGTGGTGGGTCAAGCACGTTCTCCCACATTATGTTTATATGTTGACCAGACACTGCGGTCCAGCATCCCATTTTCTCATGAAAGTCAATGTCCAATGTGAACAGGAATTTCATGTATAAGTTTCACCTGTAGAAATTAATTCTCTCTGCTGGCTCCTTCTAATGTGGCATCTGATTCATAGCTCGCTATGTAGCAGATCTGGGAAAGCTCCTAGGTGCTTGTCCAGTGCAGTCTCTGTGTTTCCAGAAGAGAAAAACCCTGAAGCTTAGTGAGGAGAATTGACCTGCTGAAAACCCAATTAGGATTTAAGATGTAGGACTAGAACCTATGTCCTAAAATTTATTTATTTATTTTTACCCCTGAAGAGAGCAATTGTTACCAAATCCAAGTCCACATGCCTGCCCCGTACAAAAACCCTGGCTTGGCTGGCCAAAATCTGTTACCCCAGGGTGTTCAGCTCCTGACTTAGGCTCACCAAAATCTTGTTGCTGAACCCAAGTCCAACTGCCTGCCCCAAACAAAAACAAATGACCCAAAAGTCAAATGTCGGTGGAACAGGAAGTCAGTTTTTATTCAGAAATACCGGTGACTTGAGGAGAGATGTTAGGCAAACCCATCTCTCCAGTAAACCTGAAGGGGATGGCCAGACTAAAGCCATCTCTAAGACTCAGGTTTACTGAGGGGTTTTTAAGAAGAGAATGGAATATGGGAAGTGAAAAGCAGGAGGGAGGGAGACATACAAAGGGCAGGTGCAAATTCTCACCAAGGCTTCTTCTGGTTTCTGTTTTCACCCTTGATGTTTTCTTAAGGTCCTGTAGGATTTGGATTTGCTTCAGGGTGGAATCAGCACAGCTTTGTTGACGTCCTCCTCGGTTTCTCAGGGTCTGCAGCTTCAGGTTGTCTGGAGAACAACTTTACATGTATGTAAATAATGTCATTTTGCCCCCAAACCAAGGTTCAAAATATCAAATAACCATGGGAAAAGAGGGTACTCAGAGAAATGCAGGCTAAGAAAAAAGCCTGTTCAGTGTGAGGTCCCTCCCAACATGGCTTCAGTTCTGCTCACTCCAATAATATCAATATCTATCAGGTTATATATCTCTAAATCACTAGGTACCATTACTTTTATTAAATACAGTTCATTGCTCATTGGTTAGTACTTTTAGTAAATTACTGTACTCTTTATTTCTATCAATATTTAATTCTTTTAACGATCCCTATTTCTGTAGTGGTTCCTGAAATGGGATATGAAAAGTAGTGCAAGGAGAAGCTGTGGGAGGAGGGGAGGTAGGCGGGTGCTTTTCTTCCTGGCGTGGTGAAGGGCACGGTTCCGGGGGGCGATGTGGACGAGGGAAGAGAAGAGGTCTCATAAAAGTGTTTCATCCTGTGATCTCTTCGGTTTTTTTAAAGCTTTCCTCATCTCTTGAGGCATGTGTTTCCTATAATAAAGCCTTATGCTTATGTAACTCTTGATGCTTTTCAAAGTGCTGTCATACATTATATCATTTGATCCTCACCAAAGACCTTGAGCCATAGTGAATACACCAAGCTGTTAGTCACCTTAAAAGACCCCATGCCAGCTGGCCAGCCCACTTTCCCCAGTGACAGCCAGACTCTGTCCTGCATGTTCTTTCAAACTTCAACAATACACAGATACAAAGACACAAGCTGGTGCTCTTTCTCTTTCCTCTCTCTCCCCCACCTTTTCCCTCTCCTTCTATCTCACAAATATTGGTCAGAAGAAGAATTTGCAGACTCTACCTGACATCAGAGTTTCTGAAAATAGATGCACTAAAGGGGATGATATCTCTGGAATTGCTCTATACTAAACATCAAATTATTCAGCCTATATGGACCTTCTCTTTATGCTGAGAATCTCTTTCCTTTAATCCCCTTAAAACAAGAAAGGTTGCAATAGTTAAAAGAGGAATCTGGGGATTCCATGGTATGAGGTGGTCAAAAGTATTTCTAGGAATGACTTTTCTACTACTCTCAACCAAACTGGACCAAAACTTATTTAAGAAATCAGTCAGCTATTCAATCATGTGGGATGTGGGGTGCATATTTAATTTTTATAAGCAGTCGTGTAATGGATGGACACTAACGACATGCTTTCTGGCTGGTTTATAACAAATAATGCATTTATTTTCTCATTCTCACAGCTTTTTAATGCCTGAATTTCCTTCCATATGTGTTCTGGAAGAAGCTTTATTTGGTGCTGCCCTGATAATCACATAATCTTTTTTTTTTTTTTTTTTTTTTTGGCCTGCTCGTGTACCTGTTCTCTTTGCATTTGAAATTAAACCAGCCCAACGCTGTCATTGAAAGAGAAAGAGCTCTGGCTTTAATTACTCTCAGTAATAGATATGACAATAAGCAGGGCTCATTCACAGCCATTACATGAAGCAATGGAGCCATCAGATTGCTGATCCTGTCACCATGAAAGCTGTCGCCCTGAAGCACTCTCGTATGGAACACTTACTGTCTTCAATTACATCTGTTTCTCCATCATCCGTAGTTGAGGGGAGGAGGGAAAGAGGAGAGTGTGACCCAGTGGAATCCAGGGAATGTGGTGTAGTCAAAAGGATAAGGCATGTGGAATCGGGAGACTTGGATTTGCTTTCTAGCTCTCCCCTTCACTGGTTAGGTGATGTTGGACAATTACCTTTTCTTTCTCAATATTCGTATCTATAAAGCAGAGGTGATGAACCATGTCCTGCCTAAATGAGCAGTTTTTGTAAACACTCAGGTACTGCAGGATTGAAGATCATTAGGCTTCCCCACTTTGTCATTCAAATTGCTTCCTTGGCTGAGTGGAAATAGGTATTCGATTTGGGTTCCATCTAATTTTCATACCCACTTTTTAACAGCGTCCAGTGGCCAAAAAGGAAATGTAAGGAGGAAGGAGAGCAGCAAAAGGAAAGACTAATCCACAGACTTGGTAATCAGCGTCTGTGTTTCAATGGACGACTTCACATTGAGAAAATCCAAGGCCGGCCCCCCTCAGCAATGCAGAGTCGTGTCAGCACCCGGAAGCCGCTGGAATAGCAACCGAACTGGGAATTTCTCCCACTGTACCCCTTCCCTGATTTTTTTTTTTTTTTTTTAATAAAAAGAGGATCTTGTTAAAAAAGAAAATCTGAACATTTAGTGATGTAGGAAGTGTTCTACAGTGTATGTAGGAGCATATTTTGCATTCAATTTTAAAGAAATCGCTACTTTATTCATTGACCCTTTGGGGGCCACTCGTAAGTACTGTGTACTGGGCTTGGTCCTGAGATAGCAAGGCTTTCTTGTTACACTGTGGAACCTAAGGCAGAGAGCTGGCTTCGGAAGGCAGAGTGACAGTGCTGCGGGTCATCCCTGCCTGTTGCTGTGGTGCTCAGATGTAAAGAGGCGTGGGTCGGTCGTGAGCCCCTTGGCTGGGGAGAAGAGGAATATTCTAAGCCTGCCAAGTGAGTCAGTGGGAAAGTGGAAGAATGTAGGGCAAAGTATCAGGGAATGAAGCTGCTTTCCTCGATGTGGACATTATTTTAATTAATGGCACTTTAAGAGACATTGTTAACTATTTGAACAAACCACTTCTGAAAGGTGAGCTGGCTTTTTAATCATGGAGAATAAGTATATATTTATTATATTTACAAGGTGATCTTTGCTAGTGGTTGACCTAGGGGATCAGGGAATTAGGAAGGTCTCTGTCTTTTGATAGAAATTAACCTGAAGTAATAACTAACTCCTTTTATGTGTTTACCAGGAACTTTTTGTCTCTTGGTTGGTTTGTTTTTTATTGATTGGTGTTTAATAGAGGGCCTAGTGAGACATTTGTAGCTAAATTTGTTAGGAGCCACTTCCAATTAAAGTTCATTTGTAATGAAGATAAATGATAACCTGAGTTAATAGGAAAGCAGTATTCAATGTTACCTTAAAAATGATTTACACAGAACCATTTAGGAGACTTTCTAGTGCATAAATTAAAGTGAACTATGATTAAATCTCAAACTACCAAAGTCTCTCACTTAATTTGATATGCAGGGTGAAATATCATTATAAGTAACAGGATCCTGATCCTATTTGAAAATGACTTCCTCTGAAACTCTACAGGGCACTTCCTTGGGCCAACCAGGAAAGAACCAGGGGCTTACTGCTGGAGTTTCTATCCTTTATTAAGTTCTTCTTTCAGCCCCCAAAATGCACAATTCCCTTTCCCAGTGGGTAAACCCCCTTCTAGAGTGTAAAATCAGTTGAGGGTGAGTGGGTTTAATGAGATTCTGTCTCTGACCATATTGTAGCCTCACCATCTAAAATAGCGCATGGCCCTATTAGGCAGTAGTAGGTATGCAACTGATATTAGCGGTATGAAAGAGAATAGAGTGTGTGAGCGTAATAAATGAATAAAAGAATGAATGAATTGTCCTCCCTGTATATATTAACTTACCTCTGTAAATCAACTGGGGTGGCTTTAAAAATTACTGATGCATGGATCCTACCCCCAGACATACTTACTCAATTGGTCTTGGGTTTAGCCCAAGGATTGAGATGTTTAAATCTTCCCAGGTGGTTCTTATCTGCAGGTGTAGGTGGAGTCCACATGGCAGCTCTGTCTCAGAAGGCCTGGGGCCTCTGTTCTGCTCAGTTTCATCATAGATACTGCCCTTCCACTGGGCCCCAACCCTGATGATCCTGGTAAGAAATTTCAGTTCTGATTTAAATTTTTATTCCTCCCCGTCATAATAGGGCCAAGAGGTCATTTCATCTACATTGTGAAATAATGCTGCCTACTATGAGATATTCCACAAATCACTAACCTATGTGAACCTCAGAATTTGGATCTGAAAAATGGATGTAATAATCTTTTCCTTGCCTACCTCACCATGTTTTTGTGAAGTTCAATTAAGATAATAGATACAAAAATGTTTCTGAAATCATAAAGTATTACAAGATGAAAGCAATCATTATTGTTGATAATAGAAAAGCATAAATATTTTATAATGTGTAATTTTAAGGGCATAGAATTTGAAAGTACTAGAATTTGAAAGTACCAGAATTTGAATGTTATAAAATTTTGTTTTATAAAATAAGGGATATGTCCCAGCTCAGTTATCTACTATTTATAGTACATATGACTACTTAAATTCTTTGAACTTCAATTTTAAGGACACCTCCTGTCTCAGAAAGCTGTGAGAATAGGATCAGTGCACGAGTGAGAAAGGTACTTGGTGAGCTACAAAACACTCATATAAATGTTTGTTGTGGTGGTGGTGGTCATGCTCATATATCCTGGAGCTGGCTCTCATTAGCTCAGACAGTTGAGTGTGTGCATTTCTTCCTGAATCCTAATTCAGTAACTTGAAATTGACCTTGGTGGGAGTAGTTACACCATGGAACTCAGCAAATGGTACAAATCAGGGTCTTTTTTTTTTTTGAGCTCTATTTTACCAGCATACCACTACCAATATCTAAAGATATCTATCTTTCTAAGACTGAAAATGTAGGTACTTGGTTAATACTGGGTGATTCAAATAATTTAAGATAAGGCATGATTGAAACCAATAACATAGCAATGGTTGAGATATAACTTGCATTACCAAGTATGTGTTTATTAAGAAGAAATTGTATCTATCTAGAAAACCTAAATTGAAAACAAATGAACAGCAAGCCAAAACCTCACTCTTTTTCTCCTACCTGCTCAGGCACCAAGAAAGCACAAACACTTGCTAATCCTAAAAGTGAGGATCACCTAGCTAAGTCATTTCACTGGAGCCAACCAGTTAATTTGAATGTTTATCCAAAATGAGATTTTTAAAAATCTCTTCTGCCCTAAGGAAGTTCTTATTTTCTTGGCAGGCCATTTCTTTTTGTTCGTGGCTGACTGATTGCGGTCTTTGTCACCATCACCCTGATGACAATTGGGCATCTCTTGCCCCTCAGAAGCAGCCCACAGATTCCTAAAGAAGCGCCCTTGTCATCAACAAGTAGGATAGCACATCCTAAAGAAGCTGAACCAAGGCTGTTCTGCACTTCTGTTCTCTCTCCCTTGTTCTGATCTAAGTGATGTATCTAATTGGGTCAAAACACAGGAAATTTCATGGACTAACTGTAGTTTCTGTAAGATCAGACATTTAACCCCCTGTAGTTCTGTGCCTTTTTATCCTCTAAAGCATTCACTATTTCCTCAAAATTTAGTTGTTGCAAGTAGATCATTTGGTCATGGGTCATGGACTGTTACAAAAGGAAGTTAAAAAAAGATAGAGGCACTGCTCTCCATGGTAGAAATTAGCCAGGTGCGCCATTATGTAAAAAGCTCAAACTAGAGAGCACAGTCATTAAAATAACAATGAAATGATAGCTTATGCAACACTTTGCAAATATGATATTTTCATTTTTAGTATTGTACAAACCAAGCACATCAAGCAGCAACATTTAGTAGTTTGCAAAAGGCCAGGGAAAAATGAATGAGGACACCGGAATGGAGTCCTTCTCCTGCTATGCCAATCATAGGCCTATTGTGCATGGGTGGGGACGTGGGGGTTGCTGTCTGTGGAGCTGGCTGGATGACTTGTATCTCTCAGGATGTTACAGGTCAGCAACATTCACAGTGTGCGATATAGAAAGGAAAAGGAGAGTTAAAAAAAAAATTCTGTTCATTGGCATGGAGTGTTGAATATAAAGTTCTCATTTTTGAAAGTCCCAAAATGAGTTTCAATGCATTCAGAAATGATCAGATATTAAGGACCAGAATCATGATTCTCAAGCTCATAGCAGATTTATTTTTAAGTGATTTCCAATATAATACTTAAGTACTTGACAGTGAGTGATGTAAACCATTCTAATGATTAAACTATTCTTCTATGCTATGCAGGGAACCTCTTTTTAGATATTAAAATAGAAATAATTTATAAATAAAACGTTTCTTGAGTTTCCATCTTTCTATTTCTAAATTTCAACTTGCTCATTTCCACTCTGGATTCAGCATGCCCACCCTAACTATGTGGATTAATCTGCTACAATTGGAAGAAAAGGTATTGGAAAGCATGAACACAGAGTTTGCATTAGTCTGACTTTCATTTTGACTTTCTATTTGCCTTGGTATCCTGTGGAGCAGCCAAAGTGCGACAACCTTCCCTATGTCACCCAAGACACTAAAATCCACTTTCCTTTGGTCAAAAGTTTTGGAGTAACTAATCTCCTATCCTTATTAAGAAAATGTATTCATTATACAAGAGCTTTTATGTGGGACTGGAATCACTTGCTCAATTACCTCTGACTACATTCTCTGCAGATGCTTGGTAGGATGGTAAGTGGTGTGCAGAGGGATATAGTCCTAAGATTGGGAGTCTTATTAAACTCCTTCCTCAAAGACTGCCACATTCCACAGTCCAATGGCTGGTAATGGAAATGAAAGTTTATAGTTGCATAGCCTATTATTATTTTACTTTTTAATTGACAAACAAAGTATATATTTATGGTCTACAGCACAATATTGTGATATATGTATATGCTGTAGAATGACTAAATCAAACTAATAGCATATGCATTACCTCTAATGCCCCAACACTGGGAATATTTAAAATCTACTGTCAGCAATTTTCCAGTATGCAATACATTGATATTAACTATAGTCACCATGTTGTACAATAGATCTCCTGAATTTATTTCTCCTAACTAAACTTTTGTATCCTTTGAATGGTCACATAATCTAAATAACTAAATTATAGAATGTGTGCCATACATCCACAAAAAAATTATTTACTTTACATTAAAATAATAAATTACGTATTCAAATTTGAGGGCATTACTGTATAGTTCACTACAGTGAACAAAATATTCCTCACCTTTATTTCTAGAAGACAGTCTACAACTTTTTCCCTCCAGATCTGCCTCCTATATCCTTTATCCTGTGAAATTAAAACTCGCCAAACAGCATGAAAAAGTGTGAATTTTCAAAGTGTAAGTGTAAAGAAACCTATAGCTGTGGTGTTAGAACTGCTGGTCATTGAAAGGTAACCCTGTGGATCTATACGGCAGTACTGACACGGTGTTGGTGTCCATTCTTTTCTTTAGTCAGCATTTATTTGTTGAGCACCTGTTATATGGCTGGCATGGAATTAAACCCTGCAGATACAAGGCTGAGTAAAACAGGTCTGGTTCTTTCCTCATGGGTCTGATTGTCAAGTGAGGAAGCAGCCATCATTCACATAACCTCACATATCCATTTGTAATGGGAGCAAGTCCTGTGAAAGAAATTAAAGGGCAATTATTCAAGCACAAACCAGAGTGGGGACAGATTTCAGCTGAGATCTGAAGGAAAAAAATAAAAAACTTGCTGAAGGGAAATGGGGAAGGAAATGGGAGAAAGAAATCCTGGGTGAGGGCACAACATAAGGGTGAGTATGTGCATTCTTGGAAACAGAAGAATGGTAGTGTGACTGGAATACAGACAGGAAGCAAAAGAGACAGGCAAGGTCCACATATTACCCATATTTGAAGGCCTTGTAAAAGATCTTGGTTTTTAACCTGATAACAAAGCCTTGAAGAACTGAGAGCTGTATCATTCAGATCTGGGTTCCATCGGGGGCCTTAAGGAGCCTGTGAACCCTCTGAAATGGAAAGACAAGTTTGGAGTCTTGCTAATGACCCAGTGCCACTAGATTCCACCGATAGGTAGCCATCAAAGGCAATGGCAGGCTTTGTCCTTGCTCCAAATAACTATATGATAGAAAATATGGCATCAATGGGCATCTTTTCGGTAGAAGTGGTCTAAAACTTTCACTGGATCCTCAAAAATGGTCTATGACTCAGAAAAAATTTGAAAAATGAACTGGCCACTCTTTTCCAAATGTAATATGGTTTGACATTTTTTTAATCTCCTATCTTTCCTTTTTCTTCTTGTTTTTATGGTAAAATGTTACTATTTCTAATATGAAAGTGAGCATTAGTAATCACTAATGGCTTTACTTAGAAAATTGTTGTTCATTTTTATTAGAGTTTATGAATTTACTGAGCGCCCAGAATATTCTGAGTTCTGTTCTACAAAGTGTGTGTATATGTGACTATGATTTCTGTAATAATTTAACTGAAGGTTCTACTGGCCAAGGGGCCAGTGATTCAGACTCTGTTCCTTTCAATGCTCCCAGCAGCCCATCTTTTTCTGTTCTCTGAGCCACCAAACTGTCCTCAGTTTCTAATGCTAAAATTTCATTCCTGTGTAGCTCCATACCACAATGTCATCTTGAAAGCCATTTTCTAAGTTGTGCTATTCATAGCCAACATTAGGACTGAAAGAGCGATTAGGATAATGCTCTTCCTCTCTCTCTCTCTCTCTCTCTCTCATTACATTTCCAAATTACTTCAGACTTTGTGTGGGATTTTTTTTTTTTTTTTGCACGTAAAATACTTACTAAGAACATATGATCAGTTACACAGTAACTCTTTTTGATTATGGCAACAGTTCTGTGCAAACTGCTCTACCAAGAAATCCAGGGCGTACGATCCACTCCCTCAGCAATGTGTATTGATCTCCTACTATGTGTCAGATGTTGGGGATACACATGATAGATCATAGTTCCTGCTCCAAGAGATCTTAATTGGATACATTTTGCAAATAATTAAAATAAAATGTGTTGGTTGCTGTCATAGATATATATAATTTAGCTCAATTAATATTTAGTGATTGTGAAAAGGTGTCTGGGGAAGGTCTCAGTGAAGAGATGCATTGAGTAAAGATGTGAAGGAGGTGATGGGCAAGGCATGAGGAAGAGCATTCATGCAGAAGGAGAGAAGCAAGTGGAAGACCTCGAGTGAAGAATATCCAGGTGTTTTTACAGAATCACAGGGAGGCCATGGTGGCCGTACTGTCTGAGTGAAGAGAGAAATGAAATGGGATGGATTCAAAAAGCTTGAGGTGATGGATATGCTAAATACCCCAATATGATCATTGCACACTGTGTAAACATACCCCACATTGCTCTCCACAAATATATACAATTATCATTTTTAAAAAAGGAGGGATTTAGTTGCAAGTGAAGGAAATGAATAATGAAGATTCACTGACTTAAATATTCTTAGATGGAAAGTGGGGTGACAGGCAAAGACAAAATCTTTCTGTGTTCTAGAGATCCGACTTAACCTTTCAGATTTCTGAAAACATGTATTTATTTGTACCACTGGTCAGTTTTGCCTGACCCATAGTCCTCTGCTTACTGGCTGTGGAGAGAGTTCTGGTCAACAGAGATACCTGCAGCTAAACAGTTGATACTTTCCACTGTGGACGAATCAGACAGAAATGAGTCATTTTTTAAATTACAGAGGTGGGCACCACTTTACTTAGTAACTGTCCTTTTGAAAATCAGCTTTACTGTTTTCCATTTGAGTTGTAATCATGAAACTGTAATTTCTGGGGATCGCCTTATTTGTCCTCTAACCTGACTCTCATTTTATAGATGAAGAAACTGAGGTACAAAGTGTAAATGAAATGCTATTATGAATGCATCTATTTACTATTTAAAATGCTATTCTGATGAAAATTCTTTTGCAAGATACACTTTCTTAATTCACGGGTTCAGAAATGTTTGTCCAAAACGTTTATGAATTTCGAGCTGTGTATTTGAAACTACTCTGGCATCTGGGGCCAAGGCCACAAGTAAGGCAGATTTAATCCCTACTTAACATTCACATTGTGCTGTGCGGTGAGGTGGGGGGAGGGGCTGGGGGCAGTAGGTTCAGACAACAAATCAGTTAATTAATAAATTAACAAAATAATTCCAGATAAATCTTAGGGATATAAAGACAATAAAAGCACAATTACTAGTTAGAAGGTGCTGGAAGTGTGGGTGGGACTACTGTACAGTAGGTGGTCAGGCACTGCTGCTTTGAGGAGGTGAACTTCGAGCTGAGACCAGTTGTTACCTGCAGAGGTCAGGCAAGTGGAGAGCATGAGGCAGGTTTTCCGGGCGGGGCATATAGCCGATGCAAAGGCCTGAGCTTGGTGTGTTCAAAGCACAGGCAGAAAACCATGTGGTTGGAACATAATGGATGTGGAGGTGTGGAAGAAGGGGGTGGAGAGGAGCATGGTGGTCAGCTCACATGGAGCCTTCTCCAGACTGTCATTAGAGTCTGTTTTTATTCTTCCATGGAGAAAATGTCACAAAACTTTCAAAATAGAAATGATGGGATCAGGTTTAATTTTTAAGGTGATCGTGTAACTTCTGTGTGGAGAATGGACTGTGTTGGGATAAAAGAGGACATGAAGAGACCAGATAGGAAGCATTTTTGCCAGCTCCGGCCAGACAGAGTGGGGGTTTGGACTTGGATAGAAGTGGAGAGGCGAGAACAGATTGGATTCTCACCTATCTTTGAGTCACATTAGCCTTATAAGTCAATAGGAAGAAAAATAGAAAAAGAAATATAGATTTTTTTAGTAACCTCATGTAAGATGGTATGAGGCTCAGAAGATGATGTGTGGCTTTTCCCAACACAGAATAAAACTATATATTGAAAAGCTCAGACTTCCAAATTGGTTACTGAAATGAGCCTGAAGTGGAATGGCTTCCACCATTAAAGCTTAGGCGACCCTCTTCTGCCTTCCCTCTAGCTCTGGCACCAAGCTGCTCTTTTTTTTCTCTCCCTCATTCTATATGCCTTTTTGCCAACTTGTATACATCTTTGGTTATCACCAAGGATTGCTTTCCCAGCAAACCTGCATGCCAAGTGGAACATAATGTCTCCGAGCTCTTTTTTGAGATCATCACTGGGAGAAGTCACCGCTACACAAACTTTAAACATGGAGACCTTTTAGAGCACTGATAAATTTTTCTAAGTTTTCATATTCCTAATTCTT
Source organism: Cynocephalus volans (assembly GCF_027409185.1). Taxonomy (NCBI): domain Eukaryota; kingdom Metazoa; phylum Chordata; class Mammalia; order Dermoptera; family Cynocephalidae; genus Cynocephalus; species Cynocephalus volans. The sequence continues at coordinate 76,596,305 of NC_084473.1, forward strand.
TGTGAATTGGTCTTAATTTTTTCTGATTCATTTTCAGAAGCAGTTCTGGCTATGGGAGGCAGAATGATGGCCCCTCAAAAATGCTCGCATCCTAATAGGTGATACCCGTGAGTATATTACATTCAGGGCCAGTTAAGGTTACAGACAGAATTATGGTCACTAATTAGCTGACCTTAAAACAAGTACATTTTCCTGGATTATTGGGGTGGGCACAATGTAATCAGGTCTTTTAGGGCCGGCCCCATGGCACACTCGGGAGAGTGCAGCACTTGGGAGTGTGGGGGCGCTCCCGCCGCGGGTTCAGATCCTATATAGGAATGGCCGGTGCGCTCACTGGCTGAACGCGGTGCGGGTGACAGCACGCCAAGGGTTGCGATCCCCTTACCGGTCACAAAAAGACAAAAAAAAAAAAAAAAAAGAAAGGTCTTTCAAATGTGGAAGAAGGAAGCAGAAAGATAAAGTAAGAAAAAAAGAAAAAAAATAGAAAAACAGACCTGTGAAGAACTGGCTTTAAAGATGTAGGAAAGGGGCTAAGGGCCAAGGAATACAGGTGGCCTCTAGAACTGCAGAAAACAAGGAAACAGATTTCTTCCTAAAGCTTCCAGAAGGAAAGCAGTCCTGCCAACACGACCTTTATTTTAGCCTGGTGAGAACCATTTTGAAATTCTGACCTACAGAACTGTAGAATAATAATTGTTTTAAGTCACCAAATTTTTGGTAATTTGTTACAGCAGCAATAGGAAATGAGTACACATGCATTCTGTTATTCTATAAAGAAGTGATCTTTGAGCTGAGACCAGGCAAGTATTGCTAATGGAAAAAACTTATCTAGTCTCCCAAATTTATCCTTTGATGTCTATTATAATGGATACTATGACAACTACTGCTACTACAATTGCTACTGCTGCATTTGAGCATTGACCAAGCAACTTGCACTGTTTTAAACACTTATCTGCCCTTGTCATCCTTATTTTCAAAATAAGAAACTGAGGCAAAATAACCATCTAGGCTGGGATTCTGGCCCAAGGAGTGTGACTCCAGCTTTTAAATGGACAGCTTACTTCTTCCTCCATTACAGTCTCACTTGCCATCACCTTACAGGTAAAGGGAGGGTGGAAAGAAAGGCTTGAACTAATGTGTTTGCATGAGTTCACTAGCCTCAATTATAAATTTACATCTCTGGAGACCTTGCCCTGACTCCCTTCTCAGGGGTCTCTTAGCTCCACGACAGAAAGAGAACCTTAGGGCATTTCTTTGGAGTAAAAAGAAGTTAATTAACACTCATGAACAAAGGTCTAGTGTAGGTGCACTTTTCTTGATGAAGGGCTGACTGAGTTGCCAAAGTTAATGGGAGGCAAAAAAAAATAGGAAGAAAAAAAAATGATGACAGGACAGCCTGGCTTTTTTTTTTTTTTTTTTTTTTTTTTTGACAATTTCAATTCACAAACTAAGATTTGTTAAGAATCTACTAAGTGTCTTACCTTGGCTACATCTGCATTGGGACAGGGAGGAGGTGAGATTCTAAGTTCAAGAGTACATCATCATCTCTACTTTGTTCTTAGAACAGTGTTGCACATGTACCGTGAAACATAAAAACCAAAAGCACACAGCAAATGTTGAAAGAAAGAGCAGTGTTAACAATGAAGTACTTCAGGAATGTAGATTTCTCTAAACATAAACACCGTAGCCACAGGCTCACTTAACAAAAATATCCAAGACACAAAGCAAAAAGGACATGAGCCAGATAATGTTACCATGGTGTAAATGCCCACATCATGTTGGCCTTGGCCAAAGGGAAGGGCATAAAAAGATAAACAATTGGGCCAAGTCCCCAAGGTACACACAGAGAAATTACCCAGTTTCTGGGAAACATGATTAGAAAGCAGAAGTTAGAGGCAGCATGCTTTTTTTGGAAGAAGAACCTATGAAACCAATAGAGAAAGACACCTAAGTGGAAAACAGGGACTGAAGGAAATGCAATTTGTTTAACATCTTCCATTAATAATTCTCATGCTGTTTTCCATCCAAAAACACACATGTTTTTGAGATGAGAATTATTGTAAAAAATATTGAAAAAAAAAAAAAAAAAAAAGAACGGCCAAGTTTCTCACAGAACCTTCCAGAGCTAGCTCCTCTTCCTCCAATTCTTTTTATTTATGGACACTGAAAGTTTGTGGTCAGCACAATGATCCTAGTCAGCAAAGGAGGACTCAAATTCATTGACTAAACCAGTAGGGAAAATGTACACGAGTGGTGGTGTCAAGCACTTGAACAAGATTTTCTATTAAAACAACAGCTTCTGGGTAACCAATACTCCAACCACCTTGGGAATTTTGGGCATCAAGACTTGGTTTCATTGTCTTCAATCTCCACAGTCAAGGAGTCAAGGCTGGATGCTGCGTTTTTCTTTTGCAGAAGTATTTATCAGCTGTAGCTGTATTTGGTTCTCTTAATTAAGCAATAAGTAGATAAAATAAATGAAGAAGCTAAAAAATAAAGATGGAGATATTTGATTTCATAAAAATAAAAACCTTCAGAATCATAAGTTTAAGGTGAAAAACTGAGTAATGGACCAGGAGGAAGTATTTATAGCATATGTAACGGACAAATGATCAATCCCCACTGTATATAAAGAGCTCCTACAAATCAATAAAAATTTGAAAAATGGACAAAAACATGTAAAAGGAAATCTAGAGAAGAAATGTAAATGGTCAATAGAAAAAGTATTCAATGCCAATATTAATAATATAGAAATGTAAATGGTCAGTGTAAAGAAGTATTCAATGCCAATAGTAACAAGGGATATGCAAACTAAAATAAAAATAACAAAAATTAAACAAATTCATAATATCCAGTGATGGAAAGGATGTGGAAAATAGCGAACTTTATGATAGGACGTTTAATTATTATAGCTTTTCTAAAGGGTGATAGACAACATCTACAAATTTTTTAAATGTTCATATGTTTTGCCCCAATAATTCTATTTCTAGGCATCTATCCTGCAGACATAGAGATGTGCACAATACTGTATACATAAGGATATTCAATGAATCCCCATTTCTGTCAAAAAATTATACATAGTACACATGTGTATATACAAATGCAGAATAGTAAAGCCCCCAAAAGTATACAACATAACTCAACAGTGTCGACTCTGGAGAGGAGAATAACTATGGCAGATCAGGGAAGAAGAGAGGTTTTCACTTTTTATTTTATACATTTCTATATTGTTGACATATTTAACAATGAAAATATAAACATGCATTACTGAATAACTCAACATTTATAATCATGGACATACCTTTTAAAATCTGTTTAAGAAAATTGTTCAAATAATTCTGTTTGATATGGTGGCATCTACCTACAGACGATAACTAAGGACATTAGTTGTATTATATTAGAATAGAATTAAACAAATATGCAGACAGCAGTGATTCCACATATAATTGTGCTAATGGAACATAAAAATAGACTACATTTGTTCTAAATGTAGAAAATAAATCTTGAAAATAAGCACAGAAGGAGGAAGAAAAAAATGTTATCCTCTTTTCCTTGACACTTCATAAACTCCATAGACTTCATAAGCATGAAAGAAAGGCCAAGGCTGAGGTGCAGCCAGAGCAACCTGAGAGGAGGGGTGGGAGGAGAAGAGGAGTGTTGTGAAAGGATGGAGTGGCAGCGGATCTTAGAGGACACCAGCAAAAATACTGTTCTGACTTGCTAACCTGTAGCCCTTATAGGTATAATCTCATTAAGAAAATCCTACATACAATATAACTAAGCGGAAAGCAGCCATCCCTTGGAAGAATAATACTTTTTGATGAGGAGGGATTTTTTGGAACAATACAAAGAAATGTTGTAATATAATTCATCATACCAGTTTATAAAGGTAAAAATCATAGGATCAATCATCACCACAAATATTGAAATGAAAATCTGGCAAAATTCAATAATCATTCTTCATTTAAAAACACACACACACACACACACACACACACTCAAAATATGAATGCATGGATACTTTTTAAATGTGATAAAATATATCAGACTTGGTCCAAAACCTAATACCTGAGCAATTACTGCAAACAAATGCAAAATTCAGTGAAGTAGCATATTATATGAAATTAATATGCAGAAATTAATAGCTTCCATAATAAGCTTGTTAGAAGATATAATTGTAGAAAAACATAAATTTAAAATAGCAACAAACAAAAATTAAAATACCTAAAAAGCATTTTAATTTTATGTCGATCCTTATGAAGAAACTTTCTACCCCTTCTAAAAAACCATAAAGTCTGTAATTAATGGACATACATACCCTATGTGTGGATGGGGTAACATGATAGCATAAAGATGGCAGATGTCACAAGTCAATTTATGTTTGTAATGTGATGTCAATGAAAATACCACCAAATTTGTAGAATCAGCCACATTAATTCTAAGCTTCATATGCAAAAGCAAACAAATTAGAAAATGAATGAATTCATATAAGAAGATCAATGAAGCTCCAGAATTAAGAGTGTACTGCAGGCATATGAATAAATTAATAGATCTCTGGAAAACAATGAAAATTCCAGACTGTGTATCTAAATGCGTATGGAAATTCGGTGTGTGAAAAGGCACCCTCTCAAATCAGTGAGGAAGAAATAGATCATTTAAAAAACAGGTAGCAGTCTAAAACAAATACATAAAACTAGAGTTTGATTGATATCTCAAGCCACACACCAGTATAAAGTACAGACAAATCAAAGTTTAAAAGGTAAAAAGTGAAGCAAAAAAATACTAGAAGAAAACAAATTCCTTTATAACCTTGGAGTAGAGAGACTTTTGTAATTGAGTCATTAAAGAAAAGGATACATCCAATCGTATGAAAATAAAAATCCTCTGTAGGGAGGTGAGGGTAAGTCGAAAGACCAATGATAAACTGAGGGATGCTTTTGCAGTTCATATAACAGGTCTAATTTCTTTTATATAAAAAGAGTTTCTGGAAATTGTGAAGAAAAATACCTTAAGCGAAATAGAAAAACTGATAAAGAATATAAACAGTCACTGACAAGAAAATACAAATCCTTCTTAAACATATGGAAAATGCTCTGCATCATTAATAAAATAAATGCAAATTAAAAATACATTAAGATACTGTTTCTGTTCCCCCTACCCCACTTATCAGACTGGCAGAAATCCAAGATTTGATAAGATACTCTATTGGTGAGGCCATAAGGAAATGGACATTCTCATACAATTCTGGGGGTAAGAGGAGAGTATAAATTTACACAACTCTTATGGATGTCTATTTAGAAACAACTACAAAAATTACAAAATTTCAAGTTCATATAGTACTCTGAGAATATAAAAAAAATTCCATTCTTGGAAATTATCCCTCACATAAAATGAAATGAAATGTAAAACTGTATTATGGCTTTTTTTTTCCCAGAAGGGCAAAAAATTGGGAAAAGACCCAATGTCCATCATTAGGGGGCTGGTTATAAAGTATGGTCCCGCCATACAAATGAACATTTTATAACTGAAAAAAAGGATGTGGCCACTCTCTATGTGTTGTTTTGGTTAGTTCTTCAAGAGATACTGTTCAGAGGAAACAACATGAAAGGAGTGTGTGTAGTAGGCTGTCTTTTGTGTTAAAAAGGAAAACAGTAACATATGTTCATATTTGCAGGTTTCCAATCCTGTCTCTACCACTTAAGCCTGGGTGAATTTGGGCAAGTTATATATTGTATCTGGACTTCAGGGGCATCACTTAAAAATGAAGATATCATGACCACCTTTAAACTATTAGGAAGATTCAATGAAAAAAATAATTATAAAGCTCTTAGTAAGGCATTTGGTTCATAAGTGTTATGAAAAGGGAAGTTAATGGTATTAGAAGAATCTCTATGTTCACTATATAAACTTTAGGAAATAGTCTGACAGCCTAGCACCTACTAATGTTTCTTATTTGTTATATCCCTATGAGTGTATTTGTGCATTTTAAAAAAAAAAAAATCTCATTAAGGCCCAAGGTGCCTGAGGATTGAAAGAGGATAACTTTACAATTTAAATATTAAGAGATACAGACCATTAAGGCTCCATCTGAAATCAAGTATCTCAAAAAAGGCAAGAGGAAAGTAAAATCCAATTTGTTTGAAATTTGATTTGCACAAGTTCTCAGAGAAACAGCCACTGGATAAAGTGAATTTCACCTGTATCGAATCATCAGTCACCTTCCGTGCCTAGAAAGACACCAAAACAGCATCTGGCAATCAATTTTCCATCTCTCAGTGGAGCCTGAGGAACTGGATAGCAACCAGCATGGTATTCTAAAGAGAAAATTGTGTGGGCAAATTCAATTTCCTCCTATGACAGAATGACAGGTCACAGAGATAGGAGAAAGCAATAGATGTAATCTGCATGAGCTACAGCAAGTCTTTTGATTCCGTCCCATATGACAGGCTCATCAACACGTTGTGAAGATTGGGTCTAAATCAGGGTCTGAGGAACCATTGGCTCCTCCCACCCCCCATCTGAGTCACCCAACCCCAGCAGAATGCTGGATAGAACTAGTGCAGCAGTCTCCTAGGAGACTGGAGCATGTCAGGGGTGTCAGAGAGTACAGAGGTGACAGAGGGAGGTGGAAATTTATGCAGAACCAGAGACAGAGTGAGGGAGACAGAATCCCAGACAGAGAATGTATGTAAAGTTTTTAGGATTAGATGACTACACATGTAAAAACACTCAAGGAGGTAAGCATGAGCTAGAAGAACATTGTTGGTGGCAAGGAGCTTCTCGTGGTTAAATCCTGATGGGAGGAGAAACCAAGCACCTGCGTGTCATCTAAGATACACAGAAAGCTGTGAACAAAGGAAAATGCCATTCATGGCATGGCACTCCCACATTCACTCCTGTGTGTGTGTGTGTGTGTGTGTGTGTGTGTGTGAGAGAGAGAGAGAGAGAGAGAGAGAGAGGTGAAATCCCACTCAGGGGCTCTGCGTGAAAAACCATTGGGTTAGAATATGGGAAGGGCAGAGCTCAAACCAGGGTGTCTGTTTCAGTAACATGTAGACATAGGAAAGTTTTGCTTTAGATATTGATGGAGTATGTCCAGTGAATTACTGTGGACCTGGGAAAGGGGGAGTGCATGTTGCATGTTACTGCTGAGGCAAAGATTTGAATGAATATGAGGGCAGAGGCTGGATGGAGATTCTGTGCTTATTATAGGAAGATTAAGGAGTAGGCCGTGCATAGCTTTTACTTCAATTTTGACCCTACTCCAGTAACCTGTCAGGAAGCCTTCTGGTATGAAGAAGACAATGTTATTGTCCCATCCCAGGAAAATCATAATATTGTTCTTAACACAACAAAGTGAATCTTCTCATTAGAAAGTTCTTCATTTATCATGTGAGTAACCATGTCCTCTTGATTGTGGCTGTCAGTTCACTACTGCAGAAAAATGGTCTTCTGTTCTGAACTCCATCTCGGTCACTGCGTCATCATAATAGCATGGTAATTTTATTACCACTCTAAGACAAGGGATCCTTCTTTTGTTGACTACTGGGAAAGAAATTGTTAATGACATTAATAGGATGATAATGTGACACAGAACTCTGGGTAATGGCTGGTTTCTGACTGTGTAGTTTGTCAGGAATATCAAGTATGTTGCTAGGAAGAAACAGGATTCTGATTTTTATGGGATGCTTTGATACCCACTTGGAGGTTTCTGTGAGGATTAAATGAGATAATGTATATGCGAGGGCTGGGCATATAGCAGTGGTTCAATAGATGTTAGGTTTTTTTTGAAGTCCAAGTTAAATATTGGCTTACTCTCTTTTTTTATATATTGTTGTTTGATAACTGTAGAAATGATTTTTCTTATGAAACACTGGGCATGAAGGATGAACTTGACCTTCTTGATACTAATGAAGTCAGAATCAGTTAATGAAAATCATTCCTTATAACAGAATAAGCTTTTCTGATGACAAAAAAATGGATTTAGAACAGTGTCTGGAAAATAATGAATTTTCATTAAATCTTTGTTGCCATTATTATTAATGGAAGGGATGGGCAGAACATAACTGGGGAGGTGACACAAATAAACTTGTCAGATGAGCTTGACTCTTAATTCATACAAGTTAGTTTTGAAAATCCAAAGCTCATAGACTTTTAAAACTGCATTTTTGCACCCCACCCCAGTGAGATCTGCAATGGGGGAGATGAACTGTGTCTGGTACTGTCGGTAACCCTTAGAGGGTCAGGATCCTGTTAATACAAGGCCAGCACATAGTGTCTGTCTTTTCAGAGCAAGCACTTTGCCTTGGATGTAGTCTTCCTGTCAGAATGAAGATAAAAATGGAAAAGGGGGAGGGTTTTCTATAATGGGGAGGTGGACTTGTTTCATTCTTAGCCTGGGGCTTCCTGTGGCTCTGAGGATTACAATATCCTTGGAGTATCCTGAGAATCATAGCTCCCCAGCTGATGAGGCATTTTTAACTTTCATCAGAAGTGCATGAAATGTGAAGTTTTGTATCATTTATCAACAAGTGGAAGCCAAAGCCTCTGTACTGGGAAGAGATGGCCTCAGGGCGGGGAGGTTACAGGGAGAAGCAAGCAGGGAGGAAAGAATAGGTATAGCTGAGACCAGAAAGGAATCCCAGTCGTTCAAAAGGAGAGGTCTAGGGCTGGAGAGGGACCAGGGATAATGAATGGTGAAGAAGGGAAGAGAGTGCAAGATGCTTTTCTGAGCATTTTTGGAGGATAGAATTCTACAGGTGTAGAATTCTACAGTGTTATACAGGTGTGACTTTGAACCCTTAATGTTAATTCCCATTCGAGAAGCCCAGGGTGGATGGGGAGCAAGGGAGAGTAATGGTTACCCATTGCTCAGTTAGCGAGGAAGGCAGAACGCCCCCACCCCCAGCCACTTTGTGCCCCAGCCATTCTGGAAGCATAACTGGTATTGATGAGGCAGCCCCATGGCAGGGCATAGTATAGACTAGAGTGGCTTTGCTTTGGCTAAAACCAGAGTGGCCGGGGAGTGCTGAATGCCACAGGCACTTACTACCAGATTCATTTTATGGATCCATTCTCTTGTATTGTTCCTTGGGAAGGTGTTGTCACTCAGAAGAAAGATAAAATCTCAGTTAGGCCCTCTCCTGACTTCTGCACTGAGCAAGATGTGGGGCAAAGACTTTGTCTAAAGAAGGAGGGGACCCAGGAGTGTTGGCTGACCTAACAGCCATCTTCTATCTGACTCCAGTAGGGCTAGATCTAAACTATTGGTCCTAAACTGAGCCTCCTGCTTTAACATCTAATGGAGTCTCTCGGCAGATCTCTTGATATTCCTGTTGGTTTTTATGTCTGTGTTCATTGGCTTCTGTTGCTTCTCTGCTGGGAAGAAATATTTTCCTACGCATTATAATTTGTGCCTGAAACAGAAGGCCACCAGAAAAACAGAAGTTTCTTTTTTATGTGAACTCAGAAAAGCACGTTAGCATAATCTTCAGCATGATGTGGTCCGAAAACAGGGAATATATTTGTTTGGCAATTTCATGGGATCCATCTCTAATTAAAAAATAAAGTAAAAGTGAGATTCACTTTAACTTCAGGTCAGATGCTGAATCACAAACTAAAGTACCATATGTTGAAAACTAGATATAAACAATAAAATTAAAGAAACAACAAAACATAAAATTAGCTAGATGTGGAATGCTTGTCAAGCTTTCTACATGTCAGAGCTTTTCATCTGACCAAGCATTGGTAGAACCAAACTCTGGCAGGTTGTTGCATTTTATTGGATCTTTTTGCCAAATTCTGTGCTTCCAGCACATCAGTTGATTCCAAACTGTCACACATTATATCATTTTATACTTTCTTATTTGCTAAGTTCAATATTTTTTTAGTATTACTTGTACAAAATAACTTTAAAATGTTATTCAAAGAAGTTTTGTATTTTACAAAGCATTTTTTATATTTTTTATCTTCTTTAATACTCTCAAAAACACTGTGGGTATATTTAATTTATGTTTAACAAATGAGTCAATTAAAGCACAGAGAGGTTCACTGACTTTCTGAGGGTCACACAACATGTTTATGGCACCAATAGAGCTCTCAGATCTAGCCTATTTTTCTTGGTCACACTGTCATTAGCTTTGCAATTTTTAAATGAGGTACTCCTGTGAGCTACCTCTCCACCTTCACCATTATTCAAATCAATTTTGTTATTTACAACGTAGGGCCAAGTTGGTAGTCCCTGTTTAAAAAAGAAAAAAAAAAAAAAAAGATTATTTAGTACCACGTGGCTTTTCCTCAAAGCTATCAATAGCATCCCCACAGGGCAGTAGAGGGTCAAAAATCAATTTACATGCCTCTGCAAATGACTGTGTACTTTTTCCCACAGTACCAGTATTGTCCTGTCTCAATAGTTTTGTGTTGCACAATTCAATTAAAGATCCTAAAATTTAGTGCACATACCCTTTGACCCAGCAATTTGATTTCTAGGAATTTACTTTAAGGAAACAATACAGATAGTGACTCAAAGAAATATGCACCAAAAAAAAGGTGCATTATCAAGGATGTTTATGATAACAAAAGTAACTGGATATTACCTAATGTCACTGGGAATTGGTTGAATGAATTGTGGTCAATCCACATAAGAGAATATTGTACAGTTCTGTAGAATGGCTATGTAGAGCTTGGTTTATCAATAGGGAAAGATCTCCACAATATTTTATAAAATGAAAGAAAATGTCATTAGCAATACAATATATTTAAGATATATAAAGCCTTCAGAGTGATACACCAATACAAGGGGTCTCCAAAAAGCTCATAGACAAATTCCTATTATCTTTTAATTCTATTTTTTCATGAACTTTTTGAAGTACCATTATAATAATGGTAATATCTGGGTGAGAGTATGATGAGGAATTTAAATTTTCTCCCCCTACCCCCCCCAAAAAAAAATCACAAGAAGTTCACACAACAGTCGACCAAGCCTTTGGGACATTAAAAACATGTTTTTCTTTAATCAAACAAGACAGGACTGTGTTGCTTTTATTTTATGAAATTGCAAGTTGGTCCAAAAGTAGTAAAAGTAATGAATCGTTTGTGTAAAATGGCCAAGATTACATAACTGGTTGTCTCTTCATGGACTAATTCATTGATCATATAAAACATTCCAGTTTTCAATTTTAAAGCAAGTTGGTATGTTTTGAAAACTACTTGGCTGTATACAATAGAAACATTTTACTTGTGTTGCAAATAAATATAATAAAATTTAAATAAATAAATAAATGCATACGTTTTCTTCTAAATAACTTTTTGAATTTTTCTCATTTATAATGCACTTTTACTTTTCTTATAATCATGGAGGAGGGTGAGAAAGGAGGCAGAGTAATTTTATTTTTCACTTTGAGCAGCTACAAGGTGTGTTTCCAAGTTAAGAGTTCTCTTAATGGAAGTGGTATGAAAAGGAATATTTGGCATTCTTAAAATGTTCAAGAATAAGGCTGTTTAATGGACCCCTGTACAGACCAAGTTCTGTTTGCTTTGTTCTATTTCTTAATCCTGGGTTGGGGTTGAGTGGAGAGCACCCAGTCTAAATACCACATTATGATAATGCCGCTGCTTGTATATGAGGACATTACCTAGCAAAATTTTGAAATGACTTTTCCTCTGACATGACTAATGTTATTGCTGTTAATTAAGTGGCTTGTTTGGAGGAATAGAATAATTGTGAAGTGCTTTCAGTACATTCTTGTCTTTGAAGAGGAATGAGTTACCATAGTAATAGTGCATATTTATAGAATAGATAGTACATAAAACAAATTAGAGGGTGAAACACTACACTCAAAGCACTATTTTCATCTTTAATAAGACAGTTTCAACCCCCTGGAAAATATTTATAACTGAGGCATTACTTCTAGAAATGTGGATTTAAGAGATTAGTACCAAGGTGGTCCCTGGGACCGATTACAAATAGTACATAGATTTGGAGAAAGCCATTCATAAGTTCTCTGATGGGTTGAAAATAAATTAGTTGTGGATAATCTAGCAGTGTTAGTTTCCTGAAAGCCATACTTAATGATCTGGTATAGAAATGGAGAATGGCCTCAAGGCTTAAACTATCTCACTAAATGCTCATGTTGAGAATCAGGTTTAATAATATTTCTACATATATTTCATTGACGAAGGAAATGAACTTATCCAAAAGAAACATCGGAGGCAAAGGTGAATTGCACTGAGTCAATCCTCCCTGGCCTCTTTTATCTGGTATCTTTTCTACCTAGAGAAGGAATGGCAAGGCATCATCTAAAGGGTCAACTCTAATCAATTAAACAATGTGTTGAGAAGGATTCTGAGGCACACTGTTGTCTCCATAGGAAACAGACCACGGGCAGATTCATTATATATTTCATCATGAGGTGTGGAATACCCATCTGGCACATTCACCAGCTCAGATCAAAGGGAACTCATTTAAAAAATGATAGCTGGATGAGGTTAGAGGAATTTGTGATTGTGTTATCATGACTTTGTGATTGTTGCAGTTGTAAGATATTGGCTTCGTTGGCCTAATCTTCTCTCTGACTAAAACCTTCATTTATAAACCTACAGAAAATGTGAAATGTCTTACAGCCTTGGGTAAATCAGTGTCAGCTTGAGACTGGGGTTGAGACTTGGGAGTCTGTGGTTTTTTCCATGGAAGCCCAGGAAACTCACTCTGTAGTCATGTTCTCTTAAGGTGTCCCTCAGATGGGCCCTGAATAAAGCCTAGAATCTTCAAGGGCTGAGTGCAGAGCTCCCACAGGCAACAGAATTGGTTTTTCATGTAACCCTCTTAGTACCCTCAGATGGCTGAGATGGGCACTCCATTTTATTGATAGAGAAGTAGAAGCCTGGAAAATTGAATATGATGTCACACAGTCTGTCAGTCATGGAACCCAGAAGTAAACCCATGCCTTTTCCCCATCCCGTGTTCTAACACTGGTAGGAGAGGGGGTAAAACAAATACTCCCAGTGTATCTGGGACAGTGATGCTTTGTTCTTTTATGTGACTCTCAAAGTCGAAGCATTTCCATTAAGTGCTGGAAAGCACTTTTTATACCACCTAGACTGGTGTGTGTGTGTGTACACGTGTATTGCATGTGCATCTGTGCACACCCATGTTTGAATAGAGAGGGGTGAGAGGAAAAGTACAGCAAATAGGTGGAGCTGTTGCCCCGATGGTGCATGTGTTTGATATGTCCTTAAAGGCTTTTCCACAAAGGAGCAGGATTTCTTGATTCTGTTTAAAGCCTGTCCAGAGGATATTTATTATTGGTAATTTCTAAAATAGATAGTAAAAAATAGACTGGCATATTAGCAGATAATTTAAAACACACTTGTAAAACCTGTGGTATTTTCTATAGGATAGAAAGATAACATAACCACATGCCTTACACACACTAGGTGTTCAAAATTGTATTGTTTTTGTTTTTTGAACTGTATACTTTTGCTGTATGATGCAAAAAGCATCACTTTGCACAAATATTTGCATTTATGGGGATGCAAATACTGCTTTTGCAAAGAAAAATCACATGCTAAATGCATGCAGGATGCTGATTAGTTAAGATATTCTTGTGGTTTTGTAAAGCAAATAGTCATCAACACATATACCATTATAAAAACAAAATACAGATGTTAAAATCACTTTATTTTCTACTGAGGACAAAATGCTGCTGGTATGGGCATGAGAGCAATAATTAGCAAACTCTGTGTCTTTCCTTCTCTGTTCTGGGGTGCCTTCTTCAACCGCCCTGCAGGCTGAGGTGCTGACATCCTGGACACCCCTCCAGCTTTGCACATCCTTCTGTTATGGAGCCCCCAGCCTGGATCACAACACTCCCTGTCTGCCCCACAAGACTTTGTGCTCTGTGAGGGCAGGCTCTATCTATTCTTCATCATCTTTTTTTCCTTAGCTTCAGAAGAACAAACATACAAAAAAGTACTTATTCTATATGTGTAATCAGTATTTGTCACACGTGTGAAAAAGATCAAGGATCTTTGCTTTATTTCAGGGCCCCAGAAGGCTCTGTGCATATCCTGTTATAGCCTCTGATGGGGGATTTCTGGCTTGAGGGTACGGGATATGGATGCTAACTACAGCACATTCAAGCTATTTGAAAGGATGAAAGAATATCCTACTTGTGCCAGATCAGCAGTCTGGAGGACAATAGCTACAGCATAGTCTAAAAATTCATCTATCCCCATCACTCAATTGTAGTTACCATTCAATCTGGACACCCGGAAGCTTTGATTGACCTCTGAGCTTTGGATACCTTTGACTCTATAGCACATTTGGAATTTAGTACCTGGTTACAAACAACTCTTGGTGAGCTCCTAATGCTGGCTTCAGCATTTTACTGTCCATCCTTTAACTTCTTTCAAATTTGGAACTCTTCTTTCTAAGCTTCTGTTAAGACAAAAATATTTGCATCACCCCAAAATGAATATGTTGAAGCCCCAATCCTCAAAATGATATTTGGAGTTGGGGGCCTTTGGGAGGTAATTAGGTAATGAGGGTGGAGCCCTCATGATGAGATTAGTGCCCTTATAAGAGAAAGACACACCAGGGTTCTCTTTCTCCATATGGACAGGCTGAGGAAAGGCCATGTGAGAACACAGTGAGATGGCAGCAGTCTGCAAATCAGGAAGGGGGCCCTCACCAGAATCATGCTGACACCCCGATCTTGAACTTCCAGCTTCCAGAACTGTAAGAACATGAAGGTCTGTTTTTTAAGCCAGTCTATTGTATCTTGATAAAGCAGACTAAGACAGCTCCCTACAGTAAGTCATTCTGCAAATATTTAGGGGGAAAATCAGGTTCAGTTGTGGCAGATTTAATACCTATTCCAGTTACTACTGCTGCTTAACAAATTATCTCCAAACCCAGTGGTGTAAAACTACAACCGTTTTATTTTGCTCACAAATTTGGGGGTGAGAAATTTGGAAATGTCTGACTCACCAGGCATTTCCATTTGGGGTTTCTCCTGAGGTTTCAGGCAGATGTCAGCTGGTGCTACAGTCATCAGAAGGCTTAGTTGAGCTGGACACCCAAGGTGGCTTATTCCCATGGTTGACAGTTTATCTGTTTGGCAGTGAAGAGCTTCACCAGGCTGATGACCAAGGCACCTAACTTCCTCTCCAGCACAATGGTGTCAGGGCAGTTGGACTTCATAAATGGTGGATGGCCTCCCCCAGAACATCTCAAGGGAACCAGGTGAAGTTGCATGGCCTTTTATGACCTAGCCTTAGAGGTTGTGACATGTCCCTGCTGCCATATCTATTGGTCAAAGCAGTTGTAGGTTTACCCTAAGGGAGAGGACAGACACCACACCTATCAATGGGAGGACTTCTAAAAAATGGGGACCATGTTTTAAAGCTACTGCCATCTCAGTTTCTTAAAATTGGTTTTTTCTTCTTTTTTTTAGTTGTGATAGCTTATCACTATTTTGTCCATTTCCCCATATCATTTTTAAGGTGACTGTTTTAATATTTTCTTCAACAGATGCATGTTAAGTGTCCGCTACATACCATGAGGATTTTGCAAGAATTCTATCACACTAATTAAATAATTGGAGTGAGCCCACAAGTTACTATTAAATCATTATCAATAATCACCATCCGAATCAAGAGCACATTTCCCTACTCCCACACCATAAACTCTTTAGTCGCAAATTATATTAATCTATTGAATTCCTGATGACATTTTTCTAATTTTTTCCAGAATAGCAGTGCCATGCTTTACAACAGCAGCGCAAGAAGCACCATTCAAATTTCACTCTGAGTTGTACCATCTGGATTGGGGGCTTAGAAATATATCCAAGTGAAATTTCATAAAAACAGGCCATTGAAAAAAATGTGTATTGTTAATCTTTGGGGAAACAATAGGATGGAAATAAAGATGGCATATTTTTCCAGTGTAATGAACCTCAACAGTTTCCACTGTGGCTGCTGGAGCGAGTTTGATTGCCAGTTGTTAAATGAGCCTGCATCCCGAAAAGTGGGAGTAGATCACTCAGCAGAGGGGCAGACAGATGATGTTCGATTTAAAGAGAGAGATTAAACTGTTACCGATATCATTAAGGACAGTTTCACAAAGGCCAGTGTCTCACTGCTTCCACAAGGCAGCAGGTAGAAGCTGCCCTTTCCTCTGCATTCTTGTTTCTGAGACTTTTGCAGAATAGAGAGAGTTCCAAAGCAGTTCCTCCTCTACAAATTTAAAGGCAAAGATAACACACAGAGCATTTGAGAGCAATTGAGAAAGTTGCTGAGAAGTCATGCCATGCCTCTCCTGATTCTGGGTTGGCCTTGACTCCAACAATTGTCTCTGAAAATTCTCTGGTCACCAGCCCAAGAGAAGTTAAATGCCCAAAAATGCCTTCAGCAAGTCACTCAGACTCTCTAGGTATACATGTCTCCACCCACAGGAGAAAGAAGTTATTTGTAGGCTCACAGTGGATGAAACCTGCTACACAGTAGAATTGGAAATAAGCATCCCCCCAAATAGCTCTCTTCCTCCTGCTGGGGTCCACTTTCCCATATGAGAATCACCGGTGGCTTACAGCTGTGATGTTCACCCTTTTACAGAATTCTAAGTTCAAATAAAATCTTGATTGTAAGCCCAGAATATGACTATAGAGCAGCTAGAAATGGAGTTGTTCTAGCAGAGGACTTGGGGACCACTCAGACCCACCCACCCTCAGGCAACCAAGGGTGCCTAAGCCACCAAGGTGCAGGACTGGATTTGTCTGCAGAAAGCCACAGAGAAGATGCTCTCATAGGTTTATCAGTTGAGCAATTCAGTAACAGCTGCACTTTACTGAATGAACATTTTCTACCAGGCACTTTGTGTAACTTCCAATTCTTACAACCAACCTGTACCATAGGTATTATTAATGCCATTTTATGAAAAGAAATAAAGAAATAAAGAGAGGGAGCACGTCGGCTGTATGACAGTGCTGGAAGCAGAGGACTGGTGTCAGAGGGACCCACCTGCAGTCCCAGCTCCACACCTCCTGGCTGTGTGGCACAGGCAAGCCACTCCATTTCTTTTTTTGTTTGTTTTTATTTTTTTTACATTGACTTTAATTTACATATTTGATAATTAAATTATTGATATAATTTAAATATTAATATATTTAAATATATTAAATATAATTTAATTTTGTACAGTTTTTGTACATAATTCCATTGAAATATGAGTCATATACCATAAAATTCACCATTCTAAAGTGTATAAGTCAGTGTTTGTTAAATGTATACAGAGTTGTGCAACCATCATCACTATCTAATGTTGAATATTTTCATCACCCCAAAAAGAAACTTCATATCTGTTATTAGTCACTCCCTTTTCTTCCTTCTCCCCAGCCCCTGGCAACCGCTCACCTACCTTCTGTCTCTATGCGTTTGCCTGTTCTGCACATTTCATATAAATGGAATCATCCAATATGTGATCTTTTGTGTCAGGCTTTTTTCACTTAGCTTAATGTGCTTAACCTCTTCAGCCTCGGTTTTTCATCTGTAAAATGAACATGAAGACCACCTCCTTGAAAGATAGTGGTAAAGATAGTTCACAAAACATTTAGCACAGTGATCAGTACAAAAGTCCAAGAAATTAAAGCCCATTAATCAGCCCATTAATAATTGTGATCATGAGGTTACTAAACATAAGGATTGTAGGAAAAGGGTGTGACAAAATCTGGAAATTAAAGGAAGGGAGGTTTGAGGGAGGATGCGGGTGGGGAGGAAGGAGTGAGGAATGGTTGAAAGACGCTTTGTGCCTGTGTCACCTCATTTATTTTTTGACGTAAATCAGGGTTTCTCAACACTGGCCTTATTGCCATTCTGAGCCGGATAATTATTTTTCTGTGGGAGGCCATCCTGTGCATTGAAGGTTGTTTAGCAACATCCTTGGCTTATACCCACTAGATGCCAGTAGCACCACCACCCCTAGATGTGACAATTGAAAAAGTCTCCAGACATTGCCAAATGTCCCCTGGGGCAAAATCAGCTCTGGTGGAGAATTTGTGGCCCAGACCTTGCCTAGGCCTTGCCCAGAGCTGTAGGAGCTCTTCCCCTCTCCTAAATAAAATATCTTCAGTTCCTATAGGCAAAGTAATACTATAGGCCTACACTGTTCAATACAATAACTTCTAGCTGTTGCTACAAACTTGTAACAATTTAAATTTAACTCAATTAAAATTACATAAAATTATCAGTGCCTCAGTCACACTAACCACATATGAATATGTTCTCCATAGCCATGTGTGCCTGGTGGCTACCATATTGGACAGCACAGAATAGAATAGTTCCGTTATCATAGTAAGTTCTATAGGAAAGCACTGCTGTAGATAAAACCCTTCAAAATAATAAGAGAATTTCTGGCTTTTGGGAATGATTCATCTCTCGTTATTCTTTAGAGATTAGGAGAGAAGGCAGTCCCTGAAATGATTGCTCTCCGTGCTGACCCTGCTGGCTGTCAGCAAGCTTTCCCTCGGATATTCTGCAGTGTGTACAAGTAAAGCAGTCAGTGGCCCAGTGTCTGCCCATGACCTTCCTGAATTCAGGAAAAAAGGCAAATGAAACCCCTTGAAAGAAAAATAGACCTAAAAATTTCCTCTTAAAGGTCGGGGATAAGCAGATTTGCTTCCCACAGGGGAAGCCATCAGGGTAAGGAATCCTGGACCCAACTAGAAGTGGAGAAGTTTTTCAAGATAGAGGGCCTGAAAGGTAGTTGAAAGCATGCAGAGGCACAACTTGAAGACAATATCCTAGGTCAAATGTGAAGAGTAAGGGACAGCGAGATGTGGGGACATGAGCAATCATGAAGTCATATCAGAGATGTTTTCCTTCCATTCAATTCATCTTGCCCTAGTATAAGGGGGCCTGTGTGGTTGTGTTTTATGTTGCTCCTATGACACAAATCCATTAAGAGTAGGGTCTTATGTTATGACTGAACAGGAGGGTGTTCTAAGTCACATGTGGAAAATAATGGTTTAAAGAGGGTTGTAAAGAAAATAGGGCTGCCAGATTTAGCAAACAAAAGGAGGGGCCACCCAGTTAAATTTTGAATTTCACGTAAACAATAAATAGCTTTTAGCGTTAAGTTCGCCCCATGTAGTGTTGGGGATACACTTACACTAAAATATTTCTTTTTTTTTCCTTTTCTGATCTGAAAATCAAATTTAATTGGGAGACTTGTATTTTATCTGGCACCCTTAAAATAAAGTGGAAAACTTGCTGGCAAGGGAATGTATCTCTTGAGGCAATGGGAATGAAGAGGCAATAGTGATAGAAAAGAAAGTAATTTAACTTAAATGATGTAAACGGTCTTTAATTGAGTTACAAGATGTCTAAAGCTGCAAGAGGAACTTTGGGTTTTGCTTATTCCTAAACAGAGCTTAGAAGAAAGATGGGGTCAACATAATTCTCCAATAAACTCCGTTATAACTGAAGCCAAGAGATTCAGTGCAATGAATTTGAATGACTCTCGTACACCAAATATAGGATGCCATACACTGGGAAACTGAGATTAAGGAGACAAAGTCACTTCCCCAGAAAAACTTGCTGTCTTGTGGAAGAATCACACATGCAAATCCATATTTGAAACAATATGTCCCAAGTGAAATCTAAAGTTATGTGGAATGAGATATATGGAAGCGGGGGTCATTAGTTCTGCCAGGAGGTTCAGGGAAGATGGTTGTAGGTGAAATGTGCTGAAGATGGACTTCAAAGAATGCAAACAGAAGGCACAGCATGATTTATGAAGGGGCAGGTGTGATCAGGCAGGTGTGACCATGGCCAGTGGTCAGCTATGGCAGGAATCTAGGGTGTGGACAGGTGGGGAGGAAGATTGAGATATGGTTAACAGATAGGCTAGAAACACGTCATTAGTGACTTTGGTCTAGAGGGAGCAGCAAGACATAATCTGTAATTTAGGAAATATGATAATGATAGAATTTAAAATAGCAGTATACTTAAAATACTTTTGAAATTATAGGTGAAAACTTGCTTGTTAAATATCTCCTTAGTCCTTCTCTTAAATCAGCTCATGTTTGGCCAGTTTATGTGTCGCTCATGAGCTCATGAGGGGGACAGTAGAGAATAACATTTAAGACCATTAGACATCTGGTCGGATGATGCTGGAACTGAATTCTGGCTCTGCGACCCTGAAGTCATCAGTTTAAGATTTAAACATCAGACTTCATCTGAAAAATGGGGAGAAAAACAGTATGTGCCTCATAGGGGTTTAAGAGTTTTAAGTAATGCAATTTACACATAAAATACGTAGCATAAAATGCCTGACGTTGTACTTGACAAGTAGAAATTATCATAAATTTTGATAGAAATAATGAATTCATTTATTTCCCGTTTTTACCTACAGCTCTTGCACCTAACTGCTAACTTAGGACTTCTAGCCCCCTTGAACATTCCAAACTCAGCTATATCTAGGAGTCCAGAGGCCTGTGCACACGTGTCCCCTCATTCCAGGAGCTGCCATTTGCCAGGCACTAGGTTCTATGGCACCATTTCTTCTGGCATCAGAATTTCCTGCTCCGTTGGGCATGGGAGGCTCCCTGGCTTCCACTGAGGACACTACTGTTATTCTTGCCCTCCTAAGCTTCCAAAGCTGTCTTCGTCAGTAGTTCTGTTCCTAGTGTGTTCCAGAATTTAATAAAATTGCTCTCTGAATTTTTTTTTCTTTTCTGATCTTTATATAACCCAGACATGCATACAATAGAAGCTTAGCAGAAAGAACCAGCTTTATTTAGAATTGCCCCTCCCCTCCAAAGACCAAAAGTCCGAGGGGCTTAAGCTTGTTGTCTGTAGGCTCCTGGACCACCTGACTAAAGGAGTTACCCCTCCCTTGCCACGGCCTCCTCCCTTCTCTCCCAACTACCCCATATACTAAAATAGAGTAGGGACACTGCATAAAATAAGACTTCTCTTTACAAGTTGGTGCTGCCCATCTGAATTACTGTACTGGTGAGTGACTCGTCCCTAACCAGCTATATCAGAGCATTACTACAAAGGGAAGGTGGAGATGAGGGGAGCCCCAAGAAAGTTTTAAAAACCTGATTGCACAACTCCATATCACCCTCCTAAATCATGAAGCCACACAGTGTTCATGACAAGGTGAGGCTGCACAGAGTAGGAGCGGGGTCACCCTGTGTTTCTCTCACTTATTTTGCCGCCTGTTTCTTCCTTTTTCTTAGAGAACTGGCAGACTCAATTTGTCTTGCTTCCAGCTGACCAATAAGTCACAGACATATGTGGCTAATCATTTTTCTCTTGTGGTGTATTTACAAAGTCAGCCCACCACATGTCCTTTCATTGTGCTCCTTGCTGCCCTGCCTGTATTTGCCATCTGTTGAGATATCAGGCCCTTGCTTCATAGTTCTGGGTATATGAGAAGTTAGTCCAGATTGTCCAGCAACCTGAGCAAGAGTAAACAGACCTCTGGAGGGAGATACCAGGAGATTCACGAGTCACGATGGTTCCCATGAGGACAGACCATGGACCCAAACCCTAACTAAATAGAACATTTGATAGACACTTCTTGATAGAAAATCTGACCCATTATTAATTATTTTCTTGGTGTATAGATAATGCTATGGTGAAATATTGTTCATACTTATTCTAGTAGCAGAGGGATTTTATAAAGACTACCAACTAGTCAGATTTGGAAATTTTATGAAAAGTTTTAGGATCTCATAGGATTGTCATTGATAATCACTCCTTTAGTCAGGAGACCATCTCTATTTTCAGATCGAATGTGTTGTTCCACAGTTGCTGGATGGAACCCTCAGCAACAGGTCAGTCACATAACGGTTAATCTAATTCTCTTTTCTGAATTCTGTCGTACTGAATATAATCTCAAGGGAAAAAATAATGATTGGGACATGTTTCCTATGGTTTCTAAACACATGTAGTTTCAAGCCAATAATAGTGATAGGGATTTAGATAAATCCTACTCTTTCCAGTGGATTGTATTTTAAAAGTGAAAGCTTGCTGTTTATCCTTTAGAAAAGCAAACAATAGTTTTTGCTGCAAAATGCTACGCCTGCACATTTGTTTTTAAATGTACATTTTAGATATTAGCAAAATTGCAAGGAACAGGATGGATCCCAAAATCAATCTCACAAACAGCAACAATGAAAAAAGGGCTAAGCTTAGGTAAGGAAGCAGTCAAAGGAGTAGATACGAAGAAAAGGAAGTCTTTTTTGCCACACAGAGGCCATTGCTCAATCCCAGCTGTCTCCTCTCTCTGAGGAGCTGCTGAGGAGAAAGAAAAGACAGTGGGGCATCTCGAGTGCCCTCGCTCCTCAGGACCAGAGGTGTGTGGAAGCGTGCCCTTCCGCAGAAGCAGAGCTACGTCTTGGATTTCCCCCAGCTCAACGATGGAAAAATGCTCTTGTCCTTTTCTTTTTGGTTTATTGAAAATTTCATTGTGGTGCAGTGTGTTTTCCCCTGAACAAAGCTGTGCCTAACTCATCCCATTTCTAAGGAAAGGAGGTGTTTTAAGTAGTTTGTATATCTTTCTGATTTTAAGGGCACTGAGTATACATCAAAGGTAGAGGAAGGTATTCAATTAGAATGTGACCTTTAAAAGCATGGAATCATAAAATCTTTGACTTGTTTGGGATTTTAAACATCATCTCACATACAGACAGTTTCAAATGAAGAACTAAGGTTGAGAAAGTTGAGGCCTTTTGTCCAAAACTTGTTACCTTGTCTGTGAAACAGCAGTGATAGACCAGATAATAAACACTGCTCCATACATTTACCCACATGTCCTCCAGTACATCCCAGTCAGCTGATGATGATATGGTTTTCTTCATTAGAAAACAGACCCTGCTCCCCTCCACATGCACAGACACAAATGTGTGTGTGAGATATGGGTATTATAAGTCTTAGATGTCATATAGATAATAATTCCAGCCATTTTGCATTTCTGTATCAAACAAGGCACCCTGCCATGCCCTATATGATTTGCTGCAGTTGATTGATCAGTTTGGTTCATTTGCCAGGTGCAATTGCAGATTGCAATGTACGCATTTGAAAACTTTCTATAAAATGAAATTGGTATAAAGGGTGTTGATGAAGTTTCCCTACAAATACGGTAAAACTTAGGTGTGTATATTTTTAAACAATTTTCTTAAGTCCAGCTACATTTAGTGACTTAAGTAGTATAACTATTAGTGATCCTCAATGGAAGTTTCTGTTGACCATACTCATCAGTATTTGAAATGGGTAGACACAGTTTGCATTAAAGAAATGAACAGTTTTCTCTGACCATTGGAGAAAAGCTTCCTTTCATATGATCTATACTCAAGGAAACACTTCAGTGGTGAACCTCCACTTGCAGATGGGAGAGAGGATCTGCACAGTTTGGGGGTGTGTATGCCTAAGAGTTGAATAAATACTGGTGGGTAAATTTTGACTTTATTCACTTTTCTTGACATTGTTTCTATTTCTTCTGCTTCATTTGTTTTCTGTGTCTTTGGTGAAGTGTAAGCAGTTAATATCTTAGGATTATGCATACTGAAGTTTTTTTAAAAATTCATTTTCAGTTGCTGCTTTGCTTTGCTGTATACTATATTCAGGTGGCTACCGTGGACTTCAGCAGATGTTGGGACTTTATGGCCTTTCTTTATACTGAGAAGCAAATCATTTATCATCTACTCACCCTTATTCTAGCTTTTCAGGTTTAGGCAAGTGACCTCTGTTTCGGGTTCCAGGCCAACATTTCTAGATCATTTACAAGGTGAATTCCTCCAATGTGATATGCTCAAAAGTTACCCCAAGATGTTGTGCACATGTATGAGAACACAGGCGGACAATATTAAGAAAACCTGATAGTTGAACAATCCTTTATAGTTTACTAAGTGAATATCTCCAGCCTGTGAGACAAGTGTTATTAGTCCCATTTTACTGATGAGGAAAACTAAGTGATTCTGTTAAATGGCAGAATTAGAACTTAAGGCCAGTTGCTCTCTCTTCATGGCCCTCTCTGGGACCAATAAATATCACCTGTGGTTATCTTTGTTCTGCAGCTTTTCAAACTATAATCAATACATAGGAGTCACTTGCAGTTCATGTTAATCTGCAATTCATGATTCTGATTCAGATCTGGGATTCTGCACTTGTAACAAACTCCCAGCCCTGGATGCCTGAGATTGCACACATTTACAGGCTCCCTGGGTGCTGGACCACTGAGCACACATTGACTAGTAAGGCTTTTAGTAAGCTCTGTTCACACAGTGGGATAGCCTGGCACATTTACCGGAATGCCATTACATTTTCCAATTTTTTTCTATCCTTTTTTTTTTTTAATGTAGTTAACTGCCTCTCCTCAGCAAATACATATATAGACATGGATGTGTATAGTGTGTCTTCATACATGCATCTTAAATCTTAAAGATTATATCTTAAATTATAATGGATATCAACAAACAGAAATTACTCTGTTTACAAATAATCAGTTTGCAAAGTGGCACAGCAGGCATATGTGTAGTTAGGTGGACCATAACACTGGCAAACAGTGCTGTGCAAAGCCTGGCATCCCATGTGACTGCAAACCAGAGGCATAAAGAAAATAAAAAGTGCCTATTCACTCTTTACACTGTGTGCTGCTGCTCACTTTATGCAACTCGATTGGGGTTTGTTTGGTGCTGAGGGCCCCTCCTCTCTGGCTCTGCACTAAATGGTTGGGTCTGAAGCTCTAAGCCTCTGGGGAGCCTTTCACTTAACTGGAATAAAAACACCTCCAGCAGGGTTTGCATTAGCATTTGCTTTTGTCACAATTCTGAGAAACCCTAACCCAGGAGGTCAAAATATTTGAGTGGTTCTGAACAGCTTAAGCTAAAGGAATTCCAGGTTGTTAGAGGGTGAATTCTACCTACAGTAAAAATTCCAAAAATGCCCTGACTCCTTCACCCTGCAGCCCTGCCGAGCTTTGTCTGCTGCCTACTGATGCCTTTGGCATTATTTCTTGGCGCAGAGGGAGGATCTGGGGTGGGGAGGTTAATTGCAGAAGTGGACTGTTAGGTGCCAGGAGAGAGCAGGATGGAATCTGTGGTTTCTGGCAAATAGCCAAGTCTTCAGTCCCACATTTGCATCTCTCAGCAGCAAAAACTCAAGGGTAGGGGTAATTAACACCACTAGGAAACACTAGAACCAGGTACCTTGCTGCCCTCTGAAACAAGGAACTTTCCAAAAGTGGGAGACTTGGGGCTCTGATGCCAGGGGTGGGGTGTGCTGGGGTCAGAAGAAATGACCTATTATCTGGCAATAGTGGCTGTTTACTGAAGCACTCCAGGTGACCTTGATGGGGTGGAGTAAATCTCAAGATGGGGCATCTGTAGTATCTTAGGTTTTAGTTTCCATCTTAATACGGGGGCGAGGGGAGGGCAATGATGCTATTTGCTATCTTTACAATATCTGATGTTGAAAGAAGCTTTACTTATATTTCATAATTTATGAGCCTGATTTTAGGTACTGTTGCCATTTCTATCACATTTCCAACAGTTTAAATTCTCCTGACACGGTAATGACGGTAATGACTTTTTTGTGTTGGGAGCATATGCATTCCAAGGTTTCAATTTACAATTCCTGCCCCTCTCACATGCTAATGACTAGAAGTTGTGAACAGGGGGCCAGTGAGCCAGATTTCCATTGCAACTATGTTTTATTGAGCCCACAGACTTTATTCTTGTTATTTCAGTTGCTAAAATTTAAAACTTGAGCAATTTCGTATGAAAATCCAGATTTCCAATGACTCAAAAACTGGAAGACATCCTCATAGGGCTTTTGCTGCTGTGTGGCTCCCCCTCCGCCTAGCTGGGACTGGGGAGCTCCACTCCTCTTTGGCTGGGAATGCTCTTCCGGTTTGCTGCAGTCCTGGCCACTGATCACCTCTGTCCTCTGCTGTCACTGGTATTCCCTGCCTGGCACCTGCACTTGACTTTGTGGCCCCTGATGCAGAATAGTCTTTGCAAAAGCTCGAGACCATGTGAATGTTCCCACACACAGTCCAGTGCAGCAGACCAGTCTCTAGAGAGCTGAGTTGACCTTAACTGGCCTAAACCCAGTGCACATGCAAAGCCATGTTTCTGACTTCTGATCTCAACCATGTAAGACAAGGAGTTGCAGGTATAAATTTAAGTTCTCTGGAAGGAAGAGTTTAGTAGAGAAATTATGTTTAGCTGTGGGTGGCTGAAAATCTAAACTAATTATCCTTTGAACAATTGAACAATGCATGTTCAACTGTCATAGAAGGTTGGATGGGTGGTTCACAGCTGGCATGAATCCACAACTATCAGAGCCTCAGGATCCTCAATATGGGGCTTCTGCTTTATGAACTGATATGGCTGCTCCATCTCTAGCCTTCACATTTGCACTCTTGCTGGGAGGAAAGAGAAAAGGCAAGGGAAACGCATGCCTTCTCCTGCAAAGGAAACCTTGAAAAGATGCATGCATCATTTCTGCGTATATCCCATTGGCCAGAACTCAGTCACATGGTAATATTTAGCTGCAAGGAATGTTAGAAAAAGAATCTTTATTCTGGGTGACCCTGTACCCCACTAAAGATGAGCAAGAACGGAATGGATATTAGTGTGCATCAGCAATTCTTGCAGGGACTATATCTTGTGGTTTCAAGATTCCCTAGAGCATTTCAGATGGTAGATATTAGGTAAATATGGTAAGGGAAAGGGAGGATAGTTATCAGGCCTCAGCAGCCCCTTATACTCCAGATTACCACACACTGACGAAATTGCCATGGAACCTATGAACCTCTCATTCTTTGTTCCTATACATTTTGCTTTGCTTTATCACCCAAAGCAAATGTAATCAGCCAAGTGTTTAAATCCTATACAGGATACTATGAGAGAATCAGGAGACAATGTTGCCTCTTCCCATGTGACAAGGCAAATGTTTTATCAGAACTCTTCCCCACACGTGAAGTGCAGTTTCCCAAGCTTATGAGCTTATGCACATGACTGATCCTAGGACTTCATCACCTCTGGCAATATTCATGTCAACCCAAGTCATAATCTCAGTCTTGATGCTGTTTAAGGAATCCCAGCACTCTCAGCACAACTTTTTTCAGTGAGATGGTCTCTTTCTGGCTGGTAAGCACAGAAAATGTTCCTTTTGCAGCAATTGTATGAAAAACTGAATTTACATATCTCCAGTCTAGGAATAGGTATAGCTAACTCATTTTAGAAACAAATTCTCATTTTTTAGAAAAGTATAACTGCAAGGCCCCATTCTGTTCTTTAAATGTGAATCAGTTTACAAAAGTTTACATAAAGCTTTCTAAGAAGTAAGTCCATGTGATTAAAAAAGAAAAAAAAAAAAAGCAGACGAATGCTTTCTGTTAAGGAAGACTGAGACATAACTCTGTATATTCAAGATTAGATTCCCTCCCTCCAATAGCTACCCTATCCAAACTATTAAAAATATACCTGATTGTTTCCCAACCGGGGAGAGATTATGCAATCATCTTGTTGTTGAATGAAACTGTTGCATAATTTTCCCTGAATTAACTTTCTGAAGCATACCATTAATATGGAGTGTGAATGCTTTTGTTTTTTGAATAACAAAGACATTTTTAGCTCGTAAGTAAATGCTAATTAAAAGAGAAGGTCTCTAAGCTTCTGGGGAGCGGATCTGAGGGTCGCCATGGATCTGCAGTTGACCCAGGCTCTGGTGATGACAGGAGAGCACTTCCACTGGGCACCAGTCCCTGGTGCATCCGGCCCCCTTTTTCCCTTGGAGCCCACACTTGCAGGCAGTCTGCTGAGGTCTGCACTAGGAAACACGGAAGAATCTAGGGGCAAATGATGCAGCCCACATGCAGAACCCTGCTCTTCTTTCATCCCTTGATCCCTTCCGTCTTCGTTGGCATCTCCCCATGAGCAAAGGAAAGGACCAACTCTCAGGAAAACTAGATTTTGACAAAAATCTGTGGATTTGTTTGGTGTGTTTTAGAGATGTTATACAAACCCCCAAAATGAGAAAATGTGGTCTGAGAATAACCTTGCTACCATGACAGATGCCACTCTTGCTTTTAAAGATGCGAAAGAAAACAACAGCCCCTTTTATTCTAAAAATAGGAGGAAAAAAAAAAAAAACTAGCTAGGAAAAAATAAAATAAAACCCAGTTGCTCCCAGACAGACATTTATTTATCCATTGATATATTAAAAAGTATGTATCGTGAGTGGTCTCTAGAAGCAGTTGTTTAATTTTCTTCCTGTTTCCCAGCATCTGCAAGGGTAACCTTGTCAAATTCAGCATCTGCTCTTCAGATCCTCTTGAGAGCTGTAATAGAATACCAAATCTTCTTTTTCATTTTGTAAAATGAGTTATTTTGAAGGAAGAAGATTGAGGGTATTCCGTAAAAAAATATTGTAATTCTGGTATAGTTCTTTTGTAGCTTCCAGAGTTTAAAAATCCTGAGCAGTTTGTATTAATCCCATTTTGCAGAAGAAGAAACTGAGGCCTAGAAAGTTTTGGCAGCTGGTTCAAGGTTGCATAGTAGATGGTGAGAGGGTCAGGGCTCCTCTTTTCTGAATCAGGGTTTTTCACAGAACAATTCTGCTATATTGTTTTGGTATTTCCAGTTATTTTCTGAGAGTCTGCCACAAATCATGAGGTGGAAAGGAGAAACATTTAAAATTATTTCTGTTCTGAAGGAGTCCATACGATTGCCAACTCAGCAAGATGTGTTACTTCCAGTTGCACAAGCAATCTTACCTTTTAAGTACACATTAATGACCATCCAGCTGCTCTGTGAAGGAATTAGGTTCTTGGGAGCTGTTTGGGTAGAAGATGCTATTTTAAGTGACACAGAACTTTACACTCTTCATTTCACACATGAATCCACAACTACAGAGGCACGATGACCCATCCGAGTCCCAGGCGTAAGCACTACACAAAGCCCAGCTTCAGGGTTCTTCTTCATGCTTTATCAAGCCATTTCTCCTGCATAAAGGAATACTGGTAGGTACGCCAACCAGGATATGCAAGTCAGGTAAGTTTTCTGACCTTCTACATAATTCCTGCAGAGGGTTGTAAGTTAACAGCTAAGTAGCACTCTAATTGGCATAATCCATCCAACAGTCATCTTTTTTTGTCTGATTTTTGCTCTTGTTCTTTAAAGTGTCTCTAAATTATTGCAACAGGGTATTTTAAAAGCATCTGCTGGGAGGCACAATGGAATTGAATTTGTGCAAAGTGACAGGACAGACACCTACATTTAGGGACACAGTCCCCTCAGTCCAGCACATTTACATCCACAGGGCTCATGGTTTTTGGCCCACACCATATTTTATGGCATGCAGTCCAGTTGCCCTTGCCAGGCTCCCCTACCACAAACTGCAGCACCATCCTCATGCAAGGCAGTCTGTGAGCTCACCTGTCTCACCTAGTATGACAGATGAAAAGAGGTGCTTACCTTATCTGGTACCTAGAAGGGTGAGTGTCTGTCACTTGTTGCCCAATACGTATTTTGAATGAATAAATGAACATTGCAACTGTGCCTTTGTAAAGTTTTGAATCTGAGTTTGGGTCAACAGCATCTCAGCCTCACTCACTAAGTTGTCAGTACCCTGCTTCCTTCATAAGTGCCAGGTTCACAGGAGTCTCCTGGATTCTCCAGGCATGTCAAGGAATTGTTTAGTCGCTTGGATACCAACATGCTGTTAGGATGGTGGGTTTGGATCACTGATTCAGTAATGATTCTGAGAGAATCAGAGCTATTTCTCCCCATCAGCATGTCAGCTTATCTCTAAATAAACTTCCTAGAATCAGGACGATGGCTATGGTGGCACCCACGCAACTTGCTTTCTTCTT
Organism: Cynocephalus volans; assembly: GCF_027409185.1. NCBI lineage: Eukaryota > Metazoa > Chordata > Mammalia > Dermoptera > Cynocephalidae > Cynocephalus > Cynocephalus volans. The sequence goes on from NC_084473.1 coordinate 76,626,192, forward strand.
GTAACCATGGCAACACACTTGCTCTCTGGCCGGCCCCTCCCGGCTCTCAATCATCATAGAGCTGCTGGATTAATAAAGCCTGACAAACTTAAACAATGGAGATTCCTTGCCTTAAGGCCAAGATCTTTATTAATTCACAGTAGCCAGAACTGTGTGTAGCCTTTGAGCTGGCCCTGCTTGGTATACAGGAAAAAAATTCCTGCCATGATTGATTTTTACCACTTATTCTTAGTTCAGCTCTTCCTTCCCCCAAATCAATGAGCCTATCAATCAGTTGATCAATTGGAGGAAGGGATTAAACTATTTGGATACTGAACAGAAAACTGCTGCTTTGTCTCTCTAGACTAGGATTTCTCAGGTTTGGCCAATCTACATGTGGGCATGAGCAAGTAAGAGTCATGCCAAGGAAAGGGCACTATGGTGCTTGATTTCCAGTTGGACATCTTAGATATTTGCTTCTGGCTAGTGCCTCTTGCCCTTGACTTTACTGCACAGGCCCCTTCCCATTGGCTCACTGAACTCAGTTATGCCTCTTCAGGGACCACCTTTGTGGGACACTGGGACATGCCCTAGAGGTTCCCTGTGATGAACTGTGCACTCACCATTGTTGGTAAAAAGCAGACACAGCTGGGTTCCAGTCAAGATGGAGGAATAGATGGTCCCCAGTGTCACTCTCTCACACAAGTCAACCAATTTAAATCTATAAAAATGTAACCTCAGCCAAGCTGGGGCTGCTGGAGCTTAGGGGAAGAGGAGGAAAGACCTATGGATTTCATGAAGGCAGGAGAAAGCATGATAAGAGAAAGAAGAAACTGCTCGGAGTATGTCAGGCCACAGCTGCCTTAAGGCTGGAGCCGCTGAGTGCATGGAGCGGAATCCTGCAGAAGTCACAGCTGTGCCCTTCAGATGGAGTTGCTTGGAGGTGGCAGGGGAGAAGAGAGCCTTGGTGGCCTCTGGGACAGCAAGACCACTAATAGGGTCCCATGGACCCACACAGAAGCGAGGAGCCAGAATAGCTGAAAAAGGGGAGCCACTCAAAGGCTGGTGAGTCATCACAAGGGACCAGTGCAGGGCTCATCCCATGGGAAGTGTTTGGAGCATGGGTGGTGGGGGAGACAGGCCTCTAGGAGAACACTGGGACACAGCAAGGACAGCTGATTTGCCCCCCAGTCAGTGTAGGACCACTCAGAGGAGACTCGTTGGGAATGCAGAATTGCATGGGGTGCAGTTTGATGAAAAGATTCAGGTCCAGATCAGAGTTTCTGCACAACCCAGGTGCACCCAGTCTCTGGAGAGCTGGAAGTACCTATAAGGTCAACCATTAAGCGCTGAGCTGCACAAAAAGCCTTCTCTAGGGAAACAGCAGCAAAGCAGCAGTTTAACTTAACCACACAGATAAGTACTGGTTCCCACAGGAAGTTCCCCTGTTTTAGAAGTAAGCAAAGAACAAAAAATTAGTTCCAGCCGAGGCATACCACCAGCACATCGAGGCCTGCCAGGGGACATGAGGCATGGAGCCAGGGACCAGACCCCCCGCTCACAACCAGGCACACCACCAATACCAAGGAGCATGCCAAAAACATCACCTCCACATGGGTGGCCCACCAGAGCCACCATGGTAAACATGGCTGCTGCGAAAGTGGCTAGACGTCACAACCACGGTGCAGATGGTCTGCCAGCCACTGGAGTGCATTGACACAAGGAGAGTCACAAGCAGAGACCAAAGAAAAGAAGAGTCTGTCTCTCTCCACAAAGCCCATTCCAGAGAGACAGAAGAAGCATCTGCTCTATGATAATATTGGGGGACATGAACATACCTTTCAGCATTGGACAGATCATCTAGGCAACAAATCAACACAATAACCATTACTCTTTCAGAGAGAGAGAAGAAATATAGGATTATCAGTGGTGAGAGGGGGAAGGAAGAGGGGGATGGGGAGAGATTAGACAAGGGGCATAAAGAATAAGTACAATTTATAACAATATACGTACTAGTAATATTGTTGTTGTCCACATATATGAACATTTAATCCCCAAAATATGTATAATCGATTCAATAAAAAAAATAATAAAAATAAATAAATAAAAAGGAAATAGAGAGAAAAAACAAACAAACAAACAAAAACTCAAAAAGATCAGAAGGTAAGAAGAGAGAAGAAAAATTTAAAAATTCTCTCATTGAGGTCTTTTTATGCATTAGTAATGCCATGGAAGAGAAATACTTGTTGCATTGTTTTCTTGTTTTAAAAAGGCTTTTTGATGAAAGCAATAGTAGATACAAAAAAAAAAAGTAAACACAGCTTTAGAGGCCCTTGCAAATTGTGGCTGAGGTGCCAGAGGATCTGGTAGCAACTGTGTCACCTTTAGGCCTCCCGGGCCTGCACTGAATGCCATACCCTCCAGCAAAAGCAGCCGCCTTCACTAGCCTTCTGGTGCAAACAGCAAAACCATTCAGTGTCTCCTATTTCCTACAAGATGAGCTCCCCCCATGCCTGCCTCTCCCACTCACTGCCTCTCACTGTCTGCTTGTAACCCTCTGCCCTACTGTGAGGAGCTGTATGTTGTTTTCCCACTTCTCTCTCTCTCTCTCTCTTTTCTGCCTCCAGTCTTTGTTCTTATTGTCCCCTTAGCCTGTAATGCTTTCTCTTCTTTCCTTCCTCTTCACCCTTCAAAACACACCCTAGTTGTCCAACAATAGGACAGTCGATAAATGAATTACAATACGCAGTGGATGCCGTGGCATGCTACCCAATTCTCCCTTTCAGGGCCACGGTGCTCCCCACACTCCTCTAGCTGTCTGAAGTGTTGGAGACCCTTCACGGCTGAGTCCCTCACCTTCGGTTGAAGGAAGCTGCTTTGCCCAAGGTTAAATCAAGCCACATCCAGTGACCAGTCCATGCAAGGGCACAGAGGCCCCTTTCCCTCTCTGAGGGACAACTCGAAAGGGCCATCCTAGCTGAGAACTCCCCAGGGAGTGGCCTGAGACCTCCCTGGAAGCTACACACAACATCCAAGCTCTCCCTTCACCCAGCCATGCCCCACTCATTCCTTCCAGGCAGAAATCTGAGATCCCCCCAGAAGAACTCCAGCGTGCAAACCTCTGTCTCAGAGTCTGTTTCCCAGGTAACCCAGAGGCATAGCAAATCCAGGATGAAATAATATGTAATCATTAAAAAATTTAAAATTATGTATTAGAAAATATTTAGTGACCTAAGAAAATGCTCAAGTTAATGAAGTAAATACAAAAACAAGAGGCAAAACTGTGCATGCATTATGTGAGAATATGTATGATGAAAAGAGAATGAGAGCAAAAAGGAAAAAAATACATCTCGTCTGGAGGAGCTTCTCCTAAAATAGAACTCAGAGAGTGTCTGTCTCTGGAATTTTATTTCAGTTCTCTGTTTGTTTTAAACATTCTACAATGAGCAAGTAATCATTAGAAAATCTAATTAAGTCATTTAAGAATAAAGTGAGATAATACTAAACAAGTCCCCAAAAGAGAAAATATATGAACTTAAGTCTAGCTAACTCACCATTAAAGAGAAATAAAAAAAATGTCAGCCTCTAGGGTCCTTCTAGCACTGTGTTCTCACTCATCCCTACCCTCGCCCGTGTCCATGGAGTTGATGACTTCCTTTTTGTGTGCCGTGCTGTTTCTGTATACTCATATATGCATCTATCACTACACTTAACCAAATGGTACTTCAAATAGTTAGAATGAAAGTTCCATGAGGGTAGAAGATCATGTCCCCGTGCCTTGGATTTGGCCCGCACACTGTAAACAATATAGTTTACAAAGTCTATGAGTGAGTCAGTGAATGAAGGAATCAAAGGAGCATTTGGAGTGGAGACTTAAAGCATCAAGAATTTGATTGGCATAGGGACAAACTACTGAAAACGAGGAGTAGATGTAGAATGAAGAAGCACTGAAATCCCCATTAACGTTTGCTGATTGCTTCAGAACAGAACACTGTAAACAAGAGGCTCTCAGCCTGCCTGGGCTTCAGTGCTGTGTGGTTTCCAAAGAAACTCTGGAAGAAGCTGACATTGCCACTGTGGCTTTGAGGCTTTCCAGATCAGCATCAGTTTGGTTTCAGAAGAAATGCACAGTGATGAGTATTGTCTTCGACTTTACAGTGATGCTTTTTATTCTTCTCATTCTCAAAAAAGTGCTAATGTTCCTTCTGGAATACTTTCAAATTTCCCCAAGTTAAATTTTGAAAAATTGCATTTGAAACTTTTTGGCAGTAGCCTTCTTTTCTATCCTTTCCCTCTTCTGCAATTATTAAAAAGTTCTGTCTTTTTTTATTGAAATAAACTATATTTGTCATAAAATTCACCTCTTTAACCATTTTAAAGCATATAGGTTAGTGTTGCCTTTTTGCCCTGTACTTGGCTTCCTGAATTAGCCAGTCTTTGCAAAGGTGTTAACAGGTTCTGTTGAGCTGGCATTGCAGTAATGCTCCTGGGTAACACATTTACATTTTAATAAGAGCACTTGCACCTTAACTCAAAGAACTAACTCCATTCTTCTGTTCTCTCTGTCACTTAGAGGATAAGGGATCAAATTTGTTAGTGATCTCATAATCTTCTTAGACTGGCCCCAGCTTATTCAGCCTTCCTCACTTCCTCTCCCCTTAATCACTGTGAGCCCAAGATATGCTCAAATACTTACACTTCTTCAAGTGAGCCATGTTTTCTCATGCCTTTGTGTGTCTTCCTTTCCCTGATTGGCAGATGCCTACACATCCTTCCTTAAGACAAAGTTCAGGCACTGTGATGCCTGTGAAACTTCCAACTCTCCTCCCCTTCAACCCTCTTCCCCCGCTTCCCCTTTTCTCCCTTCCCCCCTTCTCTGTCTCTTTCTCTCTCTCTTACTCTCTAGATTACATCACATGTCCCCAGTTCAACATGTTAATATTGGCTTGTAGCTGTCAATTCCATTGTTGTTTCCTAATAAGATCGTAAATGCTCTGAGCACAGGGACTGTTTACATATCTCCGCTCTTCAGTGATCTTGAAATGTAATAGATGATCAAAAAATTTATTGAATGCAAACTAAAATAAAAATAAAAAGGAAAGAAAAGAATCTTACAATATATAGGAATTCCTGGAAGTCTGGCAAAGGAGAACTCTTTTTCTCCAGTGTAGCATACCTTTTGGGCACCTGTCGAATGGGTGTCTACAGTTAGGACTATACCTGATGAAGATAACTTGCCTTGAAGGTATTAGAGGAGTAGGAAGCTGGAATGCATACACCTCCAGAAATTTTCTGAAATTCTTTAGAGAAAGATGCAAACTATTAATTAGATACATATAACAATGTGTATCTTGCAGCATTGATAAACCTGAACATTCATTCCAGCCTGTTTTGTTCTTGTTTCTCTTGAGCTTCAACACTGAATTTATATTTGTAACACCTGCTGTTTCCATCCCAGGATAATAGACTACTTAGCATTTTATCATTTCCAGAGTATAGGAATTCACACTGTAGCCACCCCTAGTTATTTGATATGGATCTCTTCTGAGGGCTCCCTAGGGATCATTCCGTAGTCTAGGCTACACTACCGAGGCTGTAGATTATCAAGCCAGTGTATAAACTGCAACTAAAATGAAGAGAAAGATGTTTAGATTATTGGAAACAGAAAGCAATGATAAAAAGTGTGGGGCTAGGGAAGGGAGCAAGAGAGAGAAGAGGAAAGGGGAGAGGGGGGAAAAAAAAGGAAACTATAATTTTCTTAGTACCCAAATCCTTGTTGCCCCAATCCTCCAGGCAGAACCTTTCCATTCTAAGCTGACATGTGCTCACTGAACCCTTCAGTAAAATGCGGGGGCTGGTTTATCAAATGTTCATGTGCAGAATAGTCATCTGGGAACCTGTTTAGAATGGTAGGTTCCTGGCCATCACCCCAATTTCTGATTTAGTTTCTCTGGGGCTGATACTGCAAATACTCCTTTTTAACAAGGCCCCAGATGATTCTATTAGAGGGGGTCTGATCAATGGACTACACTTTGAGAAACACTACAGAACCATTTTTTAGCTTACTGTATTAATTAGCATTTTCTGCTAAAACAACCGTCATATATGAGCTCATGGTTTATTGTGGATTGGCGATTTGGACTGCACTCAGCAGGATAGTTCTTTCACTGATGTTTTCTGGGCTCGCTCATGAAGCTCCAAGCAGCTGATGGCTCAACTGGGGCTGGATGGTTAAAGTGAGCCTAGTCACATGACTGGTGGTTGGCAGGCTGTCAGTCAGAGGCATCTCATTACTTCTCCATGTGGTCTCCACAGCAGGCTAGCTTGGACTTCCTTATAGGACAGTCTCAAGATTCCCAACAGCGAGAGAGGGTCTGCCCCATGTGCAAGCACTTTTCAAGCCTCTGCTTCTGTCACATTTTCTAGTGTCCTATTGGCCAAAGCAAGTCATGTCACCAAGTCTAGATTTGAGGGGAAGAGAAATGAACTCCACCTCTTGATGGGAAGCATGGCAAAGTCACATTGCAGGGGATGGGAGGGATTACCAGGGCTGGCTTTGCCAACAATCTGCCACACTTACTAGTGTGTCTGGTAATGGTTGAAGAACCAGAGTTTATGAAGGATTCATATTTTTAAAATATGAATTATTTCAAATGATAGTTTATCCTCCAAATAACTCTTTTATTGACTTATAGCCTCAATTATTTTTTTTTCTTTTTGAGTAAGAAATGGGTGGATATGTGGCAAGTATGATGGGAATTGTGCATAACCTTGAAAGTTTATAGCTGTTATTTATGTCATCTGCCTTGAATGACTTAGAAAAAATAAATAAGTACTATGGCTCTAGGGATCTGGAGAAAATTAGGTAAGGGGGACAAGAGGACAGATTAAGATATTTTGGTTCCCTGTTTTTTAGAGGAAGTGGATTATATAGTGGTAAAGATCATAGTATCAACCCGTCGAGGTCTCAGTCTTGGCTTTGCCATTGTTTAATTGTTTACCTTGGGTAAATAAATTACTTCACTTCTCCACACCTCACAGGTTGTTGTAAGATTTAAATAAAGTGATACATATCATAAGAGCCTATAAAATATTAGCTGTCATCATCATCTTCTTATCATTCCAGGAAAAAAAATATTGCTAACATACCATAGCTCTCTTTACCAACATGAGGAATGGACAGCTGCCTAAAGAATTTACATTCAGAGAACTCCTTGATCCTTCCATGTCTCAAAAATAACTTGAAGATTGGCCAAAGCCTTTATTCCATGAGGACAGGAGAGAATGACTGTGCCTGAACAGGTTCCTATTTTCTATCAGGGACTTAGTGACTAGTATTGTGGTAGCCAATCTTCAAGATAGCCTCCAATGGTCCTTGCCTTGTGGTATCCACACCCTTGTGTAAAAATATGCTACACTGAGTAAGGCTGACCTGCATAACCCAAAAGATATTGCAGGAATGGAGCATGCAGATACTTTTTAGTTTGATGTAATATCATGTTTCTATTTTTGCTTTTGTTGCCTTTGCATTTGGCACAGGAAAAACAAACAAACAAAAAAACACCCACAAACAATAGAGTGAAGAGACAGCCTATGGAATTGGAGAAAATATTTGCAAACCATACATCTGGTAAGGCGTTAATATCTAAAATATATGAGGAACTCAAATGACTCAATAGCGAGAAAACAACCCAGTTAAAAAATGGGCAAAGGACCTGAATAGACATTTCTCGAAAAAAGACATACAAATGGACAGCAGATTTATGACAAAGTACTCAACAACAGTAATTGACTGCAACCTCAAGAGGGACCCCAAGCCGCTACTACTCAGCTATGCCACTCCCTGATTTCTGACCCACAGAAACTGTGAGAGATAGCAAATGCTTATTGTTGCTTCAAGCCTCTAAGTTGTGGAGTAATTTATTATGCAATGATAGATAACTAATACACCTGTTTTGATATGGAGAGGGAAAGAAAGTATCAATGGAAGGAGAAAGACCCAGCAGGAAGAAGCTGAGACTTACCAAAGAGCAACTTCAGAATGTTGCCTGTAGGCACAGTACTGGGGGCCAGTTTCTGCAAGAGAAGCAGCAGAATTGAGTATGCTAAGTGCTTTGAAGTGCCCAGAGAGCCTGCAGGGAATGGTGCTAGGTAACCGGGAGGTCATGCTTTTCCTCTTTATCATCTTGGCTATTAACTAGAGCCAGGCTCTTTGTGGGAAACATACAAATGGCTGAAAATGCAGTTGAACTTCCTCCATCTCTCTTTAACTGGAAATATAATTGCAACTCCTTGCACATTGCTATGATTTTTTTTTAATCCTGTCACGCTTTGCTGGCTCACTGCTTTTCATCTTACTGTTTATTAAAACAGCCTAAGTTCCCTTTGATGCTGAAAGCCCAAATATGTGATTGGAGGTCATTGCCAAATTACAATACATTTTTATTTGATAATAAGGCTTTTGACTATTCATATTTAACTTTTTTTTTTTTTTTAACTTGGGAATTGGGGTAGGGGAAAGGAAAAAGTAGGAGATGATGAATGGCCAGTTGGAACCCTCTCCTGGGCTCAGGAATATGGGTTATTCTCAAAGTACTACCACGAACATTTCATATGTTTCTCTGAGAGGCTTAGTCCCTATACAGCTGACTAGTGGCAGAAAGAATGAGCCATGATCTATGGAACCATGGATGTAGAGCTATACTATATATTCCGACTAGAGAAATTGAGGAATTAACACAGATACTGTATTAGTCAGGGTTCTCCAGAGATACAGAACCAATGAGATATATACAGATATACAAGAGGATAGGCCTGAGAACTGACCAGAGGGTGGGATGAGCTGAGGGTGGCTGAAAATCAGGAGCTTCAATGTCTAAGTGCAGAGAAGGTGGATGTCCCAGCTCAAGAAAAGAAAGAAAATTTACCCTTCCTCCACCTTTCTGTTCTTTGGACCCTTGACTGGATGCTGCCCTAACACCAGCCCACATGGTGAGGAGGGATCTTTCTTACTTAGTCCACTGATTCAAATGCTAGTCTATTCTGGAAACACCCTCACAGATACAACCAGACATAATGTGTTACCATCTATTTGGGCATCCCTTAACTCAGTCAAGTTGACACATAAAATTAACCATCACAAGTCTACCTCTTGTCAGCTTGGCACCCATATACTTCTTAAATTGTACTTAATCTCTAAATAAAGACAATAGAAGGTCATAATTCCATCTAACGTGATATGACTCGTCTGTTTACAGCCAAAACACACTAATCCCTTCCCCAGAAGAGGACCTAAAGTCCTTGAGTTATGTTTATCCTTTTCCTGACATCCCATAACTTAAATACTATGATGTAAAATTAACAATACTGAAATACCAATATAAAGTCAACACATCTTATGTGATAAGGAAATAAGAAAGAAAAAACAGTATTTGCTTAATATATGTACATATGCATATACAAATTCATAACAAAATAAAGGAAGAAATATTCTTGACAATGACCATCCTCATTTCTGTGACTGATCACAACTGCTGTTTATAACAACCTTCTTCTACTACCCATTCTGTATTCCCTTTGCCTTCAGCAAGTACCTTAGATGGTCATGGTTCTGTACCTGGCGGTTGACCCAAACCTTCATTCCTGAAGGGTCTGGGCCATTCATACTTTTGCCTGGATTGGGTTGCTGTAGTTATCAATTGACCTGAATCACAGGATATAGTAATACAAAGAGATACCCTAAGGGACCTCTTGTATTGTAGACAGACTCTTCTTTATCTGCATTGTTGAGTAGTGGTGCAGTTTCCCACCGTAGGCACATTTAACCTTTTGGAGTGGTGAGTGAGATGATTCTAATTTGATCTAACTGGCTATGCAATGAAGCAAAGATGCATACTCCAGTCTTCCTAAAAAGGTAACTTTGCATTTGAGTCTGCTTTATGTTCAACCAATGGATGATGCCCAGGCAGAAATACTTCCTGTATGGTTTCCAACAATGTCTTAACAAGGGGATTGTGGTTGAGAAGTGTATTAGCTTCCTGTAGCTGCTATGACAAATTACCACAGACTTGGCTGCGTAAAACAACAGAAATTTATCCTTTCACAGTTTTGGAGACCGGAAGTCCAAAATCAGTTTCACTGGGCCAAAATCAAGGTGTGATCAGGCCCCCACTCCCTTTGAAGGCTATAGGGGAAAATCTGGTCCTTGCTTCTTCCAGTTTCTGGTGGCTACTGGCATTCCTTGGCCAATTTGCTGAGATCTCTGTGCCGCTGGTCACATTGTGTTTTTTCTTTTCCATGTTTGTCTGAGTTGAATATTTCTCTGCCTTCCTCTTATAAAAATACATGTGATTACATTTATGGACCTACCAGATAATCCAGGATAATCTCCCTATCGTAAGATCATTAACTTAATCATATCTGCAAAGATCCTTCTTCCAAATAAGGTAACATTTACAGGTTCCAAGGATTAGGATCTGATAGCGTTGGGGGAGGGAGATGGGCATTATTCAGCCTACTACAAGGAAAGTTCACGTCGTTTCAGCCCAGACCCTGAGCCTTTCTCTGTACCACTCCTGTATTTTCTCATTGGTGCGGTATTCCAGTTGTTAGTGTATCACAGAAAGAAAAAAAATGGCCCTCATCTTCTTTGAAAAACTAGAGAACAAAACATATTAGATGGAAGAATTGCAGCAAGGAAGGAGGAAGAGATGGCAAATAAAGTTCTTTTGAAACATACCTCCTCCTCATTCTGTGCCGCCAGTGGTAGAAGCCTTCCTTTGAAATCTTCTCTAAGGTTTTACTTTGAGATATAGATTTGGTTAGCCATTCAGAAATTGCTGTGTCCCATGTCACAATCAAGACCTTCCCTGTCATTCATTGTTGCCTACTATAAAGTTTTATTAACCCTGAAGTGAATTTACTGCTCCACTCCTGCTGTGGGCTTCCTGAGATGGTGTGTGGACCTGGGATGAAAACCCCTTGATGTATGGCTGGAGGGTAATAGACTTCTCTCACCCAGATGGATAAGTCATTACAGGCCCTTACACTCAATAAATCTGAGCTGAGTCCCAGCTCGCACTTGGCGTGGGGTAGGGGAGATTGGGAGGGAGAGGAGAATTGATTCCCTTTTGAAATGCTGTTCAGACTTGTACATACAACTTTGGTAATAGATGGGAACATTGGCAGGGGAGTGGGCATGGTTGTGGAAGTGATTCCACTCTTGGTCTCAAAGGTGATACTACATGTGATCTGCTGCAGGTATAACATAGAGGGACTCTCGGATTTGTTGAAAGCTTACGAATGAAAAGAGTGAAGTTTGGCTCCTGTAAAGTTATTGGGAGGTAGAGAGACACACACACACACACACACACACACACACACACGACTAAGAGTAAGGAGAGGAAGTGTTCCAAATGCTCTAGTGAGGAAATCTTCCATATTGGCAGATTTTGACCCTTTTCAAAGTCATGCAATACTTCTTAAGCTGGAGTCTGTAGATAAACACTGAGAGCTCTGCATACTCTGTTAGAGAAACTCTAGCTTTAAAAATAGTGTAAACCTATAGCCTGATATCTTAATGTCTCCCTGATCCAGCTCCATCTATGTCTTTTAGCCTACTTTTCACTTCTCCACTGTTTTTCCAGACAAATTAGAAACTCCACTCAAAATTTCCTCAAAACTTCTCACATTTGTTACTTTGCACAGATCACATGTTTCCTCTAAAATGTCCCCCTACCCTTTCTCCTCCCATCCTTTCCCCACCCCCAACATGTCCTCTGCCAAGTGTTCTCAGCCTTGCCCCAGCTCTGCCAGGTCCCTTGGCTTACTCTCCCTCCTGATTTCTGTGACACTTAAGCTTTTGAAAGTGCCTTCCTGGGTGCCTTACTGTTTTTCATGGCTTATATTTGTTATTTCTTTTATCATTTGGGCAAGAATGTTTGTCTTTAAGATTTTGTGTCTCTTTCTTCTATCACATATTTATCAAAAATGGCATGCTTACTGTAAATAAATAAAAAGTATCCCCAATTCCCTCCCTGGGAGGTGGCAAACCCAGCTTCTGAGGTGGTGCTGCTGGGAACTGGCCCTTCTTGAGTCTACTATTCCAATACCCAGGCACAGTGCCGATCCCCGTCTTCCAACAGAATCTGCATAATGCATGTGATCAATGAATTATTGTGGGCAATGCAGAAAAGGAGGGTGGAATAGAGAAGAGATGGTGAAGGGTGAATCTATAAGAAAACAGGGAGGGTCATGGGCCAGTGGGGAACCTGTAGTGGTAGGTTTTAGAAAGAGACTGAGACTTCTGAGAACAGCCATGCCTGATGTTTAATTGGATATTGTTTACGTTACTGCAAGTAAAACACCCTCCAACTCAGCTTCAAACCTTCAGTGTAGTCTATCTCACATGGGATGTATGAGGGTATTTTTGTGTGGAAATTTTTTAAAGAGACTGATTTTCATATTTGAATCAATTGAAGTGAAGCAATCCTTATGGGTAGAAGCCAGAGGCTTCCTACAAGGGTAAAAATAAAATAATAGCACTGAGATTATGTGGAGAAATGTGAGTTGGTGGCATGAGGTTGTAGCCAATCTTCTCAAGATCTCATGGGGAGAGGAGACCCTAGGTGACATTGTAAGGGGTTCAAAGGACTTAGGGGCTAAGAATAATAATAAAGAGACGACCACCAGGTGGCAGTACCATATACAAGGTCTGTCGGGCACTTTGACAGGTTTGCACGTGGGGAATGTTCCTCATAGCAAAAGTCTGTCCAGAGGGTAAGTGCTGGGTTCCACCGCAGAAGGGGAGCGGGGCAAGAAAGCTTCTGAGGAAGACAGAGATCAGAGATTATGTACCTAGGAGATGTCACACAGCAGCATAGTGGAGCATCTCTGGGTCACAGTGCTTAGAAGTACAGCAGAGGCTTATTTGGGCTGTTTAAAACACCTGGATATGTAAGAAATTGAGTCTAGTACCAGCAGGCTTTTGAGTCTCAGTCTGCAGTGGAGAAATACACAACCTAGGGGCCAATGCACAGAAGCCATCTTTGGTCCGTTTATATAACAGACATCACACACACACACACACACACACACACACACACACACACACACACACACACACACACACACACACACACATTCATATACATTCTTACAGGATTGAGGTCAGGTGATATATGTTGTTTGGTAACTTTTGTCATAATTTATACCTTATGCATTTTTCAATATCACTAAAAATTCTCCTAAAACATTACTTTTAGTGGCTGTATATTGTTTCATCATGAGCTTCTCCCATGCTTAACCAATCCTTTATTTCTCATGTTTTCCTACAGATAGTCTGATGTTTCTAATGTTGACCTATAGATATGTAATGATTAATGAAGCCCAGGGCTTTTTGCCTCCAAACCTATTTTTCATTCTTGACTCTACTCAGCCAATTGTTTATCTGGGGAATCATCAAATGATTTTTGAAAATAATGTTAGAAAGAAGAGATTTCATTCAGATTCTAAAATATTTATTTACACATTTATTTATTACACAGTTTGATATGTGGCTTAAGCTTGCAGCAAAACCTATCTGGTTTTGGTCAAAAAACCAACTATGTTCATCAATTAAGCACATTATGCCAAGAACATTTCATCATATTGGGTCCCTGAAGAATCCTAATTTTGAGGTAAAGAACAGCCCCCATCTGGTTATATGTTACCCAACTGTAACACATCACCATGACATAAAATATTTAAACAAATAGTAGTCTTATTAAGAATGGAATTTCCTCATATTAAAAGGCAGAAGTAAAAATGCTATTTAAAATTTTGAGGTTCAATTGCAAAGAGAATGGATGAGCTAGAGAAGGTGGCAGAATGACAGTGTGACTCCCACTCCCATTGTGTATCTGTGTGCATGTGTGGGGTGGGCTAGGGGAGCCTGTGAACAGTGAGACGTGCTCTAAGAACAAACCAGATCAGACAGCCTGACTCCTCCACTCCTGGTGCACTCGCAGTTCTGAGTAGATATTCTCAGGGCTCTTCCCCTGTAGGACCATTTGTGTAGTAGAAGCCTCTTAAACATAAAGGGGGAAAAAAAGAGAAAGGGAACAAGATGAGGTTTATTGACTAGTCTGTGACAGACAACATAATTTAATGGAATCCCCCACCCCAATAATCCTGCAATTGTGTGTCTCCAATGTTCACATTAGGTTACTAAGCCTCACAAATATTTTAATGACTTCTCAAGATCCCAGCTAAATAATACTTGAAATTAGATATGAAACTCTTCAAAATCTGGACTGTTTATAAAAGATCATACAGATAGTTTGATAGCCAGGAAAGTCCATTAGAGCCACTGTGCAAGTGAACACCATTTGTCTGTTATTTATTTCCACCAGCCCTGTCCATCTCCCTTCCCTAATTCTTTTCTCCCTCCTTTGGTGTTTGCACTTCTGACCCTCTCTGGCGTGAAGTCTCCTCTTTGTTCTGCCCTTTGGCTGGCCTAGGAAGTGGATGAGACAGGTACATGAACTTCACCTTTTTCCTCCATTGTTCATGTCAAAACACCTGTATCACTTCTTCCTAACCTACCCATTCTAACACATCCAAGATGTTAACTAGTGTTAATGACAAGAATTACCTATGCTAGGTGTTAATGATTGATAGTGACATCGTACAGCTTTCACCAGAGAAGTAATCTCTCATGGTAGCTATCTCAATACTTTGCAGGTTGATAGGGCAAGGTGGCTTTTGATATGCACACTACCTTGACACAGCATAGTAGTCAAGAGCAAGGGTTTTAGAGTTAGTTGGACCTGAATTGTAATCTTTGATTTACTGGCCATTTTACTCTTGACAATTCAATTCACTCCTTGTTTCTCATTTTCCTTCATTGCAAAATGAAAATAAAGGTGATAATATTGTCTCTCCCCTAGGTTTGGGTAAGGATTAAATGATATACTATGTATAACTTGCTTAGCAAAGTGCATAGCACATAGCCTTCAAAAAATAACTGTTATAAAAATAATATTTATAAGTTTATTATTATTGTTATTATCATCTGCTGAATCCACCTGTATATTAGGTCATCACTTTAACATACTCTATTGACCATGAAGTGTTCACCCACCACCACTAATTATGTGCATTGCATGGCTGGAGACACCATGGGGAAACCACTAGGTAGTTTAAAGACTTGGCTTTTCTCTAGCTTATGATCTACTTTGGGACAGTAAGAAAAGATATAATTTTTTTTTTTTCTCTTTTCATACCATGTATGGCTCCCTGATAAGAAATTGCCAAGCCCTCCTTTAAAATGCCTTCAATGCCACAAAGTAGTCCCCACCCCACAAAAGGAAATAAACAAGTATTTATTGAGGACCTCTCCAGTGCTGAGCCCTGTGCTGGGTCTAGGGAATGGAGGTGGTTTCATGCTCCTCAACTTACCCATGGATTTTTCAGCCTTAAAATGCATTCTAGTTCATGTGTGTTATTCTTCTTTCTTAATCATGCTCCCTGTGGACTCGTCCCCTGCATCTCACTTTGCCCCTTGCTCCGATCACTTCTGACTCAGGTCCTGTTCCTCCTGGCCTCTTGCTGAATAATAAAAAAGCCTTACGACCAACTAAACTTTCTCTCCCAAAGGCAAGTATACAGATCTTTTAAGTTCTGAAACTCACAACAAAGAAACAGAGAGTTCCTAAAAAGAGATGCTGTAAAAATTTAGAGGCCCACTAAAATGACTAAAATAAAAAAGCTTGATAATACCAAGTGCTGGAGAGGATATAGAGCAATTGTAACTCATAAATTTTTGGCATGAATGTAAAATGGTATAACTAACTTGGAAAACAGGTATAAGCATACACATATCATTAGTAAAGTAAAATATGATAACTATAGGAAGATGTGTACATTAACTTTCATAGCAACTTTATTCATAATAGCTCCAAACTGGAAAAAAAATATGTATCAACAAGTGTGAATGGATAAATAAATTATAGTATACTCATAGGATGGAGTACTACTTGGTAATTTTTTTAAAAATTACTGATACACACAGTGCAGTCTTACAACATCAAGGTCTGCTGTAGGCAGAAGGAATAACACGTTCAAAGCCAGAGCAGGTGGCAGGGGTGGTGACAGTGAGGAGCAGAACATGGACCATGTGATGAAGGACTTTGGGTCTGTTCTAAATTCTGTTTGGTGTAAGTGGAGACTACTAGGCAGGAGATAGCACATGTCAGTTATGCTTATGAACCGCCATGCTGGCATCAGTGTGGTGGATTGATTTGCAGAGGTCAAGAGTGAGTAGAGAGACCAGTTAGGGACCCATTGAAGTAATCCAGCAGTGGTGGTAGGAATGAGAGAGTGAGACTTTTGGAGCCTGGCCTCTTCTGTCTTTCATTAAAGTCTAATAGACATCTTCCAGCTCTATCTGGTATTACATTCTTTGGTTTTGTTTTTGCTCTGTGTGTGTTTCTTTCACTTTGCCAAGGGCGTTTGGTGCTCAGGCCTTATCCCTCGTGCTTCATGAAGCATGTCTTATTCTCCCGACATCTCCCCTCCCTTTTATCTTGTTCTAAACACAGGCTAGGGGAGCGACATACTTTCCTTTTAGGTTTTATAAGAAACGTGAGTCCTATTTGATTCCTCCTCTGAAAGGACTCCTGCCATGGGCAATTCTGTCATTGATGTAAAGGAACTATAATCCTGCTCCTGCCTTTAAGAGCAGTTACAATAGGGAATATACTTACTCTTTCAATTGACTAATATTTACTGAGTCTGCTCTGTGACTGAGACTGAGATGCGGGTGAGTTTGACAGCTGGCTGATGGATCGTCCCCTGTTCTTCCACCCTCACTCCCCAGACAATTATTCTTCTCTTCTGCAGAGGACTGTGGGCATATTTTGAAATACAAAAGGTAGTCTCTGCCCTCACCTGACATATAATCTTGAAGGAAAAAAACATGGCTATCTGGTAAGGCAAAATGGGAAAGCAATTGAAAAGAGGAAAAGGAGGTAGGTGGAGTGTTGTATGTGGAGGAGAACGCTCACCCAGGGAGCAGCGCGTATACTGGCATGGCTGTCACATGCAGAGAAAAATTTCCCTAAATACCATGTAAGCACCTACTCTGGGTTGAAAACTCTGTTATGTGCTGGGAATACCAAGACGAAGGAGAGCTAGCCCTTCCTCTGGGAGCTGCAGGAGGCAGATTAGTCTATAAAATGCCAACCTTTTTGATTTAAATTATGATTGCTTTATTGCCTAAACTTTCAGAAGATCCATCTGCTTTGTGGAATTAGGGTTTGATGAAAACAGTGATTTTTAAAAATTGATTATATATATGGTTGTGGGGTACAGAATCAAATATCAATACATGTGTACAATATGCGATGATCAACCCAGGGTGATTAGTACACTCATGTAAAACGGTGATTTTAGAAGAGCCATGGGCCTTTAGAAGCTCACTACTTGGGGTTGCCTGGAGGCTCAGGTGTGGAGGTCTGTTCACCTTCCTGCAGACATCCTCTCTGATGTGTGGGCCATGGCGGTGGGGTTAAAGTTTGGCTGAAACAAACTGGTCTTCAATTTTGCTTGATGAGGAAAGAAACAAAATCATTAAAACAATCTTGAAAAAAGGCAAAGTTGTAAGACTGATCCTACCTGACTTTAAGATTTATGGTAAAGCTGCAGTAGTCAAGACAGTGTGATGTTGGCGAAAGGAGGGACAGAAGGAAGAGAACAGAGAGCCAAGAAATAGACCCACACATACACGATCAAATGATTTTCAACAGGGATGCCACCGCAGTTCAGTAGGGAAACAACCTCGACCTGTGCCTTTGTCCATGTACAAAAATCAATTCACAGTGGATTATGGACCTGAACCCAAAAGCTGGAACTACAAAGTTAGAAGAAACATGGGAGAATAGCTTTGCGACACTGAAGTAGGCTAAGATTTCTTAGAGATAACTCAGAAAACATGAACCAAAAAGGGTGTTTGAGGCTTCCTCATTTGATGAGAACTTGTGCTGAGAGCTATAGATACATCCTTTATTTGGAGACCTGATTTCTTCTTTCACCCCGGATTCTTCCTATTCATAGCATATTAAATTCACATGCACAGCCCCAAGTGAACTCTGTTTTAAAGGCAAGAACTAAATTTCAACATGGAAGACAAATCAGACGCAAAATTCAGTGTAGAATATTTCTAAAGTCTATATAGTATATATCAAGCTGTATTCTAATTAAAATCTCTACAATCAGAGCACTCCAGTGGTGATATAAACTGTCCGAAAGAAACCTCTCACAGACACACACACCTTCCTACTAAAAAACAAAAACAAAAACAAAAACAAAACAAAACAAAACAAAAAAAACCCCCAAACCCTCCTGCCATGCTGCAGATACATGGGACATTTTTTGTGTGTGAGGAACCAGTTATAGAAATATCATTAGAGGAGGGAAGTAATAAAAACAGTACATTAATATTTTAAATGTTTGTAAAAAAAAAAAAAAAAAAAAGCATGGCTGGGTAAGGAGCAAATGCTTAAAGAACTTCCCCTTAATAAAACAACATTCTCGGTTATATGACCCACAGCAAATCGGCTTCAGCTGCGTTTTTATTTAGCAATTTGAGTTTGGTGTTTTCGCTTGGAGATGCTCCCCTATTCCATTTTATGGTATCCTTTACATAAATTTCAAAGAGAATTGGGGTATAAAACTGTCAGTTCCCAGCAGCTCCTAAACTAATGAATTTAAATTTTAAATGGGGGATTTTAAAACATGTGGGGGCTGTTTTCGTTATCTGGTAGTATGTATCTCCAAGGATAAGTGGGAATCTCTAAATGCTGGGGACAGGGCCCTTCAGAAACTAGTGATAAGAAAATTCTTTCTCATCCCCTCCCTCCCTGTCTGTCTCTCGCTTTGTCCCTTTTCTGTAAAATCTCAAACTCCAATGGATTTCACCTTGGCAACTTCTGTAAGTTGTTTTAAAAATTGATTCAATCCAGAGAAACTTCATTCACTCTCATAAATCTCTTTTCGCACTTCCTTTTATTCTTTAATGCCACTTTGTTCTTTATTATTCATCCAAGTTACTTCTCCCCCAAGACAGACAGATTCTGTCTTGTCTTTGAAAACCATCAACAAAGCCAAGTAACAAGTGTACAGAAGTGCATGGAAGCACTTTTACCAGCTAAGGAAATAAATAATATCATGTCCATTTCTGAAGACTGATTAGTCCCTTGCTAGATTCAGAATCAACCAGCCTTACAGAAAATGGTTAAAGAGAAAAAAAAAACAAAGTCACTAGCAAATCAAAAATTGTCAATTTGATGGTCAGAGAAATACACTGCCCCGCCCCCCGTGCTTCTTTTTCTTTTTCCTTCCTTACCTGTTTCCACGTTCCTATTCTTTCTGTAATAACTAAAGGATTGCAACTTCAGATGCAAGCAACTAAGTACAAGGGTACTTCAAAAAGTTTGTGGAAAAATAGAATCGAAAGATAATCAAATCTTTCCATGAACTTTTTGAAGTACCCTCAATGTGGAATTTCTATTTAGCCTTAAGTCTAGTTTTCTTTGGGTTCTGGGTGATTACATTGATATTGTGATCTTTTGGAGACCTGAGAATAGGAATTTAAGTATGTTTTTCTTCAGGGTTCGAACGGAGGATTGGTCTGAAGGTTTGGGGTGTAGTTACCCAATCAAATGAAGTTGCTCTTTGAGTTATATTTTATAATCTGATGCTATTTTGTTCTAGTTCAAAAATTTTAGAAAATTAATGGGATTTCTTTATGTTCCAAATAATTCACTAAGTTTTTAGAGGTATTGTTTTATTTTGTTTTCTTGTTTTTAATTTTTTAAAAAAGTGTTCTAAACAGACGCTGAGGACAGTTAGTCTTGGCGTCTCTGACTATGGATCCCTAATACCTAGCAGAGTGGTAACATAGCTCGTGGTATGCACTTCATAATGTTTTTTTGAATGAACAAATAAATAAAATATAGTAAATTCTGCTGAGGAATTTACCACCTAAAAGGAAAAATTCAAATAATTTGCTGAAAAGACTTTTTGGCATCTGTTTTCATTGCCTAGAGGTCATTTCTTCTTACTTTCCAGTTCCTGGATAACCTCAGGGCAGGTAAGTTTGTTGGGCAGGTAACATTTGAAAAAATGAGATGGTAATCTATTTGGATTAAGTTTGGGATTGTTTTAAAATTTAAAATTAGTAGATACATTTTAAATTAAAAAAATACATATATTTCTATACCAAAACAGAAAGAAAATTGAAGATTAAAAGTATATTTGTTACAGAACCAGAATATGGTCTCTTCACCGGGGTCAAGCTGTTCTCTCTACTTCTCTGTATGCTGTAGTTTTAAATCACTTTAAAGCAATGGAGTATCCAGTGTCACCTGGGGGACAATTGGATGGTTTTACCAATATCCTAATTAGATCATTTACAGCACAGGATTTGGAGGGCTGTAACATACTGTGCACTACGGTTTCTTGCACTCAGAAGGTAATTTCCCATGCTCTACCTGCAATTACATTACAATTATTACTGAGTTATTCCTACCTTATAGAAAAGAGGGGGAATAG
Source organism: Cynocephalus volans (assembly GCF_027409185.1). Taxonomy (NCBI): domain Eukaryota; kingdom Metazoa; phylum Chordata; class Mammalia; order Dermoptera; family Cynocephalidae; genus Cynocephalus; species Cynocephalus volans. The sequence goes on from NC_084473.1 coordinate 76,646,763, forward strand.
CTTCTTTGCTTCAGGAAGTGTTTTAACTTTTCCATCACTGAAGAAGTATCAGGTTTTCAATCTCATTTCCACTTCTGATCTCATGTAGGAAACACACTTGGAACTTGGCCATTCAAGACATAGTTTGCTTTGATTCTCTGGACTTCTTTAGCATTAAAAAGACCAGGTCTGTGAAGCTATGGACACAATTTTATTTGACAGACACCCTGAGGTCCTACTTGTATCAAACTATCTCCTCTTGCAAGAAGCCACTAGGAATTTTAAAACTAGTTTCACCAGTGCTAAGTTTTGAAATTCCCAAATCATAATGGATCTGAACTAAGACATTTGGTTAATGGAACATTCCATTTGCCTACTATGTTCTATTAACTGTTTTGCTGGCTGCTACACTAGCAAGCTGAAAACAGGCTTTGAGACTCTGAGTCACAAATGTGTACAGAAAAGAGATAAAAGCATTGGAGTTTTCGTAGTTATGTGCAGGGGTCAGGACCAGACAGAAGATGGGGATTAGAAATTCTAAGCATCTGCAGCCAGTTTGAATGTATTGGCTGAATGTCGGGGGAAAGGCAAGGTCAGAAAAGCATGAAAGAAGGAAGGACATTTGTATTCTCTCCATTTTCAATGAGGACATTTTTGAAGAGTCATTTTTGAGAGCTCTGTTGGAGTCACCAGTCTTGCTAGAATATTCTTACTTCCATGTATGTATAATTCAATGTGGTATCATTAGAGTAAGGACCTCCTTGTTGCTTCTTCCTTCCTATGTTATACCAGGCTTCTTTACCAAAATCTTTTCCATATTTTTTCATTATGTGTAAAAGGCAATACGTTTATGAATTTTTAATATTTCTGTCAAGATCTTACAAGAAGAAATTACTTTGTGAGGTATGTAGGGATGCTAGCAGTAGGTCGGAAAGTGGATCATAATCTCAGAATAGTAGATGCTAGCTTGATGGCTTTCCCACTGAGAGGTAATGTGTCTTGGAAAGACAAGAGAGCATTTGTAGAAGAGGGTTTATTTGCAGCCCTCATCTGTTCTTTTCCACTGAACCAGCCCAATCTCCTGGGCTCTCCTGGAATCGTGGTCTGTAAATACCTCCTCAGGTGGACCCACATTACCAAGTACAAGATGAAAATCTCTTTCTTTGCCCTTAATCTATGATTTGCAATAGAACTTAGGAGCAAGCCATAAAAGAACAGTGGGAAATATCAAGAGGTAGAAACAGGGAAATAGGAGAAATAAAATCACAGAAACAGAAAGCAGGAGGGCACTCTAATAATCAGCTGGTAGAAATACCACCCAGTGCTGGAACTGTTTCTGTGACATCTCTGATAAATGTCCTCTGTTGGACATTTTCATTGACTTAGGACACTCCCAGTGCTTTTTACAGGCAGTGCATTCCTTTGTTAGGGAGCTCTGATTGTTATAAAGTTCTTTTTTATCTTTAATCGACTCAAAATCTTTCTTTTAGGAACATCCCACCCATTGGCCCCAGTTCATTGTATATAACACTCTTCTAAGACCTGGAACACACTATCTCAACTCATGTTGAATTTATCAAAGACAACTGTAGAAATTATAATGAGTAGTCATTACATTGCTTACTGAGTCAATTAATGGCAGAAATCCAAAGAAATCATGCTTTGCACACACTTTCAAGACGGTATAAGACAATGCTGCATGAACTACATTAATTAACTACTTAGGAAACTTCCTATCTCAACATGGTTTATATTACTTACTCTCTGATTGGCAGTTCCTGAGGTATTCATATAAGTGAAGCAAAAAAGATGGTCAGGAGAATTACCTATATTTTGCATTCACCTGTGATGTTATGTGATATTTTAGGTACAGGAATAAAGATGAAAAAACTATGAAGGCAAGTGTGACCAACAAAAGTAACATTTCAAGGTGGAGTTTTGACAAGAGTTGGATTTCTGGAAGAAGCCAATGGTAATATGTGAATGATTGGTGTGAAAAATACTTGAGGGGTAAGACAAGGTCAAATAGAATTCAGTTATCTTCTTATGAGCATGCAGAAGCTATGGATCATTGCAGATGTGTCAGAGAGAACAGGTCACGTTAAGCTGAGGTCACCAACATCTCCTAAATCTCATGGTCTTGATGGAACAAAAGTCTTCTCCTCATTCATGCTCCATGACCAGTGTGGGTCGGCATGGGATCTGCTCATCATGTGACTTGGGGGCCTAGGATAGTCTGGTATCCTTCCTGACACACGTTTCCTGCAATCAGTGGGAGTAGGGAATATGGTGAGTAATGTAGTGGCTCCCAGACCTTTCTCTAGAAGGTGTCAAACATCTTTTGTTCACATTTCACATGTGCCAAAGCAGGTCATATTGCTGTGCCAAATTTAAAAGGAGGCAGGGACATCCAACTCACCATGGTTCAAAAAAGAGAAGAGGGATATTTCTGAATAGCCATAGTAACTTCCACCTATGCAAGAGAGAAATAATCAGTAAAGAACAAGGCCAGGAGTGGGTCACAGTCATACAGCACAACTCTGTTCCTGAGTCCTATTTCGTGGTTGAGTTCTGAAGGCTGGGTGATTTTGACAAGGCACAATTTGTTAAAATTTTAGTGGAATTTACTAAAGCCTTTATTTCACCCTACTTTTTTGCATATTATTTGTCTATAGATTCTTTTTTAAGTTTTCAGGTTTCACCTGTATCGATGAATTACCTTGGAGTGACGTAGAGAGAGTCTCTCATGAAGAGTTATAGGTCAGTTGTGCTCAATATTTTTATAAATGACTTGGATTAAAGAGTGAGAGAGAGAAGAATAGGGGAGGGTTGATGCTGATTAAATCTACATGAAGCAAAGAGCTGTCTGAGCAGGTGCACAGGGCATAGAATTCAAAGTGATCTCAATGGGGCATAGAGGCCAGCAGTTAAACTTAATAGGGAAACATAGCTCTGTACTTAGATGGTTTTAAAATCACCTGTATATGCAGAGATTTGGGAATATCTGACTTGAAATCAGTTATTCTAAATCCTTCCCACAGCTTTTAGCTCATCACAATAAGGCAATCTGAAAAAGCAATAGTCGATAAACGAACTTTACCCAGATGTCACCCAGATTCTGGCATTAGTGGGTTCTCAAAAACATCTGTCCAACAAATGAATGAATTAAACAAGTGTTTTCTAGGTTTCCAAAAGTAACACACACACACGTGTAAAAGGGTAGTTGAAATTCCCTTCTTCTGTAGGAGAAACCTAGGTTTGTTCTACATAACCCAGGACCATTCAGACAACATAGTTCTATTTGTGCTGATTTGACCTGTTTAAAAAATTGAATGTTCAGGGATAATAAGGCTGATGAGAGGGTGAACTGGGGGGTCATTTTAAGACCCAATTAATTTGATCCAAAAATTCTTGATCAGAGGCTTGACTGTTTAAACTTAAATTACTAACCTAACCCAAGGTAACTTAGGTTATTGTGTCTCTTCATCTATAGGTAAAGGCTTGGAATGTGTGGCTTGGGGTAAAGCTTGCCAACCTCAAGGAGCAGTGGTGGGAGCCAAGTGAGATCATGTACATGAAAGCATGGGATAAATTACAAAGCGTTTTACAAAGATAGGAAGCATGAGGATGACATTTTCCAAATAGCCTCAAGAAAGAACTGATTTGGTTGTGCAATGTAAACAGACTACTCAGGGGCTGGGATTACCAGCGTTTCTATCAGAGACTTTTCAGAGTAAATGCAGTGACTCAAATGTGTTTCCTGATGATGCTTTGAGGATTACTCACAGAACAGCTATTGCAAAGCAGTCAGATTCACCGGCCCATGCCTTAATCCTATTATAAGGCAGACCAGACACCACTTGTTTTGCTACGTCAACCTTCCTTTGGCTGATACTATCAATTGTTAGGCCTATCACAAAAAGTGCGCTGAACACTTGGGAAGGCAATTTCATGGTGAGTCAGCAACAACAGGCCTGCCAGTTCTAATTGTGTACACCTACTTTTAGAGTGTAGACATTTCTGTGGTGTTTTACTATGTGTATCCTGAAGTGAGGGAAATAAAACTGAAAATCTAAATGATATAAGGATGTAGGGGCACAGAACATCACTGAACAGTACCTATCAAATTAAATATTGTGTGCTGAGAAAACAGATAGAAAAGGCAAGGGGTGCAGTGCCTTTTTTCATGTCTATTTGCAATGTCAATATCTATGTCCATTTCCAGTAAGAAACTAAGTTCTAGGCTAGTTACAAGGAAACAGGTCAAATCAAGAAGTGTAACAGCATCATAATCTTTAAGCAGGTAGTCAGGTATGCCTAAGAGTCCAGTAGATGTCCCTGTGGAGGCAGGTCTGAGGCTATTTATTTAGTCTTCTGGTTGAAAGTAGCCTTCCTGGTGTAGGCACATTCTCTAGCACATGTGGGCTGCTCTCTGGAGTGAGCACAACTGCAAGGAAAATGGAAGTGCTCTAAGATAGCACTTCTCAAACATTAATATGCATGTAAATCATTTGGGCAAATTATTAAAATGCAGATTTTATTCAGTAGGTCTGTGCTGGAACCTGATATCTGCATTTGTAGCAAGCTCCAAGGTGATGCCTTTATGATAGATCCACAACCCCCACTTGGAGTAGCAAGAAAGCCCCCATAATTCCAGTCTTGGCACAGAGGTATGAGGCAGTTTTTCTTGTCATTTGTTGAGGGCTTACTATCTGCAATGTGTTTTACTGAAATCATCTTATTTAATCCATATACGACTCCTATAAAGTAGGTACTATAATCTATACTGCAGATGAAGAATCTGAGACTGACACCAAAGCCCAGCCTCTGAACCACGTTGCTAACCTCCCTGTCAGTGTTGACCAGGCCACCTTTTAGCCTGTGGCTGGTTTGTCTCTTATTGGTTATTTGCAAGAGGAAATACTAAGGGTTTAGCATGTATTTGGGGAATTAGTGGGAGTACACATATTCACTCAGCAAGTCTGTACTATGTCTTTAAATATAAGCTATTGTGCTTGGAATAAATACAATATAGTTTTCATCTTTTTTTCTTCTTTTTATAAGAAAAAAGTTCTGTTTGCCTTGAGAAGACATTTTGGTTCTAATTTTGGTTTTGTTTTAAATCAGGAGCAGGATTATTTGCACATAGGCGCTCAATTGCTGTTTGCTCAATTATGGAAGAAAAGAAAGAAAGATTAAAAAGTGAAATAGTTAAGCAAAGCAGGGAGCTCGGGTCATTTTCTAAAAGAAGGCAAAAACTAAACATGCTTGCAGGATTCTGAGACTGCCTGGTTTCATTAGCTGTTACCTGAGACCTGCAAGTCCTCTGTTAGTTCTTTCCTTTTGGGAAGTCTCTGTGCATGTGAAGGTCATAGCCCCTCTTGGAGATTGATAATAGACATCAGCAAACTGAAGAGTATGAGAAGTGGAGCAGAAAAGAAGCCCATTTCACTGTCTTTAACCCTGTGTTCCCCATGCTGATTGGACCACAGAAACATTCTTGAATGGAAGATCTGTCCCCTTTATCAGGAGGCCCATGAAAAGTTCTTCAAGGATATACCATTTCAGAGGAAGTATTTTCTCCTTCTTTGCTGGTTTTTTCAAGCTTGATTTTCCTAGTGGAGGAGTCCTATGAATTCAGGACCTCACAGTGTGGGCCAGTTTTTTAATGTTCTTTCTTAGAATTGTAGGAGCAAAAGTGAGAATGTAGTCTGAAGGGGAAGAGCTAGACTCCAAAGACAATCCATTTCCCACTTTCATAAAGGGCTTCCCTGGATGCCAAGGAGAGGAGAGGCCACCAAAACAAAGATCTAGGCCAAAGGCGTCCACGGTCTTGCCATCTCAGTCTGCTCTTTAGTGTCCCTCCCTCACCCCTGCAGCCCACTTTGCATTTCCTGGGGTTCTTTGGCTTGTGCACTAACCTTGGCCTCCCAAGATATGTCTTCCTTTCTGCTACCAAGATATGCATATAGATGCTTTTTATTTTAAAGATTTCATTTCTTTAACCATGGTAAAATGGAGGAAATAATAAAATGCAAAAACAAAACAAAATGAAAAGTTGGGAATTCCTCTAGCAATAGGCCCCAGCCTGCAGTTTCAGACCCCATTCTGTAGTGAAAGCACCGTCTGACCTCCTCCTACTGCAGTTATTAGAAGTGTGGTGAGCAACTAACCACCCACTCTTCTTCCTCTTCCTCAGACCTTGCTTTAGGGAAAATCTAAGGAACACTTTTTCCGAAGCCTTCATCTTGCTAGCCAGAAGCTACAAATTTTTACCAGATGAACAAAGATGTTCTTTTGTGTCAAGTGAGAAACGTGGATGTCTGGGGTCCTCCAGACTAGAGGACCTTCATTTGCTGAGCTCTCTACTTTAGCCAAGAATCATGGCCTCAGGTGTTTTCTATTATGCAGTCAGGGTGTTAAAATGTTGGCACACTACACAACACTGTCAGTCTGCAGGGACATGGGAGGTTCAAGTTGTCCTCCAGAGAAGTTTGTCTAACTATAACTTAGAGGTTAAAGTGTAGAGATGGTGGTGACCACAGTGGAGAAAGGAAGCAAGTTTTCTGTGTGTATGTGAGTGTGTGTGTTTGCATATGCTCAGTGGGTTTGTGCAGGCCAATGTGGCCAAGGAGAGAAGAGTCACCTAGACAACTAAAGAATGAACAGACCACCTGCTTCCTGCTACCACTGTCACCACCAAAGGAGTATTCTATGGTGATCACAGAGGTGTCTTGGACTGAGCATGTCTGGGAAGCACTACCTTTGGGTGCCTTTGGTAAGAACTTGAAAGCTATGTGTTTTAAATTTGTTCTTAGATCCAGAGCATGACAACAATGCTTGTGAAATATATAGCAAGTGGCTCACAGGGCTCTCTCCAGTGGAATTAAGTGGTGCCTTCAGTTCTTGAATCTTATCCTATGCAATGCACATCTGTGTGTGAGGATAAGCTCGAAATTGTTATAAAACAAGTTTATTTAAGAGTAGGCTTCCTCTCTGTCAGGAATATGCAAAGACAGAATGACAGCCCTGTGAGGCCTATAGTATAGTAAAGGTAATTTAAACAGCAGACAACAAATTGATCTTATAAGGTCCTTTCCACAGCTTAGGTTCTTTTACTTACAGCTCTCTTCTTAAGGTGCCCTTTCTCAATTCCTTTACATTGGATTCTCAGGAGAAGATGAATAGGATGTCAGAAATCACTGGGCGAAGAATTATCTGCAGAGAATTATTTTAAAATTGAAAATATTACTTTGTTTTAAATGTTTGGTCTATTCCGTGTCTTCACAGAGATCTGGAATTGTATGAACACGTGAGTGGCAGAGGTTGTAATATCATCTAAACTTCAGCGTTAGGCTCCAAGTAGCTTCAAAGGTTTGATCAAACATACTTATAATAATTAGATTCAAAGCTTTTGGAATTCCAACAGTTTTTTGAAGGATTCAGCATCTAATGAAGTAAAATAAATTGCAGGGCTCTTGGTCAGTGAATAAGCACTTTTGTAACTTAGAGCTACAATTTATCAATAGGACTCATTACTGTTAGACTTGTTTTCCAGATTTCTTTGAAGGTTTAAGGGCCATTGTCCACCCACACATCAGATTTAGTCAGAGAGTATTATGAAAAGAAATAATTATTTTTTCAAGGTCTGCAAGACCAGATTCAATTTTGAAAATGAGTTGGTATAATGGTTTGTGCCCCACCTTATCTGTCAAAAACACTAAAATGTGTGGGGCAGAGAGACAGGTTGCAAAAATAATTGGAAGATTCCAGTGATAGCTGTAGGGGTTTGGGCTAGAGTCAGCATGCTTCTCCTGTCAGCTCTCTGGGATATACCATGCCGTAACTGACACTGGGCTACAGCCAGGACAGAGGCCTGGAAACCAAGCTGCATTGGGGTGGGGATGGGGGAGGGGTATGCCTAGCACATCAGAAGGAGATGCGACAAGAGTAATAGGAACCTCCTTAGCCTCATCTCAGCTGTGAGGTCATGCGGTAAGAGCAAGAGATAAGGATATCAAGAACATTAGCAAAATGGCAACAAAATAGTTTGAGGTCTATGGTGCAAGACTTGGTTGATGGGCAACATAAAGCACTGGACCTATGGAGCAGAAACCATCAGCTGGTTTCAAGAAGAAAGACTGGACAAGACAGGAGCATATCCTAATCAATGTATGTAAAACCTCTGGCCATCCAAATTATTGTTTTGATTTGAATATTTGTTATAATTAATGTACTGGTAGAAGTACCCCAATGTTTATTATCTTTGTTTTCTCTTTTTATTAGCTGTATTAGTCCATTTCTGGTTTCTGTTGCTTATAATAGAAATATCTGAAACTGGATAATATGTAAAGCAACAATATTTATTGCTTACAGTTTTGGAGGTTGGGAAGTCCAAAGTCCAGGGAACACATCTGATGAGGGCCTTATTTCCTTGTGGTGACTCTGAAGCGATGCAGGGTATCACACAGTGAATGGCTTAAGCAAGAGAGAGCACTAAGCTTCTCACTTGATCTCCTTTTAAAGCCATCAGAAACAGGCCTATTACTCCATGAATGGATCAATCATTCACAAGGGCATGGTCATCACAGTGCAATCACCTCTTCAAGGCCACACTTTTTCAATTACCATAATAGGATTTCCCATCCTCTCAACAGTCACAGTGGGGATTAGCTTCAATGAGCTTTGGGGAGACATTCAATCTACAGCATTAGCCAAGAAGTTTTTCTGTGCTCAGGAAATGTGTCTGATTCGTTCTTGTGTCTTTAGCAACCACCATAAATCCTCATTAGGAATAGGGCTGTGTGTGTGGGGGTGAGTGTGTGTAAATTATGGTTTACCCTGCATTTGGACTGACTCTCCTATCACCTGTATTCCCCTTTGGTGGAGTTCCTCCAGCCCTTTCTCCCTTGGGCTTTTGGTCACTGGAGACATTTAAGCAATGACCTCTTAGAACCAGACAGTTCAGCAGTCACAGCCCTGCACAGGTACAAATGAATAGTCATGTAGCAAATATTTGTCAGAGGAATGAACTTGCATTCCTCATTGGCAGAAGTCAAAGAGAAAGCCCACTCTGCAGTGAATAATGAGTAAAATGATGTTCTAAATTCAGTAGAAGAAAAATGGTATCCACCCTCACCCCAGTCTCTGCCTTCCCTCTATCTCAAAGCTTTTCCATGTTGACTTGAGTGGGCATTTTAGGATTCTGGATGGATTTTCTTTAGAGAAATAAAAGATTTAAGGTGCATTGACAAATCCTGTTCAGTAACATAAGGAAAGAACACCTAAGAGTTCTGCTTCATTTCAACATTTCTTTTTTTTTTTTTTTTTACCATAAAGGACTGCCCATCCCACCCCACTAACCTTTCTTGGAAGACAAGATCATTGCCATGGTTACAAATTACTTAATCAATACTCTAGGAAACAATAGCAGCCACTCTTCACTGGCCTGGCTGTTATCAAGGTCTCTTATTGAGGAGAGTGCATTGCCTTCTCTAGCTGATATTGTCTTGGCAGCTTCTAGCCCATCCAGAGGTTCCCTTGGAAGGGACAAGATTAATTTAGCGGTTTTAAAGGACAGGCATTCAGGGTCAGAGAACCTATTTTGAAACTTAAATCTTCATTGAGTTATACGTATGTGTATTTTATAAACACTGACTTGAAATGCTAACATTCAAGACAAGAATATATGCATATGTTACGTCTGTGAAGATATTGTTTCATTGGTAGTCAGAAACTACAGATTTGGACAAATTAACCTTATTTTTCTACCAATTTTATCATTTGCTAGCTGATGTAGACCCCAGATAAAGCTAATGAGATCTTGGGTTGCATTAATAAGAAGTGGGCAGAACAAGGGAGGAGAAGGTCCTGTGTCTACCTACTTACACCAACTGTGCATGTTGTATTCATGCATAAGTGCATCTATTGAAAGGAGCAATGGATTAACTGGCAGATATCAGAAAAGAGTGAGCAGAGGTGTCCCATGGTCAGAAATCATCTCTTGTGAGAAATGAAGCAACTCAAATCATCTATCCTGGAGATGAGTTTACTTGGAAGAACCACATTAAATATCTTGGGACATTTAAAGGGCTAGTATATGGACAAGGGATTGTGTATTTTATGTGATCTCAGAGGGAGGAAAAAGTTTCAGTGTGGTGTGTGGTAACTGAAGTGCAGATTTCAAATTAATTTAAAGAACTTACAACAGAATCATCCAAAGTTTATATACACGTTGCCTCCATTGCAGTAACCGCTGCCAAGCTTGCCTTATGTTTTCATTCTTTTCTTCAAAAAACCTGTTTCTGAGACTGTGATCTGGGGACCACCTGCTACTGAATCTTGGCGGGTGTTGGGGAGGTGGAGAGAGCTGAGACGGTAGATGAAAGGTTCGTGGCCCTCGAAGCTGCATTTTGAATGAGCTTTACTAATACTCACTAAAGTTTGTGGACACTTTAGCTAACACATCCTGAATTCCAACAAGCAGATCTTTCTTCAAATACTACTTTCATTCCTGGTTCAAGAAGTTACCTGTTAGTTTTCTAAATCCTGATTTCCTCAATGGTAGTTTAGTTTCAAGGTCCTTGATTATCTTGCCTCCTCTTGCCTGTCCTTAAAGTCTCGGTATCTTCACTGAGCTTCCTTCGGCACTGGCAGTGCACTATATTTGCTGTTCCTTGCACATCTTGAAATCATTCTAGTCAAAATCAGGGAATACTGTCTTACACCTTATGTGTTTCACTGTCACTTGGAGCATGGGGGTCTTCTCTCCCCAGAAGGCAAAAAGGGTCTCTGAAGCACCTTGCACAGTGCACAGTCTAAGGTATTCCAGGTGCTCAGTGCTTGAAGGGACAATTTAGGTCAACTCACCATCTGAGGTTCGATTCTCTTATACCAGGTGGTTAAGTGGTTAATTAAAGTCCAGTCCTCCATCACCACTGGTGGAAAGCTGCAACCTTCTGAGCACACTTCTCCCACCTCCATCTTCAGATAACTTTGACCAAATGAGACATTTCTTCATGATGTTAAGTGAAAATCGTTCTCCCTCTAGCATTCACTTGTCAGTCCAGGGTTCTCCTTGAGTCTTCATAGAACAAATCTAATAAATACATGCTATAAAAACACATTCATTCACTTCTCTCTCTGTTTCTCACAAGCCTCATTAAACTTGCTCTCCTGATGTGTTTATGGGCCTTCTTGCTGTAGTAAAGTCTGATTAGAAAGGAAAGTAGCATTTGATAGAAAATAAAATAGCCAAGTGAAGCATTTGGGGTGATTTTGTTTGTTTTTTTTGAGAAATAACTAGTGGATATCCCAGAGGATTTTCAATAGCTCAGATTTCCCCTCCTTTTCTTTAGCATATTAACCTCCACAACAAAAAGGTTTTGTAAATGGCTATTTCAGTGCATTTCCCTTGGGAACACATTCACAGTGAACTTTCTAAAGTGCTTTGTGATTGTCAGATGACAGCCCCACACTGTCAAGATAAGTTCTGTGAGAGCCAAACTGATAACATTGAAATAGTTGACACTGTACATTATGATTTTAATCTGCCAAACCATCTCACGCTGACTCATAAAATTAAAAATGAATATCACACCTATGGCAATTTTCACTTGAACTGATCCTTCCTTCCTTCCTTCCTTCCTTCTTTTTATTGTCTTCTCCTGAAACTTTCATTGAGAAACCCAAAATGAATACCTTTGTTTAACAAAGTCCATGCCTGATAGCCTAGTCTCTGTTCTCTTAACAGCCCAAGGGAGGCATCATCAAAGGAAAAAAAGACTTGGGCAGTACTTCAGGTGCCATCCTTCATGTACAGAAATGGCATGCTTGTGGGATGCTTGCTCCTCATCTGTCCCCTGCAGCAGGGGTGGATTATGACAAGGCATCCCTGTCTCCTCTCCGGTTCCTTCTGTGACCAGTGGTGTAATAAGAGACGGTTAGATCAGTAATTCACTAGAAAATGGAATCTTTGTTCTTCAAGAGCTTCAAGTGCATAGATTCAGGAAGCCTCTGTGCTGTGGATGTGGGAAGGTGTGTGGTCACTTGCCTCTTCACCCTGTCGGTAGGAAGTCTCACCATAGGGTTCGAGGGATGGCCGAGCTTCCTAGTTCAGGGCAGTCTGCTGATGTAAGTTCCTAGAGGACCGTGCAACATTTCTGCATGTTATCGTTCAAGTTGTTAATTATAAAATTATTCATGAGGCTATTTGATTCATTTCTGTTCCCCTGGTCAGCTCACTGAGCACAGGTGCCACATGTGTGGGTTTGCTCTCTCTTGAGTTGCGTATCTCTGACAGTGCAGCATGCCTGACATGAGGTTGGTAGTCAATGGGTATTTGTTGATTCAATGAAGGCATCCACTCAGTGTTTACAATTTATGTTTCCTTCATAGTCTCTCTCACATCTTCTTTTTCCCAGAGCCATTGACTAGTTCACATTCTGAGTGTGTCCTGGCTAGTTTTGGCAATAGCCTCCAGAAGGCTATGAGTCTGTGAGTCTACCTGCCTCTGCCCTGACCCATATGCTGTTGCCAGACTAATCCTCTCCAAACTGCTTTCATCATGCTGCTCTCTAGGGGAGTCTGGTGGGCACTTTGCTCTTACAAATCCCTGGTGCTTACTTTGCTCTTACTTTGATGCCTCCTGCAGGCATGGGTCTGTCCCATTTTCTCAGACATCCAACCCTTAGCCCACTAAAAAAATATAAAGAGCAACTATTGTGTGTCAGGAACAGTGTTTGGGATAAAAGTGAATGAGGCACAGGCCCTTCCACAAGCACAGTCACAGTCCAGGAAAGGGGGAGACTGATCTAGAGTAGTCATGATACAACGACCCATGAGTTCTCGTCCCAACATATGACCAGTGCTGTTGGAGCACAGGTGAGAGGCGGCAACTCCACCCTTAACAGCTCTGTGCTGGTGTGGGGGCCGCCTTACTGCTGCCGCACACTGGCACTGACCTGCAGTCACACCTGACCAAGTTTCCTGCCCTTGATTCTCAATAGCTCTGTATTAGTTGGCTCAAGCTGCCATCACCAGACACCATGAACTGGGTGGCTGTAACAACAGAAACTTATTTTCTCACATTTCTGGAGGCTGGGAAGTCTGCAATCAGGGCATCAGAAAATTTGGTTTCTGGTGAGGGCTCTCTTCCATTTTCTTGCTGTGTCCTCATATGACCTTTCCTCCCTGTGCAAGCCTGCAGAAGGAGACAGAGTTCTGGTGTCTCTTCCTCTTGGAAGAATACCAGTCCTATTTATTGAAGACCCCACTCTTATGACCTCATTTAACCTTTATTACTTCCTTATAGGCCCTGTCTCCAAATACAGTCACATTAGGGATTAAGGCTTCAGCATATGAATATTTGGGGGACACGATTCAGTTTAACACAGTCTGAGTATATGGTACCTACCATATGCATCTGATCTGAATTCCTGCAAGTTTGTATCCCCATCTAACCAACCCAGCAGTCCTCTGCTTAGGTACATCTTCTACTAATTTACATGTGGTGTTATTTTTACGGTATATGAACACAGCTGAGTGAGGTCTACTCATGGTCAGTGTTGTGACCCTCAGCAATTTAAGTGACCTTTCTAAGCCTCACTTTTCTCACAGTGATACCAGATTGCTTATCTCAAGAGTCTGTTGGGAAGATTGGATACAATAACACATGCAAAGCACTTGCCCCTGTTCTGGTTCCCCACTCAAACGCTGCCCTTACTACCCATATTTGTCATCAACTAAGATTTTTAGAGGACAAGAATTATGCCTTCTCTTTCTGCTCTATCTCTCCAATAAAGTTTTCTGTCCTGAAGACTGAGAAAGTTCCCTACTCACGGCAAAGTGGGGTGGGAGAGGAGAGAAATCAACTCCAAAGAGCAAAAAGAAGCAGCGAGCAGGGAGACCTTATTGTCCAGAAAATGCTGCAGAGGGTCTCTTTTTGGTATTTGCAGCCAGGAGCACTAGACAAACTTTTAACTGACAATAAACCATTCCCACTGGCAGAATACAATTTTGTTTGTTGTTACACTGGTCATTCCTGAGGAATATCTTTGCTTTGTTCTGGGTCATTTACCTTGAGTTGGAAAGATGCAAAATGAATTAGCCTGGAGGACAGGAGTGGGGGATATGATTTGAATTATTATTATCTGAGATATGGTGTTGGTATGCAACCATAATAACCAACACATTGAAAAGTTAATTCAGCAGGAGTAATTCTGAGAAGTAATGCCACTTATTTGTGACTAAGGAGGACTGCATAGCCAAGTGATTTCTTTATACATTTTAAAGTGTTTTTAAACCCTTGGGTAGCTATAGTCAATTTTTAAACATGTTTCCTCATTAATTTTCAATTTGTAAATGTACACTGTACAGGAGTGTTTTAATCATCTGGGGAGGTTGCTTCACAGATGGCTCTTGTGTGACCTAAAATTTCAATGATTATAATGAATCAGAATGGAAGATGGTAAACTTGCTTGGAGATGTGCTGATTGTCAACAGTTTTACAGCTTTGCTGCTATTCTTGAGAGTTTAATGCTTCTTAAAAATGAAAAGAAGGCAATTGTAATGGGACTATAAGGGCCAGGAATTGCCTAAATAAAGGAATTTCAGCTAGTTCCTTGTTATTCTCTGTGGAATTCTTTCCAGTGAAAACATACCAACAGAATTATTGATCATGTTGAATCAAGCATATGTATAGGGCAGCTCTCTAGGCCTAGACATGGCCATTTCTGTTATAGTACTTGTTGAAGTCCTAATTAAAATATGGGAAAGTGTAAAGCAAAATGCTCTTGTGAATTATGTATGCCAATTTTCTCCTTCTTTGGCACCAGAAGTTAAGAATTGTCTGGGTGAGGAGTTAGCAGGTGTACAAAACTTTACCTGTCACTATTAAAACTTGAACTTAAGATGCATCTAGAAACCCTGAATAGTAATCAACCAATCCACTTATTAGATTCCTATTTCTGCTTCTTTGTGCTAGAATCATTAGTGTGTTATACCCCAGGCCTTACCGTGCAATCTACATGCAGCACGGTACACGGAAAATAAGAGGGTCTTGGATGTGAAATACACATGTGTTGGCTACCTCTGTAGCCTTGAATGAGTTAGTTAGCCTTTCTAAGTTTGGGTTTTCTGAAAAAGGTGATAAATATCCTTGCCAAGTAGGGAATTTGTGAGGGTGAAATAGCACATAAAATCCCAGGACAGGACGTACTCCACAAAGAGTAGGTCTTTCTTGATCTCTCACCGCCCTCTGTAAGGGGTGCCCCTCCAGACTGCACATGACTAGGCTCCATGATTTCCAAAGGCTTCCAACTTTAGTCACTGTGTTCTCAAATTAACAGTTCTTAGGAAAGTTTGGGACTTGTCTTTGGCTGGCAGGTGCTTACAACTTCAGATTCTTTATGATGCTAAGGCTCTCAGGTGAAGTCCAGGAGAGGGGCCAGGAGTAAAATGAGGCCAGGATATTTTCTGTCAGGTGGTCAGAGGTGCCTCAGTAGGAGTCTTCGTGCTGAAGTGAGACACATAAATCTTGTCCTGTGGGGGTCCTTCCCATCCCCACGTCTGAGTATGTGCTGGTGTGCTAGCAGTACTGACCAGGATATTGAGCACCAGCCTGCGGGACTCATCCTCATGTCAATTGCGGATCATTACTGTTTATCTTTTCTGACCACACAGCATCCCCAGCAGTACCCTCTTACCTAGCTGCCCAGTGCCTTGCGTATACCCTGAGCAAATCCTGCTATGGAGAAGGAAAGGAACATTTGATGAACTTTATGCAAGTTGCTTGATGTGGGACTCCTCCCAGAGACCTTTCATTGTAATGAGGACCAAGCAGCATGAAAAGCCAGAAAAAGGAGACATCTAGGATGAAATGTCAAATATTAGGACCCAAGAGGGGAACGGCAATTGGGTAGTCATGGTTTCAGAACCCTCAGGAAGGTGGTCTTCATTGACCTGGCTAGGAAAGCTGTCACATGGGAGCAAGCTTTATTCCTTAGGCAGCAAATACATGGGTACAGGCTAGTGTTTAAATATCAGAACCCACATTAACATCCAATGAAGTTGTGCCATGGTCCCCTTCCCTGTTCCCTTGGCATGCTGACTCAGGGAAAGTCCACTCTCAGTGGCAGTGATGGCAAAGAGCTGCACTGCCACCCTCCCTCCCATGCCTGGCAGCTGCCACTCCTGCTGAGTAGCATCACAATCGACTTTCCTGCTGAGCCTGTGCATGGACTCGGGATCCTTCTCAACTGTGCGTCCCAGGCAGCTAATATTGTTCCATCAGATTTTCCTAGTGGGATGAAATCTGTTTACTCTCCTTTGGCTATGATTTGCAGATCCCAGATAAAGCAGTCTGAGGAAACAGTATTGTCTCCCACTTTTCTGATGAGAAAACTCACTTTAGAGAAGTCATGTAGTTTTCCCAGGGTTACCCAGATGGTTTATTGTGGAAGGACAGCTCAAAATGAGATCTGCCCTCTCTAAATCCTGTGCTTTTCTACTATATCCAGCTGTCTCCTTGAAATCACAGGAGTTTTTTCTTTTCTTTACTCACTTAGGTAGATGTTAACACAAAGGTACTACTCTCAGGTTGTATATTTTCACTAACTAAAACAAGACAGAAAATAGTTCTTTACTCAATAGAGGGCTTGGGGTTCGGGTTAATGTGTGGTGCTGTCAAAAACTGGAGTTATCTGAAACACCTCATCACATCTTTTCCTTTGAAAAGCTGCCTTCAGCCTCCTGAGACCCTGGACAGTGAAATAAACAGACTGGTTTCAATGATGGTGAAGTCCAAGTGAGCCCCAGTTTTAGGATTATTCCATGAACAGGGTGTTTCACATGCCCTGCTATATTGAAAGAGGATTCGTGGCCAGACTTACTGCCTCCCAGGGTTCCCTCTGTCACACAGAGCCTCTGGTCCCCTGGCTACCACTGCATTATGACTTGGGGGTATACTTTCAAAATATTTGGTGTACTGAATTCTAGGAAGTAGCCAAGTACAGCATAATATTCTCGGCTTCTCTAAAACCTTTTGTTCGGTGTAAAAATGCATGTTTTGATCTAGATGTCAAGTTGGTCTGTGTGTGGCTCTTCAACAAAATAACCCAATGTGGGAGTATTCATGGGGAGCTCTTCTGAGAACTGGGTTGGTATTCGAAGCCTGGTCAACTCCCCAGGGCTCTCTTGGCTACCCACCCACAGTGTCAGCTAAATGCTTTCTTTCCTTTCCTTACCACAGCTTCTGTTCTCATCACCTTAAAATCTAACTCAAGTCATGTCAGTCTAGGTGACCATCATTGACTAGTCTAGCTGGTATTGACCCATCCCTTCTCTAGATTAATATAGTATGCATTTTGACAGGAGCTACTTCCTATGGTTGGGTTGTGTGCACCGCACTTCGCTAGGGGTGCCATTCATATTGTCGTCGTTGTAGATTTTTGTAATTATTACTACGTTGTTTCAGCATATAAAAATTGAGCATCCCTAACGTGAAAATCCAAAATCTGAAATGATCCCAAATCCAAAACTTTTTGAGCACTGACATAACGCTAAAAGGAAATGCTTATTGGAACATTTTGGATCTTTGGATTAGGGATGCTCAACTGGTAATTATATGCAAATATTCCAAAAACAAAACAAACAGACAAAAATAAATAAATAAATAAATAAATCTAAAACTCTTCTGGTCCCAAGCATTTTGGGTAAGGGAGGTTGAGTAACCTGCCCTAGCAAAGTAGCAAAATACCTTGAAGCAGGAGCACTTTTCATTAATTCACACAAAGGTGCCATATTGAGTAATGGCAGAGCTACCCACTAGTTCCAGTTGCCCAGTCAGACACTGGCAGTTGTCTTTTTTCTCCACTACAGAACACACATTGTGAAAACTAGAAGGAAACAATTATCAACTGGCTATGCATTAGGTTGCTGGAAACTGGGCTCTGCAGAATGTTGTTTTACTTCATTCTCATAATAATTACAAAGCTTAGGGATTGTCTTCTCACTTTAGAGATTAAAATGTAGTTTGTTCAGGGTTATGTAGTTGATCATGACAGATCAGTGGTTTGAACTCTAATCTTCTTGGTTTCAAAGTCCATGTTCTTTCCTATATATCCCACTAGTCCCCAGTATATAGGGCTTAGGGCTCATCCCTCTGAAGATGCTCAGTAAATGATATGAGAATTAATTAGTTAGATAAGAGTAGCAGAGAACAGTTCATGGGGTTATCAGGGTATTGTTTTATTGCCTGTGGAATTTAGCTGCCCTTTCCTAGGTTGTATGTGAGAGAAAAAGCACTGACACAGACCATGTGGACCCAAAGCTGCCTGAAACATCAGCATCAGGACTGGCCATCCATCCTTACATCTCTGGAATTCCTTAATCTGCCCCTGTGTGGAAGTGACACCACCATAGTAGCAGGAGAATTGATGGGAACATGGTGAACATTCACTCAACCATCTTAGAAACTCTCTAAAATCCAGAGCCCAGTGAGATTAACTTTGGTTGAAACTGCTTGGAGAAAGATAATGCAAAGCTCTTCTAAGCTCTGTGTTCATATTCTGCATCTCACATTTTTAAAAGTCTGGGCAGTGTGGTCCCATGAGCAAAATGTGGCCTGCTGGGCTATGGTGACATGAGGAGTCAGCGTGCTGCGGCGGATGGAGCCTGACTGAGGCAGCGGACTCACATTGCAGCATGAGCCCTGCCCGCTGCAAGCCACCACTATGGGCAAGGCTCTCTATCACTCCACATTTACTCAGACACAGCATGGGGAAGATGATTTCTTCCCTCTATGTATCAAACAGTTGCTGTTGAGATGAAAAGAGACATTTTTATGTAGAGGTTTTTGAAGGTTGTGGAATGGTGTATACTTATAACTATGCTACTAATAGTAATATTTAACTGTCCATTTGGTCAATGATTATTTATTAAAATCTATCCTGTACCAGATGTTGTTCTAGGCACTGAGGATTGCTAGCTGAAAGAGATACATATGAGGGTATTTTGAAAAGTTCGTGGAAATATGGAATTGAAAGATAATATAGATCTTTTCATGAAGTTTTGGAAGACCCCTCATATGGTGCCTGTTCTTGAAGAACTTATATTTGAGTGAAGGTAAATACAATATAAACAAGAAATAAATATACAATATGAGTTCATATAACAGTGAAGATTGGAAGTATGAAAGGATGGTAAACTTATGGTCCATGGGGTAACATCTGGCTGGCCACCTGTTTTTGTATTGTTCTGGAGCTAAGATTGGTTCTTACATTTTTAAATGGTTAAATTAAAAATAATAATAATAATAATTCGGTAAAGGGACACAAAAATCAACTACGTTGTATATTGATAAGATAATAAAATAAAATAAAATAAGAGAGAAAAAATAGAAGATTTCATGGTACATGAAATTATATTGAATTCAAATTTTGCTGTCTATAATAAAGTTTTATCTGAATACAGCCATACTCATTCAGTAGCAGAGTTGAGTACTTGGGCCAGAGATCATAAAAATATTTACTATTTTGTCCTTTATAGAAAGAGTTTGCTGATCCCTGTGATGGACAGTGATGGGAGTATAATTTGAATAACGTGGTCAGAAAAAGACTTCACAGATTTTCATCATTACCATCATTATCATCATTATTATTTTATATCTTTTAGCAGAGTAATTGATTAACCCATCATTGTCACATTTTGAATGGGTAAAATTTAAAAGCCTACTTTGATTTTGTGACCCTTTGAATGATATAGAGTTAAGTTTCTCTCTGTCAGAAATGAGTATATTTGCTCAACTATCCACAGCAAATTTTTTATCCTCCCCAGCTTCTGTTTGCCACCTACCTGCGATTTTGCACACCTCATTCTGTTGTCAGATGGTGGGTGCTAACAAATTGTATTAGTCTAAGGAAAACATAATTATGAAGGTAAAACTGATACAAAATAAGGTCATTTGCTGAGCCAAATATAAGTTATATTTGGATCACCTATTGTTTGGGATTTTCTGCTTCAGTGCTCCTCCAGTCACAGAGCTCATCAGGAGCCTACTGTGCCTGGGACTGGAGCAGTATCATACATGTGAGTCTTGCGAAGGCTGCCTGGTGAAATGATTAGCTCAACACCATCTGTCAGACTCAGTCCTGTGCAGCTGTCATCCCCCAGTACGGGGGTGTGCTTAACACAGATGTTGGAGCCTCTTCAGGCAGATTCCTGGGGCAAGGAATATACCACACTTTATCTAAAAGGAAAGATGTTAAAAGTCAGAGAAGAGCTTAAAAAATTCAGGAAGAATGTGAATTGCATATGAAAATCTGGACATGTAGGTTTCAGCCTTTTGGGGTATAAATATAATTTTATACCGTCAGAAATTCAGTGGATCCTCACATGGGAATACCTATACTTTTTACTTCTAATTACTGATAAGCAATGGAAAACAAAGCTACTTTTAAATGTGTTAATCACAACAGTATTGTATATATTAAGAATGGAGCAGTACAGACGTGCAAGAGTTATTTTCATTCAGTAAATATTCTTGGTGCACATATGGATTTGAATACTTTTTTCTATAAATTGCAGATCCCCCAAGAGTATATAGCTCATACATTGGAAGTCATCTTTCTGGATCAGGAGTCAACAAACTACAGCTAGTGGGCCGGCCAAGTATGACCCACCACCTGTTTTGGTAAATAAAGTTTTATTGAAATGCAGCCACACTCATTTGTTTACTTATTGTCTACGGCTGCTTTTTCACTATAACAGCAGAGTTGAGTAGTTGTGACGGAAACTATCTAGCATGTAAACCAAAAATACTTATTATCTGGCCTTCTACAGAGAAACTGTGGACCCCTGTGTTTGATTACTGTTTTCTCATGGACAAAGTTTTTTTGTTTTTTTGGTTTTTTTCTTTCACATATTTAGAGCCCAGAGTATCATAAACATTTAAGTACTATCTGGTGAGGTGGAAGAAAATGACAAAAACATCCATGGGATTCTGATATATTAATTCAGAACATTGCATAACATTCTGAAATAACAGAAATGGAGAATATTTTTGTTATTTACACAGGTGATTTCTTTTCCTCTAAGGCCATTTATTTAATCAACCTACTTAAAAGAATATTTCTCCCCCCCAGGGAACTTCAAATATTTATCACTGTTTTATTATCTACATCATCAGACGTTTTTGAATGCCCCCTCTCAAATGGGCACTGAGAGAGAATCGAGGAGTTTAATAATTTGAACAGAGAGGAAATACTCTCCTCCAAACAACCTAAGTTGTTCTTCTGTTTCCTGGGTATATCTATCTCTCCCTCCTTGGTTCTCAGAGAATATACAAAATATCTGGTAAATTGGGTTGCTTGAAAATTTCAGATACAACTTCTTTTATGCAGTAGGAATTAGTTAGGTCCCTGAAAAAGAAAACAATGGTGATTTCAGGATGTCAAATCCAGAGTTTTAGCCAAGAAGATAAAAAACCCTTGGACATATTCTTTTATAAAGCAAATGCTCATTTTTAATATATGAAAATGCAGTATTGATTATATAAGTTTTGCTAGATTTTATTTGCATATAGATCTTCTTTATTTAGTCTAAGCACACAGGACCCATTTTCCAGCCCTGTGGTTATACACACTGGCCATGCGCCCCATCCAACTGCCACTTGACACCAAAAAACTTCTGTGTTTGGAGTAGGAAACAGAAAAGACAAAGAAGCTGCAAATGTTCCCAGCACGGTGCCCAGTTAGAGGAACATACCTTCTGAGGGAACAGAAGTTCAGGAGTTCTGGGAGAGGTTCTGCTGTGCTGAGCTCCTGTGCCCACCACCAGACTTCTCCAGCATTGCCATTTTGTAACCTACCTTCTCAGTGGGTGGCTGAGATTTGGGGACAGGGCCTAACACTACTCTGCCATGAGTAGGCTCAGCAAGGTGCCTGAAGATATTCTCCACACAGCCTGATTTTTGCTCCATTGTTTCCATCAAAAGGGCCAGTTCATGTCTTCATCTCACTTAGAGGAGCCTAGACAAGGAAATGTGTAACTGAGCTGTGTGGTTGACCCCGCGTGCTTCTGAGAACAGACTGACCTCTTAAAGTTGGCATTATCGGAAGCTGTGTTTACATCTCCAGAAATGGTCTGCTTTTTCCAGAACAGACTGCAAAAGTGAAGGTAATGAGTGGTTAAGGTAATGAAATCAGCATTCGAGGTAGTAGTGGGCATCTGGGGGCCAGTGATACTTACACACACAGTTTGCTAGGTGATGTAGTAAGAGCTGAGGCCTGACTCAGGCTGCATGCTTGGTGAGCTGCCAGTTTCAATGCTGTCCCTATTCCTATCCGGGCCTTCCCTTGCTGTGTGGGCCAGCCCTTATTAGACTACAGATCATTCATTCATTCACTCGTTCACTCAACAAATCAGTACCTACATTTGCCAGGTATGATTCTGTGTGCTGTGAGACAGTTTTAGCAGACGTGATGTGGACTTATGATCATTGGTTGAGAGGACAGAATTAAACCATGGAAGATTACCTGACATTTGAAGAAATAGAGGAAGACAGAGCACTTAATCTTCTGAAGATAGAGCTGTCAAGGCACTGAGAATTTGAAAGGTCTTTAGAAACATTGTTTTCATTTCCTAAAAGCTGTAACAGAAAATATCAAAATCAATTGAACCAGTAAAATCAAGATGACAATCTCAAAGCATGGTGATGAGAGAGACAAAGAGAGACAGAGAGAGAAACAACTCCTCATAAATAACTTGACGTACACTAAACATTTGGGATGGGTGGAGGACACATATGTAGTTTTTCATAGTTTGTCAGATGGTGTGTCCTGGGGAGAGCACTATTTCAAGAGGAAGAACAGCATGTGCAGAGCGCAGCCAATTGAAAGGGCAAGGTTCTGAGAATGGAAAATTGTTCTAGATTGTTGCGGGAGATTAAAAAAAGATGAGGCTAATTAAGCAGTTAAGAAAAAGAGTCCCGGAACTTGGTGACCAGGGTTTGGGTCCTCATTCCACCACTCTATTGCTGTAAGACCTCTTTGGACAGGTGACTTAACCTCTCTGTGCCTCCATCCATATGGATATGAAATAGGATACCAATGTGCCTTGAATCGTGGCTGACACATCATAAGGAATCGATCTATGTTCGCTATGATAATGTTTAGACAGATTGTAATGAATGCCTTGTGGTAGAGAACAGTTTAGTGTGCTTCTTCTATAAAGGGCCAGACAAATATTTTAGGCTGTGGGCTACCTACAGTCTCTGTTGCAACCGCTCAACTTTGCCGTTAGAGCACTGAAGCGGCCACAGACGAAACATAAATAAGTGGGTGTGTCTGAGTTCCAGTAAAACTTTATTTGCAAAAAGCAGGTTGTGGGCTGGATTTGGCCTGTGGTTCATAGTTTACTACCTCTGTTTTTAGAATATGTACTTTGTTCTGGCTGTTATGTGTTCCCAAATGCTGCAGGATTGGTTTAGGGGATTTATTAGTAGTCCCTAAATAGCTAAAGAAGAGAATGACACAGTTAGATTTTAGAATTTAGAAAGCTCTCTGAACAGCTGGAGGAGTTACCAAAGTGTGCATTTGTGTGTGTGTGTGTGCGCGCGCGCACATATGTGCGTGTTAGCATTGGCAGAAGTGAATCTACCGTCTGCTGAAATGGTCTGGAGGTTATGAGAATCTAGTGTAAGATGGGGCATTGGAAATGGAGAAGAGGGCACACTTGGGAAATAACGTGTTTAGATAATTTAAGATGGCAGATTTATACTTGGGTGATTGAGAGAACAACTACTGGAGGAATAGTCTAGGAAGATGCTGGTTTATGTGAGGAGAGGGCCAGTTTGGTGGGCCTGTCAAGTAAGTGTTTTTGTGGACATCTTGAGGTTTGGAAGGGACAAGGACTCTACATACAAATGTGGAAAGCACTAATAAATGGCTAATCTAATCCCAGAGAGGGGAAAATAGAAAAAAATGTGTGTGGGCAAATGTTGTTCGTGAATTATTAACATAAGGCTAGAGATGCATAAACATACTTGGCAGTTCTGAGGATTGGAGAGAGAAAATTAAAAATCTTGGTTCAAACTGATCAGCATCAAGCCTCTTTAGCAATATTTCTTGGATTCAAGAATGCATTTCTGCTCTGAAGGTGTCCACTATTGAGTTATTCAAGATCTGTTTGGTCTCTTATCTGGAGGAGTGTGTTGCCAAGGAAGTGTCTTTATGTTGGACGTGTAGGCCAGACAGAAGCACCTGCTTTGAACGAGCAAGTAGAGAGAAGAAAATAGAAAGCAACATATGCAACACTCAGACTGTATTTCTTTACTCTAATGAAAGACTTCTAGAAAGTCCCTCTATTTGACCTAGAGGGCACATGTTTCATGTAAATACCTTATATATGTGAATGGTCTTGCTGACCCACCCACCTGGAGTTTCTCTTAGCTCTTCATGAGTTCTCATTTAGTTTTATTTTATGTATTTATTTTTTAATTCAGCCTAGATGGTTCGTGTATGTGTGTGTGTGTGTGTGTGTGTGTGTGTGTGTGTGTGTGTGTGTGTGCAGTGTGCCCCAGTAACTGATTCCAAAATAACTTGCTAAAATGCACAATTCTGACTGAGCTGCAACTGAGATCTTTTGATGTGGGTGGATTTCTGTTGATTTGTAGAAAGCTTCATGCCCCTGTGAAGTCACAGCTAGCTTTTCCAAGCTGGCTGGCTGGAGGTAAGAGTGCCATCTGGGGCCATGAAAAGCAACAAGATTAACAGGTCCACTGATGGGGTTGAATAGGCACCACTGATGGTGCTGGTAGCAGCTTCCAGTCAGTCTGCCTCACTCTCCCAAGATCTGAGTAGAAGGCAAGCGTTCCCAGTGAGCCTTCAGCTCCCACCCTGTAGTGCATGTGTTCTGGCAGGGCTTGACTATTATCTTGCCTCTGACCCTGAAAACAAGGTTCGATCATAATATCACTACTTACATATATATATATAGTCTAATCCTAGCAGGCACTCTATGGGGTAGCTATTATTTTTATCCATCCTCATTTTAGAGATAGGATGATATATACAAAGGTTGCTACACAGCTCCTGAGTGGAAAGGGAGGGTACAGGCACAGATTACGAGCCCAAACTCTTAACCTCTAAGACAGGCTCCTGTCCCTCTCTCTTAACACTCACATATCATACAAAGTTTGGTTTGTTTCTGTGTTCCTTGTTTTGAGAATACATTATTTCAAAACTGATATTCTTTTGCTGACTGAATCCTAAATTCAGAAATTCCCTTTTATCTGAAAGTGAGCACTTCTCTAAAACCACTCTTTTGTGATTGAATCACTTCATTCAAATTAAATATGTAGAATAACGAGTCATATAGGAAGACTGAAGTCATCTAGAGCAAATCACTATTGAAATGGAGGAGGTCTAGGCTTTGCATTAGTCTCAAAAGAAAGTCTTCCTTTCCAAAAAGCTCTTTCCAAACTCTGCTTTTCCAAATAGTAGAAAATAGAAACTTTATGGATTGGCTTTGTATTTATGCTTCCTTAACTTCCATGAAGGCATGATTTGTTTAGTTTAATAAGGCCTTGATTGCAGGTATCAGCACACAGCGTTGACTGAAACTGGGTTCCTTTTGGTAAAAGGCAAGCTGTGTGAAATTCACGGAAAATGCAATTACGTTCTAATTTACTCAATGCCACTGGCTTTAATTAAAGTAGATCATATTTCAATGAAGCAAATTCACAATCCTCTTTAACAAAGGAAGTAGAAAACACAAGAAGGAAATTTGCTTTTTCACTTGAATATTGACCAAGAGCATGGTTAATTTTCAGCTGCTATTTGGGAGTGTCAGGCCACAGGTCAGCAGCCCCAAGCAGACAGGCCTGCAGGACCTCTGCCCAGGCAGCTTGACTACTGCAGATGAACCCGGCCAGGCCTGATGCGAGGGCCCAGTGAAGACATCTTCATTCTTTGTCTTTATCTCTAACTCTTTACCGCCATCCATCTCACTATCTCTTTTGCCTTGTATTCTCTACTTCTCAGGGTATATCAAAGGTAAAGATTGAGTTACGTGTGAGCACAATATGCTGCTCTCATTTTTATCAGATCAGATGCTTAGATTGCAAGCAGTACAATACTACCCACCTGGAAGCCTGCTTGAAAGTAGGCAGGTCCAGGGATGTTTTAACACTATCATCGAAGAGTCCAACTTTTTCAACCTCAGTTCCCAGGTTTGATCCTTAGATTTGGCTCTTCGTGGTGGCAAATAGGCTGCTGCAGTTGCAGGCATTTTATAGAGGCCAACAGTATTTGACAAGGAGGAGTGTCTCCGGCCATGCTTCTGTCAGGGAGAAAATCCTTTCCCAGACTCCTCCTGACTATCCCTCACACATCCATCAGCCAGGATTGGGTCACCTGCCTGTGACATGACAGGAAAAAAATGCAGGAGGTTGGGGGCAAGCAGATGACAGTTTCTTCCAGCAAAGAAGGCATCTGTGGGAGGAAGATGAGGTAGGTAGAGAATGGTTATGTGTCTGAACTCAAAGTTCATCATTAGTTTTTTTTTTTTTTTGTCGTTTTTTCGTGACCGGCACTCAGCCAATGAGTGCACTGGTCAGTCCTATATAGGATCCGAACCCGCGGCGGGAGCGTCGCCGCGCTCCCAGCGCAGCACTCTACCAAGTGCGCCACGGGCTCGGCCCCATCATTAGTTTTGATATGTTCTTGTAGGTGTGAAACTATTAGAAAATGAACCTATAGGTCAAGATCATCAATCTTGTTGGCTTTGGAAATGTATCTGTCAGCTGGCATTCATAAATAAGGGCACATGAAGTTCATGCAAGGTGATTATATTTACTTCTATCAAGGTTTCCTTAAAAGTTTATAGTTTTTGAATACTCAATGTGAAATGATTCAGAATAATTTTTAAAAGAATTGGAGACAGGTAGTCAACTATAACTAAAGTTTTATATGCTATAAGGAGAAGAGGGATTACAGTTTTGGTTGTGGAAGGACTGTGATGACAATTCTTAATGATATCTCCAGTGGACCATGTAAGACAATGAATTTAAAGTGCAACAATTTATGCTAAACAAGGTTAAAATGTGGCAAAGACTGACTATGTTTTAATGTACTATAAGGAAATTAAAAGCCTCTGGCACTCTATAAAACACTACCCTTTGGTTTTGACTGAAGTGCCCATTACCCACAAAAGGTTTAGTCAATCACTGTGCTGATAACACAATGGTAATTACTTGGAGGCTCTGCTTTGCTGAGGAGGAACCATTTTTAATTCCACTCGCTTTCTTGAACCAGACCAAAGTTCCTCAGTGCTTTTTTAATAGTCATTTTCATTTGTCTGATAATTTTTACTTCCTTTCACAACTAAATTGAGTGATTACAGTCAATAGGCTTTCATTCATTAAGAGTAATAGCTTAGGATAAGTTTGCTTAGCTTAACATTTGTAAATGATTTTCAATATAAATTACGTGGTTGTGTGGGTACAGTTCCACTGTTTTATTTGTTTTGAGTTCATTACCTTCTGAAGAGTGATGCTCAGATTTTGCTGACATACCATGGAAAACTCTTTTGGGATACCCTATCGTCTAATGAGTATCTGGAGAAATAAAAATTAAAAGAACCTAAGCGCTCATTGGATTCTACTTTCTATTCTCCTTTAAAATTGAGACTAATAGAGGATTTGTCCCAAGGTTAAAAGTTACATGGAGATTAGTTGGATACATTTAACCAGCTCTTCCTATTGCCTTCCATACTTGACATAAGACTATGGACCTGGCAGTCACCCAATAAACATTTGCTATTTGGGTGGATGAATTATTTAAAGATACTTATGTTTTTCTTTTTATTGGCTGCTGGGAAGTTATGGCAATGATTTAGGGATAATATTGGTCATGAATCACGATGGCAAGTACAAAACACAACTCCCCAGCAATGACCCTGTATTTCAGGGCTCCTGTTTTCATTTTTCCGTGGTGATCTTAAGGACATATACCTAGACATCTATTTAATCAGGTTGCTTGTAATTGACTGGTAGAATGCTTGGTTCAGAAGAGAAACCATTGACATTTGGTTTAATTGCCTTGGAACAGTTATGTCCCATGTGCCTTGAAGATGGGCATCTTGGATAAAACTAATAAATAAGTGGACTATGCAGTGAGAATCAAATGCCTGTTTGGGATTTTTTCCAGCTGGTCCAACATGGCTAATGAAGGCATCTACTCTCTGGGGCATGAGAAGATCCAAAAGATATGGCTTGGATTTACAGAAAATGCTGAGGGAAAACATCACAATTTCTATTTAGTTTAAAAGACTGTGCTTCAGGGCCGAGCCCATGGCACACTCGGGAGAGTGCGGCGCTGGGAGCGCGGCGACGCTCCCGCCGCAGGTTCGGATCCTATATAGGACTGGCCGGTGCACTCACTGGCTGAGTGCCGGTCACGAAAAAGACAAAAATAAAAATAAAAAAATAAAAAAATAAAAGACTGTGCTTCAAGAGCTACTCTAAGGAAATGATCATCTGTCAAGTGAAAATAGCAGGCCCTCAAAAGGCAATCCATTGAATACCACAGCAAGAGTCAAATGACTCTTGGAACTTTAGCTCTACCACTTATTAATTATATCACCTTGAACAAGTCACATGTCTTCTTTGTGCTTCAATTTATTAATATGTATAATGGGAGTAACCATTATTGTGACTTTTACCCTCTTCACATTGTTTTAGAGCAGTGAAACAATACAAGGGTGCTGCAAAAAGGTCATCAAAAGATTTTATTTTTTTTTAAATTTTATTTTATTAGTATATATTTTTTTACATTCTATGATGTTGTTGCAGAGTAATTGGGAGGGAAAGGGAAAGGGAAATAGGAGAGAAAATGTGATGGGAGGAGGAATGAGGAGGGGCGGGATTGAGGCCTGTGGCACCCCCCACATTCCCACAGGGGAGACAAGGGGGCTTCCAGCAGTGGCTTGGCCATTGCTAGGCTGGGTGCAGATGTCAGGGAGGTGTGGCAAAAGTCTTCACCTCCCACCACCCCCGCTCAGGAATCCGGGACCCTTCTTGCTGCAGCTTGGTGGTCAGTGCTGGGCTGGTTTCTCATGTGGGGATGGGGGGTTGCCCTCTGCCCCTCACCGCCCCAGCTCAGGAGAGCCCAGGGTGCTTCCTGCAGCGGCTTGGTGTTCGTTGCTGGGCTGGTTGCTCATGTTGGGGGCATGTGGCCGAGGCCCTTGGCCCCACCCTCAGGACTGGTTGCGGGTGTCGGGGTAATGGCTGAGGTCCCAGCCCTCCTCCCTTTCTGGCTTGGTAGCTCAGGGGACTTCTGACCCTTCTGGGTGTTATAGGTGTTCTTTGGTGAAATGAGCCCTTTACTAGTTAATATCAAACTTTGTCTCTGGTTATGGGTACTTCATTTTTTCTTCCAATTCTGTGTTGGATTATTTGCTGTTCCCACCATTTAAACTCTGTGTTGGAACTGATTTGTTGCCCTTTGCTTACTTCTAAGGTGGGAGAACTTCCTGTGGGGACCAGTACTTGAGCTGTGTGGTTGAGCTAAATTGCTGCTTTGCTGCTGGTTCCCTAGAGAAGGCTTTTTGTGCAGCTCAGGTTTTAGCGGTTGATTTTATAGGTGCTTATCAGTCTAGTGAAATCCGGTGCACCTGGGTTGTGTAGAAACCCTGGTCTGGACCTGAGTCTTTTCAGCAAACTGCACCCCATGCAATTCTATATTCCTGACCAGTCTCCTTTGAGTCGTCCTGCGCTGATTGGGAGGGCGGCTCAGCTGACCTTGCTGTGCCCCAGTGTTCCTCTGATGGGCCCATCTCCCCAACCACCCACACCCCAAACACTTTCCATAGGACGGACCATGCTCCAGTTCCTTGTGATGACTCACTGGCCTCTGAGTGTCTCCTTTTTTTTTCAGTGTTGTGGCTCCTTGATCCTATGTGGATCCACAGGAACCCTATTAGTGGTATTGCTGGCCTGGGGGCCACCAAGGCCCTCTTCTCCCCTGCTGCCTCCAAGCAACTTCATCTGGAGGCCACAGCTGTGGCTTTTGCCAGCTCCTGCTCCATGTGCTGAGCAGCTCTAGCCCAGAAGCAGCCGATATTCGAAATGGTCAGAGCAGTTTTTCTTTCTCTCATCATGGCTTCTCCCACCTTCATACACTCCGTAGGTCTCTCCTCCTCTTCGCCTGAGCTCTAGCGGCCCCTGCTTGGCTGTCATTGCTTTTTTATAGTTAGTTGTAAATTGGTTGATTTGTGGGAGAGAGTGACACTGGGGACCGCCTATTCTGCTATCTTGAGCAGAAGTCCAAAAGGTCATGAAAAGATTTGCATTATCTTTCAATTCTATTTTTCCATGAACATTTTGAAGTACCCTTGTACATGTGGAATTTTTGAAAACAGTATAGTTCTATGTAAATCTAAGGAATTATTTTTAATGTATAGCAGAACTATGCAGCAATAATTATAGTGGGAGGCAGTTTTCCATAGTAGGAATCTTTGAATCATTAAAAGTGTTGAAAGGGATCTAAGGAAACCTATAACAGCTCCCTCGTGTTGAAGATGAAGGCACTGATGTCCAGTGGAGTCTCGTGATTTTCTCAGAGTCTCATGGGAAATGGAAAACTAAGGACCAGGGCTTTCAACTTTTAATGATGTGTTCCTTCTTGATCACCAGGTTGCATTTATCAAAGAGAACCTGAAGGGAAGGTGAATGGTCCAATTCCAAAAATTAAAATCTAACCAGCATGAATCAACCTAGAGAAGTTTACTGAATATGCATTATATGGTCAACTTGTTCCACTGGGAAATAAGAAGGCTTGGCTGTCACCCTGGAGGAGCTGCTCATCCATTAGGAAGATCAGATATGCCCCTCAGAAAGATGACTGGTGACGATAATGAAGTACAGGCAGCACATGGAATGAAATATTGCAGGTAGCAAGGCAGGGTGGTGTAATAGAGAAAGTGCTAGAACAGGAGTGCTCAGCTCCCTCTGCTCAGCCATAAGCCCAGAACCTTGGGCAAGTGATGTAAACCCTTAGCTTGGCTGATAAGAATCACTCAGGATCTGTGATAAATTCATTATTAACAAACTTCTTTCCTGCAATGGATGAAGTAACTCTGAGTTGAAGATGAGAATCTCATTTTATTTTACCCCAACACGGTTTCTGAGTAATTCCTAGTTTCAAGCAAGTCTAGGAAACACTGATTTGACTCCTATCATCTGACTGGGCCTATTTTTGTTTTCTTCCTGAAGATTGGTGGGTTGAAGAAGACAGTAGCAATTTTCTAGCTGTTTCCATAGTTGATCAGTTTTCATATTTTGGTTTTCCACATATGCTTTGCTTTGTAGAAGGTGTCCTAAGGATTTGCCTTCCATGCTTGGCAGAAGGCTGTGGATACTGTCCATACTCAATAAATGTCTGCTATTTGAGTGAGTGAATTATAGATAATTATATGGAGATTTTTATATAGTTATAGTACCTACATAGGAATAGCCACAGATATCCATGCAAAAAAGTGTGTGTGTGCGTGCGTGTGCATTTGTGTGAAGAGGTGATACAGTCCCTGCCCTAAGGTGGCTTACAGTAACACTGAGTGAAGATTGAAGCACTGTGAGCAATTGGCAGAGGAAAGAAGAACATTTCTGTTAGTTTCCTGAGAAGACTCTAGAATCAGCTTATCAGGCCCTGGCCCTTTCCAATTTCCAGAAAGGCAAAGCTCTGCACTGTGCCTGTGAAAACCAAACCAAAGGTAATCCACTTCAAATGGATCAGTCTCAATTCTGCTGTCTCTGAGTGTGATATGGTATGTGTCCCTCCACCACCTTCCTTCTGGGGACAAGCTGTGCCTGCTCTCGTTCAGTCTCCACTCAGCTCTCACTTGTGAAAAGAACAGAGAGAGGCTTGAGCCATGACTGCTTCCTGCCTTCTGTTCATTCACTGGCTGTAATTTCCTTTAACTGCTGTCGGAGCCTATTACTGGGCTTCATTTCATTCAGTCCCAGGCATTGCTTTTTTTCTTTGTATTTTTGGCCGATTGTGGAGGACCTGTTGTCCCTATAGTGTTCCTGGGAGAAAATGATGCAATGAAATAGATCAGTGCTAAACAGAATAAAGAAAGATGTATTACAAGTTCACAAATGATCAGAATGGGCCACAGAAGTAATGACAGCAGAAGGGAGACACCTTTAGCTGGTCCTTGAAGAGGAGGGGTAGCGTTTGAATTGTAAGAGGCATAGGAAAAAATACTCCAGGGAGAAGAAAGACTTGAAAGAAGGCCTAGAGACATTAAGAAGCCATGATATTCAACAGGAATTTTCTGGAAAGTGGTCTAGGAAGCCAGGATATTCAACAGGAATTTTCTGGAAACTGGGCTAAAATGGCACCCCTGTATGTGTCTGCAGAATGCTAGTGAACAATATTTCCTGAAATCTGACTTTCTCATTTCTTATTCAGTATATATTGGCCTTGCCTTGCTTTCCTTCTTATTTTTATGACAAAAATGTTCATAATAGGCCTTGAGAAGAGCTTTGAAGCCTGACAGTGAAACAAGGACTTGTGAAATAACCCCCCAGAGAAGGCAAAATTGGATTTCACAGAACTGGGTGTCATTGAACCCCTCTTTCATTAGACATGTTCACGGCTCCCACAGCTATAGGTGGCCTGTAATGGTGGAAAACTTATCTGCCACTATAAGTAAATAAAGAAATTATCAGAGGGAAGAACAGACAGGGTACAGAATCTTAGTCAGCCAGTCAGCTGAATTCAGGACTTAGGCAAAACCTTAGCCACATTCCCTTACATTTGGGCCCTAACCAAGTGCCCAGTCCAGCCTGGTGCAGCCGTGACTCTAATCCTCCTCCGCACTCTGAGATAGATGGTTTTGGGAAAGGCTGGAAAGGTGAGGAAGCAGGCTTGGTACTTTTCACAAGCTCCTGTGTCTCCTGCCTCTCATTTTCCTTCAAATATTTTAGGTTCTGGCTTAGAACCAGCCACGCTGTGAGAATAGTCCTTGCCCTTGGCCAGAAACACATCACTGAGAGAAGTCCTGGTGAAATGTCATATTCCTTTTTGAGCTTAATCCCCCAAATCTATTTCTAGACCCTGTCTCCACATTTCCCAGTCTCCATTCTGAAAGAAGTTGTCCAGAGCAAGTCCCAGGTGCCATCTTTGTCTCATGGTCATATCCTGGGTCCTGGACTGCGTGCAAATACACCTTGTCTCATTGAATCCTCATCACAATCCAAAGATCCTTTTTGTTCCCATTTTACCAGTTAAGACACACAATGGCAGAGGGAGGACTTAAGAGAATTTCCCAAATGCATGTGTAAAGGAGGCAGAAGTCTAGGGTCTGCACCCAAATATGACTTTATACTCTTAGTAGCATATACTCTCCAGTAGAGTGTCTTCCCATGTTTTTCCATACATGATATACCAAATATTTCCCCATTCATAGTTTAAAGGATGAGGTTGTCTGAAAACATTGGTGTTTTCTTCCCTACCCAAAATTCTTGAGAACTGAATTCTGTTGAGTTCAAGAGACCTGATCAAATTGTGCTTATTCAAGCTCAATATCTAAATGCACAGAGTTGCTAAGCATTACCTGTGCCAGGGGTTGATTGGGGCTCCCCCCTCCTCTTCCTCTGAATTAATACGCAATTTTCAAGTGTCCTCAAAACCCCTCGAAAATTGCTTTGGACATTGGCAAGAGAGAATTAGGAGTGTGTCGAGGTCACTGGTAGCTTCGTGGAGGAAGTTGAGCAGGAGACTGAATAGACTTGGAAAGCAAATGGAGGAGCTAAGTGAGGAGCAGTGGCCAAGGCAGAGGTGGAAATTAGCATGGCCTATTCAAGGGACAATCAGTGCTGATTTGCAAGCTCTGGAGAGAATACCAGTAGCATTTCATACATTTAGAGAGATGTTTTTGGAAAGAACATCAGTGAATCAGTTTGGATGAGAACCAAATCTAGATTTTGTCTGAAATGACTGAAGTGTAGCAAATCTGGGACATCAACATTTTAGAATTTCGGATCTGTTGTCACTTGGCCCAAATGACATTTTACAGCAGAAGAAGCCCAAGTGTCAAGTGTGAAGCAAGTTACCGTGTGTCATTTAGGGTGATGTCTGTGCTAACTTTCAGGCTCCGGCACAGTCCACTGCTAGTTTCACTGCACCAGAAGAAGTGCCTTCCCCAAGTGGAATCTAAGCAACATTGATAGTGTCCTCAGTCCAGGGACCCACAAAGATGACAGTGACAAGGACTATTTCTGATGCACAGATTTAAATGGGGCTGTAGGAAGCTCTTAGATTCAGGTAGGTCAGTTTCAACAGATCATTTCACAGGCCACAAGGACATCAGTAATCCATGGAGCTGGCCATTCAGTCTATTGCGTGGGAGTCAACTCTAAGGCACTCACGCAGCCTCCGCCACCCTGTGCATATAGCAGTTGTCACTATATAGACACCACAATTTCCTCCTTCTTGTCCTGAGAAGCATAGAATGCTTCTCATCAGAGCCCCTCAGGAAGCTGGCTTCAATCAATTGCAGTTGGCATGTGAGATGAAACCCATTTGCCATTTCTGCTCAATTGCCTGATGCTGAAATTGTAGATATCGTTCTGATTTTCTTCAGATCAGTTCTAACATTGTGTGGCACCATCCCTGAGCTCTGCAACCTGCTACAAAGGAAATCTGTGTAAATGGTAAAATGAAATCTGCATGCAAGCCTGTCATACCCCACCTGGTAGAAAGCCCAGAAAGGTGAAGGTCCTCACACATCTGCAAAATGGGAATACCAAAGCATCTGCCTCACTTCTGTAAAGAATCAGAGCAATAATGATTGGAAAGCGCTTAGAAACTTCACATGTCCTCAGTATGCTGTCTATACATGCTAGCTCCCTCTTCTCTTGCCTGACACAGAGATTTTCTGATACTCCTATTTAGACTTTTCCACTGTATAGAGTTGTGCTGATTCTGCTACTGACTCTGCCTACATTTTTACCTTTCTTCTGTATTCTTTTCTTTTGTGTCTTTCCTCTTTTTTTCTGGGAAGGGTAGGTGTTATAAAACAAAGCAAGGTATTGCAAAATTTGCAGAAGCTCAAATATAAACTTAAATCTGAATCATGGTGCCTGGTCAATAGTATGTGTTCAGCCTTTCATGAATGTTTGAGTGGGTGGATGGTTATATGGATAGAGGTTTTAAAAAGACTGTTTTAGAGCACTGTTACAGTTCGGTCCCTCCTCACCCTAATGATCCTCCCCATGCATGTGTCTAAGGCAAAAGTTAAGGAGGATCCTCAAGGTGAGATCCTCTCTTCTCTGCTCTTTCTCTTCTTCCTGTTCCTCCTTCTCTCTCTTTTTTTTTTTCCTCTCTCTCTCTCCCTCCCAACCTCCTTTATTCCTTCTTAGGTTCTCTTCTTCTCTCCTCCCTCCATTCTGCTTTGCTTTCTCTTCTCCGTCCTTCCTTCTTCCCCACATTCCCTTGGGTACCACCTTGAGGTCCACCCTTTTATCATTCCATTCAGTGCTCGATTAAATCAAGACATAGATCCTCCCCAGATGTGTTCTTTTTCTTACATTCCAGCAGTCACATCTACACCTGAAGAGAGAGACTCGTAGAAAGAGAATGATCGAACTGGATGAAGCAGCAGAACAAGCTGAAGACAGCCACATGGGGAGGAGGAGGTGTAGGAATGAGCGCTCTGCTCCATGTTTCCTTCTGCTCTTCTCCTTTAAATATGGCTGTTAGTCACAAGCGTGGGTTGTTGCTATGATTCATCAGTGTTATTTTCCATAGCCTCTTCTGACAAAAGCCAAGAGACATTTTTGGAGAGAACTGAAATGAGAACTAGGTTGCACTCTTTGATAAGGCTGACCTTGCAGGTTAGACAGGTAAACAGATGTTTAATTGTAATTAGGGAGCCCTGAACAGAGGTACCTGTCCCAAAATTCAAATCTATGGCCTGTTTTGTTACCATCACCATTTCCTACTTTTGATCAAAAAGCTCTTTTTTGGTGTCCATAGGAAACAGCAAATAATGGATTGTTAAATCTTAGCTGCATATATATTCATTATTAGCTAAAAAGCTTAATTCACTGTCCGTAGAGGGGACCTCTAGCTATGCCTTTTGGGGCAGGGAAGGATATATCCGGAATAGACATAGAAGCTGACATGAGAGTGGCTAACACTATGGATTAACTATTAGTTTCAAACTGATTAGCCCTGCCTTCCAACCAGCCAGAATAACACACATGGAAATATGTGAGGCCAGGTGTACACGCAAAGTTGGGTCATAGCCACACTCATGGACATGAGTAATTATTTGGAAGAGATTCAACATAGTATGTCTAAATATTGGACTCTATCCTCTACCCCCTTCTTTCTGTCCCTAAAGAACAAGAACAGAGGTCTTGTAAAGTAGAGGTCTATGACTGCAAATTAACAGTTGAGATGGTTATCTTCCTGGGGTGATTTTAAAAGGAGATTGCACTGGAGGGAGACAGAATCGAGACACTAATATCAAATGTGTCATTTTGACCATTTAGTGAAATGCAACTCTCTGGAACTCTGGGCTATCAATTAACGTAGGATTTGCAGGGATCATTAGACTAAGAGAGGGACATTTTTACTGGAAGTAGAGAGGGCAGCTATTCTTGGCTTAGTATGATCTCTGTGGGAGAGTTTTTATTGGTCACAATTCTCTAAAGTCATTGGTTTCCTAAAATATCAATTATATTTAGTGATATGTTTTGCAAACTTCTGGACAGGCAATTTTCATGGTTCTCTCTGCTCAGTGATTTTGATAAATTAAGTTGATGAAAGTAACCAGATTCTTCTCAGGGGCAATGATCAAGAAGATAGGTTTTCAGGGGAAGGAAGAAATTTAGGAAGCTACAGAAAAAAAAAAAAGAAAATAAATAAAACTCAGGGTATCAGCCAGGAGCAGACATTATGGTTGGGTTTAAAATGTGTTTGACAGTGCAAAGGCCAGAGCCAATCAGGCTAGGAAAACAGGAGCCTGGTGCTTTAATGGTAGAAAGAGATTCAATTGCAATTACACCAAATGTATGTCTGCTCATTTTGGTGATCAGTGTTAGAGAATCCTTAACTCTGTATAGTGAAAGGCACTCCAGGGTGGGCATCAACGTGGCTGAGGGCTGCAGGAGAATTGATACAGTCAGCCTCTGAGAGCTCAGTCTAGACCCTCTCCTTTCTAGGCCACAGCTTCCCAAGAAATGATAGCAGAATAATAACCTCTGCCCCTCTGCCACACAGAGGTGTTTCAAAAGCAATGTAAGTTAAGAGATGGGGAAATAAGGCACCAAATTTAAAGTTCTTTGCATGGTTTGTATAACTTATAGCCAACTCTGAACACCAGAAATTTTACAGAAAATGGTGCCAAAACCCCCACAAAGATCAGAAGTCAACATAACAGGAACAATGTGCCAGCTACAAATAGTTTCTTGTTCGCATTTTCCTTTTCTATAAGCTCAGCAGTCCTGAGGCTATGATTTTTGTATTTTATCTGTTACATCTACGTGACTACAGAAATGATTCCCCAAGTTTTTGATTCATGGGTAGATCTGTCTTGGACACAGAGACCAGGCTTGGAAGTTATCGCCAGGCCATTTCTAAGTTGGTAATGAGAATATCTCAAAGCCCATTTGTGTACCACCTTAACACTGTGCTTTTCTCCTGGGTGTTGCCTACAAATAGAAATAGATGTGACAACCTCTACCTTAATGCAATCCATGGATGGGGATATTTAAGACAGAATAAAGAATATGTGATCTACATCTCAAAGAAAATGCGAAGCTTCTTTTAGGTGTTGTCAGTTCATGTCAAGATGGGATTCAAAGATGGGATGAAATATACAAGAGATATTGGAGAATATACCTGTAAATTATAAAGGGGAGTGGGAGCAGGTGAAGGCTGGGAGAGCCTTAGACCATGATGCAAGTCTAACATCTGTGATGTGAATGGACAGAAAGAAAGAAGGAGGATTATATAGGAAATGCCTCAAATCACAGTTCAGTTAGGAGAAAGTCTCAGCCGGGCTGATGTGGAGGCCCGAAACAAAGTCCATTGGAGGAGTACTGCATTAGCAGGGATTACCTGGCTGTAGTACCCTCTAGTACCCTAGGTAGCCTCCTAAATGCCACGGTGGCTTCAAAAGAGTGACAACTTAAGACTGTCAATCAACTGTGCTCCTCACACTAGGTTCTCTTGAATGAAGGTCTGAATTGGGCACATCCATGTCTACCATAGCCTTCTCCCATCCTGCACTCCTCAGACCCATGTTGGCACCTGAACACACCTAGTTCCAGGTGCCCTTGCTATATGCCCAGACTACCTACTACTGCTTCAGTTACCCAATCCATTCAGCATTCACGACATGCTCTAGGCACCAGTAACTGCTGTTATTGGATTTTGGCTACATGTCAGGTGCTGTGCTAACTGCCACACAGATATCATCTCATCCTTACCACAACCCTCTGATGGTAGGTAGCACTGTGAAAATGCAGATTTTTCAGGTGAAACTCACAGGATAAATAATGTTTCAAAGTCAAATAGCTGGGAAGTGGCAGAGCTTCCATTCAAACTTGGATCAGCCTTATCACTTGCTTACTCTACTGCATTTCTCCCTCTCCAGTGCACACCTCCCAAGGGCCTGTAGTGGCCTAGCCACTAGGCTAGGTGCTGGAGATTTTGTGATTGCAAGGTAGGCCATTGCCCTCAGTGCACTTATTCTGGAGGCAGAACTAAGATCTAAATAAGAAAATTGATACAGCTCAGTGTGCTAGGTGCCCAGAAAAATGAAATTCAACTTGAGCTCAGTCTTGAAGAATAAGATGGGATTACCAACCTGATCGAAGGGAGAAGAAGAATCCAGGCAAACCAAAGAACTTTTGCCAAATCACGGCGATGCTGGAGAGAACCCTTTCACCTGCTCAGGCTGTTTTCTGTTCCGTGTTCTAGTCAAGCTCTGCTGTTCTAAGATACGATCTGGTTGCCTGGAAAGCTTATGTTTATTAAAGAAGCCATTTAAAATCAATATGTTGCATGGAGATCTGTTAAAAGGTATAGTTTAAGTAATTACTACAAATAATTAAGTCCCTGGAATTTCTGAAGGTTTTGCTGTTTCTATAAATTGGAGGACATTCAAGGTAATTCCCATTATAGAGCAGTCTGTCACATATTCCAACTATTCTTCATGAGTGGGAGAAAGAGAGAGTTACAACTCTTGTTCTAGGATTTGCAGTTGGGAGTGTGTCTCCCACTCTCTTACTTTAAAATCATCTGCCATGAATGTATCAGTGAGAGAAAATGATGTAAAAATCACAGTAGTAAAATATAAAAGTCATGTATATACAAAATATACATGTAAAAGTAGAAGAAAGATTCAATGGAAGAGAACACTGTCAACCCATGATGGAGGTTGTGTCTGAATGAGGTAGAAGAGCACTAGCACCTAGGATGGGGATAGACAAGTAAAAGCATGAAGCCCAGATGAAGAGGGGATGAAAATGGAAATGAGGCTCACAAGACTGTGCCAACTGTGGGAAAATGGGCTGATTCACCTTGTAATTAAAAAAAAATAATAATAATGAGTCTGTTCCTGTGATGAAATGTCATAGAACTATATATATAAAAAATGAGTGCAAGTAAAAATTGGTGGAATCTTAGAAAGATATATATTTCGTTCATTGTATTGTACCAATGTCAATGTCCTGGTTTTGATCATATACTATGGTCGTGTCAGATGTTATTAAGGGAAGCTTATAAAGCATACACAGGAAGTCACTGCTGCAATTTCTTGTGGGTTTACTATTTCAAAGTAAAAAGTTTAAAAAATGGTAATGATGGGATAAAATGCTATCCATTTCTAAGATATTCCTGTTATCGTAGAGGATTTTTGTCGTCACTGCACCTGT
Organism: Cynocephalus volans; assembly: GCF_027409185.1. Classification (NCBI taxonomy): domain Eukaryota; kingdom Metazoa; phylum Chordata; class Mammalia; order Dermoptera; family Cynocephalidae; genus Cynocephalus; species Cynocephalus volans. The sequence goes on from NC_084473.1 coordinate 76,686,694, forward strand.
CCTAAAGAGCATAGTGCTCTAATAGTGTCAAGTCAGGCATGGGGTAGGATCTTCCAGGACAGCCTACTGATGTAATGGCGTTGATTTTATCCGCCTATCTCTAATTTTAGGCCTCATAATGTTTTCAGTCATTAAAGCACTTACAGATACATTCTCTCACTTGTTTTTAAACATACTTAAATCCCCACGAGTAGTCCTTGCAACAGGTACATTGTGCAAGTCATTAAAAAAAAATGTGCAGTTCATTTTGATTTTCTGCTTGGCTGATATGTCTGCTCTTGTGATATCTGTGGAAGTGAGGGAGTCTTGGCACTTGCTGTTAGCTGGAGCTGCTGGAGGAGAGGAATATAGACATACTGCTCCTGAAGGTTTTGTGCTGCCAGCCTTACACGAGAACCTAGAGTTGTTCCTGCACATAGGTAAGGGAGACTGTGCTCTTCTAAGCAGGACTTTGAGGAGTGGGAGGGACAAGACTGGCTTCCACCTGTTTCAAGGCTTCTTTCATAGGTCTACTCTCCAGATTAACCCCAGTTAAAAATTACACATTTATGTACCGTGGAAGAGAGATGCATTAATTTATTAGTACATATTTTGGTATAGTAGCCAAGAGCAAAGTCTGGGAACAAATGCCTAGGACAGGCGGCATTAAGGTCTTGTCACTGTTACCACCTTATCATAAATTAATTCTTTAAATCTATTTAAAGTAAAAAGCAACTCTTGGCAGCCCAAATACCCAGCAGTTAACTGGAATTAGAGAAAGAAGATGAGGATTGAGATCAGAACTCCTGTAGAGGCAGGCTTTGGTGGGAGTAGAGATACCATTAGCAGAATGTTGATAATTGTTGAGATTGAATTATGGGTACCTGGGGATGCCTTGTTATGCTTTCTATTTTATGGATATTTGACATTTTCTACAGAAAAAAAAAAGCAATTCTGTATTCCAGTGTATTATCACTGGATTATTAAATGTTTAATAATTTTCAAAGTAGGTAAAATCATGACTCTCATACAGATATGAAAATAAGTACATATGTTTATGGGTTGAATTGTGTCCCTCCAAAAGATATGATGAAGTCTGAACCACCAGTACCAATGAATGTGAACTTATTTGGAAATACGGTCTTTGCAGATTTAATTAAATTAAGTTGAGGTAATTAGGATGACTGGTGTCCTTAAAGAAGAGGGGATTTTGGATACAGTTACACGGGAAGAAAGCCACATGGAAACACAGATACATAGACCCATAGATGGCCATGTGAATATGGAGGCAGAGACGGGAATTATGCTGCCACGAGCCGAGGAACAATGGGGCTACCAGAGCTACATGAGGCAAGGAAGGATTCTGCCCTAGAAGTTTCCAAGGGATCATAGCCATGCCCATAGCTTGATTTCAGATTTCTAACCTGCAAAACTGTGAGAGAATACATTTTTTGTTGTTTTAAGCTACTCTGTTTGTGGTACTTTGTTACAGCAGCTCTGGGAAACTAATATACATGTTAAAGATTTTATTTAACTTATTAATGAGGAAACTGCTGAAGTGTTACATCCAATTCAAAAGAGAAATAATAAAAAGCACCAATTCGTATGGAGTAAAGGAATGTTAATGGGCAAATGGAAGCAAAACTAGATTCATCCACAGTAGGGCAGGGAAGCCAATTGAACCTCTACTGGACAGAACATCTTTTGCATGTGTATAGACAAAAAATATTTTTCATTGCTTTCAGTTCATCTATAATTTGCAGAGTTGCAGAATAATTTCTGTTGCATCAGAATCAGATAACCGTGAGGACTGTCCTCTAGACCGTGGGTTATTTTCCACTAAACCACAGTTGTTGTTTTTTTTCCTACAAGACCAAACAAAACAATTTTAAATCCTTCAATACAAATGCTCATTAAAAAGAAAGAAAGAAAGAAAGAAGAAAAAATAGAAAATTAGGTTTAAGACACACTGTACTTACTGTGTGATGTTTGAGAAAGTGAATCAGCTCTGTGCCCCCCTTCCCTTATTGGTAAGATGGGAATTATATGAATAATGCCTGTCCATTAGGTCCTGGTGAGAGTTAAATACGATAATGCATGCAAAGTACTTGACAATGACAGGCTCAAAGTGCTCAATAAGTAAATTCCATTATTGCTTTAGACTTTAGAGAGTGTTGGGAGAATTAACTGAATCAATAGGAGCATTGTACATGGTCAAGTATTATGCGACTACAGCTTAACTCCACAAGCGTATTACTAACGCTAATACAAGACTTGTTTCAAGATGAGAGTAAGGTGAAGTGATTGCAGGCTGGAGCAGGATCATGTCCGGGAAAGGCAGAGCTGGGAAGGAAGCCTAGGAGTGAAGAGAATGAGTAAGAGTGAGAAGAGGGGCATGGCGGGAGGAGGCAGGGGTGAGAGAGATGGAACCGATGCCCACTGCTGGCTGCTGTGCAGACATGCTAAGTGCTGACCCTTCTCCAAATCCATTGCTTGGTGTAATGACTGCCCTGATAGATGTGAAACCCATGAATGACCCAGTTTTTAAACCTTTCTAAGTGTTATGAAAAAAATTCCTTAATCAACTCCAGCTCCATCCACTGGACCCTGAGACCTCTGAAAATAGGCAGAGGAGGAAGGAGGAAGTTCAGATGCACAGGACAAATGGAAGGAAGGCACGCTTAGGACTGGGTGTGAGGCCAGGCTGGTCTCTTTGTTAGCCCATTCAAAAGAGCACTTCTACCAAAAAAACAGGCACCCCTGGTTTGCTTTTCCAGATGTGCTTCAAAGCCATGTTTGTGTCATTTGCTCTGGGCCTGAAATTGTTCCTCAGATTTCCTCCCTGAAGGAGTTTACAGATATTTTACAAAGAAATTAATTAAGTAGATTTTCCATTTGCACAGTTTTAATGAATAAATGATGTTCCTATTTGTTTATCTGCTTTCTAATTATAACACAATTCAAAACATCTTGGATTCCTGCATTCTGACAATGTTATTGTTATGGCAGTGTTATTGCTGTGCTTGCAGTGAAGGTAATATTACTTTTTTAGATAGATGCCAGGTGCAGTATTCCATATTTATTAAAGTGTGATCTGCCTATTTTTCTCTTTTCATGTACTGCTTATCAGTACAAGAGCAGAAAGTTAAATATAATGCTCTGCTTTGAAGAGCCTGGAAGGATTTCACAGGCAGCCTTAGGATTTGTAGTCTGGGATGGAGATCAGGCCTGGGTGACACAGTTCAGGACCAACCAGCAGAGTCCTGAGCCAAAGGTCCAGCCAGCAGGACCAAACCTTACTTCTCCAAGAAGCCAGCAGTCCATGAAGTCCGGCTGGGAGAGCTAACAAATGTCAGAAGCTCAAAGGTCAGCGGGTCAGATGCTCAGGGACAGCAGCCCACAGACAAAGGAAGGAGATTCTAGACAGGAGATAGAGTCTCTTCTTTCTCTGTCCTAAGGTTTTTGAGGTGGGCAGTCCAGAAATCATAGCTGTTTGTTCTAGCCAGAGTTAAGAGGTCTGCAGAGGAATCCTGCCATGACTGAGGAGTGGCCAGATGTTCAGGTCGCTTTTCTGTGCCCTCTCGTGGTATAGGGCAGCATCCTCGTGCACTTTTTCCTTGGCCATAGGAGACGTGTGGTCTATAAGTCTGTCCTGACCTCAGATAGGCATTTGAGAACTATCAATTTTAACCACTGATTGTGGGCCTCCTATGAGGTGTCACTCGTGGGACCAGGTGCTGAGAAGACTCTCCTGTTCTTCAAAAATTTATAATCTGTACTCCAGAAACTTCACTGGGAGATGTTTGTCCATAATGAATCACCTGGCTTCCTGGAATAGGTATAATATTGGCCTGCCTTGAGGTCAGATGCTGTGGCAATTGCTCACAGAGTCTTCAAATCACACTCGTTTTCTCCTGTGTGCTCATTGTAACTCCAGGGGTAGACGGATGATGATGTAAAAGACATTCACTTCCCATATCCATTTTTATGCTTTGTAACTTATGCTAAAAGGCAGTGTCGTATACAGGAAGGAGCATTTTGAGGAAGAGCCATCCAGAATATGAATTTCAAATCTTCCCTTTCCAAGTTGTGGGATGCTGGACGGATGAATTAACCTCCCTGGCCTGTGTGTCATACTGTGCATAATGGAGAGGTGGACCTTGGTTGTTCTTATAGTAGTTGTAGCATTTAGATGAGATAACAGTTGTGAAATTCCTGGGCTATGCCTAGAACTTAATACATGGCAATCCTTGGTGCACAGATCTGAGAAGTAGGCAAAAACACTGTATCTGTCCAGGATCTGGGGGACTTTGCCAAAACTTGCCTCTGTGACTTAGTCAAAGTACTTAACCTCTGACGCTCAACATCTCATTTATAAAATGAGGGTTTAGACTAGAGGACCCCTAAGGGCCTGACTCAGTCTGTTTATGCTCGAATAACAAAATACCTGAGACTGTATAATTTATAAAAAAAAAAAAACAAAACAGAAATCTCTTTCTCACAGTTCTGGAGGCTGGGAAGTCCAAGGTCATGCACCAGCAGGATTAGTGTCTGGTGAGGGCTGCTCTCTGCTTCCAAGAGGGTGCCTTGTTGTTTCATCCTCTGGAGGTGAGGAATGCTGTGTCCTCAAAGTGGAAGGAACGGAACAACAAGAAAGGGCAAACTTCATTTGTTAGGTCCTTTAATAAGGGCACCTAATCCGTTTGTAAATCTGGAGCCTTCATGACTCAGTCACCTCCTAAAGGCTACACCTCTTAATATTGTTGCATTGAGGATTAAGATTCAACATGAATTTTGGAGATACAGAAAGATTCAAACCATAGCAGGGCCCTTCTAGCAGGGAGACTCTGTGACTTATTAATTGCCATGGTCATCCATTGCCAAGTCTAACTTTGTGGGCTTTCTCTGGTAAATAGTCCATATCCCCTGCTTTGAAATCTCCCTTCTTACTGTTCTCTAAACCTGAGATTTGCACAGTTTCCTCCAGCACCCTAGTCAGTCTTCATCTTCACAACTAAAAGTTCTTTTGTGTTGATTTCTGATCCTGTGTTTTACTTCTCAGAGATTTTGCTACTGTGGACATTTGCATCCTTTCTATGTTATTTCCTGTTCTTTTCTTTGATGACTTTTTTTTTTTTCTCTGCATTCCTTGGCTGCTTCCCCAAAACATGGGGCCAATGATATTTGTACCTGCTATGGTTCAAACAGGTCCACCAAAGTTCATGTGTTGGAAAGTCATTTGCCACTGTAAAGGTATTAACAGGTGGGGCCTTTTAGAGGTAATTAGGTCATGAAGACTCTGTCCTCATGAATAGATTAATGCCATTGTCCCTGGAGTGAGTTAGTTATCACAGGAGTGGGGTCCTGTTAAAAGGAAAAGTTTGGTCCCATTTCTCTTTCTCTTGGATGTGCAAGCATGCTTCTGACTTCTGTACTTCTGCCATGCGATGACCCTTCCCAGATGCTGGTGCCATGCTCTTGGACTTCCCAATGTCCAGAACCACAAGCCAAATAAACTTCTGTTCCTTATAAATTATCCAGTCTGTGGTTCAGTTACAGCAGCAGAAAACAAACTAAGACAGTGCCGTTATTTTATTTTCCCTCATTCTGTTGATTAGAGTGTGCATTGGTCACACACCATGTTTATTAATGAAGCTGCTATTTAAATGGTAATAAACTCTACTATAACTGTTGTCATTGCTTCTGCTCAACCTCTTCACTGGACAAAAGGTCAGTCAAATGAGCAGATGATAGGTACACGTTTATCTCTAAAACGGAGGCACCCCACTTCTGCTGCAGGAGGGTGGCCTCTCATTGCTTCCCTCCTGCACACCATGTTTATTTTCCTTTAATTATGCTGGTCTTTTTTTCCAGAGGCCATCCATTAAGTGCTCCAAGCTCAAGAAATGTTGAGTGCCTATGGTGGCCAGTAATCGTGCTAGCTGCTGGTGTTTCAGAAAAATAAAAGATATGTCCTTTGTCCTTGAGAAGTTTGTAGTTTTTAGTGAGAGACCAAAAAGTGCACAGGGACTTATGTATAATCTAATCTGTTATCTGATAAGGCTGAATACATGTATTTTGATAACCCTACCCAAGTTCAAGAGTACAAAGGAGGGCTTCTTTCACTCTACACTGAGTCTGATTGAGAGAGAGAAGTTTGAGGTTGCTAGAAGGTAAGTTAAAAGCAACTGAATTTTGACTTAGTAAAGGATGAGATTTAAAACTGTCAGAGCTGCTAAAATATAGAAGAAGCTGTCTCAGGAAGTGGTGAGTTCCCTGGTAAAGGAGGTAATAAAGTATCTGGTGGGATCTTGAGGTGCCATTAACTAATGAGAGGCTAGTTAAGCAAAGAGCACTGGGAAGGAGCTCACAGGCTGTGGGGCAGAGGGAGTTAAAAGCTTAGACTCTGACTGGTACTTGGATATAGGACCATGCACATCTGAATCTGCAGAATGGATTTTGGAACAGCCAGATCTGCCCTGGCCCTTTTTAAGTTCTCAAGCCATTCAGATAAACTAGGACATTTCTATTGAGAGTTCTGTATATTTTCGGACACTTGAACATCCCAGTGCTGGAATATTGGACAACAAAGTATTGCAAATACATGCCCTGGACTCCAGTGTCTTACACTATGTTGCTGGGGAACACAAGCTCCACTCCAGTGTGGCTTGGTAAGGAGGAGGAATTAGCTATTGGAGCTATGGGCTGCACTGTTGATATATAAGCAGGTTCAAACTCAGTTTCATGTCAGCCTTATAAAGGAGAGGATGAGGTTTGGAAAGTACAGAAAAATTCATATGGCACCCACCTAACATTCTGGAAGTGTGACAAACCTTCAGCCTGTTGAACTGTATTAAAATGTGTAAGTATCTTGCACTACAGAAGAGGTACTAAACAGTCAGTTCACTCTGGTTTCAGCAGAGCAGCCTTAGAAAAACCAGATTATGACGTGACCCTTTTGCTTAAAATCCTTAAATTTCTTCTAGTATGGACATCAAATTCCTTAGCATAGAAAATAAGGCAACTAATAATTAGACTCTTGAGCCCTATTTCTTGGAGATGAATGTTGTCTAGGTTTAGTGAAATAACCTGTTTGTGCCTCAGTTTCCTCATCTGCTAAATGGAGATGATTGTAATAGCACCCTTCCATTAAATTGTTAGGAGGGTTACGTGTGTTAATTCAGATCAAGCATACAGAGCACTGTCTTCATGCAAATGCTATTGGTGTTTGAGTTTTCTTCCCTACTCCCTGTGAGCAGCCTGAGAGCAGGGATCATGTGGTTGGTGTAGACACCCTCCCCAGTCCCCATCCCAGTGCAGGCCTGACACATAACATGCATGAGGGTTAAGAGCACAGGCTCTGGAGTTGGACTGCTTGAGCTCGTATTCTGGTTCCATCACAGGATGGTCCGCACATTTAACCTTCCTAATCCTTGAATATACGAGATAATACATGTAAAGCATTTAATTGAGCACAGAGCCTGGTGTTAAAATTGTTAGCGAATATTATTATTAGAGATCAATGCTGGTAGAGTAAATATTCAAAATTCTGATGGAAAATACCAAGTGTCAACTTTTTTGTGCCTCTCTTCCTCCCTTGCTGCCATGGTGGACAATGAATTTGCTGTACCTCAGTTTCCATGTCACATATCTGGGGATAATCCAACCAAATGCTTACTTCCCAGGAGGACCAAGAAGATGGATGTTCATGATTATAAAGTTGCTCTAAGCGACCTGAGGAAAATTGCAAGTGAAAAGTATTGTTCTCTTCATGATTATTAATTGATTCTCCAACCACTCTTCTGCTGGAATACGACTTATCCACAGGCTCTGGAGGAAGATTTATCACATGCCTCCTCAAACCTATAGATGTGCCTTTCATTAAATGCAATGATCTCCCAGCAAATGCGCACATCCCGAGTCCACTGCCTCTTACTCGATGAAATCATTAAACCTCTTTGCAGCAAGGAGCCGTCAAAAGCCATTTGATGAAAAATGGCCATAGATTGGTATTTGGGTTTAATTATACAATATCTGCTCTTGAAGAGTTTCAAGGATGTTGTTCTGTTGTGTTTTTCTTCCTTTTTTTTTTTTTAGCCTGACTTCTCTTGTTACTATTTTAGGAAGTAAAATACAAGTGTATGGATTTCTCTGTGCCTCTTCTTAGGATCACTCTATAGTAGGAGCCTGCCTCTGTAGTGTAGTGTAGTGCAGGGTAGAGGCAGGCTCCTACCTTTAGAGTGATCCTAAGAAGAGGTGGGCATATTTGAGAGAAAAGGTGACAGAGTCAGTCAGGTGTAGCTGTCTAGAGCTCTTCTTTCCTGAAATGCTTATCAGGAGAGAGAGAGAGCCTTCAAAGAATTATTAGTCTTTGTCTCCCAGAGGCCACAATTCAATGCATAACTCAGTGGTTTTTTTTTTTTGGAGAGATTGTCAGAGCCATCTTCCATTAGCTATGAACAGATCTAGCAAGTAGAGGATGCGATATAAAATCAGTAAGGTTCAAAGCAGGGTGGAAATTAAAATAAACAACATGGTGAGGAAACCTTGGGGCCCTTTGTGAGGGGAGATGGAATAAAAGGAGGAAGGAGACCCAGCAAAGGTAAATGTGCCCCTCCTGAGCTCTGCCTCTGGCCAGCGTTAACAGGTCTGGCTGGGAGAGCAAGTCCAAGTGAGGTGACTGTGGGTTGGGACAGGCAACACATGCCACCACGAAGAGCAATTTCCGTAGGCTGAGTTCCTACAGAAATTATTTGAGGATGAGCAAGAGAATATTTGAGGATGCCTTGGAAACCCAAAGAATCTGGAGCAAAGGGAACTGTTAATAGATGAGAAAGCAGAAAGTGGGGGTGGGGGGTGGGGGGAAGAAGACCTAATGAAGGGGGCTGTCTGGAGATGGATCGTTCAGTTTCTTAGTTGTGTGTCTTTGGGATACCCTGCATGCATCTGAGATATCTTCCTGAACTTCCAGAATGCACAGAAACACTGAGGCCATAGAGTAATCAAGTGCCATCAGACAGTCCTTCAGGTGCCCATCAAGATTAACTGCAGTTAACAATGCATCACTCTCCAGCGGCTCACGTCTTTGGTTCCATGGGCCATTGCTGAATGGATGTATAGCTCCCTGTGCACTTTGACTTAAAGTGCAGGTGCCCTTCCTCTATGAAAAGTCCCCAGAATTTACACTGGTATTAAGTCACAAACAAAGTGAACATAGCAAAGGTCAGCAGAATGACTTTTTAAAAGTTGTATTGAATTTTTAATTGACAAACAATAATTCTGTATATTTGTGGGTACAATGTGATATTTTGAGAAAAGTATACATTGTGGAATGATCAAATCAGGCTAATTAACATATCTATCACTTCAAATATTTATCATTTATTTTTGGTGAGAACACTTAAAATTCTCTGTTTTAGCTATTTTGAAATATAAATGCATTATTATTAACTGTAGTCATCAAGCTGTGCAATAGACTCCCAGAACTTATTTCTCCTGTCTAACCAAATCTTTGTGTCCTTTGACCAAAGTCTCCCCTTTCCTGTTCACCCCCCTACCAAGAATGACTTCTTGGATGCTTTTGGGTAGAAGACAGATTTCATGATATCACATAAAATATATTTTTATATTCCCCTTTTCAGAAGAAGCAGGCAATAAAAAAAGAAGTACAAACATCAAAGCTAAAGCAGCCCTAATTGTAACTTAAAACTGCTTAGGGGAGGGGAGGGGAGGGATCACATAATTGCAGGGAGAAGTTCTGTTTTGCCAAATACTTGAGTGGAAAAATCAGTTTCAAAGACCCAGGAACTTACTTGTCAAAACATTACTTCGTATTTTGCTTGATGGAGAGAATTTAGATTTTTAAGTATATTGGCAGGGTACTTAAGGCAGTCAGATCTCTGGTTTAGTTGTCATTAACAATTGTATGAAGCATTTAGGGCTAGGTGTCTTGACCCCAATTGAAAAATGTGGAGATGGAGTTTAAAAGGCTTCTTGCTATGTTCTTTCTATTCAATGCTGCTGCTTCTATAGCTTTTTGTTATTTTCTCACTGTGCAATCTTTTAGCTCTAACTCAAGCGTTTCATACTTGTGAAAATGTTAGAAAGCTTGATGTATGTAGGCAAAATGTGGCAGTAGTGATGTTAACAGAATCGGTTACAGCTCTATCCACAAAGCAAATAAAAATTTGAAGACCTAAATGAGAAACTGGCAACATGCAATTGTAAGAGGCAAAAGATTCCTAAATGGGCTCCCATGGGAGAGACCACAGTTTTCCCATAGATTCATCTGGTTAAGATACATCCTTCTCTTTAACAATAATAAAAGGGATCGTAGAACTGGTGAGATTATGAAAATTTAAAAATACTGAATCCATGCTATGAAATAAATTTTTTGTAAGTTACTAATGACTAACTTAAGTTACAATAAATTACTAATGATTTACTTAAATTACAGCAAGCAAGAATACAACTTATCAATAATGCAGTTTTATAACAGTACGATTCTAGAGCTGCTCACCAGTCATTACTTTTTTGTGTGTCTTTTTATTTAAACATAATTGATTGTACATATTTGTGGGATACAGAATTTGAATATCAATACCTTTGTACAATATGTTGTGATCAAAACAGGATAATTAGTATACTCATGTTTAAAACATAATCAATCTTTGTGACCCTTAACCAATTTCTTGCTAATCCCCTCTCCCTCCCCTTTTTCCACCTCTAATAACCACAGTTCTCTTCTCTTTTCTTTGAAAATTTTTGAAATGTATTATTGTCATTATTGTTTCTTTCTTTGTTTATTTTTTATTTGTTTGTTTTATTATTTTAGCTTCCACTTATGAGTGAGGACATGTGGTATTTCTCTTTCTGTGCCTGGCTGATTTCACTTAACATAATTTTCTGTAAATTCATCCATGTTGTTGCAAATGGCAGAATTTCATTCTTTTTTTATGGCTGAGTAGTATTCTATGAGTATATACACCATATTTCCCTTATTCAGTCATCCATCAACAGACATTTAGGTTGGTTCCAATTCTTGACTATTGTAAACAGAGGTGCAATAAACGTGGGAGTGCAGATATCCCTTTAACATGATGATTTCCATCCCTTTGGGCATATACTCAGCAGTGGAATTGCTCGATCATCTAGTAGTTCTATCTATAGTTGTTTGAGGAATCTCCATACCATTTTCCATAAAATGGTATACATTAATTTTCCAATGGCTACATTAATTTACAGTCCCACTAACAGTGTAGGGAGAGTTCCCTTTTCTCCACATCCTTGCCAGCATTTGTTATTCCGCCTTTTTGATAATAGCCAATCTAGCTGGAGTGAGATGGTATCTCAGTGTGGTTTTGATTTGCATTTCCCCGATGCTTAGTCATGTTGAGCATTTTTTTTCTTTTTCGCACTTATTTTATTTTTTTTATTTTAACTTCTCAATATACATTGTAGTTGATTTTCATGTCCCTTTACCTGTTCCTCTTTCCCTCCTCCCTCTCTCCCCCCCCCCAGCCCACTACATCATGTCTGTTCACTTGTCTTAACAAGTTCAAGGAATTGTTGTGATTGTTGTATCTTCTCCTCCCGCCCCCCATTTGTCTGTGTGTTTATTAATTTATTTATTTTCAACTCCCACAAATAAGTGAGAACATGTGGTATTTCTCTTTCTGTGCCTGACTTGTTTCACTTAATATAATTCTCTCAAGGTCCATCCATGTTGTTGCAAATGGCAGTATTTCATTCTTTTTTATAGCTGAGTAGTATTCCATTGTGTAGATATACCACATTTTCCATATCCACTCATCTGATGATGGACATTTGGGCTGGTTCCAACTCTTAGCTATTGTAAATAGTGCTGCAGTGAACATTGGGGAACAGGTATACCTTTGACTTGAGGATTTCCATTTCTCTGGGTATATTCCCAGCAGTGGAATAGCTGGGTCATATGGTAGATCTATCTGCAATTGTTTGAGGAACCTCCATACCATTTTCCATAAAGGCTGCACCATTTTGGAGTCTAACCAACAGTGTATAAGAGTGCCTTTTTTTCCACAACCTCATGTTTAGCATTTTTTAATGTGTCTCTTGGCCATTTGGCTATCTTCCTTTGAGAAATGCCTATTCAGCTTCTTTGCCCATTTTTTAATTGGGTTACTGTTTTCTTACTGTTAAGTTGTTTGAGTTCTTTGTATATTCTGGATTTAATCTCTTGTTGGATGTGTAGTTTGCAGATATCATCTCCCATTCCATAGGTTGTCTTTTCACTCTGTTAATTGTTTCTTTTGCTGTGCAGAAGCTTTTTAGTTTGATATAATCCCATTTGTTTATTTTCTCTTTTGTTCCCTGTGCTTTGGGGGGGTCTTATTCATAAGGTCTTTGCCCAGTCCTACATCCTGAAGTGTTTCCCCTATGTTTTCTTTTAGGAATTTTATAGTTTCAGTCTTATATTTAAGTCTTTAAACCATTTTGAGTTGATTTTGGTATATGGTGAGAGATACAGTTCTAGATTCATTCTTCTGCATATGGATGTCTAGTTTTCCCAGCACTATTTTTGAAGAGACAGTTGTTCTCCCAGTGTATGTTCTTGTTGTCTTTGTCAAAGAAAAGTTGGCAGAAGAATGTTATTGGTATTTTAATGGAAGACTGCATTGAACCTGTAGATCACTTTGGTTAGAATGGACATTTTCACAAAGTCAGTTCTTCCAATCCAAGAGCATATAATGTCTTTCCATCTTTTTGTGTCCTCTTTAACTTCTTTCACCAGTGATTTGTAGTTCTCATTGTAGAGATCTTTCATTTCCTAACTTAAATTGATTTCTAGTATTTCATTTTTTTGTGACTATTGTAAATGGACTTGCTTTCTTGATTTATTTTTCTTCCACTTCATTATTGGAGTATAAAAATGCTACTGATATCTTTGTGTTGATTTTGTATCCTGCCCTTTTACTGAAATTGTTCATCAGCTCTAAGATGTTTTTTGTTTGTTTATTTGTTTGTTTTTTGTGTAGTGTTTAGGTTTTTCTAGATATAGGATCATGTCATCTGCAAACAGGGACAGTTTGATTTCATCTTTTCCAATCTGGATGCCCTTTATTTCTTTCTCTTGCCTCATTGCTTTGGCTAGTACTTCGAGTACTACACTGAATAGCGGTGGTGAGAGTGGGCATCCTTGTCTTGTTCCCATTCTTAAGGTAAAAGCTTTCAGCTTTTCCCCATTCAGGATGATATTGGTGGTGGATTTGTCTTATATGGCTTTTATTGTGTTGAGATACTTTCCTTCTATACCTAATTTGTTAAGAGCCTTAATCATGAAGGGGTGTTGAATTTTGTCAAATGCTTTTTTCTGCATCTATTGATATAATCATATGGTTTCTGTCCTTGATTTTGCCAGTGTGGTGTATCACATTTATTGACTTGTGTATGTTGAACCATCCTTGCCTCCTTAGGACTAATTCCACTTGATCGTGGTGTATAATTTTTTTTGATGTGTTGCTGTATTCTGATTGCTAATATTTTGTTGAGGATTTTGCATCTATGTTCATCACAGATATTAGCTTGTAGTTTTCTTTTTTGTTGTACCTTTTTCTGGTTTTGGTGTCAGGATGATGCTGGCCTCATAGAATGAGTTTGGGAGAATGGCCTTTGTTTCAATTTTTTGGAATAGTTTTAAAAGAAGTAGTATTAATTACTCTTTAAAGGTTTGGTAGAATTTAATGGTAAAGCCATTTGGACCTCAGCTTTTCTTTGCTGGGAGACTGCCAATTACTGCTTCTATCTCATTGCTTGTTATTGGTCTGTTAAAGTTTTCTATGTCTTCTTGGTTCCATCTTGGCAATTTCTATATGTCCAGAAATTTATACATTTCTTCCAGGTTTTCAAGTTTGTTGGGATATAGTTGTTTATAATAGTATCTAAGTCTCTAATGATTCTTTGCATTTCTGTGGTATCAGTTGTAATGTTTCCTCTTTCATTTCTGATTTTTGTTATTTGGGTCTTCTCTCTTCTTTTTTAGTTAGTCTACCTAATGGTTTGTCTATTTTGTTTATCTTCTCAAAAAACCAACTTTTTGTTTCACTGATCTTTTGTATTGTTTTTGGGGTCTCTATTTCATTTAGTTCTGTTCCAATCTTAATTATTTAGTTCCATCTACTAATTTTGGGATTGAATTGTTCTTGTTTTACTAGTTCTTTGAGGTGTAGCATTAAGTTGTTTATTTGAAATCTTTCTGTTCTTTTGATGTAAGCATTTATTGCAATAAACTTCCTTCTTAGTACTTCTTTTGTTGTATCCCACAGTTTTTGGTATTTGTGTGTCTTTACTTTCATTAGTTTCAAGAAATTTTTTAATTTCCTGTTTACTTTCTTCCTGGATGCATAGGTCATTCAGAAGCATGTTATTTAATTTCCATGTGTTTGTATAGTTTCCAGAGTTTCATGTGTTATTTATTTCTAGTTTTCATCCATTGTGGTCTGAAAAGATACCTGAAATTATTTCAGTTTTTAAAAATGTATTGAGACTTGATTTGTGACCTAACATGTGGTCTATCCTGGAGAATGTTTCATGTACTGATGAGAAGAATGTGTATTCTTTAGTTATTGGGTGAAATGTTCTGTAGATATCTGCCGGGTCCAATTGGTCTAAAGAGTTGTTTAAATCCTGTGTTTTTCTGTTGATTTGTCACCTAGATGACCTGCCCAATGCTGAGAGAGGGATGTTCAGGTCCCCCACTATTATCATACTGGGGTCTATCTCTTTCTTTAGAAATCGTAGTGTTTGCTTTATACATCTGGGTGTTCTGGTGTTGAGCGCATATGTATTTATGAATTTTATGTCTTTGTGCTGAATAGATTCCTTTATCATTATATAATGACCCTCTTTGTCTCTTTTTATGGTTTTTGGTTTAAAGTTTATTTTATCTGCTATAAGAATAGCTACTTCTGCTTGTTTTCAGGTTCCAACTGTGTGTATATCTTTTTCCATCCCTTCAGTATTAGTATGTTTGGGTCTTTACAGGTGAGGTGGGTCTCTTTTATACAGCATATAGTTGGGTCTAGCTTTTTAATCCAGTTGGTCAGTCTGTGTCTTTTTTGAGTGGGGAATTTAATCCATTTACATTTAGGGTTGTTACTGAAAGTTATTGTCTTCTGACATTTAATTGCCATTTTTATGGTTGATTTAAATATACTTTGTTCCTTTCTTCCCTTTTATTATTTTCTTTGTGTTCATTGGGGTCTTTTTGTTTGTTTGTTTGTTTTGAGGTGGTATGGTATATATTTTTTCTCTTTCTTATTTGCGTATCTGCTCTACTAGTGGTGTTTGTTCTTTCTCATGTATTCATCATGGTGATTATCAGTTTGGGGGTTTCTAGGTGCAGGACTCCTTTAAGGATTTCTTTTATAGCTGGTTGTGTGGTGGTAACTCCCACAGCTTTTGTTTGTCTGCGAAATACACCGTTTCCGCTTCATCACCTTCCTGGGTATAGTATTCTTGGCTGGCAGGTTTTTTTGGGGGGGGTTGTTTGTTTGTTTGTTTGTTTTTCTTTTTCTTTTTCTTTTAGTACTTTGAGTATATCTTCCAAATCTTTTCTGGTCTGTAGAGTTTCTGTGTAAGAAATCTGATGTTAGTCTGATGTGGACTCACTTATAGGTGGCTTGATGCCTTTCTCTTGCTGTTTTTTAGGATTCTCTCTTTGTCTTTGTGTTTTCCAGTTTAACTATTATGTGTCTCAGAGAGGGCCTTTTTGGACTAAATCTGTTTGGGGTCCTTTGACCCTCTTGGATCTGGAAGTCCGCATCTCTACCAATCCCTGGGGAGTTTTCCACCATTATCTCGTTGATATGTTTTCAATGTCTTTTCTTTTCTCCTCCCCTTCTGGAACACCCATGATTCAAATGTTTGTTTTCTTAAGGTGGTCTGCTAGCTCTGTTAGATTTTCTTCATTTTTTAAAATTTCTTTTTTCTTTTCTTTCTTTTTTTTCTGCTTGTGTTATTTCAAAAAACTGTCTTCAAGATCAGAAATTCTTTCGTCTGCTTGCTTTAACCTGCTGCTTAAACTCTCAATTGTAGTTTTTATTTCTTTGAATAAGTCTTTCAGTTCTAGGAGTTCTGCTGCATTCTTTTTATGACATTTATCTCTTTGTAAATTCCTCCTTCAAGTCCTGGATTGTTTTTCTCATTTCATTGTGTAATCTAAGTCTTCTTGTATCTCACCGAGTTTAAGAATTTTACTTGGAATTCCTTTTCAGACATTTCAAGGTTTCCTGCTCTATGGGTTCTGGTACTTGAGAATTATTGTATTGCTTTGGAGGTGTCATATTTCCTTATTTTTTCATATTTCTAATTTCTCTATGTTGATGTCTAGTCATCCAGTAGAAGAGTTGCTTCTTCTACTAATCTGGAGTGGGATGTGAGGAGAGAGACTACCTCCTCTAGATGTGTTTTATATTGACTGTTGAGTAGGGTATTTTAGTATTAGTTCCAGACAGACACAGTAATGTAGTTTCTGTGTGGGTTCTTCTGCATTGTTCAATGTCAGAGTTGTGTGTGAGTGCTTCTGTGGTGTAGTGATTTCTTGCTGAGTGACACTGTGTTGGGATGTTGAGGATGTGGATGAGTTCTTGAGGTCTTGGGGAAAGTGTCTGAGTACCTTATCATTCTTTGGCTGGGGTGGGTCACCCTAGGAGAGCTTGTTGGCTCCCAAGCTAGTGTCCTGTGACCCTGATGGGTACACTGGATTATATTGGATCTCCCCAGCTTGAATAGGTGACCCTGGGTTAAGTTTCTCTTTCCTCATTCTTACAATCCAAGGCTTCTCCTGGGTCCTTGCTTCTGTTGGTTGGGTAATGGGTTGGTGGTGGCTGGAAATTTGGTTCTGTACACTATTTGGCTATCCTGGGTTTCTGTACTCTCTGGGTTCTCTGCATATGACTCTCCCCAGGTCAATTCAATCATGCATGCTTAACACGAGGTGTAATTCCCCTTGTGGCTCAACCCACTGGGGCAGAGGTCTGCACTGGCTTACATCTTTCTGGTCATTCCTTTCTAAATCATCACCAGAATACTTGGAGAGCAGTGATGAGGTTCTAGTCCTAGTCCTGGGCCTGAGCAATCTCATACTCTTGATTTGTCCTGACTCATTTTATCTGACTTCCATTGTTGTTTCTCAGTTTCACCCAGTCACTTATTAATCCCAGTATGTTTATCTCTCTGTCTTCAGCTGATCAATAGACCTGAGATATTTTGCCTTAACTACACAGTCTTCATTGACTACATTACTATGTTTCTCATTTATTCATTCACTCATCCTGAAAATATTTATAGAATACTCATTCTACATTAGGATTGTTTATCCTTGGCACTGCTGACATTTTGGGATGAATAATTCTTTGTTGGGGACATTTAACAGCATTATAGGACATTTAACAGCATTAATATCTTGGCGTCTACCCACTAGATGCCACTAGCACCCCTCCCACCAGCTGGAACAACCAAAAATGTCTCCAGACACTGCCGAATATCTCTGGGGGGGAGGGTCAAAACCACCTCTGGATAAAGGGGTGAAGAAAATTTTGCAATTGTATAAATGCATACAATATGAAATATTGGCATAAGAAAATCTTTTTAGTTACTACCTTCTGTGCCCTGTTTGAGATGATCTGTGTAAAATTACTGCATGCTGAGAGGATATTAGCAGACTCACAAGGCTGTAGGTGGCAGCAAAAGGCATTTTCTGGTGAGTTCTCCTTAAAAAGTTCCTTCTCATCTACACTCAAAGCACTCTTTCTCCACAGTCATTCATCCATTCATCCAACAAATATTTATTGAGAATCTACTGGTCATCTGGTATATTATTATGGTTGTTTTCCCTCCTCACTTTGATTAGCTTTAACCATAGCCTCTACAACTAGGCACTGTCCACTGTTGGGAGTTTTAAAAGCTATTCATTTACTGTGTCATGCTGCCTCCCCAAAGCATTTCTACCTAACTGCCATGTGCCTATTCCATATGGAATATAGAGGAGGTCTAGAAAATCATGATTCAATTGACAAGAATTTAATTAGCGCCTCCTCTTCATCACATAGATGAAAGAGAATATGAGGTGTGTCCTTCTGTTGACCATGAGACATTCTGGAAGTTGGGACATCTTGTTTCAGAAGTTCTGGGAGCATTTTCCAGCAGATCAAGGTCTACAGGAGAGTACTGTTTAGGGTGGTAACAACAAAGATTCATGGTATCCGTCACTTGTGTGGATCTCATGTACATATGACTTCTCAGAAAGGGTTTATTTTTTCTCCCCCAAATTCTTCATTTGCAACCCACACACCTTAACTTAGTCTTAGTTGCTGTGGTGGATTAAAGAAGTTGCAGTGGATTGAATTCTGTCCCCCCAAAACTCACTGAAGCTTGAATTGTGTCTCCCAAGTTTTATGTGTTAGGAACTTAGCCTGCATTGTGACTGTTAAGAGAGTAGGAAATCCTTTTATGATAATTGAAGGGTGGAGCCTTGAAGAGGTGATTGGATTGTAGAACCATGCAGTAGTGAATGGATTAATAAAAATGGTCAGAAGTGTGGTTCTGAGGGCTTTAAAAAAAGAGTGAATGAGGAGGTTACTCTCTGCTCTCTCTACTCCACCATTTCACAATGTGATAGCCTGTGTCACTGAAGTCACCACCAAGACCCTCACCAGATGTGTTCCTGAACTTTGGACTTCCCAGCCTCTGAAACTGTAAACAATAAATTTCATTTTCTTATAAATCACCCCATTATGTGTATTTTGTTATAAGCAATGGAAACAGACTGATACAGATATCTATGATTTCTTTACCACTTCTTCACTCAGAGGTAGGATCTCTTTCCCCTCTTCTTGAATCTTTTGGCTTTGACCAATAGAATGCAACAGAAGTACAGTGTGTAACTCCTATAGCCAGGCTTTAAGAGATCTGCCACTACTGCTTTTATCCCTTTGGGACACCCTCTCAAAATCCAGCTGTGAAAACCTCAAGCCACACAGAGGAGAACTGAGGCACTCTGATTGACATCCCTAGCTGGATCCTCAAACAACTAGCATTTTTGATCTTCCATTTGTCCCAGAGCCCCTGCCAATACCACATGGAACACAGAGGATTTGTGCCTGCTGAACTCTGCCCAAATTGCAGAATTGTAAGCAAATAAATGATTGCTTATGTTTGAAGCCACAAAGTTATGGGGTGAATTTTTACTCGATAGATTCAAGAGATAAGCAAAATACTCCTGAAAATTTCTTTCCTCTGAATTCTTCAACTTTCTGTTCATTAGGAAATCAAGCCCCTGCTATCCAGTTGACTGTCCTAGCCATAGCTTCTCCATCTAAGTTTTGCTCTATCCTTGATAAATTGACTTGCCTTTGGGAAAAAAAATGGACCAGCCCCCAATACCTATTGGCTCACTCTTTCTTGCTGTCATTTGAGTTTAGATTTGGACTACTAAACCGCCACTTTTAACTGGTTAACCAAAAAGATTGATTTTTTTAGTTCTATAATCCATTTCTAATAATTTTTTAAAGAGGGAAGTCTTTTGCTTTTAGTCACAGGGATGGTATCAGTGTGGTGTAAAGAATCAAGATAAAAGTGGCAAATGGATACAAATGGTTCTGTTGGGAACTGCCGGACATCAAAGTCAGGAAAAAACACTCAGCAGCCACGATGATCTGTCGGACTCTCTATCAGACTTACTAACAAAGTGGCCCTTGTAAATCATTTTCTTGGGGACTCTGAATCCTTGGCTTTGAGCAAAGTCCTGTTGGGATGTTGTGTATGCTTTTTGTATATGAAATATTTAACAGTTAACCTGAGTCCCGTGTAGCAGGCTAATGCATTTCCTCCCGTTTCATTGGCAGTGTTTTGTGTTAGAGTCCTTTATAACCATGTGGTGGACTTCTCAGTGCCTACCTACTCCCACCCACCTACCCAATCCCGTTATGATGTTCATTTGTCAAATACAGTACTGTGGTTCAGTAGAGAAACACAATTGATATGTCGTCAAATTGCTCCTGACAGAGTGGTTTTAAAAGCTTTTAGAGAGGATGTGCAAGGGAAGTGTTGTCTTCATGGAGTCAGTGTGGCTCATCTGTCTGTATTAAGTGTCTAACAGTTACACTGAACAAGAATGACATTTTAAATAAGAGTAAGTACTGCTTAACTTTTTAATGTCATTTTTTAGAGCCAAGAACTTGATCTTCTTTTGTTGTTAATGTACATAGTTCAATTTATAATATAGGCTTTCTTTCTCTTTCCCTTTTTCTTCCACGGCTAATGTCTAAGTGTCTCTTTTTCAGTTCACTTGGTGGAGTCTCTTTCTCTGAGATGTTTAGATTCTTCTTCTTTTTATTTTTTTTTCTTAAGGAGCATTGGCAGATTTCTTTCTGCATGGGATTAAAGGTCCGGAGGTGGGGGGCTATGACAGGTGGCATTGGCAGAAGCAGCAAAGAATGCTGAGTACAGGAAAGTTGAGAAGGGGGTCATGTGAAACACAAGGAGCTTGTTACTACCTAGTTAACAGTCAGGTGGGCAATAGAATCCCAAAGAACACAAATGCCAGATGATCACTGATAGAGCTGGCATGACCCACCCTTGTGAGTAATCAGCTGCCTGAAGGCCTCTAGAGCTGGAGGGGCAAAATGAGGCAGGGGCTTGCATGTCCTGGGGGGTAGTGCATATGGGAGAGTAGGGAGCAGCACCAAAAGCAAAGCAAAGTGTGCTACCAGGGCCACTTGTCCTGGTTGCAGGCCTTTATTTTGCGAAATTTAATTCTGGGTGAGGTATGGATATCCCAAGCGCTGTTTTGAATTTGGGTTCTCTTGGTGAAGGTATGCTGTATAGACTGTAGCTACCCTTAGATTTTATCAGGGAACACTTACCTTCATTTTCAAAATAAAACCTGGATTCTTACAGGCTCAGCTTTGGTAAGAGCATCTTCAGATGGGGAGAGGAGGCTGCCCCAGTGGCCTCCACAGTCCCCTGGGTTGACTTTCCCCTGCAGGTGCCTCATGAGCTTTCTATGCCTATGCCGAGTGGACAGAAATCTCTTTTACCGGATATGTCATAAGCACTGCTGACCAAGCTATAATTTACCAAATTAAAAAAATAAATAAATAAATAAACTCAGAAAAACTTAAACATTCTGACTTCTAAAATACATGTTTTTGATCCTGTTCCAAATGGCTTGTTGTAGGACACCCAGCCTTTAGAGAATGTACTATTCACACTCTCACTAAGATATTTCCCTACATATGGGTATGAACACACATGCGTGTGCATGCATCCTGTCCAATCAACAGGGCTCAACTTAACTGTCACTTTCCCTGTTCTCTAGGGCCAATCACAGTTTCTCCTTTTTCTGTGTCAATACTTACATATATCCCCCGACCCTGTAGTTCTTCAGATCTTAAGCATTGGGAATACTCCTTAATATGCCCTGTTTGTATAACATACCTATGTAAATGCAGGCCTGGTAGCATTAATAAAGGAGAGTGCCTGTATAGATAGGCACTAGAATTTCAAGCAGCTAATTCCTTTCCAACTCACGTTGCTTAGCTTTGCCTAGAGAAGATCTTCAACTCTGGATTCACAGAATAATCAATTAGATTGAATAAGCAGAATTAAACACACACACACACACACACACACACACACAGTATATTTAGTTTCTAAAGGTTTATTAGACAATGAAACAAGGTGCAAGCAATTAGTTACAATTTTAAGGCACAATCAAGATCTTGTTTATACACAAAAACATATGCCTGAAGGATGAGTAGTAATCACCAAAGTGTCCACGCCAGGCCTGTTCAACATCTTCCGCAACCCCCCTCTCCCCTCCCACCCGTTCTGTTGGCTGCTTGGGTCTTTTACTGTTCATGCCCAGGCTCCAGAGTCTCTCAGCACATCTGCTCAGGGTCCGATTAATAAGGTGAAGTGATTTTAGCCACATCATGGAGGATCTTTTCTGAGATGGCCACACCTTCACCACTGCTGCCACCACTGACATTGTCATGGCCGTGCCTTCCTTTGGCTTTTACACTGGGACATTGCCTCAGCACCCCAGGCTGAGCTCATCATCTCTCTCTCTCTCTCTCTCCTCTATTCTTTATCTCCTCTCAAGGCTTCTCTTTCTGACTTCCAAGTGTCATCTCTCCAGGTTCTCTCAAGGATTCTGACTTTGGCCCCCTGGCTACAGGGTCACAATCTCATTGGCCCCATCTCTCTTCTTTAGCCTTGAAGATGTCACAAGCTGCCCAGTTGCTACACACTGGTCTCACATCTTCCCACTCAGGAAATGATGGAAACTGAGGCTTCTGGGGCAGATCATGGGGGTCATGTTGGGAAAAGCCTGGCAACACCAAGGAATCTTGGCTCTTGTAGGTGATGTAGAGTCTCTATTATTCATATATTTTCAATTCTAAGCTGCAACTTTGAGGATTCTCAGATCTTGGAACTCGTGTGAATTGGAGAAGAGCTTACAAAATCTCAGGGGACCATTTGGGGAGAAAAACCACGAGGTATGATCATTGCATTTAAATGAACAATGTGTTGGTTCAGAGCCCTATACCCTGTAATTGCCTACTTAAAGCAGAATGCAACACTGGAACAAAAACTTCACCTGCTTTCCCTGTGTGGCTTCTGAAAATGGATATTTACACTGACACAGTAAATTTTTATTCAACTTTGAAAAAGATGCCACCCTTTCATTTTCACACAGACCACAGAACCATGTATTCTTTAATGTGAGGTGTAATACAGGCAGGTAATCTGCCAGATGTGAAAAGGGAACCAGTTGCCCATCAGTTTCTTCTTTTAAAGGTGAAGCTGAAAGCTCAGTCTGTTTCCTATGGAATCCACAGGGTCCATCCCTGGGCAAAAATGAAGAAGTGGGAGCAGACACTTCTCCGTGGTCATAGTTTACTCTTCCCATCCTCTACCATGTCCCTCTCTCCGTACCTCCTTGCTGGGCAGTTTCTCCTTGGGCTCTGTGCCTTCAAGCTGCCCAGAAGGCTATGTGTCGTTCTGTACCTCTGTTTCCCCTCCAAGCCAACCTGCTGCCCCTCTTTCCCTTCAGCAGTGATGTTGAGATTTTTCCTTCTGTCTTATGCATCTGGATATAAGTTCACACCACAACTAGGCACATCTAGAAATGGAATTCAGCTCTCCCAAATGGATGACATGGTTTCCCTTGGGCTACAGCACAGTGTAGAGTGCAGAGCCAAAAGCTTTGGACCAGGAGTCTGGCACTAATGAGAAAGCTGTCACTTGTCTTTGAGGCTGGATTTCCATAGCTATAACATGGTTGTGAAATATACAGTAAGAGCCACAACATAGATGATCTCTCTTACACACCACTCTTCAGGACTCTAATGGTGCTCCACAAATTCCCTCCCAGATTGCTCTGAGCATTCTCCAGTGTTTCTTACATACACTTTAGAGAATACCCAACTTGGCAGTAGAAGCTCTCTGCCATTGTCTTATTCTCTCCAGCTCCTTCTTACTGTGGCCCTACCTGATACCCAAAGTGGCAGCTATGCCACCAGCACGCATGGCATGCACCACCACTGTGGGTTGAGTGTCACCAAAGTCTCCATAGTCCCTGCTGGTCCCAGTGTCTGTGTGATGGCTGGTAGCACCTGATGTTCTGGACAAGGGTTGTCATGCCTGATGTCTGGGGTGCTGTTGCCACCAGTGCTGCCTCTTCTATTGCCAACTCCACTCCTTTCACCCTCCTGCTGCTTCTGCCAGTGTTGATGCAGCCACCACCGAAATCACTCAGCTGCTGGATCTGCAGCACTGCTTCCCTTGCTCTTTTATTGCTGTGTTGCCCTGTGCATCAGGCAAGGGCCCAGGGGACTGGGCCAGGTGGCAGTCTGACCACATGTATGTCTCCCTCCCTGGAGAACGCAGGCTGTCGAATGCATGGGAGAGAGGCACAGGGTAGAGCAGTGTAAAAGGCAATGAGCAGTCAGTCCAGAGAACTGGGCTATTTTGATTTTTTGCCTTTTTACACTGGTTTTTCTAAAATTAATTAAGACTACTTGATCCTCAACACCCCTTCAGAATTGCATTGTCTTTTTAATGAGTCTTTTTAGAGGAGACCCCGAACCTCTGAATGGATGGCATAAGGCAGATGGCAGAATCTTTCAGCAGACACTAGAGGGGAACTAAGGTCTACTGTGTTCTGTTCCACGGCATTCTGTGTGTGAGCCTGTGCACACGGGAATGACATATATGTGTGTGCATGTGCATTAATGTGTGTGTGTGTGTTTCTGTATCTCATGTGAGTACTACAAGTTTTTCAGAGCAGTGGCTAGTTTTAATTATAATTGCATGAACACCCAAGCATGTGACCTAATGCCAAGCTGTGGCATTCCATAAATGTTTGATAAAAAAAAAAAATTTTTAAGTCTTCCATTCAGAGCACTTTTTATTATTAAAAGTTCCAAATGATTAGGAACAACATGTTTATTAATATTCTACAGCAACTTTATCCAATCAGCACATCAACTATTACCAAAAAGGGACAGGAGAAATCAAAGAAATGTAAATAAATATGATGTTGCCACATTGCCTTTATTGTACTTGAAAAAAAATAGAGAAAAGTTTTCCCACTGACATAAATGTGTTCTGTTGTTTTCAAAATACTGATGAGATATGCAGAAAGCTGGGACATTTGGATCTATGAAAGTGTCAGCTCAGGAATCTTTGGGCATGACCATTAAGAATTGGGTAGCAATAAAGCTGGAAGAAATGGATTTGTTTTGCTTTTCCTGAGCCTTACCTTTAAGAACTCCAGCCCCTTATATTCAAAAGAGCTTTAGAAGTCCCCAGATGATCCAAGCTGTGTTTTAAAACCAGCCATTTTGACAGCTATTTGGGTCTTTGACCTTTCTCTCCTGCTCCTTCAAGTCACTGTAGTGAAATTTCCAGCAAGATCCAGTGCCAAGTGTGGCAGCCAGGCCCCTGGTGCCACTGAAGGCATTGCCTCTGATGCTGGTACCCTGGAAAGGCATCACTTCTGTGATTCACTGTCCACGTAAAGATGCTGATGCCCATGGCTGAAGGTGCCATTGTCTTGATCTGTCAGTCTTGATCCGCAGGGGCTCACTGAAGGGTCTTTTCTTACAGGGAACAGCCTGTGCTCTCATTCTTTCTCAATATTTGTCACACAGTCTCATCTGAGTGCCATTTCTTCAGGGCTAAAACAAAAGTTGGTCAGTGTTTTTAATTAGATTAAACCAATCCTTCCTGGAATATTATCCTTCCAGGTACACTAATGCCTCACACCGTTGAAAATGCAACCAGTGGTCCTTAAAGAATAGTAGTGAATGTGCCAGGTATTGGCCTAGTTTGGAAGGAGGGATCTGGCTTTTCCTGGTAAGAGCAAGTGCCTGTTTCCTCTCTGTGCATTGGATCAGCTTTCTCACTGCTTCATCTTCTCCTGGCCTCCATTCCTGAGAACTAGCTAATTAGCACAACACACACCACATGCATGAAGCTTTATACCAAATGAGAAAGAAGCAGATGAAGTTGGGAACATGGAGAGGGATATAGATAATTTTTAAAAAGAAGCAGCAGCAGACTTTCTTCTGCTTCTGTAGGGAAAACTGAATCTTTTTGTGAAGTTGATGGAGACTTGGAGAGCATTGCAGGAATGAGTAATAGTATTAGTGTATTCAGATTTCACAGTGCTCCCTGAAATATGAGAGTAAATAGAGTGTAATGAGAAGAACACAAATTCCCATCTGACTCACCATTTCCCAGCTTTGCAACCTTAGACCAGTTACTCACCCTCTCTGGGCTTCAGATTTTTCATTTATAACATGGAGAAAATACTAGTATCTATCTCATAGGATTGTTAGAAAAATTTAAATTAAAGAAGGGCTACAATTGTGCCTGGACCAACATTAGTGCTGAATAAATATTAGCTACTACTGTAAAATTTCCTGTTGTAATTATTATTATTTAGGCACTGCCACCCACATTTAGTTCTGTGATTTATTTGGTTTGACTATTTTTCCTTAGAGAAAGTGTGTGGCTTTTTGACTGTTAAGCATTTTTTTTTTCCTGTTAGTTTTAGGAAGATGTAAAATGGCGTCTCAGAAGGGCCTCTAGCTATTAGAAAGGTGAATTGCCCGTTGTTTTAATTAGAAGAGATATTTTCAGGTGATGCCCTGAAGAATGAGATGATATTTTTTGAAGAGCTACTGCTAACGGGGAGATATCTTATTGCAGCGTAGGTTTCCACAATGCCAGGAGCCAAGTTCCAGGAATCAGCTGAGCTAGGAAATATATTCTGAGCATTGAATGTGGTTGTGAGGGGAAGGGAGCCTGAAAACATGTGACATTAAAGCAATTTTATTGGGGACAGAAAGTCGTATTCAATTAGTTCCTTCGGTCACCTAAATTGTTTTAGGCCTCTCTCGGTATTTTGTGTCTGTCAGGATAGACCAGATTATGTTGAGAAACTAGCTAATCTCCAATCCCAGTGGTTCAAATACCACAAAGAGATATTTCTCACTCCTGATGCCTGTTGGGTGGGTACCTAAGGGGATGGGACATGGGGTATCTCTTCCACATATTAACTCAGATCTCCAGGCCGATGGAGCCTCCACCTTTAGCAATAGCCATTCTCAAACTTTTGTTTTGTTTGTTTTATTGTTTTTTATTTTTTATGTTTTATTGATATATAATCATTTTCTGGACTCCAGATTCTTAAAAAAAGAATATAGAAAGCCCCTAGGGCTTTTGTTTATGTGGATTATATCTATAGATATTTGTTGTATTCTACATTAAAACTGAGATTAAAATATTTATTAATTTATGTAAAAATAAATGAAAGCTTATTGCATGTTCATATAAATAACAGTTTGTGGAAAATAACTATATTCTCCAAAATGACAAAAAATTTAAAAAAAAATAGCGTAAAGCACAACTTTTACATTTCTTCAAGTCTCTTCAGTGTCTAGCTTCATAAAGGACAGCTGAACTCTCATATCTGCTGCTGCATTTAATTTTGAAGTGTAGAGAGACAATGCAGCCTCTCACACATACGTAGTTAGAAAAGACACAATCTTGTACCCCTGAGAGGGTCTTGAGGAAGGCCAGGAGTCCTCATAACTTGAAGACTGCTGATGGAGAACATTTCCAGTCCCTGTGGCAGAGAACAAGAGAGATAGAGAGTTGTCCTCCAGCCCTTTAATGCCTCAGCTCAGGAGGAACATAGGTCACTTTTGCTCATAATCCATTGCCAGCACATGTCACATGATCAGCTCAACACATGATCAAGCCTAACTTCAATTAAGGTTGGGAAGTACAGGAAGACAAACAGATTATTTGATGACAACCAATGTTTCTGCCGCAAAACCATCCACCTGATGTTATTTCTCCTCTCTCCCCCCAATTACTTGCTTGCCAGTGACTTATTTTGCTTTCCTTAAATGCTGACCTGTAAAGTATGGAAAGAAAACCCAGCCGAACTTAGACAAGTGGGATATCAGGGAGAGCTGGGGCACATTGCGAGACTTGAGCTGCCCTTATTGCCATTGTGTGACACCCTGCTTTTGTTCTTGTGTATCTTTGTCATCTACTCCTGTGCCATAGCTGTGCCTTCCTGGGCTATTATGAAACTCTTAAAATTAAAGCAATACTGGTGTTAGGTATCTTTTCTGTCCACTCAGGTCTAAATCCATGGTTTTCCAGCCATTCTAGTCACATTAACTGTTCCTTAAAAACACTTCTTGGTTGTCAAGTAGAGATGATTTGCCTTGGTCTTCTGGAACTTTCAGTACCCATGTTTGCCTGGTATCCTCTCCACTAGTCTTCTTCCATCCAGTGCTCTAGACCACTACTGACCAAATGTTAGTAGGCATACGAATCACTTGAGGTTCTTGTAAATGCATATTCTGATTTAGTAGGTCTGGGATGAGACAGATTCTCCATTTCTAATAAGCCTCAAGGTGATGTGGATGCCACTGGTCCTGGGACCATGCTTTGAGTTGAAAGGCTCTAAACCTGATCCCAACACATAGCCTTTGGGGCACTGTCTTAGTTCATTTTGTGTTGCTATAACAGAGTACCTGAGGATGGATAATTTATAAAGGAAATAGGTTTATTTGGCTTATGATTTTAGTGGCTGAAAAGTCCAAGAGCATGGCACCAGCATGTGTTTGACTTCTGGTGAGGGCCATGTGTTGCATTACAGCATGGTGGAGAGCAGAAATATGAGCAGGCATTTGCAAAACAAACAAACAAAAATAACAGGCAACCTCGCATTCTAACCTACTCTTGAGAGAACTATTCCATCCCTGTGAAAACTAACCCGATATGTCAAGAAAGAGATTAAACCATCTCCAAAACCTAATCAACCCTTCAAGACACCACCTCTCAACACATCCACATTGTGGACCAAGCCTCAACATGAGTTTTTGTGACAACAAACCATATTCAAACCATAGCAAGGACCGTTCCCTTTGATGGTTTGCCTCTTATTTTAGAAAAGACTTCAGCTACTCTTCTACCTCCAGCCAATAATTCAAAACTCATTGTGAATTCATCCTCTGAAACTTTGTATCACCAACATACTTGAAGGTGCTCAATTCTTCAGGATATAAATATGATGGTTTCAGTTTCTCTAATAGCTTCCCAGAACTTGCTATGATGAATCTCCTTTCTTACTCTTCAGTAGATCTCTTAACAAAATTGGTCCAGAGTCTACCATTTTTCAGTTGCTTTCATTTACTTTAAAAAATAAAGCTTGATTTCTAAGGTTCCATATTATATTTGTTTCAGAGCTGATAATCTCTCTTCTGTATCTGGGCTGGTGCTCCATGTGACAATCTAGGCTTTGGGAGAAGGGAAAAAGGGCAGCTTGGTCTGGCACTCACACATCATGTCCCCTTTTAATTCTAGTGCTAGTGGGCTGGAGAAGAGGAGAAGGAATAGACTAGAGTCTGCTTGCTGGACATGGCTAAGTTTCACTCTTTTAGGTTGGCCATGACTACTAGTGAGGCTCACTGTCTATGGACTCAGCACAAATAGGTGGTGGGTAGCACATTCATTGCTGTTGAGGAGCACATCTAAGAACAGCTACCTAGTTGTGGTGATCTCTTTGGTCATGTCCTCTAGGTGCTTTTTTGGTAGCACCCTTCTTAACCCTAGAACTAGAGCTGTACTGAAAACACCAAGGCTCCTAAATTCACCTTCTCAAGCTTTTGAATCAAAGCAAAACTTAACATTTCTCCTTCTCCTGTATGAGGAACTCAAGGGAAGGAAGAGGAAAGATTGGCACTTCTTTTTGTCTGCCCCTCCCCCTCATGCCTTCTGTCCCCAGTTCTAGTTTTCTCTGTTGGTTCAAGTGTGCATCAGCTAGTTTACTACATACACACATAACAAAGAAAAATGGAATATGAACCTTCCCTTCCCTTATGGCAAACTCCCTTAATCTTTACAGGTTATTCTCTTAGTCTTAGGGTAAGAAAACATGTTTTTCCATCCTTCCCAAGAGAGAATGAATGAAGCAAAGAGCTGCTTTTAATGAAGACTATACTTTCCAAAAATGCCCCTTCCTTTCTCACTACCCTATCATTTATATTGAGCAGGAAAGTGGAGACATGTTTGGTGTGAGGGGATAGTTCTTTAGCAATTCTCAGAAATCCCAGCAGGAATGAGACTGTCCCACAGGTCCCACAGGAACATGAACTTCAACCATGGGGAGCTTAGTTCCTATATTATTAACATTGGAATAAAGTTTCTTTATTCTTAACTTAGTTCCATTATTCTTAAACACAACTGCAGGACAACTGGAAAAATCTCAGTTGACTGTTAGATATGTGTACACATTGCATCAGATCTGATCATCAGTCGAATGAAGATTCGTGACCACTTTTTGTTTGTTTACAAAAGCCGTATCAAAAGGAGCTTGGGCAAATGAATGGTTTCTATTTTTTCTCAGCTGTTCTGGTGCTGTGTACACTGCCAGAATTAGGCCAAGAGAAGGTATTTATTTCAATTTGCTAACACCTGCTTTGTCTCAGAATGCTTAATGCAACCATAGGGAGAAACAGACACGTTAAAAAAGGTACGGTATGTCTGCAACATTTGCTTTTACTTTATGCATACATTTGTGTTCACAGATGCAGATTCCCACAATTAACTGGTGCCCCTGCCTTAGTTCTGCAGCTGCATGAGCTGATGAGTGGCAGGATGAGTGTGGAGACTGTGCTTGCCTCAGCTGGGGCAGTGTTCCCTAATCAACCATCAGGCTAGAGACTGGGCAGAAAGTTGAACGATGCTTTCACATCCACCAGAATGCAAGTTCTTTTATCATGGGATTGTTTTCCTTTCTATACTATGTCGCTTGCTGAGCTTCTCATGAGATTTTAAAATATACAATCAATCCATCAATCAATTAGGTAGAAAGCAGATTAATTCATTATTTATTTTTTTTTTTAACTCAGCCTCTTCACCCGGCATCACTTCCATTGTGGTACTTTTGAATACAAATGCCGGAAATAGCCTGTTTTGCCTGGTTAATTAGGAACCAGAGATCATGAGACAGCAGGGTTGCCCCCGGGTCTGTGCTCATTCTTTGCCTCTGTCCACCAATCTTCTGGATCAGTGGTCTCCAATTATTTGACTCAAGCATCCTCCTGAAATAGTTTTGAAATACTGTGTACTATCTCACACATTGATAGTTTTTAAAATTTTGAGAGAATTGTGGGTTCATTTTCATTTCATATGTCAGAAATAATACAAGGAGATCTATATATACTCTCCCCAGTTTCCCACAAAATACTGGTAGTGCGGTATCCTAACCAAGATGTTGTCTCTGATACAGACAAGATACAGAATATTTCTACCGCCATAAGTATCACTCATGCTATTTTTTAATAGCCAACCCCCCTTCCTTCCAGCCCTGCCCCCTTCCTACCCTTTGGCAACCACTAATTTGTTCTCCATTTCTATAATTTTGTCATTTCAAGAATGTTATATAAATGCAACCATACAGTATGTAACATTTGGGGATTGGCTTTCTTCATTTAGCATAATTCTCTGGATAGTCATCCACGTTGTTCAGTGTATCAGTAGTTTGACCATTCATTCACCCATTGCAGGATGTGTGGGTTATCTCCAGATTTTGGCTGTTACAAATAAAGTTACTAAAAACACACATACCCAGGCTCTTGTATGACACAAGATTTGTTTCTCTGGGATAAATGCCTAGGAGTGCAATTTGCATGTTTAATTTGGTTTGTTTGCTTTTGTTGTTGTTTGTTTGTTTTAAAATTAGACCTTATTTTTCAGAACAGTTTTAGGTTCACAGAGAAATGGAGAGGAAGGTACAGATATTTTTCATATACTCCCTATCCCCATATATTATTTAGCTTTTTAAGAAATCACAAGACTGCTTTCCAGATTGCCTAAAATATTTTACATTCTCATCACAATGTATGAAGTGATCCAGTTTCTCTGCATTCTCACCAGCATTTGGTGTTTTCACTATTTTGTTTGTTTGTTTTTAGATTTTAGTTACTCTAAGCATGTCGTGATATCACAGTGTAGTTTTATTTTGTATTTCCCTAATGGCAATGATGTTGAATATCGTTTCATGTGCTTATTCGCTATCTGTATATCCTCTTGGCTGAAGTGTCTCTTCTTGTCTTTTGCACATTTCTAATTAGATAGTTTGTTGTTTTTACTGTTGTTTTGAGAGTTCTTTATATACTCTAGATATTAGTTCTTTGTCAGATATATGGAGTTTGCAATTCTATCATTTCTAAGCTTCACTTTTAATGCTCTTAAGAGGGCCTTTCGCAGAGCAAACATTTTTAATTTTGAAGTATAATTTATTCATTTTTCCATTTATGGCTTATGCTTTTGGTGTCAAGTCTAAGAACTCTTTGCCTAGTCTTAGATCCTGCAAATTTTTTGTCATCTTTTCCAACAGTTTTATATTTTTCCATTTAAACTATTAATTTTTGTGTGAAGTATGAGATTAGGTCAAAGTTCACTTTTTTGCTGATGGATATCTAATTGTGCTATTTGTTGAAAAAGCTGTTCTTTCCCCCACTGAATTGCTTTTGTACCTTTGTCAAAAATTAAATGAGCATATTTGTATTGTCTATTTCTGGGCTTACTATTCTGTTTCATTGAACTATGTGCCATTTCCTCCACAAATACTGCATAATCTTGATTATTGTAACTATAAGTCTTGATATTGAGTAGAGAGATTCTTCCCACTCAAATCTTTTTTTTTCAAAATTGTTTTAAGTATTCTAATTTACTTGCCTTCTCATGAATATTTTAGAATAATTTTATTTTTATCTATAAAAATTTTTGCTGAAATTTTGATAAGAATTATGTTAATCACTTTATCAATTGTGGGGAGACTTGACATCCTTATTACATTGAAGCTTCCAACCAACAAACCCAGTAGTTTCTATATTAGATCTATTTTTAAAAATTTATTTCATTACCATTGTATAGTTTTCAACATAGAAATCCTGTATATGTTTTGTTAGATTTACATCTAAGCATTTCTTTCTTTTTTTCTTTTTTGAGTGATTGTAAATTATATAATATTTTTTAATTTCAGTGTCTGGTGTTTATTACTAGCATAAAAATGGAATTGTATTTTGTGTATGTTGTATCCTGCAACCTTGCTGAACTAACCTGTCAGTTCTAGGAGTTTTCTGTAGATTCCTTAGGACTTTCTATGTGGACAATTAAATAATCTCCAAAGAGATGTTTGATTATTTTATTTCTTTCTTTTCAATCAGTATGCCTTTTATTTCTTTTTCTTGCCTTATTGCCCAGGGTAGAAGTTCTAGCACTATGTTGAATAAAGGTGATGAGAACAGATATTCTTGGTTCCCAGTCTTACAGGAAAAGCATCCAATCTTTCAACATTAAGTATAATGTTAGTTACAGGTTTTTTGTGGATACTGTTTATCAGGTTGAGGAAGCTCCCCTCTATTTCTATTTTTCAGAGAGTTTTTATTATTATTATCATTATTATTATTATTATTAATTCATACTGGCTTTTGTCAGTTGCTTTTTCTGCATTAATTGATATAGTCATGTGATCTTTCTTCTTTAGCTTATTATAGTGGATTACAATGATTTATTTCAAAATATTAAGCCAGTTTTCCATCCCTGGAATAAACTCCACTTGGGCATTATGTATGTATAATTTTTGCTTTACATTTTTTCACAACTCTACTTTTTATTACATACACATTTAGGATCGCTTTTTCATGGATTAACCCTTTTATATAATGCGTCTCTCTCTGTCTCTCAT
Source organism: Cynocephalus volans (assembly GCF_027409185.1). Taxonomy (NCBI): domain Eukaryota; kingdom Metazoa; phylum Chordata; class Mammalia; order Dermoptera; family Cynocephalidae; genus Cynocephalus; species Cynocephalus volans. Next base: position 76,720,001 of record NC_084473.1, read on the forward strand.
AGAGTTATTTTTTGCCCTGAGGACCATTCCTATATAGGATCCGAACCTGTGGTGGGAGCGCCGCTGTGCTCCCAGCGCCGCACTCTCTCAAGTGCGCCACAGGCCCGGCACTAGTTTATCCGATATTAATATAGCTACTTCTGCTTTTCTTTGACTAACATTTACGTGATATATATTTTCCTTCCTTTTACCTTAAAACTGCCTATATGGTTATATTTGAAGTGATTTTCTTATAGACAGCGTATAGTCAGGAAATATTTTTGAAACCATTCTTCCAATCTCTGCTTTTTACCCTAATGTTTTTGTTGTTGTTGTTGTTGTTTGTGTGTTTTTTTAGTAGCTAGCTGTATGGGGACCTAAACCCTTGACCTTGGTGTTAGAACTAACCTGTGCTCTAATCAACTGAGCTAACAGACCAACCCCCAATCTCTGGCTTTTGATTGGTATATTTAGACATTTGCATTTAATGTAATTTGGGGTATGCTAGAGCTTAAATCTGCCATTTTATTTATTTATTTTTGTTTTCTGTTTCTCTCCTCTGTTTATTATTTCTCTGTTGTCTTTATCCTGCCTTCCTGTATATTACTTGAACATTTTTTTAGAATTTTATTTTTATTATAGTATATTTCCTTGTATAGCCTTTTTTAGCAGTTGACCTAGACATTACATTATTTACACATACATTGTTTTATAATATGTACTGATGTTATTGTATTGCCAGTTCTAGTAAATTATAGAAACATGTACCTGCCTTAATGCTTCTTTATTCCCACCATATTTATAATTATCTTTAATAATTCCTGTACACATATTTAGAATCACACCAGTGTAATTATTTTTGCTTCAACTATTAAATCTAATTTAGAATACTCAAAAGGAGAAGTAAAGTCTTTTGTATTTTTCTGTAGTTTTGCTTATTATGCTTTTTTTTTCTTTCTAATATTCCAAGATTCCTTTTTTTCATTTTTTTCCTTTCTGTTTAGAGAACTTTTTTTTAGCTGTTCTTTTATGGTAAATCTACTGACAACAAACTCTCTTACTTTTTCTTCAATGGAGTGGACCGTGATTTGCTCTTCATTTTTCAAGGATATTCTCACTGGATATAGGATTATGGTTGACAATTCTTTTTGTCAGCCTTGAAAAATATTGTGTCACTTCCTTCTGGCCTTCATGGTTTCTGATAAGAAACCTGTTGTTATTTGAATAGTTTTTCTCCTATTCGTAAGAAGTTGTTTTCCTCTAGCTTCTTTTAAGACTTTTTCTTCTCCCTTAATTTTCAGAAGCGTATTAGTGGTGTGTCCTGGTATAAATTTCTTTTGTTTTTTCCTGCTTGGGGATTGCTGAGCTTCTTGAACCTGTATGTTTATATTTCTCGACAAATTGAGGAAGTTTTCATTTATTATTTCTTTGAGTGCTTTTCAGGCCATACCCTCTTTCTCTTCTCCTTCTGGAACTCTGATAACAGAAATGTTAGATCTTTTGTTATACTTTTACGTGTCCCTAAGCCACTGCTAATTTTTTTCTCAGTCTGTTTTCTCTCTACTGTTCAAATTGTCTAATTCCTATTTTTCTGGCTTTCAGTTCACTGATTCTTTCTTCTGTCCCCACCCTACTATGAGGCTTATTCGTTGAGCTTTTTAATTTTGTTCATTTCATTGTTTCATTTTGAGTAAGTTTACATTTAGTTCTTTTTTTTATAGCTTCTTTTTGGTTGAGATGTTCTATTTCTTTGATAAGACTTTCTAATTTGTTTGTCTCAAGTGTGTTACTCATTGCTTAACGCATTTTTATTATACCTGCATTAAAATATTTGTCAGATAATTTTTCTCTCATTTCATTGTTGGCATCTATTTATTTTGTTTTCATTAAGTTTGAGATCTTCCTGGTTCTTGATATAAGTGATTTTCTATTTAAAGCTGAACTTTTTTAAAATTATATTATGATACTGAATCTTATTTAAACCTTCTGTTTTAACCTAGGTAAATACATATGATATATTTCTTATGTATTTATACATACATTTTAGTTGAAAAATATTGATAGTGTATATAGTGAATAACAGTTTGAAAATGCTTGTTTATATTGTAGTAATGCATTACTTTGAATTTTTTTTGATTATTTATAATTAAATTAGGAGCCTGATATAATGATCAAGATCCTCTTGTCTTGTGCTATGGTTTGAATGTGTCCCCCAAAGTTCATGGGTTGAAATCTTAATTCCCAGTGCAACAGTGTTGAGAGGTGAGACCTTTAAGAGGTGTTTAGGTCATGAGGGCCATGCCCTCATGAATGGATTAATGCCATTATAGTGGGAGTGGGTTAGTTATTGCAGGAAAAGCTTCCTGATAATAGCAAATTTGTCCCTGTCTTGCTTTCTTGCCATATGATGCCTTCTGCCATGTTATGACATAGTAAAATGTCCCTCACCAGATGTGGGTCCCTCAACCTTGAACTTCCCAGCCTCCAGAACTGTAAGAAATAAATTTATTTTTTTATTTAAAAAGAACAAATAAAAATACCCCTTCTGTTTTAACTGGCTGTTTCCTGACACCACTCCAGGAGGGGAGGCAAGGGGCATTACACCATTATTACCATGTGGAAGTAGTAGTCCAAGTTTCCTACTCAGTTTCTGTTGACACGTGACGGGGGGGACTTCAATTGCTGTTGGGTGGGATTGGGAGTTCTGGCTCTCCACATGGACTACACTGATATTTTAGAGGGAATATCCTCATGACCACTGGGTGAAGGTGAAAAACGACTCTTCATGGGCCGCTTCTGACACCATATCAATGGAGAAGATGAAGGGTACCACATTACTGCCAAGTAGGCTCCCAATGTATTCTCCACTAAGAATACTGGCAGGCCTCCTCACGGTGTGGATCAAAGTGTTGGCTTCCTGCTTGGCCTTCTCTGATACCACCTTGGTGTGCATGTTGGGACACCTTATTACAGCCTCGCAAGGGTTGGAGTCTCAGCTCCCTGCTTGGTCTTTGCTGGCCTAGATGAGGCTGAAGGCACAGCTTTTTCTATGGTGTTTGTCTAGAGTGAAGTGGTTATTGTCTAAAAAAATTTCATATTGATTGGCTTCCCCTTTCCTTGTCTTTTGGCTAGAGAAAGCAAGCTTTGATTTTATGATTGTGATATAATAAGAAATGAATATTTGATAGTTGCCAGGAGTTCTGGTATAGCACTCCTAGGAATTTACTGAGTAATATGGGCGAGAGGACATCTTTTGTGATTCATAATAAGCCCCTCTCAACCATACCTGAGTTTATGCTAATGAGGTGACTCTTGGAGTATGGGGACTGGTTACCAGAGGAACCAACCTTGTGATTACAGGGTTGAGATTTTCACCCCACCTCCAACCTTCAGGGAGGGGAGAAGGACTGGAGATTGACTTAATCATCCATGGCCAAAGAATTAATCAACAGTGTGTATTCAGTGAAGCCTCCATAAAAACCCTGAGGGACAGGGTTCAGAGAAATTCTGGGTGGGTGACCTCATGGAGGTGTTGGGAGGGTGACATCCCCGAAGAGAACACAGAATCTTCATGTCCCCCCCCCATGCCTTAGTTTATGAATCTCTTTCATTTGACTGTTCCTGAGTTGTATCCTTTATAGTTAACAAGTAAATGTAGGTAAATGTCTCCCTGAGTTCCATGAGTAGTTCTAGCAAATTATCAAAGCTGAGGAGGGGGTCATGGGAACCCCTAATTAACAGCTGGTGGATCAGAAGCACAGGTCACAACCTGGGACTTGTGATTGCCATCTGAAGTAGGGGGCAGTCTTTGAGACTGAGCCCTTTAGCTGTGAGGTCCATACTAACTAGGTAGTTAGTGTCATAATTGAATTGTAGGAACCCATTTGGTGTCTGGAGAGTTGGAAGATTGTGTGATATGGAAAACCCACACATTTAGTGTCAGAAGTAAGAAGCCATTTGTTTTTCTTTTAGGTTGGGACTTTTTGTCTGCCATTGGTGTTTCTCAGTTGCCAGCTCCTTAGGCTCCCTGTCTTAGATATGAGACAAACAAACAAACAAACAAACAAACAACAGAGATTTTACCACTGTCTTTCTTCCAATCCTATAGTCCCTAATCAGTCTGCATTCTTCTTTTTACCTTTGAATTTCCTTATATTTATTTTATATATAATGTCCACATATTTTATTTGTACTTAGCAGGAGGAATATGGAAAAGTACATGCATTATATTTTCCTGGGAGTAGAATTCCATCTCACACATTTTTAAGTTTATATCGAACATTTTAATCAAAGTTTAAATATACTTTTTCTTGTTATTAGAAGCTTAAAGATAAACATGTTAGAGAGTGAGAAAAAGGAATTACTGTAATTCAAATAAATATTTAATGTTATTATTTGATCAATACATTTTAAACTATATTATTGAATATAGTTTACCAAATTATGGGAATTGTGAGTATTTTTTATCGATAGATTTCATCCAATGTGGAACAAATATGAATATCTATGTCTATATGAATGAATCCTGCAAAAGATTCATTATATTTAAAAGAATATACATCACCCTAATGGCTTTGGCATTTCTGAATTCACAGTATCTCAACAGGGGACAAAATTCCCTTTTGTGATGCCAACTTACATGCTACAAGGAAATATGTAGAAGTCAGTAAAAGAATGCACCTTGATTAGTTATTAACAGAAGATTTGGAGGCTTTCTGGAAAACAATATTTAGGTTTATTCTTTTGGTGTCTGGAGGTGTTTCTATTCTCAGGGCAATGAGTAATGATATTTATGTTGGCTAAAAGGTGCACCATTCTTTATATAGTGGAAGAACAACCATCATGAAGAGATACATTATATGGGGGTGCTTCAAACAGATTGTGGAAGAATAGAATTAAAATATAACATGAATCTTTCCATAAGCTGTTTGAAGTACCTTTGTACATTCTTAGGCAAGTTGAGAAGGAGTAAATAGAGACAACGAAAATATAGAATTTGTTTTCCTTGTAACTATCCTTGAATGTGGACATGAGGGGTAGATACACCCAATTTAAAGATCATTGTTCTAAACAAAGTTTGCTTAAGCAAAATATCTGCCTAGTCCTTCAGTCTTGAAGATAATGAGAGGCAGATATCTTTCTCTGGCCATATTTAGAACTTGTCTGGGGTGGTGATCAGGAATGAGTTGTAATGCATAGAATGTGTTTCATGATTTCATTAATGCATTCAGCTTGAGTTTTGCATGCAATTATTAGAGGAAAAAATGCCTGAAAAGGAAATAGCAAGTAAGTGGATGTAACTAGAATTCCCGGTAGAGCCTTAGGGAAGTTGTGCTTTGATAACATTGATAGAGATAAAGCAGGGGGTCTGTGGCAGTTGGTGAGGAAAGCATTTAATCACTGTGTATTTGTGTGCACATTACTGAAACATTTTTCCTACTGTTTATTTTTTGCCAATAACCTGTCTACCCTGGATGACACACAATCAGTGCCTTGGGAAGGGTATGCGCTTGTTTATTCCATCTCCTGGATAGACCCCAAGAGGTGCCCAGGGGAGGGCTGTGGCTGGTGCCGCAAGGGAGGAAGGAAGCAGGGGTGTTTGTTCTCTGCACTGTCTTCCCCTGCCACTCCAGCCCCTCAGCTCTCAAGAAAGTGAAGGTCAAGAATGTGATCCTGGAAGAGTCTTGGGCCCTAAGTAGGAACAAGACTTTTATCAATACCAATAGTTTTAAATAGGTGCAGGCATGGAGGTGCAGATATGTGAGAAGAATTTGAAAGAAAGAAAACATTCATAAAACCAAATAAGTTAATTCAGCCCCCTTCCTGTCCAAAGAAATCACATATCATTACTTTTGGGGAAATTCTTTGGTGTCAGATGAATGAGCAAAGTCTTGCTCAAAAGTCTCCCCACTGGCCTGGGCTTCCTCTTTACTCTTCGTCCTGATCATCTTCCTGCCATTGTCACCCTCATCCCTTCGTGACTGTCAAAGTTTTACAAACACATACATGGTTGGGGTGGGGGAACTTGTTTCCAGGCTATAAAACACATTCTTTTCTGTAATTAATAGCAGTTTGTAACCTTGGTTGCATGATCATAGTCCTTGATCAGCTTTGTGAAATTTCCAATGCCCAGGCATCTCTCCATATCAATTGAGTCAGATTCTCTCAAGGTGGGAACAGGTATATGTATTTTTCAGATTTCCTTAGGTGATTTGAATGTGCAGTGGGGATGAGATCTGATGCACTGGAACATTTCCAATCCGATTGACTTCCACAAAGCAAATTTTCTCCTCTCTTTGCAACAAAATTAAGTATGTGACTCCATACTTACTTACATTTTTTTTTTTTTTTTTTTTTACTCTATGCAGGATTGACCTTAGACCTGGGCAAGAGGGCCCCTGCCCTAATCCATGTGACTTAGAGGCCCCTGCTCTGGCATTCCTCTGGCTGTGATCCACTCTATGGGATAAAAAAAATCCATGGAGTCAAGGCACCTGATCTCCAAAGTCCATTCCTCCATCTTACACCACACTCTGGATACCGAGACCTTGGGATTGACTGTCCAAATGGCTATGGGCCTCTTTTGGGGTTTGTGGGGCCTCTTGACTGGGGGCAGAAAACAGCAATGCTATGTTTCTCCAGGGCTGCCTCAAACACAGTCATTTATAGGGAATGGTGGATGGATGGAGCTTGAGCATTGGGGCTGGGTGTCTGTAGTCAGGAGCACAAAACCCCTCATGATAGGACATGCTCTAAAGCTGGGAAAAGGAAGATAAGGGACAGGCCTTGGGATGGTACGGAGGGGAAATGTCACTGATTAACTCTCCAGGTGCTGCAAATATGACACTTTGAAAGTTGGAGAAATCCAAATCTAAAAACTGTCCTTCCCAGTTGTTAGAAAGGTATTCTTGTTAAGAAGAGAGGATGGAAAATATTTAACAGTTTGTTTGCTTGGTATATACCATTTAAATATTTTAAATATGGTATTTGCATCCCCATAGTCACTCTTTGCTGGACCCTGAAAATGTTACAGTCTGGCCTGTGACTGCCCCTACCCTAGTCGTGGGCCCGGGAGTCTATCTCTGTGGCCCCGTGGGAGGTGCTGGCCTGAGGAATGCTTCCTAAGTGTCCAGTACCTTCCTTCTTTACTCACAGTGTCCCCACCCAGCTGGGGCTTAGCCTCTGGATTCCTCTCACTAGCTTCCTGTCATCCTGGTTGTGAGCTGTTTCTGCTCTAACATGGTCTCATATAGAGTTGTGTAATAGAGTACAAAATACATGCGTTTTGGTGACAGGCAGACATGATTTCTAGTTCTGGGTCTGCCACTTGCCACTTGTGTAACTTTAGGTGACATTCCTGACCTTTCTAAATCTTGACTTCTTTATCTGTAAGTCAGAGTTAGCAGCACGTGCCTGGCACAGAGAAGACTAGATGTGGAAACAAGGAAACATGTACAGGCCCCTGGCGCACTGTCTAGAGGTAGCCAGAACTCAGTAAATAATTGCTTCCTTTCCTCAGATATGGCCAATTCATTTAAAAATAACAGTTCTCCTTTACCCCTCTCGTTTACATTTCCTGGACTAAATAACTGAATTGTTTCCATTTTTCTTCATTTTCCAACTCTTCTGCGTTCTGCCTGTGTGTGTGTGTGTGTGTGTGTGTGTGTGTGTGTATGTGTGTGCATGTGGCAAAACAGTATGTCCTTCACATATCAAAATGACGACGAGCCTGCCATCAGGAGGCAGAGCACTGAGTTTTCATGAGGAGAAGGCTGTTCATATTTTTCTCTTTGCCGGTGTCTCTTTTTCCCCAACCAGCGATCACCTGGTGCAGTTTTTCTGCAGTGACAACAGTAGAACTGGCATGTGGATGGAGCTTGGTCACTGGGCCTGGTGTACTTAGGCAGTGTCACTCAGTACATGCTGGTACATCGAGGTGGGATTGACTCCAGTCTAACGAGGTTAACTGTGCACTATTACGACCTTCTTTTAGTGTTTCACAGCAAGGCTGTGAGTCCCTTGTTCAATACCCTTTCCTGGGTGTATTGGGCCACACACAGTAAGTGCTTAGTCAATGCTTGTCAGATAAAAGAATAAGTAAGTGACAAATAGTATAACTAGAAGCTGAAGCCCCATGCTTGTGGCTGGACCATGTTGTATTCATTAACAGGCAAGCCACACATGCATTTGTTGAATATATGAACAAACTGTAAGAATAGGCACAATGAATGGACAGATGAACAAACGGAGAAGAAACAACTCTTGGACGAATGGAGCACTACGCTGGGGCAGCTTCTGTATTTCCCTGCTCTGTACACTGAAAGAATGTGACCTTTCAGTCTATCGGTTTCCCTGTTTGTAAAGCAGGCCTACAGGATCTGCTCAAACAGGGGGAAATGCTCTAGTTGAGTATAGTAAATTTTTGGAAATTGTGCTCAAGTTATTAATTAGCATATGACCTGGCTGTGTATATACTAGTACTTAAAAAGGGGTAATTTTTAAAAATTATTATTTTAAATTCTCCTTAGTCATTTAGCACTTGTGTTTGCCTGTGTGCAGGGCTGATCTCTGTGTTAGCATTTCAGCCTGTGCTGAAGCACAGGATGGGATAATACGTTGGCTGTAAATGAAGACACCAACTCATCTCAGTTCAGGCACTATAGTGCTCGATGGGAAACAGGGTCCCTAGGGCACCTTGATGACTGGAAATTGCTCTACAACCCTGACTCAGAATGAAGCTGCTGATCTTCTGGCACATGCATGGACACAGACACCTGATCCCTGTTAAATCCTGTGAACCTCGAATAAAGCAGACCGGAGCTGGCAGGCCAAGGCTTAGAATTGGAAACCAATAGGAAAGTCCTATAAAAGTAAAGCATTGGCAGAAAGGTTTTTGGAGAGTGTATTAATCAGAATACATGTTAAGATATTGTAACACGGAAGCCTGAAAATATGTGACAACACAAAGGTACATGAGCAATCCAGAGCAGGGACACGTCTATGCTCAAAGGACCAGGCTAATGGGTCTGACACACCTTCCTCCATGTGGCTTCCACTGATGAGCCCAGCAGCTGCTGTTCTGGTTGCTGATTCCCAGGTTGTGGTAATGGGGAAAAGGGATTCCCAGGGCAAGCTTTGCCTCTAAGGACATGATGCTAGAATTGCACAAATCACCTCAATGCGTATCCCATTGCCCCAAATTTGGTCACATGGCCACACATAGCTGTGGAAGAAGCTGGGAAACATGATCTCTAGCTAGGAAGCTATATGCCCTGGGAACATTCATAAAAGGGAAGATGGAGAGCAAGACTAGCAGAAGGCAATTTAGCATGTTTGCTAGAGGGGACCCATGGTAGGAGACAGATGTGTTCAATTTTACTAAAAGTCTTTGTGTTTTCTAGTACGGTCATGTGCCATAAGATTATAGTGGAACTGAAAACTTCCTATCACCTAATGACATCATAGCCCCGTAACAGTGTGGTGCCATGCATTAGTCACATACTCATGTGTTTTTGGTGATGCTGTTGTAAACAAACCTACTACAAAATATGTCGAGGAGGTACCTTATCCACGGGGTGACCCTCCCAAATGCAGCTCAGACCTTTAAGGTAGAAAGCCAAGCATTTGACACAGTAGGTCTGACCCCAGGTGAAAGGGTTGTTGACTACTTTAGAATTCTTGCATTTTTAAATGATTCCCATCCATCCCCAGAGCAAAATAAAAGTTAGTAAGAGTTATCTAACACTCACTGTGTGTTTGCGGAGTGCCAGGCACAATCCCTACCTGTAATTTAATTTTCGTAACTCTGTGGGAGTGTGCTATTCTAATCCCCATTTAGCAGGGGAGGAAAGCAAGAGACTTAGTAACATAACAAGAAGGCCGTCGCTCGTGCAACTAATGCCCAGTGCAGTAACAGGAAAATTAATTGCCATCCCCATCCATAATACACTTCCATACAAGGACAAAATGCCTGCTGACACATTTCTCAGAACATATCCCTGTCATTAAGCGACACATAACTGTAGGTAGAACACTTTGGTTACAAATAATGAGGGAAAGGGAAGAGGAAATTTTATGAGGATACATGTAAAGCAGCAAGAAAGAAACCATAAAAATTAAAAGGCATAGCAGTTAAAAGGCACAGTCTCACAAAGATTGTGATGGGAGGTGTTTCCATGTTTAAGGCTACTCAAGGGTCCCTTTAGTTGGAGTTCACAGATCTTTCACCTCATTCACTAAAGAGACTGGGCTACACCTGCACATGGTTTTTTTCAGCCCAACTTGTAACTGGCTTTCTCTGTTTATTCCTCTTAATTTACACTTGTAGATGAACTGCCTTGCACCTAACTCAAAAAAAAAAAAAAGAAAAAATAGGTGATTGCTTCCTCCACTGCCAATTAGAAAAGCATTTCATTATGTTGGGTGAGGTCACACAGGCTGTGGGTCACTGGCCAGACTCCGGGTTAGTTCCATTAGCCATACTATAGGAAGGGCAGCATTCTCAAGAAGGAGGCAGGGTAGAAGGGATAGTGGCATCCCTTAAATACTAGCTCTTTGCTACTCAAAGTGTGATCCAAAGACCAACAGCATCAGCATCACCTGGGAGTGTGTTAGAAATTCAGAATCTCAGGCCATACCTCAGACCCATTGTATTAATTCCCTAGAGCTGCCATAACAAAGTACCACGTGCTGGGTGGCTTAAATAATGGAAATTAATGTTCTGATGGTTCTAGAGGCCAGAAGTCTGAGATCAAGATGTCAGCTGGGTTGGTTCCTTCTGTGGTCCATGAGGGAGAATAGGTTTCATACCTCTCTTTTACCTTGGGGTGGTTAACTGGCAATCTTTGTCATTCCTTGGCTTATAGATGTGTCACTATGATCTCTGCCTTTGAGTTCGCATGGCACACTTTCTGTATACAGGGTGTCTCTCCACATGGCGTTCTTTTTATAAGTATATCACTCATATTGGATTATCACTCTTTTCCAATACGACTTCATCTTAACTAATTACATCTGCAGTGATCCCATTTCCAAATAAGATCATATTCTGAAGTATTGGGTGTTAGTACTTCAGCATATGAATTTTGGTGGCACACAATTGAGCCCATCACAGTCACTCAATGAGAATCTGTACTTAAATAGGTAATTGGTGTGCAAATTAAAATTTGAAAAGTAGTGCCCCGAAGGTCTTCAAAAACTGGTATGCCACCAACAAAGTTACTGCTCCCCTGAGTGTAATGGAAAGCATGCTAGACCTGGATTCCCAGATGCTGGCTCTACCTCAATCACATTACTTTTAATGCACAGCAATGTGCCAGACACACGTGCAGCACTCAGTAAAAATTTATTGAATGAGTGAAAATCTGGGCCGAAGTGCTTTCATATCTAATATGGAGATACCTACTTCAAAAAAATATTGTAAACACAATATGATTTATTAAATATATTTATAAAAAGTGTTTGAAAGTGTGACTGTATCAGTCAGGGTTCAGTCAGGAGACAGACACACAGTTCATTTGAACAGGGAAACTTTATTTTGTTTTTATTTATTTTATTTTTTTCATCTTTTTTATTTTAACTTCTCAGTATACATTGTAGATGATTTTTGTGACCCTTTACCCATTCCTCTTCCCACCCTCCCCTGCCCCCCTACATCATATCTGTTCAATCGTCTTAACAAGTTCAAGGAATTTTTGTGATTGTTGTGTCTTCTCCCCCCTGCCCACCCTTGTTGGTGTGTTTATTTATTTATTTATTTATAGCTCCCACAAATAAGTGAGAACATGTGATATTTCTCTTTCTGTGCCTGACTTGTTTCACTTAATGTAATTTTCTCTAAGTCCATCCATGTTGTTGTGAATGGTAGTATTTCTTTCTTTTTAATACCAGAGTAGAATTCCGTTGTGCAGATACACCACAGTTTCCTTATCCACTCATCTGATGATGGACATTTGGGCTGGTTCCAACTCTTAGCTATTGTAAATAGTGCTGCAATGAACATTGGAAAACAGGAATCCCTTTGGCATGATGATTTCCATTGTTCTGGGTATATTCCCAGCAGTGGAATAGCTGGGTCATTTGGTATATTTATCTGTAATTGTTTGAGGAACCTCCATACCATTTTGAACAGGGAAACTTTAATATAAAGAATTATTATCTATAAGAGGGGAGTAAATGTAAAGGCAAAAAGGGAACTCTAAAGACCTTAGGGAGAGTATGCAAGGCAGGGAGAGGCTCAGGAGGAGGGGTCTTCTCCCCAAAGCTTGGATTCAGACCTCATTGGAGAAGGTATGGTTGACCACATTGGATAACAGAGAAGTTATATGAGTTGTCGTAGGCCAAAGCAGGTCCACTGTCACTGGGCAGAAGATGACCCTCCAGGGTACAGGCAGCTTGATGGTTGTAGGTGGGAATGCGAACGGGACCAGGGTGCCGGGAGCCTGCTACTCATCAGGTAAGGCCTCAGATGTGTGGTGTCTACATCAGGAGAGCTGCAGTGGGGTGGACGCTGGACTGGAGTTGGGGTCCTGAGCTCGCCAACGGAACGTGCACCCCACTGGATGTTCCACACTGCATCACTGGCAGCCCTGCTGCAAGAGGAGCAAAAAGAAGAGAAACCAAAGCACACCAGAGCCATGAACAAAAGACCCTTCTTTCTGCAATGCTCCTCTAGCACTCTCTACTGACATAATTTAACATCATGCCTACTGGAAAAGAGAAATGCTAAAGAAATCCAGCCCACTATTGCACAACAAGTGATGAAGGGTGGATTTTGTAGCTGAGAGGCAACAGACTGATAACTGGCACATGCAATACTAATATCAACGAGGGCTTCAGAGGATAAGAGAAATAAAACATGTGAAATTCTTAATGCCTTACCAAATACATGACTTAGGTCTTTGCAGCCTTTCTCTAGTTCCCATGCATACACTGCTTTTTCCAACCAGATTACCTCGTAGTTTTTTTTTTGGAAGGGGAGATGAATACTGAAAGAAGTTAACAAAATTGTGAACTGAGCAAACATTGATGAATGTTGCCCACCTCTCCACACCCTTGTGATGTGATACCCACTAGGCACTCACAGCGCCCCACAGCTATCGAAGACTTTTTCCTCTGGGGCCATATTTCTTGGGCTGTTCTTCCAGGGCTCTGGGCCATTTCTGCCATAACTGAGCTCATCTACACAATCCTAGGCTGTCTCATCCTTGCCCACAGCTTTAAAGTACTCACGAGTACATTCCTCTGGCCGGGTTGCTATTCTAAACTCCTAACAGTAGTCTCCTTGAGGCTGATCTTCAGTGTCTCAGAGTCACTCCAAACTCAGCATACCCACATCAAGCTCATTTATATCACCACGTACGCCTCCAAGCTGCCGTTCTCTCTCTCTGCAACAATGGCAAATTAAATTTACAGTATCTTTCTCTCTTCTCCCTTACCTTTTAGGTCATTTCTACTGCCAGGTTCCTGGATCTCGTCCTCTAAATTTCTCTTAAATTTTTTTAACTTCTCTTCATCTGCAACAGCACCAGCCAAATGAAAGCTACATCACATACAACCTGGACCGTGCATCCTAACTGATTTATGAGCAACCACTTGGGTCTCTTTCCTAATATGAATCTGATTATATCACTCCCGCCTCCAGTTCTACCCACTGCTTAAAATTCTTCAATGACTCTCCACTGCTTTTAGGATAAAGATAAAAATCCTCGATATGACTTTCAAAGTCCTGGATGGTTTCATTCCTGTCTACCTCTCAAGCCTTCAAGATTTCACGTCTAGCTTTCGCTTGCCTTCTCTGCATCAGCTACACTGGCTTTTTTCCAGGTCTCAGCCCATGCTTTCAGGTTATAGGGCCTTTGCTCATGCTCTTTCCTGTTCCTGGACACTCTTCAGATCTCATCTCAACCATTCTCTCAACACTCTGTCTAGCTCAAATGCTCCCATGGTCAGCTCACATGACACCTTAGGAACTGCTTCTCCCTGATAGCAATTTTCAGAGTTAAATGTTATGTTTATTGGTTAAATTATTTGGTTGTCTTCTATTCCTAGACTGTAAGATCTACATGAGCAGGATCCACTTAAGTATTTTCTTACTATTATATTCTCAGTGCCTAGAGCAAAGCCTTTTATTTAGGCAAAATAATGAATCTAAAGATTGGAATTCATATGCTAAAATTTCTTGCTGAAATTCACTAGCTTACTCAATCCAACAAATATTTATTGAGCATCTAATATTTGAGCACAGCTCAAATATTTATTGAGTACTTAGGTGTTTGCCTCTATAATTGGAAGTGTGCTTCCAGAACTGAATGAAATGGATAAGATCCCTGCTTTTGTGCTATGTTCATTCTCATGGGAAAGGACAGAAAAAACTTACAAACACATACATGAGAAAAATTGCAGGGGGTAATAGGTTCAGTTAAGAAAATCGAATAGGGTGCTGTGGTAGCAAATGAGGATTAGATAGAAAATGACCTTGGGGGAAGAGTTGGGTCGAAAGAGCAAGCCTCTCTGGGGAGATGCATGTGAGCTGGACTTGTATGGTGAGCGAGAATCAGCTACATGAAGGTGGGTCAGAGTGTTCCAGGCAGAAGTAGCAGCAAGTTAAAAAGCCCTAAGTTGGAAAGCAACATTTCTGTGCTAGGCAAGCCTTTTTTTTTTTTTTTTTTTCCTTTTGTGTGTTTGGTCCATATGGAGATCTGAACCTTTGACCTTGGTGTTATCAGCACCCTACTCTTACCAACTGAGCTAACCAGCCAGCCCTGAGCAAGGCTTTGACTCAAGGTCATTACATCTTTGAATGTGAGACTGGAAGGTGCCTAGAAAATCATATTTTTTAAAGGAGGAAACATTACCACTTCAGTTGGGAAAGGGTGTTGTGCATAACTGTTCTCACACTGACAAATGCGTATCATTTCTGACTCCACTGCTGCTGTGTAGCGCTTTGTATACAGAATATAACCTGAGAGGTATTCCTGGTATCGTCCAAGTGGAGGTCCTGCCTGCTTCCCACCACCAAATACCAACAGACTTCCCCAGACATCGTTCATCCAACATGCCAACTCCACATCCCACCCCCTTCACCACATACACGTTTCCACATGTCAGTAAGGACTGGTATTAATTAGAGTGACTGGAACTTTTTCATCTTACAGATGTGGAAACTGAGGCCAAGTAAAGGGAGACAAATAAGTGGCAGAACTTGGGTCCTCTCTTCTTACTCCATGCCTCGTGCTGTTTTCACTGTAGCAAAGCTATTACCCATCTTTCCTCCCCACCCCCCAACATAGTTGTTTTTGGCAAATGAAAAACAAGCAAACCAAAACCATAAAAATGCTGTGTAAAAAAAAATAATTTTTCCCTACTTTTCCTCTTTGATACATTCAGATTTCTATGGATGACATTTTATTTTAATGGTTCTTATCTGTGCTTTGAGGGAAGGTAAACCTGCAAGCCCACCTTCTGTGCAATGCCGCTTCAGACAAGTAAGTTTAATTTGATGCAGTAGACATTCTTCAGTTGCTCACTGCAGCTGGATGCTGTGGGTAATATTTAATCTGCCAAAACGCATTGTATATTATCATTCAGATGCAAAATAATTTATGACTTTAACTCCCTATGCATTTGCATGGGTAAATTACTTGATATTTATAAGATATGATTGTTGTTTAATTTTTTGCTTAACTTTTTAGACATTGATGCAACTTTGATTTCATATTGGTTTTAGATTAACCTTGCAATTAAAAAAATGAGGGGGAAGTTTGTGCCCATCTGTGTCTATGTGGTGTGTAAGCATTGCATGGGACATTTTTGGGTAGATCTTAAATCATAGCAAGTCATCGACTTGCAAGTGTGTGCCTTATTTTTTGAACAACTAAAGGTCATTCAAAACAAATTATGCTGAATGAGATGGATAATAAAATTGGATTTCACTGTCGGAGAGTGTAATAATAATAATATCCACAAAAAGCTTATTTTTTAAAGTCATCCAAAAGGAAATTATGCAAAAAACATTAAAGGATGACAGCATCATGAGAAAAGTGCACAGTTCTTTGGTGTGATTTATTTGAAGGAGACAATGCTCATTTGCATTTGTACATTCTGTATGTTTATTAGGAAATCAACCTTATTAATTTTAGCCTGTCATTGACAGACAGGTGCATTATTTTTGTTTATATGTTTATATATTCATTAAGTCCGATAAAGAAATAATGATATTACTAACATTCATCGCATATTATGAGTCATCAGTGTCTTCAGCTTTGAAGGCATTCTCCCATTGCTTCACACTGGTAAGAAAATAAATGATGGGATCATAACTTTGTAGTGGCAGAACAGTTTTGATGATTTGAAGCTGGCTTGAATCAGAGACCTATTAGAAGGAAAAGCAGTCTTAATGAAATATAACTTTAATACTGTGAGTTTCGTATCAAGACAAACTGATCTGATCCTTACAAAGAAAAATTTTTTTTAAAAAAAGACATACTGTTCTGAAAATGGGTGCTCAAGGAGAAGTCTTTTGATGACTTTCTGAATGGACAGAATTTAGTTTGCAGTGAGCACCTCCGTAGATCGGTTGTATCTAAAGTGCTTGAAAAATTTGTCCCTTTCCATCCTGCTTTTATTAAGACCCTTCCCCATAGGCAGCGAAAAGGCAAGCCTGAGCTCCATCATTTTAATTTAGTGACAATTGGGTTCATATAGTTTAAAGGCTTATGTGATTTTTTCACTATTGTGATTAAGAAAAGTCTGTTTTCCAATGATTTGCTTTAACTCACACATTTAAAAGATGTATAAGAAATAACCTTGAAGATCCTATCAGCACTTCCTAAAGTGAGTTTCCCATAGCATAGTTCCTTTACATGCTAGCGTATTAGCATTGCTAATTGCTGAGTAACAAATTACCCCCAAACTTAGTTTAAAACAACAATGTTTATTATCTCTGTGAGTTTCTGTGAGTCAGAAATTCAGGTGTGGCTTAGCTGGGTCCTCTGGCACAAGGTGTCTCACAGGGCTGCAGGTCAGCTGGGACTACAGGCATCTTAAACCTGATGGGGGAGGATCTGCTTCCAAGTTCATTCATGTGGTTGTTGGCTGGATTCAGTTCCTTGCTGGCTGTCGGCCAGAAGCCACCCTCAGTTCCTTGCCAAATGGGTTGCTCATAGGTCAGCTCACAACACAGTATGTGGCTTCATCAGACTGAGCAAGTCAGAGAGCAAGAGCAGGAGTACCAACAAGATAGAAATCACAGCCATTTGTAACCTAATCTCAGAAGTGACACCCCATCACCCTTGCCATTCTATTTGTTAGAAGCTAATCACAACCTGCACTCAGGAAGAGGGGTCATACAAGAGAATGCTTGGCAGCAGATGGCGATCACTGGGGGACATTTCATAAACTATCACAGGTAGTAATGTTATGAGTTTGATGATCAAAAATATTGTGAAAAGTTGAGCTTAGATCAGCTCTATCCCAGGGCCTTTCAGAGTTGAGCAGACTAACTGCATTGTGAATTGCCAAGTGGGAAGGGAATATGGGATGTAGCATTTCTAAATCCTATTGGTTCAGGGAGTCATTTTTGTTGAAGAGTGGCATATTAGGGACTAGCTGGTTAGCTCAGCTGGTTAGAGCGTACTGTTACAACACCAAGGCCAAGAGTTCAGATCCCCAAACTGGCCAGCTGCCAAAAAAAAAAAAAGGTGGCATAGTAAACTATCCTTCCTCAAACTGTGTGGAGGACTGCTGCCCAGTGTCTCCACTTGACACATGAAGTTACTGAGGACTAGAAACATTGCTGTTGGCTGCAGAATCTGGGTTTAGTGCAGGTCTCCTGAAGTTCTGAGGCTCTTTTCACCTTATTAAACTGCCACAAGGTTTATTTATGCCACCACTATTAGGACTTCCATTGGGTCATTGTCTACATCAGCTGCTGACAACATAAGCTGTGCTAAGTGAAAGACAGTGTCTGGGCTGCTGTTGAACCCATTTATGGGAACTGCTGTGGGCCAACCGTCCTGGACATTGGCCTCCAGGTCGGGTGCTCTCCCGTCTGTCTTTGTGGATAGCAAAAGCCAGACTGTGGCCAATTCTGCCCCCTCTGCCCCTAGACCTCTCCCATGCCTACAGGAGTTGGAAAGTCACCAGTATTCCCTTTATTGTAGGAAGAAATATTGTTAGAATCTTCATATTTCACTCTTAAAATGTTGTCAACTCCTGCTGGAAACATCTTTTCTCAATGTTTTTACTTTTTGCTCATGTCTCTCCTTTAAAAATGAAACGATCATATACTAAATTGCAGCAGCTCACATATGGAAGGACTGTGTTGCTATTTAACTTCTTGTTTGAGTTTTTAATGATCCATGTATTTTGTCCATCTCAATCAGAGATCGTGGCCTTGATACCTGAACTGCACGATGGATGTCTGCTTGTCCCTCCCCAGAACAGAATGTGGTGTACTGTTGTACTGTGCGTCTTTCTCAGTGGGTTCTGGGTGTTTGGTGGGTTGAATGGAATGTCATGGGGGCTGGGGCAAAGCATGGTTATTCATTGTTAACCCATAGTTAAATGTCTGGACACATTAAAAGTGTCCATTTTAGCGTGAAAAGTATTCATTTTCTCATTTCTTGCTACATGTGAAAATTATGTCTTCAGTGACGGGGGAGATTTAGATGTTTCCCACTTCTCTGACACAAGTCAGGCCTGCTTCTTTGGTACTTGTGAGTTAAGTTACATATTTTTTTGTGTGTATGAGTATTTTGTCTCTCCACACATCCATGCTTCTTTCTTCTCCATGCCTCCTGCAATCTCATTAGACAATTTTTCAGCAAAACAAAAGTAACAGGGAAAACTGTGAGTCTCACAAACCAAGTCACTGGAATATTGCCCCAGTACTAATCTATGGCTGTTTGATGCATCTAGAATTTACACTGGACAAGATATTAAAAACTGTGGTGAATTATGGTGCTGGCTGCAGCTGCTTTAATATATATATATATTTTTTATTCATTAATGACTCTTGAAGGTGAGCAGATGTTTCCATTTGCTCATTTTGGTTCGTGGCCCATTCAGCAATTGGTATTGTAGTCCGCATATTTCTATGTAATATATA
The DNA here is from genome assembly GCF_027409185.1 of Cynocephalus volans. Taxonomy (NCBI): domain Eukaryota; kingdom Metazoa; phylum Chordata; class Mammalia; order Dermoptera; family Cynocephalidae; genus Cynocephalus; species Cynocephalus volans. The sequence goes on from NC_084473.1 coordinate 76,739,088, forward strand.
TCTCATGCCGTCCGATGCATTAGGAAAAGAGAGTAACTTATAATAAAAACATCGGATCACTGGCAGCCAACGGTATGCCTGGAGCTCACGGTGACTTCAGCATTATCAGAATGTTGGTAACGTTACATCTGTTGTGTCTGAAAAGTGCCAGGAAATGGTGCTAATTTATAATGTAGGAGGAGAGAGGTAAAGAAAGATAGGGTGATGAAAAATAGTACACAGAAGGAGATAGTCAACTAAATAGTAATTTGTTAAGTTTTATTCACACCATATATCAAAGTGCTGTCACAGGTTTCTGGTGTGGTTTATAAATCAACTACGTATGTTGCTCATCTATACTTTGCATGAAAATGGAGGACTGTTCTAAATAGGGCTTTTCCATTTTTACAGAAAACAGTTTTGTATTTCTAAGGGTAAAGGGGTGGAGCTCAAGGATGAGCACAGTGACGGAATAAAGTAAGGCCTCTGGCTAGCACTGAACTTTACCAGGCAAAGGGAAGGGCAGAAGGCAGAAAAGCAGAGGGAAAAGGGAGACGACAGCACACAAAGGAGGAACTTGGAAAAAGAGGGGCAGATGGTAGAGAACGAGAGAGAGCAATGCTTATAGACATCACAGATGCCTCTCAATTATTAAAACCTCGAATGCCTACATCTGAGAAATTTACACACTTAAAAAAAAAAGTTTTTCTTCCCCTTATTTCTCATTTCCCTTCCTTTTACCCTCACCCAACTACCAATATTTTACTCTGTAAGTTCTTATTGCCAGTATATGAGGGTACTTCAGAAAGTTCGTGGAAAAAATAGAATGAAAGGATTATAAAAATCTTTCCATGAGCTTTTCGAAGTACCCCTTGCATAGTATATGATTCATACCATGAGGCTGGACAGAGTGTGCTCCCAAGACAGCAGAACAACAGCAATTCATAGGCTGTCTAGATTCAGCCAAGGACAGACAGAGTTTGTACCCGCCTATGTTGATTACCGAGAAGTGCCTCTGTCCCCACCCCCACCCCATTTTTCCTCCATCACTGGCTGCTCTTTGAAGACCAAATTTTGGAAGTTCATCTCTTATTTCAAGGATCCATGGTAAAATGCAAATGGGCTATTTGAAACTGGCATACTCTAGTTACAGTATAGTAGGAATGTTTTATGTCCTTTCCTGAGACTGAATTCTAAGTAGAATATGTTGATGTGAAGATCCTTGAAAAGGAGAAAAGTTACAAAGTAAGTTTTTTAGTTGAAAAGACACCTCTGTTCACTGCTTGACAGTGTTTAAAGACAAGACCACAGTGTACCTGCACACTTTCAGCCAGTGGCACCGTATTTATTTCCTTAAGCTTAGTGGCTTAAATAACACAAATTTGTTATTTTACAGTTCTGGAGCTTAGAAGTCCCACATGTTCTTACTGGGCAAAAATAAAGCTGTTATTAGGGCTGCATTCCTTCTAGAGTCCCTAGGAGACCCATTTCCTTGCCTTTTCCAGCACTGGAGACCATTCGCATTCTGTGGCTCATGGACCCTTCCTGTGTCTTCAAAGCCAGCAACAGTACGACAAGTCCCTGTCCACTGTCATTCAGTTGTTCTCTGCAACTGGGGAAGATTCTCTGCCTTTAAGGACTCGTGATTTAAATTGGGCCCACCAGGATAATACAAGCAAACTCCCCATCTCAAGATCCTCAGCTTAATTCTATCTGCAAAGTCCTTTTTGCCATGTAGCATAACATACAAGTATTCACAGGTTCCAAGCATTAAGGTGTGGCTGTCTTTGGGGCAGTGCATAGTACAGGCACTAAACAAAACAAACTCTGACCTAATGTGTCCTGCGCTGGTGGTCGCTTTTTATTAAGCTGCCTTAGTTAACAGCACTGTCAGGATTGGTCAGAGATTTCTACCAATGCCAGGTGCTGTTTCTCTTCTGTAATCAATCGGAATCAGTTGCTCTGACTCCACTTCTAAACTCTAGCTCTGCTAGCCTCAAGGGAAGTCTGAGTCACATTTTTGATTCCCTCCTGGTGCTTATAAAATCTTATATGTCACCCTTCCACAGGGGTCCTTAGATTTTGGCAGCCAAAGATTTAGATTTAGGCCTCTAGGGGGCAGTAGAAAGTCAGAGTTCCAGGAGACCTTCAGCAGCAAATTGTCCAAGCCTCTCTCCTTCATAGAAGGGTAAACCAGGGCTCAGGAAAGGAAAATAAATTAGCAAAGATCATGTACAAACTAGATCTACAGATTCCAGGTCCATGCCTGGACCCATTTGGTGTGGTTCCACCACATAAATCAGACTAGAGATGACTGAACATGGTTCTCAACCATTAAAAAAAAGCTTCGCTTACAGACAAATTCTCCAGGTAGAGGTGTAATAATGTCAAATATTCAGGGAGCATTTGTACTTACAAGGATTAACTCAAAGCGTTGTGTGTGTGTGTGTGTGTGTGTGTGTGTGTGTGTGTGTGTGTGTGTGTGTTTTAAATCAATCCTCAGTTAATCAGGAGATGTTATAATGGGAGCATTTCTTCATACAAAGCATATAGTTAACTAAAACTTTGAGGTCAAAAGAATCATGAATGGGGAAATCCATGGGACAAATCTCATTACCACTTGTAAGGTCTGAGCTTAGAAATTCAGCTTCTACAAGGGAATTCAAAAATTCATGGAAAAAATAGAATTAAAAGATAATATTAATCTTTCCATGAACTTTTTGAAGTACCCTCATATGTGGCTCCTTAGTTTGACTGGTAAGGTCTGTGGCAAAAGATAGTATCCCAGCTACTCTGGATTCTGGCCTCAGTACACTCTCATAGTAAGCACTGTGTTTGAGTGTCTTGTGGCATTTCTTCACCTAGAATGCTATCATCTCTTACGGTCCCTTAATTTCTGTGTTATAGGGATTCCTTTTGCAGCAGTGATGTCCATCTCCAAGGAAGCTGGCTGTTTAGTTGTTGATTTTTCTTTAGTATATGAGCTAACCTGGGAAGAGACAGAGGGGACAGCTGATTTTCATGACATGAAATGTAAGTTGTTCAAACTCATCTGAAAATAGGCTGCAGCTGTTCTGGTGTACTGACTGACCACTATGCTCTTAATACACAGTAGCCTCAAACTTTCTTCTGGTGAAACATTCTCTTTCATAGTCATAGTTTGTGCTTTCCTTGTCTGAGAAAATTTTCACGTTGCCAGTATTTTTAAAGGGAAGATAAAGGCAGAAAAGAGAGAAGTATGAAATATGCAAGTAATTTAGGAAAAAAATAAAATTTTGGCGTCTTAGTCCATTTTCTGTTGCTGATTACAGAATACCTGAAACAATGATTTATGAAGAAATGAAATGTATTGTTTACAGTTCTGGAGGTTGGGGAGTCCAAGGTCGAGGGGGTTATATCTTGTGAGGACCTTCTTGCTGGTGGGTATTCTCTGCAGAGTCCGGAGGCAGTGCAGGGTATCACTTGATGACAGAAGTGAGTGTGCTTGCCTGGGTCTGTTTCTTTTCTTATAAAGCCACATGTCCACTCACATGGTAACCCATTAGTTCACTAATTCATTACCTGTGAATGGATTAATCTATTCATGAGGGCAGAGCCCTCATGATCCAATCACCTCTTAAAGGCCTCACCTCTGAGTACTGCCATGTTGGGAATTGTGTTTCCACATGGGTTCTGAAAGGGATAAACATTCAAACCATAGCAGTAAGATTTTACTCACCTACTCACGTTTTCCATCAATGTTTCACCAAATCCCAGCTTGAATTAGATTCTCTAATTCAAGAGAATTGGCTAAGTGTCTAGATTTACTAGCTGTCATTCTCCCAACATACATTTATTCAGTACTTACTACATGCCAGAGATGGTGTTAAGGACAGATGAGATGTGGTCTCTGCAAATTCTGCTAAGGGACTGAGTACAATTTGGTTGAGGAAGTGAATCTCACATCTTCCAATTCAACTGCCCTTCTTCCCTCCTTCACTTTTCCTTTCACTCCTCATTGGGTTCAAATAGGAAAACAAATAATGCCAGTATATTCTCAACGTCAAACATAGTCTCTTGATTCATCTTAGAGTTGTGACTGAAACACCAAGTGCTATTTGGAAAAACTTGGAAATAAGAAGAGTAAAACAACAATATCCTTTGAGAAGTAAAATGCCTTACTGATATGTCTCTGTGGGAGAGGGGGAATTATTATATATATTTAAACACTCCATTGTACAATATGATGAACAGATGGATTGAGTTATTTCAGCTACAAACAGTACCTAGTTTGATTTATTGAGAACAACTCAAAGTTTAGAGTGTGTTTAAACCTAACCAAACATGGACATCTTTTACTTCTCCAAGGCTAGACATAAAGTTGAGGCACAAGGAAAACTGATTCATTAGCTAGTCAAGACCCCTTCTAGAAAGTAGAGCAGTAGGACCCAGTGATAGACCCTACCATAACTCAAACTGATTAGTGAATCTTCCCTAAGTGTATACACTGAAAACATGGAATTTCTCATCCTCAAAAGAAATTTGTCTCTGCCAGTTGCAATTGTGAATATGTATGGAATCACAAAATTTCAAAAGTTACTTTGGATGTAATCTGATCTAACTATCTCGTTTTCACAGAGATGAGATGTCCTCATTTTATAGATACCTATGGGAAAGTTTAAACATCTACCAAAGGTCGTCGAACCGTACCCCTAAGACTGAAGTTAGAAACTAGGACTCCTTCCTTCTAGTTCAAGGTTATTTCCACTCCACCACAAGCCTTGCCTTAGCCAAGGCACCTTACTTTTGCCTGTAAAGGGGACCTGATGATAATCTAATGATCATCATGATTTAACTCCTTCCTATTTTCCTGTCTTCTCTTTTGCTATTTATTCCTCTTCTGTCTCATTAATGAGAAGAGTAGGACAAATTTAAAAATTAGCTCATGTATAAGACTTTTTCAAGGGTCCAACTCTGATTTGCTACTTTCAGAAACATAATTTTCAAGTGACCTTGGGAGTTCAGCCACTTATCTACTCAGCCCCACAATGCTGGGAATGATTATATCACTGTGGATGTGTGCATGACAAGGGTGTGTGTACAGCGATGTGTGTGTGAACCAGTGCAGAGAGTATATGTAGGGTTAAAAGTCATTGAAGAAGAGTTTCAGCTTGAAATTGCTGTATATTCCAATTCTCCATGATCAATATCCAGCTTTATTTTTTTTTTGAGTGCTTTCATATCCATAAAACAAACAAACAAAAAAACCCCCCAAAAACCTTGACCTTTAGAAGTCTTAGTGCTTTTAGTATTCATAGTTCACTGGTAATTAGTAGACTGAATTTTCATTTATATCAACCAATAAGAAACATTAGTTCATAATTATTTTGTGTTCCCTCATCCCCTCCTATTCACACATACACCACGTGTCCCATGGGATTCACCAGAACATGGTCATAGTCTTAGGACTGATAAAAGGATAAGTGGTGTAATAGAAGCAATTTGGGTTGGGAATCTGGACATTTGGGTTCTGGTTTGGGGAAGTCACTGACAATAAAATACATCTTCTACTGAGCACTTGTATAAATCAGGCATTGACCTATGTGATTGGAATTATTTCCATCTCCATTTTACAGATTCAAAAATTGAGCCTCAAAGATAAGTAGCCTGTCACAGAACTATTAAGTAAAAGAGATGGGATTCATAGATTTTCTGACTCCACATCTTTCCCACTGAGCAGCACTGCCTTCTTGCTCTGTGTTCTTGAAAAAATCTCTTGGCTTTTCTGTGCCTTGGGTTTCTTCATTAACTAAATGGTGGGTTGACCGCTTATCATTTGCAAGATCGCTTATAGCCCCAGGAATTGGAGAAGGTCATTTTCTCTCTTCTCTTGTACCCCTTTGGCATTTACTTTACCCATAGCCAGCTGTTAATCATTAAAAATGAAAAATCGTACTCAAAGTAATGTCTGGCCGTGAGGACACAGATCTGAATATTTTCATTCTGACCTCTAAATCAGTCTGCACATCTTGCCTGTAGAACAAAATCAAAGGGGGTGGGTGGGAGGGACTAGGGACTTTAATTATATTTTTAAACAATGGATTTCCATTAAAATTGGATTTTTCTACACCTCTGGAAAATTACATTATAGATGAGATAAATGCAGCCTCGCATTTAAATTAAGGTTATCTTTAGGCTGCTAATCTCATTTGCTGTTTAGCAATTTTATTTCAAGTCAAAGCAGTGTAATTAGTGCCCTCAGCCAATTGCCATTCCTCACTGCTTCGTAGCTGTATTTACTGCTGTTAAGACAAGACTACTCGTGTGGAAAGTATAAGTCAACATACTAAATTATTAAAGGTGGCATACATCAACAGATACTTCCTGTGCATGCTGATGCTTCAGATTAGGAGGCCTTACACCATCATGCCCAGGGAGCATTGGTGCCATGGATGGCCAGCATAAGATATAACTATTTTTAAATAGAAATTAACTTGAGATTTTATTCTTATAGCAAATATACTAAGTTTAGCAATGCCTTAAGATATTTTTCAATTTGAGGCAAGTTTAACATAATTTAACTTAAAACCATATTTTATGCAATGTGACAGATTTTTATTTTTTCACAATTAATGTATGCATGTGTTGGTTGGGGGGTGATGGGTGATTGTGTGTCTGAATGTCTATATATGTTTATGTTTTAGCTTAAATCCAGACCCTGGCAAGTATCTGCAGGTGGCAAAAAAAAAAAAAGATTAGGAAATTTATGAGTTGAAGTTTGATTTATACTCTTGAGAAGATAAGTAATCTTTTATTTATTTCAGGAAAAACCCCAAGCGTTAATATATATACTTGTAATTAATATTAATTTTGTACATTAAAAATATTAGTAGATACTTGTAATTGGGCTATATATATATATATATATATATCTGTGTGTGTGCATACATATATGGGAGTACTTCAAAAAGTTTGTTGAAAAATAGAATTAAAAGATAACATGAATCTTTCTATGAATTTTTGAAGTACCCTCATATATATATGTAATATATGTTTGTATGCATATGTTATTTAACTTTAGATTCCTACTTTGAATCTGTATTCAAAGCTATATTCAGAATTTAAATTTAAACATGAATGTGAACCTTTTTCTCTTTTCTGGTGCCTACTAATGGCTTTAATGAAGAAAATCTACAATTCAGTTTGCTCTGTATATTTCAAGTTCCTTGGGAACAGAGGTTTTATCTAGTTTTAATTCCTTGCAGCAAGTAGCAGATCTTTACTTGAGAACTCTTAGTAGATGTTTCTTGGACTCAGTTATGTAAAGGAGCAGTTGACTGTTCTTGACAATAGCTTTCTAATGTATGAATGTTCCCCCAGTTTTACAGTCCATATATTGAATTTGGTATGTCTGCTTCTTTTCTCCACTCCAATAGTACTATAAGCATGTTTACAGGCAGACAAAACTGTTGCCTATTTGAAGAACCACTCAGAACATTTCTGGAGAAATATTAACATTGTAAATTTGACTATCCTGCCTCAGGGGGAAAAAAAGAAATCAAATAGCACAAAGAACATGTTCATGCGGTATTTTGGTTTGTGAAAATTGATCTAACAAATGTGAAAGGTAGACTAAAGAATTCCATTTGAGCAAAAACAGAATGTGTTTATTCTGACAAATTAAGTCAAAATTTACAATCTTAGTCCTCCTGATTGACCCTTAATGACTTCTAGAGATCATCAGTGTAAAAGTCCATTCAAGCCCATAGTGGAAAACCAAAACATTCCTTCTTAGAATCAAAGCAACGTGATTTAGAATATAAAAAATGCAAAACATATCAGAAAGAAGTTCTTTGCTTTTGAAAACAAAGTGGAAAATCTATGTGGTTTTCCCCCTGATGTTAGTGGAATGACATGAAAGATAGTGCTTGTTATTTTGCTAGCTGCTTAGAAATAGTGTTGTATTGGGAACCACAGGTCACAAACCAAAGTGTAGAAGATAAGGTCTACACATTTTAATACCCAGAGCTCTATATTGTTTTCAGAAAGTGGATTTATATCACTATAAAACAGTAAATAAAAAGCCTCACCATGATATTAAATATTAATAGATAATTTATTTTTGCATATGTGGCAGGGTAATGAAGTTATATCTTTGCGTCATTTTACATCTTTTTTTGCAAAATGCATGTAATTAAAAATTACAAAACTGGGAGACTGTTAAAAACATACACCCAGATTAAGTTAAAATAAAGGATAATAATTTCCCTTTGTTGCTGCCTTAAGAAAGCGAGGTCCTCTCTTCGTTCATGAGATTGGGTCTCATAGCTTTCATCTGCTGTTTCAGCTATTCCTAGTGTATGAGTTTGACCTATTCCTAGTGATAGGATTTTAAATGAATTCCAAGCCTTCATTTCAGACTGTTCAGCATAAGGTAAGCCATGTTATTTCCTGTGAAGTTGTGCCCTTACTCCAGCAGCTTCCAATGACCACGCCCTACCTTATCTCCAGTCACAGAAAATTGCACTTCCCAGCTTAGGCTCTATTTTAGTCTCTTGACAATGAATACATTTTGTAGAAAACAAATCTCTGTTTTTTTCTTCCCCACACCAACTTGGCTGTGGCACTATTTCCAATTTTCCAACAACCTCAATGCCTACTGTCTCCTACTTTGATTTCCTTTTTTTATTGCCTAATTTTGAGTTTCCTGTTGAAAAGTTTCACCCAGCTTCTGGACCAGCCAATAATCACTCCTTCCTGGACTTCTCATTAGTCACCTGTCACCACCTTTGTCTCTGAATTACTACAATAATTTCTCCCTGCTTCCTCTTTTCCACCCACCCCAGTACATTCTCTGGCTTCCAGAACGATAATTTACAAAAGTAAATTGGGGGCTGGACGGTTAGCTCAGTTGGTTAAAGCATGGTCTTACAACACCAAGGTCAGGGTTTCAGATCCCTGTCCTAGCCAGGCACCAGAAAAAAAATGAATTGGATCACAGGGCATCCTGCTCAGAACGACGCCCCTGGCTTCCCCGTGTGTTTAACAGTTCTTTAACGTGATTCTGTAAGGCTGTGCATTATCTTGACAGTGCCTAATCCTCCCGGGCCGTTCTGTCCCTTACTCACTTACTGCTTTCAATCTTCTGACTCACTGGCCTTTTTCTTGTTGTATATCCTGTGCACACAGTGCTTCCCGTCTCTGACTCCTCCATTCTGAGCTCCCGACGGAAATACCTACTCATTTTTCAGGTCTCCGTGAATATGTTATTTCTTTGGTACACTCTGTTATTTTTCTCTTTCAGATCTCTCTGTTCAGAGCCCTCATCACAATGTGTAATTAATTATTTATGTGTCTATTTCTTGCTCAGATCATAGGATCTCTGAACAAGGCACCATGCCCACCTTGCTCACCACTTAGAAAATTCTCTCACCTGTAGAGTAGATTAGTATGTGGACTTCACATTTAAATGGTTACATGAGCAGATTGTCTGCTTGGATCATTATGTATTACTTCTTTCTCTACTCCTAATAATAGCAATTATTTATTGCAGTCAAATCTTGTGCACCAAGAAGCTAGCATGCATTGCTTTGCATCATCACAGTCCCAATATAAGGCAGATACTATGATTCCCATCTCAGAAAACAGACTATAAACATATGGTGATTTGTTTCAAGTCAAAAAACTAGTCATGATGAAGCCAGAATTCTACTCTGAGTCTATTTGACTCTGAAGCCTGTGCTGTCCCTGCCACACTGACTGCCCCTCATAAAATTTATCTTTTACTGGCCAAACTTCTCCATCCCCTCAGCAGATGCCTCTTGTTGAGCCTTTACCAAGTACCAGACTGATCAACCCTTCTGGGTCCAATCTGCCCCATCTTTAGTTTCTCACTCTGGAATTATCTTATTGCAGAGAAAGTCTCTGTAATCAAATCATAAGCTAGTATACATACTTGCTTTTTGTAATCTAGGGATATGCAAACATTTGTTTAATTAGGGAGAGCCCAGGCCTCTCCTATTTGGGTGGTAACTACTACCTAATTTATTTAGCATAGGACCTGAGAGAAGATACGTTCCCAGTCTCTAATGTGAATAGACCCGTGCACATCCCACCCCTACATGCATCCCACCTGGTAAACATCAATGACTGTGGCAATAGCCACTCTGAAATACTGGCAGGTTTCACACTGAGAAAACGTTCAGAAAAGGGTTGATGCTTTACAATGCACAGTTTGGAGTTTATAATAATAATAAATCTGCCCTCTTTTTATCAGTCATGCACATGGATGACGCTGGGTAAAAACAACAAACTCTAATGAGGAAGAGCTAGTGGCCAGTCCATGATAGAGACACCATTGTTAAAATTCAAGTGTGATCCCAGAGCATCCAAGACGCCTCAGGAAGTGAGCTCATCAGTTACGTCACAGCCGTCTTCTGCCCGTACCCTTGTGTGAGGTCTTTGTTCTTTCAGATTTATAGGAACATGGGACTTCAGAAAGAAGATTGCTTTCAAACTGATTAAATCCTGGACAATAATGTCCATGAGAAGGTGAAAGAAGTTAGTGTTAATGAGGCTAAATTAGTGAAATAAGTGAAAGCTGAGTTCTGATAAAATATAAATCATTATTATCCAGAGAATATGTCTTTGTTGGGTAGATATATGCTTAATAGACTGTAATGTTCACCTCTCTTCATTTTATGAGATTGCCTCTTACTCTGATATTTGTTTTTAATGTAGAGCTTTTCGATTTTCAATGTGTGAGACTGTTTTTAACCAATCAAATTAGAACCAAATTTGCAAGTGAAATGCCACAAGACCGAGCAGTATATTCTCTCCTGAAGTTGAGATATGAAACATCTTTCATTGCTGAATTCACTAATTTTATGACTCCATCCCAAAGTGCTTGGGAGAGGATTTATGTTGACAGCATCCATGAGGCTTATTGCCTGTGATGTCATTGCTCATTATTGTGTTTGCTAATTTATTTCTCATATGGCCAATATCAGTTTTGTTATGTTTTGGTTTTTTCTTTCAATGAGGAGATCTGTCCTTTAGAACTACATAGTTCAGAGGAACAGTGCTAAGCTTTAATGTGGAAAGTCAAAGGTGATGGCTGCCATGTCTTTCAACTGTCTGCTCTCCCCCTTTGGCTAGCAACTTGAAAAGATGGTTCTTGAAATCAAAGAAAGTTAGGACTAGAATAACTTTAATAACTTTAATGGGCTTTGTGAATTTCTGTGCCATGACACACCCTCATTAATATGGCAATTTAACCACTATTTTTTTTTTGGGGGGGGGCGGCTAGTGGGTGCAGGGATCCAAACCCATGACATTGGTGTTATAACAGGATGCTCTAACCAACTGAGCTAACCAATCAGCCCCTAACCACCATTTGTAAAATCATCTCTGTCTTAAATATTTCCATCAAAAGAAAAGCAAATGTTCCTGAGGGCAACAACCTGTTAATAAGTCTGCAATCATAAGCAGTTTGTCCGGATTAATGTATCATCAGTAGCTGTGCACAGGCAGTGAGAGCTAGAATGAGGGGATGAGAAGTCATTTCAAAGGAGAAAGGCAAAGGAGATTATCTGAAGAATGGAAGGTGTCTTGGACCACCTTGCTGGCCAATCTTAGTTCTCATGGTTAGTTCTGTGGTATCTCAAGGCGAACATTTGTTTAGCCTTGGCCCTTCCTGGGACAATGTGCTGGTCAGGATAGTAAACGGAGACTGAATATGGTCAGATATGTCCCACTAAACAGATATATCATCAGAAGGAGAGAGAACTTACTGGCTCCTGACTTACTTAGAAAGTGTAACCAAAGTGGGTTCAGGGAATATGTGAGATGTGAGCAGTCCTCTTCTCTGTGTGTGTGTGTGTGTGTGTAGAGGGCAGTAGGTTCCAACAGGAACTCACCTGATCTCTCTTCCAGCACCCACTGTGTTTCTGACTTCCCTTGGACATATCCAGAAAGCTGATACCCTTAGATGACTAAAGATGTTTTAAAATTTAAGCAACATGACAGCCAGTTTACTACTCCTGGCTACCAACTGTTTGGGGGATTAGGAATCCTCCAGAAGAAAATTGAATCAGCACCACTTTCCCATTTTGGCCTTTGAGATAAGAAAACAGGAATCAACATTCATTGAGTGATTTGCCTCGTGCCAGACAGTGTGTCATGTACTTTATATACAGTATTTCTCAAGTGGGCTCTGTTATTCCCTTTCTACAAATGAGAAACAGACTCCGAAGTGGTACACGATAACTAGCTTAAGTTTATGAGACTCAGAGGAGGTGAAGCTAGAATGCAAACCCAAGCTGCTTAATTCCTAAATCTGTGGTATTCCCCATTATCGGTATGCTGTGCTGCAGAATTGCTATTTGTGGTTCATGGAAAATCAGCATACCAAATTCCACTGTGTATGAGAACAGCTGTGTGCATGTGTGCACATGTGTTCTGTGTAAAGCTGTTCATGGACATATTGAAGGAAGTGATTGTTTTTACCCACCTGATAGCCCTGGCTTTCCTTCCTGTATCCCCCAGTGTCTTCTTGGCCATGATACTAAGGGAATAACAGTTGTATTCCCAAAGAAGAAGGAGAAGGGAGGCATTTCTGTGTCAAACACGGACTTATCTGCCTTTGCATTTAAGAGTATCTGGGCATGTTTTACCAGATCCACAAGATTTCCTTTTCTAATCACGGAAAAGTATTCAGCAAACATGCCAAGTTCCCTAATATCCCAATGTGCAAAGCTGATTTTGTGGTTAGTGTATATTCATTCTCTTCCTGAGCTTTTTTTCAGGAGATAGTTTTGCCGAGTCGTCGTTATTTTTCTAATTGCCTAATTTTCTTTTCTCTGTTAAACACTAATTAAAGAATGAGCCCAGGACTGCCACCTCTTTGGAGACAACATTAATCTCCTGCCCTCTCTACATTTTAATGGGCCTAATTTATCCCTATTATCTACTCCCTTCACCACCCCCAGCTAAGCAAGGAAAACATTCTTATCCCTTCAACTCTCTCATCACTCTACTACGTTTTTTTGCATTTTTGTTCGCTACTAATGTCCACTGATTCTGCATAGCCTCACTTATGTTTACTTTTCATTATCAGCAGGATGTGCATATTACTATTATGGTCTTCTCTCCTCCCTTCCTCCCTCTGTGATCTGTTCTGTATTGCTTCCTTCTTCCTATAACTCCTCCTCTACACACCTATCGTCAGTCGATGGATTAATCAATCGCCCACATATAACACAGCACCTACCCTGAAATAGTCCCCGGGACACTGAGATATCAGTCCTGGTCTCCAGAAATCAGGAATATGAAAGGGGAGGCCCACAAATAAACAGTTATGATGAAATGTAGTACAGCAGCCATACAGATTAGAAGACGTAGGAACCCAGAGGAGGAGCTCCAACTGCAGCCTTGCAGGCAGGGAAGGCTTGCTGGAGTGGCTGACATCTGTAGACAGATGGGTTGAATCCTAGAGTTCATTTGCGTTAATAGCGAACGTGATAATGAGTGATATTGACTTTCTTTGTATCTTATCTACAACTTTTTATTTCTATTAAAAAAATGTTATAAGGTACTTTAAAATGTCTTATGAAGAATAGTATATTGATTAAAATAGAGTAAAGCTCAACTAATTAACTCTCCCATAAACTCTGGAGCAAAGAACATGGCTTCTAAGAGACAAAAAAAAAAAAAAAAAAAGGGAAAAAAAAAAGCTGCCTACAAGCCCTGAGCTGATTGTATTGGTTTTAAAAGACTTTTTAAAGCCTTTCCTTAAAGCATGTCACAGTTCTGATATTCTTGGCTTTCTGACAGCCTGGATGATTGGAAATAACCACACCTAAAAGTTTGAGAGTTCTTTGAAGGAACATATTTTCACCCCAGGGAAAATGTTACTTACCCCTAACACCCAAATAATAAAAAAACAAAACATATAAACAGAAACTATGAAACATTATAATTTTATAATATTTTACAAACAATATAACTATAAAAATATAAAAATTAACAAATTACCTTTAAAAACCGACAGACCCAGGGAATAAAAGTAGCAGTAGATATTTAGCTGTCTCCTGCTGTTGTCCCTGCATGGTAAAGAACACACTATTTGGTATTAACAGGGATGGGCCAGCGTCAGCAGATAAAGGTTTATTAAGATTAAAGGAACTTTATTTCAGAAGGTGGGAAAGTTGGATAATTAATGATTGAAAAATTTCCACAAAAAACTGAATTAAAAGGAACATAATTTTCTTAGCAGGAATAAATTCAGTCAGCAGATGACCGTACATGTTTAACACCATATACCCCTGTGTGTGTGTGTGTGTGTGTGTGTGTGTGTGTGTGTGTGTGTGTGTGTGTGTGTGTGTGTGTGTGTGTGTGTGTGTGTGTGTGTGTGTGTGTGTGTGTGTGTGTGTGTGTGTGTGTGTAGGTGTGTGTGTAGGTGGGTGGGTGGGTGTTAACTTTCTGTCTCTCTTGCAGTTCCCAGAAAGGCATACCTTCACTATTGAGACCCCTGGATTTCCTAAGGCACTTCTCAAATACAAGGTAGCCTTGATTGTTTCAAAAGGGGAGATAGCGAGAAAAGAATCCCTGCCTTTTCAAGATGGCGGCGGCTGCGGCGGCTGGCGCGGAGTAGCTGAGGTGGAAAAGGTGGCCACTGGGCCTCAGGCAGCCGGGAAACTTGTGGACCTTCCTCTGGCCATCTCTTAAGGGAGGACTGCTGCTGCTGGCCGGTCGTGGGGGCTCAACGCCACTTTGCCCCCGGCAGGAGAGGCTGCCTCATTTACAGGCAACAGCTTTGAAGTGTGGAGCAGGAAAAGAACTGATTCTTAGCTGCAAAAGTGAGTCTTGAAACAGGGAACACGGCACCAGGGCTGCTGTGGATGCAGCCAGGATCCCGGAGGCTGGGGCCGCACTGAAGGCGGCCAGCTGCCCTATCCAGGATTCGAGGTTTCAGGCCGGCATTAAAGAAGACTCCTGGGAGCGCCCGAGCGGCGCCGCGACTGAACAGCCCGAGGCGGCAGCACCGAGAACACGGAAGGCAACAAACCAGAGACAGAGCGAGCGCCCGACCTGGCACAGCACTGTGAGTGATCCCTGGCACAGCTCTGTTCGGGGGCTGGATGCCCACGCGGCTCCCCGCCTGCACCACCAGGCCACTCATTGCCCCGGTGCTGCCTCCATTTTCCCAGCTGCGGGCAGCTCCGCCCTGCTCGGCCATCACTGAGCCCATTTGCTTGGCCTGGCGCGGGGCTTTCCGGACCCTGCGGGCCGACCTCCTCTCCCAATCCCTCCACGGTTCTCTGGCAGGGCTGGGGGTGTGGGGCGTCCCGACCAGTTTTGGGAGGGCTAGGAAGTACGGGCGGGCCGACTGTCACTCCACCACACCCTGGACTCCGCCCCGGTAAACTTCCTGTTACTGGGAGGCAGATACCATCTCTGCGACCACCAGTTTGGAAAAAAGCCTAACGAATTTCTGGTTGGGAATAGTGTGGTAGGAGAGTTCCCAGGTCCGCTTGAACCTGCCGGAGAGCAGGCTGCAGGCGGGCACTAGACTCGGTTTATACCGGGGGGATACAAAGGTGAACAAGACCCGAGAAAGATCTACACAGTGCTACAAAGGCACCCAGAGAGACCAGTCGTCTGTGCCTAGCAGAAACCTGGTAGACTTCCTGGGCGAGGCGGTGCTGAGCAGGGTCTTGAAGGCCCAGCTGATAGCCGAGGGGTGCAGAAGACACGCCCCAACCCAGCACAGTGTGCACAGAGGGGGGAGACGTGCGGCCAGGGAGGCGGAGACTCGACAGAAACCACACACCTGGTGGGGTCGCCACTGCACGATCTAACAGCCTGGGCCAGAGCACACGGAACGGGGAGAAGTCCTGTACAGAAAGTGAAAGCTCAACAGAGATCACACACCCTGTGGTACGTGATCCACCAGCCCAGCAGAGTACAAGCTGACCAGAAAGGTGGATCCCCGGAGAAGCCCAAGACCCGAGGCAACCACACACACAAGACACTAGAGGCCAACTGAGCAGTCACGGCGGGAGCCATACCAAATTGGCAACCACAGCAACATCCTAGTTAGTCATTAGTCTTAAACCGGTGGACTGTGAAACCCCCTGCCACAATGAATAAACACCAAAAAAAAGACACCAGAAATACAAAAAATCAAGAAAGTACACCACCAAAAGTTAATAAATCTCATACTCTAGATCCTATAGAACAAGAAGCCCTTGAAATAACTGACAAGGAATTTCGAGTGATAATTCTAAGGAAACTGAATGAGATACAAGAAAACTCAGCTAGACATCATGATGAAATGAGGAAAAGTATACAGGATCTGAAAGAGGAAATATACAAGGAAATCAATGTCCTGAAAAAAAATGTAGCAGAACTTGCTGAACTGAAGAAGTTATTCAGCGAAATAAAAAACACAACGGAGAGTTTAACCAGCAGGCTTGTCGAAGTTGAAGAGAGAACCTCTGAACTTGAAGATGGGCTGTTTGAAATAACACAAGCAGACAAAAAGAAAGAAAAAAGAATCAAGGACATGGAAGAAAATCTGAGAGAGATATCAGACAACCTCAAGCGCTCAAATATCCGAGTCATGGGTATTCCAGAAGGGGAGGAAAATGGAGATTCCATTGAAAACATATTCAACAAAATAGTGGCAGAAAACTTCCCAGGTATAGGAAAAATCACAGATCTTCAGATCCAGGAAGCTCAACGATCTCCAAACGTATTCAACCCAAAAAGGCCTTCTCCAAGACATGTCATAGTCAAATTGGCAAAACTCAGAGACAAAGAGAGAATCTTAAAAGCTGCAAGAGAGAAGCGTCAAATCACCTATAAGGGAGCCCCAATCAGGTTAACATCAGACTTTTCATCACAAACCCTAAAAGCTAGAAAGGAATGGGATGATATTTTCAAAATACTAAAAGACAAAGATTGCCAGCCAAGAATACTCTACCCTGCAAGGCTATCCTTCCGAAATGAGGGGCAAATAGTATATTTCTCAGACAAACAAAAACTGCGGGAGTTCACTACCACAAGACCACCCTTACAAGAAATCCTCAAGGGAGTACTGGGTTTGGTTCCTGAAAAATAACTACCACTGCCATAAAAACCTAAGAAAAATCTAAACCCGCTAGTACAATAAAAATGGCATTCATGAAGAGAAAACAAGCTAACAAAAACACTATCTACAACCTAAGGAACCAACAAACAAAGAAACCAAACAGTAAATCAGAAAGCAAGGAACAAAAGACACCTAAGACAACCAAACAACCAATAAAATGCTAAGAATAAATCAACACCTTTCAATAACAACTCTTAATGTTAAAGGCTTAAATTCCCCAATTAAAAGACACAGACTGGCTGACTGGATCAAAAAGCAGGACCCAACTATATGCTGCCTACAAGAGACCCACCTCACCCATAAAGATTCACACAGACTAAGAGTGAAAGGATGGAAAAAGATTTACCATGCAAACAGAAAAGAAAAACGAGCTGGAGTGGCTATTCTTATATCTGACAAAATAGACTTTAAACTAAAAACCATAAAAAGAGACAATGAGGGACACTACTTAATGATAAAAGGTCTGATCCATCAAGAAGACATAACAATCATAAATATGTATGCACCCAATGTTGGAGCAGCCAGATTTATAAAACAAACTCTATTAGACCTAAAGAAGGAAATAGACACTAATACCATAATAGCAGGGGACCTGAACACTCCACTGTCAATATTAGACAGATCATCTAGGCAAAGAATCAGTAGAGAAACACAAGATCTAAACAAGACTCTAGACCAATTGGAATTGGCAGATATCTACAGAACATTCCACCCAACAACCTCAGAATATTCATTCTTCTCAGCAGCACATGGATCATTCTCCAGGATAGATCACATATTAGGTCACAAATCAAGTCTCAATAAATTCAAAAAAATTGGAATTATCCCATGTATCTTCTCAGACCACAATGGATTAAAACTAGAAATTAATAACAAACGAAACTCTGGAAACTATACAAACACATGGAAATTAAACAGCATTCTACTTAACGACATATGGGTCCAAGAAGAAATCAAGCAGGAAATCAAAAAGTTTATTGAAACTAATGAAAACAATGATACATCATACCAAAACCTGTGGGATACTGCAAAAGCAGTATTGAGGGGAAAATTTATTGCATTAAATGCTCACTTCAGAAGAATGGAAAGATGGCAAGTGAACAACCTAACACTTCACCTTAAAGAACTAGAAAAACAAGAACAATCCAATCCTAAAGTTAGCAGACGGAAAGAAATCATTAAGATCAGAGCAGAACTGAATGAAATTGAAAACCAAAAAACAATTCAAAAGATCAACGAATCAAAAAGTTGGTTTTTTGAAAAGATAAATAAAATTGACAAACCATTAGCATGGCTAACAAAAAAAAGAAGAGAGAAGACTCAAATAACAAAAATTAGAAATGAAAAAGGCGATATTACAACTGATTCATCTGAAATACAAGGAATCATTCGAGACTACTATAAACAACTATACGCCAACAAATTTGAAAATCTGGAGGAAATGGATATATTTCTGGACACACACAAGCTCCCAAAACTGAACCGTGAAGACGTAGAAAATTTGAACAGACCAATAACAATAAAGGAGATTGAAGCTGTTATCAGAAGGCTCCCAACAAAGAAAAGCCCAGGACCAGATGGATTCACAGCAGAATTTTACCAAACATTCAAAGAGGAATTGACACCGATTCTTTACAAACTATTCCAAAAGATTGAAACGGACACAAATCTCCCAAACTCATTCTATGAAGCAAACATCATCCTGATACCAAAACCAGGTAAAGATATAACCAAAAAAGAAAACTACAGGCCGATATCCTTGATGAATATAGATGCAAAAATCCTCACTAAAATACTAGCAAACAGAATACAGCAACACATACGAAAAATTATTCATTACGATCAAGTGGGATTCATCCCAGGGATGCAAGGTTGGTTCAACATACGCAAATCAATAAATGTGATACACCATATTAATAAACTCAAACACAAGGACCATATGATCATCTCTATAGATGCTGAAAAAGCATTTGATAAAGTTCAGCACTCATTCATGACAAAGACCCTCTATAAGTTAGGTATAGAGGGAAAGTATCTCAACATAATTAAAGCCATATATGCCAAACCCACTGCCAATATCATCCTGAATGGGGAAAAGCTGAAAGCTTTTCCTTTAAGAACAGGCACTAGACAAGGATGCCCACTCTCACCACTCCTATTCAACATAGTGTTGGAAGTACTAGCCAGAGCAATCAGAGAAGAGAAGGAAATAAAGGGCATCCAGATTGGAAAAGATGAAGTCAAACTGTCCCTGTTTGCAGATGACATGATCCTATATATCGAACAGCCTAAAACCTCTACAAAAAAACTGTTGGAATTGATAAATGATTTCAGCACAGTAGCAGGATACAAAATCAACACACAAAAATCAGTAGCAGTTCTTTTCTCCAATAGTGAACATGCAGAAGGAGAAATCAAGAAAGCCTGCCCATTTACAATAGCCACCAAAAAAATAAAATACTTAGGAATTGAGTTAACCAAGGAGGTGAAAAATCTCTATAATGAGAACTACAAACCACTGCTGAGAGAAATTAGAGAGGATACAAGAAGATGGAAAGATATTCCATGCTCTTGGATTGGAAGAATCAACATAGTGAAAATGTCCATACTACCCAAAGTGATATACAAATCCAATGCAATCCCCATCAAAATTCCAAAGACATTTTTCTCAGAAATGGAAAAAACTATTCAGACATTTATATGGAACAATAAAAGACCACGAATAGCCAAAGCAATGCTGAGCAAAAAAAATAAAGCTGGAGGCATAACACTACCTGACTTTAAACTATACTACAAAGCTATAATAAACAAAACAGTATGGTACTGGCATAAAAAGAGACACACTGACCAATGGAATAGAATAGAGAATCCAGAAATCAACCCTCACACTTACTGCCATCTGATCTTTGACAAAGGCACCAAGCCTATTCACTGGGGAAGGGACTGCCTCTTCAGCAAGTGGTGCTGGGATAACTGGATATCGACATGCAGGAGAATGAAACTAGATCCATACCTCTCACCGTATACTAAAATCAACTCAAAATGGATTAAGGATTTAAATATACACCCTGAGACAATAAAACTTCTTAAAGAAAACATAGGGGAAACACTTCAGGAAATAGGACTGGGCACAGACTTCATGAATACGACCCCAAAAGCACGGGCAACCAAAGGAAAAATAAACAAATGGGATTATATCAAACTAAAAAGCTTCTGCACAGCAAAAGAAACAATTAAAAGAGTTAAAAGACAACCAACAGAGTGGGAGAAAATATTTGCAAAATATACATCTGACAAAGGATTAATATCCAGAATATATAAGGAACTCAAACAACTTTACAAGAAGAAAACAAGCAACCCAATTAAAAAATGGGCAAAAGAGCTAAGTAGGCATTTCTCTAAGGAAGATATCCAAATGGCCAACAGACATATGAAAAAATGCTCAACATCACTCAGCATCCGGGAAATGCAAATCAAAACCACATTGAGATACCATCTAACCCCAGTTAGGATGGCTAAAATCCAAAAGACTATGAACGATAAATGCTGGCGAGGCTGCGGAGAAAAAGGAACTCTCATACATTGTTGGTGGGACTGCAAAATGGTGCAGCCTCTATGGAAAATGGTATGGAGGTTCCTTAAACAATTGCAAATAGATCTACCATACGACCCAACCATCCCACTGTTGGGAATATACCCAGAGGAATGGAAATCATCAAGTCGAAGGTATACCTGTTCCCCAATGTTCATCGCAGCACTCTTTACAATAGCCAAGAGTTGGAACCAGCCCAAATGCCCATCATCAGATGAGTGGATACGGAAAATGTGGTACATCTACACAATGGAATACTACTCAGCTATAAAAACGAATGAAATACTGCCATTTGCAACAACATGGATGGACCTTGAGAGAATTATATTAAGTGAAACAAGTCAGGCACAGAAAGAGAAATACCACATGTTCTCACTTATTGGTGGGAGCTAAAAATTAATATATAAATTCACACACACACATACACACATACACACACAAACCGGGGGGGGGGGAAGAAGATATAACAACCACAATTATTTGAAGTTGATACAACAAACAAACAGAAAGGACATGGTTGGGGGGGAGGGGGGGAGGGAGAAGGGAGGGAGGTTTTGGTGATGGGGAGCATTAATCAGCTACAATGTATATCGACAAAATAAAATTTAAAAAAAAATAAAAAATAAAAAAAAAAAAAATAAATTCCATCTCCACTAAAAAAAAAAAAAAAAAAAAAAAAAAAAAGGGGAGATAGCATCTTTCATCAGCAGTATCTTCTTACCACTACAGCTTTTTTTTGGTAATCATCTAAGAAAGGAGAAATGCTTATTTAAAAATTCAAAGTTCTGACATCTGGAATATGAATAAGAACAGGCACTAGGAATTTTTAAAATGGATTCACAACAATGTGTTTAAAACCTATTTGTAAAGTGCTTTATATAGATCATCAATGGCTTTAGATACAGCCTTTCACGTTATAATGACTTAATTTCTGTCCACCTTTCTTGTCATGGTAATCCATTTTAAGTGCTTCCTTTTCAAAATTGCCATAATAATCTGACTCACCATCGCCTCTTCCCATAATTATCAGCATCCTCTTCTTAATCATACTGAAATCTATTATCTTTGTGCTCACAGCATTACAGAACATAGACCTGAAGATTTCCAACTATGTCATTATGGGTGAAGATATGGATTCTTCAGAGTAGAATGTGTATTTTTAAAAAGTTATTGTGTCCCTGACCCCGATATAAGTAGCATTATTGTTTGGGACCCCAAGGAATCCTTGATTTCATACATCACCTAATTAGGGAGAGAGGGTCACACACTGGGATTTAGAATGATTTGAAGCCTGCGCATTGTTATGGGCTAAGCAGGATATGTGACTATCGGACATGTAGGGAAGATCTTTGTGTTTGTAAAATGCTATCACATCACATTCAATGTTGGTTAGTAAAACATGATCAATTTTGAAATCCAAGTGTTGAATTTCAAGCTTCCATGGGGAGGCAACAGAAGATACAGATTTGCGTGGTGTAAAGAGAAGAGGTGTGGGGCAGGGAGAAGCAAGTGCCATTTATGTCCAAGTTTTATCATCTGCGTTACCTGCGTCTTGTGCCCATCCTGACTCTGGTTGTCCTTTCCTCCCCCACATCTCCCACCCTCAAGTGGTGTTTTGAATGCTCTTAAAAGTTTGAATGATTTCTGCCTGAAAACAGAATTGATAGGCCAATTTGTGTTGTATTCATCACTAACAATTCAGGCATAATAAACCACCTCTAAATGCAGAGTTTGTTTGCTCTTGACCATCTGATAAAGAAGTGGCCTGAAGAAAAGCTGAGGCTTCTTCTTTAGGTGAATTCCTAGTCCAGACTGGTAAGCAATCAGAAGAGGCAGTGTCGGCATGTGAAGACTCCTGTGTTCTAGGCTGGGGATCTCAAGATCCTATCCTTACTCCATCATATACACTTCTGGCTGGGTGATTTTACTAAGCCATTTAAAGTGTCTGAGGCTTAGTTTCATCACCTAAGTGAAGGACTTTTTTTGGCTTTGCACAGGATCATTACTGAAATGGCCATGGAAAATGAACGGGGAATATTTTGATGTTTATTTTAAACCCACTAAAATAAGTTCTATCATTCATTCTTTCTTGAACAGACATTTGTTAGAGGTAGGAAGGCAGGGAAGCATGGTAGGGAAAGAATTCCAGAGGGAAATGCAGGTGATGATAGCTATATCGAGGATAACAGGTCCCTTGGCCTGCTTGCTAAGAAGTTTGGAATGTATGCTGAAGGCCATAGGGAAATCAGATTTCATATGCTTCAAAGATTCAACTGAAACAGTGTGAAGAATAGAATAGAGAAAGGTAAAATGGAGGCAGGTAGGTGAGAGAGGTTTTTATTGCGATAATCCAGTGAAGAGATGGTGGGCGTCTGAACGAGGGCTTTGGCATTAGGGATGAGGAGACATGGAGATGTAGAGGAATAACTAAGGGGCAGAACTGACATGACTTGGAAACGAACTGATGTGGGAGGTGAAGAAGCCAGGAGAAGATGCTAAGTTCAGTCTGGGACAAGTTGAGCTTGAGGGCACGCTGGCAGCATGGAGAGTTTTACATAAGTGCTTGGAATGTGGGAGAGGGTTTGGGAATATAGCTGTAGATCTGTAAAGCTGCAGCACACCATGTGTAAATAAGGCAGTTTGGGTCAATGGATTGATGAGATTGCCTAAAGAGATAAAGAAAGAGGGCAGAGAATAAAGCTCTGGGGAGCAGCAGAACTTAGGGGAGCATCTAAGAAAGGCAGCCAAAAAAGGAAACAGAAAGAATTGTCAGACAGCTGAGGGAAGAACAAAAAGGGTGGAGTCATAGGGGAAAAAGAAATTGTCAGCAATAACACACGAAGAGAGATCAGATAAAATAAGAACTGAAATCATCCGGTGGTTTGCGGATCTGGATAAGTAGCTGGGAGAGAAGTCAGATGTGTTTCCAGAAAAGGTTTATTGCTTAAGCAAGGCCCACTTCTGTGCCAGAGTGATATACCAAAGTTCCTGAAATGCCTTTATTTACAGAAGGATTCCACCTCTACAAACACATACAGATCAGACAATCCGCTTGTTTCTCTGCCAAATCATTATGACTTCTATTCAAATTTGTTTTAAATTCGTTTTGAAATAGGAGTGCTGAAAATTGACCTAATAAGCCAATTTGGTCATACACAACTGTTAAGTATAGATGGGTGGATAGAGAGATGGATGGATGGATACGTAGGTAGATAGCACCTATCAAAATGTTTGAGGTGAGAGTGTTAGCTACTCCCTCCCTAGACTGCTAACCATTATGATGAAAGCAATTCTCAAAACAAATGTATTAATGAATTCCCGATTTCCTGTCCTAGTAGGTGCTCTGGACAACATGTTGCATGTTAGGTTCACTTGAGGTAAACCTGACCATCTTTGAAAGGCAGGACTGTTAACTTATAGGAGAGATCAGGCAAGCAGAAATTCTGCATCTCAGTCTTTGGACACAGAAGCATTTAGGGCTCAAGCCTCAGGTGCCATTCCTAAGGATCCAGACCTCAGGCCTAACTATGTTTTTTTGCTCATACAACTGTGGACAATGTTTCAAAAATATTTAAGCCAATCCACGATGTTGAATGCAAATATTTTTAGCAATGAATCATCTATCATGTTAATTAACAAGCCACCAATTTCACCAATGAAAGGGCATTTCTAATATTTACTATGCAAAGCCCCTGATGTTAACTGAATTACGGCTTGCAGTATTTGCAGTGCTCCCCTCTGGTGTGTGGCATTTTTGGGGGAATGATTGTGGCCACCCCTGAGTCCTTCAATAGGGCTTAAGTTAAAGAACACACACAATATCTCATTCTCTTCGCTGAGGGGAGTTTTAAAGTAAATGACAAACATCACAGCCAGGAGGAAGGAAACCTGAGATATCATCATGAAATACCACCAACGTAGTTGGGATGAATGAAAATATGTGGAAACTGTTTAAATCTAGCCTTTCAGGGTATTTTTATTGTGTCACAAATTTTGGGAATCCTCTGTACAGCCAATATTCAGATCTCATTCTCATATAAACGTTTCTGTCACAGTCTGCTAGCTCGCGCGCGCACACACACACACACACACACACACACACACACACACACACACACACACACACACACACACACACACACACACACCAGACAATATGAAAACAATGTGATTGTCAAATTACCTGTAGAATACCATCAAAATATTTCCCATCCATGGATGTACAAAGAGCCCCATATGTTGACACCCTAATTCCAATGTGATGATATTTGGAGGTGGGGGCTTTAGGTGGTGATTAGATCACCAGGGTGAATCCCTCATGAATGGGTGCTCTTATAAAAGAGAACCCAGAGAGCTAGCTAGCTCTCTTTCCACCATGTAAGGACATGAGGAGAAGCTAGCAGTCTCTAACCCAGAAGAATGCCCTCACCAGAACCAGACCATGCTGGTACCCTGATCTTGGACTGCCACCTTCCAGAACTGTAAGAAATAAATTTCTGTTATTTATAACCACCCAGTCTATGGTACTTTGTTAAATCAGCCCAAACTAAGACAAATAATAATAACAACAACAATAATAAGGAAAACCTTCACAGACATTATAGAAGAAACATTTCTATGAGGCCTGGCTTTGCCTAAGCTGCTCCCATTTCTTAGTGGCCCCACAAAATGATATTGACCCAGGTAAACAGTTTCTACACAGCTTTTGAAACAAACACAATAGGGCTGGTTGGCATATGTACTGCTAAGCAGGTAAAGCTTCGATTACTGCCCTCAGGTCTCCACTTTTATGTTGGTCTCTGTATTAGTCAGGGTTCTCCAGAGACACAGAATCAATAGGATGCATTTTAAATATATGAAAGGGGATTTATTAAGGGAATTATCTCACACAGTTGCGAAGAGAATTCCCAAGATAGGCTGTCTGCAAACTGGATGCAGGTAGTGTAGTTCAGTCCAAGTCTGAAGACCTCAAAACCAGGGAAGCCAATGGTTGCCTTGGTGTAAGTCCTGTAACCCAAAAGCTGAAAAGTCTTGAGCGTTGATGTCCACAGACAGGAGAGAAGAGTGTATACCAGCTCCAGCAGATAGATAGAGCTTCGCCTTTTTTCTCCATTTTTTTGTTCTTTCCAGGCCCCCAGAGGAATACGTGGTTCCCACCCATATTGAAGGCAGATCTTCCCCACCCAGTCCACTTAGGCTTTCATGTTAATCTTTTCTGGAAACACCCTCGTGGGACACACCTAAAAAGATAGCTTTACCAGGTTTCTCAGCACTCCTTAGTCTAATCAAGTTGACACCTAGAATTAATCTTCACAATCTCCGAACCCATAGCTTCATCCTCATCCTCAGGGACCCAGTGTCATAGGGACCAAGAACATCTTAAGTTGACTGCCAGCTCTGCCACTCCTCAGCTGTGTAACTCTGTGCAAATTATTTAACCTCCCTAAGCCTCAGTTTTGTCACCTGTAAAATGGACCTAATGCCTGCCTCACAGAGGATTAAATGAAGTACTGAAAATTAAAGACCTTGCCCAGCGCCTATCCCATTCAGTGGCACTGAAAGCTCGTGGCTTTCAAGAAATGTTACTTCCCTACTTCCCAAATCCAAACCTGCTCTGAGGGAGAGATAACTGACTTTTATTATTGTAGGCACTATACTAGACCTGCTGAGCACAAATTCCAAACTCTTTCCACTAATCTTGTGATTTCCACTTTATTAAAATATTGGAATACTTTTGTTGTTGTTGATTATTTGTTTTCCCCGAAATGAAATGCAGAACCCAGGTAAGGAGCAGATGAAAGCAGAGTTGCTGTGGTTGAAATGGGGAATAGAGGCAGGAGCTGGCCTTCTTGGCTCCCTGCCCCCCTGAATCTCCTCTGCAGAGCACAGCACTCCCCAGAGCACATGTTGAAAATTCTGCATAGCTCATCGTGCTTCTCACAGGAACTCTTGCAAAAGAATCTCATTTATTAATGAGGCCATTTAATGGGTTAATAACCCATTATGACTTACCATCTCAGTGTTGTATTTGCCCTGTTGCTTAATTCAGAAGAAAATATCTCTAAATATGGATATTCCAGAATAACACCAATCAGCTAGAAGTTATTTATTTTTTTCTAATTTGGGGATTGAGTTGAAAGGGTGGAGGAGTCTGAGGTGTGGAGTACTCTTCGATTTATTTCTTCTCACTAACGTGGACAACCTTCTCTCCTGCCTTCCCATTAATCTGGCTCTACCAACAAGAGGTGAACAGTTTTGGGCTTTGAAAGGAAAAGGCTGTGGATCTCTGCTTTCATCCCATCTTTTGGGAAAAGGCTAATGGGGCAGAAATATTTGCTCAGTCAACAAGGTGACACAACTCTTACAGCACGTGGAGGTGGGAGGACCTTCAGGACATTCTATATTAGTGGACAATAATTTGGGGATTAATGAAAAGACCAGACAACCTGTATTAAAGGGATTGCCCTGGGGCAGAGAGCCAAGTATGGACCAGCCTGTTAAAAGATGAGTAGAAAGACAGTATAACCAAGTCATTGAGAGTATGAACTCTGGAATCAGAGGAACTTGGAATTTAACTGATATGATTAGCTCTGTGACGTTGAACATAGTCCTTACCCTCTATTAGGCTCAGTTCTCTCAACTGTAAAATGAGAATAGTCATAGTATTTACTCACAGGGTTGTTCTGAAATTTCAAAGACATAATGCATGTGAAGCCCTTAGCCCAGTGCCTGGCCCATAGTAAGGACTCAAATATAGCTATTAGTATTCATGTCTGCTTTGTTATGCGCTTAACTTTCTATTTGACAAGGTGAAAATATATTTTAAAATACTTACTGTCAGTGAATTGATTCTACAATTTCTTTAATGCTTGGAATCATCTGAGGTATAGGATAAATATTAGGAGAATAATGTAATCATATCAATTCTTAATGAATGATTACACACATTAAAGCATCAGTTTAATATTATGTAGAATTATATGCTAAGTATCCATAACCAGAAATATAATCATCTATGTATACTGATCTTAGGTTACTTGGCTATAGTAGTAATTAATAATGGAAATGGTGAAATCCATTTTCAGGAACTAAAAACAAGAAACAAAAACAAAAAGCAAGATTGTACCTTGACTGACAAAGCAACCTAAGACCTTATGTTCTGTCACAGTGTATTTTGAGCATACACCATCTGCAATGCCATTTTTGATTGCAAAAATTCTATGCAATAAACTTTTTTCAGTATCCCACCATATCCCCAGGATTCTGCACAGTGAAAAAGGGTTTAGCTATATCTATTTAATTCAATCAAATTATTGAGAATTTACTGGGTTTGAGTCAATGTTAGGTATTATTGTCTTAATATAAAATGTTCTGATGGTATTTAATAATTTTTAATAAAGTTCTTATTCATATTTCTCACTTGATTCTACCTCATTGAATTCCCATGAGTTAGCTAGGCAAGAAACAAAATTTCTATTTTGTGCTACTTTTGTTTTAAATATGCACCACCTAATGTGAAATTCAAGATATTAGCCTGAGTCAAAACTACTCACCAATCTACTCACCCACCCGTCTTCTCGGTGACACCTATTACACTGCAGAGTCATTACTTTCTTTATCTTTGCCCCTATTGTATTCTTAACACCTGGATTTAGAAAGAAGTTTGATTAATGAAAAAATCTATACATAATAATAAAAATATAATTTATGGCACAATCTCAATTTTTGAGTGTCTGCCATTCTAGTTCTTATTTCTAGCCCTCTTGTTTTTTAATTAGTACTGTTTTCATTAAACCCCTCCATTTTCTCTCCATTTAACTTATACACATCAAGCAAGGTTTCTCTATGCAACTTTATTTTTAATTACTCTGTGTTTTATATCAACTGTTTACATTTTTATGATATAACAGATGTGTGGTTTATTCCTTGCCTTACAGTACATTAAGTTGAAATAAAAAAAAAAAAAAAAACCCAGCACCACCAAAAACAAAATTATGTCTTTTTAATACCTTGCCTTTGTTGTGACTGTGGAATGCTGAAGGTGCAGGCTGCAGTCCTTCTTGTAAAGGTATTTGTAAAAGTTGATCATTTAAATGAATTCCTCAGCCTTCTTTTTTCTACCATTAGAATACTAAGGTATCAGTCTATGCCTAACACCTGGAAAGAAAATCCACAATGTTCCTACCTCCCCCAATCTCCAGCAATCACTTTAAATACTTCTGACACACTGAAGAGGTCTGCCACATGGGCTCATAAATAATATAAGACTCAGCAGCTTTCACACGGCACCCACCTTTTGTTGTTGTTGTTGTTCCAGGATGATACCTTTAGATATAGCTTGTTGGGTCTTTGTGGGGTTTTTTTGTTCTTTTTTTCAATTTCTCTCTTTGGGATGTCACCCAGGGTTCTGGGCCCTGCTGCATCTATCACATATGGTCACACCTTGCAGTGGTTTCTACTATGTTTGCTGTATCTGTTGGGCCTGTTGCTACTGATGGTTGGAGACCACAGTGTGTGTGTTGAAGCTCAGCTGTACACTCTCACCAGAAGTTGGGAGAATGCTCTCTACTCTTTTAGAGTTACACATTTTCCATGTGAGTATCTAAGCATTGGGACAACACTTTCTGTTTTTATAAAAGCTGACCAGCTCCATATAACTGAATCAAGTTCATGGAGTCTGATAGTTCACTAAGTATGCAGTTACTGCTCTCTTTCAAGGCCTAAGACTTTCTTAATGGGACAAAATGTTTGCTTAAGTTGTGTTTTCCCTGAGGAATCTCTCTACAGTTCCTTTTGCAAAAATACTGCTATAAGACTTTCTTCCATCACTCTATCAGAAACACCTACGTATGACTAAATTTCACCAACTTTGACCTAAGCAGAGATGCATTCTCTCCAGGAGGAAGCCAGAAAAAGATCCTTTGTCTCAGGTTATTACAGTCTAGTAGGGGGAATAACAGGTACATAGTGAGTTTAAACACAAGGTAGATATAGAAGAGTCGAAGAGATTAGTCATTTTTCTATTAACTTTCAAGGGTGGCAGAGATTATGACCATTTTAAAGAATCAAGGGAATTACCATTGAGAATGTGACATGCAAAATGGATTTTGAAAGATGGATAAGATTTAGATATATGCAAATGTGAACACATGAACACATCCCTGTTAAAGAAAACAGGATTAGCAAAAAGTTATGATTGAATGACGTCCTGGGTCCCAGAATGAGAAAGGTCAAAGAAAGGTTGACCACCTGTCCAGGAGCTATATCCTGTCAGGCCCTCCGTGTCTGGGTAGGGAGTTTGAAATGTATTCTGCACACCTTTGTTTTCTTAAGCAGTTTTTAGAAACCTCAGCCCTTTTTACTAAAAGTAAAATAAAATAAAAGTAAACATCCTTTTCTCTTTAATTCAATATAAATTTAATATCACGGCCACTTTAATTGTGAGGTTGAGTCCTCTCCTGGGAGATTTTTCAGACTAGGCATGACAGCATCTCTAGATCCAAGCTCTCCTCCCTTACCTCTCCCCGACCCTTTAACAGTAGAAGTACTTAGGGAGACAAAGGTCCCATGATGGCTCAGCCCGCATGAACAAACATCATCTACGGAACACTAGAGGCTTTGCCATGCCAATACAGTTTCAAGACAAATCTGCTAATGTGCATCTGTAACCCACAATGAAAAACCTGACTTAAAACTGTGAGCTTGCTATGCAAGCATTGTTTCACAACAAATTACTTGCAACCCCCTCCCCTCCCTTCCAGTTCAACTGGTTCCTTTAAGCCCTATACTGTAAGCAAAAACTGGAGCCTATTCAAGCTTAAAAAAAAAAAAAGTCCTAGATGACTTGAAAAATATAATTATACCGTATTTCTTCAAATCTAAGAAAGCATCGATGATAAGATGCTCCAGTATTTTATAAGTACCAAGAAAGACTAAAATATTGCATATTTTTATAAGACATCAATGATTATACAGTAATTTCTTTTTTTACTGTCCTCTCCTCTCCTCCTTCTTCCTCACTGGCTGTTCATATTTAGGGTTTTGTTACCTTTAGGGACTATGTAGTCTTAGATGGCTCATGCACACTTTCACATGTTTGTAAGGAGCTGGCCGACTTTGGTGTGTTTTTCCCCCAGGCTCCCATTTGCTCTCTCTGTAGTAGAGGGGTGTATAGTGGAGATGGAGTTGATATGGGGACCACAGGCCAGACTGTGAGTTGGAAAGGAATCCCTTTCTCACAGTTCTACCCCCTCCAAGTCAGGGCTTAGGATTCTGCTCACCCATGTGGGGGCACTTTCCCAGGACTGGCTAAGTGAAAGATGACTAGTTACTAATCCAGTGACTGTAGAGTAGGCCCCCTTTATTCATGGTTTCAGTAACCAAAAATTACAGAAATAAATATTCATAAGTCTTAAACTGCAAGCTGTTCTGAGTAGCCTGATGAAATCTTGTGCTGTCCACTGTGAATGAATCATCCCTTGGTTCAGTGGATACCCGCTGTGGAGCTCCCTGCCCTAGTCAGACAGACTATCGCAGTGCCTATGTTCAAGTAACCCTTATTTTACTTTCTAATGGCCTCACAGTGCAAGAGTAGTGATGCTGGCAATTCAGATATGCCAAAGAGAAGCCATAAGGTGTTTCCTTTAAGTGAAAACGTAGAAATTCTTGACTTACTAATGAAAGAAAAAAAGTGCATGCTGACTTGCTATGATCTACAGTAAGAATTGAATCTTCCTTCTGAGAAATTGTGGAGAAGGAAAAAGAAATTCATGAACAGTATATAAATAGGGTTTGGTACTATCTGAGGTTTCAGCCATCCACTGGCGGTCTTGGCATGTGTTCCCTGTGATAAGGGGGACTACTGTATGAGAAAATGCAGGCTGAGTGTAAATCTCCTGTTTCATCAGCCACTCACTCCCACTGCGCTAGTTTTCTGGCATTCAACTTCCTTTCTCCCATCTGTACCTCTTCCCCTGACTCATTGAAAATTTCATGGAAGGAGAGGAGAAATGGATCAGAGACTACACTGCTCTGGTTTGATTCTCCTTGTCCTAGATATCTTAGAAACTGAGCAATCAAAAAGATGAAGAAAGTGTGAAGTCGTATTAGACAGCTAAAGAGCATTCAGATTAATGGTGAAAATGTGTGCAAGACAGATCCTTTTGCTAGAATGCTTTTTATATGTTTTTAATTTCTGGAATTCAATCATGCAGGTTTAATCGCCTCTAGTTGTATGACTTTAAATGTAAGGTTTGCTTTTTATCCAAGCTGCCTTATGATAAAACCACTGCTCTTGAGAACACTTACTACTTTCAGTACCCAGACTCTTGGAAGGCTTTGCCATTCCCCACCGTTGCCACCCAGCCTACCTGTGATATTTCAGGAACATAGAGAGCAAACCAGCAGCATCCCCTTTGCCCAAATCCAAACATGAGGGACATTTGCCACTTGGACAACATATGATGAGACAGAAGGCAAGAAAAAAGCATTGATGACAAAAGCTAGGATAGAAAATCAACCACAGGTACCCCAACATCATATCATCTTGTTTGGTCTGGCTTTCCTTTTTTAAAAAAATTAATTTCCTACCTCCAGTATCCCAAATTCTACTTACACAAAAAGCAAGTCTCCACAATAAATCCTCCTCATAGTGATCTTACGCTATCTGATTTCAAATTATATATTTGCCATTCATCAGTCACTTATATATGCCTATACCTAGCATAGTTTCCTTAATTATTACTTAAATATTACATTTGTTTGTTGTTCATCCTATCATATTTGCAAATCTTATCTCAAATCAGAGACAAGGTCATGACTCAGATCTTATTTCCAGCGACAGATCCTAAAGATGGGGATAAAGTAATTTAATCCCTAAGGGCATGCAGTAGGTGATTCCTCTGAAATGACACAGCTAGTTAATGGCAGGCATAGAACTAGAGCTTCCACAACCCAGGCCCAAGCTCTTTCTACTGTTTCACTTTGCTGTTACAACAGGTAAATTATTTAGCTGGAGGGTAAACTTGAGGAAGCTAGATGGATTAAAGGTATACAGGAAAAATGCAAGAGTGTATACTATCTCTTAGTAAACAGGAGGATACTTCAGAAAGTTCATGAAAGGATTCCCATTATCTTTTAATTCTATTTTTCCATGAGCTTTTTTGAAATACACTTGTAAAACTCACATTCTCTATCAGGCAATGACGACATTATGCCTAGATCTCCATGGTTATAATCTCAAATCTCACTAGATTACCTTCTCACATTTTCTCTGGACATGCAAATATAAATAATATCATAACTCGGTGGGTTTTTTTTTTCTTTTGTTATTGTTATTCAGTAAGTTAAAAGATATTTAAATTTGAAAAAGAGAATGAGATTGTATTTCTTTGGGGATTTCATGTAAGCGGGCTCCTGATTCCTTTTAATCCTTTGGGGTAAATTAGTCTTGCTTGGATAGGGACTGTATTCAGGAAAACCCCAGTGATTTATCATACTCATGCAGCTATCCCTAATCTCTGTTTTCCTAAATCCCAGGTGTTGGGAAAATAGAATAATTTAATCACCCCCCACCCCCCCACCCCCCCCGCTTAGGGTACGGTTGGGTGTGGTGCAGCACATTCTTTGTAAGCAAATTGTGTGTGGGGGTGGTGGAGTTAGTGTGCATGTATGGTGCCATAACCTTGGCTGGTGTCTGCCTGAGGCATCTGCTCCATGCAGCCATTCTCTCACACCTATGGCTCCAAGGACCTTTTTGCCAGTTACCTAGCTCATAGACCTGTGTGTGAGGGGTCTGGGGACCCAGCCTAGTGTGTGAGGGGTCTGGGGACCCAGCCTGGCATGTGAAGGGTTTGTGACCCAGTCTGGACAACGTGTTTGAGGGGTCTATGAGCTCCAGACCCAGCCCTAGCTCGACAGTTGGTCCAGTCATCAGTATTACAAGCAGGTAAAAGAGCATGACACCAGGTTTCAGATGCTCATTTTGGCCATATTACTATCTGTCCATTGAGTTTGTAAATTCTGTGATCTGTCTAGTGTGCTGAAAAGATCAGGCAGGTTGGCTTAAAGTTGGTGCTTCTCAAGGTGTAACAGGTTTTCTTTGAGTGGTCTTTATTTCTAAAATTCAATGAAAAAAAAGTTTTTTGTGGAGGCACTCTTGGTCAATATAGAAGATAGAGGAAAACATCAGACAGGAGAGAGGAGGGGGAGGGAGAGGAATCGTCAGCATCATCACTTTCCACCTATTTCTTACATACACACTTTTCTCGGTCCTCTTGAACAGCCACACTACAGAACACCCAGAGTGAACCGATAACTCTTCAATCTGTCTTAAGAAGGAGATAGCAACCACTATTTAGGATCTGTCCTAAAGGCAACTCTACTTTCCACAGAATTGACTGGACCCGCATCTGGTTTGGAGAATTTGATCCCAATGTAAACGTTAAGGAATTCGAATCAGTGCCCCTCACTACGGATTCAGATGTGACTGATAATCTTAGAGACATTATCCCAACCTTCCTGGTGTAGTGGTTTTCCAGGCTCAAGGTAATCATACTGTTTAGATATCATGCCTGGGCATCGACATTACTGGATGAGAAAGTTGATTAAAGGAACTGAGAAGGAAGAAATTCACCATTGCCAGTTCCTAGTCTACTGTGAGCACCCATGCTTCCAGATGGCCCCTTGGTTGCCCCAGCCCTCAAGCCAGAGCACCAGCCTTACCTTCTCACATCCCATGACTAGTCCTAGTTCTTTTGCCATAAAACCTCTCTTGTCTTGTGTTCCTGTGTCCCTGGAGCTTAGTAATCATAAAGCATACAGAAAGCAAGAGTCTCAACTCCCCGCCAGCAGAGACTTCACCCCATCACTCCAAAACTTATACCAACCACATCATCTGTATTTGCCCCCACCCTTGTCTTTTTCTATGACTAATGGGGGCCTGGAGCAGGAGTCCCTCCACTTAAGTCTGAGAGTCAGGAATGACCTCTGCATACCCATGGCTTCTGTCTCTTCACCAGGTACTTACATCTGGCCTAGCTTGATTCAGTCCACCACGTCTGCTTTTATTAATACTACCATGGACCTACCTCTAGTTGCTAGAATCTCAGACCCTGTTCAGTCCATTGATCATGTCTTCAATTGTAAATTTCTTTTCTCTTCTCCACATCTTTTTGGTTGCCACAGATTAAATGTAATTCTCCTTTTATGTGAGAGTTGTTAAAATAGAAGGATTGTTCCCAGCTAACAACCCCGCCTCCCAGGCCCAAGCTCCATGCAGGGTAAATAGCCTAAGATAACTCAGCCATTGTGCTTGCACGAGCATCCCCATACTTCTCGCCATCCTGGTCACTATCACGTGGACCCTGTTCTTGTGTGTCAGTGTCCTTCCTAAAGGGAACTGCACGATAAAGTAAATGTTTGGTTTCATGGATGGCCTGACAGGTGCCATGGAGGGAAGGACTACCTTAGCCCTTCAGAATATGTATTGCTGTCCCCAGGTGACAGCCTTCCTGCAGGCCCACTCTCAGAGCTCCACCCTCGTCATGGCTTACCTTTGGAAAAAAATTTAAAACATGATGGAAAAAGAGAGCACAATTGCCATTTTCTCAACTTTTCTGCTTTTATTCAGAGCTGCAAACACAAGTCACATTTCGTGGGGAGAAATCTCATTTGTGTCTCTGGGCACTGCTTTGGGATTCGGAATTTAGGTTCTTAAGATTTATTACTGACTGATGCTGTGAAATCAGTTGTTTCTGGCTGCAAATCATGAAATCAGCACTGAGTTGGCCATAAAAAATGAAGGTTTTATGGTAAGTGGTTTAAGAAAAATGCAGAATATGAGTCCTTTGTGATGTATATGTTTTATAGCAGCAATTCTCTATTTTTAATTTTTTTTTTGGAAAAAAAAGTTCTCCATTGCTATGGTAGGAAAACATCTTTAAGTAACTTCAATGAAAACAGCCATGTATATAGAGAAACATATAATGGCTCTGTCAGACTTATTCTGCCACTAAATGAGACATAAATCTAGGATGATGGTACTTTTTTTTCCCTGAAGAATTTGATTTTATTAAAATAGTTACTTTGTATCCCATTCAGCCTTGAGTCAAAGCAATGGAATCCTACATAAATGAAATTTGTTGATCTAGTGTAAGCTAGGACAGAAATCAATTTCAATTTCCTTTGGATGTGCTATTAGTGTTTATTCAATGGTAGATTCATGTTTTTAAGTGATTGCTATAACAACAAAATAATACTAATTAAATACTAAGAATCGTTCTTGATCTCAATTCAGAAAAAGTGACATTATCCTTTTCCTGTATAATGAATTTTTTCTCTAACATGGGTTTCGGTTGATCATTGCCAACATTAAGTTCCTCAGAAAGTTAAAAACCTTTTTCCTTGTGGCATCTGTTATCAGATAAGTATTGAAATATTCATCTTTATGATGGCCTTGAGTGACTTCAGCTAATGGCACCACATGTTTTGTGGGATATGCCTAGATTGCTAGAGTTAAAGACAAACAGCTCGTTTGGGTAATTACAGTTGGTCTCTGTTGATGGGTCTGTGATTTTAATCTATGTCCAATTAGATGAATATTTAACTATTACATCACAACATTGGGATGAGCGCATGGTTAGAACAGAACTCCTTTGAGGGGCTGGGGACTCTTCTCCTGTGACGACTGGATCTTGAGAGTACTGACCAGAGGTTCAAGGTTACCATCATCCCTGAATCTTGAAATGCTGGTTGTTCAGATGTGTTAGTGGCTAGCACGATATTGGCCCAGGTGATTTAGAGTATCGCTGACAATTAACAGTGCCTCTGCCTGTGTTTTTGTACAACCTGCTGATCTAACTCAGTGGAGCACTATCCACAAGCACTCTGACTTGATTGGTCCCCCTGGAACGATGCGGTGCATGACCTGCACACCTGTGCACAACAGCCATGCTTTCCTCTGCCTTCTTTTTCCCAATGTCTCTGTCCACCCTGTTTTCTCCCTTGCACTTGAATTCGGGAAGACTTTCCACATAAGAAAGGCTTGTAGAGTGGTCCTGACTGACAAATTCCTTAAGGGTACTTCATGACAGTAATGGCCAAGGTGACCTGAAATTCAGAGATGTGACTAAAGTATTTGACAGAAAAGCATCTGCCTCTCTCTCTCCCATCCTATCCTGCCCCTCTGCTCTGGACCCTTTACCTCCCAGCTCATCTCTCAGATACAGTGCTTTCTTCTGCTCTGCTCCTGGTACTACCCTGCTTCACCTTTATTTCATTTCCATAAAATCAACCCTGAAATCTTCCTGCTTATAGAAGCTTGGATATATTATCATGGATGCTGAACTTGGGTTAACAACAAAAAGCTTGAGGATATATCGTATACCAAGTTCATTCACAGGATTACATGGGCACAGCCATTGTCAAAGGAAAACCCCATTTTCGGGTGATATGGAGGATTTGAATACAGGAATCATCCATTCCGAGCCTCCTCTTAGGGTTCCCTTTACCTATCTTATTGCTTAGTTGATGCAAATTAGTTTATTTTCACAACTATGAATGAATTTCCTTTGTTTCCAAGAAGTAACACAACTTTAAGCATCATTTTGTGAAATAATAAAAAGCACGACTGTTTTTTTGAATGCTTACTAGGTATCAAGTGCTGAACAATGAATTTTCAGTATATTTTCTGACTTAGTTTTTTACTCACACAGTACTATGACGGGAATGATAGAATCTTCATTTACAGGTGAAGCACTGGAAGCTTGTCCAAATTAGTTCTGACTCCTGAGTTGATGAGCTTTTGTCTCATGTTGCAATCCCCATCCCCTCATGATATTCCCAGGCCTTCAGCCATGCTATCAGGTAATTATCCTTCTCAGTAATAGCACAGACAGGAGCTTATTCTTGTCATTGCTGATGGCTCTTTATGTCCAGGGATGTGAGCCCGAGTTGTGCCTTTGGCACTGATCATCTATGGACATTTCCGCCACCTATCACAAGCACAGGGCAGCCTCCCCTGATTTCCAGTGCTCCTGCAGTGCTTTTGCTTCAGATTTTGGCCTACAGATGTGGACAGAACTGATTGATGAAGAAACATAGTAAAGATGACATTTATGACTTGTCAGAGAGATTCAGGAGAAAGTTGGGTGTTTGGCAGTTTACTGATGTATAAAGACAAAATCTCAAAGAAATAGCATGTATTACAGGACCCCAGTGGAGAATAACAACATGCTTTATTAAGTTATTGTGTGGTCTGGATATTGGGAACTGTGGACAAATTTAAGAAAGCGAGGTTGCCCAGGGAGCTTTTCTTCTGAAATATGCTCTTTGATATATGTGGATGGTGGGTTCAGTGGTTAGTGTGCAGAGCATCCTATGTTCGAATCCTGAGTAGGCCAAGCTGCTTTTCTGCCTATCAACACCAAACTTGGACAATCTTCCCGTGAGTGCACATGGTCAGAACCAGTGTTCAGTAAAATTGTGCCACCAATAAAGTGGCCATTGTCTTAGTCCATTTGGGCTGCTGTAACAACATATCTTAGGCTGGGTAATTAATGAACAGCAAAAATTTATTTCTCACAGTTCTGGAGGGTGAGAAGTCCAAAATCAAGGTGCCAGCAGGTTTAATATCTGGTGAGGGCTGCTCTCTGCTTCATAGATGGAGCCTTCTCACTGTGTCCTCACATGGTGGAAGGGGCAAGCAAGGCCCCTTGGGTCTCTCTAAAAGGGCATTAATCCCATTCAGAGGGTGGAACACTCATGACCTAATCATCTCCCAACACCACTGCACTGGGGATTAGATTTTAACGTGAATTCAAGGGAGGGGGCACAAACATTTAGATCATAGCAGCCATCATATCCCTCTCCTGTCCCAGTGGCCCTGTCCCCTCCCCTGTCACTTTTAACTTGGCTTTGATGTATTGCCTCATTGGGGTGTCACTAGAAGCAGATTCTCAAGCCTATTGGGGAGGTCTCATTTCAGGGATTCTGCGGTCACTGTCTGAATCTGAAGTAGCACTGTCATTTTTCAGGGCACCTCAAGAACTGTTAGGAGAAAGGAGCACATAAGCAAAAATGCAAGAGAAAGGCTGGTTGCAGCCAGAGCAGTATTGAAGACAGCTTAGATAATACCACCAGTTAGGGTTTGTGTCCTGCTTAGTTCCTTGTGGATTGGACTAGCCTTGAATATAATACTTTGTTCTTCTTCTCCTGTTCTTTCTCATTCCATAACAGCAAACATAAACTCTGAACTTGTTAGTCATTCATACCTTGGGTGCACACAGTTTAAATGCAAATTCCCACCTGTTTACTGAGAGTAGATGGACATTGCTTATTCCACGGTAAAAGAAATACAATTGATGGGAGAGAAGCATTTTTAAAAGATAGCTCCTTCCTTTCCTAAACAAATGTATTTTTCTGTATCACAGTTACAAGAGGGAATCAGATGGGTGAGTATGTGGAATTGAAAGGAAAACTCCCTTTTCTTCTTCACTACACTCACACCAATACTACACTCAGTGTTCCACTTCTGACAACAGATATGTGGGATGTTTTTCCACACCAAGCAAATATCCAATTTTCTTTCAATACCAACTTGGTGTCTGAAAATTTAAACCAATTCTGACACTGTCTACCTAAGATAGCATCAGAACCCCTAGGTTAAAGACTCAGTCCCAAAAGGCTGCCATCACTTCAGATGCCAGTTGCAATCCAGGTTGTCACCTGTGTTTCTGACTGACCAGCTATAAATTGGGAGTTCCCATGATCCTCTCCTGGGTTTGATAATTTGCTAGAATGGCTCACAGAATTCAGGAAGTTGACTTATTAGAGTACTGATTTATAATAAAAGGATACAACTCAAGATCAGGCAAATGGAAGAGATGTACAGGGCAAGGTATGAGGGAGAGGTGCGGACCTCCCATGTCCTCTGCAGGGGCACTGCCCTCCCAGCACCTCCAAGTGTTCAGCGACCTGGAATCTCCCTGAACCATACCTTTGGGTTTTTAAATAGAGGCTTCAAGCTGAAAGCATGATTGATTAAATCATTGGCCACTGATGGTGGGGCAGGGGACTGAAAGTTCCAACCCTGTCATCACATGTAATCAAATGTTTGGTTCCCCTGGCAACCAGCTCCCATCCTGAGGGACTTTCCAAAAATCACATCAGGTGTGGTTGAAAGGGGCTTGTTATGAATAACAAAACACCCTGCTTTCACCTTTATTGACTTTATTGCTTAAGAAATAGCAAGGGTTTTAGGAGCTCTGTGCCAGTAATAGGGCAAAGACCAAATATATATGTTTTATTATAAATCACAATGTCATAGTAATGGACATTGTGGGTGTTTTCCCATCATCAATTCCCATACCCTCGTACCCCTGGATTGATCTAGGAATCCAGGTATAAGCCAATTAAGTTTGTGGAATTTGTCAGTTTCTAATCACAGGGAATAATTTTCAAATGAGTACCTGCTCCATATTGAAAAAGCAAACGGATCAGAGAATGTTCTATGGGCCTTCAGGAAAAGAGCTCTCTCTCTTAGGAAAAAGCCACAAGAAGAGAAATTTTCTCTTTTCTTCTGGATATTGTCATACATAGTTACAAGGCTTGGCACCACTGCAGCTATTGTGTTATTATAAAAGTGAACATGAAGCTCACACTTGGAGATAGAAGAGAATCTCAGGGACCCAGAACTGGAGTTATTAGATAGAAATTATTCCCGAAACCTGCCTTACCTTTGTACTTCCAATTCTATAAACCAGTAAAAATTCTCATTCTTTATGCCAGGTTGAATTGGACTTTTTCTTGCTTTCTGCCAAATTCCTCTCAGCTAACACAGTGTAGAAGTGGTGTTTGCTTCTACTCTGATCATCCAGGCGAGTCGCCGCTGAGGCTCCCTGGGATGGTACAGCACACACGTGTGTGCCTCAGATCACCCTCCCACCCACGAGTCCAGGTCCCATTCTTCCTTCTTAGACAATGCATCATGCCCAGTCTTGGCCTCTCTACTTATAAGATGGGAACTCCCTTCCCCAGCCTCTTCCCCCCTTTGCATCTCCCACACCTGATTGGGCCAGGAGTGAGTGGCCAACCTGAAAGTAAACTGGGCTAAGCAATCAGAGTATCTCTCTTGTGAACCCACTATAGAAATTGTTTGTTGTTAGAGAGCACTTTAACTGGAAAGTTGAAGGGATTGCAAGCTGGGAGTGGCCATTTTTCTTCCACGTGCATACGAAAGCAAAGCAAGCTGGTTGGTGGGAGCAAAGTGGGAAACAAACATGGAGAGAGAAGCATCCCAGAAAGCCAGGCCTTCTGTTCCTCGTTCAGGTCTCATATGGGGAATGGCCGTAACTGCCTTCCCTTGAGCTCTAATGTCACTTCTTCCTTAGACAGCTTCAGGGGTTTCTATTCCCTGTGACCAAAGAACCCTGGCTGACACAAGAGGGGGTCCTTTTCACCTCAATTTATAGATGATGCTGCTGGGGATGAGAAAGGTTAACCAAAAGATAATTCAGTAGTAAACTGTGTATTGATCAGTATAGGTCTGTATACTTAAATATTTATACACAGAGTATCTTCTTTATATTCTTGAGACTTGCTAGCTTTGAAAATGTTACAAAAGTTATTAATTATTGTTAAATAAATGTCCGCTGACCTGCACATTGGGACAGTCCTGAAGCAACCCACTGAAAAGCAGCAGCTGGCCCAGGAAGTGTCAGTTTGAGACTCATTTGAAGCTACTACTTGTTTTCTCTTTTATGACATTTTAATACTTGTGGTCTGTGGCCTGTCTCTGCTATCCAAGAGACTTCTAAACCATCCACCTTACCTCAGTTGTAGCTGCTCTGGAGAATAACTGTGTCTTTTACTTTTTCTTTTTTTTTTTTTTCTTTTCTTTCTTTCTTTCTTTCTTTTTTTTTTTTTTTTTTGTGGTGACAACCCCAAATTAATTTTAGCATGAGACACATAGCCTCTAAGTTTAATGAAAATCCACTCAGCCATTTTCTGTGATGTGACAGACAGACTGAAACTTAATTATACTGACATGGATTTGAGTTAGGTCTATCATATTTTGCTAGAAAAGGCATCTCTTTATGAGTGATTACAATTAGCAGTCAGATTTTGGAAACATAGCCACGAAGAAATATCTGCACAGCCAAATGTCATCCATACCTTTAGGATACCACCTGGCCAGGGATTGAATACTATCTTTATTCGCCCAGGTAATCTCACCTACACTTTGGGTTAATAGCCGTAAAGAAGTGTCTCATTGCATGTCAAAACGAGAAAAAACTTCTAGTAATATTAAGTGTCATCTTTGTAGGAGGCTATATCTACTTATTTTGGTCTCTAAAGTTGCTATAGAAATGATAAATAAAAAACATGTTGCATGATATCACTACCTTGAGGAAGTGGATTTTTATAATTTTCCTCCATCCCTATGCCCAAATAAAGGATATTAAAAGTCTGACTATGCTTTAAAGGATATATTGCATATAGTGTGTATTAGTCCATTTCCATTGCTTATAACAGATTACCTGAAACTGGATAATTTATAAAGAAACAATTAATTTCTTACAGTTTTGGAGGCTGGGAAGTCCAAGGTCCAGGGCACACATCTGGTGAGGGCCTTTTTCTTGGCAGGGACTCTTTACAGAGTTCTGAGGTGACACAGAGAGTTACGTAGCGAGAGGGCTGAGTGAGAGCCTTTCAATATGCTTCTTCCTCTTCTTATAAAGCCCCCAGTCTACTCCTTGATAACCCATTAACCCATTAATCCACTAATAGATTAATCCATTCATGAAGGCATAGTTCTCAAAGTCCAATCATCTCTTAAAGGCCCCATCTTTCAAATATTATATTGGGGCTTAAGTTTCACCATGAACTTTGGAGGGGACAAACATTCAAACCATAACACAGAGGACACAAAATGTCAGAAGATATTAATTTTCTGTACCATCTTTCTCTCCACCCTACCCCTTCCCATCCTCTTTTTTTTTTTTTTTTTTTTTTTTTGACTTCTGGGGAAACTGCTAGTCAATATTTCACTAGCTTACCTTCCATTTTACTCTTGTAATCTTCCTCTGAGAAGGATTCTTTCTTTTGCTCATGACCTCTCAAAGTTAAAGCAGGGATCCTGTCATTCTAAAACTTGTACTGATGCTATTGAGAGTATTTTAGCTGATTGGGTCTTATAGAGAAGATTATCCCAGGCAAATGCTCAGGCAAGAAGGGGAGGAATGATAATAAGAGATGAATTAGGGGCCACTGCCACAGGCAAGAGGAGCAGGTTTGAGCATCTGGACCACAGTGAAAAAAACAGGTATGAATAAAAGAGGACACAGTGATGTGAAATATTTTGTAAGCAGGGAAAATGGTTAACACAATGTTTCCTCTAATCTAGGGGTTGACAGATGTTTTCTGTGAGGGCTAGATAGTAAATATTTTTACTCTGTGGGCCAGACAATTTCTGACACAACTATTCCACTCTGCCATAAAGCAGCCACAGACAGTGATAAATAACAGGAAGTGGCTGTGTTCCAGTAAAACTTGACTTACCAAGTAAGGTGGTGACTGAATTGGCCCAAAGGTCATCTAAAAAAAAATCTTTGTTAAGAATAAGTACCACATTAGTTGGTACATGTTGTGTCTGGTTCCAAGCCCAACTCTTAGATTTACTAAAATTTAAGATGAACTGGGATTCTGAAGATTATTAACTCCCTTTTTAAGTTTACCAATATTTTTTTTCATATTTTCCATTATTATTTTAATAATATTGTAAATTCACAAGCCTGAACATGTGAAAGCAAATTTGTTTGGTACATAGAGTTAAGCTTAACAAACTTCTTTAAAAGAGTTATTCCAGTAATTAACCCTGGGAAGCATAAACCTTGAAGACAGCAATGCAATTTTGTGTAACTGGAGAGCCTGACACTGTACTAAACACTCTAGGAGATTTTTCAAAGTATTGGAGCGGATGTTTCTGCTCTTGAGAAACTGTCAATCACTGCAGACACTGGTAACACAGTGGAAGCCAGTCCAGGCCAAGTGTGGGACCCTGTGGTGCAGACAGCAACTGAGAATGGGAAACAGGAGAGAGGGTGTTCATCTGCACTAGTCGGGAGAGTCCTTTGATTCCAGGAAATGGAGACTTAGGTGAATTCAAGTAGTGGAGGTTTATTATAAGAAGACTGGGATTGCTACCATTTGTCTGAGCCTCATGAGAACCCAGACAGAGCCCTGCCCCCACCTCAGGGGAGAACTAAAACCACAAAACAGTGAAGAATGAAGATACCTGGGTGGTAGGTCTCTTGGTCACCCCTTCTACCTTAGAGTTGTACCATTAGTGCAAATCAGTAGCTTCCTGTGTTTCTGCTTCTGTTCTGATTGTTTATTAGCAGACTCACTTTCTGTCCATTGCATTCAAATTCATAAAGGAGTTGATGTTTTTTGTC
This sequence comes from Cynocephalus volans, assembly GCF_027409185.1. Classification (NCBI taxonomy): domain Eukaryota; kingdom Metazoa; phylum Chordata; class Mammalia; order Dermoptera; family Cynocephalidae; genus Cynocephalus; species Cynocephalus volans. Next base: position 76,783,246 of record NC_084473.1, read on the forward strand.
AAATCAGTGGTGGAGTGCAGTGCAGGAGGTGCGTGTTCCCTTCCACACAGTCATACTGCTACTCAGCCTTTTTTTCCATCTTGTGTCTTCTCATTCCTTAGTACCTTGTAGTCCTCTGTGTCCTGCTTACAAATGAGAACTCAGGCAGAACCCAATTGCAAGGGACACTGTGTGTTCAGGACAAAAGTGAAATGGATTAGGTGAATGACTAGTCAGTCTCTAAAAACAAAGCAAAGTAGGTCTATATATTATTGTCTCTATTTGCACGAGTGCCCCTGAACTTGCTTTTGTTTGTCAAAGAAACTTAGATCTGTAAAATCCATAGGAGAAGTAAAACAGTGTGTTTCTGGGCTCATTCCTAAAAAACAAAAAACTGTGGCTAATCAGAAACGGAGAATCCAAAATGGTAGGATTCTCCTCAGTATTAAATGTCAGCCAGCACCTGTTAGTAGACTGTATTAGTCCACTTCTGTTGCTTAGAACAGAATACTGGAAACCAGGTAATTTATAAAGAAATAAAATTTATTTGTTAACATCTTCAGAGGCTGGGAAGTCAGAGGTCCAGGGAACACATCTGGTGAAGGCCTTTTTCTTGGTGGTGACTCTCCATAGCAATGCAGGGTGTCACATGGTGAATGGCTTGAGCAATAGAGAGCTAACCTTCCCACTTACTCTCCTTTTAAAGCCTTCAGAACTATGCCCATTACCCCCATTAAACCATCAATGGATTAATCCATTCATGATACAGTCCTACAATCTAATTGCCTGCTAAAGGCCTCAACTTTCAATTACCGTAATATTTCCCACCCTCTTAACACTGTCACAGTGGAGACCAAGTACCCAACATGTGAACCTTTGGGGGACACATTCAACCCATAGCATATACTCTGTGGAGTTTATCACTATGCAAAGGAAGGAACCTCTTCCAAACCTCTGTTGTAAGAGGGACAGTAGGAGCACACGGAGAGAAATTCACACTTTGCATCTGTGTCTTCTTAACAACTCATACTTTCCAGGATCCTATCCCATTGCCAGTCCATGCAGCCTAATCCTTGGATCAGAAAACATGGCCACAAAGACATGAGTTCTGAATAAATGTCTTGCAAGTCATACAAAAGAAGGAATGTTCTATATTATTGAGTCAAGCACATAGAGACTCTGGTTCCAGCCCTGATATTATCCAGCTTGATGACTTTGGATATGTTACTTTGTGTCTGTATTTTTCTTGGAAAATTTAATGTGATTATTTAAAGTACATAATTTTTGAGAAACCTAAAGAAAATTGTTGTGTTATCTCAGAGGTGTTGCTGGGTGATAGTGGTGGGGGAGGTAACCTTATTCCTTTTTGTTATTGTTGTTAACTCCAAGATGAGCCTAGCCTTCACCATGGAAATTCCCCTAGGGGTAAAGTGAGACCAGGTGGACTTTGCCAGAGACAGTACCTATGGAGTAGAGGTGTAGTCCTATCCTTAGCAACAAGGCTTTGAATACCAACTCCAAGTGTGAGGCTCTGAGGGTCTGTGCTGTGGATTGAATGTCCCCCAAAACTTGATCCTCACTGTGACAGTGTTAAGAGGGTGGGGAATCCTATTATGGTAATCAAAAGGTAGGGCCTTGAAGAGGTGATTAGATTGTGAGGACCATGCCCAAGAAAATGGATTAATCTACTGATGCTTTAACGGTGGTCATGGGCATGGTTCTGAGAGATTTAAAAGGAGAAGGAGTAAGGATTTAGCCCTCTCTCTGCTTCTGGCATCCACCATGTGGCATTCTACTTTGCTGTGAAGAGTCACTACCCGCCAGCAAGGCTATCTCCAGATGCGTTCCCTGGACTTTGGATTTTTCAGCCTCCAAAATTGTAAGCAACAAATATTGTTTCTTTACAAATGAATGACCCAGTTTCAGATATTTCTACTAAAAGCAACAGAAACAGACTAATACAGTCTGTATTGATTTTTCATAGGGATGGGTTCCCAGAATGCTATCCTGAATATGGAACTGGGGATTGAGAAATGAAGGAAGAAAAGGAAGGGATCATCACTGTGAAGATTCTATCCTGGGTGAAATGGCAATGAATTCAGTTGGTCTTTGACCTGCCCTTCATTTAGGGCTGCCTTGACCTTCCCTCAAGGTGCTTGTGCTGGATATCCTACTGATGAAAACCACTCTGGGTTCAGTGCCTTCTTCCTAACATGACGCTCTTTTTCTTGCCCTGCCTTGGCCACTCTCCTGACCTGTCTCTTAAACCTACATCTAGGTGTCTGTGCCTTGAAAGGATATGCTTCATCTGATGAACATAGCAGAGAAAGGAACTAGCAGACTTCCTCCCTGGTCCTATCACTATTCTGGGGTGTGACAGTGCATTCTCACAAGGAGATCTGGAAAAAAAAAATTCCATTCTTGGCTCTGCAACCTCAGGAAGCGATTTTACCCAAGATCATTTGAGGGTCCAGAGCAAGAGAGAATGGTTGCATGGCAGGCAAGGAGGGGGCTGGCAGAGGTCTGCACAGCCAAGTCGCCATAGCCACCTCCTGTGTGGAAAGTCTTTCTCTCTGCCATTGCAAAGAGTTGGTCTTGACAGGGAGTTTCTGGTTCCCCAGGACTTAATTGATATAAGAAATATAATTACAAGAACTTAATTAGAAGCCCTTGAGTCTTGACAAGCATTTGTTACAGGCTGCTATGCCTTTTCATTATGAGGGATGGGGAAGGGGATGAGGAGGAAAAGTATTGAGAAAGTTTGACAGGCAGATGTAAAAGAGACTTTGCAGACAGCATGGAGAGAGAGGCCCCTGCAAAATTATGGTTCACTGAGGGGAAATTCAGAGATTCGCATGAGTCCCATGCTCTTGGAAAAATGGGAATATGAGACACTTCTTGACAAGTCACTTGGCTTAGCTTTAAGAAAGTGAACATCTTTATTTATGGAACATGTTCTGGGATTGGCATATGGATTAAGAAGCACTTTCCTCTCAAAGATAAATAGAGAGATGGAATGGGGGTAAGAAACACAGTCATCAGGGTAAGTAAAACTGGCTTCTGAAGCCACAAGACATCAAAGCAGTAGAAACATCCAGAATCATCTCCAACATTCACTATATGGAATTCACCCCTCGGGAATGAATCACAGCAATTAGTACTGGCAGGAGGGGGAACAGCACGCTGATCTGTGGGCCCTGCATTTCTAGGAGGCTTAATAAAGTCTATTCACAATCGAAGCTAATTGTTATAAACACATGTAAGAAGAGGCTTAAGATATTTCTCAGCAGGAGAAAATTCTTAGTAAAATAACAATATAATTTTGCACTTAAAAATTTAACCAACTCAGGATTAGATGATCTTGACTATAAGGATAATTTAATATAGTAACCCCTTCTACATCATCAGTCCCTGCATGTGCATATTTAGAGATTATAATTATTATGTTACTTGTAAAATGCCTGTTCTGGATGCAGTTCTTCCATGAGATACTACTTTTCACATAAACTGAAGAGTGCTGTCATGCTGGAAGAATTATTATTGTGCTGAAAATAACTTTTGGCCAGAGGTTGAGATGAGGGTGACTTCTTCTGTCATTCACTTCTCGTGTGTGTGTGTGTGTGTGTGTGTGTGTGTGTGTGTGTGTGTGTGTGTGTGTGTGTGTGTGTGTGTGTGTGTGTGTGTGTGTGTAGTGTGTGGGCATATGTATAAATATATTTCTTAAATTAAAACAATTGCAGTCATTCTTCTCAGGAGGTATTGAGGGAGTCCAGCAATAAATATTTTTACTTTTTACTTATTTTTGTTTGTTTCAGTAATAAATATTTATTGAACACCTGCTGTGAACTGAGTTCTGGTGCATCCCAATGAGAGATGTTGGAGAATAAACAAAGTCCCTGTACAATCTAAATGGGGAATCTAAGACAAACAGAAGATAATGATTAATGGTAAAAGACATCAAACAGCCTTGGCTTTGTGATATCCTTGAAAATATACAAAATGACTTTATCTCAAACTGGATTTGAAAACTTGTATGTTGTCAATGCCAGCACCTTGCATGTCCCTAGCAACACTCTATCTTTGACATTTCCCACTCAAATGGCTTTCTGCCTCTATGCCCAGCCATCCCCACAGATGTGTGCACCCTACTCCAACTATTTACTACCATATTACTTGCTCATGTTATCTCTTGAGGGTAGTCCTATATAATCCAACCAACCTTTTTGGCTCAATAAAGCACATTAACATATAATATAGTCTTATTCATTTCATGTCCAAGTCTTGTTTCTCTTTCTTCTCCACACAGCATAATAAACCAGGAAAAACAATATTCTTCTCTCTATCACACCCATGATTTTATTTGTTCTTGTTTCCTCATCATTAATATTAATGTCCTTATCACCCTAGTGTAACTCATAGATACAGAGGCCAGACGAGCTCACATGGGAATGTGAGATCGTGAACGGCTTCATGATGAAGCCGTTGTTTGACTTGGTCTTTAGGAAAAGGTAGGATTTGACTGTTTAAGAGGATCAGGTGTCAGGTACCTTTTCTGAAGTAGCATCAGGGTGTGTATAATCAGGGATTTGTCCTTTGTTTCAAATGTTAACAAAAATAGATAGAACTCTGAGCCTGAGTGGCATCTTTGAGCTAGACAGGTCCATGTATACTCTGCCCTCTGCCCTACGTTCTCCTTAGTTCAAGTGATAATGTTGGAAAAACAGGGAAGACAGCAGCGGAAGTCGATCTGCCAAATCAGGAAGGTGAAGGAGCTCTCATTTGGTCTGGCAAAAGGTAAATGCCCTAATGGGAAGCCACGTGGTACCAGGTGCTCCTGAGGAGAACCCACCCTTTTTTCTCCCCACCATCATTCACCCCAACTATGCACTGTGAGGTCGGCCCTCAGGGACACCCACCTTGTCTTATCCAAGCTGCTCTCACATTTAAAGGTCATTTACAAAATTATCCCATCTTCAAATATTCATACCTGGCAAACTGAAAATTATTTTCACTGCAAATATGATTGACTTTGTAGATTTGGGGGTTTTTTTGTTTATGCTTTTGCTTTTGTTTTTTCTAGTGGGAGTACTTTTAATGCACCACAGTATTTGTTTACTTGATGAGCAGGAAAGTTGAGGGCTATAGGTTAAATGAAAACTGCATCAAAATGATTTGACAGTTGCTTTGCAAATGGTAAACAGAGTCAGTTGAGGGAGGGAGAAGGAGAGGTTACCAGATACACCATAATTCTATTAATTTAAAGCATTTTAGGAACATTTCTATTTTATAAGATAAGATTCATCTATATAAGCCAAGATATATACGTGTATTATGAACTAGACAGGTCCATGATATATGTGTGTATGTGTATGCATATGTCATATTTAGGCCTGTATATAATTTCTGTTTTGCAAGGTAAGGTTCATCTTTATAGGCCTATAACTCTGAGTTATGATGTTTTGAGATGACCTGATTATGTGGCAGTTGAAACTAGAAGTCGGTCCCAAGCATGGAGCCTAAGGATAGGGTTAACTTTTCTACAGATGTATGCCAGTCCTTCAAGAATCAAAACTATGTTAGCATGATCTGTTGATAGTAGTTAAATATTTTGCTAATCAAATCCTATTACATACAGATTCAAGACTCCTTTTTTTCAAAGAGAACTTGTTGATCTAGTAACTGTCAGCTAAAGGAGTTAAATCAGCAGCTGAAATCCACAGCAAGTGAAATCATCATGCATCTTAAATTTCAGAAAGAGTGAGAATGGTGTAGTAATATGGAGTGACAAAAGAAAAAACATAGAAAGCAAAATCACCTTGAAACTTTAGCCAGCTTCTTAGATTCAATTAATTCCATATAACAGAGAAACAATATCGAGTACAATTGAGACAGGACAGGATTTTCTCGTAGCAATTTCTCAGACTCTTTTTTTCTAGGAAAATAATTCTGAACTTGAGAATTGAATGTTTTCTCTCATGGACATTAGATTCAAAGGCTATTGCATCCAAGGGTGTTCACTGTGGCATAACTCTTGCTGTTTGCAAAACCTGCAGATGATCCAAAGCCCGGAGTTATAATTAAGGACCTTGTTACACCATAAAGATTTTCAAATTTTAATCTATGACAACCCACACAGCACTCAGGGCTTAAATACTTTATTGACCAGGCTGGCAGACTGACTCCTCAGTTGAAACTGGGAGAGCCCTGCTCCAATTTATCTCTCCCACACTACATATTTGTAGTCATAAATCTTTTGCTAGGTTCTTTGAACATTAAAAATAGCCCAGCATCGCTGGCTCTTCTTGTGGTATACCGTGAGAGCCAAATCAAAGGTGCCAGAATCCCATGGTCTTTCCGTCTTGCACTGCAGCAGGAAACGTTTACATCTGTCTCAGCCCTCATTGTCTAAGTGTCAAGTCAAAGAACAGCATTTCCCCTTCAAGAATTCGGCTCCTTCGTCCCCTCAGATGCCTTTCTTATCCAGATATCCAAGCTGAGCAGCAGCCTGAACCGAGCTGGTCCTATGCCAGGCTGTGTCTGTTCCCTTCTCTAGATGAGGACTTGGGCAGCGTGTCGTCTTCGTTCTGCAGGGATCCCACTAGATGGAGTAGAATAGCTATGCTGCCACCAGAGCCCGGCCTCTGGGTTTTCACGGGGACCCGAGGAGGAGAGAGGCAGAGGAAGCAGCAAAGGGCAGGAAACAGTTTCTCAAAGTGCAAAAGAGAATTGGTTTCCTTATAGACCCAAATGCAGATAAGAACTAGGCTCAGGAACTAGAGAGTAACTCCCAAAGTATTAGCTAGGTTGTTGAGAGAAAAGAGCGACAGGTTCAGATACAATGTTTTTTTTTTATGAATTTCCTTCTTCAAACGTGAAAATGTTATTTGGTTTGGATTTTAATTTCAGTGGTGATTAGAAAGAAACTTTATGGAGGCCATTCCACAGATGCTATGGGGGAATTTCTGTGACCCTTTTTCTTCTAGGCTCTTCCTAATCTTTTATGAAATCAGCTTTATTGAGATAGAATTCACATCTAATAAACTGCACATATTTAAAAGTGCACAATTTGATAAGTTTTGCATTTGATGGTTTCCATGACATTATCACCACCATCAGGATAATGAATCTATCCATTACCCCAAAAGTTTCCTTGGGCCCATTGTATTTCCTCCTTCCCACCCCCTCCCATCCCACTCCCATCTCCAGGCAACCACTGATCTGTTTTCTGTTACTATAAATTAGTTTGCATTTTCTAGACTTTTACATAAATGGCATCAAACAGTTTGTGTTCTTTTTATTTAGTTTCCTTCCCTCAACATAATTGTTTTGAGATTCATTCATATTGCATCATGTATCAATAGTTCATTCTTTTTTATTGCTGAGTAGCATTGTGGATACACTACAGTTTGTTTATCCAGTCACCCGTTAATGGACCTTTGAGTTGTTTCCAGTTTGGAGCTAGTACAAATAAAGCTGCTATGAATATTTGTGTACAAGTTTTTATATGCTTTCCTTTCTCTTGGTATACACACAGGAGTAAAATAGCTACTCTTGGGTAGATACGTGGGAATTGAATAGGGTCATAGGAAAGGTGGATGTTTAACTTTTTAAGAAACTACCAAACTCTTTTCCAAAGAGGCAATACTATTTTATCTTCTTGTTGAATGAGAGTCCCAGTTCCTCCACATCCTGGCTGGCTTTTTGTTGTAATTTCTACCAGGAGACATCAGTCTAGTCTGCATGGCCATCTGCATCAAATGTGACCTCTTATATCTGGCCACACATCAAAGGGTCAGGCTTTGGGCTGGACAGAGAAGGAAAACGCTAAACTGAGGGGGAGATTAATGGCCTAACATTCACAAGAGCTTTCTACTTTGTGAGCTTTCAGAGAACAAAGGAAGAACTTTTTGAAGTATGGTATTAGTCAGAACTATGGAGTAGTAAATTATTATGGATTAAAACTCCTAACCAGTATGCTATAGACAGAGAGGGAAGTACATACACTTTGTCTTTCACTTTTCAAAATTTAGTGGATGTTGCTCATAGATTGACTAAAATGTGATGTTCAGAGATAGAAAAATGTACTTTAGTCTGTTCTTCATTAAGAGAAACATGGTTCTGAGTGTAGCTATTTAGCCCAAATGCCTAGAACAGAAATCCCTTCTATATCTTCTCAGAACACACCGGGTGACCATGAGCTCAAAACTTCCTGGGGAAGCCTATCTCTGCAGTCAAGAGTTTTTGTTCATGGAGCAGATTTGTATCTAAGGCATTAGTAACTACTGGCCTGGGCTTGTGAAATTACTCGGAATCGACAGTCCACACAGCACTGCTCAATTAGAGCAAGTCGACAGTACAAGGAAGCCAAGTCAGGCTTTGGACAGTAGCACCCCTTCTACTTCTCTCATTTTGTACATCTTAGAATCACATATCCAGGTAGTATCTTAGACATCATTGAGTCCAGTAACTGTCAAATTATGTTCCTGGAAGTCAGCTTTGGAATTGGAAAGAGGAGGGAAAGGAGGGTACCAAGTTCTTGTGTGCTTTGCAGGTAGAACTTCTGCATAAGAGTTTCTTAGAATGAGGTTCTCACAACGTTAAAAAATGAAAGGAAAGGGAGAAGGAAAGAAAAGGGAAGGAAAGGAAAGGAAGAAGGGAAGGAAGGAGGGAGGGAGGGAGGAAGGAAGGAAGGAAGGAAGGAAGGAAGGAAGGAAAGAAAGAAAGCCATTGATGTGGTCTAACTCTCATATATCAGATGAAGAACTTGAGACCTCAAGAGGTAATATGAGTTGCTCCTGCCTGAGGTCACACTAGTAGTTGGAGAATGGGGGCTGAAAGGCAGAGCTCCTAGAACTAGGTTAGTGCTACTTTTATGTAAAAAATCAAAAGAGAAGACTATTCCTGTTTAAATCTAAAGCATGTGCTATTCTGTCACTTGTGTGATATAAGCTAGTCCCTCTCCAGACCATCGAAGTCACAACAGAATAATGTTTTTTTTTTTAAATGCAACAACAAAGCACTAACCCAAACCACTACTGTAAGATATTTGTATATGTTTTATCAGTCTACCTATGCTTTCTTCTGGTACCTTTTGCTGCATGCAGAAACCCAAATTAGTGCAAATTACTCCTACCCAAATAGGAGTAACGAGCAGCTCCTCCTGTGGTGATTTGAGCATTTTAGTGTGTGTGTGTCTGTGTGTGTGTGTGTGTGTGTGTGTGTGTGTGTGTGTGTGTGACATTTTAGGGTGCTGTGGAGGTCTTCAGCATATTCCCTACAAGAAGTGTGGAGAAGATCTTTGAAAGATTGTAGTGATTGTGGCTGACAAATTTACCACTTCCCACTTAGGCTGAAGCATCATGGTGCAGAGGCAGGACAGGACATAGTCTTTAAACGGCAGAAAAGTTAGGTGGATTGGGGAGATGTCTGTTCTCTTATGCTGTCTCTAGAGCACAATGGCCAAAGTGGTATGTCACAACTTTTGACTTCAGGCAATAAAAATGTTCCTGAAAACACTCCTCTGGGAACCTCTTCATCCATTCCCCAATGATTTATCTATCATTCATGCATTTGTTTAAACAAGTTTTGGCCAAGATATGAGCAAAACACTGTGTTAAACATTTTACGGAATTTCATATGCAAATTGAACCAAGCATTAAGATATTTATATATTATTTAATATGCATATTTTATTAACTGTTAAGTGACATTGTTAAAATTATGTCTTTTTGAAGTTCTAAGATGAAGTTCAAACCACGGACATTGTGTCATTTTAAATAAATATATCCACAGAGAAAGACATATAGAAAGAGAATAAATATTTGTTGCAAGACACTCTGCTGGATAGAATTATTTCATAATATCTCATTTAATCTTTTCCTCAATTCCATATCATATGTATAGCTATCTCCACTCAGCAGACAAAGAAAATACTTAACTTTTCCCAGATCAGAAACCTAGGTTAAGGTTGCGACCCAGCTCTAATGTCAAGGCTCATGCTCTTTCCAGTACTCATGACAACAATTTCAGATATTTGGTATTAATGTTTGGGACATAGTAACAGCAAGAGGAAGGTCGTAGTTCTATATATAAAACACTGTTTCTGTGAGTTGCTCACACAATCAACCCTCCTTAAGACTACTGCCCCAAAGCTTCAGGGCTAGACTAGATGGGAATTTAGTGGGATGGACAGGAGTTGGACCCAATAAGGCCCAAGGGCCATTAGAGTCTTGGCTCTGTGGCTTACTTACCCCAGAAAATGAAGAATTGACCATCCTCAACAGAGAACTATTGTGAGTTGCAGGTTTCATTTCCTTACCACATCACACATTTCAGCAGAAAAATGAGGAAATCCACATGCAGAATCTGGCATGCCTACAAGTGGGAGCCAAGTGGGCAACTCTTCAACTGCCCCTAAAACTAGCTTGTGTGCATGTGACAAAGTGGGTGTCTTTACTGTGCGGAGACTAAAACAAACAGAAAATTATAGAGTGCACAAAAGGATTTTCCACACTGCTGAGCCTTGCAAAGTGTTCACACTTGAGTTCCCCTCTTTGAATCCATTATCTCAAGGCAGCATTTGCTTTAGAAAACCGGGGAAGCTGAGCTCAAAATGTGCGTTGTGATTACTTGGAGTTTCTGGGAATAACCTGCGAAGGCTACAGTGTTCAGAACCAGCTTTGCTCTTTGCAAATTCTTTGTTGATGAATTCTGCCTCTTATTCTAGTCACTGGCAAATGTGAGACCCTGTGTAAAGTATTAACTTAGGGCACATTCTTGACCATTTGTTTTAATGCTATGTGTTTTGAAAAGCTAACTTTATTTTATTTTTAGAAGATGACTGGTAAGGGGATCCCAACCCTTGACTTGGTGTTGTCAGCACCACGCTCTCCCAAGTGAGCTACCTGGCCATCCCTATATAGGGATCAGAACCCGTGGCTTTGGTGCCATCAGCACCACACTCTCCCAAGTGAGCCACAGGCCAGCCCTTGAAAAGCTAACTTTATCTTAAGTAGTTTATTAGTACTTCCCCTGAATTTATATCAGTTGCATTTTCACAATCATACTTTAATTTGAAGTATTTTGAGAGAGTGAAGACCTAGATCACATTCAAAGAGTCCTAATGTGACACCTGTTCTATGAGGTTATTTTCCTTATACTCCTGTGAACAGGTCATTTTCCCTTCTGTCTCCTCTGCTTTTCCTCACATACTCTCCATTCTTTTTCCTCTCCCAGCTCTACTTGTCATTCAGTGTCCAAATTCTTGCCCCTTCTCCAAGACTTATGAAACCACCAAAACCTAAAGAGATGTCTCCTTCCCCTGATGCCCTATGACAATTACTTTCTGTTCTATTAAGCTGACAGCTAATCAGATGGTGTTTCACGACATCTGTTTTTAATTGAGTAACAATTTAAAAGTTTCACTATATAACTTTTTATCTGTTTATATTTTGCTAGACTGAGCACTTCTTCAGATCTGGGGCTACATGTTCCCCTAGTTGGTGTCTGTCACAGCCCCAACCACTTGACTTTCTATGAGATGGATGTCATGAAAGGATTTCTTTAGTTAATAGATCTATTGATTCATAAAAATATGCTATTGAATAATCAATTGCTAAAGATGAAGAATACACTTGAACTCATTTCTTCCCTTTTCCTTAGTGGCTGTTTCACAACTAGCTCAATGGGATGGTGTCACGAGAGTGGATTTCAAGCCCCAGTTCATGAATGACCTTACAAGACTTCATTTAATGTGGCTGGGAAGTGAGGGAGTTACTGAAAAGCAGGTATAAATTGCTGTTAACTGCTGCAGTTTGCAATTTGCTACTGGAAGTAGCAAGGTAAATTTTAGTGCACATATATAATACGATTGTATTGATTGGACTGCCTTTCTCAGAGTTATTGGTACAATTAAATTGACCTTTTGTTAGTACAGAAATAACTTGTTTAATGAAAACTGAACAAATGAATTGGCTATAACTTGAATATTGCAGATAAACAGAGCATTGGATGTAAGACATTTATAAAATCACTACAAAGGTAAAGTATGGACCTGTTTGGTAGTTTTGTGCCCAAATGGATAAATGGTTCTTAGGAAGCCCAACCTGAAGCTAGGAGGTGGTGGTGATGTCATAATACCAAAGGACATGTCATGAGTGTGATATTGCTCTCTGCAGCCCACCGAGCTTTGAGGAATCCACTTGGGTGCATTAGTCATGATTCTAGATCCAGAATCACTTTGCAAATAATAAGCACTATGCAAAAGAAAGGTTGCTTAGTAACCACCTCTGGGCATCTGCATATATTCCCCAGCCTTAGCGCCAGGCCACAGACATTAACTGGTTAATTATAGCACCTCTGAGACACCTAATTATCTAAGACAAGAACCAAGGCCCATGGTACCTTAGTATGTCCTCTGAAACACAATTCCACTTATTATCTCTGTATAGGATCTTACTTTCAAAATAGGAAATATTTCACTGGATATGTCAGATCTTTTGGTGAGCATCTCCTTTTCCAGAGATCACTTAGTGAGTTCAACACTATGCAAATCACCATTACCAAGAGGGGCAAAGAAACATGAGACAGAGCCATTAACCATGACACACTCACACTCTTTGACAGCTTAAAATATCCATCCTATTCAAATCTGGAAATCCTTACAAATCGGAATCTCCTGTAAGTACATATTAAAGCACAGGCTTCAGTCACCTATTGAATTATCAAAATCTCTGGAGGTTGGAGGCTGGAGATTAGGAATCTACATTTTAACAGGGGAACCTAAGTGATTCTTATAAAACCAAAGTGTGAGAATACTCTAATGAGGGTTAAAGGCTTGTGCATGACTGGAGAAAGCACAAAACATATTCAATGTCACTTGTCTACAGCTGTGTGAATCTGTGAGTGGGGTGGCGAGTCACCACAGGTATACACACTTGGAAGCGAAAAATGAGGTAAGCCAGACAGGACAGCAACCTAAATACCCACTGACATCACCTAGATTTGGAATGTGAAATAAAATCCATCTGTGCTCTGAGGGCATGAAATATAAATTTTTTAATTGATTAGATTATAGGTGGTATATGTATCAAGAGAAAAGAGATGATCAAGAATGGGAGCCTAGAAACCACGCACAGAAAGTGGTTAGAGTTAGAAAGAGAAACAAGATAAAGGGGCATGTTGCAAGGGCGGGATGGAGAAAGCTCTAAGATCCTGATGACTTTTTTTTTTTTTTGGCAGCTGGCCAGTATGAGGAACCAAACCCTTGACCTTGGTATTATAACACTGCACTGTAATCAGCTGAACTAACCGGCCATATACGGTGCATATGAGGTGCATATGCTGATGCCTGGTGTTGTTCAACAGGGACAAGAGAATTAAACTGGGCAACTTTGGACCCCCTATTGCCAGTAGCAACCATAATAACTGTTTGCTGTATAACTTTGACCAGCATACAGATGCTTCTGGACTTATGATGGTGTTACACTCCCATAAACCCAACCTACAAGTTGAAAATATTAAGTAAAAAATGCATTTAATACAGCTAACCTACTAAACATCCTAACTTAGCCTAGTCTACCTTAAATGTGCTCAGAAAAATTACATTAGCCTATGGTTGGGCAAAATTAACACAAAGCCTATTTCATAATAAAAATGTTGACTATCTCATGTAATTTATTGAATACTGTACTGAAAGTGAAAAACAATAGTTGAATGGGTACTCGAAGTACAGTTTCTGCTGAATGTGCATTGCTTTTGTAACATCATAAAGCTGAAAAATCAACTCAAAACATCATGTTGGGGACCGTTTATATTTAACCTTACTTTCTCTTCTATTAAATGAGGAGGGTGGAGTTGACCTTTCAGACATCTTCAAGCCTTATCAGTCTCTGTAATCAGTTATCCCAGAGCTCCTTGTGTGAACCTTCCCCACCTGATTGGTGTGGAACTGTCCATCACTTCCAGAACATAGAGGATGTCAGTTAGCCAGTCCAGCATCATGTCTTGAACAAGTCTACCCTTTTGTGATGAGGGAGAGAGCTCAAAGTGTCTTTTGCTTTTCTCTTTTTCACTTCCTCTAACCTTCTGCCTCCTCAAGCCTTCCCATCCGCTCTCCCTTTTTAGAATTCTCTGGGCTGTCTTTCCTGAGTTGTTTATGTCCAGCTTTTGGATGCCTTCTAAGTGATTTTTCTTTGGTATGTACAAAACAGTCACTCATATAGGCTTATGCAACTTACATTATGTAGGGGTATATCCAAGATTTAATAAGGCTTGAAGTCTGGAGGAAAATAAAATTACAGGAGCTAAATTGATTCTTATATTGGTTGGATACCAGAAACCCAGAATAAATATCCCAAGTGGTCTTACTCTGCCAGTTATTGAAACCTAAAATTTCTCTCTGGAACAATCTGCATGTTAGAATTGCAACAGCCTTTTAAAATTGGCATCCATGTAGTTTTTTTTCTTTTTTTTCTTTTTGGTGGGGACTGAGATTTCTGGATTTTGAACTTGGTACTGGGAACTGTGGCTGTAACTTTGACCTTTTTAATCTCCTGTAGGTATGGACTAGGTAATTGGTGTCTCTGTCTGGCTTATTATTTAAGGAGATCTCTCACCATTCCCATCATAGCCTCTTTTATGCCCAGCCTATGAGCAGAGGTTCATCCTTCAGTTGGTTAGCAAGCTCATGTCAAGATAGATGGAATTTTAGACTTATTCTGAAGTGCGGTCTCTCTCCATCTGCTTTGGAAACAGCTCACAAATTCTTCTTGTTGTTTCAGATGTGATCATCAATCTCCTGCCAGAGGAAATTAAGAACTGTTATTTGTTTGTTGGGTAGAAGAGGTTCCAGAGTTTTCACCCCTATTCTATTCCTCGCTCTTTGTGTTTTGCCTGTAGCATCTGACTAAGGGTTTGCAGAGCATCTTTTATTTCTTGAGACTTGTTGCATTAAAAATTGTTTTATTTCATCACTGTCCCATTTAGTCATGTTTAATAAAAACAAACACAGCCGCTTTGTAGCCTGGTTTGTGTCTGCTGTCTTCCAACCACGGTCCTGCTTCCCGGATTGGATCTTTGAGGATTTGCCCCAGGGGAGGCACCATCTCTCTCAGTGGAGTTGGCTGTAACTGGCTGGCTCCCTTCTTACTTCAGGTGGTGGCCAGTGTGCTTCTAGAACATAAAGCACTGGCCCCTGGAATGAGGAGAGAGATGGCTAAAGGCTATATTAGGCCAAGTTTAGTAGTGAAACAATAAACTTTAATTATTTTTTAAATTGCTCAATAACTAAAATGTCTGAACTACAGATCTTAGTGGCATTGATAATGAAGAAGAAATAATAGAGGTGAAGGGGGATTGTCTGATAAAAGAGGAAATCCATATAACTTCCATGCTGAACATTGTGATTGCACTGGCAGGTGGCAGAGCCTGATTTTCTCCTCTGATCATGGTCTTAACAGAAGGGGTCTCACCACCTTTCTCTCCTCCATCATAGGCAGGCTCCTCCGACAGAAAAGGTATTGATGTGCTTTCATTCCCATAGTGTGCTTTTGTGTCTTCACGGGCTAACCTAGCAGGAAAGGCAAACCTAAACACAGAAAGAATGTGTCAGAGTCCATGTTTGGCATCGTGATTCTTCTGTTTTTTATCTTTCCTCTGACCACTATAGTAGAGTTTTAAATAATCTGAGAAAGCATTAAGATCAGCTTGTTTTTGCATAGGGCATTCAACTGGATTACATTATTTTAGTAAATATCATCCCATTGGAATAATTAGTATGCAGGACACAGAGTTGGGGCTGAGGATGAAATAAAATGTTCAGAGGCAGCTTGCTCCTGTGACAATCAGTGGGCTGGGCTTCTAGTTCTGGCTCCAGCACTAACAACTTAGTGACCTTGGGTGATACTTAATCTTTCTGAGCCTGTTTCCTGAGCTTTACAATTTAAGGGATGGATTACAGATATCTAAATATACCCCAGTTCTAATGCTGTGTGTACTGTTATATTGGTAGGTGTCAAGCTCTCTCCAACCACCCAAGGCAAATACTTCAAGGGGAAACATTAACCCTATAGTGGTTCTCAAATTGTGGGCCAAGTGAGCCTTAAGCAAGGTCAAATATCTGGCCTTCTGAGTATTGCTGTTGCTATCCTGTCAATTCTTATAATTTAATTTTAGTTATGAAAGATTATTATATGGCTTATGCTATAGCCTTTTAATAAAATATCTCTTCGATAGTGTTTCTGCACATGCATTCATGGACAATTTTAAGTAAGTCCTTAGGAGCATCGATTCAGAGGTTATTAGAACCAACATCTTGGTATCCATCTGATTTATACACCAGTTGTGTATGACACCTGCTATATTCCTTAAACTTTACATCTTGGTTTCTTCATCTTTCAAATGCAATTTGTTAAATCATAATGTTTATGACAATGATTTAATTGGTACCACAGAGAGAGTTTGCTCAAGGAATTCAAAGGTTTGACATGCTTTCCCATTTGGTGTTCTACCACCCCAATCACTGTCCACTGTTCAGAGCCCCCCCCCCCAACTTTTCAGTTTGAGAAATGGAAATCAATGCAAGGAGAGGAACCTCAACTGAACCCTACCAGGCTATGCAATGAAAAACTGTGGAAGACTCAAGTAGGCTCCTGTTGAACCAAACAAGCTGACTACTCCCATTACATTAAAAAGAAAGCCAACTGAACCAAAGATTTTTTTTTTTTAAATTTTTATTGAATCAAAATTGATTATATATATTTTGGGAGTTCAACATTGAGATATGTTGATCAAATCAATTTTACTAGCGTATATATTGTTACAAATCCTAATTATTGTTTATGACTCTTGTCCAGTCTTTCTCCATCCCTCCTCCCTCCCCCCTCCCCCCTCTAATTACCCTAGATTTCTTCTCTCCTTCTGAAAGAATAATGGTTACTCTGTTGATTTGCTGCCTAGATGATCTGTCCAATGCTGAGAGGTATGATCAGGTCCCCAATATTATCATAGAGCAGGTGCTTCTTCTGTCACTTTGAAATGGGCTCTGTGGAGAGAGACATCCTCTTCTTTTCTTTGGTTTCTGCTGTTGACTCTCCTTGTGTCAATGCACTCCAGTGGCTGGTGGACCATCTGTGTGGTGGCTGTGGTGGGCCATCCACATGGAGGTGATGCTTTGGGCATGCTTCTTGATGCTGGTGTTGTGCCTGGTTGTGGGAGAGGGTCCGGTCCCCTTCTCCATACCTCGGGGTCCCCAGGTGGGGCCCCAAGGTGCTGGTGGTGTGAGTGGTTGTAGGTGGGGGTCCATTCCCCAGCTCCAAGCCTCATGTCCCCTGATGCGCCACAAGATACTGGTGGTATGCCTGGGCTGGAACTAATTTTTTGTCTGTTGCTTACTTCTAAAATGGGGAAAACTTCCTGAGGGAACCAGTACTTGAGCTGTATGGTTGAGCTAAATTGCTGCTTTGCTACTGTTTCCCTAGGAAAGGCTTTCTGTGTAGCTCAGGGTTTAATGGTTGACCTTATAGGTACTTCCAGCTCTCCAGAGACCTGGTACACCTGGGTTGTGTAGAAACCCTGATCTGGGCCTGAGTTTTTTCATCAAACTGCACGCATGCAATTCTACATTCCTGACTAGTCTCTTCTGAGTGGTCCTGTGCTGATTGGGGGTGAATCAGCCATCCTTGCTGTGTCCCAGTGTTCTCCCAGCGGGCCTGTCTCCCCCACTGCCCGTGCTCCAAACACTTCCCATGGGACGGGTCCTGCACTGGTCCCTTGCAATGACTCACCAGCCTCTGAATGGCTACCCATTTTCAGCTGTTCTGGTCCCTCGTTCCAGCATGGGTCTATGGGAACCCTATTAGTGGTCTTGCTGTCTTGGGCACTGCCAAGGCCCTCTTCTCCCCTGCCGCCTCCAAGCAACTCCATCTGAAGGGCACAGCTGCGGCTTCTGCCAGCTCCTGCCAGCTCCTGCTCTGCACGCTCAGGAGCTCCAGCGTTAAAATGACCACAGCGCAAAACAGTCAGAGCAGTTTTTTCTTTCTCTCATCATGGTTTCTCCCGGTTTTTCCTCCTCTTCCCCTGGGCTCCAGCGGCCCCAGCTTGGCTGATGTTACATTTTTATAGTTGTAAATAAATTGGTTGATTTGTGGGAGAGAGTGACGCTGGGGACCGTCTATTCCGCCCTCTTGACCCGAACTCCCAAATCAAGATTTTACATTTCTACAGGTGATGCACTTTCCCCTAGAATTAGCCAAGAGCTTCTGATCCAGTTGGCTCCATCTGTGTTTGCTATTGATTCTTGGAAGGCTAAAAAATGAAAGGAGGGAGGGAGGGAGGGAGGGACGGAGAGATAGATAGATAGAGAGAGAGAGAGAGAATGAAAGAGAGAAAGAGAAAAGAAAGAAAGAAAAGGAGATGCCAAACATGCTTTGGGCTCTCCTGTATCAATCTAGTTACCTGAGAAAGCCCACACTACCTGGAAATATTTGAGTCATTAAAACTAATGGTTTCTTCTCTTTGTAGTGAAGAATAGCCAACATTCACAAGAAAATTGCCTTAGCATTTTTAGAGCTCTATTCCATTAATAAACTTATAGATAAAATGTCAACATTATCAGTGGCTGCAGTTTTAGTCATTTTAATTAATTTTCAGTCAAAAGAAGTTGATTTAATACACATCACTGCTTACAATTTGTTAAATTTTGTTTGGATAATAATCAAGTTTAGAGATCTTTCTTGAATCAATTCCTCTGGGCAGCTTCAGCAAATTGCTTGGACCTCTATGTATTATAACACTTAAAATACCTCACTGTACATTTCAGTAAGTTATTTACATCTCTCCATTGCCCACTATTTTGGAAGCTCTTGAAGGGAAGTGACTAAGTCTTATTTATTTATTTTTGACCCTCTTAATATCTAGAACAGAACCTTGTGAATAGGAACTGCTCAATAAACATTTTCTGGATTACCAAACTCTGAGGAGGAGTTAATATTAAGAAGAAAATTTAAATGCTTGCCCATTTGGCTGTATGCCTAATTCTTTATGCCTTTACTTTCCTGTTTAGTGGCACCATTTTTTCCCCTGTTTTGTGAGGTACTAGCTAGAATCTTTGCTGTATAATGCTTAGTTCTTTAGAAATTCAAAGTTCTTGGCTCAGGCTCTTGGGTTGTCCTGCCTTTTATAGGTGCAGTAAATTTGATCACCATCAAGGGCTGTTAAACAACATACAGTGATAAAAAATAGTTCCCTTTGCTGACATTAGGTGTTTTCTAAAACAGCTCGATAAATTCTGGCCAACAGAAACTCTTTGTGATTTCAGAAGTCAGAAACGAACTGTTGACGTGGATCTGGGCAGATAGAAAATAAATTGCCCTGTAGTTGCTCAGAAATATGTCCTAGGTGCTTTTGTGGTATGACTGGTGGTTGACTGTTCCTTCACTCTGTGATATTATTATAGAAGTTATGCAAGATCATGAGGTTATAAGAGGGCTTTGTAGGTGGTGCCTTGTTTGCTGGGTAATGTATCCGCAGGAGGCATAATGGGTAGAGTGGGTGGTCTGGTAAGTTGGTGATTTTTGCAAAGAAGAGAGTTGGTCTTAAATTTCATTTATCAGATTTTGGGGAAGAGGAATATTAATATTGGTAACTACAACAAAGAAGCCCTGGCCTTGAAATGAAACCTGGAAGCAGTAGCTGGTGGTGTATTTCTTTACTTCCACTTACTTTCTGCTTGAGTTTCTCCTGCATTTGTACACTTCATTCCCTCAAATTAGACTCTCACATCATCATTTTCTGTATTGCCTGTTATGTTATACCCAACCTAACCCCAAAACAAGTGGAAAATACACCAAACTGGAAGTACAGAGTTCAGGTATCTGGTACCACTCTGTGTGCACCCAGCCAGGTAAACTTGAACAAGTTGCAAGACCTTTCTGGAGCCATGGTCTCCTCTGGAAAAGAATGAGCTTGCACTACATGCTATCTAAGTAAATATACTCAGCCACCTCAGTTCATTCTCAAGCTGTGCTGTTCGTCTTGATCACCCTGGTTTTCCAGACTGGTTTCCTATTACTTGCAAAACAGAGAAGGTACAGACAAATCATTTTGTACCTACACAGCATTTCTTAAACTAACTTTTGAATCTTTTAGGCCAAGCCTGGGCTCTCCATTTCTACACTATTTCTTACCTTGCGGCCCCTCAGCTTCCTTACCTTGCAGGTGCTAGAAAGGTGTTGAGCTGGCACGCTCATCTACCCACTAGTCTTTCGCGTTTCCTTGGTTTTAATGTATATCTCCTGCCCCATCTCTCATACTTCATAATCTTCTCTCCTCAGCCTCTTTTCTTTGCAATTTTTCTTAACCAATATCTCTTCTTTCAATATTTGACTGTTAACTCTTTCAGGATGCAATATGAGTGATGGATTCTGGAAGCATCATTGTAGATTGAACTTATTAAAGGACTTCATTGATAATCAAGAGTTGTAGGATTCTAGCCCCAGATCTGCCACATTGTTGTTAATAAAGGCTTTGTTTGTTAATAAAGCTGCTTTGGGCCTCACTTTCCTACTTTTGTATAATGACATGGAAATAGGGGTGGGAGTTGAAGTACATCAGAGAGTGTATATTATATGCTCAGACATTTTCATGGGAAGGTTAAGGCGTATAAATGAGTGAAACCGTCCTGGGGTAAGATCATAGAGAGTATTAAGACTCTGGCTAATAGGAGAAGCATTCTATTATTTCTTTTATAAGTTGAATGTCACACCAACATGCTTGCCAGTTGAATTCAAATCCTCAGTCACTGATATGGAGTCTCTAAATTTGGTGGCCTCTTTGGTGCCCTTCAATTCTATAAGTCGATCTTTGAATATCTGTTCTTCAACTCTGGCTGTGTCTTTGTTGGAATATATTATAGTTGTCCCTTGGTATCCATGGGGGATTGGCTCCAGGAGCCCTACAGATAACAAAATTCATGAATGTTCAAGTCTCATATAGAATGGTGTAGTACTTAACATATAACCTATACACATCCTCCCATATACTGTAAATCATCCATCCCTAGATTATAATACCTAATACAATGTAAATGCGGTATAAATAGTTGTTATACTGTATTGTTTAGGGAATAATGACAAGAAAAAATCTGTACATATTCAGTACAGACACAACCATTCTTCTCTTTTCCTTTTTTAATATTTTTGGTTGAATCCCCAGGTGTGGAACCCACCCACAGATGTAGGGGGCTGGCTATATTGCATGATAACTGCTAAACTACTATCATTTTTTATTTTTTGTTTTGGTGGCTGACCGGTATGGGCATCTGAACACTTGACCAGGGATCTGAAACCTTAACCTTTGTGTTATAACAGTGCACACTAACCAACTGAGCTAAGCAGCCAACCTTGCTATGCTTCTTTTTTAGTTTTTTCTTAAACTTCATCATCTGCCTTGACTTTTGACTCATAAATCATGGGCATGATTTATTCATTTGATAAGCCCCCATGACACCTACCACATGCTTCTGCCCACATTAATTCTTAGCAAAAGCTTCCTGAAATTTGCATTGAAGATGGCTAGCAGTTAAGAGTTGGAAAGACTATAGAAAAATAAGAAAAAGATGGAGCAGAAGTATTTGAAACAGATAAGAAGTCACGGTAAGAGAGAGGCCAAGCTAAGGGGGAGCTGGTACTGGGTAGTCTGCAGTGGTCTGCTAAGGGGGAGCTGGTACTGGGTAGTCTGCAGTAGTCTGACCCTTTGATTCATGGTAAAACACAGGTTTCCAGAGCTGAGCTGAGCTGAGTTAGTGATCATTTGAACTAGTGTTTCTCAATATGTGGAGCCTGGGAGGCAGACAGATCAGTACCTTTTTACTGTTGTAGCATTTTAATATGTGTTGGGAAAGCTGCTGTGTGTTTTAATGTGTGTTAGAAAAATACTGATTTCCCATTTACAGAAGTAATGGGTTTTCTTATTAAATTTAGAAAAGCATTAAATCATAGAATAGGGAGTCTATGGATTTAACAAAAATCATAAAAGCAGTATTCAAATTACTAAGTTTGGAGAAATCCCTTTGTTTTTCAAAGAAAGAAATTGACTTGACCAAAATTATACAGTGGGTAATTGGCAGACGTGGTTAGATCTCAGATGCAACAGAGCCTGGGTGCTGTCACTCTCCACGTGAGTTGGACGGGTTGCATATTCCTCCCCTTACTTTGCTGTTAGTGTGGAAACTGGACATGACAAGCCCAAATTTCCAGGGTTGTCTTCAGCATGTCCTGGGGCATGAACTGATCCTGACACACGGCGGGAGTCCCACAAATACACATCTCCCTTCTCTACTTGCCACCTCCAGCCTTTCTGTGTCACAGCTGGTTTTCTTTCCACTGTTCTGTGTTTGAGCACATCCATTTTCTAATCCTTTCATGGCTCGCAGAAAATTTAGACACATCTTACATTTGTGTTACCCTTTCAAAATAATTTCACCCACAGTATCAATTTGAATCCTTATATGAACTCAGGGGCTTGAAAGCAGAAAGTGTTATTATCTCCATTTTGTACCTGAAAAAAAGCAAATGCCCCATGGTGATACAGTGATTTAATAAGGGTTGTGTCTTTCTCACAACCAACTGCTGTTTCTTCTCATTTTCTCTTCTGGAAGAAAGAAAAGGGAAAAAAAATACACACTGATCTAAATGAGGCATAATTGCTGGGCTTCAGCCCCGTATTTATATTTTATAATGCTGATTTCTTTCCAATTGATTTCTGAGCCTTGTGTGTAACGAATTGTCCCAGGAGATAAATTACTAACTTGTTTCAAAGTGAAAATTTGTCCATCAACTCCTGTGCCTTTTCTCGAGTTTCAATACTTCCCTTTTCTCATTCCCACTTAGATTTTGCCATGTCTGAATAAAATGTCCCACATTTCCCTGAGATGCAAATTATGCTTTTAAAAGAATGCTCCACTGGCGATCTAAGAGGTTCCCATTATTCCAGGAAAGGATAAAAGGGTAGATTTGTTTAGCTGACATGTGGGTGTGTATGTGTATGTATAGGTATGTGTAGACATACCAGGGTACTTCAAAAAGTTTGTGGAACAATGGAATTAAAAGATAATACAATCCATGAACTTCTTGAAGAATCCTAGTGCATATACTGTATACGTACAGTCATGCACTGAATAATGATATTTTGGTCAACAACAGATCACATATATAGTGGTGGTCCCATAAGATTATAATGGCTGTACCATATAGCCTAGGTGTGTAGTAGGCGATACCATCTAGGTTTGTGTAAGTACGCTCTCTCATGTTCACACAGTAATGAAATAGCCTGACAATGCATTTCTCAGAACACATTCCTGTCTTTAATTGACACAAAACTGTGCATATATGTGTGTATACATGTGTGTGTGTGTATGTACACTGCAAGTGGTGTTCTACATTTATGATCTCTGTTGGCATTAGCAGGAATAACACGCCATTGCCATTGTGTTTTAGTATCCAAGAGAGAGCTGGGACTGGGTTTCATTCATAAAATAAAAGTTCGTGTAGGACCACACCTTTCTGCACCCTTTTCTCAAGCAGGTGGAATGTTCCCAAGAGCTCTAGACTCCTGTCTGTGCTCACTTTTTAATACGTTTGTGTCAGCAGTAAAACTCCTTTATTAAATAAAGCTGTCTCAATGTGGATAGGGGATGTATTAAATGCAGCAAGCTATCTAATCACAGGGAGCTAGTGCAGCCCCACTATCTAGCTGGTTACCAGCCACTCTCCCTTTATTAATGGGCTTCCTTTGCCAAGAGAGGGAATGCAACATTTTTGGAAACCCATTAAAAAACACAGCCTATTATTGCTGCCCTCAGCCATACAATCTGAATTTAGTTTTCATCCTCTATGTTGGGGGAAATTCTTCTCAAAAATATGTGCATGGGCTCTATCTAGCCTGCACCACTCTGTCATATGCTCTATATCTTAAGTCTGGCACCCAAGTCCATTTGCTGATGGATGTTTTAGTGGCTTCTCTATGCTGCTTATATCTCCCTGGAATTTGAGACAGCTGTGGCACCTCTGAATACAGAATCATTAGAAACTAAGAAAACATGGCAAGAAAATAAGCTCTCTTTCCCAGAAACATCCAGGGTCCTTCTAGAAACTCATTGAATTTTTGTTGCTAATACATTTGTCACCCCATCTAAAAGAAACTGCTCCTTCTGGATAAGAACGTGCCACCAATTCAAATATCCTCCACTCAGACGAGTGATTTACACCATTCCTAGGAGGTAATCATCCAGCCTCCTACCTGAGCAACGTCAGTAAAGCAGAATCACTCAGACCCAGAGGAAGGCCAGTCCACAGTGGCGAGCTCCAGGATGTTAAATACCTGCTTCTCGGTTAAGCAGAGACTTCACAGTTTTGCTGAAGCCAGATACAGGCCAGGTTCCTGCAAAGCTGTGGGTAAATGGGTATTCCACAACAACACTAACTGCATGAGGCAGACCCCTGAATTAATGTCACCATTGGTTGGTTTCTTCTGGGATCTTAGCAGAAGCTGCTCTTTCTAGAATTCCTGTTGACTCAAGGGGAGTTCAGTTCAACAAACATGTTACAGAGGCTTCATTTGGTATCAAGGATGGCCTCACTTTAACTGCACCTGTGAATATAACCCAGTATTTCTTCTTTAGCTAAAACTGACATACCAGGTTTAAAGTCACTGTCTTTAAATTATCCTGGAAATTTCAGAGTAGTCAGCTCTCCCGTTAAGAGGGCATTTCACTCATTATTGCAGCCTTGTCTTGACTCTTTATGCTTCCATTTCTCCTTACCTACCCTATCTGCTTCTTTGTAATTTTGAGGTAGGTGGTCATAATTTAAAAATATATAGAAAATGTCAGGGTACTTCAAAAAGTTTGCAGAAAAATAGAATGAAAGGATAATATTAATCTTTCCATGAACTTTTTGAAGTACCCTTATATAGGTGCATATAAATACGTAAATATTAATATATAATAATTTAGAGTCAGGCATCCGAATTTTTAGACCTAAAGCCACCCTGCATTGGCTGAGTTATCTTCAGCAAGTCATTTAACTGATCTTGAAAGTGAGAATAATAATGAGACCCACCTCAGAACGTCGCCACAGAGAGCAAATTTTGAGATAATACATGTGATAAAAGGACTTTTTAAAATATAAAGAACCCTGCGAATGTTAATGATTGTCTCTGCTATGGGAAAGGCCAGACAGAAAAAAGGACTTTCCTCTCATTCTGTGGCCTCAGTGTAACCATCCTGATGAATGCAGTGCAACAGAGAGTCTGAAAGGTAGATCTTCAAGGAGAAGTTCCCATGAATGAGTGATTCATCAGTCCCTGGAGGGTGAGTTACTGAGCCCAACGCAGCTAGGTCCTAAACGATTCATGCGGATCTGACTGTTTTCTTCCCAAGCCTTTATTCTTTTGGATGTGTTACAGCTCTGCCTTTGGCACTCTGTCAGGGAGAAGCAGTAATTGAACAAGGAAGCCAAAGGTTGGTGTCCATAAATACAGAGATGCTCATGGTGAAGTCCACACCCTGGCAATCATCAGTGCAGAGGATAGCACTTCAACTTGCATTCTCAATTTTATTTGTACCCAGAGGCAAAATGAGCATCCTGAAAGTCAGTGATCCTCTCTGTGGTTAAGTTCAACATTGTCACATCCAGTTGTGGAGGTTGTACGCTGCACAAGGTTAAGGTGCATTGTGCACACCATAGACGTCATAGAGTTGTGTATTTATTATGACGAATTTCCTAAAGTATCTT
Source organism: Cynocephalus volans (assembly GCF_027409185.1). Classification (NCBI taxonomy): domain Eukaryota; kingdom Metazoa; phylum Chordata; class Mammalia; order Dermoptera; family Cynocephalidae; genus Cynocephalus; species Cynocephalus volans. The sequence continues at coordinate 76,809,015 of NC_084473.1, forward strand.
GTTTTAACAATCCAACATTTTATAATATGTTTCTAACAGATGGATGTAAAGTGCTGTATGGGCTAGCTAAAAGGACAAATTTCTCTTGCTTTAAAGTATTTGACTGTTCTTTATGTGAACTCTCTATGTGAGTTCTTTCTACCTTGGGCAGAGTGACAGCCAATCCTTTTCAGACTGAAACGAGCAAAATTTGCTTTAAAAATCTTCCAATGTTAAGAATCTTCAGGTTATTTTTTGTACTTAGGAAGCTTGCAGCTGTTCCTAAATAAAAGTAAATTTATTTATCTGAAAAGTCAACTTAATTTATTCAACATGTGTCTGCAGAGCCCTGTCCTAAGGGAAGTAGAGATAGGGTCCCTGGACACAGAACGGGAGGAAGTAGAATGCAGTGTAGGGCTTTATTGTAAGTGCACACTGTAAATGGCACGGTGGAGTGTGGAGATGGGAGTGAGACGGTGGTCTTTGTACTGGAGGAGTTGAGGCAGACTTGATCAAGCAGGGGGATGTCCCACATAATCATCTATGATAAACAGACCATTTCCTTGTTTCCAGAGGAAGGAGGGAAGTTGAAACTCTTTCACCTGCAATTCTGCACTTTTGAGGAGTGCTTCAGTTGAAGGATCTTTAGAGGGCACTTTCATGGGCATCAAAGCCATTGCCTGAGGGAAGGCAGAGGGAATCCTCATGTTGGCCACAACCCCTGGTGCTGAGGCAGTACTGATGGAGCCTGGACTCCTCTAGTGGGCAGAAGCGCACATGTTGAGTTTGGCAGGACTGACAAGACCTTTGCTGGATGGGATGCTACTCTTGTCTCTTTGTTAGTTGGAGACAGTGGTATCTATGGTAAATGTTATTAATATTATAATTAAGTCTACTTCTGTAGAGAAGCAGGCCCTCATTTAAGAAGAAGAAATGCTTTGACTAATGTCTAGCTAGCAGCATTATCAGTGTCAGGGCCAGAACTGTGTAGGACTCAGGGCTTCTAAAACTCTAGCCCAGCCTTGGTGTCATTCTGGGATATTCTATATGAGTTCCAGGTGTGCTTGGCTCATGGCCCTAATTAGACCCTCTTCATTTGGGCAAGAACCCCAACTCCTGATTTTTGCATCCATCAGTGTCTGGATACTGGTTACCTTCTACGAGTAGCATTAGGCAAATTGGATTGACCCTTTTGGGAATATTTTTCAACTCAGACAACATTCCTAACATTGACCTCATTTAGTCCACTGCTCACTGAATGTTGGGGTTTTGCGAATATTCAAGTGCAGCACCAGGGCAAGAGGCAGATGGGACTGCACTGAGTAGCCAGGACTGGTATCTACAAGCCAAACCTCCTGCAGTACACATGATCTTCTCTGGAAGCCTGCCCGGCTTCTGATGATGCGTGGTGCTGAGGGAGGCCACAGGGGCCCTTGTGCTGCCTCGGGTAGTGAACCACTGTGACATCCTCTTCAGAATGGCCTTCCTGGCACTGCACCTCTCCCACGGGCTCGTACCCTGTGTGGGGCTGCAGGGCAGGCCTCAATGCCTGGCTCTGCCCCTTGGTCAGAAGGCTTCATCCACACATCAGATTTCCTGTGGGTCCCACAGGCCCATTCTTGTCATATATTGAAACCCAGAACCTCTTTTGCACAATTTTGTTTCAATCAAGACATATAAACTGATTTTTTAAACTTCGGTTCTTTTTAGCCTGTGTGGTGGAAAAAGAGATTAAACTATGATGTAGAAGATATGGGTTTCTGGCTTCATTGCCTCACCCTTCAGATAAGTTACTGTGCAGTAATCGACAAAGGATTTACTTCTTTCCTCTTTACTAATATTTCCCCTAAGTTGCAGAGCTGATAGGAGCATTAAATGAGATCATGGCTGTGCAAACGGTTTGAAAATTAAAAGGTGTGTTTTATAAGCTTGGACTGCAAGAGCAATATGTGGCCAGTAAGAACAAGAACGGTTAAGTAATCGCCACCTTGTGAGCCCTTACTCTTCCAGATATGTGTGGGGTACTTTTCACACTCCATCTCTTTTAACCATCATGACCATCCAATGAGCGTTGTACCATTATCATTCCATTATTTCTCCACATTATTATGGAGACTTCCAATGGTTAAAAATGTTCCTATTCTTCCAATTATGTGACAAAATCAATATTAAAATTTTGGCCCACCCCTGAGCCTGCACTTTTAACCATCAAACTATGCTCAGTAGTATGGTGGTTAATCACACTTTTTCAATAGTGTAGCCATTGGTAGTAACAATAGTAAATGACAACATGAAAGACTGATGTTCTATTAATCTGACAATGAGGAAAGATGGTGGAGGGTCAGCTTGTTAGTGTATCTTTTGTAGAAATTATTTATGGAGTCATGGCATTGTTTCTCAAGGACTTCAATATCCAAACATATCTCATTTACTGGTGTCTGGGGTCTTCTTTGCCTGAAGGCTCTGGAATGGATTGGCTGACATAGTAAGGTCTTTTGTTGTCCTGTGATTTAAGTGTAAGCCCAAAGCAGAGGCTACACCTGTTTGTTTCCACTAATTGGAGGAATTTTATTTTTGTTTGGTTCTTTTGTTGTTTTGTTTTTCATCTCAGAGCTTTAAAGTAGCAGCTCTGACCACACTTACATAAATCAATGGAAGAACACATGGACATCAAGACTCAGGGATAGGCCAGAGGTTGAGAAATCATGACAAAATTCCCAGAGCAGGAGAGATAAGTCAAGTGTGCAGGATAGCAACAAGCAGAGCCAACCTACATCACACATTGCAATAAGCTCCATTTTGCCTATTTAGTGAGATACAGAGGGTTAAGAAAAGGGTCTTAATTGATCATTGGTAATTGAATTAAGCATTTGAGGGCATATGGCTCACTTTTTGAGTTGCATCTTTTTCTGATGACCACCAAGGCAATCATTCCAAATTATGTAGTTAATGTGTTACCTGCCTGGCCAATTGCTGGTGCTGGAAACCAGCTGTGGAAGGACAGACACAGTCTTTGCCCTTGTGGTGCTGACAATCTAGGGACCCACCCAAGTATGTGGTGGCACCACAGCAACAGTCAGATGATGGACAGTTTAGTGCTTGCTTTTTGAACCTCGGTTGAATTGCTTAACTTTATGTTAATTGTTCAAAGCTGGGTGTGATATTTGCTTCCCCATTCATACATAAATATGGCTCTCCTCAGATGACATGTATAACTATAGAGTTAGCAGAAAATTTAGATGTCCATTTGCTAACTTTATTTTTTGTATGTATGCTTCAAATGTCAGTTCAGGTTTTGCTGGTCAAACACACCTTTTAACAGGCTTTGGTAATTTAGCTCCTAGGAATGGCTTGGTTACAGAATCCCATAAAAGTTTATTGACTTCTGCTTTCTGGCTTAGGATGTAGGTTAGAATGTACCTCAGAAATTAGCTTCATCTAGTTTAATGACTTCATTACAGAGCAGGTTGTGCGCTCTCAAGCACTTCGTAACATATTTTTTAACACCAGTTTGTAGCTATCTTGAGCTATTTCTGTGTAGAAGGAGAGGCAGGTTTGGCTTGTTTAAATGGCTAAGATAAAAACGTCACTGAAGTGGGACCCTGTAGTGTCCAGGTGGTTGGGGACCTTCGCTACTAACAGGGTTGGAGGTATAATTTGAATACTCTAGTGGCCAACACCAGTGCTGTAAAGAGATCACTGTATTAGCCATTGCTTTTTCTAAGGGCAAATAAATAGTGATTTGAAAATTATGTTTATGGTTTACATAAACCAGTGGTATAGATATTGTTGTATATTTATAACCATTTATTAGCATGTATCCAACATCAAATGAACTTAATTTTCTCTCTATACCTAAATAGAATGTTTTAGGAGGACTATTCACCCTTTTGTGGTACCCTAAAACATGTTATTACACATAACTAATAAAGTTCTGGGGCACTATACATAAATATGGTGACATCTGCTAAGCCAACTACTTGCTATTCTATTAGTGCACTGGAGTCTTCAACTTGTTAAATAAATGATTCTAAAACAGGATTAATAACTTTTTTAAAATTGAAAATACATGGTAATTTTTAGAAAACCTACAATAAATATTTAAAAGAACATTAATTTACCCATGATCCTATAACCTGAAGAGAACTACTATTAACATTTTGGTACCTGTTCATATGTATATGAAGATCCTACTGTATTATTATATTAATATTTTAGTATCTGTTCATGTGTATATAAAGATCTCCATATGTATATATCTGTTGATCCTATATCTATATGGCTGGAGATCATATTCTTCAGTACATATTTCTTATTTTATACTAATTATACAGTAAATTTTGAAAGTATTTCCATTTTCTTATTTTTTTAATTAATATTTTTTTCATTGTACATGTTTATGGGGTACAGTTTGTTGTTTCAATACATGCATATATTATATAATTATCTACTCAGAATAATTAGCATATCTATCGCCTAAACATTTTCCATTTCTTTCTTCTTTCTGAATAAAATTGTATTGGCTGCAGAGAGTATTTTCTTTTACAGATTAACCGCTAACCAGTTCCTTAATGTTAAGCATATGGATGGTTTCTAGAACTTCATTGTTGTAACTATGCTTGTATATACACAACTTTGTGTATATATTTTGTTTGCACAATTTTGAGGTTATTTCCTGATGGGAGTTTCTTAAAAATGGAACTTCTGGGTTGAAATGTGTCTCTGGCTCTTTTCCTTTCAGTCCTGACCATCTCTGAGGACTTCCCATGTGACTGTGCTGTGCAGGGCTGCTTAGACTTGTGCCATGTCCTTCAGACCTTTTTCTACCTTTTCTTCTATGCAGCAACACATGCTCCTCTGGTGCCCTGTGGCCTTGTGGATGCTTTGCTTTTTGTGAAGGGGGCCTGTGCGGGGTTTAAACAGATAAGAGTTAGCACTGTCTTAATCAACCAAACAGAAATATCATTGCCATTCCTGCTATCTTGTTGGCTAGTTTATAAGTTATCCCTGTTAGTTATAACATGTCCTCAGCTCAAGCCTCCAGAAGGTTCTTAAGAACTAAATATCAGAACCCCCTACAAAATTTTCAAATTCTCAAATAAAGACTGCCTATTCTGTCCATAACAACCTTGACAAAAAATTTTTTAAAATAATAAGAATAGTAGTTAACACAAATTCCAATGTGCCAGACTTGGATTATCTAACATGACTGTTGGAAATGGAATTTGCTTAGATCAATGTCAGAACACTCTTTTAACTGGGTATATGAGTGTTGGGGGCCTGGGTGTGTGTGCATAATTGCTTAATCAGTTTCTTTTTCGTGACCGGCACCGGCCATTCCTATATAGGATCCGAACCTGCGGCAGGAGCGTCACCACGCTCCCAACGCTGCACTCTCCCGAGTGCGCCACGGGCTCGGCCCAACTTAATCAGTTTCTTGGTTCCAGTAGAATGTCCTCACTGATTTTAACTGATTTTCTGTTTCACTTGCTGGGTTGGTGGGGGACAAGGTGGTGAAGGGAAGAATTACATATCTGTAAATCCACAGAATGATAGATATTATTTTGTTAAAACTATTTTTGCACATGAGAAAACTGATGACTGGAAAGGTTAGGAGAATTTTGTATGCTAAATTTCATGTTAAGGCTGAGCCTAATGTTCATTCTTCAGTACGATAACTACTAGCCACATGTGACTACATTTAAGTTTGTCATTTAAATTAAATAAAATTTAAAATTCAGTTTCTTAGTCACTCTGGCCACATCATAACATCATAAATATTTGATAGCCACATGTGGCTAATGGCTACCATATTGGACAGTAGAGATATAGAACATTTTTATTATCACAGAAAGTTTTATTAGCTCTGTTTTTTAACTTTCCATCTAATACTGGTTCCAGCCATTCCACTTTACACTCCATCGAAACATTTTTTCCAACCACCGAATGCCTTCCAGAGCAATCTTGCTTATTGTGACTTCATATGCACACCTTCTGAAAGTAATGCATTATTGCATTTGACAGCCATACTTCGGTTTATTAAGGCATATTGTATTGTCACTGTATTTAAAGTATCCACACTGGATGCATAATTACCACTTTAGTTCTTTGAATACACACGTCCCTTAATTTTGCATTATTCTTAAACATATCAATTTGTACTTAACCATAAATAATAGAGTGCTTAGCTCATACATATCAATGAAAATCCCCTTTAGAAGTGAAAGATTGCTTGCTCAATACCAAGGAGTATTTTGGAGAACATCAAATCCCTTGACAGATACATGTTGCCACAAGGATTTATTTTCTTGTGCTTGTAGCTAAAATAGCATCAGTTGCATTTTGCTATTTAACAATATTGGAGGAGAAGGTTAGAGCAAAATGATTTACAAATAGTAATTTCATTTCCCGGTTTGCCTATTTCCATAAATGAGTCCAAAAATTTAATCTGGATCTGTATATCAGGCCTAACAGTATCAATATTTCTATCTTTGCCAATTATACACGAAGTGTTTGCCTTTGTTTCAGGTAAAAATGTATCAGTGGTTGTTTCATGCCCTGACATTCATGTCTTTTTCCATTTGATTTTGACATTGCCCATTGGCAAAAGAGGCTGAGATTTCAGTGGATTGGATGCCCATCCTCACTGCTGGTTGATGCCTGGAATTTCGCTACTATAAGTTTTATTTCCTTAGCTTTTCATCCTATTAAAATGTGAATATCTCAGGGGCGGGGTTCTATTAATAATAGGAGATGACATTTCAGCTGGGACTTGAAGGATATATGCATGTTGTCTAAGTGGAATTGGAGAGAGAGGATGGACGTCATGGTATGAGTGTTCCACATGAAAAAAAAATTCAGAAATGGAGCAATGTCTTTAGGGGACAGCAAATTTTTCTTTTCATGTGGAGTTCAAGGTAGCTAAAGACAGCATTGAAAGTGAAGCTAAAGACACAACTAAGAGCCAGATTAGGAATGGCCTTAAAAGCATTTATGATGCTCATTGACTTCAGTTTAAAAATGGGAAGTGTTGTAGGCAGAGGAGCACCACTACAGCTTTGCACATGTGAAAGGTCTCTCCAGCACCAGTATGGAGGTTAGGCTGGAGAAGGGGGGTACTCAAGAAAGAAACACCAGTTTGGTAAAACCAAAACAAGAGATTTCAAACAGAACAGAGATGGTTGCAATGGCATTGGGAATGGAAAAGAAATTACCCAGTCTTCCCTCTTTCACCTGTTTCAAAATAAATGATTCAGAGTCCAGTCCTTGAGAGCTTTCCCAGGCCTGAGAGGCGACATAGAACACCCCTTGTGTGCTTGCTATACTTACATTTACTGCTGCTCCTGCATCCCATATTTAGCCTAATCCATTGTGTATTTTCTGTGCTGCTACTTAACTTCTCTCCTGTATGTGCCTGACTGCCTCAGCGAATATAAAAGTGTAAGCTTCCACAAGTTGGAGACCTCGGTTGCCTTCCTTTTGCTTCCTCTACAGACACAAATAACTAAGATGAGAGGAGTCTGGGATAGTCTTTCCCATATCTGGCCAATTATCTGTGAACTTTTGAGAAATAGTCTTTTGGTCCCAGCTATGGAGCTTCTGATTAAGTAGTTCTAGAATGGGATATAGGTCTTTCTCAGCCAGGAGAAATATATGTATCCCATTTATGGGTTTTTAAAATTTCAGCTGATTCTGATGGCCAGTTAGGTGTGTTAAATTATAAGCAGGGTTTCTAATTCTGACCCTTGGTTTTATGTGACTCTGTGGTCTAATCAAGGCATTTAACTTTCAGGGTTCCAGTTTTCTAGTCGTTGGAGTCTGAGGTCACATTAGTCATGGGATTTGCCTAGATGAGGTTGATTCCTGGATCATAACTCCCCATCCTGGGAGTAGAGTCTAATTATTTTTACTCAAACATATTACTTCGCAGTCCCTCACACTACTGTTCCCTGTCACTCTCCCTGATGGCATCCTCTTGCCTGGGGTCTGTGTGTGAGGAGACTGGGTGGGCACACAGTCAGAGAGCTCACGGCCAACGCCATCGCCCACGGAGAAGTGTGGTGGCGAGTCCTATGTGGGGCACCAGATGGTGGTAGGTGGTGAAGAGTCTGTGTGGGGGGCTCTCTTCAGAAGCCTGTGGGCCAGCATCAGCTGTGCCCCTGCCTCTTGCCAGCGTTTCGCCTACAGTGTCTCCTGGGTGCCTGTGCCACATCTCAGGTGTGCTGCAAGCTTGGTGATCCACTATACAATTTTGCTGCGCTGCCTTCTTCGATGGGAAGCTAGTAGGAATTTTCCTGTGCCAGCTGGACAGCAAGCTCCTCCACATTTAACCACTATGGAGAAAGATTTATTGATGCCCAGTATTAAAAAAAAAAATTGTATTATCTGTTTTTGCCTTCCTGATTGTACTTTATGAGAAGTCATTTGTGGAGCTGTCAGTACTGAGCTGGACTGGAAAGTGAACGAAGGGAATGAGCCACTTATCCAGAATGAGAGACCCAGAGGCTTAACTTTCCCATCAGCGCCCTCCCGGTTCCTAACTCGTGTGACCAGCACAGAGCAGACATCTTCCTAATTCCCACTGGATGTCCTGCCTCTGGAGCAGCCCCTCCCCCAATCCTGCAGGTGGGTTAAGTCCCTGATGCCTTGAGACATCCATTGTAGGTAAGGAATTAACTTCTCTCTTATGCATCTAGAATGGTGTTATTTATGTACTGTCCCTGGGAGAACTGAGAAAAAGCCACTTTATATGTTCTGAGGATCAAGGAGAAACCCTGGCTGAAAAAGACCTATGTCTGGCTCCCCAGTCCACTGAGGGACGCCCCTCAAGACACCATCCCTGAAGGCCAGGGTTGGGCTTTCATTCACACTCATGAACTGCTCCTCCTGATGGCTTCCTCTCCCCTCCCCTTCATCCTCACTGCCCCCATCATCACCACTAGTTCTTAGAGGATATATATATATATATATATATATATAAAGTGTGGGGAAGGGGAGAACTTTAACAAGTATGTTAAGTCTATGAACAGCATTCAAAGAATAAGGTAGATATAGCACGGTGAGAGGAGAGAGAGGAATGAAAATTGGAAAGAAAAGACTGAGAGAGAGAGAGTTGAGCATAAGACTGACTTATGCTGACTGACAGAAAAATCCTCCACCCAATACCTGGCACAGCCTAGTTTGATTTTGCCTGTAGCACTCTCATATCGGATGCGCTGATGGGATCTGGGGCTGTGACGTGGATGTGCACAGAGGCTGCCCCTGCCTTCTTGGAACTTACAGTCTACTAGGGAAACAGATTGAATGAAATTGCTGCCCAGATGCATAACTACAAATGACAATATGTGCTAGGAAAGAGAGTATGAGCTGCTATGACAACCTGAAACAGGGGACCTGAGCTGTTCTGGGGAACCTGAAGAAGCTTTCCCGAGGAAGACTCATTTGAGGAGAGATCTGAAAAATGAATAGATGCAATCTAAGTGACTAGGGCCAAGGGCTAATTTGAGAGTGTTCCTGGCTGAGCAAACAGGGGGCTGAGTTAGTGGGGTTTTCAGTGAGGGTGAGAGTCTGAAGAGAGTAGGAAGGAGGGCAAGATTGCTTATTCCTGTGTTTCTTTTTGTGACCGGAAGGAATTTACCAGAGGGGGCTGCCTCAGTGCTAAAGACATCTTCCTTTCTGTGTGCCAGCTACTGCCCCAGAGGCTTTCTTATGAAACCCAGGTAGATGTGGAATTGAGTTTATGCTTTGAAGTGGCTGCACTCTGCTCTGGTGAACAGTCAGTAGGCCAGGGGCTGTGCAGGGGCTGTAAGCTCACAGAGCCCAGCTCTTGCTTTTCTGGAAACTTCCACTGGACTGAGAGTTGGAGTGGCAGCTGCTGCCCTAATGGTTATACTCATGCCAGGCACAGCTATGCTCATAGCCCTGGCCCCCAGATATAAGTGCAAGCTGGCAGGATTTTAAAGCAAATTTACAATCCAAGAATGAAAGGGGCATGGGCACTGGCTGGATGGAAGTAGAATGCTATCGGATTGACAGAGCTCTCTGCTTCCTTTTGTAGGGTTTTTAAATTTGCAAATCTGTCCTGCATCTATTTTATTTCATGTGAGATCTGCATGCCATATCCACTCTACGAGGGACAAAACCATGTAACAGAGAAGTTAAATGACTTGTCAAAGGTCACAGACCTTATTGTTTCCAGTTTCTCTTTTGGATTCTCATTCAAGAACAACCCTCTAATTAGAGTCCACCTCCCATCTAGAGACAAATGACGAGAAAACTGAAATGGGAACCTCTAGAAAGATAAATCTCAGACAAGATTTAGTCTAATTTCTTACACATACTTTACTATCTCAACTCCTATATAATGAAAATTGATATTTCCAAGAGTAATCCCATGCTGCCTTGTAAATCATTGAAGAAAGATTTAATTTAGTTCAGTCCCATTAGGTGTATTTATTGTACTCTGAATCATTGGTATGGGATACATATGACAACTCATAGGAGGCCAGAATATCACAATAAAAATAAAAATCTATTTTTTTTCAGCCTTTTTATATAAACAGGAGACTGCTGTACTAGTCCAAGGCCAGAAACTGATGAACACACCCAGAAACGGTAAAGATGTTGGAAATGCTGGGGGCTCCTTGGCTAGCCTGCAATGCTTTCTTAAAAATTATGACTTTTTAAGAGCATCTTTAAAGTAGCAACATACACACAAGTGAGGGGAGGTCTATGTATTTCAATGCAGTAGTGGGAGAAATAGCTCTCTTCTCATGACAGCAAGCAAGTTTTCATAATTGTAACATAAAATAAATGCTTAACAAATCATATCATTTCATTTGTTCATTTGTTAGGACTTAAATTTTTATATTAACACGATACCTGAATTTTAACTACATCACTGCTCCTGCAGTTTAGATATTCCCTGAGAAAGTTTCAGTACTGTTCTGTATCATTCAGACAAAACAATAATGTGATATGTTTCCACCAATCCCAAGCCCAGCACATTTAACTATGAAATTTTCCTTTTTCAGTATCAGAAATATGTTTATGTATAAGAACTCTCCAATATGAAGGCTATTAAGTGGTCCTTCTATTTAAAACTGAAAATTCTGAGCACTCTTTTTCGTCAGACAATATGGCACACACAGGTAGTTTTTCTACTCATTCTTGTTAATATTTACTGTAATCAAAATATTTTTTTAAATTTTATTTTATTTTGTCAATACACAATGTGGTTGGTTATTGTGGCCCATTACCGAAACCTCCCTCCCTCCTACCTCTCCCCACTCCCTCCCAACAACCTCCTTTCTGTTTGCTTGTCATATCAACTTCAAGGAATTGTAATTGTTGTCTCTTCTTAAAATATTTTAAAAAATGAAATAACAATGTTCTTTATAAGTTATTTTTATATCAACTTGAAATAAAAAGTCCACTGGTATTTTCTTTGTGTGCAGTGTTCTCCATTTGAGTCAAGGTTCCCAGCAACCAAGGCAGCTCTGACCAACTTAGCAGGAATCCTCACTTAATAACCCAGGGATTGTAAACAAGAGACTATAATCAGGGCCATAAACCAGGGTTGTAAAACTGGCTGTGAGCAGGCCAAATTCAGGCGTGTTTATTTGGCTAATATAATTTGCGTTTAAATATGAAGGTGAATTCCTTCATACAGCTCAAATGTTATTCCTTTGCTGCAGGCTTCCCCGTTCCCTATTGCATTACACTTTGCCCTTGTCAGTCATTTGTGCTTCTTGCTTAGCCCCTGTTGGCATCTGAGTTTGTGATCCTTAGTAGTTTTCTGTGCTCGGTCTAAACTATACTAAAACCTCTAGTTTTTTGTTTTTGTTTTTCAATTTCTTTCCATCATTTTGTAACTTAAAAACTGCCTAGGAAGATAGAAAAAAAAGAAGACTTAGAGGTTTCTTCCAGTACCATAAGGCTTTCCTTGCCACTGGTCGGGTGCAGAGCTGAACCATCTCTCTTACTCAAGCAGGGAACTGATTGCCTACCGTGTAACAGATTATGGACCCACAGCATGTGAAATAACTGGTTCAAACCCAAACCACAACCTTCATTTAGTGAAGAAAAATTTTTGGACAGAATTCAATAAAAGTTTAGCTGATGTCTTCATAAAGTCCTGCTTGATGGTTTGCTCTTACCTATTTGTACTCTCTTGAAATCACTGTTTCTGAGTCTAACAAGAACTGGCATACCAGAATCAGTACTTTAATTTTCTTGGGTAGTACACTTTTTGACTCAGATAATGCCAATCTGAGACAACTCTACATAACCTATCAGGGAAACATGTTAGAGGCTTCAAGGGTAACTTCCTTAAGAAAACAGTGTTTACAATAAATTGAACGAACAGATAAAGTTTAGAGGGGATATTCATGATAACGGTTACTTCTACTTACTGAAGGATTTAATAATTAAATGCTAGTCTTCCTGGAATATTTAGATGATTGTTTTTGGAAATTTGGCAATTTGAGAGTGGGAGTGAGTGGGTAAGTGAAGGAAAAAGAAATACACTTGGAAGCTACTCAAGAAAAGTTATCTTTGAAAATATAAAATCCCTGCCCTCAAGAAAATGCAAGATCTTATCTATATGCAATTTCCCAATCCTAATCCTATAATGTGAGATGTCCCTTTAGTAGATGTGGACTATATTGCTGTCAGTGGAATAACAAATTTTCAAAACGATGGGAAGGCATAAATCTAGGAAAATGCTTTATATTTAACAGCAAGAAAGAGAACCTCTCTATCCTCCCTTGGCTCATATAAGATTGAGATATACATTTGTAAATTGTGTGGTTGTGATGGTGGTGTAGGGGTATGTGTGTGTATGTTTACACTGAGATGGAAATGCCCTCAGGTGGTTAGCTCCAGTAATATATTTTAACAGATATAAAGGATCTCCCAATCATGAATTATACCACATTGGGTGCCTTTCTTTATCCTCAAAGTCTTACTTTCCTTTTTCATAAAATGGGGATATGAAGAAAAACTAACTCAGACGGTTTTCTTGAATGGTAAGTAACACAAGCGTATATAATAAACAGTAAATAAATGTCTGGGGAAAAATCCCATATAAGGATCAGACTAAAACAAGAAAATTTAAAGCCTTGGAGGGTCTGATCTGGCAAATGTTCTATATCAGACTGATCTTATAAGAGAGTCTTTTAGTAAATGTTCTTTGCCTTGTAGAGGGAAGCTACCCTCTTTAGATTGGATTTCACTGGAATATGAATCTCAGTGAGCCATTGAGGGAAGGACTGTTTGAAATAGAGCTGGCTACATCTTATCGGCAAGTAGTATGTTGATATATAATTACTTATCATTACTGCAATACACCATTTTAAAAAGTATTTCCCAACTGCTTCTCTTCCCTTTACAAATGTAGTATTCATATCTATATAAATAACAGTTCACTGAATTCATCTTAAAAAATCCATTGATTCTAGTAAATTATTAGACACATGTAACTGTCACTCAGGCAATAAGCTAGATACGCCCAACTCAGGATTTCTGGAAATGAAGGATGAACAAAAATACCATTCCATCTGTTAGCCAAACTGACTATACCAAATAATTTGGAACTTAATTACAGAGTTGGCTACATTTTCAAAATGTGATTTTCAAAGGCTGAACATTTTATTTAAATCTCTCCATGTTATTTCCTCCAAGGACCATCAGTGGTGTTTGTAAATTTCAGTTTTTAGAACCACTGGCTGTTAAGGACCCAAGGAGAAGAGAGAAATGGGAAAAACTGTGTTCTTCCTCTTCTCCCCTGCTTTTCTGCACCCATTCTTCAGTCTTGGCCTACCTGTGAGAAATTTCTCGTATAATCACCTACAGACAAAGCTGTCAGATAAAATACGGAACATCCAATTAAATCTGAATTTCAGATAAACAGCTATTTTTAATGTAAGCATATCCCATGCAATATTTGAGACATACTTATACTAAAAATAATTCATTGTTTATCTGAAACTCAGATTTAACTGGGCAGTCTGTATTTGTATTTACTTAGTCTAGCAACCCAGGTAGAAGACAACTCTTTTGCCAGGATATATATATTTTTTTAAATAGGGTCAAAATTTCTCTCTCCAAAGATATAATTATTTTCATTGAAAATCCTAAGGAACAAACTTTTCAAGATCCCCCAGAATGAATTTCTATTGGTGGAACTTTGGGCATGCTTGAAAGGTGGTTTATAGAGATGTTTCTGTTGGGTAAGTCTTTCTGTTGTGCCTATATTTCGAGCATATAAGTGACATTTGTTCTCTGTGCTCACAAGCCTTGCAGAAGGAAAGAGGGAGCGAGGAAAGGAGTAGAATTAAAACACAGTAACATTTATTTTATTTATTTTTTTAAAAAAATCTTAACCATAAAACTTAACTTAGCATGGGTGTAGAGAGGAGAAGGTTAACTTGTCAACTTCACTCTTGCGGTTACTCAACAGAGCAATCATGAAATCATTCTTGACTCCTCTATTTCTCTCACATTCCAAATCTAATCCGACAGTAAATGTCAACTCTGCCTTCAAAATACTCATGGAATGTGTCCACTTCCTAGCACATCCACTGCTAACAGCCTTGTCCAGGATACCATCACTTCTCACTGGAATTATGGCAGCAGCCTCCTGTTTTGGCCTCTCTCCACTTCCTCCATTGCCCTTTCCTGTGTACTCCCCACCCAGCTTCCTGACTGGCCTTGTTGAAACTTAAATTTGAGATGTCACTTGCAACCCTTCAACAGCTTCCATCTTACTCAGGTTGAGTCCTCACAGTGGCCTATAAGACCAGCTCACCGCCCTCTTCTGTACCTCTCTGAGCTCAACTCCTACAATGCCTCCCATCACCCTTTCCCTGCCACTCTGGCCCCCTTGCTCATCCCCCACTCTATAGGACACCCTTGCCTCAGGAGCCTTGCAGATGCCTGTTCTGCTTGCAGCAGGGCGTCTACATGGTTTGCTCCTCTGGCTCCTTCAAAGTTTCATTCAAACGTTTCATTCACAGTAATCACAACCCTTGTCCACCCCCCTTTTCTTAGTTTACTTTTTTTCTGCATGGTATGTGTATTAGTCAGTTTCTCCAGAGAGACAAAATCAATAGGATAGGTTATAAATATATGAGAAGGGATTTATTAGGGGAATTAGTTCATGCGATTATGAAAAGAAGTCCTACAACAGGCCGTCTGCAAACTGGATGCCGGTAGCATGGCTCAGTCCCAGTCTGAAGGCCTCAGAACCAGAGAAGCCAATGGTATCCTTCATGTAAGTCCGAGAACCCAAAAGCTGAAGAGTCTCAAGCTCTGATGTCCATGGACAGGAGAGAAGAGTGTATCCCAGCTCCAGTGGATAGAGAGAGAATTTGCCTATTTTCTCTCTTTTGTTCTCTCCAAGCCCCAGTGGATTGGATGGTTCCTGCCCAGATTGAGGGCAGGTCTTTCCCACCCAGTCCACTCAGACTGTCATACTAATCTCTGCTGGAAACACCCTCATGGACACACCTAAAAAGATAGCTTTACCAGGTTTCTTGGCATCCCTTAATCTAATCAAGTTGACACCTAGAATCAACCTTCACAGCATATATCACTGTCTACACTCTATCTTTTACTTATTTACCTTGTTATTGCATGTCTCTCCCACTAGAATGTAAGCTCTGTGAAGATGCTGGGTTTTGTGTTGTTGCTCTGGTTTATTCTGGTTATTGATGTATTCCAGTGCTTAGTGGCTGGTACATGGAAAGTGCTCCATAAATATTTGCTGAATGGATGTATGAACCATTAACAGTGTTGAATGAATTGCTTTATGAATCAGGTACTTATCTGCAAATGACAGAGTCTTGGAGGAATAGACATGGGACAGGGTAGCTGTGATGGATGGGCCACATTTTGCAGAAGATCTGGGGCCTCATGGCAAGAGATGGAAAAGGCCAAGATGATAGGAGACAGTTGGATAGGCAGGTCAGTATAGGTCTTTGGATGCCTGTGGAAGTACTAGTGACACTTCACAATTTGGCCAAAACCAGATTTTATAAAACCAGTTTCCAGAAGTATTCATTTGTCTCATCACTATGAAAGTAATATTCCATACTTTAATAGTCTTCACTAGGGGACTCCCATATGATTATCTGGATCTGGGAAGACATTAGATCATTAAAAGTCCAGTTTACTCTAGGCTAAGGGGATCATTTTCACATTTTGCTATGGAAACTAGTCTTTCTGCCACCCTCTCTGTCTCCTCTTCTACTCTCTATTCTCAATTTCCAGGCCCCTTACAATATTGCTTCTGAAAAGATCCTCCTAAGAACCTAATCATGCCATATCTTTGTGCAGCTTTTAAATGGTCATTTTTCCCTATTGGGAATAAACTTCATCTCCCCCTGCTTCCCTATTGTCATTTCCCTTCAGTCCTTCCTACAGGCTAGCTACACTGAGCTCCTGCACATGTTTTCATGGTTTCCTCCCACTCTCTAGAATGGCCTCCATTGCCAGGAGGCCTTCCCAGCTCTCAAAACTCAACTCACATGTTACTTTTTTAATGAATTTCCTTTATTTCTCCTGAAGGCATTTATTGGCCCAGCCTTTAGAATCTCATAGCACCTTGCACATGCCTCTGTTGCAGCACTTACCATATTGTAGTATGATTTGATGTCATCTGTTCCCCCAGAAGATTGGGAAGATGATATCTACCAATACCATCTCTCTACTACTTAATATAGCATATAGAAGGTGTATATAAATGCCTATTAGATCAACTATTTTGGAAAGTTTACAGAAACCTATTCTAGCTTCTGAACATACCATTCTCTGTAGATACTGGCTTTGCTTTTTTTGGTCCTTCATAAGAACCTCCCCCAAGTCAAACCCTATGCCCTCCTGTTGATGTGCACATGTGTTGGTTGAACCCTGTCCCAAAGCTCAAAGGGACAAATGTTTCTCTGATGCTAGCTCTTTTGTTGGTGATACCAAAAGTCAAGATAATCATCAACCTACTTACTCTCAGGATTTTCAACATTGGTCAAACCACGTCATTACATGTTGCTAGGCTTTGAAAGAAAGTGTTCTTCATTTTCATTCTTTGCATGATTAAAGTCATTCAATTGCCATTCAATTTAATTAAATGGCTTTTATGATTTAATTTTAGTGAGGGTAAAAATGATCAGTCATTAAAATGATGATTGAATGATGATTTTTTTTTTTATTGCGGTAGATAACAGGAAAGAGCCTTTGAGATAAGTTTTGTAATAAAAAATCCTTCTGGTAGTCAGTAAAATGTGTTATCAGTAATGAAAAAGGAGTTGTTGATATTGTTAATTAATAAGCGATGAATTAGTGTGGAACCTGACACTTCATTTACCCTGGTAACTACCCCGGGAAATGACAGAGAATATTAGTCTGTCATTCTTTATAAGAATTTTACAGAGAGAGAGAGAGAGAGAGAGAGAGAGAGAATGAAAATAGATGTATAAGCTTTTAAAGGAAAAATCTCTAAATTGTAGTTTAGCACTCAAGCAAAACTAATCAGATAAAGAAAATACATGGTCTACATTATGGCATATTGTACAAATATCAGAATTTATTTAATAGCATATATTTCTCTCTCTCTCTTTTTTTTAAATTAATAATTGATACTTTAAGTTGTATGTCATAATATTTTCCTTGTTGTGAATTTCATTAGGTTTTTCCATTCCTGTCAGAGGCATACTTTGGGCTGCTAAATACTAACTTGATAACAGAGGTAAAATTTTTAGATAATTAATGTTGGGAATTTTTTTTTTTTTTTTTAAAGAAAGCTATTCTAAGTATGTATATTTTAAATATAGCTTGTTGAATTTTTTTCTATCCAGGAAGACATAATCCAATAAATAACCAAGTAATAGTTGGTTGTTTGGCTTTAGGTTCTGACACCAGCTGGGTATTCTGCAATTCAGTTCAATTCTGACACCAGCTACCTGGAGTTAGCACAAACCCCACAAGTTAGGAGTGAGGTCCTTCACAAGACTAGCCCTACTTCAGATGTTAGATACAAGTTGTGGGTGTGTTTGTTCCCAACCCACTAGTGCTTCTGCCCCATTGGCTAAAATTCCAAAATGTCCATCTCAACTGGATGGACTGCAATCCAATTCTAA
Organism: Cynocephalus volans; assembly: GCF_027409185.1. NCBI lineage: Eukaryota > Metazoa > Chordata > Mammalia > Dermoptera > Cynocephalidae > Cynocephalus > Cynocephalus volans. The sequence goes on from NC_084473.1 coordinate 76,827,128, forward strand.
CACTACCAGAGTTATCTCAGACCCTGCTGGTTAAGGGTAAAGTTCTTTACAAGATTGCCCCCATTTTAGACATGAACTGCAGGTCTCAGGGTCACCATGCTTCTGACCAACTTACTAAAAATTGGGGGGTTCCCACAACCACTTCAGTTCAAATATTCATGAGAACAACTCACAAAATTTACTGAAAGTGCTATATTTAAGATTACAGTTTTATTATAAAGGATACATCTGAGGAACCACAAAATGGGGGAAACGCATAGGACAAAGTCAGCGAGGGGTGGAGCTGCAGAGCTCCTCTGTCCTCTCCTTATGGAATCTGGGCACATCACTCTTCAAGCACATCAGTGTGGTCACCAACAGGGAAGCTCCACATAGCCTTGCGTTCAGAGTTTTTATTTAGGTTTTATGATGTAGGCACAGTGGATTAAATCATCATTGGCCAGGTGATTAAACTCAATCTTTAGTTCCCCTTCCCTCCCTGAAGGTCAGGCTGTCCCAGAGTTCCAGTCCTCTAACTACATGATTGGTCTTTTTGATGACCAGGCCCCATCCGGAAGCTGTCTAGAAGTCCCACCCTGAATCAGCTCATCAACATAACAAAGGCACTCCTATTCCTCTGCAAATTCTGAGGGTTTTTAAAGCTCTTTGCCAGGAACCCAGAACAAAGGCCGGATATATATTTTTTAGTACACCCCAGACTTATTTTATAAAAATGTCTTGGATTTGGCTTTTTGAATGGAATAAAAAATATATAAGGTCTTTATTCTGGATTCCTAGCAAAGAGCTTTAAAAACCCTTAGTGTGTCTTAATGTGTCTTGTCACCAGTCACACTTAATCTTGCTTATCACCAATCTTGAGAGGGAGTGGTTTCGGGGAAGTGCAGGCGTGTTTCCTGCCAAGTGGTCTATTTCAGGAGACAAGATCAACGTGGAAAACACCATAGTTCTAAGAACTACCCGTGCCAAGCCCTTTGCATGTTCTCCCTGTATCCCCCTACCAGCTTCATAAGGTAGTTCATAGAGGTGAGTAACAAGACACTGTTAGATGCAAACACATATCTGTACATTTCCAAAATTAGTTTTCTGCTAGTTCACATCATAATGTAGATTGGATTGTGTTATATTGAGATGTACAGGGAACTGGCATGGTCAGTATAAGTTCAGAGAAAGAAAGCTCAGTGGGGGAAAGGAGAGTCAGGGAAGGCTTGTGGAAAAGGCTGGACTTTAACAAGGTCTTGAAGTAACTGTAGAAACTAAGAGGATTAAATGGGGACCTTCTTGGTGATCCTAAGAGGAGAAAATGGGGACCTTCTCAGTAAGAGTAAAAAAAGGAGAAGATGTGAGACAGAAATAAGTTTGTGGTGTTCATGGATGGTTTAAATTTCCTTGCTCGAATATTTCTGGTTATAGGGAACTGATTTTCCCTTGAGTGGACCTATACCATTCTTCAACAGTCCTTTTGCTAGGTTTTCCCTTGTCACCAGCCAAGTCAACCTTCTGACAACTTCTCCTAAGAGCTCTGATTTGCCCTCCATAAAACAGTCACTAGAAGAGTGAAAGTTTCTCTCATGGCCCCCGAGTGTCTTCTTCCCACTGGTTAAACCAGCCCAATGCTTGCCCCCATCATTGAGACCATATGGTTCTCAATGCCCCAGTCACTGAAGCTGTCTTTTGGGATTGGGTGATGGTTAAGAGTCTTTTGTGACATCAGAGAGATTGGGATTTGACACCTGCCATTTACCAGCTGTGTATATTAATAAACTCCTTTGAACCTTAGTTTTCTCCTCTGTGAAGTAAGGATATTAATAACTCCTTCCTATGATACAGTAAAACTTGTATAAAATAATGTGGGCAAAATATTTAAGATGGTACCCCAAATATGGTAAATATTTAATATGTATTATCTATTATTAGGGTACTGTGTCTATTAGCTTTAGTGGTAATAAGAAATAAAATCATAAAGAAAACCCCCCAAAACTTTAATATGTTAAAATAAAAACAACTTCTTAGCTCATGATTCTGTGTGCTGGCAACTCAGGCTGGGCTCAGCTTGAGAATTCTAATGACCTTGGCTGGGCTCCCTTGTGCATTTGCCATCTGCTGGAGGTTGAAGGTCTCCCTCATGCGTATGGTGTTGGCTGGCTGCCGCACGTAGTTCTGCTCTTGTCATCCACCCAGTCAGCCTGGGGTAGTTCACGTAGTGGGGGTCCCAGTGTTCCCAGGAGCAACCAAAGGGCATGTCCTATTGTGTAAGTGCTATCCAAGTGCCCACTTGTGTCATGTTTGCCACTATCCCATTGGCCAAAAACAGTCCAGAGTTGGTGTGGGACAGCAGTGCTAAAGGTCATGGGTGCAGGGAGAGGGAAGAATGGTGGCTAATCTTGAAATCTACCCCAGATTAAAATTATCTTTCTAAAAAAGTCTTTTAGGGCAGGCGGGTTAGCTCAGTTGGTTAGAGCTCAGCCTTTAACACCAGTGATACCAATGGAGGGTGAATTATTCTCTTGAAGACTGATTTGTGTTTGTCTGCTGGTACATTAATGATTCTGTACCTCTGTGTGTGTGTGTGTGTGTGTGTGTGTGTGTGTGTGTGTGTGTGTGTGTGTGTGTGAGAGAGAGAGAGAGAGAGAGAGAGAGAGAGAGAAAGAGAGAGAGAGAGAGAGAGAGAGAGGAAGGAGAGGATAATTGAGAGGCAACTAGGATGGCCAGCCTAGAGAAAAGACCCGTGAGACAAGTGACATTGGTAGCCTCATGCCCATCTGGGCAAGAGGATCAGAGGAGGGCCTCCAGCTCAGGCCTGCCCACCTCTGCAGCACTTCATGCCCTGGTGAGTCATAGAGAGCAAGGGCACCAGACTTAACCTGGAAGGTTCTATTTCTTCCATCTTTCCCTCCATGCTGCAAACAGGTGTTGCATGCTATCTCCAGGATAGAGACTGGCGTAGCTGCAGTGTCGAGTGCCGGCACTGCTACTTCTTCTCCCAGTGATCATAGATGAACCATGTTGCTTTTTCATCTGTTTATTGAGTGCAATTGATTTGGTGATTGTGAAGGTATCTTCCAACTGCGATACTGTACAATTTTACAATACTGTACTATTTCCTCCTTTCCTTTTAGAACTTACCCATCTTTTGTCCTGGCTCTTCAGCTCCCAGCTTGTTGCTTTGATGGCACCCACCAATGGGTGGAATGGAATACCAATAAAAAAAATTGCATCAATAGAGTTGATTTCTGTGGGCAGGAGGACTTTTGTGTTCCCGTTCATTCCACCACACAGGGAGCCTTGAATTTTTCCTAGCCCAAGTGAGATGCAATGATCAACGCATTCATATTTCTATGTCATGCTTGGACTCCTGGGAGATATGCCTGATGACAGTAGAGGATTGTTCCACTGTAAGGTAGGGATAAAGCTTGCCTTTCTACTTATAACTGTTTTTAAGTAGAGTTAGTTGTTGCATTTGGAATAGGAAGAACAGCATTAGCTATGGGATTTGTACATTTACTCGTCCTCTGTGAGTCTTAGTTTTCTCATTGGTTAAACAATACCTACCTCACCATGTTGTTATAAGGATTAAATGATGTAAGATTCTATTCATGCCAAAGTCAAGGCCTGTCTCCTTGAATGACTTCAAACGATATTTGTTTTCCTTTCTTCCCTTCACCCCTTTGCTGAGCATATCAAATGGATTGTGTGTGTTGGCTGCAGCACTTTGTAATTGAAAGTACAAGATAAATAATTAGTTATTATTACTGACACCAGTCCATGCTCCAGGACCTGGAAAACACCAGGAGTTTCCCAGTGCTCAGAACTCAGCTGTGTTAGTGGCAACATGGGGGATGGACCCAGGCCTTTGCCCCCAGTTTAGAGCTTTGCCAACTGCTACCTTTTGCTAACTTCTGCTGCTTCCCTGGGAGGGTGACACATAAGTGGGGCTGTATGTATCAACTTAAGTTCTGGAGCCATAGGTAAGTACAACAAAAACATAGGCACCTAAGCTTGATTTAAGCCCTTTGGAGAATGGTACATTTAGATCAACTCTCTCAGCCCAATGCCACCAAGTAATGGCTGGGGCTTTGTAAAATCTTGTGCTTACCTTCCCCCCTTCTTTATTTTTCAAATCAAAAGCAAATTTTGATTTGCAAAGGACCCAGATACAATAATCTCACCTTTTCTGTAGTTTCATTTTCTGCAGTTTGTTACCCGTGGTCAACCACGGTCTGGAAATATTAAAGGAAATTCCAGAAATAAACAATTCATAAGTTCTAAAATGTGCACCGTTCTGTGTAGCATGATGAAATCTTGTGCCATCCCGCTCCCTCCCAACCAGGACATGAATCAGCCCTTTGTCCAGCGCATGCATCCACACTGTATATGTTCCCCGCCCGTTACTGTATAGGAAAAAACTTAGTGTATATAGGGTTCAGTATTATCCATGGTTTCAGACATCCACTGGGGGTCTTAGAACATTTCCCACAAGAATAAGGGGGCACTACTGTATCTCAGAAATACATTCAGTCAACACAAAGTATTATTTATTTCTTTTGGTGAGTTGATTTTTCTCTCTGGAAAGGTTTCTTTTTGAAATGCTGCGGGGAAATACCATCTTTTCTCTGCCCTCTCAAGAGAGCCATAAAATCCTATTGGCTATTAGCTGAAATGCCACCTTTTGGCTCCATTGATCTGAAGAGGTTTAGAATCCCCATGGTGACCAGAGATTAAATATACAGAAATTACATTCAGAAACTTTCCTGTGTGCTTGCTCAGGATCTGAGATGTTAAGGTGGTGCATTGTCAAGGCCCAGGCCAGGGTTATGAGCTCATCAGAAATTCAGAGACTAGGTCTGTCCAGCCTGTGGTATGCAGAAGTGATTCACTCCTAGAGGTGAAGTCATTGGTGCTCATAAAAAGGACAACTTCTGAATCAATGAGAATCAAGTCTGTACGATCCTCCAAATCAGTCTTTGGGGATATGAAGGATGAGAGAGTGATGAAAACACTCATCTTACAAATGGATTTAATCTGACATACACAAGTTAACTTAGAGGGGAGAATTTGAGAGTGAGGGCTTTAATCACTGAAATGGGTCATTAAATGGTTTTAAGAAGTTATTTTCTAAAGTGTGTACATTTGTGTCTTTGGGTATAAAGAACCAAATGGCAAATAATGAGATGGATTTGGTGTGTGAGACCTGCATGCAATGGAAGTAATCTCATAAATGCAACCCCAGAGATAGAACTTGTGCAATGTTTGAGTCGAGTTTTCAATGAGTATTGTTTGATAGGCTGGGGAAGTGCGCTTTTATGTCATTACTTCAATAGGAAGATATCTCAAGAGTCACAACAGATGATGACAGATTGCATATGCCTCCCCTTCACCCCCATTGCAGCTGAGGGCAGCTGGGAAGAGTGTCCTTGTGCCCTCCTAGAGCTCGAGGGGCAGATACCCATGCAGGGAGGACAGTTTTCCAGTCACTTCATATACTGAGCATACAATGAGAGAAAGGATAGAAGAGGGGAGAGGAAAGGAAGGGTAAGGAAGGGAAGAGGTGAGAAAGAAAAGGAGAGGGAAAGAGGGAGAGGGGGAAGGGAAAGGATTAGGGACTATCCACTAATAATTATTGAATGGCTAATTCTAGGCATCATGTCAGGTAATTTGCACTTGAATTATCTCAGTTTCCCTGATCATGGCACAATCAGCATGAGTGGAATAACCCCATTCATGGCAACACAACTGGAAGGGATTCTGCTTTCCTGCTTTAGCGGCAGTTACAGAAAGGGGCATTGTAAATTCAGCAGGACTACCCAAATTCTTATTAGATTATTTTAATGTTTTAATAAAGGCTTCTATTGTTTAAAAGATGAGAATGGTAACAATTGAGTGGAAATGCAAGCTAATTTATTGGGGAATTAAGGAAGCCTACCTCTGGATGGTGCAATACTGCCAGATCTCATTCTCTTCCAAAGGCAGAAGTTGCCCCAACATCTCCAGGCCACCCGATGCCAAAGTGCGCAGTCAAGGAACAAGGCTAACAATTGCAAAGATGTTGGCTGTAATTTTTAGCTCTGAGCTTTATCCGGAGTGGTTTCTCCAGCCCCTCCTTTTCCACAGCTGACCCTGAGCAGAACAGGAGCTTTGGCCTTTCCTCTCTCTGCTCTCCTGAGCAGTGGGCTTAACCAGCTTCATCTTCATTTCTCTGCAGTGATCTTCATTTCCTCTCCAATGCAATTTTCTCTTCATCATTTGGTCTTTCCATGGTTGTGAAACCCTCAACCCCATCTTTCTTGCCATGTCTGATGTTCAGTCACATTCTTTTTATCATCTTTGAGGATCCCTCAAAATCCTCACAGGGGAGGGGAGGATTGAACTCTGTCCCCTGAGAGATGTTGTTTTCTCTCTTAAGATACTGGTCTCAAGCTTTTAGATTGCTAAACTGCCCTGTCTCTATCCCATTCCATCTAAAATTTTGTCATATCAGTTAAGATGCTTGTGGTTGCAAGTAATAGAATCACTCAATTTTCAATGGCTTGAGTGATGGTTCCTTATTATCTCGCATAGCAATAGGTCAAGAGGTGGATGCCCCAGGCTAGACTCAAGGGCACAGTAAAGTCATCAAAGACCAGTCTCTTTCCATTTTCAGCTCTGTTATCCCATTTATTCCTTGTGTTTGTTCATTGCATGACTCAAGATGTTTGTCCATGGGTAAAATGGAAGGGAAATTTCCTTATATACATCATTGTTTTTATTCTGGGAACAAAATATTACTGAGAAATTCTCCAGCAAACATCTGTCCTACTTTGTCAGCCATGACATGTGATGGAGTTTGGATGTGTTGTCGCCTCCAAAACTCATGTGGAAATTTGATCCCCAATGTGGCAGTGTTGGAAACTGATTGAGTCATGGGGGTGGATCCCTCATGAATGGATTAATGCTCTCCCTTGGGGAGGGGGGATTAATGAGTGGGTTCTCACTCTATTAGTTCCCGCAAGCGCTCGTTGCTTAAAAAGACCCTGGCACCTTCTCTCTCTCTCTTGCTTCCTTTCGCCATGTGATCTGCTTGTATCTGCCAGCTGCCTGCTGTTTTTCTGCCATGAGTAGAAGCAGCCTGAGGCCCATGCCAGATGCAGCCGTCCCAGAATCGTAAGCCAAATAAACCTCTTTCCTTTATAAATTACCCAGTCTCAGGTATTTCTGTCATAGCAACACAAAACGGACTAAAACAACATGGCTTCAAGGAAGCTGGTAAAACCAATGTATGACATTTTTAGCCTTTATCATGTGGCAGACTCTGCCATCATGGATGAAGAAGATGGAAAAGGGCTAGTTGCCAATAGCATCTACCACACTGCTGTCTCTCTTACCACAACTTTTACTCTCAGTCTGGATCTAGAGACACTGAGAAAGGCTTCCAGCATCATACGCAAGTGTGTCCATCCCTGATGACAGTCAACCAACACCTCAAGATCAAGCCTGTGTGTCTTGACATTATTACCTCAGAATGATTTCTCTTTTCTTCCAGGGTATTCATGGAAAGATTGATGATCACCTTTCTTCTGGTCTTTGTACAAGAGTTAAAGTCTGGGGTCCCAGTCATTAGTCCCAATATGTCCCTTTATTTTTTTCCAATGGGCCCACTGTGTACTCATGCAAATAAATAAAACTTAGAGAAACCAAGAGTCCCAGTGGAAATGCAAATCAGGGTCCTCTTGAGGATATTCATCAGACACTCAAAGTCTGACATGGAATTAAATGGTCTCACTGATGAGCCTCAAGCACAAATTTATAAACGACACCAGTAACATGTCAGCCACCGCTCTATGCCTGGTGTTATACAGGTGTGGCTTGTGTGATAATAGTCAATGCAATGGGTATAAAATTTACCTTACAGCAAGGGTAAAAATATTTCACTTGCCTTTTTTTTTTCTTTCAAAATCACATCTAATCCACTTGACACTCTCTCTCTCTCTTACCAGGGAAATTGACTGTCAATCACTATAAAAATTATCTTACCATGTGAACCTGTCTTGATTGTGTAATGTTCCTGGAGGGCTGGTATTGGTCCAGAACTCTCAGGAATGGTACTCTGATCTTCAGGCCACTGACTTCCACTTACCTGCTACTGTCTGTGTCTGCACAGTCCCCAGAAGGAAGGCAGAACTGCTACTTCATGCCACCTTTGGGCAATGGAGTCTTTTCTTAGGATGGACACACTGGTGCCCATGACCCAGCCTCCTTAGGAGCTCCTCATAACCATTCCCTTATGGAGTCCTGCCACCTCCCCAGATCCCTGCTGGTTGCAACTGCAGTTTCCTTCCAATCTCAGACAATGTTCTGTAAAACTCTCTTTGCTCTGGATGCTCCAGCAACTCCCGTCAAGTACTTCCTTCTGTTTCTTTCCTTGTGAGATGATTCTTTCCTCAGGGGGCCTTAGGAAATACCACTCTGGACTTTGTTCTCCTTCTAACAATGAGTGTAGGCAAAGGATATAAGAGTGGTTAGTTGTTTTCTCACTGACTCATCTTGTTACAGATAGGATACATTCTTTATTGAAACCGAACAAAATTAGATTTGAGATTGTCCTGCTGATTAAGTATCCACTTTTAAAAAATCAAATCATCACATGCTGCTGAGCACTTCACCAGTGCTCTTGGCTGATCTTCCTTTCACTTGCCAGCCTTCAGGCTATTGCACATCATGTATTGTTCTCTTGGGAGGCCCTTTTTCTCCATTCTGCCTGTCAAATTCCATCCACCTTCTTAAACACAGTGCATTGTCCACCTTCTTTGTCAAGCTCTCTTCAACTTCCTACCCATTTCCTTGAACCAAGAAAACCCTCTCCTTTTGCTGTATCCTCAGAGGACCTTGCTACACCTGTGTTATGGTATGCATCAAATTCTATCTTTGGTTGTCATCATATGTGTAGACATTGTACCCATCTTATTAGTCTGTAAACCCTTTGAGAGTAGGGCCATGTCTTGCTCTCCTTGCTTCACCTATGGTGCCTAGAAACTAACTGAATTTATGCAAATCAGTTGTCCCCAGACAGGAATAGTATATAATTGGATACAAAATATATAGGCATGGTGTGTAAGTAAATTAATAATATAAACAATAAAAGGAGATGTCCTGGGGCAACGCAGACTGGTAAATATGAGTGCTAGGGACAATGACTATTCTAACACCTTCTGGTGGTAAGAGGAAGGACCATAGTGAGCTGAAGGCATCAGGAAAACCTTCATAGATGTCTTTAGAACTTGAACTGGATGTTGGGTCATAGTGAAAGTTTGAATGAGTAGAAAGGAAAGGATCGGAATGGGAAGGCATGGGCATAGGGAGGGTGACAGAAATGACTTCAGCATCTTGAGGTTGGTTTGGATACAACAGAAAGACCCCTCCCTAATGATGTCTTATGTTTTCATCAAATTTTACAACCTATAAAGTGCTGTCATATATATTATTTTATGTGACTCCATAACGTGAGGTTCATAGTCTGAATTCCGCTCTATTGCAAATAGCAGTTTAAAGGAGATTCACTGTGTACAGATAAAATGTACTTCACTGGCAATAGATATGCTTGGTACCAAGAGTAATGATTATGATGACAACGATGCTATTGATGGTGATGATTTCGATGACACTTACTGAACATTCATTGTGTGCCCAGCATGTGCAAAATGTTTTACATACATTAATACTAATCCTGCCAACACCTTCAAGGTAGAAAGTTTAAACCACCTGCAGATGAACCAAAATTGAGTTGCTTGTCCCACTTCCCACAGCTGGTAGATGGTGGAGCTGAGATGCATGTGTAGGTCTGATTTGTTACAAAGCTCAGTCGTTTTTCATTCTCTAGAGCCCTGAAGGCTGAGGACAAAGCAAACACAACAAAGAGAAGAGAACAGATTTTACTTCATGATATGTGCTTAACTCACATGTCCGATAGGGTATAAATGCAATCTGTGTTAACCAGCTGAAAGCTCAGTGCAAGGTAAAGGCATTACAGTTACTTAGTGCTTCCCTCCATTTGAGAGCATAGAGATGTGGGCTTGGGCAATTATTTTCTCAGTTAATGGCTTAATTCTGTTCTCAAGATTCAATCTTGATACTCAAACCATCTCCCCCTACCAACTCTGTTTATATTGAAAACCCAATGACTTATTTCCAGGCCTTCACCCTTAGTTGCTGCCCAGGGTCCCCCAGAGATAGTGTCCCAAGTGAGGGATATTTACCTGAAGGTGCAACAAACAGTTGAAACCCCATCACCTCTTTAGCACAGGGATTGAAAACCTCTTAGCGATCACCAGAAATTTATGTTTGCTGTTGGAAAATTGCTTTGGGAAACGATGTGGATCAGAGAAGTAAATTTCCTGTCAAGATAAACTATAGTAGTGAGCAAAGAAGAATTTGGTGGGGAAAAAAAGATCCCTAGGTATTTTATCTCATTTGTATTAACATTCTTTAATATTTACCACAGTCGTACTTTGTGAGCCAAACTGTCAGTAGAAGCATTGAACTACAGAGAAGATTCAGGAATTTCTCTGGAGAGGATACCTTCCGTCTCATTTTACAAACAGAAGCTGTTGATAACAAATGTGCTTCAAAGAGCTTGCAGTTGTTAAAAGAATTAAGGTGAAAAATGAAATCCCTAAAACCCCACCACACAGACACTAGGAATCCACTGCCTCCAGACTGGCCTGGATTCTTCGGCCTGTTTCCAGAAATTGCTGTTATACAGTCTGCACAGACGGTGGAGTGCTTGGACTAAGAAGGGAGGGGAGGAGGCTTGGCAGGGCACCAGCTTGGAGCTCGAATCTTCTTTTTCCCAAAGAGCTGGGCCTGATAGAAAATAAAAACAAAAACAGATCCTTTCCTTCTCTCACATCTGCTTTCATCCCAGTTCTTCTGGGTTGGTGGCCCTGGATAAACCGGTGGAGCCCAGCAGGTTGCTGCAGCTGAATTCTGCTTGCAGCTGAATGTGATGCTGTATTTTGCTACAGTTCAGGGCTGCTTGGCTGTGATGTCCAAGAACATAGTGTCTCATGGGCAAGCAGGTATGAGACCACATGGTAGCTTGTGCATAAGGGCTCAGAAAAGCAACGCGTGCACTTTTGATGGCAGTGATATGCTGCAATAAGTGATTATAATTGAACCAAGGTGGACTTCTGTTTCCAGCTTCTTCCAGAAGTCTCTGTTTAAGCTCTCAGCGGATCTAGCAGGTATATGCTGCTGGAGAGAGGTGTGCTCAGAGAAGGAGGACTGGGGATTGAATCTGTTGACACAACTGGGAAGAATCATTCTATTAAAAAAGAAAAAAAACAGGCATTCACTTGGGGCAAACCTCAGAGCATCTGTTGTGGCAGGTCCTGTATGAGGGGATCTTTGTAACTTCCTTCTTAACTAAGCATTCCAGCTGACTTCAACTAGCATAGAGAGGATGCTGTCTCTCCTTCAACCCATTTACTCTGCTAATTATTCTACACTACTGCTTTGCTAATTTCTACCCCAGCTCTCTCCTCTGTAGAGGTAATTTTTATATTTCCAGTTTAGTGTTCTCTTTAAATTAACCTCTTAAAGCCTCTTCTTAGTTTCTGCTTCTAGAAAACAATTGCTCCTAATATCCTTCACTTTTCCCCAGGTCTGTTTATAGAAACACAACCTGTGACTCTACGTTGATGATGGGACAGGGGCAGGACTAATACCAATTGAGAATTTACTGTTGACCAGCATTTCGTCAGACTGAATGATCTCTGATCCTCTATCTAAAAACCTGAAGGGCAGCTGTTGGTGTGTCCATTTTAAACATGTGGACATTGAGGTTCATAGACCTGCCTAAGGCCATTTGGCATACTTGGGTCAGACTCTGTGTTACAGGGTGGGAAAGTCAAGTGAAACGAGGGTCTTCCTGTCATGGAGCAAACAGTCTAGTTGCCTCCCTGCTACGTATGTGCTTGACCAAGGAGTCGTGAGGGACTTAATTCAGAGTAGTGACAAACAGCAGAAATTTAAGTCCCTGTGGAGGAGAGTTTGAAGTGTGTGACCCTGGGAGGTCACACTGTGTGGGTCGCCAACCACACAGCTCCCATCACCATCCCCCTTGATCTTCCAATGCCTTAAAACTTGCATAGGACCTCACGGCTTTTGAGTCTGTCACTCACAACTATCTCATTTCATCCTTACCAGATCCTTATAAAACAGGCCGAGCAGGGATTATATTTTGAATTTTATAGTCAAGGGAATTGAGGTCCAGAAAGGTGATAATTTACGTAAGCCAGTGAACAGCAGAGGCAGGACCAGGGCTCTATTAATTCCACACCCAATAGGTTTTTAACACATCATGAAGCCTCCAAATAAAGACAACTCTGGGATGTGTTGAGTGCATGAGGGGCTGATAAGACCAAGTCCCCCACATGGAACTGTGGCTGTCCAAATAAGCCCTGGATCCCAGTTTTCAGTAGCAAAGTACCCGGATTGCCTATGACTTCAAAGCCTCCACTGGTAACTTGCCATCAAGCTTCTACGTTTTGCTGCTATCTCTTCCCTGTATTAATCATTGTCTAGCTCAGTATTTCCCAGCCTTTTTTTCATTATCCCCCACTCCAAGAAAACTGTTTAGACATTCTTTTTCTGATCACTCTCTCGCCCTGGAATTTTAAAACGATATTAAATGTACTATATGTGTACTATATATGTATATGTGCTTTATACATAAAATTAGTAAGATTTTTTTTTTCACCTACACAAGAAGCAGTTTTTGCCCCTCAGGGCAATATTGCCCCTGTTGAGGATACGTGGTGCAGATCATAACTATGTATTGGGTAAAGAAAAAAAGGAAAGAAGGACAGTTGTTGGAAAGGAGAGAGGGAGGGAGGGGAGGAGAAAACAGACAACAAGACAAGCCAGTAAAGACACAAAACACTAAACTGAAGTGTTTTAATTAGTCCTCGATTTCCCAGCAGCTGCAGCTTTTCCTGGAACACAAGCGTACTTCAAAAAGTTGGAGGAAAAATAAAATTAAAAGATAATATGAATCTTTCCATGAACTTTTTGAAGACCCCTTGTATAGATTCATGTATTGGCCAAAGTATTCCCAATATTCCTGTCCAAAGCTGGAGCACAGCATGCTTTACCCCTTCTTGTGAGTAAATCACAAGGAACAGGGTGTGACCTAGGACAGATTCAACTTCCAGTATCATTCCCTAGGTGTAAAAGAGAATGTTTACTCTGACCGTAGTTCCTACTTGTGGGGTTGGGTAGGTCTCTAGGGACACTGGAGCCTTCCCTTGGGAAAAGTTTGATGAGTTCACCACTTTGCCTGTTGATAAGTGACAGCAAAGGTGAATGTTGAAAATGACTCTTACTTTCCTTCCCCTCCTTAACTTCACACCCTGACTTCCAACTCAGACAACTAGAAGGAAAGCCAGGATTCACTGCTACAGACGTAACAAAGATAGGCCTGGACAGGTGGAATTGACTTGCCCAAGGGTCAGGAGCAAATTAGTGGCAAAGCTGGGACATAGATTCTGCCTTTTGATACAGGACCTCCTCTCCCAGAAGAGAGGGTCAACCTCGGATGTGTACGTCTTCCTCTGTTACATTAGCTTGAGCAGCATCGAACCATGGCTGTTGGTACACAAAGAAAAAGCTTCTTTAAATAACATCAGCAAATCTGTTACATCTGAAGACATGTGCTTAGTGTCCCAGGGGCCAGACGATTTAATATTGCCGATGTTAAGAGTTTGGGAGTTAGATAACAATTGCAATCTGTGTAGTGGCTTCCCACCTTCAGAAACTGACTACAGATAGCAAACAGCTCAGAAGTGGAAATGACTTTTGCTGTATCACCAAAGACCCATGTGGACATTTCTTCCTGGAGCTGGCCACCGGCCTTTGGGCCATGTAAAAACTAAAAGATGGTGCAGACCCCCCATGTGTACAAGAATGTTTGTGCACATGCACACACGTACTCCCTTGGTGGGGAAGATTGGCCAGGGCTGCCTGACCAGTGATAAAGCCAAGCCAATTAGGCACCAGAACACAGTCAGTGAGTTGCATACTGGCTAAGCCCTGGGGCAGCTGGGGAGCTGTGAAGGAAGCCATGTGTGCCTTTGGGATCATCTAGACTCCCATCTCCATCTCCTTAGCCCTCTCCTTTCAGTCCCAATGCTTTCAGGAACTCAGGTTTTTGGGCATCACCCTACCACAGAAGAAAACTGAAGTACAAAAGACCTGGTTTTGTCTTGGCTCAGTCCTTTCCTGGCTGTGTGATCTTGGTTTGTTTATCTTTTATTAAAAATATACTTATCTAGCATTTGCCATGTGCCAGGCACTGTTCTAAGCACTCGACAAAGAATAAACCATTTAATTCTCAATGACAACTGATTTAATTCTCATAACAATCCTATCTCCATTTTATAGATGAAGGAACTGAGAATCAGAAAGAAAACTTGCCAAAGTCACTCAGCCAGAATTGGAACCCAAGCAGTGTGTTTCCCTTGACACATCCTACCATGGTGATTGACCTTGGGCATGTCACTGAACCTCCCTAAACCTCGTTTACCTGTTTCTAGATTAAGAATGCTAATACTTCTCTGGACAAGGAGGAATGAAGGTTTGTTGCAGGGTTTAAATGAGAAAATGTTAAGGATTTAGCAGGTTTCCAGGCACCCAGTAAGTAAAATATATAATAAACACTCCCATGGGTTGCCGTTTATAAATGGACCGGGATGAAGTGGAGGTCTCTTCTGTACATGGGAGTTGATTCTGGCAGACCTGTGCCAGCCAGCACAGGCCTCTTGCAAACGCCTCATCTTCATAGGTGCAGTCATTTACAAGTTAAGTGGTTCTATTTTGTTCACTCAACAAATGTTGACTTAATCCCTGAACAAGAAATGTTGTGCTACTTTGAATGAGCTGAGCAATGTAATTAGAACTAACATAAAATGAGTGATATGTTCTCTTTAGTTGCATTTCAGTTATAATGCAATTTCTCCTCTTCCTCCCTACGTTACATTTGTTCTTTTCTTTTCATACCTTTATGATTTTTGAAATCATGTGCACAAAAGGATCAATAATAGAGACTCAGATAAAAATGGTCTGGGCAGCAAGCAAAGGGAGTGATGCTGAATTCCAAGAAAGACCATTATTTTTAGAATAAAAATTTAAAAACTACAGATGCAGTTGCAGGGAAATATAGATTGCACCACAAATGCAATTGCTACGGAGCAGAGACAGTGAGAAAAAATCACAGAGTGCATGGTTGTTCTGCAGCTGAGGGACAAATAACAGGATTGCCTTGGCCAGCGGAAGACAGATTGTTGCATCGTTCCATTAATTGTGTGTAACTTGGCTTTTCCAGAACTTCCTATGTCAGACTAATCCAACTCTCACGTGGGCTGAGCCTTCTCACTTTTATTCAAGGCTGCCTACAAGATCTCTGAGTTAAAGATCCCTGCCACGTCTAGTTTGCAATATTGAGAATTCTTAATTGAAGATAAACACACTAATGATGAACACCTAAAAATGTATGATTTTTAACAAGGACATTGGTTTAAGGAGGTAAAATATGCTGGAAGACCCAATCTTTATTCTGGCTTTATTTTAAGCCCCATAAACTGTTGGTAGACTTGCTGTTGTATGTGAGCATTTGCCTGTGTTATTTCATTTAAGGAGAACGAGGCAAGATCTCCTGTCCAAATGTATGTCACTCAGCTATTTTAATGCCTGAAATTCTAGCATCAGAATTATTAAGTTTTTTTTCTCCCGAAGATTCTTGTTTTAGCTACAAAAATCTCTGGGTAGAATTATTACTACCCATCAATGTCCTACTAGGATTGGGTTTTCACATTCTTGGAAGAGCTGGTAGAAAAGTTGTTGATGACAGTGGGCTGAGTGGGAAAGGGGAATATTTTGGTGCTGGAGGTATTTGGAAAGAACTTACATCTATTTGGACATCTCCTGGGCATCGTGGAGGCTCCTGTGGCAAAGAGGGAAGTGTCATACATGGGGTGGGGGTGGGGACACAGAAGGGGCAGTGGTGAGACTCTGATGCCAAACTTTGTAACTGTAGACTCCAGTTGGAGGAGAAGGTGTAGGAGTGTGTGCACAACGTGTTTTCCAGGACTCCTCTTAGAAGAGTTACTGATGTGTGTATTTTGAGTAGGACGGGCTCTGCCTTATCATGACACAACCAATCAGAGAAGAAAACAAAGAATTTAGAAGAGGCAGTTCTAAGTGCCACCCCCCAGCAGTAGCAATGACCTCGGGCAAGCTGCTGAACCTCTTCTGATCTCAGTCTTAATAATGGGACAAGTTTATATCTGCCTTGTGAGACTGTGGGAGAATGAAAACAAAATAATTGGAAACAGCACTTTGTAAAATAGAGTGCTCAGAAACAAGTTCTAAGCACCTATGCTTGCACATCTTTCTCATACCAGTACCAAAGGTGGAGTTAATGGGGGCCTCACTTAACCCTGACCCCATCCAGCCCAGCCACCAAGCCAACCATGTATTTTTAAAGAGCTGCAGTCAGGTTCGTTGATCTTGTAGACAGCTGAGCTGCATCTTGCTGTGACTCTCATGACCCTCTGGCTCGATGCTTCTCACCCTCAGCTGAACTTTGGAATCACCTGGGAAGCTTTAAACAAATCTCATCAAGGCTGCACCCCAGACCAATTAAATCAAAATCTCTTGGGGTAAGACCCGGGCATCAGTATTCATTAAAGCTCCCAAGTGGGACCAGTGTGCAGCTAGGGTTGAGACATACTTTCCTTACTGGGTAAAAGAGAAGGAAGATGCAGCTAAAGAATGAATTATTTTTTCTCATAAAGCAGGGGGAAGGGGGGAATGACTTTCCAACATTGCACTGAGAAGCAGCAATTAGCCAACCTAGTAGATCAGAATAAAAAAATGAGTGAAAAGGACTGAGGAGTCAGTGTGTCACAGCTGCTTATAATGATTACTTGAGCAATATAAAGCACAAATCTTGAAACTCTCTCCTCTTGCTCTCCTTTTCTTTTTTGTCTATTCCCTTCTCATCTCTTCACCCCCATCCCCCTCATTTTACTGAAAGGCTCTCAACTGCTAATATCAATTGTGGCCACTCACTCACAATATAGTAAGTTATTTTAGGAGTCCTGTACTTCTTTCCTGCCACCCACCAGCTTTTTCAATTGGTCCTACTTCATAGCACGTCCTGTGTCTCGGGTCTCATGTGTGGGTGAGTGTGTGTCTCTCTAGAACTCCCTTTCATCTCTGCCTGCACATTCAAAAAATCCTATTTTTCCACTAACACATGCCTGAGCCTTCTCATCTGTTTTCCAGCATCGCCACCTACCTCTTTGCAGCCCCTGTCTTTCTCTGGGTGGTTTTGTTAGCTACCTTTTCTCATTCATATGCCAGCAAGTCTGATGACTCAGAATGTCTGGGGAATGGGAATTCAGGGGAATTTTAATTTTCTGGTTAAGTGACACTAGCTTGAAAACCACTTTTGTTTCATGTTTTATTGTTGGGATAAATTGGTAAAGTAGAAGCCCAGAACTGGCAGGATGCTTAGGAACACCTGGATGAGTCCTCCTGACAGCAAAGAGACAGAGACCAACTGCAGTGAGATGATTCAGAGATGACCCCATGTATCAGTACCTGGTCTAAAGACCACAACTTCTGCCTTCTAGACCCCGTTTCTTCCTGAGCACTCACTCAACCTGCCCTGCAGAAATATTCTGATTAACCAGGACCAGTCAAATGTAAATTGCATTCTTTTAAGCGAACTCTCCAGTCCCTTATAATGTTCATCTACCCATGAATTTCACTCATCTATGTTGCCTGTCTGGCCCCAGATAGATTTCAGTTTGCAATACCTGAATCTCTAGATCATACTGTTTTTAAGGTCTGAGATCATTTACCTGATTAATATGTCCACCTGCTCAGTAGCCTAAGCACGTTGATTTCTTTAAACGGAGGCTTATTCCCACCTCAGAGAAATTCCAGTCTTGGCTGGGGAAGGAGAAAGCACAGGCAGGTGGGCTGCATGTTCAGACTCCAGAACACCTCCTGGAAGGAATATCAAGTTTCTCAATTTCCTCCTTGTTAATTAAATCTCCACTGTTAACTTGATTTTTTGTTCTCTGTTTCCTAAATGAGGTATTGCTGAAGAAAAAGTGGGTCAGTTGAGAGTTCTAACTAGTTTTGTCCTAGTTAATTTAAGTTTTGCCATATGTTCTTTGAGAAGCATGCTAACTATGGGTCCTTTTGCTGATTAGCAACCAACCTGAGGGTTTTTAATTTAGACTTCCAGTTCCCTAGCAAAAGAGAGAAAGATTAAAAAAGAATAGATCTAGGTGTACCAAAAGCTAAGTCAGAAAGACCACTCCATGTAAAGCTGGAGCACATGTTGGTGTAGTTGGCATCATGATTTTACACTGTGGAGCAAGGGTTCTCAACTTCAGCCGTCTTGATATTTTGGGTCAAATAATTCTTTGATGCGGAGGAAGTCCTGTGCATTGTAGGAGGTTTAGCAATATGCATGAACTATACGTGAGAAACACCTCTCACCACCACCATGTGTGAAAATCAATAATATCTCCAAATATTATCAAATAATGTCCACTGGATAGCACATTTGCCCCTGGTTGATAACTACTACCATAGAAATAGTCCATTTAATCACCAAGACAGAAATGTGGTTAAATCCCTAATAGTAACATATGAATGCCCATATCTTACTCTCTCCAAGTCCAAAATCCCCTGCTAAGAGGTTGGACTGGATGATTACTGGCCATTTTTTCTCCTGGAAGCCTGTGAGAGGTCTCCTCTGTTGGCAGAGCCCTGTATTACCAATTACCAGCATCCAGAACAAAGTCATGGTCAAAATTCAAGCACTGCACCCAGGGTATTTAACAAGAATGTGTTAAGCATGTGCCCTGTGCCCAGTGTAGTCCTAGGCTTTTTGCTGGGTGTAGGAGTGTGTGTGTGGGGGGGGCAACTGTTCATGTAAAAAAGAAACAGGGTGTCATGAAAAGGTCACCAAACCAAATGCTAGTGCTCCCAATCACTAGGTAGGTGACTTTGTACACAGTACTTAATCTCCTTAAGTCTCACTTTCCTCAAGTAAATATAAGGTTGCTAGTGCCTCCCTCACATATTGAGACCTAGGTAGATAAAGGCACCCATACCAAGTAACCATTTGGTAAATTTTATTTCTCCATCTCATTTATTTGGTCTGAACCTTAACAATGCAGTAGCCAGATCCTTTACTTTGAACAAAAAAAAAGGTCTTTGAAACTTGTGTCCAATTGAGGAAGGCCAGGAGATGGCACCTAGTAAGCACCATGCTCACCCAGTGAGCAAACGGGCCATCCCTATATGGGATCCGAACCTGTGGCCTTGGTGTTATCAGCACCACACTCTCCCGAGTGAGCCACGGGCCAGCCCGCGCCTAGTCAGAAGTAAGAATTTTGCCTCCTGAATGTCAGGGAAAAAAAAAAAAAAAAAAAAAAAATCAGAGTAGGGCACTTTTTAATGAAGAAATACATTTCTTATCCCCAAGGTGGAAAATACTCTTGAAAGAATGCATTGTCATTTGCTGTTCTCACCATTAGACAGGAGGTATGCCCTCTGTGTGGCATGAGAAGCCCAGAAGATCCCCAGCCTGCAAAGCACCTGCTAGCTCATAACTAATGCCTGAAGACACCATCATCAACCATATCAGCCCTTCATACCTTAATTGTGACTAATTTGATCACATTCTTTCCTGAGTAAAAGTTCGATCACAGAAGAAGAAAGTAGGAGGGTAATTAGTGCTGGAAGTTAGTTATGTAATGTGGGTGTGTGTTTGGGTATGTGTTTGTATACAACTATATATGTATATGTGTGCATATGTGTATGTGTAGTTATATATGTGAAGATAGATAGATGGATATGTGCATGTGTATATTCCTAAACCTCTCTCAACATATACTTCAGGAGCCTGTTTAATAGTCATATTCTAGCTAATTCCTTATTTGACATTCCACCAATTGCAAACCTAAATCAACCAACATAACCACCCATTTAGAGGAGAAAATTGATGTTTGTTTTGACTACTCTGAAATATTATGATACCCATTCTCCAAAACAGAAACAGTTTCTGGTCCTTCAATAATTTTCTCTTTGAGAGGAGTACCTGATGACTTTTATTTTGCCAGAATATGTGATCCATGGGTGTCCCTTCTACTTGGCCATGCCAGACAGAATAAGCATCAAACTTGTAGGCAAGTCAATTAATATAAATCAGAAATACAGGTGGCCCTTAATGTCACCAGTAAGCTGCATGCAGTTGCTTAGAAAACTTGGGAGGGATGACAAGTGGTGTTTGCCCCTCTAATTACTTACACTTTCTCATACATGTGTTGTTGATGCTAAGTCACACCAGATGTCTGCCTTCCTGAGGGCAGGGAGAAAAGGTAAGGCACTCTTATATTTTGAAGAACTTGAAAGAATATAAAAAAATGGTTTTAAAAAACCCATGTCCTTTTACTGGAATGACCTTTTTTTTTCAATGGTAACTTTGCAGTCTTGGAAGCATAGAGTGTGTTGTGGGATAGGGGGTCTCAACTATCATGGCTGAAGTCTGAGCATTAGGGGCTTTTTTCTCTGAGGTTAGCCAAAAGATGGGTTTTATTTAACCTGCTTCCTCTAGCACAACCTAAAAAACTATCAGGGCTAAGACTGGTGTGAGGGTATCATTTGTCATTTGGAAAGACTTTTTTCCTGTATAAATATTCAAAAAACCATAGCTGAACTTTAATCAGCTGGGAAGGTACTGCAAATGGAGGGTTAATCCATCACAATGCCCAGGATGAGACGTGAATTGTGGCCTTAAGTTCTTTTCAGAGAGCACAGGATAATAAGATTAGCACCCTCTGTGGGAAGAACAAAAACAGGTGCTACACCTTTAAAAATTCGATTCTCTTTTAAATGCTCAGTAGTTTGCTTGAAGGGGTCAGAGCAAGTTTCTTGAAGCTTAAAGATTAATTTGAGAAAGAAAAGATTTCACAAAACCTTAGTTAAAACTACCGCTTTCCCTTATTCTTGCCTTCTCCCTCTTCTGCCATTCTCCAAAGCAAGAGGCACATGGACATGAAATGATGTGAGCTAAATTCCTGCTTGTGTAGAAAACATTTGCTTGCCTACAAAGACACACAACACAGAAACATGCAAACACACACACACAAAATATGAACACAGCTCTCTATGGCCATCACTTGCTCTTAAGTTCCCAAGCTGTAGTTTCCTCTTTCCAGTATCTTTCATTAGATTTACATAGACTTAAGATCTGCAACATATATGATGTTTAGCCATGGATGGATTGGGGGGTAGCATAAAATAAAAACATGATTATTCTTTTTTCATGGCCACATGGGAAAAAAATGAAAGAAAAAAAGTCTTGGGGGATGGGAGATAAACTACAGTTTCCAATAACCATATTTCTAGGGGGTCAGGGAGACCTGTGGTTCTGATACTTGCCAGAAAGATTTTGCTTCTGGAAGCTTTTCCTAGAAACACACCAACACAGCCCCTTATTTAATGCACCAAGCCACAGCAGCTTTTGGCACTGTATTCCTGTAGCCTTCCTATGAGGAGATTAAGTTAGTGGAATCCAAGAAGCCCTCCTTCAATTGCCACGCTTTGGGATTTTTTTTTCCCCAAAACAGTATACTGTTTTTTCCGATGGTCTCTAGTGGGGTTTAATTATAGATGTGAGGCACATTCCCGAGAGAACTTGTTCCTGCTACCCAGGCCCTGAGTGGTATCCTTTTTAGAATGGCAATCCCAAATGATCATGCTTGAAGTAGACCAAAACCTGTTCTTCAAAGTTATCAAACAAAACACCTCTTTTCTAGAACATTAAACAGTTTGAATGGGTGTTGTGAGTCTGGTGTGTGCCATAATGTCATGTTTCAATGCTAAACAAAGCAGGAGGAAGTTTCCGGGTCAAGAAGAAGGGGTGGGGGAGGGGGAGAGAGAGAGAGAGAGAGAGAGAGAGAGAGAGAGAGAGAGCTGTCTCTCAAGGCTTAACATCTTAAGGACATTTGCAAAATATTTCTCTTGAAAGAGCCTCTTTGAATATTTTTAGGTATACTGGTTTCTCCATAGGTGGAAGAGAAACCTACCATCAATCCTTAATCCTTAGCTTAAGTAAACCTTCTGGTGATGCCATTCTATATTTCAAAAAGCTGATTTTGCCTCTTTAGGGTGGTTGCTGGAGGCATTTGCATTTGGGGGCATGGTGGTGTGTGTGTTTCTCCCATCCCTCTTCCTGCTATTTGGGTTTCTCTCTTATAAAAGGCAAAAAAAAGAAAAAGAAAAAAGAAAAATGCCAGTCTTTTGTATCATTTAGAGGGGTGAGAGAAGGACTTCCGGACATGGGCAACATTGGTTAAGTTTTCATCATCTGCCATCCATGACAGTTTATTTCAATCATACATTTGCTTAAATTCTTAGCTGGGAAAGACCCCTCCATCCAATGCACACACCCCTCCACTTTTTCTTACCTACACCTACTAACTGCTACTACCACCACCTCCTCATTCTTAAATTTAATTCAATAAAAAACTGAAATCTTAGTGATGGACCTGGAAACCTATGAAGGGTGGGAATGAGCAGTCATTAATCTAGACACAGAATAAAGTAAAAGCCACAGGAAAGACGAACGTTATACCAAAGAGCAATCTGAGAATAGGCAACTTTTCTGTTCTGGGTTAAATTATTCCCATCTCAGTCATATTCAAACACAGGGTGGAAAGATGATCTTCTATCCCACCCCACCCCGATGGCTGATGCATCACGTCTGCTCCTAAAGTCTCTTGCTCCAGATCATTGCTGTATATGCATTCATTCACAAGGTAGGATTATCTCCTCGTTCCCCGTAGTAACTAGGAGTGTGCTATCATTGCTTGGGAGCCTAAGCTTGCTGCAGTCTTAGCAAAATGCTCCAGAAGCACAGCTTTCAGCACTGAACATTGGAATGCGGCCTCCTTCCCCTCAGCCAGACCATAGAGAGCAAGTGCTGCGGTGCTCTCTTTAACCCCAGAGGGTATGAAAAAGAGCACAAATGCTACTAAGTCTGGTGAATCAAAAGCAAAGAGAATTGTGAACAAGTGGCATTAGGGGGTGAAATTTTGAGTTGATTTGAAAGATGGTTACATTAAGTGCAAAAATGTTTCTTGTTCATAGGACAAACTGTCTGGCACTGATTTTTAAAAGCCATTTGCAATGATCTCTGCCTTAAAGGCTGAGCAACGATGCCTAGTCCTCAGTCCACCTTTTCCCCTTGCTTTGGGTTAGATTGAATTGCCACCCCCAACCCCCAGTAATATAAAGAGTCTTGCTGGGGTTTTTTTTTCAGACCTTAATCATGTGGGGTAAATTAACCTGAATCATTACAGTAATAAGCTTTGTTTGCTCTTCTTGAAATTTCATATTGAATCTGACTACTTTGCTCCTGGATTTCTGGATTTACCCTCTGGCTACTGGACAATCCCCTTTCCCCCTCTGCTCCAGAAGGAAATTTTAACTGTTGCTTCTCTTGTAACACAGGTAACAATTCATTTAGGTTACACCAGTCTGTAAAAACTGTAAATGCTATTTTATTTTAAACATTTTAGTTTACAAAAAAAAAAAAAAAAAAAAAATCAATGATAGGTACCTTTTTACACTCTCAGATTCCTGAATATGGACAGATCTTCAAAGAGAGGAAGGAGTTTTCATATGAAATTTAAGATAGACTGTCCTGAAGGTTGTGGGGTGGGGTTTTTTGTTGTGTTTTAATTTCGTTTTTGTTTTTAAGACACAATAAAGCTAAAATGTCAAGTCTCTGGGAGAGATCCCCTCATAGTTTCAGTCAAGGAGCATATCAGAGCACAGACAAGGAGACCCCAGCCTGGTGCCTGCCGGCCGCCCCGGCTGCCCAGGCGTATTTGGTAGCGCATGGGTTGAGAGCCACTGGGACAATCACACCTCGCATTCCCTCGCGGGCTGCTGGTGGCAGGTACACGAGCCGTACTCGTTGATGATGACCAGGGCTCCCTCGATGTGGTTCGGTTTGTAATCAACGTAGTATTCCTGGGCAGACATGGCAGCCATCTGATGCATGGTCTGTTTCTGCTTTTGCTTCCTGCGCTGCGTGACAAAGCACTGTCTGAGCTGCCTGAGGCTGGCTGGGAAACACTTCCAGGACACGTAGAGCACCAGGACCACGATGAGGAAGGAGAAGATGAGGGCCATGGTGCCGGTGACCACCTTGTGGATCTGCACGGCATTCTCCGCGTGCTCGCCGCCGGGGAGAGCCACGGTGGCAGGCTCGGGCGTGCCGTCGCGCTGCCCCTCCCCGCCGTCCGCGAGCGTGGTGGCCGAGCTGGTGGGGGGTCCCAGGTCACTGCGGTTGGTGACGGCCGACAGCAGGTGGCCGCTGGTGGGCTCGGCCCCATCCTCGCACAGGTGGAAAGCGTACACGGCGTCCAGGACGTCCTCGCCCTGTGCGTACTCTGGGCTGGCGCACTGCAAGTTGCCATCGTAGCGCCCCTGGAAGTTGCTGAGCCACGAGGCGAGTGCACACACGTTGCGTCCGCAGTCCCAGAGGTTCCCAGCCAGGGTGATGCTCGTCAGCGACTTCCAGGAGTTGAGGATCTGGGGCTCGATGTAGGTGAGGCGGTTGGAGTCCAGTTGCAGGGACTGCAGGTGCGGCACCGTCTCGAACACATGGGGCTCCATGTACTCGATCTCGTTGCCCGACAGGTCCATTTTCTCCAAGTTCCAAACCCAGTCCAGCGAGCTGACCACAATGGCCACCTTGTTCCTCCGCAGGCAGAGCGAGTGCAGGGAGATGAGGCGTGGGAAGTGGGCGAAGTTCACCTTGACCAAGTCGTTGTGCTCCAGGTGCAGCTCAGTGAGCTTGAACAAGCCAGCGAAAGAGTTGCGCGCCAGACTCTTGAGCTGATTGTATCCGATGTCGAGAAACTTGAGGCTGCGGCAGTCCTGGAAGATGCGCACGGGCACGAACTGGATGGCGTTGGCCCGCATATGCAGCGTGGTGAGCTTCCGCAGCCCATGGAAGAGGTCGGGCGCGAGCGCCTGCAGCTTGTTGTAGGACAGGTCCACGCTGCGCAGGTTGGGCATGGGCCGGAAGGTGGTGTTGGCCAGTTGGGTGATCTGGTTGGAACTCAGCGTGAGTTCCTTAACTCGGCGCAGTTTCTGAAAGGCGTCCCCCTGCACCGAGCAGATGTGATTGTGATCCAGATAGAGCCACGTGAGCTGCATTAACCCCGTGAACTGGCCGGCGCGCAGCTCCGAGAGGCTGTTGTAGCGCAGGGACAAGCCCAGCAGGCCGGACAGGTTGTGGGGCGCCTCGGTGAGGTTGAGCGACTCGCAGTACAGCAGCCGCCCCTCGCACCGGCACAGCTGCGGGCACCCGCTGGGGGCGGCGGGCAGCATCTGAAAGCAGGCCCCCAGCAGACACAAGACCACCCCCGAGGGCCTCCTCAGCAGCCAGTATAGACAGAGACCGAGCAGCAGGAAATCCATTAGCGAGAATCTTTCCAGAGAGACTGGAGAATGTCCATTGGAAGCGCTCGGTCAGAAATCTACATCATATTTTATTCCGAGGGAGGGGAAGCGGGGGAGGGGGAGAAAAGGGCAAAAAATCAAATAAATATATAGAAATCGAGAAGGACCCCCCCTCCCCAAAACCACACGTTCACCTCTAAGCATGCAGAAAGCTGAGCAGCATAGAAAGTTCACAGCCACGGAAAGATCAAAGAGATGGTGATTTGGTCCATGTTAGATGCTGCAGCAAAGAAAAGGGAGGAAAAAAAAAAAAATCTTCGGGAAAGAATTTAATTAAAAAGTGTCTTACCCACCCTTTTCCAGAGAGTGACAACCTCCATTCAGCTGCTCCCTTTGTGTGCCGGCTAATTATATGCAGGGCGAGAGAAGACCCCTCTGTGTTTCCGAGGCAGCCCCGGTCCGCGGCCGGCGGATCTGGCAGGCGCACAATGTCTCACTTTGCTGCTCGGCTTGGGGCTGCAAGGGCGGCCGGCGAGGCGGGGAGGCGACTTCTAGGACCCGCAAGTTTCCCAACTACGTGCCGGATTCCGGGTTTCGCCTTCTTGCCTCCGTCCTTTCTGTCTGCAGTTCGGACTGTGACGTGGTGGGGTGAAAAAAAAAAAAACCCTCCAAACTCGGGGCTCGCGACTCCCCAGGATTTGACAGTCTGGTGAATGTCCGTCATTGGAAACGACCCCTGACCGGCGCCACCTTTTGCTCCGCCGCGACCGCCTGCCATTCGCGCCCCGGGCAGCTGCGGGGAGCGGGCTCGCTCATGCTTTGCGGGCGGCGACGCGGCGAGCGGCGAGCGGGCTCCTTCCCTCCGCCAGGCAGTGCGCGGCGCGAGCTTGCACAGGCACCTACAGCTCACTGAGTGTCGTAAGCTGCTCACGATGGTGCGTCTTCCCCGAGCACCTCAGACATGGGCAGATGGAAAAGGGGTGGGCATAAAACCAACATTTTACCGAACCACTAAAGTAATAATATGTCCTTTGATGAGACGGAAAACATTTTAAGCTTTTTGTCCATATTTCAAAAAAAAAAAAAAAAAAAAAAGGGTGGGGGGTGTAGGTAAGGGTAGCATCATCAACGACGAGATGTTTTCAAGTGGGAAACTGGAATATTCTGTGCTCCCCCCCCCCTTCCCTTTTGGGGATATATATATTTTTTCCCCTTTAAAGCTGTCTACGTAGAAGAGAGACGTAGGAATCTGTAGAGAAACCAACATTTGGTTCTTTGCTTTAGAAAAGCAACTTGAGAGAAGACACAGGAAGGCAATGATGTGGGTCTTGGCTAAGATTTCTTTTCCCCCTTGCGGGCACTGGAGTTCTACAGTCAGCCAGCCCTTTTTGGTGGTGGATGAGGGAATGCTTTCCAAACCCAACCGGTTTGGGAAGCCAGCCCAGTCCCCGTGGTGTGAGATCCCCAGTGGCAGATACGTATGTCTGTGTACAGGGAGACTTGCCTGAGATCCCTCCTGGTCTTCACCAGTCTCCATGATGTCTAAGGGGTAAAGGGTGGATTAAAGAAAGATCCTGCTGTATGACACGGAAAGGGCTGAACCTGATGTGCTGTTCATGGTGATTACCAGGCCCTGCAGTACACCCCACTGCAGTGCACCCCAGAATGTGCAGGGAAGGGGTAGTTTAAATCATAATGCAGCCTACCCCTTTCCATACACACACGCCTAAGTAAGCTTTGAGACTGTACTAAATTGTGCTGCTTTTCCTCTAAGCATGAAAAGAAACCGTTGCCTGACTATTTCCATTCACAAGCCTTTATATAGGAGACCTTACAATGAACTCTCATTCTTGTTCCGATTGGTCTGGAGGGGGTCTGCCCTGCTATTGTTGGGGACCTGTTGGTCATCTGTTAAAAAGTAAAATCCTCAGAGATGGCTGAGAAAGCCTCCTGGAAGTGAGCAACCCTTCCTTCTTGACAAAGATGTCCAAGGAGGTGGTAAGAAGAGTCAAATGTGAATCTCCAGCTCCTCTCTTTGAATTCCTATCATTTCTGCCTCCAAGGAACTAAAATTAAGTAGGCATTATCTGTAGTATTACTCACTTTGATAGGAATGAGAGTAGATTGCTAGAGCTTCCAGGTTGGATAGACTGGACAATCCAGTTCCTACTGGATTGGTCCTTAGTATCCAAGCTGAAGAGACCAACCAATGGAATCAAAGTTGTGAAACACTGGTGGTACTTTTCAGGAAAAGTCATATGTAGAGGGGCTGAATCATTCCTATTGCATTCATCTGAGCTCTGCCCTGGACATTCCTCTCTGAGATGCATCATTTAATTGGAAGGAACACAAATCTGAAATGTCCTAGACATCACATGCTGTCTTACGAGCTAGAAGAGACATTAGAAAATCAACCCCCTTTATTTTATACATGATGAAACTGAGACCGGGAGGCATGAGGGGATTATCCAAGGTCATACAGCTTGTAACTCACACAGATATTTATTGGGCAGTTCCTCCTGGTGGTGCTTTTCCCTTGCCATTCTTGATTGTTGCCTGTCTTTCACTCTTGCCTCCTACCTAACTCTGGACTGTGCACTTGCAGCATTCATCCTGATCCTGGCACCTCCAAAGTGCTGCAGAACGCTTTAACAGACAGACAAACAATTTCACCATCAAGTGGTTTCACCTCTTGCCAAGATAATTATTCCTGACAGCCAGCCGGCTGATTGAGCCATAAACTCTAAAGGGTTGAGAGGTGGGGGGCAGTGGGGGAGATGTTGGGCAGGCACAGGCAGGGGTAAACAGTGGCCAGCCATTCAGCAAGTGCTGTAAATACAAGCCACCCAATCCCCATGGCTGCTAGAAAGAAAATCCTGCTAAGGCAGGCAGCTTGGCAAAGTGGTGACAGAGACTGCCAAATGGGCAAGAAGAGGTCCCACTTTGGATGTCACTTGATTTGTAGAGCTGGTACAGAGAGGCAGAAAAGAGTTGAGTGTTGGCAAGAAAAAAGAGAATACAATTAAATTCACTGCATTTATATATGAGTTTTCTTCTTAGTATGCTACTCAAAACTTAGAAGATGCCTCTAGGCTGTAATTAAGATTTATGTGTGTGTGTGTGTGTGTGTGTGTGTGTGTGTGTGTATTGCTTTTCATATTATTATCCTGCAAATCATTTCATCTGCATGGTATCTTTAAACCTTTCCCACCTCTAATGTGGCAAGTTTGCATCTTTTCTACAGTTTTAAACCCCTTGGCAGAACTGTATACATTAACAGATTGAAATGAGCTTTATTGAAATTTAGCTATTCTAAGTTGCAGAATCCCAATTTATTATGTATTTAAAGCATACCAGCACTGATTAAATCAATGCAAATTAGGTTAAATAAGAACAACATGAATCAAGTATTTCAGTAAAGTTGAGAAACGACAACTTTTGAGTCACCACAGCAAGTTGATATGGCTGTTTTTCACGAGTTTTAATTTCATGCTTCTAAGTGTCCAACATACTAAAAAGGAAAAAAAAAAAAAAAAGGAATAACTCGCTCTTTCCTCTCATTTGTTCTGTCATATCTCTTTACCTATCTTGTGAGAGCATCTGATTCACCAGATTATCGTGTGGCTACTGTGTGTACTTGATCAATCTCTTCTTCTGGGCTAATCACAGATTTCTATTGGCAAATGTCTTCTCCTTCAATGTTGGATATCCAATGAGAGAGACTTTACATGCTTTGAAAACACCCTTGATACTATCCATGTTTGTATGGGGAAGGAGCTTAAGCCTATCTTGCTGCGCTGCTATAGCAACAATTCTAGTAGCTGGGCATCAAGCATACCACCCCCAACCATCATGCCAACATGTGATTGGGAACTGAGACCAGACCCGACCCCCACTCTGGGGTAAGAAAGGATAAGAATCTTGAAAATGTGAACTCAGCAAATGGGAAGGAAGTCTGGGGTACATGAAGTATGAACCCAATTGCCAAAACACAATCTGGAGCTAAAGGGAGGTAGAAGAGAGAAGCTCATGAAGCAAGCTTGATGCAGTTAGAGAGGCCGGAAGTGTAGCTTGGAGGAGGGAAAGTTGATCAATTCCATCTCTCCTCAATCTTATGCAATAACCTTTGCCTAATAAATCCTCCTGCTTTTTCTTAGTACTCCATGTTGTGAAGTAGGATGGGGTAGTGGGGAGTCACATATATATATATATATATATTTTTTTTCTTTTATGTCATTACCTCTCCTATTTCATCTCAACTGAAGGCCACCTCCAATGTGTTCTTTTTTTTTTTTTTTTTTTTTTTAAGATGACCGGTAAGGGGATCTCAACCCTTGACTTGGTGTTGTCAGCACCACGCTCTCCCAAGTGAGCTAACCGGCCATCTCTATATAGGGATTCGAACTCATGGCCTTGGTGTTATCAGCACCACACTTTCCCAAGTGAGCCATGGGCTGGCCCTCAAGGTATTCATTTTAATCAAAGTAGTTTGTGAACAAAGAGATTCAAGTGCAAAAAGTGAAATGAATCTGCATTCTGGGGATGGGCTTTCCATGAGTACTTTGTCAATGTTGAAGGAAAGAGAAATTGCAGTGGTGATTTTAATGTTCTGTCATCTCTAGCATCAGTCTTGATCTTTATACTGTTGTCTTTAATTTTCAGTAGCAGTGAGCCACAGCTTTTCTTTAAAAGGAAACATTTAGAGGAATTGGGGGAGGTTGGGAGTCACAATTTCAAAAGGAGAGAATAAACTCTGTTGTTTCTCTGGGCACATACTATACAGCTGGCATTTTCCAGACTATCTTGAAAGATGCATTGGAGCCTAATGGTGAACACCCTAAGGCTTCTCTTGGGAGATCTGCTTAGGAAAAACAAATCAAAGAGGGGAGATCATTCTTCTTAACAGACTTTATCCTCCTCTTAAAACAAGACAGTGATATGGATAGCAGTGAGAAAGCACCTGCCCTGCTCAATGAATGATGTGAGTAATGGGAGTAAAGCAAGAAAGTCAAGTTCATGAGCCCTGTCCTGCTGTCCTGGGCCCCTCTCCACAGGTTTTCTCTGTACTGGCATGTGCTCTGATCAATGCCATATCAGACTTAACTGTTTTATACTCTTCCATCTTTGCTTACCTTCTTTGTAACTATTCTTCAAGTTGATGTCAAATCTCCTGTTTCCTTAACTGACCCCCAGCCCCATCATGTATGTAAAGCAGTCCCTCATTCTTCTGAACTCCATTAACAACTGACCTTTACCAATCTTGTGGTCCTGTTTACATTATATGAGTGTGGAGGTAATTTTTAATTATAGTATTTTAGAATGGAAAGGGACGTTAAACATCTTGGAGACAAAGAGTAGAAAGATCTCAGTTGGGGTTCCCGCTTTGCCATTTTTTATCCCTGTGACCCTACACAAGTCACTCCTTTGTCAGTGAAATAGAGCCAACGATGGCTATTTTAAAGGATATTTGGGGGAATTAAATGGATGAAAATGTAGGCCTGGGACCAGCAGCCTTAGAGCTTGTTAGAAACGCAGATTCTCAGGCCTCTCCCCAGACCCACTGAATCAAATCTGCATTTAACCATTTAGCCCCAGGTAATTCAATAAATTTTGAGAAGTATTCTATTGTAGCACTCACAAGGTCTAACCTGAAATAGAAACCTAAGTATCATTGATTCCATATTTATATAATTAAGGAACTAAAAGGGAAGAAACAAAAGTGACTGCCCACCCTTGGTAGTGGAATTGGGTCAAAAAAAAAAAAAAAAACCCTTCTGGATCATTTCTTCTTTTTCCTGTTAGATTTTAAACACATACAATGCAAGATCTGTGTCTATCACAGTCCCTAGCATTTAGCAGGGATCTTGGTAAGGTTTGGTTGCATAATCATACAGCAGGAGGTGTAGAGCCCTCATGGGTGCTAGCTTTAGGCACATTCAGCTGGCTTTTTCCCATCTTATCCTGGGAGATAATGGTGTTCTGACTTCCGGCATGAGACTTCGATTGCAGGCTCCTAAAGCAGGCAGAGTTGCATGGTGATTGATCCGACAGGGTAGTCCAACATGTTGTCCCTTCACAGGTCCAATAGTGGAAGGGTCAAGACAGCAGGGACATGGGAGGGGAGGTGGGTTGGAGATGCATTAGGGCTGTGTTCCCAGGAACACTATGACGTTACCAGAGTTTGCCTACATTATTCCTCAGTTTTCTTATTACTGCCATGTTGCTACTATGGCAAGTGTGTATTTCTCATGGACACTCTTATTATAGAAAATTGCAAAGTAGAGAAAAACAAAATAAAAAGTAAAATTTTAATGAAGATTAAGTCAGCTAAAATCCAGCCATCCACAGATAATCTATTAAATTTTGAGTATGTATTCTTTTGGAATTTGCCCCCTCTTGTTTACTAATTAGGTTGTTTCTGTTTTTTAACCATTATAAAATATGCTGTGATGAATACCCTCCTACATGTACCTTTACACATTTAGGCGATAATGTCCTTAAATGTTAATTCTAGAAGTGGAATTTGTATTCAAAGGGTGAGGACTTTTAAAAGACTTCAAGAATGTAAGGCCAAATTGTCCTCCTGAAAGGTTGTACACGTTTCACGCTCGATAGCTCTTTTCTTGCTTTCTCTTCTCCTTGAGAAACCCTGTCACAACACAGATTTTAAAACACCCTTTGGTCCCCTCTCCCTCCTCTGGCTGAGACACCAACTCAGGTCTCTGCCTGGGTCTGTTCTTGGTGTCTTGGAACCATCCTCCCTCCTCACACCCATTTCCTCATGCGTCCTGCTGAAGCAATTCTCCTCCAGAAAGAGGGTTGGCCTTTGGGGCCTTCCAGGTTCCTTCTGGGAATTCATGACCATTTGATTCCTTCTTCTTATGAAGTAGCTGGCAGGCCAAATTATTTTCACAAAGGTGTCAATATCTGAAAATGGTTTAATCCAGTGTTACTTAAAATACTTTGTGGGTGTAAGAGTATTCAAATATATTTGTGAAATGCTCAAGACTCTGTTCTGTCCTTTGAGATTCACAATGCATTATTTATCTCAATCATAAGAAATCTTGTTTTTCATAGTTTCACTCATTTATTTGGGATATCTATTAACACTAAGCCAATGTGCCAGAATAGTTTTGAAAACATTTATTTAATTGCAGTCCATAGGTGCATTTGACTTTAAATTGGCTACAGGTATCACCACACCAAAAAGTGATTCTAATGTTCAGATTTTCAAGCACTATAGCAGAGTACTGGTGCAGGAACCTTTTTTTGGTCAGGTCCCAAGAAATTATGGGGCTAGCTAGACAACTACAGTTCTTTTGCTTGGTATTAGCAAATCTTCTCCTAGTCACAAATAATGGAAGCAACTTAGTTCCGTAGAAAGTTTTTTTCCCCTAATACACCTTGACAATTATCTTGTTTTATAGAATTTTGCAGATGTTGCCAATTTTGTCCTCACAGATACAATGACACTCCCTAAGGACAGACCTACTATTTTCCTGCTTTTAGGACTCTCCGGTATCTACCTCCAAAGATGGAAGATCAGAAGATCAGATATGAGAGACCACATAGAAAGAGCGTGGAAATTGCCACTTAGCACTGGTAAACATATCCCCTCTTTTCTTAGTACAGTGTGACACGGTTCTGGGTTCACAGAGACTCTTGTTGAGTTGAGTTTATTGACTCAACTGAATCTTTGCCTAATTGATAGCCTGTGGAATCTGAACGAAATATAAAACTGCTCTATATTACATTGACATATAGGCACAAAATATTAACCCAGGAAGATCCAAACTTTTAGAGTTGAAGTCACGCAGATTAGTGCCATTTACATTAATGGCAGGTTATATTTTGTGTAGGAAATCCCCCTACCATCCATGAGCGATGAGCTAAATTAACCTGTCCAGGTGAATGCATTCATCTGTTCATTTAAACTGTCTACCATCCTTAGGTACCATTTCTTAATCTTCTACAGGAACCTTGAAAATGCCTTTTAATTACTTAACATACATGTTTGTGGCTGTTCTTATTTGCTTGTGTTAGTTTGTTTTAAGTCCAATGGAGGGCTAGCTGATGAGAAGCAGTTAGATAAAATGCGGTCTCTGCCCTCAGTGTACTCAGATCTGGAGTGGGGTGATGAGAATCAGCACAATATGATCCATCCTGTGGCAAAGACGTAAATGAGAGCTGTGGTTGGAGAGACTGAGCAAGGCCAGCCAGAGGAGCTGGGAGGAACAGAAGAGTGGTTGACCAGATGGATGCTTAGGGAAGGCTAATCTATCCAGTAGGCAAAGTCTGTGAAAAATCTATGGAGAATTCTGGATGCCTAGTGTGTCTGGAGCATAGGTATGCAGGGAAAGGGGTAGGGAAAGCTGAGAACAGAGTGTTAGTGTAGAGCTAGCTTGGGAAGTCTTTCAACCTGGAATATGATTTCCAAAATGTGTGTGCAAGAAATAGAATTTTGATGATGGTCTTGAACATGAAGAGCAAGAAAAAGGATACTGGAAGCAAAGAGAGCACTTGGGCGGCTACAATATCTCCCCAAGTAAGATAGTGTGTGGGGCTGAATATATTAACATTAGAGATGCACGGGTCAGGCCAGGCACAATAATAGTTCCGCAGTGGGATTGACTAGCTTTTAAATGGAACGTTTTCTGAGAAATAATTTAAAGTTATTTTGTTAGGATGGGTTGCTCCAGCATGGAGAGGAGGCAAAAAGAAGAGTAAGATGTGAAAGCAAAGCTCTATTATTTGGAGCTAAGAGTAAGCAATTGATGATCCGGACAGGGAGTCTGAGGAATATGCTTGGTGGTTATAGTGGTGGCAGTAGATAAAAATCCCAGCAAGAAAGATTAAAATACTGCTGAGACACAAATTTTTCACTGTCCAGTAGGGTAACATTGGATATGAGAAGCAGCTGGATGATAAGGAATGGCAGGGCCCGCATTACCTACAAAGTGCATGTTTTGATTAAATTCATTCTCATTTTTAAAAATCCTACTGTATTAGTAAGCAAGTGATACTGCAGGCTGTATTCAACTTGTGGAATACCAGTTTGCAAAGCCTTTTTTAAAGTGATGGTCCTCAGGGCCGGCCCGTGGCTCACTTGGGAGAGTGTGGTGCTGATGACGCCAAAGCCACGGGTTCAGATCCCTGTATGGGGGTGGCCGGTTAGCTCACTTGTGAGGGCATGGTGCTGACAACACCAATTCAAGAGTTAAGATCCCCTTACTGGTCACCTTTTAAAAAATAAAAAATAAATAAAAAATAAAGTGATGGTTCTCAACATGGAGGAATAGGAGAGGGCAGAAGAGGTAGAGCTCACCTCAATAGGAAGGAAAGTTTAATAAAATTGAGGAACATTGCCCTAGTCCGTAGTGAGCAGCCTTTACTCTATAGGTGTGACCATGGGACTGTCATTAATATGTATTTCACGTGGCTGTGAAAAAGAAAAAATATGGTTGAGATTGATAGGTTTTGAGAGGACACCCAGATGGTCAAGGATCACCAGCATTGGAAGAGGATGCCTGACAGTGAGTAAACCTGCAGAGGAAACATGTGACGGCATCTGTCTGCCTAAGGGCTCTTTGTCAGTGACTGGCTGACGTTGAGCGTATCCTTCATCAGCATCTCATATCAGTGCAAGATTATTCCTTTGTGGATAGACTTTATATTACCTTCTCAAACATGAAACAAGGTGATAGGTGGAGATCATGTCTTCAGAGGCAATTCTATATTTGCATTTTAGCAGAAGACTCTGAGACATCTAAAAACTTAGTGAAAAGAGTTTCTGAAATTTCTGAATCTCTGTTAGGTTGAAAAGTGTTCTGCCATTTATAAGCTGTGTGACTTGGGCAAGTGACTAAACCTCTAAGAAGTATTTAACATAGTAAAATTAAAAAAAAATTTAATCATAAAAATAGAAAGTAGTTGCAATGCTATTACAATAACTACTTATATCAATTTCTATTATGTAAAGGCAAAATTATATCATCCAGGTTGAAGGCAAGAGGGAAGAAGAACTGAAAGCACAAATGGCATCATGTGCCACTAACTTAGACATTTAATTGCTCCTTAAGTATCAGTTCCTACTTTAGATGCTGCATAAAAAGCAAAAACCAAAATCCAAACAACAAAAAATGCCCCCAAAATGTGGCTAAAACAACAGTCATTTATTTAGTTCATGGTTCTGTGTGTTGGCTGAGAAGATTTTCTATATGGACCAGGTTGACTGAGAGCCACTGCTCGCTCAAGTGTCTGTGATCAACTGGAAAATTAGCTGGAGGCTTGACAATCCAGGACGGTTCCACTCACAGAGACGGCAGTAGACAGCCAGCTGTCTGGGGCCAGGCTGACTGACTATAGGTTGGGGTAACTCAGTTTCTCTTCCTCCAGCAGGCTAGCTGGGGTGCAATCATGTGGTGATTACAGAGCTCCAAGAGCAGCAAGAAGTCCCAGTGCACAGCATTTTTCAAGTGTCAAATGTCCCCAGGCCAGGAAGTGATGGACCCAGTCTTCCTTCAGACTCGAGTGCATGACGCCATGAGCTGCTGCTCACCAGGGCACTGGCGTCCTCTCTCCTGTCCAACTCTGACCCTGTGTTGGGAAATCGATGTTGTCTGTCGACTAAAGCTAAGCACGTGATCAACCTGAGTCAGGGAGTGCAGAAATAGGCTCCGTCTCTTGATGGTAAGGGGAAGAATTCATGGTCATTTTGCAGATTAAATAGCAGTCGTGGCTTTATGTCACTATAACTATAAATACTAAATGCTCTCAAGTGATTTTTATTTCTCAAGCCATATGACCCCAGAAGTATCATCCATAAATACTGAGGAGGACCAACAGTGTAGGCATCACCTACAGCTTGTTAGAAATGCAGAATTTCAGGCCCCACCCAAGACATATTGAATCAGAATCTCCATTTTTACAAGATCCCCAGGTGATTCATAAGCCTGATAAGGTTTTAGAAGCACTGTATTTTTTGCTATTCTGTATCCTTTCCTTCCCTAGGGTTGCTATGTTCTCCTGTTGAGTGATAGATCTTTGATTTTTGAAAGGCTCCAGAACTGTTTCCTTCTGCACAACTGAAACAGAACAAACACAGGTTTAAACAGTAAAACAGGTTGCTTCACAGCATGAATAGCTGGAGAGAAAGGGTATAACATTTTTCTGCTCAATTGTCCTTTGCCTATAAAAATAGAAATGTAAAAATTACAATAACAGTAGATAAATATTTTAAAATATTGTATTAAATCAGGAAGTACCATTTAGATGTTAGAGCAATTTTTTAAGATGTAGAAACAGCTAGGCACCTACTTACTTGAACTGACCTTTTACGTTTGTGAACCATTACTTAACTGGACCTTGGTTTTCTGAAGGTCCAAAGATGGACTCTCCAATC
Organism: Cynocephalus volans; assembly: GCF_027409185.1. Taxonomy (NCBI): domain Eukaryota; kingdom Metazoa; phylum Chordata; class Mammalia; order Dermoptera; family Cynocephalidae; genus Cynocephalus; species Cynocephalus volans. Next base: position 76,864,065 of record NC_084473.1, read on the forward strand.
TGGAGTCCACAATTGAAAGACCTCTAGAACGTGTGCAATCCCTGGGTTCTCTTTAGGATTTTAGATGAGTAATAACACCAGCAGAATTTATTAAGCCTTTAGCATGTACAGGCTCCAGGTCTAAACTTATAGAAAATGCGAGTGTAGATTCCCTTCTCTTCATACTCAAGAAGAGACAGGAAAGGGAGGGAGGGGATGCCAAGCTTTTGATACAAGTTTATTTCACCAGGCTGAGTATAGACAAGTGGCATCTAAAAGACTTGTAGCTTTTCTCAACTTTTGACTTTCTTTTAAGTGAAGGCAACTGGTTACAACTTCCAATGCCTTCCCCTAGTTTGCCTTTTACCTAAAGGCTAAACAGAAAAAAAAAGGGGGGGAAATGAAATTTTGCATGAAAGCCTAGTGCTGTCATTCTATGTGAAGTTTGCTTGGGATATTCTCTTCTTGGAATGGGACTTCTTCTTTAAAGCTATAACTAATGCTATTTTAACTGTATGTGCTTTGGGATCCTTTTCTTGTCAGTAAATCAGTCAGTCAATTGATAGTTAACAAACATCGACTGAGCACTTGATCCATGCAGGTATATTCTAGGTCTGGGGATACAGTGGGGAACACAACCTTGTAAACAAACAGATAAATAAGATAAGTTTAGGTACTGATGAAGGGAAAATTAACATAGAACCACGTGGAAGAGAGACATTGAAGGAAGGGACCTACATTATCTAAGGTTAGGCAAGGATTCCTTGAGGAGGTGTCATTTAGTTGAAACCTTTATGATGAGTAAGAGGCAGCCATTTAAAGCTTCACGAGAGGAGCATCCCAAGCAGAGGGAACAGCACGTTCCAAGGCCCTGAGAATAAAACAAGGCCACGCTCGAGAGACTGTAAAATGGCTAGCATGCTGGAGTGAGTGAGATGGGGTTGAAAAGAGGGAAGGAGAATTTCAAACAAAAGACACACTTCCTAAAAAATCAATGCTCCTTTTTATAAATTTTCACAAATATCCACCAGCATCTTCATCACCTCCACTAAACCTTATAGAATGATTATCTCAGGCACTAAATTAAAGCACTTAAATATATTAATTCCATTTATTCCTCAAAATTCTATGAGATCCTACTGTTTTCCCAATATACACAATTAAGGCACATAAAACCTAAGCCACTTGCCTTAACACAGCTGGTGTAAATGATATGTTTATTTTTTACATTCCCTAGACCTTGTAGGGGACAACTAACAGAGCTGAATACTAATCAGCTTTTTGACTCTGTAATAGCCAAACTTGACTCTTCTTTTTCCCCAGGGTTAAGTCCAGAAAGTGGGGAGATGGGGCCTTTCTCCTAGGTTCCCACACCTCTCGGCTCCCTTCTCCCATCTGTCGCTGTTCATGTAGAGGAAGAACAGAACAGAATACCAATGACCACACACCTCAGAAAGCTTGCTTTGTATGTGGGGGTCTAGATTCATTAACAAGTTCCTCATACTTTCCCTGCACTTACAACACCAATTTAAACATAACCCAGTGAAGTCATGGGAATAGGCAATGATCAACTTCATGATGCTCAGATGTCAGTGTCCAAATACATCATCTGCTACGTCCTAGTAAGTATTTTCTGCGTCAAGCAGGTTATTTTTTCTCAACTGCCCCTAAGTAGTAATGCTCATTTCAGTATTCTCTAGCCTCTGTGTTGTCCCTCTGATTCTAACCTCTAAGTCCCACCTTCTTTCTAAGGGCTCGCATTCGTGTAGACTATTCACCCATCCACCCACAATCCACGTCCATATAGCCACCTATCCATTCAGCAGTCATGTAGTAGGTACTTACTCTGTTTCATTAACTGTGCTAAGTGCTAAGGGATATGATATTTTGGGTAGCATTCTCTTCTTTGAAAGGTTTGCTTGCCAGTGGGGTCATTGCATTCCCAGAAGTCCTATTAATCCCTGCGTCTTTAAACTATTATCTAAAAATTAAGTGATCTGTTAAATACTGTCTTAAATTGCTCTCTAGTTATTTCTGCATACCCTATCTCCTCTTTGTCTTTTCATGGTCCTAGTCTGAAATTTCTGAAGGGCAAAGTTCAGATCATATCTCTGGTGTAGTGAACATAGAATTGGAATAGCTATGTTTAAATTCTGGTTTTGCCACTTATTAGTGAGTGATCTTTTGCGTAAACTCGTCTATACAATGAGTGGAAGTTGGATTGGAGGGTTTTGAAGGTTCCTTTTAGCTCTGACATTCATGAATTGGTGAATTCTGAAATACCTAACAAGGGCTAGGCAGTGAAGGGGATACTAAATACAAAGGTCTTGATAGCTTGTTTCAGAGGCGTTTACTTCTAACCTGTTTATGTGGTGGGTGGTTTTTAAATGGTAATGTAACTTTGCCAATGGCTTATAGACTGAAACAAAATAAATTTAAAAACAAACTATGGACATATCATATTGGACCTATCTTGTGAAGCTAGACCTTTAAACAGGGTCTTAGTATAGATGGGGATTCTTTCCCAGCCCATAGAGCAATGCAGGCAGGAGATACAACCCCACACTAAGCCAGTTCTCTATTTCTGCCTTTATTGGGGTGCTGCACCTTACACTAGACATACAACATTGCCAGTATCAGAATGATCCTAGAAAAGGTGTTAGTGTATATTTAAACAATTCATAACTGATGATCAGAGGAAGGTAGGATGTTGAGCGTTTGTTTCTATACTTTAGGAACTGTTATCAAAGGGAGAATCTTATTCTTTATGAAAGCCTGTCACAAAGGGGAGGCTGGCCTGGCTGTACCTTCTCTGCTTACATGGTCATCTTGAGTTCTTTAGACCATATGCACAGGTTAACTATGTTCAGATAGTAATAACTCTGTACGTGTAAGTACTCATTTTAGAAACAGAATTCTCTAAAAGAATTTAAATTCATCTACTTAATTTCAATGTTATTGATGTTTGAAAGATGTCTACCAATTTGGAATGTTGTTTAATGGAATTCAAGTACTTGCTTTCAATAAACTTACCTAACAAGGGTCAATGGATACCAACCAGTTGTTGTTTTTGTTTCAAACAACTAAATAGTTGTTTGTCAAAATGAAACTGGTATATTGCCAAACTGGCCACATCTCTTCAAACCCAAACAGGGTTTGTTTCATTACATAATATGGTGAATGGTACATCTCTCCTATAGTTGTTGTGAACATTGCAAAGGCTTCAGAAATCTCTTTGAGATCCAAGTATATCACTCAGGATATTATTCAACCAATGTGGAGAGCAAAGCACAGTTTGCTTTGATGGTTTTGCTCTTTCAAAGTCCCTAAGGGGTGAAAAAGAAAAGCATACTGTGTGATGTGGACATATTGAGACTGTATCTAGGTCTTCAATTCTAGAATCCTGCTTTCCCAACTGTCATAAGAATTCTTGACTTATAATGTAAACTAGATGGCATTTACCACCCACCTACCTGCAGCGGTGTCAGGGGGTTAGAATAAGACATATACAAAAAATCCTCTAGAAATATTTGATGTTCTCTATAAGGACAGTAGCAACTCAAGGACTGGGCCCTTGTGGAGCAGTGAGAGTGGCTCTTCCTATAGCCCGCTGGTAGGAAACGTGGCAAGGTTTTTCATCCAACTATTTTGGGATCAGAGAAGAGGGGGATTGAATGCTATAAAGTAATAATCAGAATGTTAGAGAATAATCTTGCCTGATTCTGGCATTTAGTGACAGCCTTAATCTTAGGCATTATTTTTCATCCATTTAATATTTTTAAAAACTCAACAATAAATGCAGAATTGACTATTAGAACTTAAGTTTCTTCATCTATAAAATGGAATTAATGTTATTGTTTTACAGCACAACTTTTAAGGAAATAAACATAAGATGATACATACACAAAAGGTTTTAAAGTCACATTCTACAGCTGTAAAATATTTTTGTTTTTGTTATTTTTGTGAGGACTACCACTAAAATAGTAGACTTACATTTAGTATTGCCATTTCCCCCTTTCTTTGGCCAAATAATTACATTTCTAGCAAAGTGGAGATTCTTGGGGGAAAAAACTTTAGTGTTTTACCTACCTCTGTTTTTCTCCCTTGACTCCAGCATCCCTTTTACCTACCCCTAGGATTGAGACATGGCTTACCTTTTCTGAATTGTGACATAGTCAGCTGCTTGCCTCACAGAGTAGTTCAGTGAGAAACAGATCATTTGAAATCATCCCCAGATGATTGTCATGTAGAGTTACAGTCCTTACCTTCATGCCTTACTAAATATCAAGTGTAGTATGAAGAAAGGTGACTTTAAGAAATCATTTGATTAGTCTTGGACTTAATTATTAATTTAGACCTAACAATTATTAATATCTTGCCACTTTAGCATCATTATTTTTTTTAAAGTAAATCTCTGATCTCATTATATTTTACTCCTAAGTATTTGGTGTATATGTTCAAAGAAGACTTGTTTTTTATATAAGCAAAATACCACTATCAGATCTTAGCAAACTAATGATACTTCTTTAATATCTAATACAAAGCCCATATTTAGATGTCTCCAATTATTCCTCAAATTTTTTTTTTTAGTAGATTTGTTTGAATCTAGATCCAGATTATGTCTCCATATTTCATTTTATTGGGGAGGTGTTGACTTTGAGGGGGCAGAAAAGAATAACCCTAGGAATTTCCCTAAGCAAATGAGTCTGCCAGACTGTGCCAACATTGGTATTTATTCACTCATTTAAATATTTACTGAATTTTTAAAAATGTGCTAGGTGGCACAGATAAATGGATATAAAAGATAAATTTGACATGATGGGTTCTCTGACGTGCCACATATAAAAATGATGAAAAGGAACAATATGAGAAAAGTTTATAGCAGACATAATATGGAAGAACATGATAACCTACTAAGTAAATATTTACAGTGTGTAGAATAGAATGGATAGGACTCTTGGAGAAAAAAGGAAGCTGTCAAGGCTTTGGAGATTTAATTGAGCAGGTTTGGAGATTTCGTATCAGGGAAAAGATGGCACTAGATAAACAGTATTAAGATGGTTCTCCAGGCATGACTGGTGATGAGGAAGTCCTGGACCAAGCCCGACTGGTGGGAACAGACATTCTTCCAGGGTAATATCTATTGGACAAAGTACAGATCCTGGGGGAAGTGCACTTACAAGATGAAGTGAAAGCGTATAAGAACCATTGATTTGGAGAGAGAGAGAGAGAGAGTGTGTGAGTGTGTGTGTGTGTGTGTGTGTGTGCGTGTTTATTGAACAGCATATTTTAGAACAATTTGTGATGTATAGAATTCATAAGATATTAATGAATGAACTACAACCAGGGAAATTGTGGAATACATTTTTTTTAAGCCTGTGATAGTGAGCATAAAAAATCTGTTTTCTGATAGATCAGAAGGCTATGCATTCTAAGTCCAGTAAACTGTGGCAAAGTTTAGTTTTTGTTAATGTGTGTATGCACGCACTCGTGGGCTCTGGTGAATGATAAAATGCTAAATCACGGGTGGTGGGAAATATTAATGTAAGTTTAGTCTTTACTGTGACTGTATTTAATCAATACCTTATTTCTGCTAACATGTTGTGCGAGGCTGGCTCTGGCTTGGTAGGTAATCTATACTCTAGGAAAAGCTATAGCCCTTTCTGAAGGTGCTCTGTATTTTAGTATTTTTTTTTTCTTTCTTTTTAAACAAAAAAGTGTATTGGGCTTCAGAGTAGAGTGGCCATTCTTGCAAAAGAAGCAACAACAGAACAAAACATAATTTTTAATGTGGCAGATTTTTTTTTTTTTTTTTTTTTAAAGATGAGGCTTGAGACATTCCTGGTATGTGTAGAATTCCACAGAACCACTTTATCAGAACACTTAGCTCAAACCTCATTTTTTTTTTTCTTTCTAGCAAGCAAATTACCGTCTGATAATCATACTTAATTCTCTTCTTTCTAGTCTACTACCAGCCTTTTATTAGTTGGAGCCACTAAATCAAACTCAGAATAGGTCATTGTCAATAAAATACCCGGTGATTAAAACTAAGTAATATAGGGATTTCCCTAAACCCTTTATTTGTGTAGAGTGAAAACACAACCAGATATATGTGTGTTCTGGAACTGGAGAGAGATGGTGCCTTCCGCAGCTCACGCTCTGCACGGAGCCAATTCCCTAAGCCAGTGAACCTATTTACCATTGTCATAGTAACACCCAATTCGGGCCCACGTAGACTTAATCCTGAGAGGCAACTGTTCCCTTGCCTGGGCGGCCGAGCTCCCCGCAGGGCTGGCTGCCGCCCCCGGGCTCCCGCAGCTCGGGGACAGCGCGCGGCGTCGGGGGCCGCGGGCCCCACGCGCCAGCCTGGCCCGGGCGCAGACGCGCTGTCCCGGCCGCCGCCGCCGCCGCCGCTGCGCACGTTACCATGACGATCGGGAACGCGTGTCGGGGGAGGTGGGTGTCAGCGTGGCCTTGGCTGTTTCCCAAAACCCAGTCACTTTTGCTGGTTCATCGGCATGTGAGAGAGATCCTCTTACCACTCGGAGCCACTCAGGGGCCAAACTCCAAAACCAGCCAGGACCACCTCACAATCCAAGACAGTGCGGGCCGGGCGGGCAGGGCAAAGGACACTGCTTTCCAGTGTGGTTCCCTTTTTAGTCCGCCCCTCACCCCCCACCCAATTCCAGAAACCACTGAAGGGCATGCAATGTGGGAACAGACAAAATGGGGGCCGCTTTTAACAGCAGAACTCTGGTTCTTGCAGATGAGCCATCTTCTTGAAGAGAAGTTGGTAACCTGTGGTGGTACCATGGGTGCCCGCCTCCGAGGAGTGGCCAGGGTCAGTGCTGGCACCAGCCTCGGCACTAACCGCTGTTTGCATGTTTCCTCTCTTCTCCTTTTCACATAGCATGTTTCCTCTCTTCTCCTTTTCACATAGCTCAATGGTTTCCAAACTGGACTGCAGGGAGTATCACCTGGAGAGAGCTTTTCGTTTTGACTTTTGTTAGATTCTGGGGTGACCACACAATCCTACCCTGAGCTTCTGATATAACAGGGCTGCGAACGGGCCTGGGAATCTGTATTTCGAGGCAGAATGTCCAGGTGATTCTGACACATCACCCAGATGTGGGAATCACTGATCTTTCTTCCATACCCTTCATTTCTAGCTTTTCCTCTTATCTCTCATTCTTGCTTGCCAAATTCAACTCCTCTTTTCTCTCCCCATGTTTTTTTTTTTTTTTTTTTTTTCCTTTTTTTCCTAAAAGAATTTGTTGTGTGCCAGACATTGTCCTAGATGTTTGGGACATGATCATTATGGAGGCTGACTCCATACAGCATCTGTGGTCTCTCATCATGGACCCTTGCTCCGTACCTGTCAGCATCTCTTCTGTTTCTCTCTATACTTTAATCTATTTCTTTTTCTTAATGCTTTTCTTTGTGTATCTCTTATTTTTCTTTTCTTTTTCACTGTTAATGAATCCGTGTGTATTGCTTAGCATCATGGATCAGGTAGGATTTAAAAGGTCCTGGCATCTGCCTGAGTTTCTAAGACACAGGTCCCCCCATCACAGCTTAGAGGACCCCTAGACCACTAGGGGCAGGGCAGAATGAGGAAGATGATTTTTTCTCTTAATTCTTTGCTAATTACATGGGATTTGCCTTTCCTAGAGATGAGAATGAAAAACAAGTCAGGTTACTCTCAGGTAACATTAGAGGCATTCCAGTTTTCATAATGTTTAATGGCCTCTTTATTGTACTTGCTTCCCTTAAAGCTGCACTACCACCCTCCAGTCAAAAGAAAAGCACCGAAAAATGGGGCTTACATCAAAAGAAAAAATACGGAATAATCTCTCTGAATTAATTCCCCCACCGTCATTATTCAAGCTGCTGTTTTACACAACGATGCTCTTTTGAGCATGAACACCATTGATTGTTACAGAGCTACCTGTTCGAAACTTTCAATTAAAGCTGTGTGACGTATGAGTACAAAGACCGTGAGAACCTCTCTCCAAAGTTAAGTGGTTCACTTTGCTTTGAAGGGGTCAACAAAGGCTCTCCCTACGTTTCTCACGGGCTGCTTCTCACAACGTGAGGTACCGTCATGTGTCTCTGCTGCAAGTCATAGGCGATGGGATGTTTGAGGGCGTGCTGCCTCCACACTGAGCTCATTCCCTCAGCCTTTATGTGGATTCGACGTTAATATTGCACGTACTACCCAATCACCCAGCCAATCGGCAGCTATTTTTTAAAAAGCCTTCTATGTGCAAAGGTTTGAGTGGCTTAGGAGTTGTGAGGGGAAAAAAAAAAAAAAAAAAGTAGACGTTAACTCTTAGAGGTGGGAGAGACTGATTTACATGAAAAGAGAACTAAATTCTTTGCTTAAAGAGGATTTCCAGAATGCTTGGAATAAAACCCTTTTTCAGCATCACTTTGAGACTCGAATCATCTGGATCTTGCCCACCTCCCTACCCTCACCTTGCTCTGCTCTGTCCCTCTATTGATTTTATTCCAGCCTCAATCCTTCCTTGAATGCCCTGCCACCCCTGCAATGCTAATCTGTTTTATGCATGAATGTCCTTCCCCCCATCTTTGCATAGCCATCTCCTTCTTATCACTCAGGTTTCAATTTAGAGGTCACTTCCTCAGAGAAGTCTTCCCTGACCACTCATCTAAGGAAAGAATCAGATCATTATCATACCACCTTTTAGGAACATATTGATAATGGATATTGCTTTTCTGTGTATATACATTTCTCCTCCTCCCCCACTAAAATATAAGCTTCATGAGAACAGGGGCCTTAACTCTTCTGTTCCACCTAGAATAATGTGAGGCATCAAAAATGTGGTCGTTAAATGTTTGTCAAATGAATAAATGCATGAAACGCTGTCTATGTCACTTGCCAAATGAGGTATTCATACATTAAAACACTAGTTTTTCCAGAGGAGGGAGGAATCATTCTAGGTTGGAGGGGACAAGAATTGATTACTTTGATGCTGTAGATATGCTGGATTTAGAGCAACTGAAAGAAGGATGGGTTTGTTTCAGGTAAGGAAGAATTTGCCAGTTAAATGATCTAATGCATTTTGGCCCCATATCAGTTATTCAAATATAGGTGAATCCCTTAACCTCAGTTTTCACATCTGGTCTTGGATGTTACTTGCCGTTCCAACTCTGATTCTTAAAGCTGCTTTTTGTTTTATATTTTTCCTGATCAGGGAGTTTTGGTATGTCAGTTGCTGCAACAGAAACAGCATTGGAGAAATCAAATTTAAATAACTGGCTCTATCCCTACAATATGAGAATGGGGAAAACATTTTTTTCCCTTCATTGGCAAAGAAGATGGTTATGGCTGATTAATCAGGCCATTAGATACAGTTTTGCTGCATTCAGTAGAAGCAATGATGAGAATTTAGCTTGAATATTCATGTTATAAGTGCTTCATGAGTTTGGAATACTTATAGATTCACAGAATTTGAGAGCTAAAAAGGACCTTAGAGATCTTCTAGACTCTGCAACCCTTCCTCCACAGCATTTATAATTTTACAGTTTAAAATACAAGACCCAGAGTAATGAAGTGATTGGATTATGGTTATATTGCTAGCTGGTGGGCAAGCAGCTTATGACTCCACCCTTCTGACTCCCAGTCCAGTGCTCTTTATGCTGAAACCAAGTATGCATCATGCATTTGGTCATGTTACATAAGCAGAAAGAAAATCTGGAAGCAATGACTAGGCATACTGATAGAAGAAACCCCATCATCATTTTCAAAGTCACAGTGGTGAAAGTGAGAAATACATGTTGAAGGAACATGCTGGCATTTGAAAGGGTATAAAGCAATATTCATCATCCCTTCTAAGAGTATGTAGGGTACAAGTTAGGGAAAGAGGATGCTATTGTTTTTTTCCCCCACATATTTTCTTCATTATCCAAAAACTGCCATGCTGAAATAACACATCTTTACAAGTCTTTATCCTTTAACTGGTAGTACAAAGTGCATGGAGGTTTATTATTTTGACTAATGAATTTAGCTTTGCTCTTGCAAATAGTGTCAAATGTCATTCTTACCATCCTCCAGCAGATGGCAACTCCAGTCTTCTTGTCATTTTATCTATTCCTACACTCAGAAGATTTTGTCCTCCCACCCCCCACCCCCTTGCCTCTCCTTCAGAAGTTCATCTTTTTGTACTACTCAGGATTATGCGAACAAGTGACTCCATTCCTTGTTCACCATCTTTAGCATGTGACTCTAAATGTCAATCTAAATGTGCCCAGAAGTAACAAAATCACAAATTAGCCAACAGTTCTCATTTTTAAAAAAAAGAAAGAAAAAGAATGAAAAAATAGAAAATAAAGTTAGAGATTCTAAAATAAGATGTGCTACAGAAAACTTTCCATTTAAGAAAACAAATTTTTTCTTCAAGAGAAAAAAACTATGTCAATTTCATCAGGTCTACCTTTAAAGGAGGACAGGTTTAATTAGATTCTCTTACTGGTAAAAAAAAAAAAAAAAAAAAAAGTCATAAATATCTCAAAAAATTACCCCTAGGAGTAAAATTGTGTCAGATTTCTCACACACTGTGTTTGTGGGTCTTCCTGCAGTCTCTTCTCCTCCATTCCTCCCACCCATTTACACACACTTTCTTTCAGTAGTCAAAACTACTGCATCTATCTCCCTTATTTCTTTTTTGTTAGAAATCCGGATTCTCTCTCCAGGTCTGTTCCTAACACACTGCTGATGAAGATCTTCGTTCTCTCCTTCCAATCTTTACCCCTGTATTCCACTTCTTTCCCTACCACCTACATCCTGATAACTCTTACAGGACTGCAGAAGTTAAAACACAGGCTGCTCTCAGAGTGTAAGTCTGAAGGCAGCTGTAAGACCCCAACAGAAAAGAATAGCTGCTACTCTTATTTAAGGCAGAAATTAATGATCACAGGCATGAGCAAGTCGATTCCATCACCAATTCCTCATTGTAATGCTGTCTACAGATTTGCCAACCAGCTCTCCTGCCTGGATGTGCTTGCTTGCATTCAGAATGCCTGTGGAGAGACACAGGATGGGAGTCGTTTGTAAAATGGATTTGATGATCCGCAAAGACTGCACGGGGAGAACTTTTGCCAACTCATCTTCTTCCAAAGAACCTACCGACCCTGTCTTTTTTCATAGTTGAAGGAGAACAGTTACCTTGGTCTACCAAAAGCCAGGCTGAGGCTAAAGTCTGAAGTAAGGAAACAGTAACAGTAACATAATGCTTATTTTTTGTAAAAAGGTATTTTTAGCGTCAGTGGGTATTTTGATTATTATTGTCAGCATGTGAAAATACAAGCTGACACTGTAAATACAATCCTTGGAAATAACAGCAGATACTTGTGGAAATCCAGGTATGTTATCATTCACTAACAGCCACTAATGGAGACAGGGGAGCTTACTTTAAACCAACAAATAATTAGCACAACAATTGAAGTATAAACAGGCCCTTAACTAATTAATTCCCTAATTATTCTGTCCTGCTAGATCATTTGCACCCCTGCTTCGACTTTAGCTGTAACTTATGCCCAAGACTTGCTTCTTTCACCTTTGTGATAATCACTTATCCATTTGCTCAGTGTGGGCCATCATCTGTGCTAGAGCCCTCCCACCCCCCTTTATATGTATATATGGTTTTATTCTTCCTTATCGGTAGCTTATCTGGCACTCACTGTTGGATGCGTTTCACAGTTAATATGAGATGGGAAATGATCAGTTGGGAATTCTGCAGTGATGAGGGAAACTCTCTGGACTCTCCATGTTATTCTTTGTGGCGACAAACTTGTAGTTGTCCCTGTCCCCTGGTTCACCCATGTTTTAATCTCAGTAGTCAGAAAGCAGATAGATAGCTTTCTTGGATTTTGTCATTATCTATCTGTCTCGGGGAAGGATGATCAGTCCCTTATGAAAGTGCCAATAATGGTTTCTTCTTTTCTCTGTCCTGAATGAGGAAGCAACACGGAAACCTTTTAAGTGGTGATTTAAGGTTGTGCGAGGTTAAAGGGAGATGCATGTTTGTGTGTTGCAGGGACATGACTGTCGATGAGGAAATGGCTGGGCTGAGGGCCCAGTCTGAAAGACCCACTGAGCTGGAGGGACAGGGTAGAGGGAAGTAGGTTTGGAACAGTCATCTGGAGAATCAGGTAGCACAAAGAATCAGCACTAGTAGCTGGAGTGGGTCAGCCCTGATCCTATTACAGAGACTCCAGTCTCTTTCCCAAGCTGTTTTGCTGGTTATGGACAGCCCTGGCTCACAAAAGTTAATTACAGCCAGAAATTAAGCTAGAGCCTTCTTAGGACTCTTGCCTATGAAAATGGCTAGGTGGAGATATCCCCACATGGTACTTGTGCGTGTGTGTGTTTAACGTACATGCTTATGTGTATGTTTATATAATGCTGTTAATATTCCTTCTGATTACCTTGCATATGATAGTTACTAAAAATGTCCTGGAAAGTTACTGAGACTCACACAAAGGCTATTTTCCCCTGTTCATACAATGTGAAGAAGGAACCCGCTGACTTCTTTCGCCCTTTATTTGATAAGTGTTTGTTGGGTCATATGGGTGTATAGCCAGCCTGGTGTTCAGCCCATAGAAAATGTGCACCAAGGAGAAGTTCCTGCTTTGGAGAAGTAATGTTTTCTTTGAGGAAACAAGATATATATGTTATAAATAATTAAAATCCTCACACTATAGAAGCAAATGAAAGGATGTGGTAAAGACTGAGAGGAGATAGAAAATAATCCCATTGCTCTAGAATGCTCACATTCTCTCTCTTAATGAATGGGAAGCTTGAATAGATTATTTCAAAATGAAAGAATATGCAGAAATTAGATTGGCAGAGACAAGGTCAAAGAGCAGGCATAAGGGAATGAGGAAGTCATCATACAGTTTTGGAGAATGTGCCAGAGTGGAATGGAAGGCCTGTGTCAAGATGCATAGAAAGTGAAGAGAACTCTCAGTTAATAAGGAAGCATGGGCTGCCTCTCCAGGCACATGTGTACTTCACTCCTAATAGCTGATTCTATACGTTCTCTACACACATGCTCTAGTTCTTTATTTGTCTGTACTTGCCTAGATATATATTTACTTGGGAAACACAGAGAAACCTTCCAATCTGCTTGTTAGAGCTGAGGATGGATTAACAAGCACAGTTCCCTAATTGTTGTAGCTGCTTCTGGCTCTTCTTAAATACCCCCTTGCATTTCTAAGGTGTCCTGCCCTCCTCTCTGCCATGTTCTTCTATGTAAATTTTCCTTGATCTCTCTGGACCTGGTCTCTTCCTGCCAGAACCATACTTCTTTACTTTGGTTGGATTTTTCATTCTAAGCCTTTCTTGTAGCCGTTCCAACACTGATCCTGTATCAGCAGTTAATTTGTTCTGATTTTGTTGTGCCAAGCAAGGTGCCAAAGGTTTTATACATATTAACTCTCTTAATCTTCATAACAATCCTTGAAAGCAGATCCTTTTACCAAATGTTTGTTGAGCATCTATGATATGACAAGGCAGTTGGGGCTATTACAGGAAATAATAAAGATATGGATTCTGAACACAGAAAATGTGTGTTTAGCTAAGATCATACTCCTAGTGGGAAAGATTGAGACTTAAGGGGGTAATAAAATGTCCTGGATCTGTAATTTGAGTCTAGGTCTTTCTGACCCCAAAGTTAATTTTTTTTTTAATTCCTCTATTGCATCCACCTATTTCCTTTTTTAAATCTAAATTAATTTAAACTAAATTATTCTCAGGAATTGTTCATTTGAGGGCAAGCTGACAGTCGGGTTGTTTAAGCCAGAATGAATCGTATATGAAAAATTATCGCATAAAATAATGAAATCTTTTTTGGATGCCGTGTTCTGCTCTGGATGGAGTGTTAAGCCCTTTGAAGCTGCCTTCCAGGGTCTCCACAGGTCCAGGGGTCCATTGCCACCAAGTGGCTTGTGGCTCATTATTGCATTTAGTACTATAGCAACGGCTCCACCGTGTCTTTATTAAAACCTGCTCCAAGCTAGCATTTTCCCCTGGGGTCAGTAATGAGTTTGTAGGAATGAATGTGGAAATGAGATTTGTTCTCACCAGTGGAGTGAATTATGTCTTGTCGGGGCCCGTAGGCCAATATTTCAAATGCCACAAGATACTTCATCAAAAATTCTATTTTGGTTCCAAAAGGACCATGCTTGTCTATTAGCAAACTCAGAGAATGCCTTTAAATATATATATATATATATATTTTTTTTTTTCCCTTCCCCTGGCTCTGTCCACTGAAGGCTTTTGGAATTAGCAGTTTGTGAAAATGGCCCACTTCCATGGGCCAGTGGATGGTGCACAGAAGTGCGACCCTTTCATCTAACAAGGCTGAGTCTGTGACAACTGAAATGAATCTAATGCAGATCAGCACATCAGGCATGCGTCCTCACACGGGGCTTGTGGTACCACACCAGACACACTCGTGTGGCAGGATTTGTGTTTGCCATCTTTAAAATCATCATGCCTCAGTTTGGTTGCCAGGGCTCATTTTAATGTCATTCCGGCTTATGGATTTAAATACTGTCCAATTGGGCCTGGGCATTTTGACATCTATTTTAGTGCATTGCAGTGTTCCAAAGAAGCTGAGGGTAGAATGGGTCAATTAGGAAATAGGGCTGCACATCAAAGCACTGCTTTCCCAAAAGTAGAGATACCCAGAGGTCCTAGATTGCTGGATAACAGTACGGCTGCTGGTTGTCTCCACAGGTGTTCTCTTTGGGGGGAAGGGAGAGGAAGTGTCTCTTACATGCCATCCACCATGCTTCCATTCTCTCCCCCTCCCTCCTCACTTCTGCTGTGTCCCAGATAAAGGCTTGTATTCTGGAACAATGGTGCCCAACTACTTTTTGATATCAAAAATTCAAAGGGCAGGGGTATCCCCACCCTAGGACAGATTGAATATGAATTGGTTTGAGAACACAGTAAGGTATCCACTTTTCCTTCCCAATCTTTGTTACATGAAGAAATGCTCCTCTCTAAAGTCTTGGCTATTATTGTCATAAATTACATGTAGTCTAGATCTGGAATAAAATAAAATAAAATGGTTCTATTAATTCTATTCTAATTCTTCTACTTGTTGTGTCAAATTTTCTTTCATTGTTTAAGCTGTGCATTTGGGCAGATGCTATCCTCAATTTGAGGTGCTTTTCCCAAGTAGGAGTAAGGTTCCTGCTGGACACAAGTCTCTTGGCTGAAGTACATTTGGTGGGGACTTCCAGCCTTGGTCTAATTGCTTTATAATGAAACAAGCAGACGTGACAGTCTCCTTCCTCACCTGCATGTCTTAATTTAGTTATGGAAATTATCCTGCACATAGAACAGTGTTTATCTTTAAATAAACAAACAAGCAAATAAACAATGTTTATGACCAGTGTAGAGTTTCAGCTGCCATTGAACAGACATTAATATATTAAGTCCTGTACACATCATCAGTACTTTAAATTGCCCGTTACCTCCCATGAAGCTGGCAGCCTCCAGATCTTTGGGTTGTCTGTTTTTATTGGCTGTTAATTGTTAATAGATTTCCAGGTGTAGGTCATGCTGTGTAGGCATCAATCCTTCATTTAGGAAGGTCTGTGGCTGCCCATGATTGTGAAAAGGCAAGTGATAAACAGAAACTGGAGAAATCTCAGCATCCTCACTAAAAATGTCAAACCCAGTAATGCTTCTGGTAGTAACAGCAAAATTTATTAGTGAGAGCACAAACTTGACCAATAAAAAAGGAAAGTTAAGTAGGGAAAGCAGAGAGAGAAACAAGGCCCAAGAAGAAGGTTGAAGAAAGAGAAAACATTTAAAAATCCAAAATCATTTTAAAAATATGAGTTAGAGATCAGGCAGGGTAGGATCTTAAACATCTTTCTTGTTCTTGAGACAAAGAAAAAAGGAATGCATATGGGGTGAGCTTTTTAATAATTCTGCTTGAGAATATGTACAATAAGAGGCTTGCTGTTCTCCATGTTAGGGGAATGTATATATTGGTCCAGGTTTCAGCAACCCTAAAGCCAAACCCAGCTGCTGCCTGCTCTTATAGGGCCTTCAAGCTAAGACTAATTCTATATTTTTAAGTGGTTGGAAAAAAAAATCAAAAGAAGAATAATATTTTGTGACATGTGAAAATTATATGAAATTCAAGTTTCAGTATTCATAAATAAAGTTTCAGTGAAACACAGCCACACACATTTCTGCATGTATTGTGTATGGCTGCTTATTCATTAAAATGGCAGAGCAGATTAGTTGCAACAGAAACTCTGTGACCTGCAGAGACTAAAATATTTACTATCAGCTCTTTACAGAAAACGATTGTGGACCCCTATGTTTGTCTATTGAATCTGATTAACTGGGAATTAGTTAATAAAGGATACAGCCTTTTCACTAGTCTAGCTTTTTTTTTATCTAGCTTTCTCTTTGCAGAAGCTAATCTTCTTACCTCCCTGCCCATTGATTCACCTACTTTCAAGAGTTTGCAAAAGCTTATCTTCTGGCAGATCCTGCACTGGGCTCTGTGGGAGATAGGAGAGAGGAATTCAACCTGGTCTCTGCTCTGGGGTGCTTATGGTTTGGTGACAGATCCTGAAGGGAAGAGCGAGATGAAACATGCCCATCAGTAAGAGATATGCACTAACGGAGTGATACCTATTATAAGAGGATTGCAGGAATAATGACAAGAGATTCTGAATCTCCTTCAGACTCCCTTTCCTGAATAATGCCATCATCTAGCCAGTTGCTGATACCATTGCCCCACGCTCTCACTACCACTGTCGCTGCCTCTGCTAGCCCTGCAGTGCAGCCTGTGCTGTGATCCTGGGCTTGCGTTTAGCTCATGTGGCCAACTGAAGCAGCCCTGCCTCTCCAACTCCCAACATAGCTGCATTTCCAACACTTCCACCCTCATCTAGGCCAGGATCTTCTCTGGCCTAGGATCATTTGTGGCCTGGATCACAGCAAAAGCTCTGCTGAATGGGCCTTTCACATCCACTCTTACATCTGGTATTTTTAAAATTCACATATGATTATGCTACTTTGGTGTAGGACTTTTCTTACTTTTCCCATATTTCTTATAAAAATGTCCCAAACCTTTGCAAATCCTCAAGACCTTGAACAATCAGATGTTGACACCTCAGCAGTCTCATTTGCATGACACGCCCCTTCACTCTCTTTGTTCTAGTTATAGGGACATCTTACTGGTTTCTCTAGGGTGAATATGTAATTTATTTTCCAAACCAAGACACTTGTGAGAGTAAAAGAGACTATTAATAATTATGCCAGGGCAATGGGCTATAACTATGACAGTCCCAGGCAATCAAGACATAAGGTCACCCTACATTTCTCAAGCTTGCCTCACTCTTTCTCACCTCATAGTCTTTGGATGTGATTTTTTTTTTTTTAACTTGGAATTCCCTCACCTATCTCATCTTTATATTCAGTTCTTCTCTAACTTCAAAGTTAAGTGAGGACCTTTCTTTATACACAATCAGAGCAACTTTGCAATCCTTCAAGCAATTATATTTGCATAACAACTGATATTACTGTGTGCACACCAGAATAGAATGACCACCCTTTTCAGTCTTCCCAGGACTGACAGGATTCCTGGGACGTGGGACTCTCAATGCTAAAACCAGGAAAGTTCCAGGTCATCATGTGAGAATGTCATTTCCTCAGTGACAAGGACTACATTTGTCTGGTTCCCTACTGTGTTCTCTGAACAGTTTCTAATAAGCTATAGATGCTCAAAAAACATTGGCTGGCTGAATGAATTAAGAAAGAAAGGAATGAGGAAGAGAGATAGCTTTCATATGGGTCAACCAAGGATGCTCTGTATGTAAGAGGTTCCATTTCAGCCTAAAGGGTAAGTTATAGTTGTGGTGTGAGGCTAGGAGAAGAGCATTGCAGGAAGAGTGAAAACTTTCCTAATAGCCCTCTTTTTCCATTATTAAGTGCCAGCTGGAAAGCATTTGGAGGTCTTCAACAATGTGATGGAAATGGCTGTTATAGCTGGAGGTGTTACCTGCTCTAGGATTAGTCGCATTTTTAATAAGAAACAGAGCCTTCAATCAATGGCAATTAGGGAAGACATTTGGACTTGGGAATGAAGGATATGGTTTGGGGGTGAGAAAGGGGAGTGAGAAGGAAGGCCCAACTTCAGACTGTCCCCGAATGCTCACCGCATAGGAGGCTTCCCACTCTGCTTGGGTGTCGGTCAAACTACAGGGCTGTGGGGTCTGAATGGGCAGTGAGATGTACAACTACATCAAGATAGTTTGCGTAGAGCACCATGGACAGCAGTCTAATTGTTTTCTCTCAATTTATCCAGACCAATTGGTTTAGGAGAGGTTATTCCCGCCCACTGTGTTTCTGGCATCAGCATTTGGCATCAGATGAGACGTTTGCACTGGGAGAGATGAGGCAATCAGAAAGGCACATTAGAGCTTTCCAACTGATAAAATGTTGGATAACAGAATTTTCAGTGTTTCTTTTGGACTACATAAATTCAATAAACGAGATCCCCAAATTCCTGTGAACTGAAAGCTTGTGACCATTTGATCTATGTTTGTTTTAGAAAATGATAGATTATTAGATACAAAAACCACATTTGATATTCTCATTCTGTAGATGGGAAAACTGAGCCTCAGTGAAGTTAAAGCCTTGACTATATAGTATAGCTCATTCATGACACATTGGGACCATGACTCAATTTTCCTAATTCCAAATGCTGTGTCCCTCATCTCCCACACCAACTTTTATTATGAAAACTTTAACATACAGAAAAGTTGAAGAAATTTTACAGTGAACTCTTCCATACATATGTCTTAGTTTATTTGGGATGCTATAACAAAATACCTGAGACCGTGTGGCTTATAAACAACATAAATTTGTTTCTCACAGTTCTGAAGGCTGGGAAATCCAAGATCAAGATGCTGGCAGATTCAGTGTCTGGGGAGGGCCCATTTCTCATAGATGGCACCTTCCACCTACATCCTCATGTGGTGAAAGGGGAAAGGTGGCTCTCTGGGGCCACTTTTATAAGGTACTAATCCCATTCATGAGTGTTCTGACAACATGACCTAATCACCTCCTGAGGGCCCCACCTCCAAATACTTGGACCTTGGGGATTGGGTTTTAATGTATTAATTTAGGGAGACACTAATATTCAGACTGTAGCAACCTAACACCTGATTTTATAATTACCATTTTGGTATATTTCCTTTATCAGATATCTATTGATTCTATGTTTTAAGCATTTCAAAGGACATTGCAGATGGCATGCAGATTGCTATCTAGGGTTTGATATTTGTTTGCCTTTTTTTTTTTTTAAGGAAAAGTTTATATACAGTAAAATGAACATGAGTTTTGACATATCCCTGCATCTGCGTGCCTCAAACTCCTGTAGTACTTTGCTTTTCTCATTTCAAAGATTTCAAAAATGCTATGTTTTACTTAAATAATCATCTTAAAATGGTTTGCTCTAGATGTACTTGCTTATTTAGAAACCATTTTCACAGGAAACGTATTTGTGTAACATTAAAAGCCATGGTTTTAAAAGCAGGTTTATAAGGTGCTGTGCTCAAGTAGTCAGGAAGGAGCGACTCTACGCAAGTTTTAATTCATGAGAGATGAAGTCTCAAAGTCAGGAGAATGCACTTGTGGGAGAGGAGTGGAGATATTCAAGGGGAATATATGAGGGTCACGGAGCTTTACAGAAACTGTAGCATTGTTCCCAGCTCACTGCATACTTGGGCCCCCACACTCTGCATCTCAGAAAGGCAAATTTCCTGAAATTTCCAACTTGGATGGGGTGCGGGCTTAAGAAAATGGGACAAAAAATGTCACAAGCTCTTTTACTTCTGCTGTAGGAATGCTCTATTTGATTGCAATCTTTTTTTTTCTTTCTTTTTTGCTCCTATGGAAACAAATCAGGAAAGCTAGAGCAGTTCTGAGAGACAGATGCTAAAGAATGATACTCCACACTTCCTTCCCCAGCTCCCTTCCCACACATCCTGCAGGGTGTGTGAGCTCATGCATGCACGCACGTGCATGTGTGTGCACACACGGACACACCCCTCCTGGTTGTACCAAGGAGGCAAGAATGAGCAACTGGGAAGTTTTTGGTGGCTGAAACTGTGGGTTCAATATTGGTTCAATATTGATTCCAGGTATGAGGGACTATCCATGGGGAACATTGAACTAACAACTGGGAGAAACTTGAATCACGTTAACTGCTAATGTCTCATGTCAAAATATAGAAATAAAACATAGGAGGACTTGGTGCAGCCCCTACCAGAAACTAAGTTGACCCTACCATGGGAGGACTGTTGGTCAGGACAGAGGACAGTAGCAAGCCCAAGGCAGCCAAAGGCCTGCAACCCAGCTGGCTCCCTAGAGCAGAATTTATGGGCAGCAGTAAAACTGGACTGGCAGTACCCTGCTTTTAAGGCAGAGAAGGGGAAGGGAGAAAGAATGGAAAGAGGGAATATTCTGGAAGTCTTTCTGTGGGAACTCTAGAAAACCATTTTAGGGAAAACAGAACATTTCAGAAACAGCTGGGCCTTCAGCCAAAGCAGATGGTGCAAAATGAGGAATGGGAGAGCCGCGCAAATAAAATCAAGTTGCTGGCTATGAAAGCACCGTAGGAACACGCTAGTGGTTGAAGTAGGTGGAAGCCCTTCAATGCTGACCCTGCATTTAAAAAGCTGACATTTAGCCCTTCTCTCTTGGCATCTGAGCCTGGCCAACTCTGGAGAGCTGTGTCCACCACCGACTGGTATAGCAGCTAGACTCTTTCTTGCCAAAGCTGGTTCAAATGCCCTAATAAAAACCTCTAAGTGATTAACATACAGAAGACAGTGAGTGGTGCCAACTTACTGCAGTTTTGGTTGTTTGCCTAATGATTTGAAAGAACTAGCTTGTGGTTAGAATTCAAATCTCCAGGCAGGATAGGAGAGTCCATAGCTTTTGCATAGGCCAGGATCAAAAAGTATAAGGACAACAAAGGAAAAAAATTTTAAATGTAACAGAACATTAAGATGAAGAGGAATGCACATTTTCTATCCCTGATTACAATCAGAGCTGGCTATTTTTAGTGTATTTCTGATGAGTCTACTTCACCGTACTTCATACCAGAATGGCACAATGAGTGGTATTTGCTCTTTATTGGCCAGTAGTTGAAGAGATGAATCTCCATGGCAGTGTGTATACAGGGAGTGCTGAGGCTGACATATGGTAGATTTTTTTCACATCTAAAAAAAAAAACAGTTTCACTAATAATATAAATTATGTGTGTGTGTGTGTGTGTGTGTGTGTATTAAACCCATCAGCTGAGTTTCAATAATCAACTTTATTTTCCAAGGAATAAAATATTTTGTGGCCAGATATTCATCCCCAAACCATGATTTAGAAACTTTGAGTTGCAACTGGATAGGTTATGGCAACTGAGCTAGAATGAATATTAATGAAACTTATGCCACAGATTTCAGCAGATAGAATACTTAATTTTTATTAGAGATAGGTCTGAGAGGTAGGGGAGGGTATCTTTCCAGACTCAATCATAGAAGGAGAAAAACAGAATATTATAACCCAACTCTGCAAATGTGTTCTACATAATGTAATGTGAATACCTTGCCAAATCTTATCCCCACTCTGTAGAGAGAACTAGAAATATCTCTTCCAATACGGATTTAGAAGTTGCAGTTTCCTGCAAAAATAAGTTGTGTATTTCCCTTTTATAACCTGATATAATGTTCAATGAGTTCGATTTTTCACCTGCTCGTTCCACTAGTCATCTCCTACTGGTCAGGTGCCTGCTGTGGGCTAGGTCCTACTGAAGAGCAAAGCAAGACCCTGTCTTCAAGGAGTTTTCCATTGTGATAAGGACATGAAAGAAAAAGCTCAAGAAACAAACAATTCGTTAACAATCAGGACCATGTATAACCAAGGGAATCAGACAACGTATGAATTTGAGCTGGGAAGATTATTTGGGTTGGAACAACTCAAAGATGTTTGATCTTGATGTTTTCTATGCACATGATCTTCAGTAACTCCTACGTGTTCTGGGGGAGCTGATTTCCAAGACATTTTTGACTAAGATTTGTACCTTTACATTGGGACACCACCAACTTATTAATATTGCTTCTTGACAATATTGGCTATTGTGCTTACAAAGTACATGATGCTTTTTGTCAAACATACAATTAATTGAAGGGAAAATGAATAATATTGTTTTGGGTTTTTTTCTTCTTTTGACTGACAAGACCTGATCAGTTCCATGCTGTCTGTATCACTTGAAGTCAGACTACCCCTGTCAGTACTTGCTAGATTCTTTATGGACATGGATAATAACTATAATCCACGGAGCAGTCCTGTGGTTAGGATGGTATAACTAGTGATTTTCAAGCCTGGCTCTGCATCAGCACCTCCTAGGGAAGGAATACCTTGAACTTGCTCATCTGTCTGGACCATGTAGAGAAGGATCAACCAGCTGGTATCTTTCAGTGAGGTTTCCCATGGCCTTTTGCTACCTGCAATTTTATGGTTTTAAGAAAGGCCTTTGGCAAAATTTTGATTACTGTGAATACTCTCTTATAATGGTTTACTTTTCAAAAGTATTCATATTCACAGTTTTTTGGGGGTTTTTGTTTGTTTGTCTTTTTTGGGGGGGTTGTTTGTTTGTTTTTAAATCTTCATAATTCCCCACTGGAGAGGGAAGAATTGAGTCTCTTCCCATTTAACTCTCCTGAAAGAGAACCAATAAGGCTAGTTGAATGTACCCAGGTGACATATAGACCTTTAGCCATGCGATGAAGATCACATCCAGGTTTCCTGACAACAAACTTAGATTCTGATTCTCTCTCATGTAGGACGTAAAATCTGGCTTATGTGATTGATCCTGTTGACAGTTAGATGCAGGATTTAGGACCCAAGTTACAAATATTTCACTTTTTGGTTAACAATAATTTAGAAGCTAGATGGAGTATTTTTTAAATGATCAATAGACCCCTCCTCAAATCAAATACAAAATTAACTCAAAATGGATCACAGATTCCATTTTTATGAAGTTTTCACTATGTAAGCATGATTGATTAAGTCATTGGCAATTCAATCTCCAGCCACTCTCCTCTCCCCAGAGGCCAGAGGGTAGGGCTGAAAGTTCCAACCCTCTAATCATGTTTTTTTTTTTTTTTTTTTGGCAGCCAATTCCCATCCTGAAGCTCTCTATGGATTCTTAGCCACCAGTCATCTCATTAGTATACAAAAGATACTCCTATCAGGCCAGAAATTCCAAGGGTTGTAGGAACTATGTGCTAGGAACCAGCAACAAAGATCAAATATTATTTTTTTATTACATCATAGATTTGAATAGACATTTGTCCAAGAAGACATGCAAATGGCCAATAAGCACATGAGAATATGCTGAACATCATTATTCATTAGGGAAATGCAAATGAAAGCTATAAGGAAATACCACTTCACGTCCACTAGGATGGCTATAATAATAGAGATGGACAATCACAAGTGTTGGAGAGGATGTGGAGAAATTGGCATCCTAATTCTTTGCTGATAGAAGTGCAAAATGGTGTAGCTACTTGAAAAATAGTTTAGTAGTTTCTCAAATGCTAAATATATAGTTATCATGTGACCCAGTAATTCCACTCTTAGGTATAATCCAAGCTAAATGAAAACATATGTTCACGCAAAAACTTGCACATGGATGTTCATAACAGCATTATTCACAATAGCCCAAAATTGTAAATGTCCACCACCTAAGGAATAGATAAACAAAGGATGGTATATCCATGCAGTGGAATATTATTCAGCAAGGAATGAAGTACTGATACATGCTACAACATGGATGAACCTTAAAACATTATGCTACATGAAAGGAGATAGTCACAAAAGACCATATATTGCATGATTCCACTTATAGGAAATATCTAGAAGAAACACATCTGGAGACAAAAAGTAGATTACTGCTTGCCTATGGCTGGGGGAAGGGGTCAATGGAAAGCGACTGCTAAGGGGTAGGGGCTTTCTTTTTGGGGTGATTAAAGTATTCTATACTAAGATAGTGCTGATGGTTAATCAACTCTGTGAACTTATTGAATTGTACGCTTTGAGTGAGTTTATGGTATGTGAATTGCATCTCAATAAAGATGTTAAAAAATTAACTAGTAGTATCTATCACCTGAAGTTGGGCCATCCAGACAACATATAGGTACATCTAAAATTAAGCCTCCAACCACTGTGATTTTCTTTCACCCTCTGATGAACTTGGTGAACTGGAACTTGAAGTCAGCTCTCCTTGTAAATAAATAACGTTGCTGCTGCTGTAAGAGCTAATTGACAGTGTTGCCAAATTGGCTTTGCTAGGGAACAAGCAGTCATGGTTGTCTTGAAATTAACAAACAAATTACAATGATAAATTTTATTTGAAAAATTTTATTGTTTCCTGTTTGTATAAATCTCCAAGCAAATTGAATGACTAATGCACCTCGAATAATCAACTATCACCTAAAATTCTTTTAATTTTTCCTTTCAAATTAAGAAAAAAAAGTACTGCCATGTTTTTGTTTACTTGTTTAATGTCTCAAACATACAATAAATCCTATTTACTAAATTTCTTACATGTATAGTAATCCCTCCTTATCAATGGTTTCACAGTTTGCAATTTCAGTCACCTGTAGTCAACCATGGTCTGAAGATATCAGATGGAAAATTCCAGAAATAAGCTAAAAGTTTTAGAATGTGCCCCATTCTGAGTAGTACTGTGAAATCTCCTGCCATCCTGCTCCATCTAACTGGAGACATGAATCACCCCTTTGCCCAGCATATCCATGCTGTATATGTTCCCCATTAGTGTATAGGAAGAAAACATAGTGAATAGAGGGTTTGTTATTGCCTGCAGTTTCAGGCAGCTACTGGGGGTCCCCAGCAAATAAGGGGGGACTACTGTATCTCTGAAAGACATTCAGTGAATACAAAATATTGTTTATTTCCTTTCGGTGAGTTGATTTTCCCTTTTGAAAGGTTTCTTTTTGAAATGCTGCAGGGAATCACCATCGTTTCTCTCTGCCTTCTCAAGAGAGCCATAAAATCCTATTGGCCATTAGCTGAAATGCCACCTCCTTGAAACAGTTTCTTCACTTGGCTTCTAGAACTCCACAGCTTCCTTCACTGGCCACTTCTTTTCAGTCTTTGTTGGGTCTTCCTCATCTCGCTGATCTCTCAACTTTTATAGTACTCCAGGCTCCAGCTCTTGGACTTTTTTTTTTTTAGATCTACACTCACTACCTCAGGGATCTTATCTAGGGGTCGAGCCTTAAATATCATCTTTTTGCTGCTGACCCTCAGATTTATATATTCAGGAAAAACCTCCACCCTGAACTCCAGACTTTTATATCCAATTACCTACTGAATGTCAACACATGGATATTTAATTGGCGTCTCAGTCTTAGCATTCCGCAAACTGAAATCTTCATCTGCCCTCTCTACCTACTCATCCCACATCCATCAAAGGCCACTCCACCCTCCTAGTGCTTTTTCTAGAAACCTTGGTTTCCCTTTTTTTCCCCTCACATTTCATATCTAATCTATTAGCAAATCCTGTTGTCACTATACTAAAAATATATCTAGAAACTGGCTGCTTCTCACTACCTCGCATCACTACCAAATCTTCATCATTTCTCATCAGAATTTTTACCAAAACCTCCTACTGGCTCTCCCTACTTCTGCCTTCGCCATACTTCCTTCAGGTCTGTTCTCAACACAATGGCCAGACTAATCCTTAGAAAATGTAAGTCAGAATGAATCCCTCCTCTTCTTAAAACCCTCCAGTGGACTGCCAAAATCATTACGATGGCTCATAGCTGCCATGCGTGCGGCCCCTCTCCTTATCTCATTATCTTCTACTATACTTCATTCTGCTCCCAGCACACTGGCCTCCTTGCCATTCTTTGAACATGATGGATATATTTCAGGGCCTTTTACACCTGCAATTTCCTCTGTCTGGAAAACTCTTGCCTCATATATGTTCACGAGATGTGTCCCTAACCCCTTAAGTCTTTGCTCAAATGGCACCTACTCGGTAAGACCTTTCTTGCCCATACTACATATTTTAAATCCCAACTCCCAACCTCTGGCTTTCTTTTTTCCTTGTTTTTTTTTTTTTTTTTTTTTTTTGTCTTCTTTCTCTGCTTTATTTTCTCTGTATCACTCATTGCCATCTGGCATGCTATTTTACTTATTTTATTAATTGTCTGTGTGTCATCCCAGAAGGATGTAAGCTTCTAGGAGATAGGGATGTTTGTACTTTGTGTTTGCTGCTACATCCTCAGTGCCTAGAACAGCACCTGACACACAGTACAGACTGAGTAAAAAAAAAAAAAAATTCATGAATGACTGAATAGTTCTTAATATTTTCTAGTTTATGAACTGTTATGAAATTTGATGAAACCTATGAAAAGTTTTCCCTGAAAAAAAAAATGCTGTTCACAGATAATTTGTACCAAAGTCTAAAGAGCATATGTCCCCTTATTTCCATCCAGGGACACTTTGCATACTCAAGAATTCCTGATTCATCATCTCTGGCCTAGAGGAATGGGCGAAGTGCAAAACCAACTCTACTATTGTCTATTTGATGATTGCTTCTTCTACTGCAGGAGTTAAGATCTATTTATTCATTCTGTTTTGGGGGCCTTAATTTTGCCAGCATAGTTTTAGAAAGGCAAAAGTCATTTGTAGAGAACCGTGTGTAGGTTTCTACCTGTACTCCCCAGGTTCTCTCAGTTTTCTTTTTCTCCTCTCTTCCCAAAATGTTTATCTCTATTTTACAAACCTTAAAGAGAGAAAGACTGAAAGACCATGTTTGGGAGGAGGTTTGTGCAAAGGGCCAGGAATGAAATCATTTCAATTTCTGCATTTCCCATTTAAAGTTCTTTCTTCATCCCTTAAGTAGGTGCCCTCGTGGGCTGAACAAAACAGTGCATTTGTTGCTGAGAAATTCTGAGATTGCAGAATTTTGCTCTCAGCACTTCCTAAGGAAAACAGCTTCTGTGAATTAAGGATTTATGGGTGACCACATTTCCACTAGAAGGGTTTGAAGATCTGGACTTACATGCTGGGATCCCAGCATGATTAAAGGCTGCAGAGAAGCTGATACAGTAAATAGTCTTTGCTATTGGTGGGCTCATATTTCCTGCTAAAGATAAACCAAGCTTTGTGCTATAAAGCAATCAGTGAGCACTGCAGTGGCGGATTCAGCACTCTGCCTCTACCATGCTGGCACCTTCCATCGGAAGTGGCGTAAAAATCATACATATTCACTTCAAAGGTACAGGACATGGGGATGAGTTGACTTTAAATTGAATTAGTTTTATCATGTAAACACTTGGTCACTTTCCCCACATTACACCATAAAATAAATATCTATGGTCTTATTTTGCTGAGTCTTCATTGATCTGTTTATCTGGAAATCCAGCTAAAGTCCTGAGAGAAGTGTGCAGACTTCTACAAGAACACGCTTTGGGCTGCCCTAGCAGGGAGAGTACTTGTGTTCTATGTACCTGCTAATGTCAGCACCAAGGGAGAGGGGCATTCACATGAATAATGCAACCTAATCCATTTATAGTTGAGTTTGAAATACATTGTGTGTCTCAGATTCTTAATAATTTTTTTATGGGGAGCAGGAGGGCTAATAGTCAGAGAAGTGTGAGGGGGTTTTTTGTTCTGTTTTTTTGGCGGCTGGCCAAAGTGTGAGTTTTTTTTGGACTCCCGTTGCTTAATGGAAATAAACAACAGACTGTGTCTGACAATCCATGTGGATACTGAGCTGTTGACACTGTTTGGATTTAGAGCTTGCTACTCAAAGTGTAGTTTTAGAACAGGAGTATCAGCACTCCCTAGGAGCTTTGTGGAAGGTAGATTCTGGAGTACTATCGGAATCTACATGTTAACAAGATCCCCGGGTGATTCATGGGTAAATGAACGTTTTTTTGTTTGTTTTTTGTTTTTCTAATAGGTTGGTTCCCAAACTTGGCTGTGCATGGGAATCATCTGGGGAGTTTTAAAAAGACTGATTGTTATCTGGGTGCTTGGGTCAGAGAGCCTAATTTTATTGATATGGGGTTTCCTTTGGTCCTGGTGTGCTTTCAAAGCTCCCCAGGTGTTTGTACTGTGCAGCAGACTTTGAGAGCCACTGGTCTAGAGCAGAGCCGGAATGAATTTTGGGCACATGTGGATAATTAAGAGTTGATAATTTTTAAGACCGACTCTCAGTTAGTTACCTGGCATTCTACCAGCCAGAAATTTCCATTCGTGTTTTATCTATTGATATATTAGCTGTCTTCCAAAGCATCAAAGAAGAGTAAGTTATGTTCTATTTACTTTATTGCTTTTTCTATTTTATCTGCTTATTTGAAAATTGACAGATTAGCTTTGGTTTATATGATTATTCTAGGATGGTCAAAAGATTTGCTTAATTGAATCTCATTTTCTAATATTCTTTTAAAGGGAAGGGTATAGTTTAAAGATTGTCATTTAAGGCTCCTACCAATGCTACGCAGTGGTTGTTACTTTTTCTCTTGAAGAAAGAAAAGCTGAGACTTCAGAAGGTTAAATAACTGCCTAAATCGCACAGTTGGTCCCTGGAAAAGCCAAGCTTAGATTTTGGCATTTGAATAGGCTTTATGTGATTCTTAAAGCCCATACTTTTCTGGTCCACCATGCTGTTTCCTAATAATCTTAGCTGTGTATGATTAAAAGGAACTTTTAAAAAAGCAATTGTAATTTATTTTATTTTTGTATAGCCTCATACGTTGTACACATAGAAACGTGGAGCTTTTTGAAATTTCGTGGAAGCCACTCCACTAACCATCACTGAGTAAAGATCATGTATGCCCTGAGGTTCTGATTTAAAATAGTACCAAACAAAGAAGTTAGGCGAATTGAGGGTGGTTGAGGGCACAGGGTTTTGAGATGTTTGTTAGGTGTCCTGCATAGAATAGCTTAGAAGAATTTGCAAAAGGCAGATGCTTCAATAAAAGCCGCTTCTCTAGTCAGATGGAGAGAGGGGACAGCGGAAAGAAAAGCTCTAAGAGGATTCTGCTTAAACTAGAAGAAAAGAAAACAGGGCTGCTATAAGATATACTAAAAGGTTCTCTCAGATTATATATAGCAGCAGATGGCACAATGTAAAGGATAAACGGATTAACTTGCAGAGATTTTTGGTGTCCACTTCATAGCCAACCGTAAAAGGCACTTGGATCAATTGGGAAAGCAGCAACTTTGTTAAATGATAGCTTCCAGAATATGCCATCTGTGGTCCCTGACTGTTCTCATTGCCTGATGAAGGCTGGAATTGCTCTATCTGAGAAAGTAGATTCTTTCATCTGGTTATTTTTATTATTACTATTATTATTTTGAATTCTTTTCTGAAATTGAATTTGTCTATATCTGAGAAGGATCTTGGCTTGAGAACATTTTTGCTCCCAGTGGTTTCATATGTCTACGCAGCATCACACTGAGAAATTGTTAGCAAGGAGGCAGCTTTGTTGATTTGTTGATTCATGCCTTTTGAGGGGAAGGGTGTCTTCTGGCATCATATAGGACTCTAAACTTTATACTTGAATCCTAGGAAAGACAAAAAGGAGATCCTGGTAGGTGAGTTCTTGCCCCATGTTCTAATCACCGTTTCCCCTCATAATCACCATGGTTACCAAAAATCTATAGAAGCAGAAATCTTCCCACCTACTTGTTTCTGCTTCTTTCTTCAATTTTCCTTTATTTCTCCAGCCTCCACAGCCTCCCACTTTATCTGCCCTGGTCATCCTGATTTAATCCCCAGATTCTTACCCTTCCTCCTGTGCATTTTTTCTTCTCCCATTTTTTTCCCCTTTGAATTGCTGCTCTTCTCCATTATCTTTTTTGATTAAGAAGTTTTCTTTCATCTTTGCTTATTTGAAACAGTGATGACTAGTGCAGGGGCTAAATTGAAGTTTATTTTTATAGAGTCTATATTTATAAAAGATCTTCTAAAATACTTAATTAACAACCATCAATAAATTCTAGGAGGATATTTAAAGTACAATGGAGTGTGAAGAGATCTCCAAACTATAGAAGCATCATTTAGGTATAAATATAACTGCAGTGTAAGAAGAGGGTTCTGCTTAAACTAGCAATGCTTCGGGAGTGGGGGTGTCCTTTTGGCATTTTGAGTGTGTAAATTTTCAGTATGAGGGACTACTGGGATTTTGCAGAAAGTTTGGAATCCTTGGCCCTGCCCACTAAATGCCAGGAGTGCTGAGTCATCTGGCAACCAAAGACATTCACGCAGATTTTCAAATGAAATGGTAAGGTTTATTATATTGTAGCATTCTTTTTCATTATACTAAAACTTAAATTGGTTCTTTAAAATTGTACCATCACATACCTAGATGCCCCCTTATAATTTGTTCAGATTTCTTATGGTTATTGTAAAATCATTATACAGGTATACAAACATGTCAGTGTTAATGACCAAGTACCAGGCAGTTGCTACAAGAAATGACACGTAGAACATTTATCACTCTACTTAAAAGCAAAGGAACTGGTCTTTTTCTTTTCCTTTCCTTTTTTTTTTTTTTTTTTTTCCTTTTTTAATTACAGCTGTTTTTAAGTACAGGGATTAAACCCTGGACCTTGGTGTTATCAGCATCACTCTCTAACCAGCCAGCCTCGAAAGAACTTGTCTTGATCATATAAATACTCTCTTCCCATTCCTTCACTGAACCCCTCCAAGCAAGTCTAAAAGACCATGCACTACAGTAATTTACAATGTGAAAAATATTTTTCCACAATGGGGTTTTAATGAAAGTTAAATAAGTGAATGTGTTGAAGCACTTGGAGTCAATTTGAACACTGGCACTGTCTTGATGATATCTAGAATATAATTGCCTACCCCATCCCCAGTGCCTCAGCAACCACAGCTCAATGCCTTGAGCACTGATCTTCTAGATGTTAGAATGTAACCCTTTTGCATTTCAAAACAGGAGACTTAAATTTTGCCAAAACTGTCATGTGGCAATTTTTCTGGAAACAATTCCAAACAAGGCATAATGCAGGATTTAAATGAAAACTTCAGATAACCTAAAACCTAAACTGAAGAAAAAAAATGAGTTTGATCATTATCTTTTCTTGCTAGGAGCTCCAACAGTTACTTATATGCATTTTATTAGAAAATGCTCATACAACCACTGAGAACAGAAAAAAAGGAAATTGATTCCTACCAGAGCAAATGGAGTTCAGGTTAAAAATGAAACACACACACACACACACCCCAGTTGCAAATGTCATTAAATCTGATGAAAATGGGGAACCAAAAGCAACCTCTTTCCCCACATAGGGGACAGTGGATCTTTAAACTAGAAAGCATTTTGTGGTCAGGTCAGTAGAAACTAAATGCGATGCTCACCTACAGCCAGAGGAAGGACTCCATGCCTTCTCCAGGTCAGTTTATTATTCCTTGTTGTGTCTGGGTTGCAGATGAGAATAAAACCTCTCCCTTGCATGAGATGAGTCAACCCACAGTTCACAGTGGCCACATTCCTGGAAAAATAACTTGTCAGGAGAAATGATTAAAGAAGACCATGTTTGACTTCAATGCTGCCCGATTGGTGAATTATATTTTTGGAGCAATCACTTTAAATCCTACAGATTGAAATTGTTGCTGCTCACTAACCGCCTGGGTGATTTGGCATGAAATTTAATTTGCTTTAACATGCATAGGGGGTAAGCAGAGGGGTGTTAATTTTACATTTGAGAGTTGCCGCATTACTTTGAAAATAACTAAAATCTTAGTGTAAGACTTTGGTTTCACTTTTCTTCTTCAAAACAGGCATGATGCTGTGGCCAAACTCAGTACTCTAGTCCATAAGCCTGGGCTAATTTTATCTTTTCACTATGATTCTCATTCTTTCTCACTTTGATGTTAATATTAAATGAGCACTTACAATGTACTAGGCACTAACATAATTGATCATTTAATCAACATACAGCATGTTTAGCATCCCAGTTTTACAGTTGAGGAGAGCTGACAACTGATCTTTACCTGACCTTTGGTGCATTTGCAGGCCCACTGGAGAAAGTTTCTGTATCAGTGCTTCATTTTTATTCTTTCATGTCTGCCTTCCCAGATTAGATTCCTGATCCACGTTGAAATGTGCTCAGTTGCAAGGGAAAATTTTGAAATCAAGCACTCTGTTTTTAAAATTTTGCTTTCAAGCTTTCGAGATCCAGCTTTCAAGAAATAGTTTAGGGCCGAGCCCGTGGCGCACTCGTAGCGCGGCCACACTCCCACCGTGGGTTCGGATCCTACATAGGAATGACCGGTGCACTCACTGGCTGAGTGCCGGTCACGAAAACGACAAAAAAAAAAAAAAAGAAAGAAAGAAATAGTTTAGTACTCAAAGTCATGTCATTTTAAAGTTATTTCTCTGATATAAGTAAGTCAAGGCTGAGCTAATTAGAAAATTTGCAGGCTGATAATAATAATAACAATAATACAAACAATAAAAATAATAATAAAGTGCTGCCTGTGAGTCTATGTCTTTAACCTACCTAAAGATGAGATCTATGAGTGGGCCATTTTCTGTGCCAAGACTAGTGGGATATAGTGAATATTGAAAATGCCTTAGACAGAGGTCTGCTCTGCCATGTAATCCATGTGTGCCCAACTGATCAGCATTCACTGGTCAGCATTCACTCAACTGTATTTGATCCTTGGAATGCTGACTAGCAGCCGACATCAATTCATGCAGTGGGTCTGAAGTTTGGTAATTCCTGGGCTCTTTAAATTTGAATTTAATCCTAATTGCACTTTTTAGGTAACTTTCAATAGGCCACTCCTTCAGTCATAAGCATTTCTTCATGGGATCTTTTAGTATGCACTTTTCTTACAGTAATTGTAAAGGGAGTGTTGTTTGGTCCCCAAAAGGGGACCAAACGCTTGTCACTTTGCGTGTTTAGTGGATGCTGGCATGATTTATTATTCAGTAGGTTATGGAAATATGCCGTTTCTTGAAATGATAGTCAATAAGTACTGTAAAGGATCTCAGGAGAACTATGTGCTTCTTCTAATTAAGTTGTTTGTTTGAGTTTATTATAAGACAAATGTATCTGCGGTTGATGTTATTGTGTGGAATACCAGGCAATGGGGATATTTTGAACTTCTTCCTGACCATATATATTCCCCCACCATAATTTCCTACAAATAATACCAGATATCAAATCTGGTGGTGACTCTTTTTTTTTTTTTTTTTTAAGATTTTAACACATGGTTTTCTTTAGGGAAGTAGGTTCATTGGTTTTATGAGAACAGCACATGTGTCAGTGTTTGAGAAGATAAAATCTACCAAATGAGTGTTTGAGAGCTTTAAATGTGAGTACATCATCCCCAAAGGAACCTAGTTAATTTTGTTCCACCAAAATGCTCAGGACCTAGAGCATCCTAATCATGGCCAGAGTTACCTTGCTCATCAATTATTAGCATTTCCCCTCAGTCTGTATGTACTTAGATTCTCAAGTCCCTGATAAATGGCAAAATAAGTACTTGGGGGAGGGGGAGCTAATTTTCAAGTAATAAGGGACAAAATTTATCCATGACAGTATAGGACTGAATGAAACAGCCTGACAACTACCACTATTTTCTATCTTAATGGAATTATGTGGTACTTTGGCATAGGTGTGATGAAAGTATAATTGTTGTCCTTTCTCAAATATTAGATATGTAACTCAGGTTGTAGTCTTGTTAACTGTTCTCTCCTTTCTAGTATAACCTGTAATGTTTGGGGCTACTGTATGTCTGGTTGCATTGAATACATTTAAATTTTAAAATGCCTATAATGTAATCAAAGATCACATGTCCCTTAATTGAAGCTCTTTATTTCTTCATGTCACAGTGGGAAGAAGTCTGAATAAACAGGAGACAGATGTTCCAGACCTACCTCTGCCTCTAACATATTTGCCACATGAGCTCATAACAGGGGCATTCGTATCCCCACAAAACAATGATTATGCACCAGTTCCACCTTCTGCACTGAGCTATTGCCAAGATCAAATGAGATAGCCTAGGTGAAAGTGCTTTGTAAACTCTAATAGCATTATGCTTTGAAAATGTGGCATTATTTAGTGCCCTGGAGCAGCAAGATAATAAATATCTCAGTGGTGTGAATTAATACAGTTGCCAAAAGAGCCTAATTTAGGAAATTGCTTAAACGTGAAAGAGTCTCATTCTACATACAGTGTTCGCTGACACAGTCCCTCTGTGCTCCAGGTTTCAGGAGATATCTCAATACCAAGAAAGGAAGGAGGTGGTTGTCAGGCAAAGGGGGATAAATGAGAAAACCAAAGTTTCTACTCTTGAGAGTTTAGTCGGAGCAGTTAACCACTCATACCTGAGCCCCTTTTGGAAATTCCTCTTGTTAATATTCAACAAATGAGTTTTTCATACCTCTTCAGTTGTGGCAACCTAGCTTCACAAATGTTCCCACCCACACACTTTATCGAAAAAAACAGACAGAAATAAAAATGCCATGACTGGAGGATATCAGGGGATGGAATTATAAAAAGGAGTGTATACATGTGGGAGGGAGGGGTAGGTGAAGATGGGAGTATATTACAGAGGAGAGGAGAGGAGGGTGTGGTTATGGTGCTTGATTTGAAAAGCCTTTTTGCTCGATGTCATCATGACGAAACCACTCACCCCCTGGGAGCATAACTGGAAAAGACCATGAGACACATGGCCCCCATGGTCACTGAAGCAAACAGAATGCATCTGCAGTGTTGTGTGGATTTCCAGGAACAGAATTTTAAGGGGACAAAGGTACAACAAAATGCAAACAGAATCACCATTGTGGTGAGATTTGTGAAAGCAAATGGGATGAGGAATATTTGAGGAGTTTTAAAAGAGAAGTCTTAGGGAGGATAGCATTTGTGTAGTTCAGTGTAGTATATGAACACATGTCATGGTCCTGGGTAGAATTACAGGGAAATGTGTTTCCAAGGTTGCACATGGAAGATCTTTTGTAATAAACAGAGCTGTTCTTTGGA
Organism: Cynocephalus volans; assembly: GCF_027409185.1. Taxonomy (NCBI): domain Eukaryota; kingdom Metazoa; phylum Chordata; class Mammalia; order Dermoptera; family Cynocephalidae; genus Cynocephalus; species Cynocephalus volans. Next base: position 76,899,172 of record NC_084473.1, read on the forward strand.
AGTAGTGGAGTCTAGATCAGTGTTTCTGAAACTCAGGTGCTAATGCTGCTGGTCTGGGACCATGCTCAGGTTGTGAGGGTCAAGATAGGTCTTGTTACTTGCTGGAGGACTTCAATTACATATGGGACTACCAACTGCCAGCGGTGCTGAGTCAGGGGTTGCTGTGCTGGATGGGCAGTAGGATAGAGAAGTTCAGGTGTTTCTTTCAACTGTAAACCTCTCTTTTACTCAGTGCCTTAATATCTGTTGATTTGATGCCCACTCTATCTTATCTAAATCCCCAGCAGATCTAACCTGTTGGTGGTCCTACGCTTTTCTCAGTACACTGGGAGTACACTTAGTGGTAGAATTGATGTTTGTCTGTCTCCCAGTGTCCAAGGCACTGATGTGGACAGGCTAAGGGTTCATTTAACATGTGAGAAAGGCCACATGCTATTTGGTTTGGGGTATTCCAGTTTCCATATTAGTTAGGTGCCATTTGGCAATGAGACTTTCTAATTGTAGCAGACTCTCCTGTATGCCTACCACAAATCCATTCTCTCTTTTGTCCTTACTAATAACACTGTCCAGATCAGCGACGTCTTCAGCTGAAAAACAAAGAAGTTGACATTTCAACTAATAGCTCTTGCAGGAACTAATAGAGCGAGAACTCACTCATTAATCACCCCTCCCCCAGGGAGAGCATTAATCCATTCATGGAGGATCCTCCCCCATAATTCAATCAGTTTCCAACACTGCCACGTTGGGGATCAAATTTCCACATGAGTTTTGTTGGGGACAGCACATCCAAACTCCATCACTATTGTTACTTGAGTTTTAGCAACTCAACAAACCAAGTTATTATTGGCAAAGATTCTCTTTTATATATACTGGACTTTCTTTCTTTCTTTCTTTTTCTTTCTTTCTTTCTTTTTCTTTCTTTCTTTCTTTCTTTCTTTCTCTTTCTTTCTTTCTTTCTTTCTTTCTTTCTTTCTTTCTTTCTTTCTTTCTTTCTTTCTTTCCTTCTTTCTTTATTTCTTTTTTATATTGGACATAGTTTTCCTTCTTTTTTGGATTCTTACATGATTAAACAAGTCTTGTTTTCAATAAACCTTGAACTGGCATTTCTACTTAGGTAGAACAATTTTTTTACTGTCCATAGGTCAAAATAAATGACACTGAAGAAAAGTGAATATTTGCCTTCCATGGCCTATAATACTGGGTAAATAGTACAATCGCATTGTTCCTCTTTTTTCCAAAAATATTGCAGTTCTTAGCCTGTCTATTTCACTCTTCAAAATAATCACTGTCCTCCACTGGGCTCCTCTTTATCTTGGTAACTCTGTTATGTCAATTATGTAATAGTTTGGCCCTTTTTGGCTTTTGTTTCACTTTGCTTCTTCTCTCTCTCTCTAAAGCAGCCTGCAGAGCAATATGATAGGGAACATGCCTGCTGGGCCTGATTTTCTTCTCTAAAATAGCTTTGGCCACTGGTTAATGATAAAAGGAATTGGCTCACTTAGAATCCAAAAGCCAGGTAAGTGGATTTAGCCTCACATTGGTGCAAAGATGACCTCAGGACAGAAAATGGAATCTGTATTTGGTTTAAATATAAATGAGGGCAGCAAGACATGGTGAAAATGTCACTATACCTGGAGTCAGGTCACCAGGAATTCCAGCCTGTTGAGTCCAACTGCTAATCCTAGAGGCGATGGGGCCCTGGGCCAATCTCTTAGCCCCTCTGGACTTCCATCATAAAATGAGTGGTCTCTAAGATTTCCTCCAGCTCAGACATCCAACAAATGTTTGTTGTGCACCATGATGGGCCAGGCACTGTCCTGGTAATGGGGATGTCAGGGTGAACTATACAGACCAAAGAAGACACCAAGGTTTGAGAGTCCAGAGAATGGGAGAGAACAGAAGGAAGACTGTCATGCAGGATAAGGATGAGAATAGAAGGGGGAAATGGAAACATTAATTAATCCTAACTAGATTCCACATCTTCAGTGAAGTCTTAGATTACTGCACCTGTCATCGATCTCATCATCCAGGGAATGTCACAGTATTTCTGGTGGCACCATTCATTTAACACTTATCAGTCATCTGTATTAGGAAATCTCTTTCTGTACATTTTTCTTGTCTCCCTAACTAAGCTGCAAACACTCAGAGGCCACGTACTTCTGCATGCTTTGGGGATTGAGTATTAGATAATCCAGGCAAACGCTTTGAATCTCCTCAAAAGGTTAGAGGCATAGCAAGAAGTCACAAAAGATATTTAATATGTGTGAACCCAAGTGAGATCACTGGAAGGTGGGAGAGGTGAAAGTTAGCTAGGAGTGTTAAGGTCAGGCAGGCAGACCACCCGTAATCAAGCATGAACCAGAATTCATGCATTGCCCCTTGGGAGTGCTCAAAATATGGCAACGTGAAAGATCCGTTGATGGTGAGTAAGAGCATGGTGGTTTTTATTTACATAATCCATGTTATCTATCATCATCACAGATCACTGAAGATTCTTTTTAGAGTTGCCTTGCCAGGAGGCATTTGGGATAACTTATTTTTGTCAAGAAAGAAAGGCAAATAATGAGCAAGGGGAAGGAAAGGGACACAAGAAGGTAGCATGAAGTTCTGTAGATACATTTCAACAATCTTACGGTCTATCCATGTTTCATATCTATGTTCATATTGCCCTGTCTCTTTGTGAGTCCCCAGAGGACAGGATGTCTCACTTATATCCATATCTCTCACAGTGCCCATCATAGAGTGGGCACAGAGGAGATGCTTCTGTAAACAGGACCAAATTGACAGATGAATGGAACCCATTCTTTTTCCTTCCTCCCTGGCTCCAGGTAGAATCAGAAGATGTGATGGCCAAATATAGGAAAAAATAGGATCCCAGGGTCCTCTTCTTTCTTTCTTTCTTTCTTTCTTTCTTTCTTTCTTTCTTTCTTTCTTTCTTTCTTTCTTTCTTTCTTTCTTTCTTTCTTTCTTTCTTTCTTTTTCTTTCTCTCTCTCTCTTTCTCTCTCTCTCTTTCTCTCTCTCTCTCTCTCTCTTTCTTTCTTTCTTTCTTTCTTTCTTTCTTTCTTTCTTTCTTTCTTTCTTTCTTTCTTTCTTTCTTTCTTTCCTTCCTTCCTTCCTTCCTTCCTTCCTTCCTTCCTTCCTTCCTTCCTTCCTTTCTCTCTCTCTCTTTCTTTCTCTTTCTATCCTTCCTTCTTTTTAAAATTAATTTATTATTATTTTACGTTCAAAGTGTTGTTGAGGAGCAGTAGGAGGGGCAGGTAGGAGGGGGTAGGGAAATGGAGGTGTCCTCTTTTTTTGTTTTAATTTTTAATTTTTTTAATTGAATCATAATCGATTACACATGTTTTGGGGGTTCAATGTTGACATATATTGATCAAATCACTATTACTAGTATGTATATTATTACAAATTGTACTTACTCTTTATGCCCCTGTCCAATCTCTCCCTATCCCCCTCTCCCTACCCTTCCCTCCACTGATAACCCTAGATTTCTTCTCTCCCTCTGAAAGAGTAATGGTTACTCTGTTGATTTGTTGCCTAGATGATCTGTCCAATGCTGAAAGATATGTTTAGGTCCCCCAGTATTATCACAGAGCAACTGCTGCTTCTGTCACTCTGGATGGGCTTTGTGGAGAGAGACAGACTTTTCTTTTCCTTGGTCTCTGCTGGTGACTCTCCTTGTGTCAATGCAGTCCAGTGGCTGCTGGACCATCTGCAGGGTGGTCATGATGTCTAGCCACTTTCACAGCAGCTGTGATTACTGTGGTGGCTGTGGTGGGCCACTCACATGGATGTGATGTTTTTGGCATGCTCCTTGGCACTGGCAGTGTGCCTGGTTGTGGGCAGAAGTGTCTAGTCCACAACTCCATGCCCCAGGCCCCCGGGAAGGGCCCCAAGGCACTGGTGGTGTGGCTGGGTGTGAGCGGGGGGGGGGGGGTCTGTTCCCTAGCTCCATGCCCTGGGCCCCTGGGTGTGGCCCTGAGGCACTGGCAGTGTGCCTGGGCTGGACCTAATTTTTTGTCCTTAGCTTACTTATAAAATGGGGGAACATCCTGTAGGAACCAGTACTTGAGCTGTGTGGTTGAGCTAAATTGCTGCTTTGCTGCTGTTTCCCTAGGGAAGGCTTTTTGTGCAGCTCAGGGTTTAATGGTTGACCTTATAGGTTCTACCGGCTCTCAGAGACCTGGTGCAGCTGGGTTGTGTAGAAACAGTGATCTGGGCCTGAGCTTTTTCATCAAACTGCACCCCATGCAATTCCGCATTCCCAACTAGTCTCATCGGAGTGGTCCTGCGCTGATTGGAGGGGGATCGGCTGTCCTTACTATGTCCCAATGTTCTCCCAGTAGGCCTGTCTCCCCTACTGCCCATGCTCCAAACACTTCCCATGGGACGGGCCTTGCACCAGTCCCTTGCAATGACTTACTGGCCTCTGAATGGCTCCCCTTTTTCAGCTGTTCTGGATCCTCACTCTTGCATGGGTCCATGGGAACCCTATTATTGGTCTTGCTGTCCTGGGGGCCACGAAGGCTCCCCTGCTGCCCCCAAGCAACTCCATCCAAAGGGCACAGCTTTGGTTTCTGCCATCACCTGCTCCATGCACTCAGCAGCTCCAGTCTTAAAGCAGCTATGGCCTGAAACACTCCAAGCAGTTTTTTCTCTCTCATCGTGGTTTCTCCCGCCTTCGTGAACTCTGTAGGTCTCTCCTCCTCTTCCCCTGAGCTCCAGTGACCCCAGCTTGGCTGATGTTACATTTTTATAGTTGTAAATTGGTTGATTTGTGGGAGAGAGTGACACTGGGGACCATCTATTCCTCCATCTTGACGGGAACTGTCCTCTTATTTCTTGATGCCTGCATGCTGAAAACAGAAGAGCCGCGTATGATTCCTCTAGTCAAATCCATCCATTTGGCAGTGAAGCATTGAGAATAAAAGGCAGGACTAGGAATTCCTGGTTCCAAGACTTGGACAAATTTATAACCTATTTTATTAAAGTAGGTAATGCCATCAAACACTTACCTTCACAGACTGTCAACAGCGACTGCCTGACCCAGGACTCTGTTAAGAGATACCATCTGTAAAGTTGAGTTTTCTGTTGATCCTCAGAAAAACAGGGTGCTCTTAGGATGGGAGGGCAGAAGGGAAGCTTATTTTTGCACATGACACCTAAGGATAAATGGGGCTGCCTAATCCCTAGTCTTCGTGAATACAAACTCTGTGGGCAGAAACTGTGTTCTTGTTCGTTTCTTTGCTTTGTGAATGAGGCAACATCCTTAACCTTTCTGTACCCTTAGTTTTATCATTCACAAAGTGAGGATACTATGTGTACCTATTTCATAGAGATGATGTGAGAAAGGATTCAGTTCATGCTTACAAAGTGCCCAGGACAGTGACTGACACATAAACATTCAATAATCATTAACTACAGTTTGTTAGTATTTCAGCCTTACACAGTGTCTAGGTGTAATAGATACTCAAAATATTTTTGTTAAATAAATATATGCATGAGAACTATATCACAGTAGTATTCTACTCTTTTGTTTAGCTTGTGCATACCTTAAAGAATTGTTCAAATGGTATGTATTTCCCTGTACCTCTTAAATAGATATCTGAAATGTTTCATCCTGTTTAATCAGGTCAAAGGGTGCAAGTACTAGTATATTGTATATGTTGACATTCTAAAATAAAACTCATATCACTCTTTTAAAATATATCTAATGGAACAGAAATATCACCATCATCTATTAAAAAAAACATTAATAGGTTCTTTTATAACATTTTCAAACATTGCTTCATTGCTTTTACTCTTTGCATTGGGGTTTCCATTCTAGCCTATCATAAAAATTGATACTAAATCAATATATTTTTAGACTTGAAAATTTTTATTGATTTCTTTTTTAACTCCCAATTACTCTAGGATCACTTAAAAAAACTTTTCCTTCAGTATTGAATTGCATTGATGTTATTACTAAAAACAAAGTGACCATATTTGTTTAAGTCGATTTCTGGGCTCTACTTGATTCTTCAGCTCTTTTGTTCATATTTATGCTAATAATGCACTATCTTAATCACTAGAGCTTTATAATAAGTTATGAAATCTGGTAGTGCAAATCTTCCAATTTTATTATTCTCCAAGATAATCTTGACTCTTCTATTTCTTTGTATTTCCATATAAATTTAGAATCAGATTGACAATTTCCAACAAAAAAACAAGCTGCTGTGATTTTTGATTGGATTGCATTCAGTCTGTAGATCAAAGTGGGGAGAACTAAAATCTTAATGAGATTGAGTCTTCTTATCTATGACTGTCATATATCTCTCCATTTATTTACATCTTTAATTCCTCTTAGCAAAGCTTTATAGTTTTTAAAATGTAGTGGTCTTAAACATCTTTCACTAAATTTATTCCTAGGTATTGATGTTTTTGAAGCTGTTGGAGAAGGTAGTGAAACAAAATATTTAAATGGATACTTAATTTTTTTTTCTGGTGAACTGCAAAGTTGTACCTGCCAAAAAGTTCATCCTAGATAGTTAAGCTATTACTGTATTAATTATTAATATGCAGTTGATCAAAGCAACAAATAATATACCTTTTGATGGATCATTATGAAACAAAGTGTATTTCTTGAAAATATATATTATAGTGAGGTGTAGATAACAATTATGATGCTTTGATTAAAATAATTGTCTAAGTATCCCTTTTTATTGCACCCCAAAGTTTCTTACACCTCAGAACAATATAGTAAGATGTGAAATATGTGAGAACTGTGCTTGTCTTTTGTAAAGTGGGAGACTGGTAAGAGTGAAAGTGAAAGAGAAAAGGAAGAACTTCACCCACAGGAGCATCTCAGACTACTTCTAGATAACTAACGGTACTTATGGAGTTTGAGAATCTGTAAATTGTTGCCTTAAAACTGTCCTGACAGTGTGCTCTATAATCAGTCTTTGCATTTGCTTAAGAGTACGTGTACATGGCCCTGCTTGAAGACCACTTCTCTAGAGCAGAAGTGCAAATGAATTAGAGGGTTGATGTTTGCAAATGCTTTACTTTGAAAAATGAGGTTAAGAGTTTATCTATAATAATAACATTCTCACTTATTTGTTTTTTTTTTCTTTCTTTTTTTCCCCACCCTCACTTATTTGTTTTCTGACATAGCTTCTTATACCATGCATAACCCAAAGTCTGTCTATCGGGTCACTAACTTGAACGTGCTACTAATACTTATTAATGTTCCATTGGTGCTTTCTACTAATCACTATTATCACTATTACTCAGTATTTGTTAGCTATTAATTACTGTGATTAATGCAGTGTTTTTTAATAGCTGATTTCCCAAAACATGATTATATCCTGGGAGCGGGTGATGCATATGGAAATCCTATGAATAAGGCCCTCCCTTTCGGTGCCCCCACTGGCCTTCATTGTATCAAACCTTTTATTTTTTTCCCCCATTAAGAACTGTGTAATACTAATGTGTGTAGGCTCCAAAGTGATTTTCTAGAAGATGGAACATGATCTTGAAGAGGTAATGAGTCATCATTACCAAAAATGGGGCAAATATCCAGGCCTTCTCAGTAAATCATGAGAATTATCTGGAAATTCCTGTGATGAAATGTTGCTTTACCTCCCACGGATTTGTCACCCCTCTTCCCCTGGGTGATGGAGCTGCAAAAGATTACTCAACGCCCATTTCTTCTGAGCAGTGAGAAGCCCTGAAGGGGTTAATCTCTCAGACCCTCAAGAGTGAGGCATTCCTTCCTTTTGGGAAATTAACTAGGAATTGGGGTTCTCTCCCCACATTTATTTTCCAGACCAGAAGTTACAGAAAAAGAACATAGGTGGGGTAATAGTTTAACAATAGAGTCTGGTAACAAGCAAGGTGACATTCCATAATGCAATTTGGAAAAGGTTAAGTCGATCTACCAACAAAAGCTTGATCTTAGCAAATATTCTCTCTCCCTACATAATTTCCCAGTATCTTTACATATTAATCAGTAACTTGTCTGTCCTTGAGCTAGCAACCTTGCTGTGCTACAGTTCTTTATCTTACAACAGAGACTAGCCTGGGGAAAATTTCCTGTCTTTTGCAAGGTTAACATTTTATAAGTACTTTTAACAAGTTAGGCTAAACCTGAAACTACAAGAAACTAGGCCCTGTAAAATATATTTGCTTTATAAATATTGGTATATTCCACAACAAAATATAAATGCATTTCTTAATAGTAACTAATGGTTAAAAATACAATTAGAACAACCATAATTCTACTTGTTCCTAGTTTAAGCCACCCCATTGTCTTTGATCTTTACTAGGCACAAGTGCACAAGGGATTGTGGCTCACATGGTTCTGAATAAGTACCTACAATGGTGTAATTCTCACTTCGTACACGAAGGTGATCCTGAGGCATATGGTTAATGCAAATGGTCATAAACCAAATGCAATTCCTGAGATGATTCATTCTTATTTCTAAGACTGCACATAATATTTTGACTTCCATTTGGGTGACACAGTAGTGCCAGTACCCAAGGAAGGGCATTTTTAAAATAATGTCATGACATGGGCACAACTAGAGGAATATGCTGGAATTAGTAGCTGTGATGTATGAGGAGGTACAAGAAATGGATTCTAGAGGCCCAGCCTGAATTCCATCTCTGTTATTTATTGTATGTGTCACCTGTTAGGGAAATATAATTTTAAAAAAAATCTCATCCCTACCCAATATACCTCTCCACAAAGGTAGAAGAGAAAGAAAATAGTTTTATTATTGCATAAGCATTGAAAGAATAGGATGTGCATCACAGGTAATCTGCTGAGAGATTGCAAAGGTAAAAAGATATCTCACCTTTTTATATAGATAAGCAGATACAACCCATTTCCTACATGTTCTTAGGATAAACAATAACTGGCCCTCAAGTAAGAAGACCTGACAGCACCATTTGTCACACATAGTTCATTCTAAATTCACTTGGTAATTGGGTGACCTTCTGTGTTAGCTAACTGGCTTTATCCCAAGGAAAAATAAACTTATATCTTTATGGCATGAGGTAATTTTGCAACTTGGGGAGAGGAATCCGCTGATGTTAGGCTCCTAGCCTCCCATGGAACTGGTTGATAAGGACACTGTTTTCCTTGATGATTACATTTCAAAGAAATGGAGAAACACATGCCTCAGTTATAAAGCTGGCAAGAGGCTTATTTAGCTTTTAAAAAGATTTACATACATTTCGAAGAGGCAGAAAAATAATTGCAATTACAAGTTTTCTGAAGTAAATGCTCTAAGAAAAAGAGTAGGAGGGAGTCTCTTCCCTTTCAACAGGGAAAATTATTATTATTTTCCTTTCTGGATTTGTATTTACCTTTACACATCTTAGGAAGTCACTTAGGATCCTGTCCCTTGAACTGTTTCCTCATCTGCAAAAGGGGAGTAATCACACCAGTAACAATTATTTCATTTCACACAGGGCTTAAATAAAGGAACTGTGCAAGAATGATTTGTCATTTTAGATGACAAAATTACTAGAAATTTCATATCTTTACTGGTTAACACATTCATGCAGCTAATGTAATATTTAAATGGGAACTTATGTTTCTAAAAGAGTCTCCTATAAGGCCAAGAATTCTTTTACAACAAAAATATGTCAGTTCTACATTTATCTGTTGGATTGAGCATTTAATCTCTCTTTGAATCTTACCCATAAACACCAGTTTCTATAAATTTTATTCATCAGTTCCCTTGTTAGCAGTGTGTTCTAGTTCCATTTTATTGTTAGAAATAAATGTCACAGTAAATTCAAAGCTGGTCTAATCTATATTGAGTAAATCACCAACACACACATATTTTTCAGAAACTGTATTTTTAAAAAAGATATATCCTAGATAATTATTTTGGTTAAAAAATATGGCAAGATACATTTCAATACAAAACATTAATGTAAGTACAAGAAAAGAATTTAGATATGATGAAAAACAAGCAAAGAAATGTTTAATTTCTTGGTAAATGCTTTTTAAAAATACTAAAAAGAAAAAAAAAACTGATGCAATGCTTGAATCCAGAATTACTTGGATTTGACATATTTGACATATCATGGGATAAAATATGAGCAAAGCACAAAGAACTAAGAATAGCTCCATGATAATGCTAAGTCTAAGAATTAAATTGAAAAGTCAAAGAATCTCAGGTATCTCAAGCATGCCTCATGCTTTTACCAGGGCTCTCAAAAAAGCCAGCTCAGTAAATGCTCTATTGACTGAGACATAGCACTAAGAAGAGGCTTCCGTTCTTTATATACCAAGTTCATCACCTTGTTATCAAATCACTGGTGAGACCCAATTTATATAAAAATATGTCAAATCAAAGTTATCCCCCCCCATTTATATGAAAGGTTCTGTATTTAAATTGAGTCCTGCCATTCTTAGGATGGTGCATGCAAATGGTAGCAGGTATATGCACCAATAAATTAGGTGGTTAGTATGATTCTGGAACTTACAATGCAAGTTAGAAATTATTCAGAATGGAATAAAATATTTAAAACCCCTGTTATAAATCTTAGCCAGGAAATAAATTTTCATGAGACCAGTGATTAACTCAAAAGCAAAATGGAATTTATATCAACCATTCATTAATCCCATTTCCCTTCTCCCAACACCATTAATTAAGTGTCTGCTCAATTCCCATTCCGGTGCTACCCTTGTGTCGCTTACCCAATTAGGGCTAATTTTCTTGTGTGCAACGGGAGTGGTAATAGCCTCTAACAGTTGTTGAAATGTGGTTCCTAGCGTTTACTGTTGTGTCATCCTTAAATATTCCGTAACGTGTTTTCTCGTTCTGTTTCTAAAATCAAGTTTGTGTGGGGAGGATTGAGTTGAATACAGTAGGTGGGTGGTTTCCTTCCTTTTGGGTCCTCTGAGACCCTTATCTGATTTAAGCTTTGCCTCAGGAGAAAGCTGTACCACTGAGATTACTAAAAATAACTGTGCTCCTGTCTTGCTGTTTTGCTTATGACTCCCTGGGAGAAAAGGCTTTGGAGAATAAACTTCGATGGCGTGGTTTATAAATTGTATCTAGGTCATCGCGTCTTCAGAGTTCAATAGGAAGGGTCAATTTCTTAATTAAAGCTTCTGTGACATGACACTCTCTTCTCTCTTTTTTTAAACCGAAAAGGCCATGATGAAGGCTGAAAATATTAAGCATAAACTCTTTGCCTTGTTTTAGTTGTTCCTAAAAGTATGGGTGCACATTCAATTTTTGAATTCTAAAAGTTGGTGTCTCACAAACTTCTGTATTATTATTTGGGATAAAACAGTATTTTGTTGTGATCCTCATTTGTCAGTAGCTCCTAATAATTTACTTCAGTATCTTCCCTCTGACACCTCCCCCCTCACTTTCCTTCCCCACCTCAAGTAATTAATTGATGATCTGTAAATAAACACTTAAAGTCCTTAGAGGAGCTCACTACTTAAAATAAGCCTGCAGGGAATCCTTTTGTGAAGCAAATAAGCCTTTTACAATCACCTCTGCGTCATCTGCACAGATTTCAGTCAATCAGCCTTTTCTTAAAGCAGAAAGTGTTTTAGCTTTTCCAAGCAAGTGAAAGATTCCCTTGATGTACAGCTGGGCTGGAGGGAGGAGGCACGGACAGGAAGGAACTTGGGTTTATGATTAGTGATGGGGTTAAGTGCGATCGTCACTTCTCAGTTTCAGGGCATTGGCTGGAACGTGCTCTAACACAAGGTAGTCGAGTCCTATGTGGAGTTTAGCCTCCTGATAGCATCACTTCTTTCAGTTTATCTGCATACCTGGAAAAAATGTATCTTTTGCCTATTCCCATTCCCTTATAATTGGGAATGACATCCATTTTGGGTTGTTGTTACCATCTTTACCATTTCTATTTAAAAATTAATATTCTGTTCTTTCTATCTACATTCATGAAATAGTTCAAAGAAAGCCTATGGAATTTCAATCTATTCAACTATCTAGTTGTTTCTAACATTTTCAAGGGACCACTTCAAAGCCACTTGGGGGGCAGCTTTCTTTCCATCAGCAAGCAGGTAGTGACCACCCACTGTTCAAGTGCTGGCAACACAGCCCTGAATAGAGCAGAACAAACAAACCTTTGCCCTTTCAGAGCTTATATTTTAGTGGTTGCAAAATAATCCTGTTTGTCAAATTTGGCAATAGGTTTTTTTTCTTGTTTTTTGTTTGTTTGTTTGTTTGTTTTCTCCCCCCCCCCCCAAATGATTAAAAAAAAATGTGCTCATCAAAATGATTGAGCAGGAACGTACAAGCTCATTATATTTTCACATTTTAGCAAAAATAAATTTTACTGTATCTTTGCATCATAATAGCGTGTGTGTGGTTTATTTTTTTTTAATCCCCATTATCATCTTTATAGCATTTCTAGTTTCTAAAATCATTTTTGCCTGTAGATACCATAAAAAAGAAAAAAAAAAACTGCTCTCTAAATACAAGAAGCATAAGATTGTATAACTGTTTCACAAAAGAAAAACTTACATTTGCCATTGTAATCTGAGAGGAAATAATGGTTTAATTAGTTTTTAGACGAAAAGATTTTTGCAATCAGACAGTGTTTGTAATGGCATTTATAAAACAATTTCCCCTTACAGTAGCATTGTAATTAAGACTTTCAATGAAATTGTCAGAGGAGAAAAGTACAGTTTTCCCCCTGTGGTCTGCTGTTCTGCCTGCCCCAGGGCCTGCCACTATTCTGCACCAGCCTTGCACTAATGCCTTGTAATTGTGTTTCACTTTCTCTAATTAAGCTGACAGGGGACTCAAATTGCTGTCCCTTACCTCAGTGACCTGAAAGGTGACAAGATTCAATTGTGGCATTTCTTGCACAGAGCACTTAACATCCCAAACAAACACCCCTTCACCAGGAAGACTGTACTGCAGGGAGGGTCCAAGGACTTCTGTGGTTCTGGCTATACCTTGGGCAATGGAATGTGTGAATTAGAAAGGACATGGAGAAAATCCTGTTCACGGATGGGCTCTCAGGGTGCTCCTCTGAACATCAGTTCCTGGAAATTTTAATGGATATTACAGGGGAAAAAATGTTAAACAGATTTATTTTATTTGTAACTGGCAGTGTGTTCATACCTGCATTGTAAATTTCCAAGAAAAAAAAAATGGGGGGTGTGTGGTGGTATTGATGTTGTGGCATGAAGTATTTCAGAAACATGTCTGAGAACTTTTTTCAGAGGCAAATTCAAAGCCTGGTGTCCTACAGGTCACCTTTGGAGACTTGCAGATCTAGCCATTGAAGACCATAGTATGTTACTAGAGTGATAGGACTCTCAGCCCTGGTGGTAATGGCGGTGGATTCACCTGATGTTGCATCCTCCCTTCCTAAAATAACTCTCCAAGCCTCCTTCATTGTCCCTTCTGTCTTCCTCCACTGCTGCTGGTGGAGTGTGTCAAATCCCTCAGGTGTGTTGCATAGAAAAACAAAAAAGCTAGAGAACCACTTCATTGTCACATGGTTCTTCCTTTCCATTCTGTGCACTGCTGTACTAGAATTACCCAGTGGGATGTATTGGAGAGTTCACAGATGCACAAGGGTTCAGAACCTTCAACTGACTTGTCTTATGCACATACACAAATTTCTTACATCCTCCAAAGCTCCTTTTATGCATCAATAAAAAGGAGCTAAAAGTACCTTGGCTCAGGATTCTCGTGGAGGTGGGAGATAACCTGTATAAGTCACCCAGATCACAGCAGACACTCATGTAACGGTAGCAGTTATTATTATTGAAAGATTTTAAAAACTTTATTAGATTTTCTTTGCCAGCAACTACACTATGTCCAGTATCTAGATTCAAATTGAAAAGTTGGTTGAGCATTCAGCTGTTTACAAATAGCTTTCTGCTTGGTGAGACCCAGTGTTATGATTAACTGGCTGTTTAAAAACTTTCATATCCCACTTGGGATAGTGTGGAAAAAAAAGCCTTAGGATGGTGGCATGATACCATTTTTTAAAAAGAGGTTAATATGCAATATCAGTGACCTTTTTCAACTTATAGGATCTATATTCTCTTCTCTGTGAGTTTTTTCATCATTCAGCCGAGTAAGATATCAGAAATAGTAGCATCTGCTCTATTAAGCTTCCTAGCAACTTGTTAATTCAAGATGAGCTTGTGTTTAGATGTGACTTTTAGCAGTTGAATTCCAGGATATTTATCAATTTGCTCAGACTGTTATCATCATAATTTGGAAATCCACATTACCAAATAAATGTGTGCAAAATTGACTTCTGAAGCCTGACACATTCATAGAAAGTCATATCCCTGGGCGAGATATCACACAATATCAATTTACAGTTTGATTGAACCTCAGAGGCTATATCAATGGCACAGGCTGTTTTGGCATTTATTTGCATTTAAGTTCCAAATATCCCCTATTCCATCTATGCGATCTTTACCCTTTTTGGACCTTTATTATCTGCAAAGATTATAAAATACTACCCAAGTTATGGGTTATTCTGAGTATTAAAATAAAATAAGACATTAAAAAATACTTCATAGACTGTGAAATGCTGTACACATTTTAGTTAGTTGGATTTTAAATTATTATTAGCAATAGGGTACACGTAGAGGATAGGTGTTATCTCACACAGTAAAGCTGATCCCCATCATATAATCTTCTTTCTATAAATTTTCACATGAATGTGCTAAGATTAAAGAATTCACAACACTATACACAGATTCCATTTTTTAAAACCATTTTCATTTCAATTTAGAAAGCAGGCCAACATGACTACAAAAAGTAAACTTGAACTAAAAGGCCTTTGAAAAGTATCCGGTTAGCCTGATCGATCTATTTTTGTGCACAGATTTGTTTTTAAGGCACTTACATCATAGAGATGTCCTGGAAAATGTTCAAATTTTTTTTTTCCTGTGACACCAAAGTCCAAATTTAGAGGCATATTCTAAATATCTTTAACTGTCCTTAGTAGTCTATTTTGAATTTGCGACTGGCTGATAGGCGTGGCACATTTAGCAAATACAAAAAAGAAAAGAAAATATATGCATGTACCTGGCAACCCTAGACTGATGGGAATGAGGAATGATAGGAAAACTGGTAGAGTTTGATGCTGCCAGGTCAGCTGGGTGACTGTGCTCCAGGGAATTGTAGTATACTTTCCTTGAACTTATGTCTATAGATATAGGTTTAATCAGCTCAGAGTGATACTTTGAAGAACAGTCTCATAAAATTTATATCCACTGTATAAAGCATTTTATTTTTCCTACAACTTCTTTCATCAGGCTTCCAGAGATAGGTGAGAGGTGCCTTGGTAGTTAATCCCACTGTCTTAGACTTATCCTTTCATAATTGCACATGCTGTAGTGAGCTAGGATTTTAAGTCTTTCTAGACTGTTTTGCCACAAAGGATATATTTCTTCCCCACCATTTTCGAATATCTATGAATTTTGGAAGGACATTTAAAAATAAGGCAGGGGCTTTTTTAAGAGAGCAATTTCTCAACATTTTTG
The DNA here is from genome assembly GCF_027409185.1 of Cynocephalus volans. Lineage (NCBI taxonomy): Eukaryota > Metazoa > Chordata > Mammalia > Dermoptera > Cynocephalidae > Cynocephalus > Cynocephalus volans. The sequence goes on from NC_084473.1 coordinate 76,914,678, forward strand.
AAAGTTGGGGAATGTGCATATTCTTTGACCTAGTGATCCACTTCTAGGAATCTGTTCTACAGACATGCTCAACTAAGCATGCAAGAGCACACATGCCAGAATGGCCACTGCCTTATTATTTGTAAAAGCAAAATATTGAAACTGTGGTAGGCAGAAAAATGGCTCTCTGGGGATGCCTGTGTCCTAATACCTGAAACCTGTAAATATGTTACCTGCAAATATGACAAATGGAACTTTATAGATGTGATTAAGGTTAAAGACCTTGAGGTGAGAAGAGTATCTTGGATTATCCAGGTGGACCCAAACTAATCACTTGAGTCTTCAAAAGTGGAGAATCTGTCCTGGGTGGAGTCAGAGATATAATGACAGAAGCAGAGCCAGACAGGGGCTAAGAATGTAGGAAGTGGGTATGAGCCGTGGATGTGGACAGCTTCTAGAAGCAGGAAAAGGCAAGGAAACAGATTGTCCTGTAGAGCTTCCAGAAAAGACGGTAACCCTGGCAACAGCTTTATTTCAGCCCTGTGAAACCCATGTTGGACTTCTGACCTACAGAACTGTAAGAGAATAAATTTGTGTTATCTTCAGCCACTAAGTTGGTGGTAATTTGTTACAACAACAATAAAAAAACATCTTGGCAACACAGATGCCAAAAGATAGGAAAACATTTAAATAAATGTTGAATAAATGGGGAGTATCATGAAGTCATAGGAAAGGAGGGCTGAGACATTTACATGCACTGCCATGAAACGTGAAAAAAAATGCTGGTAATCTACGGCCGAGTGAAAGAAGCAGCAAGCATGAAAACACAATGAAAAAATTTTATCCCATTCCAGTGAAAAAATATCGTGTATGTATGTGTTTGAATGTGTGTTGTGTGCATGTGTATATAGGAAAAGATCTGAACAAATCTTTTCCTAATGAAATATTAGTACCCATAATTTCACAGCAAGATGGGATCTGTGTGTGGGGGGACGCTTCACTTTTTACTTTATTCACATGAGTATTTCTCAAAATGTTTAACTAATGTATATTACTTTGTAGTTTTAAATACTATTTTTAAAATACTGAGGGAAAAATATAGACATAACAAGGCCAAGTCAATGGTGATTCTTTGTCGACGAGCCAGACAACTTTGGAATGTTATCTTGACAAAGTATGACTTATAATTGGAGGAAAAAAACCTTAGAAAATATCTAATCCTGATACCTTGCTTCAGAGATGAGAAAGCTGGGATCTAATACAGTTCAGTGACTTAGCTGGCCTTGTAGAAAAACAAAGAAGTAAAATGGGAAGCAAGATACAAATATTCTTGCTTGTCACCTTACCACGCAGCCGCCTTCTCAAGTGCGTGTAATAATCCAGGGGAAAAGAAATATCTTTTCTCATCCGTCACTCGGTTTATGGCTGAGACCCCCATAATAAAAGACAGATTAACAAGAGAAAAACATACAAATGTATTTAATATCAGTCCTACATCACACAGAATCTTTCATAAAGAAATGAGGACCTAACAAAACAGATGAGCCTGTATGTTCTTTATGCTAGGTTTGATAAACAGGTGGATAGTTTGGAGAAGTAGGATTGGACAAAAGGCATATGATCTAATGGTAATAAACCGGGGGGACCTTAGCAAGGCCTATTTGTTCAGATTCTTCTCTGTGTCCCTGTGTTTTTAGAGGTAAGGATGTACTTTTCTTCTGAATGTAGGGAGGGTTCCTCTCGAATGAGGGTCTTACGATCTGCTTCAGGAGAGAAAGGTGAAGGGAAAGAGAGAGTGACCATCCCACTTCTGCAGTTCCCTCAAAGGTGAAGGTGCCATATTTTGGGATAATGTGTCCTGAACCTCATCATTACAGAGCAAAATCCACATGCCTGCCACGTGGTAGGCACTCAGTAAATTCCTATCGATTTTCCAAAAGGTGACCAATTCTGATTTTAACAGCCTCTCATGGTGATTGTTAATCAGTAATAGGTATCAAATGTCAACTAAGTGTCAGGCAGTGAAGGCACGGATGATATGAAGACAGTAATGTCATTGTAGTAACGTGAACAGCACAGACAAAGGTACCCATGATTATAGAATGAGAAGAGACATAATAGGAGGAAGCATGAAGTGCAGAGTGTGTACACGTGCATGTGCGCGTGCACGCGCACACACAGAAGCAACTGATGTCTGAAGAAGTCAGGAATTCTTTACAGAGAAGATGACATTTGAGTAAGATCTTCAATAAGCAGGTGAGGAGTGAACAGGAGGATGCTGCAAGTTCTAACCCAGTGGTCAATGTTATTGAACAAAGGATTGGAGGGAATATAGGCAGGGAGAATACCATGTGGATGAGCATAGAAACATGAAAGCATAGTCTGAGGAATAGGGATAGGAGATAAGGTTAGAGAGCCAAACTGAGGTCAAATTGGCTGGGACCTTCTTGGACATTATCTTGTAGATGATAGGTTGGCACTGGAGGATTTGGGGCAGGCGAGAGAAGTAACATACATGCATATATTACAGATAATGATTAAATAATGGATTGAATTTTCATAAGGTGAACCTGAAGGCATAAAATAGCCTCTCTAATAGTTTTTCAGCTCAAGACTTAATTGAACTAAAAATAAGATGATCATAACATTTGTCATCTAAATTGGGGCACTTTTGAGATTGAAAGGAGACATTGTTAATTATGCCCGGACAATGGAAGCAAATTGGAAGGTATCATCACCCTAACTAAGAAACAAACTCATGCAAAAGTGAGATGATTGTATAAATGCATGGTAATTAGCAGTCAGGTGGATATTTGATGACTCCTGGACACTGTGCCAATCCATGGGCTGTCATGACTGTAGAATGGATGCTGTGGAACCCCAGAGCTGCTTCAGTAGAACCTCTATCCATTTCTTTAAACCAGTCTCCAATTTAAATCCTTTCAATGATATGTGTACTTAGTGTCATGAATCCCTATGCAAGCCCCATATTTATTTAGAGAAGAGGTTTTTTTGTTTTGTTTTGGTTTTGTTTGTTTTTCTTTTTAACATCTATAGCAAAGGTTTCTCTTTATTAAAATTTTGCCCTCATTCCTAAAGAATTAGCTGGACTTGGGTGTTTAGAACTCGGGATTAATCCTGGGTTCATCAATCACTATTTGAACTTTGAATAAGCTTATGTGTATTTTTGAGCATACCTATGAAGTTTTAACATATGGGTATTTTGTAAGGATTAAATAAGCAATCAAGGTCAAGTGTTTGACACACAGTAGACACCCAACAAAGAGCTGTTGTTTGTCTTTCTTTTATATCTCTTCATTGGGGAAACAGCTTTTTGGGTGGGGGTTAGGGGGCACCACCACTACCTCTCAGTTAATATTTGCTATATCTATATCATAACACTTACCTTATTGTATTATAATTGCTTTTTAAATTATCTGTCTCGTTATGCAATGGTTCTCAAGTGAGGGAAATTTTGGCCCCCCACCCTTTGGAACATTTAGCAATGTCTAGAATTATTTTTGGTTGTCATAATGGGGGGGAGGGGTGCTACCGGCATCAAGTTGGTAAAGGCCAGTGATGCAGCTAAACATCCTACAATGCAGAGGGCAGCCCTTCACAACAGAGAATTATCTGACCCAATGTGTCAATAGTGCTGAAGGTGGGAAACCATGCTTCAGGCTATAACTTTGTGCAGGCAGTGACAGTGACAGTCTTGCTGTGTCCCCAGTTCCTAGTACTATGATTGTCATATGAGTCTCAATGTTAATTGGTAGAGTGAATGAATCAGAACCAGTAGTTAAGCCATGATCTAGTTTTGCATGGATTTCTTCACTCCCTTTAGTCAACATATGGGTTGTTGTCCTGGTGTTTCAAGCACTCAGCTACCAGCTGTCTGCTTGAAGTACCAGGTATGTTATTCCGGGACTCTGAAAGGGAATAGGTATCTTATAGTTACCTACATACATTACCTCATTTAGGTTTCTTAATCAAAAGCCCTGTGAGCTTTCATGTAGCACATAGAAATCAGGTAATTTTTACCTGAATTAAATTGTGAGAGAACATGAAATTAAATTTGTCTTTGCTTAGTGAGATGAGAAATGTGTGCTGCCAATTAGGTAGATGACTTTAAATTTGTTTTATTTATTTACTTATTATTTATTTATTTTGCATCTGATAGCTGCCAGTTTTTAATAAGATGACTCTGAGGAGCTTGAGAAAGACTGAGAAAGCCAGCCTGGCATTCAGAGCAAGAAATCTGTTTCGAGACTTGCAAGATCAATTTTCTAATTGTTGGGCAACATGGGGCCCCTTCCTGATTCAGACAAACTGATGGCAACAGGCCTTGGGCTGGAAAATACTGAAGAGGTTTCTGACCAATCAATTAGGATTTGGGAGGCAGTCGCCCCTGCCTACCTGTCCTCACCTCAGCTCTCTAGGACTCCTCACTAGTCCAAATCAGTAATATATTTAATCGGAAGTCAGTCCTCTATAGATCATCACTCTGGTATTTCCTGCTGAACCTTGTATTAGTTTGCTAGGGCTGCCATAACATAGTGCCACGGACTGGGGTGCTTTAACAACAGAAATGTATTTTCTCATGGTTCCGGAGACTAGAAGTCTGAGATCAAGGGTCTGCAGGTCCTCCCAGGAGGTGAGAGTTCTTGCAGGCTCAGTGGATGGGGAGGAAGAGAAGGGAGGGGAGTGCACAGCTGGTGTCGTAGCCCGACCTTGTGCTTGTTTACCTGCAGGTGGGAGAGAAAGGGATGGATTGCCAGGCGGCTTTGAGCTTGGTGCCAGTCTGGCTTCTGCACAGGGAATGAAAGGATTTGAACCCATAAGAGGGTGATCCATCCACAAGTCAGACTTGCAGCTGATTTCACTGAGGACCTGAACCTCCCTTCTGATTCCTGCTTTCTCAATTTTATTACTATTTTAGCAGGAAACTTCTAGAGTCATCACAGGTGGATTACAAGAATTCTCTAATGGTAGATCTTTAGACTTTGCATCATGGTGGGAGGGACACTGAGAAAAGCAGTTTTTTTCTTGCTGCTCAGATCTGTCGCTGGAAGCTCCTACTTACTGAGGTGTGTGTAAGTAATTAGCAGCTCCCCTCGATGACTCCCCATCAGCGTGGGGCAGACATGGCAGGCACGCTGCATCTGGCTTCCTGGTTTCCACAAGGCCATTGCTTCCTCGACAGGCCAAGTGACGACAAAAATAGAATTCACTCTTGCTGCTTGGGAATCTCCCTCTTCCTGGCAGTTACAGGTGCTCAGTGTGATTAAAATCATCAGTGAGGTGTGTTCACTACTGATTTCATTACCCATTCATAAGACTGAAAAGAAGGAATCAGTCCCAACATGGGCTTGCCCTCCTATTCTAGTTTAAGAAACCATAGTTGTCAGAGCTTGAATTCCTCACTACTTTCTTAGTGAAATATCAGGGTCCATGTCTGGTTCTCTTTTTTTATATGCCTCATATTTAAAATGTGTCATGAATGGACATTAACTTGGTGAAAATTTCATGAGTGTTAGATAACACTCAGATGCTCAAAGATTTCCAAATGGCAAGTCTTGGTAAACTCAGATCCAGCCTACAGAATGATATATTCTCCCTAGATATTCAACCCATCTATCTTCTTATTATCCATGGTTCAGTGCTGGGCCCGTGGCTCTCCTTAAGGAACTTACTATCATGAGAGGAAAAAAATCAGGCTAAGGAATCTGCTTATTGGATACCATTTTCATGCTAGACTCAGAGACAGACATTTTTCATGCATTATCTCATTTAAGTTTCACCACAATCTTGGGTTAGGCATTATTTTCACTATTCTGTAGATGACAGCTGAGATTTAGTGAGTATGAGAAAATTGCCCAGCGTCACTCAGCTGGTAGGCAAGATGAACTTAAGTCTGTTTGCATCTGCTTCAAACATTCTTTGAAGGAAGGAAAGGCATGGGGAAGGATGTGAGGGTAGGGGAGGTGGGGGTGCAGACTAGAAGTTGCATTAAGAATGTAAAATGAAATAACATTGATTTCTTTATCAAAGCTTCATCTCCCCCCACCCAAAGTCTTAGTGTCATGAGCCTTCTGGAAAACTAAGATGAATCTTGGAGCTGGCACTATGGCTTTCCCTGGCTGCACATGGCCAGATAGAGAACTGTGGGTGCAAATAAGCAGATTAATCTTAGATTCTAGAAGGACGGGGATTTTGAATTCATCTTCCTCAGGATTCTGTGGTCCTACCTCAGCCAGGAAAACTTGGCAATAACATTCTTTGACTCTCACATTTATCTTGTCACTAACTACAAGACTTTATTGAGTACAAAGAAAACTCCTTTTGAGGACATTGTACCTGCTGTAGGGAAATGTGGTCTCTCCCTCACAGAGTTGACACTGTCTGCTGGAGGAGAGAAAACTTGCAAGGTAAGGGAGAATGCAGATGAACTTGCAACACACACACATGCTCAATGCAAAACATGATTACAACATTTTTATTTTACTCTACTGTGTTATATATGCAATTGACAAATGCATTGTCAAACAATTTAAGGGTTACTGCCAACCTGTTCCAAGAGATTTTTCTTACATTCAGTGTTAAAAATCCAGTTTCCCATAAGACTGATGACATAATTGGAAGCAGCAGTAGTTCACTCAGCTCCGTTTATTCTGAACGAACAGAGAAACTTCAAGCAGCAATCTTTAGCTCTACTTCTGCCTGTTTTCATTAGAGCTAGGAAGACAGGGAACAGATACAGCCAGATGTCTGACTATGAGAGATATGGGGTGGACCAGTCAGTGCCAGCTTGCCCAAAGAGGGCTACTCAGGAATTTTTCTGAAGGGGATGTTAATGCCTGACATCAGAAAAGGACTGCTCTGTTGTGCTTGAGAGAAGGGAGAATGCTGTGTAGACTGTGGGGTCAGGAACAGGCAGGACTTGATCCGGGCTGTAGCGGATGACTCAGGATGTGGAAAAGAAAGCAGAGTTGGCATATAGGAGATTATTATAGGGTGCTCCAAGAAACTCTTCTCTTTGAGAAATGAGACATAATCACAAGGAAACGGAGAAGTTGGGACGATGGGAAGATGAAATTAGGAGTAAATTTTCCAAAAAATGTTGGGAAATCAGCAGAGTATAGATGGGTTTATGAGCAGAAGCTCTGAAGTACTGCCTGGATCAGGATCCTGATTTTTGTTTGTTTGTTTGTTTGTTTGATTTTTGCAATCTTGCAAAATTTTCTTAAGTTCTCTATGCCTTAGTAAGATTAGCAGTTTCCTTTATCTGTTTGTGCATCACATCCAGGTACACTTATTTGAGGTCTACATTAGATATGACAATGACAGACAAGGAATTTAAGGAAGCTGGTTCAACTTTATATTTTTTCATGGAGAGACTTTTTTGAAATGATATGTCAGGGTGTGTCTGCTCTATATTGTTTTAGTTTCTCAGGCAGTAGGCTTTTCTCTTCTAATTAAAAGGGTTGGTTTAAAATCTTATGTGTTTCAGATAGAGTGACTATATCATTGGGAATTAAGCAGAACTGCCTTAATTATGGCTCCTTGATCATATTTCAAGCTTACTACCAGTAGATGGTTATAAAACTCATAGTTCCCAGATTAGGTTGATCAGCAGAATTTCATGGAAACCTGAAATGCAGATTCCTGAGCCACAGTTGGAGAGATTTTTGATTAATCAAGTGTTTTGACAGGTTGGAACCCACTGAACTATCCCTTCTGTTTCCAGAACGTGTTATTTTTAAAGTGCTTATTTTAAAAAATGAAGGTTTCCAGGCCATATTCCAGAACTACTGAAAAAGAATCTCTTGAAGGAGGGACCAGGAATCTGCATTTATAACACTTATTGCATGTCGAGAGTTTCCAGCCTAAGTATTATTGAGCTTAAGCCATGTTTTAATCTACCTTCTCATTTTTAGCCACCATTTACCACCATTTCACCAGCAATACCCTGGGGATTTAATTCACCCGAAAGTTTACATTAGCAGCCTGTCACCAAAACTCTGCCTTGTCAGAGAGTGCATTTGGGAATGAGATGCTGGTCTTCTGGTTTTGTGAGCAGACAGGGATGAATGATGAAGAAACACTCTCAGCCACCACTCAGGGGCTCTCAGGAGGCCCTGTGGGTCAGGAGACAGCAATGGAGAATTAAGTATCTCCCAAGAAGTTTTACCAATTTTGGCTGCTGAGCCTCTTTGACCTATAACCAAGAGCTTTGTATTGTCCTGAGGTTCCAATGAAGTGGGAGATGTACATACAATTTGAAAACGTATAAAATGCTAGGATTACAATCGAGGCAAAGGTTTTCTTGTGTGTTTTGTTATTTTTTCTTCTCTCTACAGCTGGTCTGGAGAGAATACCATGCACTTCTTAAAATTCTATGCAGACCTAGCAAACTTTCAGTAAGATCCCAGCATAGAAAGGAAAGGATCTCAGTGTCTGACTGGATGTGATGTGCATTCTCAAGTCTCCCCTTAATAGACACAGTGTACGCTACAGAGAGCAAAGTGTAATTTTAAGAACCTTGTAATTCTTTACAAATTAACACAGCAGATGGTGTTTATGGGAGCCACATAGTGAGGAATATTTGGGACGATGTGAGACATGTGTTGTAGGGTTTCGGCCTGCTTTCTACTTAGTTTAGATTTTAACTGTCATGCTGAAAAAATGCTATTTGCCTCATAAAGTTTTCATTGGCTCCAAGTGCGAGAAAATGCCCCAAGAGATAGTTCTGTTATGGCGCATGTTCCAAGCATTCTCAGTGAGGCCCTCAACTCACCTAAGCCAGAGGAGTGACTTGTGCTTGCTCCTAGTCACATGGCAGTGGCCTCCTGGGAGTTGGTGCTGGAGTTGGTTGGCAGCCTGGGCTCCCCCCTCTGGCTTGGTTTGGCAGGTTGAAGAAGAGCCCAATGCTTGGTAAGCTCTGCTCCTAGAAAACACGATGAGGTTTGCAACTCAAAATTGGGGCTTGTAAGTGTATAAATAATGAAAATACCAAGATTTCTTCAGTTGTTTCAACTGCCCACATGATTAAAAGAAAATATGATTCTGTTAGTTCCTTCATAGTGATAAGATGTAAAGGGATCAGGACCTGTGCGGTTGCTTCCAGACAGTGCTGTGGGAGCGTGAGAGGAGAAAGCAGCACTGAGACAGAGGCCAAGAGGTGGTGGTGGCAGAGAGGACAGGAAGAGGCTGTCCTCACAGGCTTTGGCAAAGGCAAAGAGAGTTCAGAGTTGATCTGGGCAGGCAAAACAGCCCTGGCTTTGGCATAAGAGTGGAGTTATCTTTGGGGTCCCCTGAGCATGCAGGAAGTACCTGGTGCTCCCACACCTCATATTTCCTCTGCCCACCACCACCCACAAACATTTCTCACTTTCCTTTGCTGTGAGGCTGGCAGACAGGAAGGTCCCAGGTGTTCTCTAGTGTGTCCTGCCTCCTTGTCTCATTCGTGGTTCTTCCCATCTCCTAGAAGCACCATTTCATCCAATCCATTCCCTTTAGTACCTGGTGTCTTCACGCTTATCTACTCCCGCCTGTCATTATTTTGATATGTCATTTACTCTTTGTGTTTCTTCTTCTAAGGGTATGTACATCTTGATCCTATGCATGCTATCAATGGCTTTGTCTCCTAAGAATTTCCATCTTCTTCCTGCACAAGAGAGGTTTTGAGCAAGGAAAGAAGGGAATGAGTGTGGGCAACAATATTACTCTACCATTGGTAAAGACATAGCCAGCCTTCAATCCCACCTCTGCACAAAAGTAGCCTTGTCCCCAAAGATCCATATCATGTAATCATGTCAAACAGCTAGGATACTAATTACTTTATTTACACCCAATACATATAGATATGTCCATATCTATACAGATTTCTAATCTGCTTAGCACCTACTCTGTGTAAGACACTGTGCCACAAACTTCAGTGTTTCAAGAAAATATAATTGGCTGACACTTTTCTGTCCTTGAGCAACTGTGCTTCTAATTGGGAAAAAAGAACATACACTCCCAACAAGTTTCTTAACAGTATAGAATTGTAATGATGCATGCTATATATTTGTAAGTCATGTGACGTCTGAAATTCAATTAACAATGCAAGAGCTTTGCACAATATATAGTTATTGCCTCAGTGGGAATGTTCATAAAACATCAAATAGGTGGTAGAGATGGCTGTAGGTGTGCAGAGGAGGATGTGTTTCTGTGAACTGGAAGGGCAGAGAAGGGAAGATGGAGGAATTATGATACGAGCTAGCTCTTGATATGATGTATCAGTAGATGAGGCAAATGGAGGCTGAGGCTTGAGGTCCCCACATAGACATACTTTCCATAAATTAGAGTAACCCTCTCTTTGAATGTTTTCTGATTTCTGTGAACTCTCAGTAATGTGGCCCCAGGTATTGGCCTTTTTTTGAGAAAATGGGCAACACCAGGCTCTAGGGATCCTTTAGGTATTGATAGCTTTGACTCTAGTTGAGCAGTTTGGGAAATAAGCACTTAAAAGTGAAATAGAACTTAAATTTCATTGAGATTTAAATCATTGATTCAGTATGGATGTGTGTGTGTGTGTGTAAAATCGATGGGAATTAGCACTTTGCCTTGACTACTTTTATCTCAACTGTAAAGATGAAATAGCATTTTTTAGCAGTTTGCTCGGTTCATGGTCTCTTATAGGCTTAGAAGGAATATGTGGTTAATTAACCCCAGCTTTTAGCAATCACACAAGGTTGGAGGGGAGGTGGCACTATGAAAAATGTCTTCTATGTAGTGTTGTCTGACACATCATCACTGAGGACTACACCTGTGTTGATCGAATAAATCAAGGAGCAAGAATTTTAACATTACACAGATGCCAACAGCTTACTATGGCTTTGATCAGCAAATTGTGAAGTAGGTGAAATTTATTTTTAGGACTCCACATTTTCCAAATCATCTGTCCCTTTCATACCTACTTCCTATCCCCAGGGGCCTACTTGGACCATCCATTCTTCTATCTATAAACAAATATTTTCTGAGCTCTTCTCAAGAGTTCTGTGCTGAGTCCTCTGGGAAAAAAACCAGGTATTCTCTATCCACAAAAACTTTCAGTTATTTTGGTAGAATATAGGGCCCCAGTAAGAACTAAATAGAAACTGAGGAATATTGAGCTGAGGAAGTGGTATCTCAGTCTTAGCAGGTCACGCTGAAGATGATGAAGGAGGAAAGACAGCAAAGGATGCTGTTGCATTGGAGATCTACACTGGGGTGGGTAAATGTCCTGGACAGGAGATTTGAGGAACAGTATAAATCCTAGAGACTTTCTGCTGGGCAAATTCTCAAGGTTAGTGTCTAACTGGATTTAGGGGAAAGCTATGATATTAGGATTTAAAGCCTGGTCAGTGCTTAGTTCCCTGTGAGTGAACCTGGATGCCCTGCCAAGGCCTGAACTTTCCAGGAAGTGCTCTAGGCTGTGTCCACGAGGGGCCTTGCCTGAGGTCTTCCTCCATTATCCCCCATTACCACCCTGTTTTCAACTTATTTTGGCCTAGTATTTTAAGATCTCTGATTTAGTCAGGACTCTTTGGTTGGAAGTGATAGAAATCGAACATTAACAAACATGGGGGAATTTCTTAACTCAGGACACCAGGTAATCCACTAATAGAGGCCAAGTGTTTCATTCATTGACTTAATAACATTTATTGAAAACCTATTATGTGCCAGGTACAACTCTAGACTCAAAGGATATAATGATAAGCAAAACAATTATTTTGCAAGTTAGTGCATACCATAGACTGACTGTTTGTGTCCCGCCCAAATTCATATGTTAATACTTAATCAGCCCAATGTGATGGTATTTGGATGTGGGGCCTTTGTGTGTTAATGAGGTCATAAGGGGAGCCTTTATGAATGGGATTAGTAATACAATAAATAATAAATACTAAAATAAAATAATAATAATAAAAGAGACCCCCAAGAGCTCCCTTGTCCCTTTGGCCATGTGAACACACAGTGAAACGATGGTTGTCTATGGTTGTCTATGAAAAAGGAAGTGGGCCCTCAAGAGACACCAAGTCTGCTGGTGCCTTGATCTAGGACTTCCTGGCCTTTGGAACTGTGAGATGTAAATTTCTGTTGTGATAAGCCACCCAATCTATGGTATTTTGGTTACAGCAGCTCAAATAGACTAAGAGAGTATATAATGGAAAATATGAACCAATTTGATTTGACTCCAAAAGCTGACTTTCTTTCTCCTCTCTTTCCTTCCTTCCTCTTCCCTTCTGTTTCCTTCCCTAATTCCTCATCTCTTCCTTTCCCCAGTGTCTCTCATAATCTCTCCTTCTTCCCCCTCACCATTTTCCTCTCTCTCTCTCTTTCTCTTCCTCTTCCCCCCCTTTTGTTTCTTGGCTATGCTTCTCTTTCTGTGGGGTCTATTTTCAGAGACTCCCTAAGTAGCTCAAGGTTTACCTTCTACCAGTTTATCAATCTGACTGGGGAAAAAAATGCCTCCTTCCTAATGATTCCAATGACAGCCTACAACCTGATGGCTGGTTCTCACTGGTTGGAATATTGTCATGTGTATTCCTTGGCTAGAGAGCCTTATTAGAGAGTCAGAAGGAAAAATTAGAGGATTGCTACTGAAAGAACAAGGATACGTTGATGGAATGATGGAAACAGTTGTGATCCACCTGGATCTCCCCGAGCTAGTCCTTCTTGGTGCATTTCCCAAAGTGTATATTGATGTTACTATACTAATGGTGGGGTCTGAAAGTTTCAACAATAATACCATCCTGATATTCTTACATTACATATTGATGATTCTTTCCTTGAGCATTGGTGAGGTCTGGCAGAGAAGTGTCCGAAGTATATCAGCTTTTCCAATTCCACCTTTATCTCCTTCCCCGCCCCGACCCCAGGTCCAGGAAAGCTGGGTCATGATGTGGTCAGAGCATCCTGACCATGGATTTGCTCTGTAGCCACTGTGTAACATTCATTCTTTCTGAAGAGATATTGCTTGTTTCTTTTTCCCAAGAAGTGTCCTTAGCTAGGGAAAAGGAAATATTTAGAAATGTCCACATGGTCAGACTATGATTTATACATAATACAAATGTATTAGGAAATTTTCAAGGTTCTATAAATAATGATGCTATTTGTAATAAGGATATGATTTCTGTATGCGGATTTAAGGGTAGTCAGGCAACCCTCTAAATATGACAGAGTGACTGCTGGATCAATAGACAATTTTCCCTCCTCCCTCCTGTTGTCTAAACCATAGGTTTAAATGACAGCAGAATGTGTTAGAGATAGAGTGCATGGTGTGTTATTGCTTTCTACCATTCTGATGATTTTGACTTCCACTTCTTTCAAATGACAACAGTTTGAGGACAGGGCTTTTGATTAGCTCCTCACATGTCTGATATATTAGAGTCACAGCTATACAATAGTTTGAAGATTCCTCATACATTCAGTCAAGTTTACAGATACCTTTAAGGGACAGGAAGAGAGCGATAGACATCCACCTTCTTACAACCATGACCTGCATATTAACGTGCCCTGAAACATGGTCAATAGGTAACCATGGATCTGATAGAAGCACTGGGATGATAGATTTGTATTACCAAAGCCTCCATGAGTGACCAGCTGTGTTGGATGAAGTATTTAGGGTGGGATGAGGGGCTGGGATGGGAATAGCCTTTAAAGAAATACTCATTTTCAGAGATTTCAAAATTAATGTTCTGTACTTTTTGTTTTATAAACTAGGTAGTTCATATCAGTTGTGTATTATTCAGTCTTTTAATATAAATAGATTGCATATACTTTCTATATTTTGGAAAAATTGATGGATATTAATATAGTGAGAGAGAGAGAAAGAGAAGGAAGATCCTTGTCCAAAGAAGAGGGACCTTTATTTTGCCAAAAGGCTAAGGGCAGTATTATAAAAAAATGTTGAGATATAATATTGTGCTTTTCCTAAAGATTATTTGTAAAAATCAGTATTTCACTTAATGGCCAGTCCTTCTGTTTAGGGCTAAACTGGAAATACGGAGTTCTTGTTGATATTATGTGATACTTTGACAAACTGGAATTGAATTTAGAGCCAGAGGATGGGAGAATAAAGGATTCCCTGTAAAAATCCAAATCAGGAAATTTATGTCCTTCCCTCTTATCAATTCAAGCCATGGATCTACCCCGAATGTGTTTTGTAAAATAGAGCTCAAAGACTAAAACAAATAAAGTTTAATAAACATGCACCTCCCTAGCACAACAGATGGCAACTAGGAAAGGCGCCCGCAGCAATGTGAGAGAGTCCTCCTGCCTGTCTCCTTTTTTTAATAACGATATTTATTAAATGGCTATCTCTATTGCAGACTCATTCTCTGCAGGAAAAGATAAAAAAGGCAAGTGAGGAGCAGGCTCAAGAAAGACACAAGGTCTGAGGAAAAATGTGACAGAGGAGATATACCTCGAAGTGAGATTTTGTTGATAGCCTTTGGAGAGAAACACATGAAACTCTATAAAATCACAGAATCCTGGGATTTTAGAAATGGGAGATGGTTTAGATATGGAATGGAAAAATCCCTGGCCTGAGGGTCTGGAGGTCCTGGTGAGATGCTGATGAGCTCGGTGATCAGAGTCCCTCACTTTATCTCTCTGCACCTTGCTGTCTTCATCTTGAGGGGAATGAGGGGGTGGGGAAGGAGAAACAATTAACATGGCCTGAGTTAACACTGCTGGTCAGATGCTGTGCTGAACACATTACTATCTCTTTTAATGTTCACAATAGTCCCACAAAGCAAGCACTTATCCATATTTTACGGATGAGAAATCCCAACTGACTGCCAATTCCCAGCCCTTTCTGCAGTGCCATGACTGCTTCCCTATAACAGGGAGTGTGTTTACGTGTTCCCCGATGATGGTTGTTCTGGCTCCCACATTCCACGGTCCAGGAACTTGTCTCTGGACCCTTCATCCTACGCATGTTAAGTCTGGAGTCTAGAGAAGTTGACAGGTCACTCAGGTAGTTAATTAGCAAAGAGTGGTTACAACTGGTGGTTGTTTCTTTTTGTTCATCAAAGGCAGGGAGTAAGTGGATGACTAACTTAAGATCATATAGTTTTCACTTCAATTTTTAAACTATTTTTAGTTTATAGAGTTTGGAGAGGTAGGGAGGGTGATCTGGGTGAAGCTTCTGGTTGACTCCCTGGGAACTAGAATGTGTTCACGATGATCAAATACTTACTTATTTAACAAATATATCTAAGAGTCTACTATGTAAAAGACATTGAGCTGGAATTTCTGCCCCTTTTTCCACTTCTTAGAAATATCCAAGACTAGTTGTCTATTTAAATTGCATTACCCCAAATATTTCTTCCTCAAAGAGAAATAACTTTTTTTTAGGGATTCTAATGTTTGGCGAGGTTTTCATACATTATCTGCCTGAATGGAGAAAGCAGAAGTACAAGTGATCCCAAAATAGTTTTTGTGCAGTTTTTAAATCAATGATTTCATTTTTTCCATAGCAAAAATATTTTCCTAATTACCCTGAATACTGTTGATGCCTTTTACTGTGTCCAGCACATTGACATCATGATTGATTGTCATGCTAACCTTGTGAAGAAGATACAGCATATATTATGCTCTCTGTTGTGCTTATGAGAAAACTGATTAAAAAAAAAAAAAAAGTGGGCTAAATCATTAGTCCAAGATCAAGGAGTGTAATAATAGAGGGCTGACACTAGGAGGGAAGTGTCTCTCTCTCTTTCTCTCCCCCCCTCCTCCTCCCCTTTCCCCCTCCTCCTCTCCCTCTCCCTGACTCTCTCTGTGATTGATTTCCTGTTCAATTTAGACCAATAATTTAAAATTGCTTCCACATGCAGACATGTATGCAAAGGAAAGTATGGCATGATGGTTTGAAAATCCCCATTTGTTTTGTAAATCTGAGCCTTGATGGCCTACCATCATTATTCTTGCACATGAAACTTATTTAAAGTGAATTGAGTATACTGGCCAGTGGCCCAAATTTCCTCAATGCCAGTCCTTGCTTTAACATTCCTCAGCATCCCTAAACAGTGACAACAGGTATGGCACCCAAGTCAACTGCATTTCTGAACTGCCTTCAGCCAAAGACTTGGAAGCTAGAGAAACCCAGGATTGCAAATATTATACAAATAGAATCCCAACAAGAGTGAATGGAATGCTAATGTCACCAGAGATTCTCTGGGTTTACAGATCAAATCCTCTGGCTTGCAGTAGGAGTCACAATTATAAAGAAACTCTTATAAAAATACTGTGTCTTTACAGCCAGTCAAACCAGTCCCTTGGCATGAAGAAGGGTAGGCTAGTCCACTCCACTTGCATCCTCTCAGAATCCACCTTATCTTGATGGCTTTCTTTTTGCTCCTTAAAGTGCGTCTTTCCTTCCTATTCTAATTCTACCCAGGGTTTAAGGTCCAGCTAATTGTCTCTGCCCTTGTGTGAAATTGCTTGGCTTCCCAAATGCAACATCTTCTCTCTCTTCCGAGCCCCTTGGTCAGCCCTTTAGAGCGCTAATCTCTCTGCACAGCAGTCAGTGTTGTTGGCCTCATGTTCTGGTCTACTCTCCTGTCTAAGGAGCTCCTTGAGGGGGAGAACTGTGGATCTCACGTTCCGTGTGTCACCCATGGTAACTAACACAATGCTCACTTCTAAAGGACATGCGCTTTACAGCTGCATGTTATTGATGCCAAATGGAACACAGAATCCCCAGGTTGCCCTTCTGCTCACAGAATGGGGCAACCAAGACTCCCCCATCTGTCTGTAACAACCCCAGTTACAATCCTGAGCATTACTGTCACCCCTGATGGTAGGGTTGCTGGATTTAGCACATAAAAGTACAGGATGCTCAGTTAAACTTGAATTTCAGATAAACAATAGGGTTTTTTTTTTAGTATAAATGTATCTCCCAATTTTTTAGAGTTTAAAATTTAAAAACGTCACCTGATGCTGCAGTTGCATGACTCACCTCACTTGCTCCACCCTAATCCCAGCTCTGTCAGACTCTGTCTTTATTTAAGATTTTGATATTTTGTTCAACCTGCATTTTCTTTTGCATTAATTTTGATTTTTAAATATATTTCCTTAAAATATTATTTTTCTTGATTACTGAGTTCCTTGGTGCCCCCTTAGATTTTACACTTGAGGCCAATGCCTCACTACTCTTACCCTAGTCCCAGGTCCGTCTGGATCCTCATTTTTCTCATTTGTAAAATGGCGATGAAGATATGCCACGGGCAGTGTAAATTGAGCACAGTGTCTGGCACTTGCATTCATTCAGTAATTATTTTGTGTATCTAAACTGTCTAGCATTTGTTCTTTTTATACTGAAAAGTTTAGTGATCCACTCTACTTCTGCAATACACACATTTTAAACCAAAGTCATAACTTTTATTTTTATTTTTTGAAGTTTGTATTACTCTAACCAATGGACAAAGCATAGGACATCTGTGGTTCTCAGAATTGTCATGGTCCAGACCTCCACAAAAGTGTCCAGTATGTTGATGGCAGACATCCTATTTGCAAGGAGAAAACCAAAGGGAAAAGGCATAGCCTGTGGTGGCTGAGCTTGAAGCACACCTGGTATAGAGAGGCAGGCACTGAAGTCCCACTTTCTACGCAACCACCTGCCCTAGAAAGACAAAGCAGCACATGATTCTTCCCCATGTATTTTTGTTTTCTCCAGCTATTTGTAGGCTGATATTTTAAAGTTGTAAAATGTTAGCCACTTTATTTTAAGCTCTTTCTACTTACAAACTTCAGCGTATACATCTGAAAGAGTCAGTATATGACTTTAGGGAGTGGAGAAGAATGATGGTGATTTGTAGGATTTTAGATGGTTAAAAATATACACACATATGCCCTGGTTCTGACATTTTAATGACAACCCTATAGGGCTATGCATCAGATATTTGTTTAAAAAAAAAAAAAGGCTAATTAAGCAAGTTGCAGAGAAGACTGATAGCTTTAAGCCCGGCTATGTAGATCTGGTGTATATGTTTCAGCTTTATGTGTCCTGGATTTTGTCAATGAGAAAGAAATTTTAGAAGCCTGTTGGATGGCAATTTCTATGAATCCTCAAAACATATTATCCCATTAGGCACAACTTATTACCTGGGATTTTATCATATGCACAAGTGACTACAGAGATCTCTATGATTTTATAGAGACTGAGTGTGAAACAAGAGTTGGCCTGCCACTGGGACCATAAAGAAATAAATCTGTAGGGTGTTTGACTAAAGTTTGGATCATTTAATAGATTTGTCAAAGCTTTTTTTTTTTTTAAATTTTATTTTGTCAATTTACAATGTGGTTGATTATTGTGGCCCATTATTGTGGTCTTTTAAAAAGACAATGGAGATACTGTTTTGTTTGGTTTTCATTGTTTTCTATAGCCACTCCTCATCAAAGTATGAAAAAATAAAAAGAAACTAGTAAAACTTTCAAGTGAATAGTTTATTAAAGAAGATTTTTTTGTTTTGTTTTGGTTTTGTTTGTTCTCCTCATGACCTCAACTGGAGATTCCTCATTATCCTGTTCAGTATTCCACTGCATGATAGGACAGAGATTAGGAACTGCGTTTTCTAATAAAGCATCTCTTTTGATTTTGGTACAGAAGTTGCAATATGGCCTATAGAATACTGGTATAAAATTCCAAATTTTGGTGATTTACTTAAAATCCTTTTCTATTTAGTTTTTATCTTCTGAGCAGAAGTGTGCTAATATTACAGAGAAGCACTAGACATTCGTATTTGAAGGCAAAACATCTTTGTTGTGTTTACTTAATCGCTAAATGTCTAGAGAAGAGAAGAAAACAGATTTATATGGAATTGAATACGGACATATGTGTAACCATCCTGAGAATGTATTGATGTTTACCAATTTTAATTTTTATTTCAGAAAAAACAACTTTTGAGACCAAGTCATCTTAGCTGTGTATTGAAAAGAATCTTTTTTTAATTGGTTGGACTCTACAATTC
Source organism: Cynocephalus volans (assembly GCF_027409185.1). Taxonomy (NCBI): domain Eukaryota; kingdom Metazoa; phylum Chordata; class Mammalia; order Dermoptera; family Cynocephalidae; genus Cynocephalus; species Cynocephalus volans. The sequence goes on from NC_084473.1 coordinate 76,933,655, forward strand.
AAGTGTTTTCCCCCATTTTTTTTTTAAACATCTAATGTCTCTAACATTGAATTTTCTAAACCAGAAATTATTTCTCTCTCTCTCTTTTTTTTTAAATAGACTGGAAGGAAAGAAAAAGGAGATCCTCTAAACATTGCAATTGATAAGATGACCAAGAAAACAAGAGATCTAAGGAGACAGGTATTGTTTTTTGTTTTTATCTTAAGTGCATGGTATTTAGTAATGGTTTTCAATAATGTCCTTTTTAAGGGTGACTTCTTAGAGCTGATGTTCAGGTTTCTATGCTTTATGACATCTACATCTACACAGAAACATTTCATCAGTAAGGTAGACACTGCTGAGCACAGAGATGTGTCAGCTGCAAGGCTGGTGATGGAAACAGCCCCTGACACAATCTTCCCAGGTAGAGACTTGATGAATTCACTACCTTCTTCATCCGGTCTTCAGTTTTCCAATCCAGGTGTGCCAAGAGCCTGTCTCTGATCTCTGCTGGTTCTTACTTATCAAACTTCCAAGATATTAAATGATAAACCAGAATGCTAACAGTTAATGAGAAATACAACTCTTACTCTGATGGGCTAATTGAAGTCTCTGACCCCATGTAGTCCCTTGAGGACATAAATCTATGAGAAAGTTTGCTTATCAGATGGTTGTTTGGGAAGCAGGGAATCAAAACAAGGAGAATTAGTTAGATGATTTAAATGGATAATGGCATCATTAGTCTGAAGGGTCCATTTTTCTTGGGGAATGGGGGAGGCTCTGGTTAGGGCCCATTTTCACCTTGCAAGTGTTGTGTGAACACCAGTAAATGTTGCCTTGGAACCCTTATTTTATATGTTACCATGACAAGCTCCACCTTGTTTGGTAGTATTCTTTCTCTAGAATAGATTATACCATCCATTAAGTTATAATAAAATCCCCCTCTTTTTCTGCCTAGGAGGCTGTTTCCTGCTGGTAGCTTCTGCGTATGACCATCTCATTCAGTAAATGTTGGTTGTGTTAGCCAGCTAGAACCAACCACTGCCCCTGGGAGCACCTGCTACACTTTCCGCAGCTGGAAAAGCTGGATTAGCATGCCTGCATTTGCTCTTGCAGCATGTACAAACAAGATGAGCCAGGTGCCTGGGCAAGAATTGCCAAGGAGCATCTTAGACATGATTGATTGAGAGGAACACACTTGTGATTACTGCTGGGGAACTTTTGGGCTCTCTTCAGGAGACTGCCTGAAGACGTGGATATATTTGAGCTAGTATCCTCCAGAAGATATCACAATTAGTTCTAAAATACGAAAACTCTAGTTTGACTACCCAGCTAACACACCCTTTTGGGGAAAGCATTTCCTTTCAATTCGACCTTGAAATAAGGCAGAATAAAACATTATACTCTTAGACATTAGCAAGTAATACCAAATAGATATATGGTCAGATCTGCCTCTCCTTTCCCTCTTAGACCATCTTACCATATCCCCGTTTGATATGGAATTATATGGGTAGTAGGAACTGGGATGGAGGTTAATGGAAAACATTGAATCAGGTATTTGGAACCCTGGTTTTCAGTTCTAGCTTTGCCACCAAACCAGCAGTATGACTTCGGATGGATCTTTCCTCTCTTGGACTCCTTTCTTTTTATCTGCAAAAATAGGGAGCCAAACTATATCTTTCAGCTTTCATTGAGTTGAAAAGGATTGTTTGAGTCCAAGGAAAATCCTCATTCATTTCATATTCCCAAGGTCCAATGCCTGATAATCACAGATAAAAGGAGTGGGAGGACATCTGCAGGGCTTGACTTTGGCTAGACTGTCAACCAGGCAAAATCGTGAACTGGGTCCTCCCATTGGCCTGATCTCTTCTTCTTAGTAGGGATTATTCTGATTATTCTTTTACATCCAGGAACCAGCACTCTCTCTTCATTCATGGACCTATCACAGCAGTTGTTTTTTTGTTTGTTTTTATTTTTTGTCTTATTAGAAAAGGACGGATAAAGTAATTTTTCTCTGGTTTTACAATTCCCAGAAAAGAGTTGACGCTTTTTAACAGAGGACAGTGGTAAAATTTGAAGGTAGAATTTATGGTGGAATTTTAAATGTTTAGGTGACAAGCTCCTTGGAGAATTTTCCTTAGAATGGTAGTGGAAGGAGTTTGTCCTCTCCTGAAATTATTCCACGTATGTGATTTTTTTTTTTTTTCTTACTTTTCCCAGTGAAGGGATAAAAGGAGAATTGTTTCATGGCATTAAGATTCAATGATTATGGCATAATTTCACACCACATTCATGAATTTGGTTCCAATGCCTTTCTCTTTCCCAATCTGCCTTTCTAGAACTAAGGTGGTCCCCATCTGTCATTTCCATCCCTATCCATATGTTGGAATATTTTTGTCTTCCTTCCCATGTCTTCTGTCTCTCCATGTACACCTGTAGTGGTACAAAAGCTTCTCTGATCTAAATTGAAGCTACTTAGCACTGTGCAGATGGAACATGCAATGACTAATTGCTTGGCTCAGGTAGGTCATCAGCTTAGATTTGGGTAGCTAGTTAATTGGATTAACAAGGTTGTACCTAGGTCTGTTATAACCCCTATGCAATGGTGGCCAAGGGATGGAGAAGGCTTAAATGAATGTTTCCCTACTGCTGAGATACTTTCTGTTCTTTCAATTACAGATTAAACCTTTGTTATAGCAGACTGTAAATTAAAACCCTTAATTATCCATGTCCCTTTCCTTGTACATATGCATTCCTTTATATAATATTTTAAAGAATCAAATCTCAGGGGAATAAAAAGCTGAAATCAAAGATGTTAGTTAAGAAAGAAAAAAGATTTTTACTGACTTTCATGACTTGCCATTCTTTCAGTCTCCTGCCTCTGTCTCACAGCCCTGCTCTTTAGAAGGGTGACCCTGGAGCCTCGCAAACTTTCAGTCACCAAGTTTAAGAGAAGTAAAGTCAATCGTGATCGTTATCTTGAACTTCCCTAATGAAAGAAAGTGGAGTTAGTCTTGTAGACAATTAAAAAAAAAATCAAGATTAATTGAATAAAAGGGATTTCTGTTTAAGTGGGATTTTCAAGTAAGTAGAACCCCTCTCTTGAGGCAACATATGCCAAGAAGCAGAGGAATCATAAATTGTGGAAAAGGTTATAGGAACCCAAGGGTATTATTTAAAACTGATTGGCCTGGATCCACCTTGCCAATTAAACCCATGACAGTGGCAGTGGTAGAGCAGAGTCCTTTTAGGAGTATTTTGTTTGGAATTAAAAATGGATTCGGGGGAATAAAACTGCCAGTTTTAAGCATTATTATGTTCTAATTTTAGAGCTGTGGGCACAGTAGGCCTCATGTCTGAGCTAGTGTCACTGCTGTGATTCTGGAATCAGACCACTATGGAAACAAAGGCTTTTGCTGACTCCCCATCTGGGTGCCCAGTGGCCCACACGGTCTATCCATCTCTGGGAGAGGATCCTGTCAGTGTCTGCCAACTGTGTCTCTGTGCCCTCCTTCCATGCACCACCTGTGAACTATTCTAGCCATGGTTTCTTAATTTTTCCTACATTTAAAGGGATGCTGTTTATCCTGCTTTTTATTTTGGTCCTTTTATTAGTCCCCCCACCCCAAGTTGATAAGCAAATAAGGACACAAGTTTTTTTTTATGAGAAGCAAATAAATAACAACCATAATGTTACAGTGTACTTCCAAAACCAATCAAGAACGTAATTCGTATGCCTTCACCCTTATTAGCCATCACAATGATTTCAGCAGTGAGATTTACTAAGTGTCAACTTGTAAAAAGTTGAGAGAAACATCTCAATTTTGCTATTAAAAAATAAAAACATTTTCAATGACAAAAAATTATGAATACAATGTTTTCATGTTAGGGTGAGTACTTAGTAGAATAGTAATGTAACAAAGGATTAAAAACCGATAAGCAAAACATGTCACTGGATGGTGTGTTTAAAGGTCCATTTATCAAGACCATGACTTCAGATAGGATGACAGAAAAATCTTCTAATATTAATAAGAAGCAATTACAGCTAAAGAGTTTCCCCAGCTGTCCCCTTTGTGACCCAATTTCTTATATAAGAACGATGGCTGAAGGTAGACAGTCATCAGCAGGAGCTTGTAAAATCACTATCCACAAAATGTAAACTAAATTATAGCTGACATGTATTGAGTCAGTGCAATGTGCCTGGAAGTGTTCTAAGTTCTCCACATATATTGACCACATTTACACTAGCCCTGTGAGATAGGAAAGATTGTCACCTTGCTCATTTTACAAATGAGGATGTGAAGCAAAGTAACACACCCCTGGCCACACAGATATGGATGTGTGGAGGTTCTAGCCCAGGCAGTCTGGCTGTAGGGTCTTTCCTCATAACGTTGACTTCATCCTGCCTCTCCGTAAAGCCAGCATTTGTGAGTTAGGTCACGCATATGCTAATCTATCCCGGGGGAAGCATGTGGGGAAAAAAGAAGTTTCACATAAATCTTTAGAGATGCTTTGTTGTTTTAAATAGCACCTCCACCCCTTGAGGATTTGGGATGGGTGTCATGAATGCACTGCAGATGGGAAAAAAAAAGTCTGTGGTGAATGTCAAAAACATGGTCCTCGTTCATGATATGATGGCAGCTCTAGGTTCTCCAGCTGTTATGTGGTTCACTGGATTCTCTTTAGAAAAAGGGCTATTGTGTTTAGGTATCTGGCTTCTCAAAGCATGAATTATAGACTTTCTAAAACATTTATGGAAAAAAGAAATGTTAAAGCATTCAATTCTTTTTCTTATATCTGCACATGATGGGGCCAATTATTTTTAGATTCACTGTAAGAAAATATTTTAAAATTATTTATTCCTGGATTTGAATCTGTTTTGTTTTTCATAAGGATACGAGGCTATCTATATAGCTACAACAAAACAAAACAAAATATGTAGAATAATGATTTCCATCAAATGTTAAGGCTTGTGTTCTTCCCACTGAAACCGTACATCAAAGCTAATAATCTCTGGAGTTTTGTCCACAGGTCAGATTGCCATGCTGCCCTGGAAGCCTGGAGATCACAAAATGATCATACAGCAAATGAGATCTGAAGTATAGAACATAAGCAACTCAGAGACAGCTGAACAGAAATGGGATCAGAAATACCAAAAATCAGAATCAAAAAGGCCTGGAGGAGCAGGGCAGGGTAGGTAGGAGAGGGTTTGAAAACACCATGAAAGGCCATCCTTTGGACATACCTCTTGATCATGGGTTATATATTCAAGCCACCTATACCTAAGGAAAATCCTGGTAAAACAGCCCTGAATATCAGACCTCCACATACTTATTTATCTCCTGGAAAATGTTCATTAGGCCAAGTCCAAGGTCCATGATTTCATCATTTGGAAACAGTTCTTGAAATATCACTGTGGCAAGCTCTTTCCTTGTCAAGGCACTGTTCAGTTCATGAAGGGGTTTGATTTATTTCTGTAAGGCAGCATATGGTTGACTGTTCACAGATAACTCAAGTCTGGGGAGGACACCAGGCTTGACCTCTCACTCACTAGCAAGTCTAGATCACACAAAGAGTCTAGAAGCTTGATAAACAATGATTAATCAAAGAACACAGTACTGAGCAGAGGGATCTGTAACATACACATGAATAGGAAAACTCTCAATTAAGTGGAAGCTTCAACTATTGATGAACTGAGATGATTTAAACAAATAGTTTTTTCTGAATCCCCTTTCAGCTTACCAGAATGTTCATTTCTGATTAAGTGAGGTTGGCTCCTATTCATTGTTGGAGGCTATGTTTAGTCTAGTTTTTTTAATCCACAACTGTCACTGAAAGGGAGATAATTTTAAAGTGTGTTGTACGTCCACCACTATTGGACTGAGGTGTTTCTAGAGCTGATAATAGCAGCTAATCACCTTGATTCTGACTGAATATACTCAGTGGTTCATTACAGTCAGCTTGTGGCCAAATATATCTGTTCCATTTGACCCCTCCTTGCTGAGGTTACCTTTTATTACCTGAAATAACTTCTGGCATCAGTTTTCTCAGGGGAAATTTCCATCAGGATGGCTGATATTTCTTTATCTCCTCATTTCCCAAGGACGCTGAATAAACCTGAAATTTAGAAAGTGACTCATCTTCCTGCAGCCTTGCCTGCTGTCGCCACCAGCCTTGGTGGAAGCCCATTTGCTCTAGGATCTAATCACTTTGTGCCTTCCTGGCTTCCGTGGATGTCACTGCTAAAGGCTGAGGGAATTCAACATTGCTTTTTGCTTGGGCAGAAAATTGTGGAGAAGGCGATGTTACTTATAGCATGCCCTCGACTAACCTTTCTTTCCTTTCTTGGATGAATGAAATTTCCAGGTTATCCTAGAGCCAAACTTTCACCCCACCCCAGCCCTACCCAACTGTGTGCTTCTCACTTCAATCAACTTTTCAAGAGAGTTATAGCCCCATGCAACATCTCCCTTTGTCATTCCATAATCCCCATCAGTCATTCAGTGCAGTTGATACTACCTCCTAAATGCATTCTTAGTCCATCATTCTCCACTCCCCGTGGCCCCATTAATTGCTTTTCACAAAAATGGTGGCCACAGCCTGATAACCAGTTTCCTTGACCCCAACCTCTCTGCATTCAGCTCCTGATGGCCCAGCAGTCTTTATAAATCACCTTTGCACTTGCCGTTGCTTCTGCCTGAAATGTCCCCCCCCCCTTTTTTTTTTGTCTTGCAGAGAAATTCACAATTTTTCTTACAAGGCTTTGCTTAAATGTCACCTGATCTTCACAACTTTATCCAATTCCTATGAACAGAGTTTATCCAGTAGACTCCAAGAACATTTAAAAATATCTCTATTATGACACTTTTTGCAGTGGATTTAAGTTATTTGTTTTCATCTATGCCCTGCCCACGTCCTATTATTCTTTGTTTCTTCAGGACATATCCTCGTGCCCAAAATAAAGTAAGCCTGCATTACACAGTTGTTGAAAGAATGAAGAATTCCCTGTATGCAGCGACCCCCACCTAGAAGATATACTAATGATCAACTTCCCTTCATTCTAAACTCACATGTCCCTGTTTTCATTGTTTTCAAGAGCTAGATTTGCTGACCTAAAAAGTGCTTTTATATTGTGATAATAATTTCCATTTAAGAGTGGGTGCCTTAACCCAGCAGTTTCCTGTTGTTCAGCTGGCTCAAGAATTGCTAAAATGCAGATATATGAATTTTGGGAGATTCTGATTTCATGGATCTGTAGTGGCACCTTAAAATCTTTGTCGTAAGAAGCTTTCCAGGTAATTTCTGGTGTTCTCCCAGGTTTGAATTCCACTGCCTTTGTTTCTGACACTGGGAATTTTCAGAGTTCATCACAGTCCTTTGGGAGATGTATTTGTGGATCTGTGAGACCTTCTAACTCTTCCCCAATCCATTCAGTTCTACCAGAGCTTTCTACTTTACAGACACAGTACCTATTTTGACAGGTAAGGAATTCATGCCTGCGGTTTGTAAACGATAGAAAAAAAACACAGTGTTTTTCCTACTCTCATACACTCACCATAGAATACTCTACCTCTGGTTACCAAAATGTGAGTGGGTTTTTTCCCACACTGACCAATTCTCTGACACCAGCTGGCTGTCCCTCTAATTCAGTTCAATTCTGATACTACCTGAAGATAGCATCACATCCCACAGGTTAAGGGTTCAGTCCCAGAAGACTGTCCCCACTTCAGATGCCAGTTGAAAGTAATAGGTTGTCACCTACACTTCTGACCAACTGACTATAAATCGAGATTCCCAAAACCCCCTCCTCAGGTTCAATTAATTTACCAGAGCTGCTCACAGAACTCAGGGAAACATTCTACTTACTTTTACCCATTGGTTATAAAGAATACACAGATGAGCAGGTGTATAGGGCAAGGTATGTCAGAAGGGGCTCAGAGCTTCCTTGCCTTCTCCAGGCACACCACCCTCCCTGCACTGCCACATGTTCAGCAGTCCAGAAGCTCTGTCCTTTTGGGGTTTTATGGATATTTCATTACATACACATGATTGATTGTATCATTGGCCATTGGTGATCAACTCCACCTTCTGCCCCTCTCCCATCCCAGAGGTTGGGCTAGGAAGGGGAGTGGTAGGCTAAAAGTTCAAACCCTCTAATCACATGGTTGGTTCCTTTGGCAACCAGCTTCCATCCTGAGGCTGATCAGGAGCCTATCAAAAGTTGCCTCATTACAACAAAAGATATTCCTATGACCCGGGAATTTCCAAGAGATTTAGGAGCTCTGTGTCAGATGCTACCACTCAGGACATTACAGAGGTCTTAGGAGTTCGGTGTAAGGAACTGGTGTCAAAGACCAACTATCAGAACAGAAGATACTCCTAGCATGCCTGTCTACAAGGGTTTTAGCAGCTCTGTGTCAGGAACTGGGGCAGAGACCAATATATAAATCTCTTATTATTTCACAAGGTTCCTCTCCCCATGAGCCTAGATTATGAATGATGGTCTGATTGCCTACTCTTCTTTGTTGTAGGGATTGGTAAGATCTGTGATTTCTGGAGCAGGGCTGGGACTAGGGTAAGGCAAGTGAGACACAAGCCTCAGGTGCAAGATTTTAGGGGCATCAAAGAACTCAGTAATCAAGATAAGTAATATTGTATGCAGTAGTTTAGAAGATCAAAATTAATGCAAAAAAAAATCAATGATGAACAAGATACCAACATTTTAAATAAAGATAGGATCTCTGTAAATAAGACAGTGAGGTGCTGAGCCATATTGAAACCTGAAGCAAAAGGAAAAATCAACAATACTGATTCTGCCTTTATTTAAAGTGTTGCTATTTTGTTCATCATGGATGAACCGCTCATTAGTCCTGGCTCTGCTCCAGAGCCTTAATCTATTAAAGTCTTTACTGCACCTGCTGTAGCAGAAAGTTTTCTCCCAAAGTCTCAGTATCAGGTGGTTTTCTTTTTCCTCTCACATTAACGACAAAGGGCTGGCTTTTAAATTTTATGAGATGACACCTTGGACTTCAGATTCGAAGACCTGTTTGAATTGTGGTGTCTTTTAGGTTGTCCTGTTCCAAATGCATTTCTTCTTGATGTTTATCACAGTGACATGGGCTTTTTATGGTACTCTGAAGTGCTTCAGAGAAAATGGAGAACATTTTAATATTGCTGATTTACTCTTTCAGGTCTACAGTAATTTCCTTACTGCCTAATTATAAGGCTCGGTTTAATTTACTCTACACATAATGTTTACTGATGCACATATGGTGCCACATTTCAGGAAACTGTACCCAGAACAGGTATTTTTGTTATGCTGGAGCATGGAAAATTTTCTTCATATACAGGGAAAAAAAAAAAAAAAAAAAGCAAAGAAATTTAATCGTCTCGACAAAGAACATCCCCCAATGAGAGAGAAAAAAATCACACCTCTCCTTAACTTGAGGAAGAAAGATACAGTCTCTTTAAACATTTATTTTAAAAGTCGAATCATGATTTTGTGGTTACCTGTGTCTAAAGATTACCCTCCACCCCACTCCCCAAATAAGGGTGGGTAGGAGTTGGGGAAAAGGAAAGGAAGAGAAAACAGTAATATCTTTTGGACTTAAATCTCAACTATCTTTCAAAGAGAAAATATTGATTCAGAAATCAGGTTCATAGACTCTTAGGAGTAGAAAGAGTCCCCAGGGTCCTCCCAGGGCAAGAGGTCTTTCTCCAACATCCTTAAGATTCCTTCTGTCAGCCGCTGCTTGTGGGAATGGGAGCGTATCCCATTACCCAGCAGCTGCTATTGGGTAATTTTCGTTGCTAGAAAATCGAGTTAAGACCAGTGATTTTGTAATTATCTACCATTCCTGTTAGTTTTGTGCTGCAAAATTGATTTGTCTTCTTAAGTTTAAGTTTTGAATAAATCTTCAGTAAAGAATTCTATTTAGAGTTCCAAAGGCCTACAAATTGTGACTATTATTACATATGAAGTTATGGTTTTGTAATCCATTGTCTTGAGGGCTAAGCATGGTTAAGCTGAGGGACTGAGCAGCTGATGTCCCACTGTCATTGAGACAACTGAACTATCCAGCTCTCTTGATCATCTGATTCATTATTTCCATTTGTACCTGGTTAGGTATGAAGGTCTGAAAAACAAAACTGTCACTGAAACTTTGACATGAGTTTAGTGTGTATTCTTTGCTTGATTCTTTATCAATGATTCCTACATTGATTCTTCAGAGTGGTATTACTATCAAAAAGATTTCTTTTTTACAGAATTTTGAAGTTACTCTTCTAAGGTTACGTTTCTTACCAATCTAAAGCTCACAATATAGAGAATCCAAGTGGGACAATTCTGTAGCCTGTCCTTTTAGTGACCATAGTTGTTAAAGTTGGTACACTTTGGTCTCAGTTTACAGCTTTTATTAAAACTCCCTTAATGGAAAGAGCATAAGGTAAATATCAATTATTAATGAATCCTGAGTTTCTCTATAAGTCATACCGATAGGCTTCAAGTTTAATACAATCACCGTTGTTTTTTTTTTCCTTAAGCCATCTCGCATGTCCTGTCCCATGCAAGAAACTGAACTGTGAATGAGATTTTGATAATTATTTTTCTAATTAATCATAGGGGAAAAAAGCAAAGGACTCTCATTTTAGCTGGGAGGGATAGCTGATTAAATGCACCTCAGGAGACTAGCAGACTTGCCTGATGTATTCGGTGAGGAATGAACTGATGGTACGCAAGCATTCCAGGATTAAAGAACATTTGTCCTGAGGAATTTGGGGATAAGAGAGGATTTTTTTTTTTTTTTTTTTAATCTGATCCAACCATAAGTGCTCATCAGAAGTATGGGTGATTAGCTAGTCCCAGCCCTTTCTTCTCCTTCCATAGGTTCTTAGTTTTTCATGAGTGTATCAATTCTGTTTAACTGTTAAGGGCAGGACTCCTATATTTTTATTTTTTACATTTCAGTGAAGATCAGGCTACCTTAAATAGCTGCAGTCTAAGTTGCAGCTCTGTAAAAGAGGTGCCTGAAAAGTTAAAAAGCACCTTTGGGCAGGGCAAGCTGGTTGGTCTTGCAGACCAGAAAAATGAGGGAGAGTGCTGAGTTCCAAGGGCAGGAAGAAGTCAGCACTAAGGAACCATGCCTGACTCTGAGCAGGTTTCCTTCAGCCCCTCCTTTGAAATCCACAGGCTTAGATCAATGTGGCCCTGCGGCTGTATCCATAGATGGCAAAATAACTAGTTGAAAGTGGATAACTTGCGACTGATCAACTAGTCATTGTGTTTGTCTTTTACCACAACAACCAGCTTACCTGCTGTTCCCTGGCTGTGTCCTCTGTGTCTGGGCATTCTGGAAGTGCCCTTGATACTATTGCTGAATTAATGGGAAATATGGGGATTTGGGGTCCAGTCCAAGTCCAAACACCTATATCAAGCAGGTTAGGCAAACCAACTAGATACCCTCCTGATACACAGAACTTTTAGGAAAAGCTAATAACTCCTGCTCTTACATTTAACTTTTTCTCTTCTTTCCTTGCCTTGAAGCTTCTGCTAGAAACGAAATTATTTAAGGACCACTGGAATAACCTATGTTTTCTAGCAGAGTATGAGGCAAAGAAAGAACGAAAGTCAACTTGGTCAGATAATCCCAGTCAAACTGACCACTTGGGGGCTCTTAGAGGCCATCTTTAGTGTTCTCATTTCTCTTCTAAAGCAGGTAGCTGCTGAACCCAGCAGATGCTCAGTCCTAAGTAAATAGCGGGTGAACGAAGCTTGAAATAGTCAGGGAACTGCAGTAGCAACTTACAGACAGAGAGGAATACAAGACTCAAATTCACTGATAAAACCATCGAGAACAAGCTCTGGCAAACTCCTTCCTGCCCGTGTCCCCAATCCAGCCCTCCGCCTGTTTATGTTGAGTTGTATTGACTGCTTTTGTGTTACAACTGCAGAGTTAAGTAGTTGTTGCAGAGACTGACTGGCCCCACAAAGGCCGAAATCTATATTGTTTGGCCTTTACAGGAAGTCTGCCAACCCCATCTCTAGAAGTAAATCTAGCTTGAGATAAAACAAATATGGCATAGGAGTCCAAATTCCCTGAAAAGCTAAAAGGCCTGGAATCTAACTCTTTCTCCTGCCTTTCCCTTAAACAGCGGTAGCACCAGTCATTTTATAGGATTTCCACAAACTTGGGAATGTGGAGTAATCATTGGGCTTCTATCTGAAATGAAGTCCCTCTAGGGAAACACTCAGCAGCTGTTGGAAACACAATGCTGTGCAATAGTTAAAGACAGGAAGTGAAAAACTATAGCATACCGCAGCAGAACTCTGGGGAGAAAAGGTAGTCGAGAGGCAGGCACGCAGGTGTCCATAATCGGAGTAAAGCAGGGGAGCGTGGTGAATGGTTTGCCATTTTAGAAAGTGTGATGGGCTCTTTAATGATCACAAATGCCGAGGAGCTTCAGAGGCACATTTATTAGTGACATCTGTACCAAAACGTGACCGTCATCCCTCTTTCCTTACCCAGCAGTATCTTATTTCGCCCAGTTACCTACTCTGCTCGAGTGAACTGAGGTGTCACACCTGGAGTGGAACCGGGTGAGTTTCATTTGGGTTCCTCCAGGAGCTTTTATCTTCACAATGGGAATTCTTCTATGACCCACAAGACATGTGCTTTAATGTGGAATGCCAGGAAATGTGAAACTATGGGGCTAGATGACTCCACCTGGTACAAATCCTACCACAAGTTATATATGATTGACTCCATCAGAAAGAAATAATAATTTTAGAGTTTTTCTTCTCTGTACCTTTCTTCAAACTCCTTAACCACATACTTGTACATGCTTCTGCTATTAGCCTGCCATTAAATCCATCTGTTCAACGATTATCTCTCCCAACTGATAATGCAGTTGTGGGGGGGATTATTTTTGAACAGAGTTTCACAAGCTTCCTAAGGATGCCTGATGCAGTGAGCTTATCTTGTTACTGAAGCAACTTTCGACTCTCATGCTGAATTCAAACAGCTTGTTCCATATAATGCCAGTTAATTGATGGCAGATATTAGATACTAAGAATGAAATATCCAGGCATCTGATCTTAGATCTCCTTTGTGATAAGCGATGGTGGAGGAGACATAAGGTTGAAGGTGGGTGTTTGACCAGGTGTGGGAGCGAAGGATGGAAAGCAAGGTGACCTTTGTCCAGTTGGGATTTGTGGACTTGAACATCCAGGTCCGTGAACACATGGACTTTAAGTAAAATAGCACTATTCTTGGAAGCAGAAGACCTGACTCTGGCATTTGCTATGTGCAACCAGAGTATCCTCCCTTCCCTCACCTAAACAACACAGATAGTGATGCTGACCCTGCAAAGTGCACCCCTCACCCCCACCATTGTATTGTAAGGGAGGTCAAATGAAATAACATGTAGGAAAGTTCTCTGCAAGTTATGAAAAGAGGACATGCACAGGATTATTACTAAAGAAAATAAGCAGCTAGAAACTGAGTAAGCCTTCCAAAAATGCAGAAGAATTGGTCTGCTTTTTGGTCCGGATTAAGAGATCTGGGCAAGGTAGTTCCTCTAGAAATGTCTTTTCTACATTCACCCATGCCACCTAAAATTTTACCTTTTGAAATGCCAAATCTTATGGGCTAACTTAGAAACTGTAATCAAAAGAACGATGGAGGGGTGGAGAAATCCTGAAAGACCCTTTCACTGAGAAATATCTTAAGCAATGTGATGTGAAGGAAATGCAAAAAAAGAACCTCTAACACACAACAGAAAAAACTCATGCTTGCCTCTAATCAGCATCATTTATGGAGCCAGTCAAGCATGTAGCTTTGTTAGGAAATGGGAATTGAGACACGGGGGGAGTGGGGTGGGATTGGGGAGGGTTCAGCAGTAAGAGGTTCTCTGCATCCTTGGTCAAACACAGTGCTTGGTACACCAGGAGCTTCTCAGATACTAGTAGAAGGAATAAATGAGTGAACACCAATCATTGAGTAAAGTGGAGTAAAGGAAGTAATACATAAGGCGTATTTCCTCTCTGATGACTTTTTATTTCCTCTAAAATAAGGTTCCTGCCTTCTTAGAGCTAACTATATTAGTATCTACACCATTATATTTTTGTGCATGTATTTTCATTTATTTTCTTTTCTTTGGCATATCACTTAAGTATTCTTCATAGAAGAAGAATTTGTGTAGATATTTTTCCTTATAGATCCATTTTTTTTCCCTTGAGATCAGAAATAAATTTTGAAATGTACATCGAAGACAAGATTAATTAAGGGACATTTTTATAGTTTATCAAGGTGAACATCTATTCATTAAAAAGAATTGCAGAAGTGTTTTCCATTGGGTAGATTGAAGTGGGACATGCAGCTTTCAAAGTCTCATGTGAGTTTAAGCTTCTGCAATTCTAGTTGGCTGGGGCGAACCATTTTTTCCTGGACTGTCTTTTGCAGGGAACTGTTTCATATTCATCAAATGCCTGCAGGATATTAGACTTTGTAAAATACATTTGCAGTACCTATTTGAATGTGGCTCAATGTATATCATACACTCCTCATGTCCCACCCCCATAGGCAGACAACTTTTGGTCATTTTTGAGATTTTATTTTTCTTATTGAGTTTGTGAGTTAAACTGTGTCTACCCTTTTGTCACTCTGCCCTTCCATGAAATAAGGAAGTAGATTGTTTGAATGGGTGTGATCCATTGACTGCATTCCTTTTGGTTTGCTGAAGAAAATGCAGTTATTTACATTGATGAATAGCCTTAATTGGCTAAAATAGACTGCAAGTGCTGAGCTAATACCTTTAAATGTCTTGTCTTATGTAATTAATATTCCCTTGTCACACATATATTTAAACAGTTGGAAGAAAGCCTTGTGTTCTTAACTCCTGTCAGACTTAACGAATGATTTTGTCAAGTCATTCTTTTCTACCCTGGTTGATTGATAGCTAAATTTTGGTCTTCTAGCTTATGTAAAAAGTGTTAACTATGCCTTTCAGCTTGTAGGCAAGGGCATTTAAACCATTCTGATAGTCAATTTACAGAGGAATTACATTGCCTGTTTACTGGAGGGGTCAAAAAAATGTGCCCCTGTACATCAGGGACAAAAATCACAGGGCTCATGAGCTAATGAAGGCAGTATTTATGAGTCCCTGCACTGGCTGGATCTGGATGATACCAAGTTCAAGGTGTCCCTGGTACTGGCTACCGAGGACTCTAGCTCCCACTTTTGGCTGTGCCTGTGCTTATGGACTATGTAATGGATGTATTTAGGATGACTATATTTTGATCTCAAAACTCTTAAGAATGAGAATAAAAACTAGAGTGCTAGATTGTCACAGTACTAACCTGCATCTACAGCTTTTAAAGATTTCTCTACAATAAGGCAAATCTGTGCTCACCTCTGCCATCACCAGGCTTGTGCATTTCCATTCATAAGATAATTATAATAAAGCAAGGAACCTGGATCCCAGTGTTTTCTGAGAGGAGTCTCACTTCCTTTAGCTTTGGACACAGAATCCTGAGAAACACACTTTATTGAGCATTTCATAATTTAGTATTTTAAAACATGTTTAAAACACGTTGACCCATAAGTTATAATAAGACAGTTACATCAAAGCAAGTATAACCCATCAAATACATTTTTGTAGTAGTCATATCTTGAACCATGAGTCCTTCGTTTTTTCCAGATTCCTGCAACTTCAGAAAGTCAGAGTCTCACAGTGAGTATCTAGCAGGTCTCTTTCCGCTCCTGGAGTGTGGATTCATTAGGACTCAGCATCACTTCTGCCTCTGCTAGGATCACTGATTTCCTCTTGTGGTAGTAGTCCATTTGCTACTGGTTCTGGTCTTCCGTTCTCTCTATTGAAGATTTTCTTCCATTTGGTCTTACTGTCTCAGGGGTGGGGAAGAGGGAAGCTTCCAGATTCCTCTATGCGCTTCACTCATCATCCTGGAATCAAATTTATTCTGCAACTTTCTCCACCACCATCATATTACTATTGCTTTTGGTCAATAATGGATGCAAAGTAGACATCTGAGAAGCTTTGTAAATTAGTCATTAAGAATATGAACTCTGGAGCCAGACAACCTGAGTTCAAATCCTATCACTGCCACTTCTTAGTTATGTGACTATGAGTAAGTGACTTAATTATATTGCCTCAACTTCCTAATTTATAAGATAGAGAAAATAGTAGCCAGTTCTTTTGAAATAGAGTTATTCTCAGTGTTTAGAACAGAATTGGGCACAAAGTAAGCACTAAATGAAGATTGTTAACTTGAAATATTACTGTCCTTTCCTTTCCTCTCCTCTCTTCACCACCTCTCTTCCATACCTCACTGCTGCAGTTGCTAGTGCCTTCTGTATACACCCTCCATTCCACCAGCCTTTCCTTTGCTTATTTATACTGCACCCAGCAATTGTGGGCTCTGTTTTGTGCTAACAATTTTACTAGCACCAAGTTAAGCTGCTGTACCTGTTGGATTGAGGCCATCTGGAGATCTGCAATGATCTCAGCACTCCCTTGAACCTTGAGGCAACCTTTTACTGCCTCTTCTCATGAAGGCAATTGCCCTTGCCTATCATGGAGGGAAAAGAAGACTTGGACACAGACCTGTGTGTGCTGGGGCAGAAAATGAAATCAACAGCAGGAGCTAAGCACCTGCTACTGTCCTTCAGGGTGTGCCCCAATCAACCCTTTCCTGTCCTAGTCCCCGTGACTTGTCTCTTTGTTACAACTTTCTAACTAAAGAGTTTGTTTAATCTATAAAAGTAAGAAATTACAGCTGTGATATTTTTAAACATGGGCCATAGCTGTATAATGTGATATGTGGTACAAGCTACTGTTGATTCAGTGCTTTTGGCCAAAGAACTGAATTGCAATGACAACAAACTAGTCAACTGATTGATCAGAAATTGATTTTCATGATGTCTCTCCCACCTTCCCAAAAAGGTGATTCTATGACCACAAAAACTTATTGTAGTTAAATATGTATGTTGTTTTATTAGTTATCTATTGTACAGTACTGTGGTGTAACAGCATTTCAGGAGCAAACAGCAATAGCATTTGTTGCTTACTTGTCAAGGATGGTCACCTTGGCCTGGCCCTCATGTGCCCGGGTTCAGTTGTTCTTGATTGATCTATGATGGCTTTGACATGGATCACTGAGGTGACTCAGATCTGCTCAGCATGTTTGTCACCCTTTTCCTGGGATAATCAGTCTAGCTTAGGCACGTTCTTTTCATGGGGATGGCAGAGAGCAAGACCAAGCAAGCCCAGTGGTAAATGGGCCTTTCAAACCCCCACATGCATCAATGGTGGCCAACATTCATTGGCACTAAGCATGCCACGTGGCCAAGCACAGAGTCACAGAGGGCAGGCACTACAGAGTTACATGGCAATAGGCCTGGATACAAGGAGAGGTGAAGAATAGGGTTATTAATGCAACAAATTACTGTAATTATCTAAGTTTGCCTCAGCACTTCCTATTCCATCAGTGAGACATTTCTAATTTTTATCCTAATTGTATCACACTCCCAGAAGAAAAATCTAGAGGGCAAGGACTGTTGATCTGGCTAAACTAAACCATCAAGTATTTGTACATCAGTGTTGCTAATGATGATAGTTGTACTTTTAATTGATCTAGCAGAACCTGAAATTGGTGGGGGATAGATGGGGTGGACAGGGAAAAGTTGAGGCCTGATGAACTATTCTTTTTTTTTTTTTTTTTTGGTTCCATTAAGGAAACACACTAGTATCCCAATTAAAATGATTTTGCTTCGTGGAAGATGGTTGGTGCCATCGAGATAATGACCAAAGAATTCTGTGTTTCTCTTAAAAAGAAAATAAAGTAAAAACAGTGATTATTCTCTAATTGCTCTTTTGCAGAGTGTAGATGTGCTTCTCTTCTCCCAACCCCACCCCCAGCCTGAACAACAAACAGCACCTTCATTACCAGTGAACCGTGTACATTGATGGCACCCCAGCTTATTAAAGTGGCTTTGAGTGGATTACTGCACTGACTGATTACCTTAATTGACCTACAGACTGGCTAAACTTTGCCTGACTTAATGAGGCTCAATTCTTGTCAAACCCCCTGGGCTAGGTGGCTCCTGGCCCAGTCACTTTGTTGCTTTGATCTTTCATTTTTAATAACAATTATACCACAAAGCTTAAGGAACTATGGTAAAATATGTCAGTAATCATGAAGAGCCTGGAGCAGCCATGTTCATGGAAAGATTTAAGGATTCAGTTTTTTAAGCCTAATTGAAATTATCCTCTACCTTCCAATTTGACCTTGGTTTTGGTATGTCTTCCATCACAGTTGTAAAGAAGTTAAAACATTATTCTTAACAGGATTTTCCTAAACATCTGTCTCAATTACAGGACAGATGTTAAATGGTCAGACATTTGTTAAATATTAGCAGCCAGGCCTAGACTTGACTGTTAACTTTTATTTCTGAAAATCAAGATGGCACTGAGTTGCTCAGACACATAGCCAATTCTGTCTAAAGATGGTCATGCAAAAAGCTTCCATTGTAGGGGAGGTTCAGCAAAGAAAGAAAACTTTCATCTTGCAGGAGAGATAGGATTGATGGGTAGTAGCTACCTGAAGCACTATCCTGAGAAGGATTATGAAGTAGTATTTCAGTTCAGCATAAAAAAATGGATTAATGTGTCTGGTGTGGACATAAAAAGGAAGAGTCATAGCATACTTGCCTTTCCTGTCCTAGTACGTAGTTTCTGATCTTGCTACTTATTAACTCCCCTTCACCTTTTAGTATTTCTTGTAAATGTATATCGTTTTCTTGCATAATCCACACATGTATAAGTCCCTGTATTAGTGTTCTGCCAGACCCATTCTTTACTGGACATTTTTTTTTTTTTTTGCATCAGCATCTGAATTCCATTTCTGTGTTTGGGCAATTCCTCAGTCTGTGAATCTTGATATAAGCAGCTACAATGGCCAGAACACATGTTTTCATAAACTACTTTCCTGCCAGCACCTTTCTCCTGCACCCTTGCAACTAGGTGTGGACACATGACCCAGAATTTGGATCTATATTCCACCCGGATAAACATCAGATGCATCTGCCTAAGACTTTGAATCAAAAGCCCATGACACAAAGACACAGCGAGTCCTAACATTTCTGAGTTCTGTCCATTCTGTGAACTAAAAGGACTGATTTTCTGCTTACATCAGCTTGAATTCATTTCTAATGCTTGAGACTAAGAACTTGACTGATATAATAGGTCTCCTATAGAAGCCTTCCTCAAACTATATTGTGCAGAGGAATCAGCTAAGTATTTTATTAAAATGCAGATTCTGATTAAAATGCAGGTATGGGTGGGGGCTTGGATTTGCATTTCTAATAAGTTCCCAAGAAATGGCAGTGATGCTGTCCTGTGGTGCAAGCTTTAAGTAAAAAAGATCTGGGAAGGAAAGACAGGCTGAAGGAAGGCAGAGTTGGCAGGAAAAAACAAGTTCTGTTTCAGGATTAAATTTGGACAGGCCAACTACTGTAACTAATAAACTTCAAAATGCACAAAGACTTTATTAACGCAATAGAATTGCATTTCTTAATTACATAACAGTAATGGGCCAGTAACAAGACACAGGGCAGCTCCCCTCTATGCATTTAAGGGCCCAGGTTGATTGGGGGCCAGGAGATGTCTGCCATCTTCAACTCATGGCTTCTCAGGTCACCTTATGAGTCATTTGAATGCCATCCAGATGGAAATGGAAAAGAACATGAGGAGTGCACATGAGAAATGTTTGCGTTTGTAAAAAATTTTGTTATAAAATCAAGCACAGATATAGAAATCCACACACAATAAATATGTAGTTTATTAAGTTGTTATTACGTAAACACTCTTGTTACCACTACGATAGGTCAAGAAATAAAACTCTGCCAGCCCCTAAGCCCTTCCATGTGCCCCCTCCCTCCCTCTGAATGTAACTGCGTTTCTTTGCGGTTTTATCACCCACATGCATATCTTCAGATGAAATAGTTTAGCTGTGCTCAATTGTTCGATATGTCTTTTAGTCTCAGTCTCCAGCACCCCCCGCCATATGTCAAAGAACCCAGGTGGTTTGTAAGTTTTCCACAGTTTGGATTTTGCTGAATGGATGTGCATAGTACAGTTCCATATGTTACTCTGTCCTCTGTATTTTCTGCAAATCACAAGGGCATACAGAAGCTCTACCAGCTCCAGGTTTGATCCATTTGGCGAGACTGTGGTTGAGATTGTGCTATTTCATCAGAAGGCACAAAATGTCTGCTTGTGTCTTTTTTTGTGATGTTTTCAGCCACTTCTGCTCATTTCCTAGATTTACTATTTCGTTAGAGATTGAAAAATGGTGATATTCTAATCCTATCACTTTGTTTTCATTTATTAAGTGAAATAAGTTTGTACATAGACACTTTTCTCATTATTCAGAATTCCAGTTTAGGCAGGAAAGGCAAGATATATTCTTGATTCTGTCAAGATAAATGAATTGGTTCCTTGTCACTTGTCAACCTCTGAAGGTGAACAATTAATTCTTTTTTTTTTTAGTCATTATAAACTCGTAAGTTTCAATCAACTGAAATTTTTGTTCTGTTCAAATTGTCTCATCTTTGGCCAGTGGGAGCATCTTGAGTTATTTTCACATGGCCCTTGTAGTCTTTGATAGCTCTTTGCTATCTGGTATGACAAGAGCATTTAGTCTTATTTGTACATTTTCAGCCTCAGAATATCTAGAATCAGCCAGTTCTCCAAGAAGCTCTGGTTTCTTTAGTGTAAAATTGTGTTTCAGGTTGCTCGTTACTACTAGGCTGGTCATTGTTTTCTGGCTTTTTCATTGGACAGAGCTGATAAAGTGTTTGCACATGTGCCTGTGTATTCTTTTTCTTTTTCTTTTTTTTTTTTTAAGTTGATTTATTAATTTTTTTTTCACATTCTATGATGTTGTTGTGGAGTAGTTGGGGGAAGGAGGAGAGAGAAATGGGAAAGAAATAGGGGAAGAGGAGGAGGAAGGAGGAAGGAGGAGGGGGGAGATTGAGGCCTGTGACACCCGCTCATTTCTGAAGGGGAGACCAGGGGGCTTCCAGCATTGGCTTGGTCATTGCTGGGCTGGGTGCAGATGTCAGAGGGTGTGGCTGAAGCCCTCGGCCCCCCACCCTTGGGACTCGTTGCAGGTGTCGGGGGGCATGACTGAGGCCCCCAGCCCACCCCCATCCCTGGCTTGGTAGCCTGGGGGACTTCAGTACTTCTAGGTTTTATAGATGTTCTTTGGTGATGTGAGACCTTTACTGGTTAATATCAAACTTTGTCTCTGGTCTGTGGGTATTGTGTTTTTTCTTTTAGTTCTGTGTTGGATTATTTGCTGTTCCCACCACTTAAACTCTGCACTGGAACTAATTTGTTGTCCTTTGCTTACTTCTAAAATGGGGGAACTTCCTGTGGGGACCAGTACTTGAGCTCTGTGGTTGAGATTATTTGCTGCTTTGCTGTTAATTCCCTGGGGAAGGCTTTTTGTGCAGCTCAGGTTTTAATGGTTGACTTTATAGGTACTTCCAGGTCTTGTGAGGTCTGGTGCACCTGGGTTGTGTAGAAACTCTGGTCTGAGCCTGAGTCTTTTCAGCAAACTGCACCCCCTTGTAGTTCTATATTCCTGACCAGTCTCCTCTGAGTGGTCCTGCACTGATTGGGGAGCAGATCAGCTGTCCTTGCTGTGCCCCAGTATTTTCCTGGTAGGCCGGTCTCCCACACTGCCCCTGCTCCTACCACTTCCCTTGGGATGGGCTGTTCGCCAAATATTTGCAATGACTTACCAGCCTCTGAGTGGCTCCTTTTTTTGGTTGTTGTGGCTTCTCACTCCTATGTGGGTCCACAGGAACCCTATTAGTGGTCTTGCTGGCCTAGGGACCACCAAGGCCTTCTTCTCCCCTGCAGTCTCCAACAACTCCATCCACAGGACACAGCAGCAGCTTTTTCTGGCTCCTGCTCTCACACTCACCAGCCTTGAAGCATCTGGGGCTCAAAATGGTCATAGCAATCCTTTCTTTCTCTCATCATGGCTTCTCCCACCTTCATGAACTCTGTAGGTCTCTCCTCCTCTTCCCCTGATCTCTAATGGCCTCAGCTTGGCTGTTGTTGCTTTTTAATAGTTGTAAATTGGTTGATTTGTGGGCCACATGTGCCTGTGTTTTCAATTTAAAATCCCATGTGTTCAAATGTTGGCAAGGATGTGGAGAAAAGGGATCCCTTGAATACTGTTGCTGGAAATGTAAATTGGTACAGTAGTTATAGAAAACAGTGTGGGGGTTCCTCAAAAATTTTAAAAGACAACTACCATATCATCCAACAATCCCTCTTCTGGGTATATATCTGAAGGAAACAAAATCAGTATCTCAGAGAGGTATCTACACTCAATTGTTCTCAAGAGTGAAGATATGTAAATAACTTAAGTATCCATTGGAAGATAAATGGATAAGAAAATAGTGTTTATATATATACAATGTAATATTACTCACTATAAAAAGAAGGAAATCCCACTCTTTGTGTCAACATGGATAAACCTGGAGGGCATAACACTAAGTGAATAAGCCAGATGGAGAAAGACAAATACTGTATAGTATCACTTATAGTGGAATCTGAAAACAAAGGAGAAGTTGAACTCCTGGAAACAGAGAGTAGAGCAGTGGTTGCCAGGGGTTGGGAAGTGGGCTGATAAAGTGGAAGGATGCTGGTCAAAGTGTACAAACTTTAGTTACAAGATAAATAAGTTCTGAGGATCTGAGGTACAGCATGGTTACTATTATTAACAAAATCATATTGTGTACTTGAAATTTGCTAAGAGAGTAGATCTTAAGCATTTTCACCAAAGGTGGAAAAAAAAGTAATTATGTGAGGTAATAGATATGTTAATTAACCTGAATTGTGGTAATCCTTTCACAATGTATATATTTATCAAATCATCATGTTGTACACTTTAAATATATACAATTTTATTTGTCAATTATACCTGAATAAAACTGAAAAAAATTCCATTGGGTTCCTGCTGACATTTCTAATTCAGATCTAGCATTATAGAGTTTTTCCTTAACCTCTTCTATATTAAACTTTCTTTCTTCACCACCAATCCTTCCGGTTAACATGGACATAGGTGATAAATCTCATAAGTAATCATTTGCTTTATTTTATCTTTAAACACAATAGTGTCAGAATAATAATAGTCATACTACCACTGTAATTAAAATTATATAAAACAGTTAATATTTTTGTATATTCAAATTTTTTTTCTTTTCCCAATTTTACAATGTTGTGATGTCTTCATTGTTAGAGCATACAAACATTTTATACTACACTCTCTTGCATTTAACCATCACTTGTTCTTAGTTCTTCAAATAAGTACAAATCTTATGCTCACCATCAGTCCTTATGTGGACTTTTTTCTAATTATTTTGGTTCTTAAACTTCATCCTCTGATTCCCTAAAAGAGGCTCATGGTAACAATATTGTCTGAGTTTCCATATGTTGATCAAATTTTGTCTGTGCTCTATATCCTTAAAAGTCGTTTTTGCTGGTTATAAAATTCTTAGTTCATATTTCTTTCCTTGACTATCTTAAATACAATACTTCATTTTCTTTGGTCACAAAGCTTTGCTGGTAAAAAGTCTGATGATCATCTAATTTTCTTCTCTTTATAAGTCATATGCTCTATTTGCTTAAATGCACAAAGATTATTTTCCTCCATTTTTCTTTAGAATCCAGTAGATTTGCTAGAATATGTCTTGGTTGACAATTACGGTTCATCTTCTTAGGAACATAGTATATTCTTTCAGAATGTAGTATTCTTTTTATTCAGATTTCTAAATTTTTATTTTTAATTGACAAATAATAATTATGTGTTCAAAAGATTTATGGAAAAATAGAACTTCAAAAGGTTCATGGAAAAATAGAATTAAAAGATAATAGGCATCTCTGTGAACTTTTTGAAGACCCCTCATATATTTATGTGGTACAATGTGATATTTTGATATGTGCATACATTGTGGAATGATTAAATCAAGCTAGTTAACATATACATCACCTTACATACTTATTTTTTTGTGGTGAGAACATCAAAAATCTTTCAGCAGTTTTGACAATACATATTAGAATGTGATTTTCAATATATATATGTATTCAGAAAAGTTTTCATCAGTTACAATTTTTAGAATTCATTCTGTTTTCTTCTTTTGATTTTCTTCTTTAGGGACCCCTGATAGCCATACATTGAATTTTATTTGCCTATCTTCAATATTTGTCATCTCTCTCAAATCCCCTTTTAAGCTCTTTTTTTTCATTTTTTTAGATTAAAAAAAATTATTTTTCTCTCTTTTTGTGTTTATTCACAAAAGGCATTTACTTTTGTGTTTATTCATTCTTATTTAGTCTTTTTTAAAAAGTGATTTTTCTTTTATTTCTAGTTCTTTCTGGAGTTTCATGACCTAATACATTTTTTCTTGTTCTAATTCATGTTGTTCTTTCATTTATCATTTTCTTAATGTCTTTTAATTAGTTTGCAAAAGGAGCTGACAGTTTTAATCTCTCATAAGCATATCTTTCTCTTATGCTTTCTGTATGTGTAGAGATGATCTTATACTCCTTATTCTCATTTTTTTGAAATAATTACTTTGTGTGAGACTGACCTCAATGATTTTAAGTTGCTCATTTTTGTGACCATAATCTTTCTGAAGGTTTAGAAAGAAGCTTGATGCAGATAGCTTTTCTAGCTTCCCAGAGATCTCACTTCTGTTTTTGGTAAGGTATTAAAAAATGTGGTGGCTTGATTGGTGAGATAGCCTGGCTCTGCTCATCTCCCCCACTTAATCTGCACCTTCTCTTTGTTTTGTCTCTGTTGTCCCTGTCAGGTTCAATATTGATTACACTCCCAATGGTTTCTCCTCCATGTGGGAAAGAGCCATGGCAGGTCAGTTTCTACTGTACACTGCT
This sequence comes from Cynocephalus volans, assembly GCF_027409185.1. NCBI lineage: Eukaryota > Metazoa > Chordata > Mammalia > Dermoptera > Cynocephalidae > Cynocephalus > Cynocephalus volans. The sequence continues at coordinate 76,958,624 of NC_084473.1, forward strand.
CTATCTCCCTCAGACCTTTTTACTGCAGGCTTTGCCACTTGTTACCTTATGATTTCATGCAACTTATTTAACTTTCCTAAGTCCTAGCTTCTTCATTTGAAGAACTGGCATAAGAATAGTCCAAATCTCATAGTGTTATTGTAGGAATCAACTGATATAATGTGAAAAAATCTTAACTGAGTGTCTGCCAACATTATTCCCAAGCAGTAATTTAATACATTTTACTTACTGAGTAACTAAGTAATGCTAACTTTAATAGTCTTTATTATGTTTTATATGGTGAAATGTCAAACCCAATTCAGAATTAAACTGAACTAAGTTATACATACACACATGCATACCTTATGGTAATTAATGCAAAAAGGAATTGAGATTTATATAGCTCTCCTTCTTCTGATCAATAACAAATATGCATGTATCACCCGATCAAAAGATGCACTTGAGTACTCCTAGATAAATATATTTGTTTGAAAATCATACAGATTATTTATCATTTTCTCTTGTGTTTATTTTTATTTTGATCCCACATTCATTTGGACAATTATGAACAAAACAGCACCAAGGTGATTGTTCAGGGACAGTTTTATTTGATTTTTATACAACTGCCCACTTCCTATTTTAACAATGTGGTAATAATGTGTAATTAGGCATTGTTAGAAGACTTAGGTTTGTTTATTCTTACCTTGAAGATAATTGTAAAGTATTTCTTTCTGGAGCATAGCAATCGTATCATCATAGCGCTTGGCCAGCAATGTTTTTGAGATTGTTAGATGTTTCATGTTTCTACCTCTATTGAGTACAAATAATGGACCTAGAAAGGGCAGTAGACTACACAGTGGTACAGTTTTAGGGGTGTCGTCAAGACTCAGCTCTTCAACCAAAGTTCTTCCCACTTGCTGGATGATGTCTAGATTTCTCCTTTTCTCAAGAGCCTGAGTTCTTGAACTGTTTCGTGATTCAGAACCTCCCAAAGGGGGACATTTGGGTCAATGAGGGATGAGAACAGACCTTTGATAGGAGAAGGCCTATACTGTTTTGAGCTACAGGCTTTCAAGTTGACATTTAATACACTTATTTCAAAGGCATCCATCAGTCACTGTTTTTTGTTTCCTTTTAATATAGTAAGTACTGAGAAAATTAAAAAGAGAGAGCTGGAACAGTATTTCCACAGATAATGAGAGCTGAACAATAGTTTAGAAAAAAGTGGACAATTCTATTTCTTAATTGTGTGTTTTTGTTTGTTTGTTCTTTTAACTGTAGCTTCGGAAAGCAGTGATGGATCACATATCCGATTCTTTCTTGGAAACTAATGTCCCTTTGCTAGTACTCATTGAGGCTGCAAAGAGCGGGAACGAGAAGGAAGTGAAAGAATATGCCCAGGTTTTTCGTGAACATGCCAACAAGCTGGTGGAGGTAAGTCAGGAGAGGCCTGAAGGTTAGAATTCATCGAAGGACTTAATCTATGTACGGCTCTTGCAATTTCAATAGAGAGCTATTCTATGGTTTTCTTGGAGAAATAATGTCCTAGAACTTTCTTTTCATTCATTTTCTGGTTACCTTTCCAAGGGAACAGGTTATTAATTAATAATCTCTCTCCTCGCTATCCCACGATTCTAAGCTTGCTCTGAAACATCTGCCAATTTTCCTAAAGAATAGGCAGAAGCTGAAACAGGAGAAGTAGAAGGGACAGTCCAAAGTGCTGAATACCAGCTTTGATTTGAAAGAGTAGAATTAAAACTGCCAAATGGAGGTCTACGACCCTGTTTCCTTTTCTTCCTCCTCACTGCTCTGTCCACTCCACCCAAAGGAGCCTAGATTAGCTAGCCATACCGTGAACTTATGAAAAAATATCTCACTTCCCTCCAAAAGATGTTTGGACTCCTCGTGAAAGATCTTGGGGGAGCAAAAGTGTAAGTTTAAGGTCACAAGCATATTTTAAATGTTAGAGAAATCCATGGGAGTTGCTTTATACTTGCAAAATTGCACCGTGTAATATTGAAAAAATATTGCACAAGAGCAATGATAACTAGGCTGCCTAAATTTAGGAGCTGAAAAGCAACAGCTTGGCAAAGGTGGCATTAGTAATGTGGGGCTAAATAGAAAATAGAGATGCTGAACAGGAAATGTGTGTGCCAGAGAAAAAGAGCCCAGGAGAGTGAGGATCCTGGCAAATCTAGGGAATGGGTATTAGGGCCAGGCTCTGAGCACTTCCCACCACCACTGTGGTACATCCTCACTTTAATTCACAGTAAAATAAAATCACTCAAAATGACAGACAACTTAAATGCAAGCTGAAATGAAAATAAGTTTTTTTAAAAATTTTCTTTGGATAGCAAAGTTAATTCTTCATGAGTTCATTAAATATAAAATCCTCTGTTTTTCTTGGAGTGGATGATGGGATGGTGTGCTCAATTTAGTTGGGCCCCAAGCACTGGCTTGGTTTGAGCTTCGGTAAATTCAGCGCTGTTGGTGCCTCCATGGCTGGACACACCCACCTCGCAGGAAGTCCTACGTGAGGCCCAGGGCCCTATGTAGGTCAAGCCCCTGGTTCTCCAGGACCAGGCTGAGCATCACCCCTGACAGCAATCAGTGAGTTCTGTCTGTGGAAGTTGAGGCCATAATAATGGAACCTCTGAACTTCCCACCATAACCCCAGTGTTTTAAGGTAACACCAGCTAAGAGTTTAAAATAGGGTCATATTTATAATATCAAGACAGCCTTTCTGGTTCTGTCCCCACCTACAAAGCAAGCACTCCATCACCCCTTACATTTCACCCACGTGGTCTGAGAGTTCACTAGACAGTTGAGGAATCCAGAATCGTTCCCTGGTTGACTTGGGAAGCTCTGACCACTTCCATGGTGAAGCACTGGCTGGGAGCAGGGTGGGGTGGGGGAGGTTGCGAGTTGGGGTGGCAGGGAGGTGGGGAGAAGGAGGAAAAGAAATAATGCTGAGTGCGTGTGACAAAGTCTTCAACATTCGCATGTGATAAAAGAATAATATTAGCAAACAAATATACCATCCCACCAATATAGTTACAGTGTTTGCAAGATAATTGCAGAATTTATAGAAAACAATTAATGGTGTGTTGTGGATGAAGAAAGGGACATGAATTTAAAGTTGTATGATAAACATCTCGTACCTTCAGTCCTGTCAGTGTCTTTCTGCAACTCTGTGTGTAGCCTCATTTGCAGATCATTTCTCAAGTTCAGCCTCGATGCCCTGTGTAACTGTGAGGCCAGGGTCAAAGAGCCATCTTTTCCATTGTTTCTCCCTTCTCCTGTGATAGACTCTGGACACAGTCATCACTTCCTCTCATCCCATCCTTAGGTTCCACTGTAGGTGGATCCGGCCACTATAGGTGAGCCTTGGTCCTCAACTTGAGGCAAAAGCAGAAAGCCCGGGCCAGTCAGAGCCCCACAGTGTGGAAAATGGCTGCTTTGCTTCTTCGGGCATTCCTTTCATTGTCTGTGGGTGTCACTGCAGCCAGCAGCATTTTAGAACGTCTTGATGCCCAGGAGATGCAGGGACTAGTGTGCAGACTGGCCTCTGTTTGACTAGAGAGGAACTGGAATCTAAAGAATTTCTATAGTTTATGTCCTTCAAACATGTTCTACATCCCTGATGCATAGATGCGAAAAAAACTTGAAACACTGGGCTGAGCATTACTTTTTCTTTTTTAAAATTAACTAATTAATTAATTTTTTAATCGACACATGATGATTGTACATATTTATGGGATACAGAGTTATATTTCAATACATGTATACAATGTGTGATGGTCAAATCAGGGCCATTAGCATATTCATCATTGCAAAAATTTATCATTTCTCTTTGATGAGAATATTTGAGCTCCTCCCTTCTAGCCATTTGAGAACATATGATAAATTGTTAATTATAGATGTATAGCAGTACTGTAGACCTCTAGAACTTATTTTTCCTATCCAGCTATGATTTTGCATCCATTAACCAACCTTTTCCTATCCCCCCATCCTCTCCTTTCTCAGCCTCTGTTACTGTTTTTCTAGTTTTGAAAAATGTCTGTAGATTTGAGGAACTTTTTGTGCCTTAGTTTTTTCATTTGTAATATGAAAATTTGGTTGCTATGTTGATTTTATATCCATTGACCATGATAAATTCACTTATGAATTCTAAAAGTTTGACAGTATCCTTTTGGATTTTCTACATATAAAATCATGTATCTGCAAATTGTAACAGTTATTTTTCTTCTTTTCCAATCCTTATACCTTGTTTTACCTTGCTTTATTGTATTGGCTAAGACCTCTAGTACAATACTGTAGAAATAGATATTTTTGTTATTTCCAGATCTCAGTAGAAAAATTTTAATATTTTACTATTAATTATATTGTTTGCTCTAGATTTCTTACAGATAGTTTTATTAGATAAAGTTAGTTCTATCACTCATTTGCTAAGAGATTTTTTTAAATTATGTATAAGTATAGAACCATATCAAATGTTTTTTCTGCACATTTTGAAATAATTACATAATTTCTCTCCTTTATTCTCATTCAGAAGTGCTGGTATCAAAGTTGGTCTTTCCTTCAAAAAATGAGTTGAAAATTATTCCTTCTTTCTATTTTTTGGAAGTGAATGTGTGAGAGTGGCATTATTTATTTTTAAAATATTTGGAAGAATTCACTGATAAAGCAATGTGAGCCTGGAAATTTATTTGAGGAAAGGTTTAAGAACATAAGACTATTTAAATTTTCCATTTTGTTTTGGGTCAGCTTTAAGTTGTCTTCTAGGAACTTGTCTTTTTCATTTAATTTTCTAATTTATTGGCATAACAATTTCCATAATACCATTATAATTTTTGTTTAATGTGTGGGGATCTGCATTGCTGTTTCTTTCCTTTTCCTTCCTCGTATTGCTAATTGGTGTCTTCTTTTTTTTCTTTTGCAAGTGGTTTATCAACTTAATGATATTTTCTTTAAAAAAAGCTTTCAGATTTGTACATTTTATTCATATTCTCTTTTATTTCTGCTCTTATCTTTATATTTCTTATTTCTGCTTTCTTTCAGTATAACTCACGGCTCTTTTTCTAGGTTATTGAAATGAATAATCACATCATTGACTTTTAGCCTTACTTATTTTAGTAATACAGGCATTTAAGGCTATAAATTTCTCTCTAAGCTATACTTAAGTCTGGTTATTTTCTACTGACCTAATTTTTTAGCTCACTCATCCATCTGTGTCCAATGTACTTGAAACTCATTTATTAAGTTTGTTTTTCAAGAATTTCTAGTTGATTTTTTCTCCTCCCTCCCCCTCCCCCTTCCAGTTTTTTAGTAAAATGCATTATCAGGTTTTCTTTATTAAAAAAAAACATAGTGATCAAAGTTATTTTTAAAATCTAAGCTAAATAACTGCAATATTTGGGTCAACTTTGTTTGTATTTCGTGCTGGATCCACAAAGGTCAACCCCTTGCACACCCAAAATTGGCTTGGATGTTAATACTGACAATGTGACACACCCATCGAGGGGGTGTGAACAGGTTATTACTCACATCATGGGACTGTCAGGGGCAGCAGAGCAGACATCCAAGCCAGTCCACAATGGTGTGAGCAAAGAGGTGAATGAATGCTTTACTTCCATCATGTTGCGGGTGTGGCTGGGGGCCACATGGAGGCCAGGATTTGAGTGTTGTACATCCCTAGTGGCACCAGAAAAAAGGTGGGCTGTCTTATTAGCTTGCGCACTTGTGGGGCAAGAGGGAAATGGGAAAGGATATGGTTAAAATTTGTGGGCAAACATTTAAAATGGAATAAGAAGCCTGTTAATTCCAGTTCTCTCCCATGTTTGACTGATGACTGGAATGTACCATGTTTTATTTGATTGAATTTGAACTTGTTTAAGTAAACTATTATAAGACTCTATGAGGTTTTCAAGATGAAGATAGACTTTATTACAGTGTCTGTTTTTATTATTTTATTTTCTCATCATTGTGTTTTTTGGATATGCCAGGTAATGGATTGAATGACAAACACTTGTATGGAAAAATGTAGAGGTTTTCTCCTTCTAGAAAGGATTCACTCTGTCCTCTGTTGGTCAGCAGAGAGGCAGACCATCTCAATCCAATCAAAGACTTAAGTCACTTGGGGCTAGTTTGTAGTCTTTCTAAAGTCCACCTTTCTTTCACCAAAGTCCTGTAGAATAATATTCCATGGGAGCCAACTGAGGATCCTAGCTCATTTGTCAATCATAAACTCTAGTTTTTGTTTATCTGACTCCATGAGGCTGCCAAAAGCTTTGCTTTGCTTTTAGGATGGTTTCAATTTGCTTCTCAAGTATGTGTAACTTAATTGACTGTCAGAGTCCTTGGGGAATAGCTTACGATAAAGTGCCAGGCTCATTTCTTTGAACCTCCCTTCTCTATGGGATCTTAATTCCACATCGTTGCTGCCTTGGTTATCTTAAATTCGATTTTTTGCCTCCCCAGACCTATGAGATTATTGAAAACTCTAAGGCACTCTCTTCCTCTCAGCAGCTAACTTCTTCCTGATTTCTCAGTTTCTCTTTCAACACTAAGAATTAGAAGATCCCAGGAGGGTGTGTGGGGTGTGAAGCAGAAAGTCAGGCTCCTCTCAATAAGCATCTCCTTTGGGTCTAGTTTAAGTTTTGACTTCTTTGACAGCCTCTCCCGTACTTGCAAGCCAGTTATTTTTGTTGTGCATTTCTAGTTGTTCTCAGAACAGGAGTGGGTCTCTTGTAGGATACTCTATCATGTCTGGAAATTAAAACACCTAAGAGAGAGGATTTAGACACGTTTACAGGGTTTTTATTGTTGTTGTTAATTTTATTCAGAAATCTCTTTATTTAGTGGAAATGTTGGGTTTCCATACCTCAAATAAATACATAAATCAATAAAAACAGTTCTGACCATACTGAAATAATGAACTGAGCCCTGTCTACTTCCTCCAGTTTCCTCACTTAGTGCTTCCTGTCCTACCGAGCACAAGATCACAGTCCTCCCAGGGCACATTTGATCCCTGCTGGAGAATCCCTGATGGATCTCTGTATTTCCATAAGAATCCTTCAGAAAATCCTGAATGAAGGATGCTTGAATACATGAAACAATCAATCTATGAATCAATAATAATAGTTTTACTCTTCCAACATTCCTTGACTATTGAGTTTAATTACAGTATATTTTGTTTTCCATCAATTTTTATAGTTTTTCTCTTGTTTGTTTGTTTTCTGTGCTTCTATGCCATTTTTCCCCCGTTTGGTATCTGATGTTCACATAAATTGATGCTATAAAGTGAATGGGGCCTGTCATAACCTATTACATAATGTTGTGGTCCTTAGAAAATTCTCAACCAGGTTAGTTTTAGTGCAAATAAAATATCAGTAAAATGTAAACAGGAAAAAAAATAATTTGGCTTTTCATAATTTCCCTGTCAAGTGAAATTTTGAGAATTTTTTTTTTCCACAGTATTTGTAACATTTAGTAAAGGTTAGGTGAACTTGTAACAAGGTCTGTTGATTAGGAGAATTTAATGGGTCAACTATTTTATTATGCTTTGTGATCTATAATGTTAGCCATTATAAGAAGTATCACCCATAGAACTGAAAAAAGTAAATATTAGTAATTTTCCCTCATCTTCAGAGTCCAGTTAACTCAGCCCCTCTGAGGGTTAGCTAAGGACTTCACAGTGGGGCCAACTCTGAGGGTGTGCTGAGTAGATCAGAGGACACCTGTTGTGCCACACTTCTCAGCCTTTTAGAGAGACGGAATGCAAATAATGGCAACTCAGTGCCAAAGTAATGTGGTCAGAGTGTGGTTGCAGTAGATGTAAATTGGGGGCATAATATGCCTTGCAGCAATGAAAATAGAAGCTAATTTTGAAAATGAGATGCAAAATCAATACAGCTGTTGCCAGCCTCCAAACTTGTATTATTCTTTGCATTGCTGGGCTCCCCAGTCAGCCTGCCTGCTCTTCCTTCTCCCCCATCTCTGCAATGGACAGCCAGTGCAAGCTGCACACTCTGCCACGTGGGGAAGTGCAGGAACCTCTCAACAGGCTGCTCTCCTCTGCCTGGCCCTTGTGTACTGCCTTCTCCACACAGCAGTCAGTGAGCTTCTAAAACTGCAAATCAGATACTGTAGTTTCCTTGCCTGAGGCCATTTGGAGACTTCCTATTTTTCTCAGGTTAGCATGCCTGATTTGGCCCTCCCTGCAGTTTCCAGGCTCCCCTTCCTGTTCCCTCCTCTCTTTCATAAGGCATCAGTCACATATGCCATCTTTCATTTGTTGACTGTGCCATGCTCCCTCCCACCCTACCCTCTGCTTGTGATGTCCCTTTCCTGATAGACTCCCTGCTCTATCCCTCCCTCTCCTTTCTAGTCATTGTTCAGCTTTCAGCCTGAACATCATGTCCCTAAGTGGGATCAGTTTCCTGTGTTTTCCACTCACGACATTCCATTTACTTTAGGATTGTACCCAGAGAAATCTACGACCGTGTGACATTTCTCCTATTTTACCAGTTCCTTAGGGAAGGATGCATGTCTAATTGATTCTTACCTACATCCCAACACCAAGCAGGTGCTCAATAAATAGATGGTACCTAAAGAACGAATAAAATAATAAATGCAGGCAGCAATTTTGCCAACTTTTTGGCCCCTGAAGTAAGATATTTTAATAGTACAGCTGCAGGACTCTACAGGGGATCAGCAGTAAGGAAGCACTATGCATATTTAATTCTCTAATTTACTACCAAGGAGAAAATCCCAACCTGGGAAGAACTAATGTGGAGAACTCCTATCTCCACTGAGTAGAAAGAACATGCTGTTTGCCACTTAGACTCCTAAGAAGTTGAACTGACTCTCAGGATGCTCCTGAGTCAGTGCCCCTGACTCTCCGTCTTTTCTCCCCTGCCCTCTGCCTCACCAGCTTGCTTCTGTTCTCATCCTCAGTCACAGGGGACGTGAGAGGAAGTGGGTTCTACCTGACAAAGTAAAGCACAGAATTGAGGCCATAACGATGTTGAGTTAGACAAGGGAACCTCAATTCTCCGCCTCCTCCTCTTGACTTAGCAGTGCCCCACGAAGGGCGAGAAGCTGTATCCATCAGAAATGTAAGGTTTGAAAGGAAGAGGAGAACCCTAATATGCAGAATCACTAAAGTGATCATCAGTAAAGCATCAGAGTGCCTTCCTTTCAGCCCTGAGTAAACTGCTCTTCTCAGTGAATCCCTCTACTCCCACAGTGTTGCATTCAACAGCATTTACTGAGAGGTTACTTGGGCTGATGCTGTTCCAGTTGCTGGCAATATAACAATGAACAAAACAAAGGAACTTCCTGTTCGCATGGGGCATACATTCTGTTGGGAAAGATAGAGAAAGAAAAAGGTCAATGTATAATTCCTAAGGTGGGACTATATGCTGCAGAGAAAAATAAATCAGAGTAGGGGATAAAGTATATGGAGGAGGGTATGTGAGGTCCGAGAAGGCTTCTCTCATCAGCAGAGAACTAAAGGAAGTAGAAGAATGTTCCAGATTGTGGGGAAAGCAAGGGCAAAGATGCCAAGGCAGCAGTGTACTTGGCATGTTTGACAGAGAACAAAGAGACCAGTGTGACTGGAGCTGAGACTGAGAAGAAAAACTGCAGATGAAATTGGGGACTGTGTGCAGAGATTTTGCATTTTACTCAGATATTTGAGTCTGTTGGAAGTTTTTGAACAAAGGCGTGACATGATCTGACTTCCATTTTTAAAGAATCATTCTGCTATGGCTATGTGGGAAATAAATGTTGACAAATGTAGAAGCAAGAAGAATATATAAGATAATATTGCAGTAGTCCAGCGATGGATTAGTACTATGACTGGAATAGAGGCAGGGGAGGTGGGAAGAAGTGGCTGGATTTGGGTTGTATTTGAAGGTTGAGCCAATGTTTTGGATGTTAGGATGGAGACAGAATAGTCTGGGAGGACTCCAAGTTTCAACATGCTGCAGTAAGGAAATCAGTTGGAACTTTAAAAAACATAGCCTACGGGCCGACCCTGTGGCTCACTCGGGAGAGTGCGGCGCTGGGAGCGCAGTAGCGCTCCCGCCGTGGGTTCGGATCCTATATAGGGATGGCCGGTTGGGGTCACAAAAAAGGACCAAAAAAAAAATTAAATAAATAAATAAAAAACATAGCCTACACTCTCATACTGTTTCTCAATTGTCTCTGGCTTCAGCTGTTTGATAGGTGTGACTCTGAAAACCCTACACAAAATGTCTTGGGTTTTAATAAATGTGATAGGGCTTTGTAAATTCCAGAATTTTGATTCAAACCAAGAACTAAAAAGAAAGTTAAGCTGTCTCAAGAGCTGCATTGGTAGAATGGGCTCTCCACGCATTTTTTTAAAGTAGAAACTCAGCTTTCTCATCCCTCTATTTCTCAAAGCTGCCTTCCACAATCCAGTAACATGTTTGAATTAGAATTGAGTTATTGGAGTTTCTCAAATAATTGAGCCATAACAACCCATAAATAATAATGTTCTATGAATATCTATTTTGTCAGCTCAAGCATGTGTTAAACTTATGGTAAGTTTTATTATGTCATTTAAAAAGTACCGCTCTCCTCCCAAAATTTCCTAATTCCTAAACTCTATCATATTTTATAATTTTTCCGTATGACATACAATAATACACAACAGAAAAGCTCCAGGGCCCACCCTGGACTCTTAATAATTATTTAAATATAGGACTAGGATTCTTTATAAACTCTTTATTACCTTATTTAATGCTTTTGACAATCTTATGAAGTAGCCACTATTTTTGACTCCATTTTATGAATGAGAATACTGAGGTTTCAAGAAGTTAAATAACTGTCCCAATGTCACACAGCTAGAAAAAATGTGCAGAATTATGAATGGGCCCAAGTATCTCACAAGAGACCACACTGTTAATCATTGTGCCACACTGACCCCCGGCTCTTGTCCAAGGTCAAGAGCCTAAAGTCTGATCCTTTGTGTAAGTATTTAGAACTGTACCTGGCCCCAAAGTAATTGCTTAAAAATGTTAGCTGATATTGTACAGGCATTAAGTTTCATAACTCTCAAGTCATATTTCAGAGAAGAGCTATACTTCACTGGACACATACCCTGAAATAACACACAGTACTGCAAAAAAAATTCTTGTATACCCTAGTGGAGTAGATCATCCAAGTTGCTTTTAAATATTGGTACGGGCAGAAAGCTAAGCTCACACTTATTAGCTTCATGAGTCTTCACCTGCACAGCCTGCATGGTTCATGTCTATTCAAATTGCTAAATACCGTGGACTTTCAAGGTTTCTTGCAAACAGTGGAATCCAAGGATATTAAATAGTTTCATATCAAAAGCCTATTGTAATTCTTGAATTAACTATGCACATAAAATAAATACTTCCAGGTTACATTTCAGTCTTTACAACATAGAATGCAAAGTGTAGGGCCCTGATTATGACATCAATTTTTATGTTTTAGATGTAAGAAGAACCAACTATTAGTTTCCATGAAACCTTGTGTTCACTGGCATTTAGATTAAAAAAAACACCACAATCTCCCTCCCCCAAGTTATATCGCAATAGGTGAATTAAGTGCCTTTACAAAGAAACATCTAGAAAAGATGTTGTCCATACCTAAGGAGAAGAGAAGCAACACTTAGCTCAGTTTCTATGCTAGATATTATAGTAATTTTCACACATTGTCTTTTAATCCTCTTAAGTACTTTAGTCATCAATATCATAGTTTTGCAGATGAGAAACTTGAGGCTCAAAGAAACTAAAAGTAACCTGACCAAAGTCGCCAGGACCAGAATTCAGATGCTCTGGGGTCCGTGTTCTTTCTGCTATCCCATATGTGCTCTTTCTCTCTCTCACCACAATAAAATCATAAGCGAGCACAATGTTAATATTCTTCTAGTCTACTCTCCAAAGTTGAGGAAGAGTAGTGTGATGTATTAGAAAGGTCTGAGGGAAATTGGGGTCTGGGCTTTAATATTGATGTTGCCAGCTCAGACATTAGAAGGTTACATTCAATGTTGCTGCTGCAGACAGACAGGAAATATTTGGTCTTTTGTTGTACTAGCTAATTAGTTTTCTTATTTCATCATCTATGCAGAGAGTGACTGGTTTTTTGTATGGGTACACATATTTTCTCGTATTTTTTGTTTTCTGCAGCTGTTAAAAGGTGTGTGTATATTATCCAGCTAACCCCTTCAATGCAAAAATGGAAAAATCACACCCCATTAAAAATGATGTGGTTTAAGAGTAAGAAGTTTTTTTGATGCCAATGTATTCAATTTTTTCAATGCTCATGTATTCAATTTTAGCTAGTTGTAAGGGCTTTTTATATCACAAAGCCCCCTGGCCAGCCTAAAGCCATAGTTTGAGAGGGATGGTGTGTTGGGATATTGCCTTTTTGAACTAAATACAAGTTTTCAGATTATCTTGACTCCATTAGCTTTAGATGGAGTTGTGGAGTTCAACTTCATAAAGCCCTGTGGCCAGCCTGAGGCTCAGTGTATGTGTATTTTCAGCCCTTACCCTAAAACACATTGGGTCCTTTGGACTTGATGAGTAGGATTTCGTTGATGGTATGATGATCTACCCCAATGGCTGTGTGAATGAACAGATCACTTTAGTTCTCTAACCCTCAGATTTTATACCTGGCACAGCATCACTTAGGTTCCACCCATCTCTGACACCATGATTCTAATTACCTTTCCCAATTTCAGATTCTAGAAAAAGGGAAGACCCAAATAATTGCCTCATTCTAGGGTGCATCTGTGGTTAAATCTGGAACTTGGGGGTTACAAGGAGAACATATCATTACAGTGGTGTCCTAGCACCCTCATGCCTCAAGTAAACATGGAACTGAAGCTTGGGGTACAACTGGTAGCTGAGCTCTTCCAGACCATAACATGGACAACAATGAAGAACTCATCAATCCTCATGTACTTCCATGATTTTGGCCTGTGACTGACCCAATGTCTGAAAGACAGGTTTGAATAGTTCTTATCAATTTGGCTATTATGTATGTGGGGGCCAAAGAGAGAATAAAGATCAATGCCTGATGCAGAGAAAAATCTACATATTAGTTACATAATTTTCTGTTATTAACTGAGATGATTTGTTTATATGAATTCAGAGTTTCTATTGTTTTTCCTTTTTTCTTTTCTTTTCTTTCTTTCTTTTTTTTTTCCTATAGGCTTATTAGTACCTGTTATTGAAGGCCAATACTTGTAGATAGCCTCAGTGCCAAGGGGTAGGTGGTAATATGGCATTCTTTTGCACACCCTACTCTAATCTCCGAAAACATTCCCTTTGTGTGTGGGTATGTGTATTAGATGTAGGCATAAATTCTTTGATCTAAAGAACAGATTTTTTTCTCAATCATATGAATATAATGTGAGCATCTTTTAGGAAAAAGAATTGGTGTTTTAATTGACGTTTGAAATAAAATCTACATAAAAAATGTAATACAAATGCAACTTCCAGAAATTCCCCCACTATCACTTTCAACCAGATTGCTGCCCTTGGCTGCTCCTATTTAGACATTCTGGAGCTGCCACAAAGTGTGAATTTCACAGATCCAAGGTGCCTGGGAATTGAGTCAATATTTTCACCTAATGCCAGTTGCCACCAAAATATGGTTACTCACTTAGACTGACAAGTTGTTACTTTTCATGCTAAAACAATAGGAGCATCATGACTTATCTTTTCTAAATGTTTTCTTGAAAGATTGAAAGAACAAACATACCTTCCAAATGAATAAATTAACCCAAGAATAATTTCCTTGCCAAGTTTATGGGGTAGTATCCAAGGCTCATCAGATTTACCACCTTCCCTCACCAACATAAGCTTACTTTTTTTTTTTATTATTTAAAATTTTTGAAAAGGGTGTTTTATAACTTAATTTTAAAATGCAAGATGCTTTGATGGTGAAGCTTGTAATGCATGGGCAAAAATGCACTTCGGGTTGCCTGTATGAGGAAAGGTGCTACAGATATTCTGTAAAATGTCATGACAGTTTCTACACGGCGATAAAGACTTGGAGAATGTTAACAGAAGTGGGGCAATAGAGTTTCCCATGGATCAGTGGTTTTTCAAACTAAAAATAGACAGTGATTTGACCTATCCTAACACAACACTAAGCTAAAGAGGCTGTTTTGATCCCCACAATCAAGTATCTCAAAAAGTCAAGTCTTTTCAAGTAGGTGCCCTCAAGTATCTGTTATACAGAACTTTAAAAAAAAAAAAAAAATCGCAATTTACATCCAAATTGGTTCATTTTTCATTTGCCTATTCTGTAAACATGACACCTTCCTGGTGATAGAATAGGCAAAAGAAAAATGGGGTGGTAGTGATAGTTATTTTTGTTAGTGTCCTGCTGACTCCTGACCCTAGACCTCAGGGCTGGGAGGCCACAGGAGGCCTCTCCCTTAGACTGGACTCTTACCCAGCTTTGTAAGGTAAGTTGTTAGCAGTCCTTTGAGAACAAGCTGTTTCCATCAGGGGACTGCTAACGTCTTAGCTTCACACCCATCTGGGGAAGAAGCTCATGTCGGACCCCCAGTGCCTACTGTGTATGGGGAATCATCCCCACCCAGGTAGAATTCAGAGTTGAAAAAGACAAAACCAAACACCCAAATAATAGGACAGTCAGGAATGAAGGACAGGCCACATTCTTGCCGAGGACACTGGAGATACAGCCAGGAATACTGCAGAAGGCAAGATTCAGTCTCCTAGGACAAGGTCAGAAGCTCAGACAAGCAGGAAAAGGAAGACGGGAGAGTTCATATCATGGAGGAATATGGCAGAGGCCAGGAGAGCAGGGAATCAGGTTGTCTCTGCTAACAGCTCTACCTGATGTGGCTCTAATTCACAAGTTAAACTCTTGTTATTTCTCTGCCCTTGAATTTTTGCCTTGAGGACCATTTTCCCCTCTCATTGACTTCACAGACTCTGACCTTTCTTGTTTCTCCCTGTGGTCCTCCCATAACTGGAAACTTTCCAAGTGGGCATTCAATATGTTTGTGGGTTTACTGAAACCTACAAACAAAACCTTGTATTTCTGCAAATACCAGTTATATTATTGCCCATTATTTCTCCTGATTGTTTTGAGGGGAAAAACATCTAATATCCATGAATTCTCCTTGTTTTATTTTTGCCTGGAATTTGGAGGACAACAATTGCTTTTCTCAAAATGAAAACAATGCAACCTTTGTCTCAGTTGCTTAACTAGTGCTTTACAGGAAGGGCTTTTGCTCAAATATCATTAATAAATGGCTGCCTCAGAATTCTGAAGAGTTTCTCACGGTCAAAAAGTAGTAATGACATTTGTACAAGTGTTTCTTTCCCAGAAGAGTCCACAAAGAAAGCATAGAAGCTAATATTTCTTTGGCCTATCTTGGAGAACTTCAGTGTAAAATGACAATTTCCATTACAAGATTACCTAGAAGGAAGAAGACATTAAGTAAGGGGGTTCTTTTTGTTTCGTTTTTTTTCACATAGTTACTTGTAATTTCCTGCCCGTATCTTTCATGATAACTTTCAAAGGAATGAATGCTTTGTTTTGTTCAAAGGAATTGACAGTTTTGCAGAAAGTTAATGCACTGATACGGAGGTATACTTTTACTTGCACTTGTGATTGCTTATCATTTTGGAACAACATGGTTGATGATCATAATTTCAAAGGAGCTTATCTCTACTTTGAATGAAATTTTTACATGAGTAAAGATTATGAAGATCAAAGTATCAAATGAAGAAAATGTGATTACTCTACAACACGGTTTTGCAAGCTCCTCACTACTGACATTTTAGGCTGGATAATTCTCTATTGTTAAGGGGCTGTCCTGTGCATTGTAGGAGGTTTAGCAACATCCCTGGCCTCTACCCACTAGGTATCAGCAGCACCTTCCTACCCAGTTGTGACAACCAAAAATGATCAAGGCATTGCCAAAGATCTCTTGGGGGACAAAATCATCCTTGGCTAAGAACCTCTTCTCAATAATATTTAAATAAAATAAACATGCATATCATAAAATTTAGCTTATGTGTACTCAGTGCCCTGAACCTACGTCAGCTGGTTTGCAGCAGACATTATTTGACCTGAGTAAAGTAACCTGATAACACAAGAAATAGGTGACATTTTTTTCTTAATTGAATGTATTTCTGAAATTACTGTTACTCAAAACTCTCATCAGTTTCTCTCCCCATAATAATTTGGTGAAAACCCCTTGTCACAAAATTATTTCCCTATGATCTTTAATGCTGCCTATAATCTCACTATTTAAAAAAAAAAAAAAAAAATCTTAATATTCTGAAACTACTTCCAGGAAGGGACACTTAACTGTAATTCAAATAGTAATACCTAATTAGGATTCTCTCACTGATTTCTTTTTAACTAAGGCAGCTGGCTAAAAATAAGGCTCTGATGAAAGAAGACAGGAACAGGTAAGTAGATAATAATATGCTGCAAAAGTTGTGCACAGAGAAGAGACTGGAAGATGACAAAGTCCATGACGTTCACATCACCCATAAAGTTTAGGAACAGTTTAAATGAGACCACAGGGCAGAAATGACATATGCTCAATAAATGCTTATTAGTTGAGAGTTAAATTGGGTTGGAATTCTCTGATTGGCCTAAGCTCAATCTACCTTTGTAGTATTACTTTCTACTAATCTCTTAAAAAGAAAAAAGAAAAATAATAACTTTTATGCATTTAACAGCCTTCCTTAGTGCGTAACGTGACATATTGCAAACTTGCTACCCTATGAGCCTTTACTCCTGCTATTCACTGAACCAGGAATTTCTTTCCCATTTCTCTACCTAGCCACTCCTGCTTTATTTTTTAATGAAAAGATAGTACGAACACAGGATAAGGGGAGTACATGCTGTGGGTCTAGTAAATAAGCCACATCTGGAGTAAGGACAATACACAAAGGTGGGAAGACCACATTCATCCCTAGGGTCGTGGCCTTCGTGGCTTTGCTCCCTGCCTGTGAAGGTGGGCAAATGTTTGTAGATGAATGCGTTCAACTATATCGGGCAGACAATATTCCCCAGGGCACGAGGATACTGGTTACAGAAAGCACCAGGCCTCGCTGCTCGGAGTGTGCCCCTTGAGCTGCAGCATTGGCCTTACCTGGGAGCTTGCTGGAAATACAGAATCCCGGGCCCCACTCCTGACCTCAGTCTGCATTTTAACAAGATTCCCAGGTGATTCCTATGACATTCAAGTTTGTGAAGCACTGGCATAAGAGGTTTTTTCCAGAGTGTATTCCCATGAGATACTCTTGGCAGGGAAAGGTAGGTGAAATTATAGGATAAAATACATATTATGAAGATCTCCTCATACTATAGCCACCTTTTGGTGACCACAGTGCACAAGGACACTGAGAAAGATACTTTGGGAAATCCCAAATTATAACATCGGGTTTTAGGGGTGGGTAGATGGCTTGAATCTCATACATGTTGTAATTAAGACTTAGTTATGGAAAACAAGAGGCTGGCACAATGAAAATAATGTTTTGGGTGTTTGCTTTGGATCAACTTTATTATTTTTTAATGCTGAAATACGGATAAATTTTCAAATGTCATAGCAGTCAGCTCGCTAAATACCATTAGCCTCCAAATCTTCCTGTCAAAGGTAGTCCAGAAATGCATAATTACTATTGAGTCAATGCTTACTTACCAAGTCTAATTATTTATTTAGTTGGCAGTTTTTTTTTTTTCTGGCATTTGTTCCAAATCTATTTGATAAGATGTGGAGAATTCTAAAGTGTTGGTACTATATCCATTTACTAGGGCTGCCATGATAAAATACCTCACACTGGTGGCTTAAACAACATAAATTTATTTTCTTGTAATTCTGGGAACTAAAGGTCCAAGATCAAGGTGTCAACAGGTTGGTTTTTCCTGAGGCCTCTCTTAGCTTGCAAATGGCCCCCTTCGACTGTGGCCTCAAGTGGTCTTTCCCCTGTGCTCCATATCCTGGAATCTTCTTGTATGTCCAAATTTACTCTTATAAGGATGCCAGTCAGATTGGATTAGGGCCCACCCAAATGGCCTCATTTTAATTTAATCCCATTTTAAAGGCCCTATCTCCAAATACCATCACATTCTGAGGTACTGGGGGTTAGGGCTTCAACATGAATTCTGGGGAGACACAGTTCAGCCCATAACAGATACCAATTGGCTTATTTTCTTTTTTTTAATGAAAGGAAGAAGACAGAGACATTTACTTTTATATGTCTATTTTGAAGGGTTCTGTTTTAATTTTCACCTGTTGTTTATATCAAGGATTGCATACCTCAGAGATGAATTTTATGGTGGTCTAGGTCCTCACAAATTCTTTTTTCTCTGACAGAAATTCTTACACCTTAAAAAAAAAAAAAAAGGCATCAACCTTTCCAAGTGTGTTACAAAGAGCAAATCTGACTGCCTCACGGAGCTCCTCAAACAAGTTTGGTTCAGGGTGTAGCAGTCAGTCACCATCCAGCTAGTGATGTCCTTCATTTCATCCATTTCTTTATGGATCCACCAAAAGCAAAGTCGTGTGAGCTTTTCTCTCTGCTATAATTTACTCACCAAAGCTTATATATTTGCCTCCCAGGATTAATTGCTAACTTCTGTCCCATGAAGCTGTGGGGGGTGTGTGTGTGCGTGTGTGTGCGCACGCATGCATGTGTGTGTGTGTGTGTTTAACACACATTTCTAATTCATCGATGTCAGGATTCTCCTTGCAACCAGGAAGACCTCTTTTGAAAGTGTGCCCTGAACAGCTGAAAAAATGACGTAAGACCCTATTTGCCAAGGGGCTCAGCGAGGGGTGAAGGATGAATGTTGTGCTAACTACTTCCTTCTATACTCTATCTCAGAAATATAATTTCCTACCCTGAGCAACTGCCTTTCTCTGATTTAGTCTGTTGCTTCTGCTGCCTAGGGAATATATATATTTTTAAGTCCCTTTCTCTTTTTGGTAATAAAATATTCACTGAACATTTTATGAGTAAATACGGTAGGGGTGGGAAGTGAGGACAGTAATGGTATTGAATAGATGGTGTAATTATGAGCTAGACTCTCCCAAGTCTAAGCAATTTCTTGACTACTCTAGGGCCATTTGCCAGCTACATCAACTGCAGCCAGGGTGTCTTATTATATACAGCAATTTACCCTGTCAACAAAGAGAGTCACGAAGAATTTATCATCAATTTAGTTTTCACTTCCACTGCTGCATTTTAATGTTGAAATATTTGAAAAGAAGGTAGAGGTTGTATGGATAAATGAAGCATTGTATGTAGCTTTACTTGACAATCACATCTAGTGTTTATATGGCATTTTTATATTTTTATATATTATGTTTTTATATTATTCAAAAACACTTACATCAACATGCACTTGGTCCTTGAAAGAGCTCAGTGAGAAAGGTAAGGTAAATTGCTTCCCCCCAAAATACTACACTGCCAGTCGGTAACAGACATGATTCTAGAGTCCAAATTTCCACAATTCTAATTTCAATTCTGTTCAACCAATATTTTAATTGAGCATCTACTATGTGTCAGGCACTGTTTTGAAAATTTGAAATATATCAGTGAACAAAGCAGTGATGTTCATTCTTGGGGAGCTTAATCCTAATTTGAGAAGACCAACAATAAACAACAGGCAAAATAAACATGGACTTATTTAATAGAAGATGAAAAGTGCAATGGAGAAAATGGAATTTGAGCAAAATATGGAAAGAAGTGATTCTGTTTAGCAATTTATCCACTGTGTCTCCCTGCCTCCTGTTCATTGTTTATAGCCTAATTACCCAAATTGTCTGCAGATACTTTCTAGACACCTTAAAAACCCTGGGTGATTAGAAAGAATAATGAACATTGGCTTGGACTTCTAAGAAATGATGGTGTGAAGTAGGAGAAAGCCAACCTTTTTTCATTGAGTCCTGGTGAGCAAAAAAATGCACTGCCTTTTTAGGACAAGTAATTTCCAACTTAAAAAAAAAAAGTCTTGGAATTAACAACTAAAAGATGTTTCTGTCAGTGCTGAATCCATGGCCATCATGGGCTGTTTGGCATTCCTTCTGAAATGCCCATGTGCTCACACATTGATACAAAGTTAGTACTTCTGTTTGTCCCTAAGAATATTCCTTAAGGGCTTTGTTATAGATCAATGGTAGACCCAGCTCCTTACTGTTGAAGAATGATAGAGAAGGGAGGGCAGAACTTCACAAGAGGACTCAGGTGTCCAGTTGAGCAGCAAATAGGGGGCATTGGGGAATTTTTTTTTTAATTTATTAAGAATATTCATGAGATACAAAGATAATTGTCACCCTTCGTGCCCATGATGTGAGAGCCAGATTCATACTGGGGGCATACCTATTACCAGAAATTACTTTTGTACCCCATGTCCCCACCCAATTATCCCCCAACCTCCCTCCCTATCCCCCCCCCACTTTGCTTTGTAGCCCTAGAAATGTTCCCTCCTTCTGTAAGACCACTGAACTACTGTGGTCTTTCTTTCCTTCCTTCCTTTCTTTCTTAGCTCCCACATATGAGTGAGCACATGCAGTATTTATCCCTCTGTGCTTTGCTTATTTCACTCAACTTAAGTTTCTCCAGGTTCATCCATGTTGTTGCAAATGGGAGTATTTCATTCTTTTTTAATGGCACAGTAATATTCCATAGTGTATATATACCACACTTTCCTTTTCCAATCATCCATCGATGGACAGTTAGGTTGGTTCCATAGCTTGGCTATTATAAACAGAGCTGTGATGAACATGGGAGTACAGGTATTCCCTTGACACGATGATTTCCATTCCTCTGGGTATATACTCAGAAGAGGGATTTCTGGATCATATGGAAGATCTATTTGTAGTTGTTTGAGAAGAGATGCTGAAAAAGCATTTGACAAAATTCAACATCCCTTCATGATAAAGACTCTCAACAAATTATGTACAGAAGGAAAATATCTCAACACAATAAAAGCCATTTATGATAAGCCCACTACCAGTATCATTCTGAATGGGGAAAAATTGAAGGCCTTTCCCTTAAGGACAGGAACAAGACAAGGATGCCCATTCTCACCTCTATTTAACATAGTACTAGAGGTACTAGCCAGAGCAATCAGGCAAGAGAAAGAAATAAAGGGAATCCAGACTGGAAAAGATGAAGTTGAACTTTCTCTATTTGCAGATGACATGATACTATATGTAGAAAAACCTAAAGACTCTATCAAAAAACTCCTAAAGCTAGTTAATAACTTCAGTAATGTTGTACGATACAAAATAAATGCCCAGAAATCAGTAGCATTTATATACTCAAATAATGAATTAACAGAAAGAGAAATAAAGAAAGTAAGCCCATTTACAATTGTCATGAAAAAAATAAGATACCTAGGGATCAATTTAACCAAGATGGTGAAAGACCTCTACAATGAGAACTACAAACCACTTCTGAAAGAAATTGAAGAGGACACAAAAAGATGGAAAGATATTCCATGCTCTTGGATTGGAAGAATTAACATTGTGAAAATGTCTATACTACCGAAAGCGATCTACAGATTCAATGCAATCCCCATCAAAATACCAATGATATTCTTCAAAAAAATGGAGAAAACAATCTTAGCTTTCATATGCAAAAAGAGAAGACCCCGAATACCCAAAGTAATCCTGAGCAAAATAAATAAATAAAGCTGGAGGCATACCACTACCTGACTTCAAATTATACTACAAAGCTATTGTAACCAAAACAGCCTGGCACTGGTATAAAAATAGACATTCAGACCAGTGGAGTAGAATTGAGAACCCAGAAATCACTCCTCATGCTTATAGCCATCTGATATTGGACAAAGGCAACAAAAATCTACATTTGGGCGTTGAGGAATTTGTGACCTACAAGCTTCAAAAATATATATGACATTCTTTAATGGGACCCTTAATCCTGTGACATCAAATTCTATCCTGTGATTTCAAATTACTCCAAGTAGGTGCTTTAGAACGGGCTAGGTAAGCTTGTGGTAATTAAACAACCCTCAATCTCAATGGCTTCAAATTGCATAGATCTCATTTTCCTTCATAACTTCCATTGGGCCTTCTAAGGTTATTTGGGAGCCTCTGTTCCTTCTCCTCACCCTCACTGCAGGACTTGGACTGATGGAGCAGCCACTATCTGGGACATGCCAGTATTTGTGTCTGAGAAGAAAGTGAATGGGGCCAGCCATGCGTTAGTTTCTAAAGCTTCCACTTGGAAATGGCACAGCCTTCCCCTAACATTCCATCGACTAAAAAAAGTCTACCTGGATAGAAGTATGTTCAAGTACTTGTGGAAGTAAATCCTACCTGGTGTCTGGAAAGAGAAAGAACCAGAGTATTTGTGAACCATATAGGAATTAGCACAGTGGGTAAAATTTTAAGTTTCTGTTTATCCTGAGAATTTAAAAAAAAAATTATTGAAGAAGTTGCTTTTTGCTATTTGATGAGGTGTCCTTTTTGCTTTTCAGACTTGATATCTTATTCCTCTTACAGAGTTCTTCATTTTTCAATAAGTAGAAGGGCAGAGCCAATTTGTGCAAAGATTTGAAGTTGAAGAGATGAAGTTTAAGGTCAACACAGATGAAAAAGACTGAGTTTTGTTGACAGTACACTGAATATGCATTAATAATGATGTGGTTTTCTCAGAAGCTCATGTTGGGTTGCAAAACAAACAAAAACAAAACACAAAAACAGTCCTATTTTTCAAAGATAACACTTATAAAAAAAAATCACAACTCATACCATAGACAACACATTGCTCTTTGATCTCCATGAGTTTTGTTATGCAACTCTAAGATATTAGGATCTATGTCTCCTAAGAAAAGCTTATGAAGGTAGAAAGGTCTAACAGATATCACAGATTAGATAAGCAATGGGTGAAGAAATGGAGGCAGAACTGAGGAGGCCAAATGGATGTCAAAGGTGACCAAGAAATAAGTTGAGCCAAAGGATTGGGTAAGATGGGAAAAGTCAAGTAGGTCTCAAAGGCCTAAATCAGAAGAAACAAGAGACAGGGAACTTGTCAGCAGCACTGAGGAGCAAGAGATGCTCCTGTGAGGGATTTTCCTAGGGCAGTAACTGGAGACCAGAACTTGCAGGTGGTAGGTGTCAGGCACAAACGAGTGCTAGGCATTGTTTAAACAAGACTGTGTCCCTAGTTTAGCCACATTGGGGGGTGGGAGAAACTAAATTTCTGTATTTAATCTCAAGCCTTTAGGAAAGTTCCAATTTTTGGAGAACAATTAAACCCTCAGTCTGCAAAGACAATGTCAGGTAGTTCACATTTGTATTTATAACTCAAATGCAAGTGGAATTTCTTGGTTTAGCTCTATGACCAGTCTCAGTAGGGTGACATCTCAAAAGAAGCATAGGTCTGGCTCAGAAAACCTTGAAAAATAAAATGGATTTGCAGTGCAGTTTTGAATGAGGGTATAAAAGGGGGAAGAGGTATACACGTAACAAATTATTTAAAAAATTCTCTTTAGCAGAGTCTCCTTTTCCTCAAATGTTCTTTATTCTGCCACCGCTCCAGTCTTTTCTGATACAACACAGTAGCTAATGGCAGACTTGGATTCTAGCTGCCTGGTTTGAATCTTGGTTCTACCACCTGTTAGCTGGGTTGTCCTTAAGTTACTTTAACTCTCTATAAATCAGTTTGCTCATCTGTAGAACAAGAATAATGGTAGGGTGATTGTAAGGATGAGATAACATTGTAACAAACCTAGAATAGGACCTGGCGCATTGCAAACTCTAAAGAAGCATTAGCTGTTATTACATTTAGAACCCCAGCCTCTACAGCCTTTCTTCCCTGTTGTCCTTCCCTCTGCCTTCTGACCTTCTGTATATTTATCTTTTTCTACTCCTTACCAATGGCTTCTTCATTTCTGCATCTTTGCTTATCACTCCATCTCCATATGGGAGGAGTTTGCCTCCCCAGAAGACAGGAGAGTGGGAAAGGTGTTACTCAATGTGTTACTTTGTCTCAGTCACACATGCAACAAACTCTAAAGGCTGTACGGTGGCCTGTATGACCAATTTGGATTTTCTTTTTTTAATGGAAACTATTAGTCGCTTCATCCAGTGTGTCTAAAGTTATATGACTGATTATCCAGGATTTTGACAAGCGCATGAAATCTCCCTCTGGCCACTCCACCAGCCCTGCAATTCCTAATTCTTCATTCAGGGTTCTAGTTATTAATCACTAAAAGTTGTAGTCAAAACTTTTGTGCTTGGTCAAAGCCTTCTTCACCCTTCTAATGTAAGCCTAACAGTAATAATTGCAGTCAATTGCTGAGTGTTGATTACATGGTAAATCTTTTGCTGGGGTCTTTTAATACAATATCATTAAATATTGTACATGATTGTTTTTAATCTTTGTAAGGAAACCTATGAGATAGGTAGTAGTTCCTTGGTAATAGGGAAAGAAAGACCTATACAGGACAAATAACTCATCTAGTGAGGGATGGAGTCAGATTTTGAACCCTGGTCAGCCTAAATCAGAAGCCACTTCCAGCAAGTCTCTTTACTTCTTTACATGGTAAGGAAATGGTTGCATGCAACTTCAGCATCTTTATTCTCTAACCTAAGTTCTCTCCAACAGCTATGATGCTGCAGTGAGAGTCCATGTTCTCAGTATTTTAGCGTGGTGTGTAGTGGACCTCATCACTCTTTAACAGGAAAAGTCTGTCCTTATGTGGAGTTGGAACTGAACACATTTACCTTGTACATAGACATGTGGATGTTATGTTAATTTCTGTACAGCAACATCAAACAGCCTGGGTTCAAATATCAAAGCTATGTCCCTTACTGGTTGTGTGACTTCTGGCAAACAACTTCACCTCTTCGTGCTTCAGGCTCCTCGCCTGCAATATGGGGATAATAACAGTACAGCTTCATAGGGCTTTTGTGAGGAATAAATGGAGAATATCATGTAAATTCTTAGAACCATTTTGGTATATAGTAAGTGCTCTATACACTTCATCATCACCATCATCATCATCATCATCACTATCATTGCCGTTATCATAATTTCTAATATTCTTCTTGCTATTGTTGTTATTTTAGAAGCTGTAGCTCAGGGTTACATTTCTCCTAATATCATCCTACAGGGAACAATCTAAGGCCAGCAAGAATAAATGCTGTTGCTGATTAAGGACAAAAAAGAGACACCGGTCCTTTAGGAAGTCCTCAGGGAGAGAGATGGCATTGTCCCTCTCCTGCATCTTTCTACCCGAAGAGTTGAGAACTGACTATAAGAGCACTAGTAGCCTTAGAAGAAGTTTGTGTATCCCTTTTACAGGTCACACACACGACAACATCACTTGTTTAATTCTCTGTAAAGCACTTAAACAAACAGGTGTTCGTGTGGCCGACCTTGCATTTCTCTTCCATTCATCAGCCTATATCACAAGCCTCTCTCTTTCTAGTGATTCCCCTTTAGACCTCTCTTTTGGGATCATATGGTGGTCAGTGGGCATTCATGGGTCCATTTTTCACAGCTTCCCATTCATTGGTATGCACTTCCCCAGGGTAGGCCAGAGGGCAGGGGCGATAGATTGTAGGGTCTTTTTTGTTTTATTGCCCATCCATCTGGACTACCTAGAGAGCACTTTCTGGGACTATAAGATTACAGTATCAGTGTTCAGAATTCCAATCATTTGTGAGCCAGTTAGCAAATTCCCATATCTTGCACCCTCACAACACACACACTGACCCCATCCTCAGTGGAAGACTGACTCTGTTTTCTTTTGCTTCTTAATATCTTCACTACTTCTGTTTCCAGGGAACCGCCATGCCTTGCCCAATGTCCTGTCTTGGGCAAGAGGGAGATCAGTCAGGTAATGGAATCCCAGGCCATGAATCCACTTCCTCTTTTCTTTTTTTCTCTATTTTCTGTCTGTCAAATGGAGATCCTAACACCTTTTCCTCCTCTGGAAGGCAGGGGAAGAATGAGTCTAAGTCTTTAAACCTCTTCCCCTGACAAACAAAACACAACGGTTTGAGTGACTTCAGAGAAAGTCTTAAACGAGGGCTCACATCGTCTCTGCCATCATCTCCATTTTCTTTTCTCCCTTTAATTAGTCTCCAGATATCTCAGAACAGAAAACAGAGTGACCTTAGCTCCAACGGAGGTCAAGAATTTCCATTTATGTCTCTCCCCAGCACCTCTTAGTATCCATCTGAGGCTGACAGTGACAGGCCCTCAGTGATGAACTGAAGCTCACACTTTTTCCTTCATTTATTAAAATCTTCCTTTGGGATCTGCAATTGGTGGAAAGATGAATTTGTAGCCCTGAGTATTAATAACCAAATGGAATAAAGACAGTCTTCCCATGCAACCAAAGTTTGCTTAATCATGCTTTGGGCCTGTGTGAACACAACTGATGTTCTTTAGTGTTGACTCAGAGAAACATTGTCTATTGCAAAACAGTAATGGAGGCTGAACAAGCCTTCTTCACCCCAGTTGGCTGACTTTAGAGTGGAGAACAAGGTCTAATTTTCATCCCATAATAGGATTAATTCAAACTGACAAAGTGAGAAAATTAATTTTTCGGGTTGCCATTTATTTCTTTTCTTTATCAGTCAATCAACAAATATTTATTGAGCACCATCTAAGAACTCAGCATCGAAGGGGAAACAGAATGAACATAAGACATGACCTCTGCTTTTACCATTTACTGTTTACTTGAGAAGACAAAGTTAACATTCATGGTCTAATATTAAGAACAGTAAATTTGGAATCAGGAGACCTATGTTCTTGTCACAGTGGGTTGTGTGGTTAAGTGAGAGTGCCCTGGAATTGAGCTCCCAGAGCTGTAAAATCAGGCATTGTCATTAGTTAGCTATGGAATCTTGGGAAAAATCCCATACCTTTCATCAATTTTCTCATCTATAAAAATGAAATTAACAATAATGAACAACTCAAAGAGTTGTTGAAGGGTTAAAGTTAAAATGTCAGTAGCATTTTATTTAGAACTCATGAAGTATGAGATATCATTAATTCAGACAGGTCTTTGAAAATCTCTGGGAAAGAAAAGAAACCTGACATGTGTTGTGTGCTTCCTGTGCTCTAGACACCAAATGGGGCACATCACCTATGCATTTTTATACACAGGCCTTGTGAAGTGGGTTAGGGAGATGTGAAAAAGTTAGAACAGCTTTGTAAAGTCTCCTATTTAGTGCAGGACTAAGTGAATTTCAAACTTGGATTTTTCTGAATCTAAATCTTGTGCAATTTCTACTACTCCACAGCCTCTCTGAGTGTCAGTTTCCCTTGTTAGAAAGCCTTTGGATGGATTATATTCGCTCTGAGTTCAGCTCTACATTTTGTGATTCCAACTCATCCTACCTTTTAGTGAAACTGGATTTTAGATCAAGGGCGATAAGGATGGGAGGATTCACAGAGAGATTTTTAGAAGTATTAATTCGTCCATGAAGAACCAGTAGAATTTGGTTATATGAAAAGGAGAAGAGAGGATATTACAGCTAGGCATAGATACTAGAATAATGGTGGGAATCACAGGTAGAAAAGACAATGAATAAAATGTCCCTACCAAGAGGAAGGGAATGGGACGGGGCTGCTTTCCTTCCTGAAGCCTTAACCCAGGGTCTCTTAATATCAGCACTGTTGACATTTTAGGCCAGATAATTCTTTGTTGTGGAGGCTGTCCTGTGCATCGTAGGATATTGTTATGGACTGAATTGTGCCTCCTGCCCTCCACCCCCTTTTTATATGTTGAAGCCCACAGTATTTGGAGATAGAACCTTTGGGAAATAATTAGGTTTAGATGAGGTTATGAGGGTGGGGCCCTCATGATGGGATTAGTGCCCTTACAAGAAGAGACAATAGAGAGCTTATACTTCTCTGCCGAGTGAGAACACGTTGAGAAGATGGCCATGGAAACCAGGAAGAAGGCTCTCACCAGAACCCGACCATGATGGCATTCTGACCTTAGACTTCAGCCTGCAGAACTGTGAGAAGATAAATTTCTGTTGCTTAATCTGCCCCAAACACCATATTTTATTATGGCAGCACAAGCAGACTACGACAGATGTTTAGTAGTATCCTTTGACTCTACTCATGAGATGCCAGTAGCATCCCCCAGTTATGACAACCAAGAATGTGTCCAGACATTGCCCAATGTCCTCTGGGGGTAAAATCACCTTTGGTTGAGAACCAATCTTTTAATCTTATCCTAATACTAATTTAGGTCATAATTTAAGGGAAGGGAAAAGTAACTTCATTATCTGAAAGTTTAATTTTGCTGCTGTGGGCTTTACCTAAATACAGTGGTTCTCAAACTTTATTTTGTATAAGAATTACCTGGGGAACATGGTAAAATACAGATTCTTAGTTTTTTTTCCACTGAAAACTTGGTGCAATAGGTCTGGATTAGAACCCAAGAATATGATTTTTAACAGGCCCCTACCCCAGGTGATTCTGACATAGTCTAGAGACCCCACTTTGGAAACCAGACACAGTTGCTATAGTCAGGGTCAACCTTGACCATGTATGTATAGTAGAAAGACTGAAGCCTTGGGAACCAGTAATTGCAGATTTAAGCCTGTATTTCTTTATTTACTTGAGATTATATAGTGAACTGATTAAGCATATAGCTTCTGAGGTCAGATGCCTTAGTTTCAAAGCCTGGCTTCATCACTTACAGGCTGGTAGTACTGGGTAAGCCACTCAGCTTCCTTTATTTTATTCCTTTATTTTAAAATAAGCAATATTGTCAGACTTGCCTTGCAAATTGGCATTATGTGTGAGTGGATACATGACAAGACTTTTGTAACTGTTTCTGCACAAAGTAATCAATAAATATTTAGGGGCAGTGGCAAAGGTTAATTAAAAATAAAAAGTGTGGAATGTTGCCATAGCAGCATTGTAAGGGTATTCCTGACCTTTATTTTTAAATGCTTGGTAGATTTAGTAAAGAGTTTTTCTAATTTCAGAGTTCTCAAGATTCACCTGGGAAGTTTATAAAATTCATGCCCCCCCCCCAACAAGACAATCTGATTCCTTATGTCTCAAGTGAGAGATAGGATTCTGCATTTTTATAAAGCTTTTCAGGTGGGTACGATGAAACCAACTCCAAGCCCTCACATAGAAACACACTGTCTTGCAGAAAATAGCTTGTACTGTGTGCAGACTTGACCTGTTTATTATGCTGATTTACTTAGAGTGATAGACCACATTCTAGGTCATGATCTTTAATCTGTTCTTCAAGGAATGTCCTTCATAGTCATGATTACAAAACATTTGGTTTTGTATTTCGTACTTTTCAAGCATTTTCTTTAGCTTCTAGTTTTCTTTGATTTACCTTGAAGTTTTCCAAATTGTGGTCTAAAATAATTATGTAAGGCTTTTTAAAAAGGGAGGAAGAAGATGCATTGAAAATGATGCTATCTAGACTTAAAACCCCATTTCAACAGGACATTTCAACACGTCAGGTTGTGAACTTGACAAAATTACTTCTTAGAAATTCTAAAAGCAGCACAGTCTCCTAACAAGCTAGAATGTACTCATATGGAATTCTAAAGGCCTATCGGTATACATTTTTATTTCATCTTTATTACTATTCTTTAATGAAAATAAAATTTTTTGAATAAAATTAATTTTAATTTTCTTCTTAGGGTTCTTGAGGGGATACAACGATGCTGCCTGTTTAAAAAGATTGCAAATGTATTCTGATTATACCAGCTTTCCTTAACATGCACTCAAAACTCTCCAGCCTTTTTCTCCATAAATCTGATGAGAATTACAACCATCATGAATATGTTCACTATCAAAATCAAAGACATTGCTGAAAATAGATAGAAATTAAGTGTTCTTCCAGTTAAACAGGGGATCTTATCTCTGTGCTCGGTCTCATTTTTATTATTAACATGGTGAAATATTTTAGGGGGTATTGATTGGTAGTCCAAATTTTTTTCTACAAGAACCAAGAGACCCTCTGGTATAGTTTTTCAGCTATAGTACATTTTCTTAAATATACCAAATTCCTTCAGAACCAATTTCTCCTCCCTTTGAAAATCTCTTGAGCAATATATGTAATGGGTAGGCATTTGGTCCATGGAACCCATGAATGAATATCACTTGTTTCTATTTTTCTAGGGCAAATAAATATGGCTCGTCCCTTCCCCAAATTTCTGAAATCTTATGAAAGTCTATACACAAGTTCCTCAGTGTGTTACTGTTTCTGGTGCTTATAACAAAATATACAGAAATGGGTAATTTATAAGAAAATGAAATTTATTGCTTACGGTTTCAGAGGCTTAGAAGTCCAAAGTCCAGGGAACATATCTGGTGAGAGTCTTCTTTGGTGGTGGCTTTACAGCAATGCAGGGGTTTCATATAGTAGAAAATGGTGGAGCAGAGAGAGAGAGAGACTTTCATGTGCTCTCCTTTTAAAGCCCTCAGAACCATGCCCCTGACCACCATTTTTAATCCATCCATTACTGCACGGTCCTACAATCCAATCACCTCTTCAAGGCTGCACCTTTCCATTACCGTAATAGGATTTCCCACCCTCTTAACAGTCACAGTGGGGGCTAAGTTTATAATACATAAGACTCGGGGGACACAATTCAAGCTTCAGTGAGTTTTGGGGAGACATAATTCAATCCACTACACTCAGTGTGGAATTGTTCTGTATTTTCTTACTCTAGGCTTGGGTGGGAGCGTCCACTCCATTCTTACAAGATTATGCACAGGTTGTTACAGAAGTTTATATGCACAGGTGCTCTGATACCTCCTGGTGTATAAGGAGGATGTTTTTTAGTTCTGCTGGGGGAAAAATCCACTAGTGGAATCATTCCTCCTTTTTTTTCCTCCAGTCTTGGGAATTTCTACTGTTTTTCTCCCGTTAGGCACCTCCCTTTTTCCACTCTGGGATAACTGCAGTTTAATGATCTCTGGATGTGCCCAACCCTCCAAACATATGCATGGGTAGGAACTTCCTTTATCTCAGACTTAGAAACCCAAAGGTGCTATTAACTTGTATGGAAGGTGGGGGGTGGAGGGGGAGTTAGGGTGGGGTAGAGAAAAGGAGTGACTGGGAAGAAACACAGAACCTTTCCCCTTCTTCCAAGGAGAGAGGTTCAGGATGAAATCACCCTTACATTTTTTAAAAAAGAATAAGACAGATATGAACATGTTAATAGATTGTTCTGCTGAATATTTATGGTTATGTCTAAGATAACTAAATCAAACTACCCAGAGCTTTAATTACTGCACTTAGTTCTAGAAAGAGTCAAATTTCAGCAAAATAAGTTAGTAGCTGATCCTTAGTTTAGTAATAACTTTCGAGGAAGACCCTGGGCTCTTTCCTAATCCATCCCAATCACTAATATGTTCCCCCTTTTTCTCCTCAGGTTCTGTGTAAAGATCCCAGCTGTGTAAGCTAGCCTCACTTCCTAAAGGAAGATGCCATTTCATTCACTAGCCTTGATTTACTAGGCAAGAAAGAGTAGACATTTTAGGATGATATTCACCAATCAGGGTAAATTCACGGTATTCTCCGTTTCACTCCCAGTCAGCTATAATCTGAAAATCTTCAAATAGTCCAAGAAATGAAACTCCTCATGTTTCTAAGGAGCCTTCAGCAAAACTGAAAAATCACAAGGGTTTGCTTTCAGTTTCTTTGCTAGCTCCTGTGTTTCTGAATCCTGACTGCCCATTAGCATCACCTGGGGAACTTTAAAAACTCCAAGCCTGGGTCCCAACCCCTAGAGATTCTAATGCAATTGGCCTGGGATGGGGCCAGAGGGTCACTAGTTCAAAGTCCCCAGGTAATGCTAATGTGCAGCCAGGGCTAAAAACCCCAGCTGCACTATTTGAACAAGTCTCCTTTTGTGTTAGCATTTTGTTTTTTTTTTTTACCCTGCCTGTCTTAGGACTGATCTTTACAGGGTCATGCTCTTAGTAGACAAGGAACTGATAAAATATAATGTGTCTCAGGGGACTTTTTATTTAGCGGGGGCTCCAGAAAACCCAGAGCCCAAATAATGATGCTAAAATGGTGAATTAACAGTGCAGCAGTGTTGCTTTCACTTTCTGATTCTCCTTCCTTCCCTCCTCCTTTTTCTCTGTCCCTCTCTCCCGTTAATTTTTAAAGACAATCCTTAAAGCATGCACACTCAAATTCCTACCATGTATTTGATCACCTACCTGTAGAGTTGATGCTAGGCACTGTGCCTTTCTAAAGCATAGTCCTGTTTATCCCAAACATTGATAATTTTGTTTTGCACATTTCACCTGGAATGTTTGATTAGATACCTGCAATGAGGGCTTTCAAATCAATAGAAGCCTGCTTAAGGACTCAGAAGACTCAAGCAAAAAAAACCTCTTGTTGGTCTATTTTGTTATTGCAACAGTAATACCTGTTCATTTCAAAAACATTAGAAAATACACAAAAGTTAGAAAGAACAAATCAAGAATCATCTGTAATCCTTTGATGTGGCTGTATACTTTGACTTATGTCTGGCTTTTCTCGTGCCCTTGTTTCCAAATAACTTCCCATACTTAAAATGCTTTTTAATGGATCCTCCTCTTCACACATTTTATTTTTAATTTTTTAATTTTTTAAAATTTATCTATTTATTTTGAATATTCATGAGATATAAAGCTGATTATCTCCCTTCCTGCCCATGATGTGAGGGCCAGATTGATACTAGGGGCATACCCATTACCAGAAATTACTTTTGTACCCTTCGTCCCCTTCCAATTATCCCCCAACATCCTTCCCCTTCCCCCTCTCCCCTCCACTCCAATTTGTAGCCCTAGGAATGTTCCCTCCTTCTGCTGGATCATGAGACTACTGTGGTCTTTCTTTCCTTCCTTCCTTTCTGTCTTAGCTCCCATATATGAGTGAGCACATGCAGTATTTATCCCTCTTGTGCTTTGCTTGTTTCACTCAACATAAATTTCTCCAGGTTCATCTATGTTGTTGCAAATGGGAGTATTTCATTCTTTTTTATGGCAGAATAGTATTCCATGGTGTATATATAACACAGTTTCCTTATCTAGTCATCTATTAATGGACATTTAGGTGGTTCCATATCTTGGCTATTGTAAACAAAGCTGCAGTAAACATGGGAGTGCAGATATCTCTTCAACACGATGATTTCTATCCCTCTGGATATATACCCAGAAGAGGGATTGCTGTATCATATGGAAGAAACCTCTAAATTGTTTTCCCAAGTGGTTGTACTAATTTAAATTCCCACTAACAATGCGGTAGTCTTCCCGTCTCTCCACACCCTCGCCAGCATTTGTTATTCACCATCTTTTTGATCATAGCCAGTCTAACTGGAGTGAGTTGGTATTTCATTGTGGTTTTAATTTGCATTTCCCTGATAACTAGTGATGTTGAGCTTTTTTTCATATATCTGTTGGCCATTTGTATGTCTTCCTTTGAAAAATGTCTATTCAGCTCCTTTGCCCATTTTTTAATTGGGTCATTTATTTTTTTTACTGCATAATTGTTTGTGTTCTATGTATATTCTGGATATTAGTCCCTTGTCAGAGATGCATAGTTGGCAAAAATTTTCTCCCATTCTGTAGGATGTCTTTTCACTCTGTTGATTGCTTCTTTTGCTGTGCAGAAACTTTTTAGTTTGATATAGTCCCATTTGTTTATTTTTCCTTTTGCTGCTTGTGCTTTGGGGCTTATGTTCATAAATACTGTGCCCTGACCTAACTGCTGAAGTGTTTCACCTATATTTTCCCTTAGTAATTTTACAATTTCAGGTCTTATACCTAGGTCTTTACTCCATTTTGAGTTGATTTTAGTGTACAGTGAGAGATGAATATCTAGTTTCTTTCTTCTGCATATGGATATCCAGTTTTCCCAACACCACTTGTTGAAGAGGCAATCTTTTCCCCAATGTAGATTTTTGTTGCCTTTGTCCAATATCAGATGGCTATAAGCCTGAGGAGTGATTTCTGGGTTCTCTATTCTACTCCACTGGTCTGAATGTCTATTTTTATACCAGTACCATGCTGTTTTGGTTACAATAGCTTTGTAGTATAATTTGAAGTCAGGCAGAGTTATGCCTCTGGCTTTGTTGTTTTTGCTCAGGATTGCTTTGGCTATTCGGGGTCTTTTGTTTTTCCATATGAAAGGTAAGATTGTTTTTTTCCATTTCTTTAAAGAATGTCATTGGTATTTTGATGGAGATTGCATTGAATCTGTAGATCGCTTTGGGTAGTATAGACATTTTCACAATGTTAATTCTTCCAATCCAAGAGCATGGAATATCTTTCCATCTTTTTGTGTTCTCTTTAATTTCTTTCAGAAGTGGTTTGTAGTTCTCATTGTAGAGGTCTTTCACCACCTTGGTTAAATTGATCCCTAGGTATCTTATTTTTTTTCGTGACAATTGTAAATGGGCTTACTTTCTTTATTTCTCTTTCTGTTAATTCATTATTTGAGTATATAAATGCTACTGATTTCTGGGCATTTATTTTGTATCCTTCAACGTTACTGAAGTTATTAACCAGCTCTAGGAGTTTTTTGATAGAGTCTTTAGGTTTTTCTGTATATAGTATCATGTCATCTACAAATAGGGAAAGTTTGACTTCATCTTTTCCAATCTGGATTCCCTTTATTTCTTTCTCTTGCCTGATTGCTCTAGCTAGTACCTCCAGTGCTATGTTGAATAGAAGTGGTGAGAGTGGACATCCTTGTCTTGTTCCTGTCCTTAAGGGGAAGGCCTTCAATTTTTCCCTATTCAGAGTAATACTGGTGGTGGGCTTGTCATAAATGGCTTTTATTGTGTTAAGATATTTTCCTTCTATGCTTAATTTGTTGAGAGTCTTTATTATGAAGGAATGTTGAATTATATCAAATGCTTTTTCAGCATCTATTGAGATAATCATATGGTCTTTGTCCCTGAGCTTGTTGATGCGATGTACCACATTTATTGACTTTCTTATGTTGAACCATCCTTGCATCCCTGGGATGAATCCCACATGATCATAGTGTATAATTTTTTTAATATGTTGCTATATTCTAATTGCTAATTTTTTGTTGAGGATTTTAGCATCTCGGTTCATCAAGGATATTGGCCTGTAATTTTCTTTTTTTGTTGTGTCTTTATCCAGTTTTGGTATCAGAGTTATGTTGGCCTCATAGAATGAGTTTGGGAGAGTAGAGTCTGTTTCAGTTGTTTGGAACAGTTTCATGAGAATTGGTATTAACTCCTCTTCAAGCCCATGGTGCACTTGGTAGAGTGCTGCGCTGGCAGTGCGGCTACGCTCCCGCCGCGGGTTCGGATCCTATATAGGACTGACCGGTACACTCACTGGCTGAGTGCCGGTCACGAAAAAACGACAAAAAAAAAAACAAACAAAAAAACTCCTCTTCAAAAGTTTGATAGAATTCAGCTGTAAAGCCATCTGGACCCGGGCTTTTTTTTGCTGGGAGATTGATAATTACTACTTCAGTCTCCTTGCTTGTTATTGGTCTGTTCAGGTTTTCTATCTCTTCTTGGTTCAGTCTTGGTAGTTTATATGTATGTAGAAACTTATCCATATCTTCCAGATTTTCAAATTTGTTGTCATACAGTTGTTTATAATAGTCTCTAATGATTCTTTGTAGTTCCGTGGTGTCAGTTGTAATGTCTCCCTTTTCAGTTCTGATTTTTGTTGTTTGTGTCTTCTCTCTTCTTCTTTTATTTATTTATTTTTTTTGTTAATCTAGCTAATGATGTGTCTGTTTTGTTTATCTTCTTGAAAAACCAACTTTTAGTTTTGTTAATCTTTTCTATTGTTTTTTGGGTCTCTATTTCATTCAGTTCTGCTCTGATCTTAATTATTTCTTTCTGTCTACTGCCTCTAGGTTTGGATTGTTGTTGCTTTCAAGTTCTTTAAGGCATAGCATTAGGTCGTTTATTTGGAGTCTTTCCATTGTATTTGATATAAGCATTTACTGCAATAAATTTCCCTCTTAGTACTGCTTTTGCAGTATCCCACAAGTTTTGGTATGATGTATCCTTGTTTTCATTTGTTTCTAGAAATTTTTTGATTCCCTGTTTAATTTCTTCTTGGACCCATAGGTCATTCAGGAGCCTATTATTTATTTTCCATGTATTTGTATAGCTTCCAGTGATTTTCTTATTGTTTATCTCCAGTTTTAGTCCATTGCGATCTGAAAAGATTGTTGGAATGATTTTAATTTTTTTAAATTAGCGAGACTAGATTTGAGGCCTAATATCTGGTCTATCCTGGAGAATATATCATGAGCTGATGAGAAGAAAGTATTCTTTAGCTGTTTTGTGAAATGTTCTATATATATCTGCCAAGTCCAGTTGGTCTAGGGTGTAGATTAAATCCATTGTCTCTTTGTTGACTTGTTGCCTGGAAGTCATATACCATACAGAGAGAGGGGTGCTTAGATAACCCACTATTAATGTATTAGGACCTAACTCCTTCTTTAGGTCTAAGAGTGTTTGCTTGATATATCTGGGTGCTCTGGTATTGGGTACATACATGTTTATGATTGTTAGGTCTTCTAGCTGGATAGTTCCCTTTATCATTATATAATGGCCTTCTTTGTCTTTTTTAATGTTTTTTGGTTTAAAGTCTATTTTGTCTGATATAAGAATAGCTACTCCTGCTCATTTTTGGTTTCCATTTGCATGGTATATCTTTTTCCATCCCTTCACTTTTAGTCTATGAGTATCATTACAGGTGAGGTGGGTCTCTTGAAGACAGCACATGCTTGGGTCTAGCTTTTTACTCCAGTCAGTCAGTCTGTGTCTTTTGAATGGGGAGTTTAGTCCATTCACACTTAGAGTAGTAATTGACAAGTGTTGTCTAATTCTTGTCATTTAATTGCTATTTAGGTGGTTTAAATACCTTTTGATCATTATTTCCCCTTTTATTTCTCTTCTTCAATGTGATTTGGGGATTTGAGGTGGAATGGTTTAGCTTCTTTCTCTTTCTTGCTGGCATTTTTGTTTTAACTGTGGGTTTTGCTCTTTCTTGTGTATTCATGATGATGGTCACCATTATTCAGATTCCAGATGAATAAGTCCCTTGAGAATTCCTTCAGGGCTGGTCGTGTGGTGGTGAACTCCCACAACTTTTGTTTGTCTGGGAAATACACTACTTCTCCCTCATTTCTGAAGGAGAGCCTTGCTGGGTAAATAACTCTTGGCTGGCAGTTTTTTTCTTTTAGTATTTTGAATGTATCGTTCTACTTTCTTCTAGCCTGTAGGGTTTCAGTTGAGAAGTCTACTGTTAGTTTGATGGGGGTTCCTCTATAAGTGACCTGACCCTTTTCTCTTGCTGCTTGTAGAATTCTTTCTTTGTCTTTGAGCTTTGCATATTTAACTATAATATGTCTTGGGGAGGATCTTCTTGGGTTGAATCTGTTTGGGGACCTTTGAGCTTCCTGGATCTGAAGGTCTGTATCTTGCCCTACACCTGGGAAGTTTTCTGTCACTGTTTCCTTGAGTAGGTTTTCAATACCTTTTACCTTCTCCTGCCCTTCAGGAATACCCACAATTCAGATGTTAGAGGGCTTGAGATTGCCTGCTATCTCTCTTAGGTTTTCCTCATTATTTTAAATTCTTTGTGTGTGTGTGTGTGTGTGTGTATGTGTGTGTGTGTGTGTGTGTGTGTATGTGTGTGTGTGTGTGTGTGTGTGTGTGTGTGTGTGTGTCTGCCTGAGTTATTTCAAAAAGACCATCTTCAAGCTCTGAAATTCTTTTTTCTGCTTGCTCTACCCTGCTGCTCAAGCTCTCAGTCATGTTTTTTATTTCATTGTGTGAGTCTTTCATTTCTAGAAGTTCTGCTACACTCTTTTTTATGGTATTAATCTCTTTGTAGATTTCCTCCTTCATATTCTGGATATTTTTTCTTGTTTCATTGTGTTTTCTAATTGAGTCTTCCTTTATTTCTTCAAGTTTTCTTAAGATCATTACTCGAAATTCTTTTTCAGATATTTCAAGGATTCCCTGTTCCATGGAGTCTGATTTGGGGGCATTACTGTATCCTTTTGGTGGTGTCATTTTTTCTTTATTGTTTGTGCTTCTAGTGTTTTTTTGCTGATGCTTGGTCATTTGGCAGGGGGTTTGCTTCTTCTATTACACTGAGGTTGGCTGTGGAGTGGCCTTGGTTGCTAATGCGGGGGGTGAACTCTCTTACTTGACAGTAAGTGTGGTGGTAGTTATGTTAAACCAACTTGGTTCCCATTCGAGACTCTGTGGTCACAGAATGAGCCCCTAATGTGTGGAGTTCTGCTAGGCCAAACTCGGTGGGTCAGATCTGTAGGCTGGTGCTCACCCCTGGGTCTGAGGTGGGATGAGGGGCCATGTGGAGCCCTGTGGTTCCACTGGCTGACTGGTGCCTGCAGGCTCACCTGAGTGGTGCGGGCTCAGGATGGCAGGGCGGGGCCTTCTTTGCACATTTTAAAACAGTCAATGACTACATGTTCTGTAAGGCAGGAACACTTAAGATTTTTAACCATTTGTAGCTTTGAATTCAAAACTCATAGTTTCTTAGAATTTCAGACTTTAGAATGACTGTGGAATCTAAATCTCAGATAGATTAAGGAGCTTAACACAGAACTAGTCAGTGAAAGACCTAAATAGAAAATCCGGAGTCAATCGGTTTTAGAGGACATGTGCCCTTCTGTACATCATACCATACCCTTGATGTACAGTTGAGTACAAGGGTATCAGTTTCATCCAGGTCTGCAAGTGGTAAATGATGCTTCTAAAAGTCTTTACAGTTGTATCTACACATGCTGAGAGAAATGGGAGTTGACTGTATTCTTGCCATGATCTAAGAAATAAAGTGATTGTTGCTGAATTTCATAGATATTTTGGAGGAAAAATAGATTATTCAGGCTGTGAATCAGGTTTTGTGTCTCATTTTCTCTTAATGCAAAGCTATGATGTTGGGAATGTACAAATATATCAGTCACTGAAACAATAGTATTTAACCCAACATGTCACAAGCCTTGATTTGCAGAGCAACGTTTGTTAAGATGTTGTTAATAGATATTCCATGGAAAACTCAGGATTAAGTCAAATTAACCAACAGCTTTCATAATTATGAGTTCTCCAGGTCTTTAATAATCTTAGGGGCATTGTAAATCTCTATGTGAAACATAGTATGCAAATTTCCTAGTTGTATCAAGACCAGTTTTTTTTCCTTTTAAAGGGCCGTTTATTAACCTATTAAAAAGTTAGTATTATATACCAAAGTTAAAACAATCTGGTTTAATCTAGTTAGGCTTTGTTGTTGGGAACATCAAGAGAATATCTAAAGGACTAAGATGTGCTGAGACCATAAAGTTAACCTGTTTTAATGTAGTCTAGAGAATAAAAGTGGAATTGTTATTTATTCTCAAGGGATTCTTCTCATGGTAACTATCTTTGTCTGAAGTTACTCCTCTTAACCCTTCAAATACATTTTTTTTCCTTTTTTAGTGTTTTTCTCAAAGTCCTAACTTTTAAAAAAGCAGAATGTCATGCCTACTTTTCA
The DNA here is from genome assembly GCF_027409185.1 of Cynocephalus volans. NCBI lineage: Eukaryota > Metazoa > Chordata > Mammalia > Dermoptera > Cynocephalidae > Cynocephalus > Cynocephalus volans. Next base: position 76,998,151 of record NC_084473.1, read on the forward strand.
TAAAACCAACAGAAGGAACACTTTTTAGATGCTTCCTTATATCTCCAGGATTCTAGGGTAGACCATCTTAAAAGATTTTCAGAGATGTCCAAAATAATCAAAGTCTTCTTCTAAGGGCACTTGCTGGTGGCAGATCTATATTAGTCTATGGTTTATGGTGATTAAAATTTGATGTAGTGTTGACAAATCAATAGAATCACAGGGTTGGATGGCAATTTGCAGCAATGGAACTTGAGGGGAGCATTTTTATTTCTATTTTGTAGTCTTTTTGTCTATTTTTCTTACCCAAGTCTTCATTAATAGCCTCCTGACCATTAAGGTGTCAATGTTAAACAAAAAAAAAAAAAAAAGAAAGAAAAAGGAAAAAAGGTCTTTTTTCTCCTTCCAATTTTTGAAGAAACATATATATCCCACTTGCCTTTCTCTGAAAATATTTGGGGCACTATCCTTTGTGTGGCCTTCTCACACTCCTGAGCTCTTTTGCACTCTTGTGAATGGGGTTGAAGATCCCATCTTATGATACTGACCCGTGGCCTCACATGCACTTCCCATAGCACTTGCTTCCATGCTCATTTGACCAGACCGAGCTCCATCTCAAGAGACAAGTTCTGAGAATCACTGTACCAGGACTCCATATTTAACATATGGCCCAATCCTTTAATTTAAAACTCTTGCTGTCTTGGATTAAGCAACAACTCAAGTATGGTTTGAGTAAAATTTTGATATAATTTTTTGGGGGATGGAAAAATGTTTAGAATCTCATTTGTGAATTAAGCAAAGTCCAGCCCAAATCAGAATATTTTAGAGTTCAAATTCAAGAATTATTTATTTCTTCATGCTGATGTCAGTTTCTTAATTCAGCAATTATTATTAAATGGAAAAAAATTTCATGTATATTTAAATCAACACACACCAAATTAGGTTTAGGGTAAGCATAGAGAGAAAGGCAAAAAAAAAAGGAATTTGGACATAGACAAAACCCCAAGATCCAGAATATAAGGGTAGTTATATATCAAAGCATATTCAATATATGACTAATTATAAATATTTAAACCGTATTTGCTACTTATTATGTTCTTGGCACTATACCAAGAATGTAGCAACCATACCATCAGATATCATAAATAGTAATATTTTTATCTTACAGATGAGGCATCTGAATCTTAGTTATATTCCTTGCTCATGGTGATGTAGCTAGTACATAATACAATAAGGACTCAGCTATATTTAACTCCAGCGCCTGTTTGCAACCATTGTGATATACTGTGGACCTCAGTTAATCTATTCATTGATTCAATCAACAGATATTCATTATACTTCCTATTTGACAGGCATCGTGCCAGGTGCTGTAACCACTGATGAATAAAACAGACATGATGCCTGCTTTTGATACACTTACAGATATGTGGCTGTATTCCAGTCAGCTATGTGCCCAATGGCTTTAAACCCAATAGTCCATAAAATTCCATCTGTTTCCTAAATCAGTCAGGTCTCATGGGGCTGATTGCCAAAATGGGTGAGATCCTCTGGGAAGCTCTCAGTTTTCTAATGTCTCAGGCAAAACTGGTCCAGAGTCTGAAGCACATGCAATACCCTTGATTTAGGCGAGCATCTTCACAAACGTATGGAGCTCACAGGGGAGAAGAACTACGGCTGGTGGTATTGGGTGCTCATTGCAAGGTCAGGTTGGGAAAAACCATTTTAGCACAAAATTCTGGGAAAGGGTCAAGTGTTCAAACCATCAAGTTTGATCAGAGCAGATTTGAGTTGGCTTTGAAGGGATTTGAATTTGTCTGTGGATGCTGGAATTAACGAACCTGAGTTACCTGGTACCCTTGGGGTATGGTAAGAATCTGTATTTCAGATCAGAGATTTGTTCGGATAGAGAAAGCCCATCTGATTTCTTGGAAAGGTGTCAGATGGAATGAGACAAGAGCATCAGAGTTAGGCAACCAGGTAGGGCGGGGGGTGGGAACTGGGATGAAAGGGTGGGGTGGGTTCAAGGCTGGATGGAGCTGGAGTTGAAACTGAGATTCTGGTTCCTGTTTGAAGGCTAAGGAGGCAGACTGGCCACACCGAATGGGAATTTGTTAGAGCCGCTGTCTAATGTCCTTATGGGCATTTGGGTAGCTAAATTCATAGCAGATAGCAAGCATGGGAGCATCAAATGGATTTCCCATTCCAAAACTGGTGAAGTTGAATCTCCTACCACACCCCCATCTAGCTTTTCCTGGCTCAGGGTCTGTGTGAGATTGAGCAGGCTGAGCACATGGCCATTGCTTGAAGTGACCCCCCATACCTCTATTCCAATCCCTGCAGGGACATATGGAAGGGTGGTGTGTCAAGAATGTCATCTGTTTGTGCTGTTTGTATAGATATTATCTATGGAAGCAGTCGGTGGATGGACTCCAATGTGGTGCATTTAAAACAGTTATTCTCTGCTGGCCTTAGCAATGGCTTCATGACTAGTGAGTTTTGCAGGTATATGCTCTGCTCAGTTAATTCTGTTTAGGTCCACAGAGGCAGTTAAAAAAAAGAAAAAGAAAAACAAGACAGAGAAAAGAAACCATCACAGAGCTAGCAACTTACTTACCTAGGAAACATCACAGAATATATTTCTATTGAGGGGATCACAGGTCTCATGAAACGAAAGTTGTGGAGGAAAATGTGAGGACAGGCAGAGTCACATAACATAATGTAATTTCAATCAGAATGATTTGATCCTTTGACCTGAATGTAAATCAAAAGATATGTGTCTATTATCTGACCCTATGTTTCCCTTGATGGTGATTTCCACTGAATGTCAAACTTTTGTGTAATGAATAAATACCCATTCTGTGGGTACCATTACCAGCTGTCCTAGCTTCTGTAAAAACTCTCCTTGACTGGAATAATAATAAATTATTTCAATTATTTATAAATTAGCTGCACGATTGTCAAAGCTCTGGCTTCTATTAACATGCTGCTAAAGAAGACTGAAAGAGCAAAGAGGGAGAGAGAAAAACATATCGAGTCCCATTCCAATTAGCAAGGGAGACTGTTGGAGAATAAAGACAAAGCCACAGAGTTTACTGTTATCTGGTCTAACTGTTCCTTATGTTAAAATATTTCAATTGATTGCTTTGTGTGTCTTTATCCATGTCTGGAGAGGATCAAATAAGAGAGAGGGGGGAGGGAGCTGAGGGGACTGTTATAGGAAGATAGATTTTTTCTCAGGATATGGAAGAGCTTTTATCTGCAGGGGGAACAAGCTGTTCTGGAAGTTCCTGGGGCCAGTACAGTGCAGAGTTCACCTCGGTGAGTGCTGGGGTCAGACTGTGAGGATGGGACTCAGTGAGCCCTAAACTACTCCGCACCTTCCACAGGTATAAAATGGGGAAAATCATAGCCCATACTGAAGGTGTTGTTTTGAGGATTAGAAGAGACAGTATGCGCCTGGCACTTGGTAATAATCAGCTATTTAATATTATTATTCATGAGTACCTTGTCATTGGACATGTTCAAATATCAGATTTTTTTTTAAGTTCTATTCAACTCAGAGATTGGATTATTAGGTTCTGCCAGGAAGGTGAGGAGACAGATGAGCAGAACTCACTGAGGCTGACCGAGGGCAAGCACCCTGGGCCTTGGGTTCTGCTTATTAGTTCTGCAGGCAGCGTGGACATACTTGGTCTCCCCAGGTCTCCATCTGCAGCCTTTAGACAGTGCGTTGAACTGACATATGGAACAGGGCCAGCCCTGGGCATTTGATCCTCCTCAGGCTTCTGGCAGAGTCTTTGCCCTGAGCCCAGATTGGCAGGCAGGCAGGCAGTGCTTCCCTCTCTGATGACTGGCTAGCCCTGGGAAGGCCCGGAGCCACAGGTCAGGAGGAAAACGAGGAAGCTGTGAAATTGAATCATAGGATCAGTGCTCAGCCCCCTTTTTTCACAGATGAGGAGCCGGAGGCTCAGAAAGGGGACATGATGTGTGGAGGCTGCATCCCTTGTGAGCTGCGGAAATGGACCACAAGACAAGTTTCTTTCTTCCAGATTAGTGATCGCTCTTTTTCAGCTCACTGGCTGTCAGGCCTGGCACACAAATGTCAAAATGGTTAGATACAATGGTGAAGTGGCAGGGGTTTATAAAGCAGTCTTCTTGTATATATAAATGAAATCAGAGCAGTGCGATGATGTAGTCAATATGCGTACATCAAAGAGGAAGGCTTGTCGCATAAGTCTGGACTGGGGCCACTGGGCAGAGGCAGTAGGAAAGACATAAAGAGAACCTATTACCCAGTTAGTAATTGTAAGGTTGCGTAAGCTTGGACAAGAGTCATCTGTCCGTCAGGATGGTTGAGAAAGACTTTTGAAACAAAGGTGAGGGGAAATGGAAGCAGATTTAGCAAATTTTGTGGGGGTTGGGGGATAGGAGAGAGGGATTTGAGACTGACATCAGGGTCTCCAGGGGATTAGGTTTCCATGAAGTTGCAAATTGGTGGAAATTCGTGTTTCATGCCGTCAGACCCCCATCTCTTTGTACCTTTTAGATCCTCTTCCATATTATCCTGGGGAGAAGTATATTCTCACAGATCCTCTCTTCATTAAAGTGAAAAAAACAGTATGACAGATTAATTCACACTAAGGTGTTGGGGACGAATGTATGCTATGTGATTTTTGCGTTTTCAAAAGAGATTAAAAGAGAAGGCCAGTGCTTACCATCGAGCAAGGAATCTCTATTAGCGGAATGTCAGATGAGGGGAAGAGGAATTGTGTGGCTAAATGCATAATATGTGCCAAATTTTGTTCTAAGTGCACTGATGCATTTAATAGTCAAAACAAACCTGTGAGGGCAGGCCCGTGGCTCACTCGGGAGAGTGCAATGCTGATAACACCAAGGCCACGGGTTCGGATCCTATATAGGGATGGCCGGTTCGCTCACTGGCTGAGCGTGGTGCTAACAACACCAAGTCAAGGGTTAAGATCCCCTTACCGGTCATATAAAAAAAAAAAAAAAAAAACCTGCGATTCCCTGTGATTCCTTTACTATGCAATACTTACTATGTGAGCAGTTACTTTTTCTTTTTCTTCTTTAAAAATTTTTCTGAGGGCCTGGAGGATTTTGTGTTGAGCAGATGGTTCCTAATTTTTTTTTTTTTAATTTTTATTGAATCAGAATTGATTATACATATTTTTTGGGTTTAACGTTGAGAAATGTTGATCAAATCAATATTACTAGCATATATATTGTTACAAATCATTCTTATTCTTTATGTCCTTTGTCCAATCTCTCCTCATCCCTCTCTCCCTCCTCCCTCTCCTCTAAGTACCCTAGATTTCTTCTCTCCTTCTGAAAGAATAATGGTTACTCTGTTGATTTGTTGCCAGGATAATCTGTCCAGTGCTGAGAGGTGTGATCAGGTCCCCCAATATTATCATAGAGCAGATGCTTCTTCTGTCACTCTGAAATGGGTTTTGTGGAAAGAGACATCCTCTTCTTTTCTTTGTCTCTGCCGGTGACTCTTCTTGTGTGAATGCACTCCAGTGGCTGGCTGACCATTTGTGTGGTGGCTGTGGTGTCTAGCCACTTTTGCAGCAGCCATGGTTATTGTGGTGGCTGTGGTGGGCCACCCACATGGAGGTGATGTTTTTGGCATGCTCCTTGGCACTGGTGGTGTGCTTGGTTATGGGGGGGGTCTGGTCCCTTCTCCATGCCTTGGGTCCCCAGGTGGGCCCCAAGGCTCTGGCATCGTGTGCCAGGTTGTGGGCAGAGGGTCAGTCCCCGGTTGCTTCCTAATATTTGGAATCGGATATGGGCACTGACTGCATCTACTTGAGTTTCTCATTTCTACCACTAGGCCAAGTGCTAGACACCTGAGCCAATGGAGACATGGATCATCTGGGTTGTAGACCAATGCATCTATGTGTAAAAGACATTACCTGTTTATCTTGGAGGTGGCTCCTTTCAATGTGGCCACTGTGGTATCCTCTGCACTTTGGATAGTTTGGAATTGCTGTGGATTCAATGTGCTATATAGCAGCCCTGCTGCAGTTTCAGAAATCTCCAACAATGCTCCAACTTGTGCAGCCTCAGTTCATGTGGGGTGGGTGGGGTGCTGTTGGGGCATAGAGAAAGCAGGCTGGGATAGTCAGACCCTAGACCAAGGCCAGGTTGCATAATGTTCAATTAGAATGTAGACTGCATGATTTATCAAAGCTGATTATGTCACCACTGTAAAATTGTCTTTTGGTTTTGTAGTGTTTTTGTTTTTTTTTTTTTAATTTTATTTTGTCGATATACATTGTGGTTGATTATTGTTGCCTCTTACCAAAAGCTCCCTCCCTCCTCCCTCTCCTCCCTCCCCCCACAACAATGTCCTTTCTGTTTGCTTGTTGTATCAACTTCAAGTAATTGTGGTTGTTATATCTTCTTCCCCCCCCCCCTGGTTTTTTTTTTTGTGTGTGTGTGTGTGTGAATTTATATATTAATTTTTAGCTCCCACCAATAAGTGAGAACATGTGGTATTTCTCTTTCTGCGCCTGACTGGTTTCACTTAATATAATTCTCTCAAGGTCCATCCATGTTGTTGCAAATGGCAGTATTTCATTCGTTTTTATAGCTGAGTAGTATTCCATTGTGTAGATGTACCACATTTTCCGTATCCACTCATCTGATGATGGACATTTGGGCTGGTTCCAACTCTTGGCTATTGTAAAGAGTGCTGCAATGAACATTGGGGAACAGGTATCCCTTTGACTTGATGATTTCCATTCCTCTGGGTATATTCCCAGCAGTGGGATAGCTGGGTCATATGGGAGATCTATCTGCAATTGTTTGAGGAACCTCCATACCATTTTCCATAGAGGCTGCACCATTTTGCAGTCCCACCAACAATGTATGAGAGTTCCTTTTTCTCTGCAGCCTCGCCAGCATTTATCGTTCACAGTCTTTTGGATTTTAGCCATCCTAACTGGGGTTAGATGGTATCTCAATGTGGTTTTGATTTGCATTTCCCGGATGCTGAGTGATGTTGAGCATTTTTTCATATGTCTGTTGGCCATTTGTATATCTTCCTTAGAGAAATGCCTACTTAGCTCTTTTGCCCATTTTTTAATTGGGTTGCTTGTTTTCTTCTTGTAAAGTTGTTTGAGTTCCTTATATATTCTGGATATTAATCCTTTGTCAGATGTATATTTTGCAAATATTTTCTCCCACTCTGTTGGTTGTCTTTTAACTCTGTTAATTGTTTCTTTTGCTGTGCAGAAGCTTTTTAGTTTGATATAATCCCATTTGTTTATTTTTCCTTTGGTTGCCCGTGCTTTTGGGGTCGTATTCATGAAGTCTGTGCCCAGTCCTATTTCCTGAAGTGTTTATCCTATGTTTTCTTTAAGAAGTTTTATTGTTTCATGGTGTATATTTAAATCCTTAATCCATTTTGAGTTGATTTTTGTATATGGTGAGAGGTATGGATCTAGTTTCATTCTCCTGCATATGGATATCCAGTTATCCCAGCACCATTTGCTGAAGAGGCATTCCCTTCCCCAGTGAATAGGCTTGGTGCCTTTGTCAAAGATCAGATGGCAGTAAGTGTGTGGGTTGATTTCTGGATTCTCTATTCTATTCCATTGGTCAGTGTGTCTGTTTCTATGCCAGTACCATACTGTTTTGGTTATTATAGCTTTGTAGCATAGCTTAAAGTCAGGTAGTGTTATGCCTCCAGCTTTATTTTTTTTGCTCAGCATTGCTTTGGCTACATGTGGTCTTTTATTATTTGATTTAAATGTCTGGATAGTTCTTTCCATTTCTGAGAAAAATGTTTTTGGAATTTTGATGGGGATTGCATTGAATTTGTATATCACTTTGGGTAGTATGGACATTTTCACTATGTTGATTCTTCCAATCCAAGAGCATGGAATATCTTTCCATCTTCTTGTATCCTCTCTAATTTCTCTCAGCAGTGGTTTGTAGTTCTCATTATAGAGATTTTTCACCTCCTTGGTTAACTCAATTCCTAAGTATTTTATTTTTTTGGTGGCTATTGTAAATGGGCAGGCTTTCTTGATTTCTCCTTCTGCATGTTCACTATTGGAGAAAAGAAATGCTACTGATTTTTGTGTGTTGATTTTGTATCCTGCTACTGTGCTGAAATCATTTATCAATTCCAACAGTTTTTTTGTAGAGGTTTTAGGCTGTTCGATATATAGGATCATGTCATCTGCAAACAGGGACAGTTTGACTTCATCTTTTCCAATCTGGATGCCCTTTATTTCCTTCTCTTCTCTGATTGCTCTGGCTAGTACTTCCAACACTATGTTGAATAGGAGTGGTGAGAGTGGGCATCCTTGTCTAGTTCTTGTTCTTAAAGGAAAAGCTTTCAGCTTTTCCCCATTCAGGATGATATTGGAAGTGTGTTTGTCATATATGGCTTTAATTATGTTGAGATACTTTCCCTCTATACCTAACTTATAGAGGGTCTTTGTCATGAATGAGTGCTGAATTTTATCAGATGCTTTTTAAGCATCTATAGAGATGATCATATGGTCCTTGTGTTTGACTTTATTAATATGGTGTATCACATTTATTGATTTGCATATGTTGAACCAACCTTGCATCCCTGGGATGAATCCCACTTGATCGTGATGAATAATTTTTCGTATGTGTTGCTGTATTCTGTTTGCTAGTATTTTAGTAAGGATTTTTGCATCTATATTCATCAAGGATATTGGCCTGTAGTTTTCTTTTTTGGTTATATCTTTACCTGCTTTTGGTATCAGGATGATGTTTGCTTTATAGAATGAGTTTGGGAGATTTGCGTCTGTTTCAATCTTTTGGAATAGTTTGTAAAGAATCGATGTCAATTCCTCTTTGAATGTTTTGTAAAATTCTGCTGTGAATCCATCTGGTCCTGGGCTTTTCTTTTTGGGAGCCTTCTGATAACAGCTTCAATCTCCTTTATTGTTATTGATCTGTTCAAATTTTCTACGTCTTCATGGTTCAGATTTGGGAGCTTGTGTGTGTCCAGAAATTCATCCATTTCCTCCAGATTTTCAAATTTGTTGACGTATAGTTGTTTATAGTAGTTTCGAATGATTCCTTGTATTTCAGATGAATCAGTTGTAATATCGCCTTTTTCATTTCTAATTTTTGTTATTTGAGTCTTCTCTCTTCTTTTTTTTGTTAGCCATGCTAATGGTTTGCCAACTTTATTTATCTTTTCAAAAAACCAACTTTTTGATTCATTGATATTTGTATTGTTTTTTGGGTTTCAATTTCATTCAGTTCTGCTCTGATCTTAATGATTTCTTTCCGTCTGTTAACTTTAGGTTTGGATTGTTCTTGTTTTTCTAGTTCTTTAAGGTGAAGTGTTAGGTTGTTCATTTGCCATCTTTCCATTCTTCTGAGGTGAGCATTTAATGCAATAAATTTCCCCCTTAATACTGCTTTTGCAGTATCCCACAGGTTTTGGTATGATGTATCATTATTTTCATTAGTTTCAATAAATTTTTTGATTTTCTGCTTGATTTCTTCTTGGACCCATATGTCATTAAGTAGAATGCTTTTTAATTTCCATGTGTTTGTATAGTTTCCAGAGTTTCATTTGTTATTAATTTCTAGTTTTAATCCATTGTGGTCTGAGAAAATACATGGGATAATTCCATTTGTTTTGAATTTATTGAGACTTGATTTGTGACCTAATATGTGATCTATCCTGGAGAATGATCCATGTGCTGATGAGAAGAATGAATATTCTGAGGTTGTTGGATGGAATATTCTGTAGATATCTGCCAATTCCAATTGGTCTAGAGTCTTGTTTAGATCTTGTGTTTCTCTACTGATTCTTTGCCTAGATGATCTGTCCAATATTGACAGTGGGGTGTTCAGGTCCCCTGCTATTATGGTATTAGTGTCTATTTCCTTCTTTAGGTCTAATAGAGTTTGTTTTATAAATCTGGCTGCTCCAACATTGGGTGCGTACATATTTATGATTGTTATGTCTTCTTGATGGATCAGTGCTTTTATCATTAAGTAGTGTCCCTCATTGTCTCTTTTTATAGTTTTTAGTTTAAAGTCTATTTTGTCCAATATAAGAATAGCTACTCCAGCTCGTTTTTCTTTTCTGTTTGCATGGTAAATCTTTTTCCATCCTTTCACTCTTAGTCTGTGTGAATCTTTATGGGTGAGGTGGGTCTCTTGTAGTCAGCATATAGTTGGGTACTGCTTTTTGATCCAGTCAGCCAGTCTGTGTCTTTTGATTGGGGAATTTAAGCCTTTTACATTAAGAGTTGTTATTGAAAGGTGTTGATTTATTCCTAGCATTTTATTGGTTGTTTGGTTGTCTTAGGTGTCTTTTGTTCCTTGCTTTCTGATTTACTGTTTGGTTTCTGTGTTTGTTGGTTCCTTACGTTGTAGATAGCGTTTTTGTTTGCTTGTTTTCTCTTCCTGAATGCCATTTTTATTATACTAGTGGGTTTTTATTTTTCTTGGGTTTTTATGGCAGTGGTAGTTATTTTTCAGGAACCAAACCCAGTACTCCCTTGAGGATTTCTTGTAAGGGTGGTCGTGTGGTAGTGAACTCCCGCAGTTTTTGTTTGTCTGAGAAATATACTATTTGCCCTTCATTTCGGAAGGATAGCCTTGCAGGGTAGAGTATTCTTGGCTGGCAATCTTTGTCTTTTAGTATTTTGAATATATCATCCCATTCCTTTCTAGCTTTTAGGGTTTGTGATGAAAAGTCTGATGTTAGCCTGATTTGGGCTCCTTTGTAGGTGATTTGATGCTTCTCTCTTGCAGCTTTTAAGATTCTCTCTTTATGTCTGAGTTTTGCCAATTTGACTATAACATGTCTTGGAGAGGGCTTTTTTGGGTTGAATATGTTTGGAGATCGTTGAGCTTCCTGGATCTGAAGATCTGTGATTTTTCCTATACCTGGGAAGTTTTCTGCCACTATTTTGTTGAATATGTTTTCAATGCAATCTCCGTTTTCCTCCCCTTCTGGAATACCCATGACTCGGATATTTGAGCGCTTAAGTTTGTCTGATATCTCTCTCAGATTTTCTTCGATGTCTTTGATTCTTTTTTCTTTTTTTTTTTCTTTTTTTGGTCTGCTTGTGTTATTTCAAACATCCCATCTTCAAGTTCAGAGGTTCTCTCTTCAACTTCGACAAGCCTGCTGGTTAAACTCTCCGTTGTGTTTTTTATTTCGCTGAATAACTTCTTCAGTTCGGCAAGTTCGGCTACATTTTTTTTCAGGACATTGATTTCCTTGTACATTTCCTCTTTCAGGTCCTGTATACTTTTCCTCATTTCATCATGATGTCTAGCTGAGTTTTCTTGTATCTCATTCAGTTTCCTTAGAATTATCACTCGAAATTCCTTGTCAGTCATTTCAAGGGCTTCTTGTTCTATAGTATCTAGAGTTTGAGATTTATTTACTTTTGGTGGTGTACTTTCTTGATTTTTTGTATTTCTGGTATCTTTTTTTTGATGTTTATTCATTGTGGCAGGGGGTTTCCCAGTCCACCAGTTTGAGACTATTGACTAACTAAGATGTTGCTGTGGTTGCCAATTTGGTATGGCTACCTCCATGACTGCTCAGTTGGCCTCTAGTGCCTTGTGTGTGTGGTTGCCTCGGGTCTTGGGCCTCTCCGAGGAGCCACCTCTCTGGTTAGCTTGGACTCTGCTGGGCTGCTGGATCATGGGTAGTACTGCAGGGTGTGTGGTCTCTGCTGAGCTTCCACTTCCCGTGCAGGACTTCTCACTGTTCCGTGCACTCTGGCCCAGGCTGCTGGATCATGCAGTGGCGGCCCCACAGGGTGTGTGGTTTCTGTCGAGTCTCGGCCTCCCTAGCCGGACGTCTCCCCATTCTGTGCGCACTAGGCTGGGCTGCTGGATCTCGCAGTGGCACCCCACAGGGTGTGTGTTTTCTGCCAGAGTCTCCGCCTCCCTAGCCAGATGTCTCCCCACTCTGTCCGCACTGGGCTGGGCTCAGCTGACAAAATTTTTACCATGACCACCCATCCATGATAAAAACTGTCAGAAAACCTTGGCTGCGGACGCCCCCCAATCTCCCCTTTCCTCGCTTCGGCTCCCGCTCACCTCCGTGGTTGGAGTCGGGATCCCCGGACCCACCTCTGAGTCGGCGTCCGACCAGCCGTGGAGTCTGGGGCAGAGTCAATGCTTTCAATAGAGATCATATGACCACAGCTCCTTAGCCAGTTTCCAGAGGTTTTCAGCATAGCAGGCAGCTGCGTCCCAAATTCAGCTCTCTGGTTTTGTAGTGTTTTATAAGCAATTAAATGGAGTGTTTAAGATCTCAGGATTTAGAGTAGGTTAAATCCACTTCTGAAAACTTGCCAATAGATTCTAGCTGGAATGCCTTGGACAGGTACTTAAACACTTTGAGCCTCAGTTTCCTTAGCTATAAAATGGAAAAGGTAATAGATATCCTATGGGGCACTTGAGAGAATTTGGTGAGAAAATGTGCAGGCAAAGCTTTTTAGTACAATGCTAGCATATCATATGTTCATAATATATTATACTTATTATTAATGTTAGTATTACAAATACAGGGGGTAAGTGCCGCTCTATAAGACCTATCATATTTGCCCATAGAATTCCCTTTCCAAACTCATCTTTGCAAATCCTGAGGCCCAACAAATAGTAGATACAGAGTAAATTCTGGATTTGTGGAAGGATTCACATTTCTCTTCGTTCTCTTTTATCTTCAGAATGTTCCTCTGTGTAATGATACTCTAAATTTTATTTTATTTTTTTCACAGAGTTTACCACTTACTCCTTCTCCTTGTCTCCCTCTTCTAGTCTTTCTGTGCTCTAAGATTTTGTTTCATTTCTTCTGTTTAGAAATCAGACACCCTTCCTACTCCCTTATCTCCTGCTGGAGAGATCTAAAGAGGTGATCCATTCTGGAAAAATGACTTCCTTGAAATTTTAGTTCATCAAACATACCATCCTCCAGAGCTTTCCATCACCCCTGCTGCCTCCTTCTAGAGTTGAAACTAGGCTGTCTATGCAGAGAGTAACGAGGAATAGCTGGCTATCCTTCCCTCCTTGCCTAAGTGCCAGTGGACTTCCTAATAGCAGCTACAGAAATACGTTGTGCATTTCATCTAACTTCTAATTCTTTTAAGAGGTAAATAAGCCTTCAATTTTTTCTTAGGAATATTTAGAGTAATTCTATTTAGGCCAGTTGAAAAGTTACCTCTGGTAGAACTGAGGGGCTTTCTGAAAAACTTGGATTTTTCAATTATTTATGTAGTAATGTATTTTGTAGTTAATATGACTCAGTGTCTATTAATCAGATGCAGACTGCTAAAGCCTAATTTATTCTTAGTTAAAGGAGTTTAAGAAGAAGTAGACTGTGCTTCTATGTGTCAAATAGTAGAGTTGATTTTCTGGATCTTTGATACCAATAAAAAACAAGTGTATGTAAGAAAAGCAACAAATTAAAATTTACTAAAATATCTAGGTTATTGACATAACTACAAAATATATGTTTATGTTTGTATTTGGTTGGTATTGCCTAGTGAGCTCAATTTTCCAATTCATTTTGCAAAAGTCTTTCTTTAACCTTGAATTTTTTTCCCACTGTTATTCATGAAAAATAATTTCTGTAGCAGACTGCTTTCTGAAAATCACTGACCCTTCTCCTGTTTGGAAAGGACCTTGAAGTTCAGCTCATTCAACCACATACTGGAAGCTCTAATCTTCCCTCTAGCAACTTAAATCACAGCTAGTTCAGTGGATGTCTATCCTGGGTTTATATCAGAATCTTCTGGAAACTTCAACAATTACAAATGTTCATTCTTCTCACTACCCCCAACCCCCATCTTCAGCCTCCCAACAACTTCAATGTAATTGGTCTAGATGGAGTTTGGCATTGGCATTTAAAAAGTTCCCTAGGTTCTCTGAATGTACCTCCAGGCTGAGAACAACTGCATAAGTTGACCTGCTATGTTAGATGCTGAGGGAATGGCTGGAAGGCCAGAAGGACCACAGACCACTTTGACATTTGATTAAAAGACATATATGAGGTGTTAAAAGAACTGTGTACATTTTTGAATTCAGTATGAAAGGGGCCATTTGCTTATTCTGCTTATCTTAAGGGGATCTCGCAGAGAGCATGGGCCCAGGCAGGAGCCAGGGAGGAAATGCCTTGCCAAACACTGAGGAGGTAAGGGGGTGTGCTGAAAGTAGCAGCACCCCTCATTGCCTTGCTCCACTTCCTAACCCAGAACATGCCCACTCTGTCCCAGGACACCCCACACAGACATCCACTTGACCTTGCTGCTTTTTCCTCTTGCATTTCTGTGCTTCTGACAATCTTCTCCTTTTCCTGCCTGTTGAATCTGTTTTGGGGATGACTTGCCTTTGCCACCTTGTTTTGGTTCCTGTAAGGGAGACTGCTCAGTTCCGATGCAACAGTACTCAGGTCTTTGTAGGCTGGACAAACATGGTGGGCCCAGTATGTGAGAGCTTGCTGGGCAGGCAGAGGCTTGGGGCATTCTCAGAGTGCCACAATGCCCAGGCAGGTTGGATGAGCCCGTGGGGTACACTGAGAATCAAAGGGATTTTCTTTATCTGGAGTTTATTCAGGAAACCCCTAAATTTCCCAGATACTTATAAAAATTTCAGGGCTCTGAAAATGATACCCACCCCAAATTAAACTGGTTAAGACTCTATGTATAAGTCAGATATAACCCCATTAAAAAGGACAGTTTATTTCTTCATATTTTGTCCATAGAAGGAAAAAACTGCCTTTATGCTCAGGTCCTCCTGGCAAACTGCTGTCAATCTACAGCCTTCCTTTGGTTGGAAATGTAGAAACTGACATATGTTGTCCCTAATCTTGAATGACAGCCATTTAGCCAGCAGACATTTGCATGGTCTTTGGAGAATTCTAACACATATTAAGTATGCCTATATCTTGTCCATTTCTTATGTACACGTTTGCAGTCCTTTTTAGATCTCAACACAAGGCATCCTGGAGAAAAAGACTAACATTCACGGAAGAGTGAGGGATTAAAAAAAGAACGTGACATTGGCTTTAAAAGCCAGAGTATGTCAGAAACAGTTGTAAACTTAACCCAGTATACACTATATACAGGGTCTCTCTTCTCTCTCACTCCTCCTATCACTCTATCACCTCTTCTCCATCTGTCCTCACTCCAGCAGTCAGCAACTGTATTCATTTTAGGAGCCTGGGAAATACTCTATTGCATCCTGTATTCTGCACACGAAATCTAGCTCAACTGTATATGTTCCTTATTGGTTTGCAACCTGCTTTTCTTTCTTAACCTATCTTGAACAGTCCTATTCTAGGTAAATGGAGGGCATCTCTAACTCAGTGGTTGTCAAACTCTAGCATGCATCAGAATCACCTGGAGGACTTGTTAAACTACTGTTTATTGGACCTCATCCCCCAAAGTTTCTGATTCAGTAGATCTGGAGTGGGGCCCAAACATTTGCATTTCTAACATGTTTCCTGGTGATATTGACACTGCTGTTCCAGGTACACACTTTAAGAAAGACTCATCTGACTCATTCTTTTTGATAGCTTCATAATCTTTAATGGTGGAGTCATAACATGAGTTTTTCATCCCCCTACAAAACTTTAGTCAGGCTCCTGAATCTTTTTCTAGTCCCTTCTTTGTAAAATCCAGTTTTAGCAAAGAACCCTGCTAAATCAGTTTAATAAGACCACCTTCCCCTCCCCCTGCCCCCCAATATCTGATGAGGTTCCTCACCCTCCACCCTCTCCCAGGTGGTGTCTGGTCACCCTGACCTCTTCTCAGCAAGAATCCTGTGAGGTTGGAATCCCCCTTACCCCTGATGTTTTCTCTTAGTAATTTTTAATTCACCGACCCCCCCACCCCCACTCCTTGACTATAAATTCCCACTTGACCATGCTGTATTTGGACTTAGCCCAATTTCTCTCCTCCACTGCAAAATCCCATTGCTGTGGTCCCTGTACCTACGGTGATGGTCCTGAATAAAGGCTGTCTTTACTGTACTTTAACAAGTATCGTTAAATATCTTTTTCTTTAACAATACACATGCAATTATTTTTGCCTCTACATTCAGTTGTGCAATAAATGTTTTTATACCTTATTTTCATGAATTGGTGCTTTATTTGGATAGGATCCAGAATTTTTTTTTAAATCTCTTAGTCACAGGAGAAAATTAGTCTCACTGCTTTGTGGTCACACTTTAGCTAGATCTTATTGCCAGACTTGAATCCAAATGATGATGCCTTTTTCCAGAAGTCAGAAAAATGATTTTTCCACCATTAGAGATAATCAAAGGAATGTAACCCCAGCTCCTACAGTCATTCCAGAAGAGAGTCTCCAGCTGTGATAGTTGTCAACAACGTGCAGTTGGGGAGGGTTTGTGAGTAGCTTTCCTGGGGATCTGCTTTGCAAGAACATCATCCACTGTGTGGTAAAAAGTTTGCTTATGTTTTTATTGTTGCTTAAAAGTCAGTTAGCACATTTTGATTTGTAGCTCACATATTGCACCTTGGGACAAGACTTAGAAGTCTGGGGTATGAACACTGTTAATTGAGCACCTGCTACAGGATGACACTTTTAAAAACATGATCTCCTTGCATTATGAAAACAAGCCTGGAAGGAGGGAATTTCACAAGTTCATGTTGTCTTGTTATTGAGGAAAATGAGTCTCAGGCTAGCAATGCTACTTTTCTAAGCCTGCATATGCTAGTTTGTAGCCAAGTTAAGACTGGAACTCAGAACTTTCTGGCTTCAAATTTATTTATTTTTCTTGAAACATTATAGTGCTTCATATTGGGGGACTTGAAAGCTGCAAATGTAGTCTCTATCTAGGCTGTAATGATTGAGTTTGAGGTTGCACTGGTAATGATATATTTTTAATTCTTTTTTAAGCCTCTGTTTCTTGAGTTATGTTTGTTATAGACAACATCATTTACTCATTCAGTTTTTGGGAATAATCATGACTGGATTAGGCATTTGTTTTTTCAACTGATACCAATTTCATCTAGGTACAATTTTCTGTCGCTCTAATTTTTCTCACTTTTCTCTCCTTCTGTTACTATTATTATTTATTTATTTATTTATTTATTTATTTATTTATTTATTTAACAAATGAAGAGCAGCTGGGTTATCAATTCTCAGCCTGGAATCTTGAGGGGCAGTTTTCCTGGTTGAAAAGACACTTAGACATGAGTAGCAAGCATCCAGGACTTAGAGTATACACGTTTTTTGAATTTTATCCTCAATAGTGTCTCTTCCGTATTAAATATCCTTTCTTATCATGGAGTCACAATCCTACCTTTTTATAAATTCCCCATCCTAACCTCTCCTTCCTAGCTTTCCTTTGGTCTTTTCTAGCTTGTTTTCTGGTGATCATCATTCCATTTTTCCTTCCCACTTAGCCAGCACACTAACTATTCCAGACGATGGTTTCTGTTCCAGACCCTCTCAGGCGTGCTCATCTTTTCTGGTTCTCTATGAGTTGGTGCTGTGAAGTGATGCTTACTTGATAGTTTCTGTCTCCATCTTTGACCTCTTTCCTAATACCTTTTCATAGTGCTGACTGCTAAGTACCCTCTACAAATCACTGTTTCATCTAATGGTCCCCTCAATTGTTGCTTTACCTTATGTCCCTTTTAAGTTTATGTTTTCTTCATTTCTTTATTCAGTAACATAGATATGTGAGCAGGGGAAAATAAAAACCAAACAACCCAGTTAATAGTCACCAGTACCAGGTGGTAGTACTTCCCTAGTTCATTATTATAGTATTTTGTACATTTTGAGGTGGTGTTAATTTCTTAAGTAATTTAAAGGGCTAGGTTAGTCGAGGCGGGGGTTAAATATCTCTTAGGTACGTTACAGAACACAGGGAGAAAGCCATTAGGCTCTGGTTAAATCTTATTTCTTCTTTCTCTCATCTTACGCGGAGTTTTTAGAACCAGTTTTCTAGAACTTTCAGGGATTTTTTTTTTTTTTTATACTGTTCAGGCTGCTTTCACAATCAAGTCTCCACGAGTGGATGCTCAAGACTTAGGATAACAAGCATTACTTCTGATTTCACTCTATGAGGTTTGTGATGGAGCTTTTCTAATATGTTATTGAATTTGATTACCTTAATAGTCCTATGAAATAGATCTTCATATTCCTATTTTAGAGTCAATGAACCAAGCTCAGAAAGAAGAAAGAAAGTAAACATTTATCCAGTATATGTTTTCTAAGCACTTTGCCTAAAGGATAAATGACTTGCCCCAAAAGACATTGCTATAATTGGAGGAGCTAGAATTCACTGTTTTTCCCACTGTCTCAAAGTGCCAATGGCCATTGAGTCGTACTTTTAGGGACTTGTAGCTCATGTCCTCAGGAGTTCAGAGATCAAGCCCTATTCTCCTATTTTCTTTTTTGCTTCTTTATTAATCTCTCTTCCCCTGCCTTTCTCCTTCATGATTCTGTGAACCTTATTAATATTTTTCTATCTTCCTAGACCAAAAGGCTTACCCTTGTGGTCTGTCCTTGACCCAGCATTGGTACCTTTTCTCTCTCTGCCAGCCTTCAAGTATCACTGCAGCCCTCTTGGAATTCTCATAGATCTTACCTAAGCAGCTCCAGCCTGACCTGCAAGAAGGAAGGTTCTATCTGTCCTGAAAGAATCCAGCATATTGGGGTTCCAAGTATATATTTTGACAATGATGTTAATTCTAAAGCATCTACAGATTATTGAACTTTTAATCATTGCAACAGATTTTCTGTGAAGTATCAGATGTCAGGTTAAAATTGATTCAAAGAATAGAATGGACAAATTTGAATTGTGTCAGGTGTTTCAGGTAACTCTTTTTTTTAAGACTTTTTCTTGCCCTGAGGGTGGAATCTCCTCTTTAAAGCTCTCTGGACTTTTTTTTTTTTTTTTTTTTTTCACTGTAAAATAGGGACAAGCAGATCTGGGTTTAAAAATAGGTAAAATAAGTGTACCAGAAAGCCCTGTTCCTAATAATGTGTGTAATAATGGCTAAAATTCCAATATTAGCTAGAAATTTATGCCTTGTAAATAAAATTTTCCCTCCTTCTCTAATGCTGCCCTATTTTCAGGCCCACCCTTCCATGCACAATACTCCTGTGTAACCTTGGCATGGGATCTCATTGATATAACAAACACACAGTGTTTTCTATGTTCCAGACATTGTTTTAAGGACTTTACAGACATTAGTTTATTTAACCACTGAAGAAGGTACTAGTAAACATTCCATATCACATATGAAGAAATTGAGGCACAGAAAAGTTCATTAACTTAGCCATTGTTCTAGTAAGTGCTGCCAAATGGCAGAGCTGGTGTTGGCACTCAGACATTCCGATTCCAGAGTCTTTACTCTTAACTATTCTGATTTTTTTCACATAGATCCATGGCACAGACCCTCATAAATACACATTTCACTGCATTGAGTTTGTCTAAAAGTCTGCATTTCCATCTACACTGCTCCACTGGGATGAGAGCTACTCAAAAGCAGGGTGTTTGAGTTATTTATATTCCCTCGTAGGGAAACTTGCTGGGACTTGTTCACTATTGAATCCTGGTGCTTACAACCAAATAGGCTCTCAATAAGTATTGATTGGATGAATTAATCTTTTCAGCCTTCAGCACCAATCACAGATCCTATGGATGTTAAATAAATATATGCATTTTGTGGTAAAGGGGTATGATCTTAGCACATTATATACTCTTGAATAATTCTCCAACTTCTAAATTATAATATTTATTACATCATTCAAATTTAATGACTTTGTAGTTAGTGTTTATTTGTGTAACTCCCTCTTACCAATTTAGCAATTATAGAATCATTACAGAAGGGAGACTGGGTGACAAAGACAAAAGTTACTGTAGACTAAGAAATTTGGTACATGTTGCCAGAAACAGATATACCTTTGGGTACCTCAGTAGCCCTGAAAAAGGCTGACAGAGAGTATCTTTCACTCCCTTCAAATGCTGCCCCAAAGCTTCTGTATTAGCTGATGCATTTGGAAATCAAAAGCAACTTTACAAAGAAGACAATTCTGGGAAGAAAAAGAAAGAAGGAAGTCATTTTTCCCTCTCTCAAGCCCCTCACTCCCTTCTATCCTAACTTCTTTATTTCTTTTAAGCAGGGGATTAGAAAAGATGGTAAACCAAAGAATTTCAGTTTTATAATTTAATTTTTATTTTATGATGCAGTTAGAATGAGCTCTTCATTTTTTGTTTAATAAGCCCAAACCTTCACTAATGTTCTCCTGAATTTTATAATCTGTTCCAATGTGGTGTGATGCCTTTTATTCTTTTTTTTTTTAACCTAAAAATGAAGCAAAAATCCTTTTAATATGAAATAATAATGTGTCTCACGTGGCTGGTTATTTAGTGCTGTATTTTAATCGTTGGCATGGGAGACCACAAGTTATCTGCTGTTCTTCCGCTTCCGTTGGTTTTTTTTTTTTTTTTCCTCTGTCGCTCCCGCCTGCCCTTTTTCTCCAAAAACAGAATAAGAAAGCAACTTCTATGTGTTCTTCCTCTGTACCTTATATTGTAATTGTCACATTTCTGTCGTAATATTGATTTGCAAAACTCATTGGAGTTCCAGTGTATAAAGTAATGGAAATCTGAATCCTGTTGGAGGGAGTTATTTAGTCTTTATTGAGGTGATTTACAGAGAGCTTTCTATCCAAATAAAATGCTCAGAGAAAAAGGAAGATGTACTGAAATGAAATCATGCCTGTCTCTCCAGCAGCACCAAGAATTAAGAGATTCTGTCATTTTAGTTCTTTATTTCTTCCTTCCTTCATTTTATAAATGAATGATGTTAATGAAATAAGTAAATGTATGCCATATATGTATTTCTGAAAAGCTATGGATGATTTTTTCAGGTTTAACCTGGTAAAGTCCATTTGTTAACATACTAAATAATTTAAAACACAGTAGAAGACCCTCTTTAAAATTTTTGCAAAAAGAAGACACCTATTTCAAAGTAAGCATTCCTTTTTCATTTGTTCTGTCCATATGATTTTTCAAAAACTCTTATTTTGACTTGCAATGTTCAGATACAGGTAGAAAAAGTGCATGTGATTGATACATGAAAAGTGCTCACAGTTCCCGTAACATTTGTCTGTGAGTTCAGCCAGGATGTTATTTTTTATTTGACGATATCTTGCTTAGGTCCCAGCAGAATTTTTATCAAAGAGCTAAATGAAAATAAGATTATAACTTTGGGGTTCCCCAAGGAAGAGCATATTTTATATAAGAAGGAGAGGGATGCATTTGGTATAATGTATATTCTCCTCTTAATAAATCATCACTGTATATCTTTTATTGATTTTTTGTTTTTTAAAATTTATTTTTAATTGGAATATAGTTGATTGTACATATCTGTGGGATACAGCATTGAATATCAATACCTATGTGCAATATGTGATGCTCAAATCAGGATAATTAGTATATTCAACATTATACAATGTAATTGATATTTTCATGACCCTTTTCCAATTCCTCTCTTACCTCCCAAATATCTTTTAAGTAGGTAATATTCACAGGCTGCACATGCTACTTGTAATTCTAGCTCCAAGCTAATGGATAGGATAGGAAAGACCAGATGTTACAAAACATCAGTTTTGTCAAAGACATTCACCTGTCTTTGCTCACTCAATACCCCACTGATGCCTTCCAAATACCATAACATAAAGAAGCACCTTACAGAGAGAGATGAAAAGCTCAAAGAAGGTCTAAGTCCCACATTAAGAAAGTGGTAGAGCTGTAATTCAAACTTATCCTTACTTCACATTCCATTTACCTCCTTATTCTGAAACTCTACTTCCATATGCAAAGATATACCAAAAAAAAAAAAAAAAAAAAAGGAAGAAAGAAAAAGAAAAGAAAAGAAACAGAAAAGTACATGCAAAATGTGGTGAAAATTAAGAAATTAAGTAAAGTCTCTAGGCAGTTGACCACATTGTAGCTATGTTGATTTGTTGATTTCAGTGATGTACTATTGTCCCGTCACAAGCCACTACTAGGGGAAGCTGAGTGATGGTGACAAGAGTCTTCTCTGTACTATCTTTGCAACTAATGTCTATAATTAGTTCAAAATGAAGTTTTTTGTTTTTTTTTCTTGTTTGTTTTTAAATTACCTTCCCTTTGATGATCTAGGGCACTCCTTAGATCCAGTGTTTCTAAGAACCCAGAGTTTCCTGACACTAGTTAAAACTACAATTGAATGCTGACTTGTAATTTTTTTTTAATAAACTGCTATAGTCTGAACGTTTGTGTTGTCCCCAGATCCATATGTTGAAATCTAGTCTCTAATGTGATAGTATTAAAGAGGTGGGTTCTTTAGGAAGTGATTAAAGCATGAGGGCTTTGCCCCCACAAATGATTTAATGCCCTTATAAAAGAGGCCCCAGGGAGCTTGTTTTCCTCTTCTGCCATGTGAGGACATAGTGAAAAGGCGCCATCTGTGAAGCAGGGAGCGAGCCCTCACCAGACACTGAATCTGCAGGTGTCTTGAACTTGGACTTCCCAGCCTCCATAATTGTGAGCATCAAATTTCTGTTGTTTATAAATTACTCAGTCTATGGTATTTTGTGATAGCAGCCCCAAGGATCTAAGGCATGAACATACTAAACTACATTTATCCAAATAAGTGTTGATTCCCCATGGAAGGATTTACATCTTTCCTAATCATTATTCCATTGCTACCAGTGTCCATGGAGCTTCTTGTGAAAAATTGCTTGAAGATTCTGTGGCTTATTTTTTGGAATGTTCTCTACAGATATATATTTATACTTTGAAGACAGGTTTAGCTTTTGGAAAAGCTAAGAGTCATCTGGGGCAAAGTCTTATGAATAAAGTAAAATAAACCAAATAAAATTTAGTATCCACACAGTGCTAAAATTTGGACCCCGTTTGAAAACAAACCAACAGCAACAAAAAATATGTTAAATGTAGTGTTATTCACACTTGTAAACATAAAGATAGCCTTACATAGCAGTCTCCTGAATGCAGCCTGTAGAGATGGATTTACTCGATCATGTGCTATTTTTAAGACTAGAATACATCTCTGTAGAGTCAGAGTTCAGTATCGCATTGAGGAGATGAGTAGCAAGTGCTTAGCAGAGGGCCTGGTCAGTAGTAAGTAACTAGTTAAAAATTAGCAGCTTTAATCATAATGTGGAATGATGATAATTCTCATGATGAATTTTAGGCAAATGCCTTCCTTTTTCTGAGCCTTTTTTAATCATTCAAAAAACACATGGATTGAACAAAATGAAAGCTAAATTTTCCAGTTCTGCCACACAGTGACTCAGCAATTTGCATTTTCAAGCAGGTGTCAGGAGGCAGGATGACGGTGCTCAGGGTGCAGGTGACACCAGACAGATTTGCTGTTTCTGTGGTGGTGTGGTGGTTGAAAAGAATCCTCTAGTGGCACAGGGTTTGGGTTTTCCCTCTCAATTTATCTTAGAGAAAGTCTTTTCCCCTTTGCTATTTTTTTAGACTCTTGAGTTTCAATCATTTTGCTAAAATCTTGAGACTACACTGACATATATTCTGTCTTAGAAACATCATAGAAAAAAATATCCAAGGAGTTTATTATGTGCCTGAACTGCCAGAACCTCCAAGTAATTGGTAATTGTTTGATAAATAGACTTGTGTCTCCCAGTGTGACTGATGGAAAGTCATGTTCCTGGCAGGTCAAGGGTTGCTTGATAGATAGACAGACTTTTCCAGCTGGAAAAAAATTCAGCTCAGATATTAGAGAGTTCACTGCATTTGGTTGGCAATATCTGACACTAATTCACCAGTTGAAAAACTATCATCTGGAAGGAGCAGCTTCTGAAGAGTCGACATTAGTAGTATTCTTGGTGAACACTGAAAGACTGACAAGACCCAAACAAATAGGAATTTGGCTTCTAGGCACCTCTGAACTTGGCTTATCTAGGTCCTTGGGGCAGGACCTAGATATCATTGCAGAGTTCAATATATCTGTCTATTGGACTTGGGGCATGGATATAGACATGCTGGTACTTCTGTGGTATAAGTCTAGGCACAAGGGCGGGTATGGAGTGGTGAAGAAGTAGGAGGTGGATAAGGAGCCTGTGACATTGGTTGGTGGAGAAACTTTAAGCAAAAGGGATGTCATACTCTCACTAACTTCCCACGTATCTTATTTTTGGCTTCAAAATACCTTTCATCATGTTCTTGGTAAAGGCCATGTCAACATACCTTAAAAATATACTACTTTTCAGAAAAGAGTCACAGCAATACAACTCTTAGACATGGGTAAGAGTCTTCTCTGGAGCTCTTTTCCTGAGCTCACCTAGCTACAGGGATCTACAGGACTCTGCTCTAGCTCTCCCCCAGCACTCCCCTACCCACAGGGAGAGAAGTCACTTGGGCCAAGGGAGTATGCCCACCCAAAGCCTACACAGCCCTGCCATTTAGACTACCCAGAAATCCCTGCCAAATAGCCCAAACCCAATCCTAAGACCTTCTTGGACCTCTTTCCTAGTTGATTCTCTTGAGGGCAGATGGAGCTGTTTGTGAGCACACATCTGGGCAAAGGGGCAGCAAAGGGGTAGCTGATAGGAAGAGGTCTGAAGTGCCACTTTAAAGGGCAAGACAAGACTGGGGGTGGAGAGGAGAGAAAAGGGCCAGAACAGGGTCTTGGGATCATGGGCCAGCTGCCCCCTGCCTTCACATTGTAGCACAGAATTCCAAGGAGTCAGAGAAGTCCACATTTGAATTCTAAATTTGGCATCTTGTTCCAGGTCCCAAAAATGTTATGAGTAGGACTAGAGAAAAGAACAGCGCCCCCTGCTCCCAGCTCCCCTCCTGCCCAGGGTCTTGCTCCATATCACCGCTATCTGGACTGTACTTGCCCATGAAGCTAGTTAGAGGGGGAGATGTTGCTTTTGGTTCATTCAATTACCAGACATTCACTGAGTACATAGTCTTTGCCAGGTTCTGTCTTGAACACTGGAGACGTGCTCACAAAGACAGACGGGCCTTCTACTTCACAAAACCCAAGGGATAGACAAAATATCCAAGGTGTAGAAGTAAACAGACAAATTAATAACTACTTTCCAATTGTGATAAAATCATGAAACAAGCAGACTGGGTGCAGAGACAGGGAAAGGAAGTGAGAGCAATTTATTTGAGATGAGTTATTCAAGTTGGGTCTCTCTGAGCAAGTGACATTTAAGCAAAGCCCTGAAGGGAGAGAAGAAGCCAGCCATGCAAGCTTGGAGTGGAGGGAGGGTTCCAGCCCAGGAGACACCACGCAGAAAGGCTGTGAGGCAGGAAGGAACTTAGAGTGACATGCAGGTCCGGATCATAAAGGGTCTTGCAAGTGGCCCGTATTAAGGGGTTTGCATTTTATCCTAACTGCCATGGGAAGCCATGGGGATCTTAAGCACAATATGATTTACATTTTAAAAAGATCATCCTGACTTTGGTGTGGGAAATGTCTAGAAAAATGGAAGCAAGAAGACCAATTTGGGGGGCCTTTGCAAGAATTCGGGAAAGAGATAGTGGTAATTATTCTTATCCATGAGAAAGCCAGGAGCTTTCGCACTGAGATTTCTTACTTCCCGTGAAGCAGAGCTTGCTAAACCTTAAAGGTTGGAACCCTTACCTCCGTTTGCAGGGGAGAGCTCTATTCATTTATTACTCCCTTTATCTATTCATCCAACACATGCTTATTATGTGTGACTGTGTTTTAAGCCCCACTTTTGAAGCTGGGAATCAGAAGTGAAGGAGGCACAGTACCCACCTATAGAATACCTGAAGTGATCCACACTGCCTAGAGACAGGAGCCAGGGGTCAGAGGTTGGGGAAGGAACTAAGAAGGGGCAATTATCACTGAGACAGTGGCATCAAAGTAAAGTTCACCTCATTTCCAGTTTAGTTCATGGATATGACCAGGTTGTATGGCCTCTCAGTAGCCAGCTATTGCACTACTAGACTGTAAAGGATTTTTAAATGTTGATTGTATATTTGCTTTAATGTCCTGTAGTGAATGGGTAAAAAAAATGATGGGTGGGTGAGAGTAGAGTATTTTTTGCAAGCTACAGGGATAGTGGTGTTCTTCTTCCCCAGGTTTACTTAAAAATTCATAAAGGTGGTTAGAAAAGATCCAGGGCCTAAAAGCTAGAGGACCTGCAGATAAGGGTGTGTTTTGTGGGGGGCCAAATGGAAAGGAAGAGAGAGACCACGAGACACTGGGCATGGGATGATTATGAGGATCCTGGCAGTGGCTGTGGCACCAAAAGGGCCGCACTTCATGGGCTATGGCTGATGGGGGATGGGGATCTCTTACAGTCAGACTACCCCCAGATGGAGTTTGACTCAAAGGCAGATCATGAAGGAGGATGCCACATTACTTGCTCTGAATACTGCAGTGCATCCACCTGAAGCAATTCTAGTGGAAAGGGGAGACCTCTGCACCTATGGGCTGCAGGCCAGGGAAGCAGCCTCTACCCCTGTTCTCTGAACACTCAGTACTAAATTTCCCGAAGGAAAGGATGGTTTTTTTACAACTTTAGTTTAGGTTTTCATTGAACAAAATAAAGCTTGTATCCATTGGGTACCAGATTTTCATGAACATTTATAAGAATAAATTCCCATATCTCTTGGAGGAGAAAGGAACTGTCTCATGGGGTAGAATGCCCAAGAGGAGACTGGGACCCAAAAAGGTACACTTTTTCTTTATCTAAGCTGGGTAGGAATGGAGCCTGGGCAGGACTATTAAAGCTTAAACCAGAATGAAACAAGGATTGTGAGTTAAGTGGGAAGGAGATTGGCTGACACGTTCTCCTGCTGGAACAGGCAGAGTGTCACTGGTTTATTTTTTCTAATGAACACGCCTCCACTTACAGCCAGTACACATGCATCAGGCTAGAAGGGGATGAGATCTAATCAGACAATCCCATTTTTTTGTTCACTATGTCAGTAATATGTATTCCTCTTTGAATGGGTGCCCACTCCAACGCACAGTGCCTTAAAGGTGTCACATAGGCACTAACCAGTCAGTATATATAACTTCTTACAGTTTAAGTAGATAGGATTCAAGCACTTAGTGTTATTTGAGAACAACTAAAGACAGGAAGCATCTGAGTCCTTATGCTGCTGAGAGTGGGGCCTTCAGTGTGGATGGGTAGTAATGAACTGAGGCTTCCCAGGCCTCAGGCTCTTCAGCTATTGAGCTGGAAGCCAGATCATTCCAAGTGGCAGGAGCAGAGGAGCACAAAGTTAGAGGTCAGGTTATAGTGGCCCCAGGTGCTGACACATTGCTGGGTGAGTTACAAAACAGGATACACAGTACAAGCTAATGTTTGCAAGAAAACAAGTATGTATGGAAGGGCTTTCTCCAAAATGTTTATTGTCTTTGGGTGCCTAGATAATGGATAGTTTCTAGTTTCTTTATCTTTACCTACATATTCTAATTTTCCTAAAATGAAGATATATGACCTGTGCGATATGTTCCACTAAATACAGGCACTTATTGAATTCATGTTGAGATGACAGTCTAGATATTTGAAGAGATTAGAAATACTGTACTCTCTGGAACCCACCCCACCAGTGAAAACTTACTTAGCTTTTCTTATCAAGAATATAGCTTTAGGAGGATAAAGGGTTATATTTTGAGGTGACTGTGTGTGTGTGTGTGTGTGTGTGTGTGTGTGTGTGTGTGTGTGTGTGTGTGTGTGTGTGTAGGGATTCATTTCTCCATGTTTAGGAGATGAAGTCAGCTATAAGAAATCAAGGTATTAATATCAGATTATAGAGGTTTGGGTATAAAAGTTCATTACATGGTTATTTCTGAAAGCCAGTGCCAGACTCAGGCATACTCAAGGTTGTTCAGCAGTCAGGTGACACTTTTACCAAATCTTTTCAGTCTGTAGTTGGGGACCAACTACATCCAGAGTCATGACCATGCGTGCTTGCAAGGCCTAAATGATCAAAATATTTCTGGATAACAAGTCAGAGGCTGTAGAAAGACTCTTTCATTTTTCTAGCCTGGAGGTCCCTGAGTGGCTGCTTACAGATGTGGGTTTAAGTTACTTGTTTTTGTGTACTTTCTGGCCATTGTAGAAATTTTAAACCTCAGCTAATATTAAAAATCAAAAGTTCATGCATAAATATTTGAATCCCTGTCTTCTCTTTTAAAAAAACTCAGGCATTCTGCACCACCTGTCTCACGTTCCTGCACAGCCTCACCCAGCTTCATTGAAGGCGTGGCTGTCCTCGGACGACCAGTTCTCTACAGTCTGTCCACTTCCCTTTCCTTCTTCATGCTGAGGCCAAGAGCAGTTGCTATTTACCATAATAGCTGTTGTTTTTTGATGGTAGAGGCCTATTTTTCTTTACCTATCTTTCTATCAAAAGTAAAAAAGTAAAAAAGCATATCAGAAGGGCCATATTTTATAAGGAAAAAAATGGGAAAGAGCATATTTCTTTGTAGAAGTGAAGAGTATTAAAAGGGCATACAGATGCCTAGTGACATGGTTAATCTCAGTTGGCATTTGAGTTTTTGACTCTTGCCCTAAGCCTAAAGATCTTCCGCATGGGCTAGAGTGCTGGCAAAGAAGACCTTAAGGGGAGAATGGGGGTGGGTGTTCCATATCCAAAGCATACTTCTCTATTTGAAGATACACCCCCACATACCCCATCACACTGTCAAGACAGCAAACCAGAATTGGGCTGTTCTTGGCTTGGAATATGAGAGGTAAAGTTTGAAATCACCTACGGATTCTGACTTAGCTTATACTGTACCTACATTTTCTCACCGCAAATTGAACCATTTCCTCCCAATGTTCATTACGAAACAAGTAAATTGCCAGATCCTCATATTATCTGGACAATGACTGAATGACAAACCAAAGGCCTTCCCCATGCCCTTTATTGAAATTTCCCAAGGAACCATGGATTCCTTGTTATTAGGGTAAATATCAACGGAAAACAGGCTGGTTAGATAGCTACTTGGAAGTGTTGACAGGAAATTAAATTTGCAAAACAGGAGTATGACCATGGTAGAGTTTTTGTATACAGGGACAAAAGCAAGGAAATTGAATATTGAGATTTTTGTAGAAATCTTCCCTGATGATGGAAAATTGAAGAGCACATAGTTTGGCATTTATCAGAAGGTCAAACCTAAGATGACTTAGCAAGATGTTCATTCTTAAGAACGAAAAATTCTCTCAGGTCTAGATCTCAGCAATATAGAAGCCCAAGCAAATGAGGTATCTGGGAATTAGATATTTTTCACTTAACATGTTTTTGTTGTTGTTGTTTGCCATTTTTAGAGATGATGCTGAACAGTTCTTTATGGTGTGAAGTCACTATGGCATATTGGCACCCTTTCCCAAGCAAATATAATAAATGTTTCCTCAAATAAATTAGCAATCTTTTTCACGAGTCCTTTGGTGTTAATAATAAATACATGTGGCAGCGAATGGAATGCCTAGTATTCCTCCCCTGGAAAGCATAAATGGTATCTCTGCATTTTGAGCTAACAAGAATTGAAGCATATCAGATGTTTCTTTTCCTTTCTTTTTTTTTTTTTTTTTTTTTTTTTTGGCATTTTTCTCTTTCTTTTTTGAGGGTAATGTCTGTTGACCCATGTTATACACATGAGTTGGTAGCTGCAGATTTAATGGTAGAGAGGTAGTGTAGAAAAAGGAGAGAGTTTATAAAGACAGTTTAAATTTATTAGTTAAAGATTAACAGTTGCACATGTATTCACTTATTTTTCCTAAGGAAAGGACTAGAGTTCTTTACAAATACAAGGCAAGGTGATGGAATATAAAGACCTCTTGTGTGGGAGTCAGGAAACCTGTTGTTCTGCCACCAAACACCTCTGAAACCTGGTGACTGTGAGGGTGGGAAATGAGGTATCTGAAGAGTCATTGCAGGCTCTTGCTTTTGTCTGAGGTGATGACTTTATTCACAAATGCATTTGCAGAGCTGCCCTAAGCGTGAGATTATAATCTGACTTACTAATTGTCAGGCCTTCCAGGAGAGGTCTCAAACTGCCAGCCTGTTGGGAAAATGTGTACCATCCACAGAATATTGTCCCATACACTACAAGGAAAAAAAACTGGTATTTGTTGCAAATAGTTAAACAGGAAATTCTAAAAGACAAAAAATATATATATTGTGTGCATATCTTAGCAAGTATCAGCTCTGGCCATCCGAGGTCATGTTCTTGTAGACTGGAGCAATAATGTTAGGGTGGAGACAGAGCCTCCTCCAGGGCACATGAAAGTGTGCCCTTCTCAAGATTCACCTAGCCACCATCCTCCTGATACTTGTCAGGTGTCACTTATCTCTTCATTCATTTATACTCCCTGTCTTGAGAGAATGGAGCTAATTGCGATTTGTGAGAATAGCACCTAAGTCCTTTAATTAGCTGAATCCCTGACCACAGATTCACCCCCAAGGAAGCTGAAATAAATGTGTTGAGATGTCTGGGAAGACAGGCTGATGCTTTTTGGCAATTGGGAACACGCAGGAACACTCTCACGTTCATGTCAACTGGAATAGGTCTTGTCGAAAGCATATTTCGTATAGTTAAGACTCAGATATTGGAGGAACTTTTATGATTACCAATTTCTTCTCTTCCTCAACTTACTTCTCAAGGTGAAAACGTGGGATAACGATTTGACACGCTAGTTATAAAAAACTGGGCTTTGACTTGGGTTTTGACAAGCAGTCAATTCCAAGAAAACAAAAAGTCAAAGAAGTAATTTGGCACCAAGAAGTAAAAAGACCGTTTCCCCCAGGTGGTTGTTTTACAACTAAATTATTTACGTGTATTGAGGGGTTTAAGAACTATTAAACTCATTTTCTCCCTTGACTCAGTCCTTTACATTTCTCCCATTTATAAGAAGTGAGACCCAGTTCGATGCCTACCAGGCGGTCTGGTTCACAGACGGTTTATTGACAGCGTTGCAATTCTCTTTCCCGCCCTTCCTATTTTCTGGCCTCAGACATAAGGAACAGAGCCTGTTCAGAGATGAATGGGGTCACCATGGAATGAAATATATATATATATATATAGATTAATATATATATTAATCTATATATATATATATCCAAAAATGAAATTCAGCTAATTATATATTATTCATCCGCTTAGCTTCTGAGGGTGGACTTTTTTGATTTGTGCTTGTTCAAGAAGAAAATAGCTTGATAGCAATGGCCACATTATCAGGATTCATAAGAGGAAGATGATTATCTGTTAATTTTGGAGTAAAGAGTCCTTTTACCACCAGGCAAAAAAGAAGCAAAAACTGTACATTTCTCACATGCAAAAGAAGTTCTTTGCTTTGATAGAATAATTACTATTTAGAGTATATCAGATTGGACTTATAAAATGACTAGCCTAGAGTTTATGAATATCAGTCTGAGTATAGAGAATTCAGATCAGGAATGTGTAGATATCATGGTACTGATAAGGAATAGAATACATTTGTATCTATGTAGTATACATATGTGTGCACACATGTATACTGCGTAGGAGGAAAACAGGTTTTGAAAAATCAATACTTGTTTTTGATTCTGATTATTTTAAATGGTTTTAGTAATAATAAATAAAAATGGATTACTATGTAGTCTGTCCCTTGTAAATAGAAATTAGTTTTAATTTGAGAATTTTCTTATTTAACAGGTTTTCTTTTTCTGATCATTATTAGGATCCATTTTATAATAACTACTTTTAAAATACATTAGAAAAATGGCTCTCAATCAGAGATTTTACCCTTTCTCTATGTCCCCAGAGACATCTGACAATGTCTGGGGACATTTGACAATGTCCTGAGACATTTTTAATTGTTGCACTTGGTGATGGATGTGAGGAGATGCTACTGCTATCTACTGGGTAAAGACCAAGCATGCTGCTAAATATCCTAGAATACACAGGACTGCGTCCTCCAACAAAGAGTTATCTGGCCTAATTCCAAGGTCGACAAAACCTGCAGGGAACAGTTAAAGGAATGGAATGTTGAGCATGATGAAGAGAAGACCAAGAAAGACCCAATGGCTGCTTTCAAGTTTCTGGAAGGTTTTATGTTTTAGGAGGGTTAGAAATACTCTGATTATTCTTGCAGGGCACTTAGACCAACAGGTGGAAACTGTAAAGAGGCAGGTATGGAGGAAAACTTTCTAAAAGGTACTACA
This sequence comes from Cynocephalus volans, assembly GCF_027409185.1. Classification (NCBI taxonomy): domain Eukaryota; kingdom Metazoa; phylum Chordata; class Mammalia; order Dermoptera; family Cynocephalidae; genus Cynocephalus; species Cynocephalus volans. The sequence continues at coordinate 77,030,341 of NC_084473.1, forward strand.
AAGCTGTGATGTCCTGCTTTAAGAAGTGGTGAATTTCTCATCTGTAGATAACTAAAACAACTTGGAGTGTCACTAGAAAGAGATGTCTGTTATCTAATTATTATGCAAATCGGTTTGTTGAAAACAGTTTTATCCCAGATATTGTGCTACCGAATTAGAGTTCATGTTGCATTTAAATAAAATAATGTAAGCTACCACTTGCAGATGCAAAACTTGAATAATTCCCTTCTTTTTGCTAACTTTAGAGAAAACATGGCTCCAGATACAGCATTATAAACATACGTAGGTAGCATTTAAGAAAAATATCTAGACCTATTTCAACAAACTCTTTACTTCTCGTTTTAGAGATAGATGTAACATTTTCACATACCTCTCCTTATATAATATAATTTCCTAGATTAGTGGCCTCCAAACAGTGAAAAAGTTTTAATGCTTATTTATTATTTGCATATTTATGTATTTTATAATTTATTTTCTCACAAATGGAAATGTTAAAAAAATAAGAAAAAGACAAATTTTATGTGTTTTCCCACATGGAATTGACCAAATGGTTCTAAATCAATGTGTCTCAGGTACCAGAGGTTAAGGATCACTGTTTTATTTTTTAAATTAAAAAATATAGATTGTAAAACTCAGAGGAATAACTAGTACAATGTTTTTAAAAGGCTTGCAAAATATAAGCCCCAATTTTCAAAATTAGATTTAACAGCTGTAAAATCACTTTCTTAAATTCTTTTAAGAGTTTCTAAATACTTACTCTCAATGTCTGTGTTTATCTCATCATGGACCGAGACCGGGAAATTGTAAATTACAGACTGGCTCCAGTCAGTGGGCCACACTTTTTACATCTGAAAACAACCCTGAGATGTGCAGGTTGTGGTCCATAAGAAAACCGAGCCCAGAACTGTTAAGTAACATGAGCCTATTGATGTAAAATTTCATAATCTTAGGTTGGTATTTTGAATTTTCAACCCAGGGTTTATGTGTGATGTCTTTAATACTGCAGAACTCTTTCCGTCTGAAAACAGGATGCTCTATTGGGAAGTAGAAGTCTGAGCTTCCAAGCACTGGCTTTTACCCTAGTTATCACATGATAGTCTGCAATTCACTTAACCCTTTTGTGCTCTAGTTTTCTCATCTGCCAAATGGGCATAAAAGGGCCCTCCATCCTTACCTTACAACACTCTTATACATAGAGAAATCACGGTAAAGTGGTAAGAAACCACTTTAATAAGATAGTCATCATAAATAAATTGACTCCCAGGAATCCCAAACCCAGGAATTTATTTATGGTCAAACAGGTGGGTGAAATGCATTTCCTAAATGCAAATCAAAACCACATTGAGATACCATCTAACCCCAGTTAGGATGGCTAAAATCCAAAAGACTATGAACGATAAATGCTGGCGAGGCTGCGGAGAAAAAGGAACTCTCATACATTGTTGGTGGGACTGCAAAATGGTGCAGCCTCTATGGAAAATGGTATGGAGGTTCCTTAAACAATTGCAAATAGATCTACCATACGACCCAGCCATCCCACTGTTGGGAATATACCCAGAGGAATGGAAATCATCAAGTCGAAGGTATACCTGTTCCCCAATGTTCATCGCAGCACTCTTTACAATAGCCAAGAGTTGGAACCAGCCCAAATGCCCATCATCAGATGAGTGGATACGGAAAATGTGGTACATCTACACAATGGAATACTACTCAGCTATAAAAACGAATGAAATACTGCCATTTGCAACAACATGGATGGACCTTGAGAGAATTATATTAAGTGAAACAAGTCAGGCACAGAAAGAGAAATACCACATGTTCTCACTTATTGGAGGGAGCTAAAAATTAATATATAAATTCACACACACACACATACACACACACACACAAACCGGGGGGGGGGGAAGAAGATATAACAACAACAATTATTTGAAGTTGATACAACAAGCAGACAGAAAGGACATTGTTGGGGGGGAGGGGGGAGGGAGAAGGGAGGGAGGTTTTGGTGATGGGGAGCATTAATCAGCTACAATGTATATCGACAAAATAAAATTTATAAATAGCAAAAAAATAAAAAAAAAAAATGAAATGCATTTCCTAGCTGTAAACCTAAATGCCTTTCATGCTCCTTCTGAGTTTTTCAGGCAATAATGCAATGTCCATCTAAGCATTAATTAGTTGAAAAATGAGCTGCCTGGATATTCTGTTGCCTGGATATTTCTTTTTATTACTAATGAACCTTAATATAGGTAAAATGCCAAATTATATTCTGGCAGCCTGAAAGAATGAAAGTTAAGTCTTGTGGCTAAATTAGTCTAAGAGAGAAGTTTATACGTGGAAATAATCTCTATTCTTTTATACTTCCTTGCAGTCAAATCATGTTTAAATGCTAATGGGGGAGAAGCTCTGGGATAAATATGTCTCTTCTCATTTCTTTGGGATATTATGTGCTCTTAGTTAACACCCTGTTCCCAAGTCTCTTGTTTGTAAAATGGTTATAGTAATAGTATTTGCTTCATAGAGTTGTTGTTAAAGAATAAATTAGATAATTCTGTTAGGAACTTAAAGTGCTTGGCACATAGTAAGGGCTTAATAAATGACAGATATTATTATTATTATTATTGTTATTAATAGTGTTTGCTTTAACAGAAATGCCTAATAATTCAGGAAATTATAGTACTTCTTCTTAAGCGATGCAATTGGTTGATAAACACACACTGGACTGAAACTAGGAGGATGTTAAACTTGACCTTCTTACTGGACCCCACCAACAAAAGGTCCTCAGAGTATTTTCTCATTTTATTTCCTTGTAGAGGGAACAACACCTTTCAGATGGACACAATACAATAATCTATTACTAATGACTACAAACCTGTTGAGGTTTTGTTCCACACCTTTCTTCAGTCAAGAACTATAATTAAGGGCCATGGTTTAAAAGGCATCCTGTTAAGCTTGCAGGTTGAATGAAAGAGTGAAAACTAAACAAGAATAAAACAAAAAGTACTATTAAATGATTTTATGCCTTCCACAAACCCAGGAGGGAAACAAGTGTCTACTTATTGGAAAAAAACAAATGTAATTTCTAAAGTATATGTCTAATAGGGAACCGAGTTTGGATAGCCACATTGGGAATATTACCCCTGATAAATAGATCTCATTCATTATGAAATGTAGACATTTAATCACAACATACACAAGATGTTAAGACTTAGAATTACATTTTCCCAGCTATTGTCTTAATTTAATTTAATTCAGTCAATATTCTGTAGAAATAAAAGCAACGGGCTTCTATCATTCTCATGGATCAACTCCTGCTCCTTCACATGCAGGTCCATTGCACATCAGTCTGGGTCAGAATTTTCAACTGGAAACACCTTGAAACCAAATTGGTGGGTTTGGGCTCTATTAATCCCTCTAATGAGGAAACTCTAACTTTTACCATGCATGGTAATTACAAGAGTATTGTTCCTGGCACTGGTAGGTAGTGTCTGGAAAAGGAATATTTAAAGTAGAGGTCAGCTAACTTTCTGTAAAGGGCCTTTGGTAAATATTTTAGTCTTTGTGGGCCAGACAGTATCTGTCACAACTACTCAACTTTGCCATTGTAATGCAAAAGCAGCTACAGACATTACATAAATGTATGAGAATGGCTGTGTTCCAAGAAAACTGCACTTAAAAAAACAGGCAGTGGGCTGGCTTTAATTCAAGGGTTGTGGTTTGCTGACCCTTATTCTAGCCGAATGATTGCTCTCCAACTGCCAGTCGTTTGCCAAATTAAGCTAGAAGGTGTATTTTTGTTTGTTTGTTTGTTTTTGGACTCTTCAGTGTTGTTGGTCTGCATGATGTTTTTATTTCTATGAGGTGCCAACATTTAAAAATCAGGAGGTTTCTACTTACAAATATGGAATTTGACATCGGAGAAACATACAAAGATCTGGTAGTACCCATCTGTCTTCTTCCATGGCCAAAGTAGTGGTTCCCACCTTGCAACAGGCATTTGCTTCCTTGGTCACCACAGTACTCACTGTTCTCTGATGCCTTCCACAAATGCAGACCCACTTACTTCATTTATGTTACATGTCTTGCCCTTGCCTTCTCCTGGATGAACTTGATTTTATCAGTATTTTATATTAGAGCCCATCTCTCTTCCTCCTGTATTCTCCATTCCTGAAAGCTGTCTCATTTTGGTTCACTGAGGCTGAGGGCCAGAGTTACTTTTGAAAACTGATTTATGGCTCTACAATATTATCAGTGTCTCAGAGAGGAGTAGAGTTGAGCTCTAGGGGCTGGCCAGTTAGCTAAGTTGGTTAGAGCTCATCCTTATAACCCCAAGGTCGTGGGTTCGGATCCCTGTTCTGGCCAGCTGCCAAATAAATAAATAAATAGATAGATAAATAGATTAATAAACAAATAAATAAAAGAAGAAACTAGCTGTTGAATAAGAGAAAATGGACAGAATGGGACTGAAAATAGTCAGGAGAGAGTAAAAACAAGATAAAGAAGCATTGCTAGTTGCTTAAAGATTAATAATTATAAAAAATGGTTCTTAAGGAAATTAGGCTAAAAAAGGATATTATTGAAATATGTGAACCCCTGATGCATATGGAACAGGAAACACCCCTTGTAATAGCTCATTGCTGAGGAATGGGGGAAGTATGGTGGGGGAAGGGGGAAAGTGGGAGGGGGAGGGGAAAGGGGGAGGGGGAGGGGAGAGGGAGGAGGGGGAGAGGGAGTAGGAGAGGAATGGAAGTCTGGGAAATTGCTGTAGGATAGATATAAGCAAATACTGTTTTGATATCAGATAATAAACATGGAATTAATTGTTCTCTGAAAATGTACCTGTTATAAAGGCAGAAATCTTTTATTAAACAAAATAACAAATCAATGAACAATTTTTGAAAATGCTTTACTTTGTGTGTGTGTGTGTGTGTGTGTGTGTAATATTTTATAGCTGTGTGTATGTGTGTATTTTCTCAAATTCTTGAAACAGATATAAAAATATTTACAGTTGACCCTCCATATTTGCAGGTTCTGCATCCACAGATTCAACCATAAATATTCAAAATAATAAACAGAAAATGACAATAAAACAATTAAAAATAATGCAATTTAAGAAAAATACTGTATAGCAACTATTTATGTAGCATTTACATTGTATTAGGTATTAGAAGTAATCTAGAAATGATTTAAAATATACAGGAGGTTGTGCATAGGTTACATGCAAATACGATGCCACTTTTTATAAGGGACTTGAGCATCCCTGGATTTGAGTATCCACAGGGGTCCTGAACTAACCTCCAGCAGATACTGAGGAACAACCACATACAGTTCTATTCTTATTTCCATCCACTGTTGAACTAGCTTCTGTGAAATCCCCTATGAATCTTTTGTCAGCATATTTGTTTTTGGAAAGTAGGTGACATCATTCATCCTTCTGATCCAGCTCCAATCAGCAACCCTTGCCAGGAAGGAAATAAAAAATACCTTTACTTTTGCATTGAGTCTTCCAAGAATTGTTCTTCTGATAATTCCATACGGAGTTTCTCTGAACCTCCCTATTCATTTGCATTCCTAACAATTTGAGATTCTATTTAGTGGTTGAGTTTTATTCTCCCTGGAGCCTGGAACCAGGACCTCTCTCCTGACAGCCCCTTAAACATCTTGTGAATAAGAATAATGAATGAAAAGGTCAGACAGTCCGTTTAAGTGATAACGTTTTTTCAGATTTCAAGATGCCAGAGTATTGTGTCAGAATTCGTATGTGTTTCAGGAGTACAAGAATGAAAGCAAGGTTTTAACCTTTAGTTTTAAAGAATATTTTTAATATAAAAAATTGAAACATTTTGGTGCTTTAACCAATGAACTGAAAGCAACAACCAAGAAAAAAAGCAAAAACAAAAACAAATAAAAACCCAGCCAGGACATTTTCTATTTTCACAGACTTGGATAAAAGCAACTTAAACATACAACAACCTCTCTATTATTTAGAGCGTGATTTTGGGGTTTGTTTTAATGCTATTTTATCTTGAATTTCATGATGCTATTTTGCAAACCAAGTTAGGCTTTAGGAGTTCAGCTTTTGATTTTCCTGTTTTTTGTGTATGTTTGTGTGGCATTATTCATGTTGAATTCGGTTCCATTCTTTTTCCAGCTCCTAATTGCACCCTCAGACTCTGTAAAGATGCATTTGTTCCTAAGTGCAATCAAGAAGCATATTAAAAATCAGCTGTACATAGTTAAACTCTTATAAATGGAAAGTCTATTACATTTGTGTTAGAAACAGAATGTTCCTAGTGGAATTCAATTGCGTTTGATAGACACTTATTGATTGTTTAGGACATGCTAAGTGCTGCACCAGACATTGTGGGGAATATGGCCATAAATAAAATACCATTCTTGCCCCAGGGAGCTCGGGGTCCAGAAGGCAGTATCATATAGTGACTAACAGTTCTGACTCTGCAGTTAGGGCTTATGTTTGAATCTTGTTTTTTTCACTACTCATAAGCCCTGTGACTTCTCTGAGATAGTTTTCTCCAGTAAATGGGAAGAATAATAGCCATGGAAACATATTTATGATGCTATATATTTCTGATTATAAAAGTAATACATGTTCATTATTGAAAATTCAATTATGACAGAAAAATACATAAAATGAGAGAAGGCTCACTACTATCTCATCTTCAATCCTGAAATAACCACTATGAAGAGTTTGGTATACATATTTCCAGAAATTTTTCCTAAATATACACTTCTAAATTATTAATTTTTGTGTAAATTTAATTTGTATTACTCATACTATTTTAGAATTTGTTTTTTTTCAATAAGCTTTTTAACATTTTGAAATAATTTTAAATTTACAGAAAAGTGGTCAAAGTGCAGAGAGATCCCATTTATCCTACATCCAATTTCCTCTAATATTACCATCATATGTAACCTAGTACATTTACTAAAACTAAGAAGTTTACATTACTACATGACTATTAAATAAATTCCATGCTTTATTTGGATTTCTCCAATTCTTCCACTAATGTGCTTTTCTGATCCAGGATTTAATTCAGGATCCCACATTGCATTTAGCGTTGGTTTGGTTTTATCTTACAAAGCATCTCGGATATCTTTTCATATATGTACATATAGCTCTGACAAATTGCATTTAAAAAAAGTGCAGGTTTTTGATTGTTTGATTTTGGTGGCTGGCCAGTATGGGGATCCAGACCCTTGACCTTGGTGTTATAACTAGCTATCCCTAAAAAATGCAGTTTCAATCAATTAAGTTCTTATGATATCTTTTATTTAACCCTCCATTCATTGTGTGTTGATGTTTTTCTTATGAATATTAAAAGAAATTAACATGTGACAGGACTTCTCATGCATTGTATGGCTTAATTTTCACCATGACATATCTCTTGGATGCCAAATCAAGGCTCTTTCATCTATCCTATGGTGGTTCACTATATAGTAGATACCAATTTCTTATTTTTTATGTATTTTTCCTGTGAAAATCTCCTTAAATTTTAGTTGTGCATTATAATTGTTATTATGTAGAGATTCTTACATTTTGAATGATCAAAATTTTTGTAGATTACTTTTGTAGATCTTTTTATTTGTGATGACTTTTATTGGTTTAAAGCTGAAGAAATTATTTGGCTAAGGCAAGTATGTGGAATACTATTCCTTATTTGTGGTTTTCCAGTTGTTGAAAAAAAGTTGCAGCAAGCCTCTATTGATAATTCTTGGACAATGGTCAAAAAATAAGCCACCAGAAGATGGCTTTAACTCCTAAGGATATAACACAGGATAATAAATTGGGGCTCAGTTCCTTGAAGCCTATTTATTCCACAAATTCATAAATTTACCAAAGCTGATTTTTCCCCCATCAGGTCTGCTAACAGGGTATGTGTTAGGTTGGTAGCACATCTCTTTGGGCAGGGAAGATTTTTATCTAAGTCCCTCAATTTTCTAGTCTTTCAAGAGTTACTTTAGGATAGGTGCTATCAATTTGATGAGATAGATCAAAACCTTAAGAGAAAAGAACACATTCTCACATTAGCCATGGCTATGTGTCTAATGCCTACTGTGAAGTTGAGGCTAGGCAGAGTTAAAATCAGTGCTGTTTCCCACCTGACAAACGCAATGAGCAGGCAGACGCCTGAGATAGACTCTGAGTTCAGCTTATTGTTATTCAGTTTTCATTCTGATGCGGTTTCTTTTCTGCTCAATATCAGTTTATAAAAGCATGTAACATGTCCACTGACCCCAGATAACTAAATAAATCCCACTTTGTAGTCACAGAACTAAGTCCCAGTTTGTATCTGTACAAATGCCTCCCGAAGAAGATACAAGAAATTCAAAATAAATCAACCATTAAATCCACATATCTTGGTGCAATGTAAGTAGGAATGAAGAGTCCAGCTCACCATCACTCACACACACACACACACACACACACACACACACACACACACACACACACACACGACATGTACGTTATTCCTTTTCTTTGCTGGATGCATGTTTTTTTTTTTTTTCATTGAGGGACATTTATGCAGTCTCGGTTATAGGGTTTGAAGTCTTGAACACCAGAGAACTGCATTTACTTCTGTCTTTGCATGTGCCTTTGTGACATATACCTGATACTTTTATGCTGGTCAAATTTCCCATTTGAATGAAGTGACAACATCTAGCAAGTTATAAATCCCTGAGATGGACATTTCTGCAGGTCTTTTCCATATATTTCCTGTAGAAATCTTTTAGGTCATGTTCAAAGTGAGGCTTAAAATGATTGCTCTTCCAAGGAAAGGGGATATAATCTAGGGGGTTTACAAGCTACATTTGAAATCTTTGGAAAGAGAGTAAAAATCAGTTCATTTTAATAATCACAATCAAAAAAGATAAACCATCATTAAATTCAAGGAAGTTCTGGTGTATTGAGTCTGAAAAAAAAGCCAAAAACCCACTTAAACGACCTTATAGATACACAGCTGATAATGTATTCCAGGTTCTTTCTTTTTCAGTCAATCACCCTGAACATATCAGCCTCAGGTTGCTGGAAATCAAAATAATGGCATGGTGATTGTTAAGGGACCATGTTATATAAGGATGTTCTGATATTTAAATGAATACTTCACTTCTTGTTTCTAAAAAGTGAATGTTGGTAGGTTAGTTTTGAATGTGTTTTGAATATTTTAATAGAAGTGGTTTCTGTCTAGGAGGAAATAAAAGTATCTCCATGGCAGGCATCACAGTTCTGCTTCTAGGCTGTAAACCTACTTTCCAGTAGCATCGTTTCAAAATGTATTCCCATTGAAATAAAATTTATTTCAATGTTCTAACATGCTGATTGTGGAAAGACATTCTGGGAATTCAACCTAAGTGCTTGGTCTGGCAGTGAGAGAAATCTATCCTGTGTTTCATGGCTTTGTTTGTTTGTTTGTTTGTTTTTTGTTTTTTAAAGGTTATCTGTTTTGGGAGACAAATTAGTACTACTCAGATATAGACTAAAAGAGGAAACCAAATATGAGGTCACACAGGTCCTGAAGTCTTCTGGGGAGTGACTCATACTCCTTCCAACTGACAGGGAAAAGGTCCAGGGAGACTGGAGAGAGAATGTGAATGAAGTTGAATTAAAGTTAAACTTTTTGATATCTGTGAAAAATTACTAAGCAAAAATAGTCATGCAAATGACAATACTTACATAAAATGCTCCTTAACTGAGTAAACCTACTGCTCTTAGACCCTCGCATGGTAGCAATTTCTAGAGAAGTAAAGCAGAATGTCAATTACAAATCATTGTTACCTTTCATCAAATCAGACCATGGAGAAATTGTGTAAATTATCTCAAAGTAATTAAATTCTTAATATAAAGCTTTAGATTCGGGGTTGGCAATTTTTCTTCTGTAAAGCACCAGATAGTAAAATATTTTAGGCTTTGTGGGCCATATGTCTGTGGTCTCTGCCACAAGTACTCAACTCCTGTCGTTTTAGTGCAAAAGCAGCCATAGAAAATATGTAAACTAATGAGCATGGCCACATTCCTATTACTTTTTATTTGAGGGCATTGAGATTCAGATTTCATATAAATTTCATGTGTCACAAAATCTTCTTTAGATTTTTTTTCAACTATTCAAAAATGTAAAACCACTTTTAGTTTGTGAGATCATACAGAAACAGGCAGTGGGCCAGATCTGACCAGTGGGTTGTGGCTTGCTGACCCCTGCTTTAGATAATTAAAAGTAATTACCGATTCAAGCAGTTTTCCACATTGTTGTAAAGATTTACTTATAGTTCGTTTTTAGAAATAATTTCTAAGGTCAGAGGGTGCGATTTTTTTTTTTTTTAAAAGGACAGCATGTTATCTTCCAAAAATAATTGGCCACTGACAATTTCTTCTTGCAGCCAACATGTTGTACCAGGGGACTAAATGCTTCTTCTTTGTACAATGCTCTCCAAACTTCCAATATTAGAAATATATGTAAGTGGTTTCATGTTAAAATGCAAATGCCATCTTTTCCAATGTACTACCATTAAAGGTAGAGGAGAAAGAATGCACATTCTGGGAGTCTAGGGGCATAGCCTCCAGCTGCCAACTTGATAAATTGTTTCTGAAATCTAGTGTTTCATCTTAAAATTTTATGTTAATTCTGCATTCTATACCACCATATATCTATGTTTATTTTAATGCACACAGACTGCTTTAAATTACTGAACAATTTACTTCCACCCTGTACCCATAACCTTTGGATAATTAAGCAGTGCCCCTGTGAATTGACATACCAGCAGTGTATCCCAGAGGACTGGGCACACCTCAGGTTTAGAAACGCAGCATTGAAGCAAACTGGTTATACATCAGTCCAAATGTGATGGCTTTGGAGCAAGCTGTAGATGGTAAAGGGAGAAGTACATATGAGCATCCTAGTTGTCTTGTATAGTGACTAGAATAGTCTTTATTACCTTGATTCATGGCTTCTCCCTGCAGATACAGCTCCAGCACAGGGTAGTAGGATGGTCTTCTTTGAAGACAGACAGACATGGGTTTTAATTTTTACTGTCCCATGTATAGTTGTGCTAGTTATTAGGTTAAGTTTTCTTGTCTGAGAAATGATGGCAGGCTGTTTAAGTTTCTTTTGTTGCAAGTCAAAGACCCTGGCTAATATAATCCAAAAGGGATAGATCAGAAAGCTACCAGAAGGCATACAGAAACAAATGAAACATGAAAATATCTGATTGAAGGAAGACAAACTAGAGAAACAATAGGCAATCAGCTTTACAGGGTGTTTTATTGAGCAACTGTGAGAGACTGTGATTAAGAAGCCACCCACGTCAATTGCCTGGGCGAGTGCTGGTTTATGCCTGTTATGCCGACGTAACTATTCAAAGCTCCCCTTTCACCCTCAAAAGTGTCTCCACTTACATTGCAAGTTACATTATCACCTTAAAAGACTCAAGTGTCAAATCACGCCTGAATGCCAGCTGGTCTTTCTTTTTCTGCTCTCTGCTTCAGAATCTGACTTTGTTAACTGTGTCCAAAATAGAAGCTTGTACACCAGTTTTAATTCTAGATTGTTCCAAAGCCACCTAATGGGTTCTGGTTTCAACTGCCCACTGGGAATGAAGAGGAGAGGTGGGCAAACCAGACAACCACAGTACTGGGCCTCAGGTCCTCAAGCTCCTGCTTGTCTGGGAAAGGGAATAGATATGAATCAGAGTCTGAGAGTCTTTGTGGTTATCCCTGACAGTCCGTGGTCTCTCACTCTCCAGAGTTAACCTTCTTCAGTCTGATCTCCATACTATCAGTGGAGAAGACTTTCTAAAATACGATACTCTCTAAAACCCTTTTAGACTCCCCATTTACTGAGAGGGAAAATAAAACTTAGCTTGATATACAAAGCCCTGGATGGCCTAGCTCCTGTCTTTATCTTTCTTTGTCTTCCCTCCCTCCCCCACAGGTTCCCTATCATGTAGATTCCCCTAATACCCAGCTCCTTGCAGTCCCTGTGATGCTGTACTCTTGCCCTCCTGTGACTCGGGCACAGGCTGTTCCCTCTGCCTGGCATGTTTTGCCCTACCAGCATTATGCCAATTTTCCCTTTGAGAATCAGGGCAGAGCTTGGCTTTGTTCTCTAACTAGCCCTTCTTCTCTTCTGGGTTATTATCCCTTCACTGGACTCCCACAATTCCCTAGGCAGACTTTAATCCTAAAATTTAGGATTTTGAATTTCATTGGATGGTTTTCTTGTCTTTCTCCCTCACTAGGTTATTGGTTTCTTAGAGGCAGAGAACATAACTTTTGCCTCTGCAAACAATGGAATGGTATATGGCAGCTCAATGAAGGTTACATGGGTGAATAAGTAGTCTACCTGAGAAAGGTGTTATTTCTGGGAGAAGAAAGGAAGGTAGGGATGGAGGGAAGAAAGGAAAGGAGAAAGGTAAGGAAAGAAGGAAGGAAGGAAGGACATAGACTGGACTTATTTGCATATAACATGATCCTCTGTGTAAAAAATCCCAGGATTACTGCAAAAAAGCTTAGCACTATTCTCACATCAGCACTATTCTCACATGACTATGCAGACAGTGGTGATGAGGATTTTAGTAAGACACAGAGTTCTATATAGAAGGCAATCCAATTGTATATGGGGAAAAATCAGTGTGAATCTTCATATCCCAGTGACAGGGCCCATTTCAGCATGGTGAGAAGAAGGAAGGATTGTTGGTGGCCTCTAGAGAGACTTGTACCTTGTTGTCATCAATGAACATTTCTAATTTTCTGAGAAATGACTATAGATGTTACCACCATAACCAGCACCTCTGGTTTCTCTAGAAACTCTCTTAGTCCAGGTGAATATACCCCAGAGTACCCAGAAAATTTGCCGAATAGAAATCGGTGATCTGTGAACAAATATAGAAAGCATGTGCAGTCCTGGAAGACTGCATAAAACTTCTGATTTTAAAAAATGGAAGAAATGTGAATTTCCCAGCAGATGGGCTTGGGAGATGGATACTAACTAGCAAAATTCTAAAAAGGATTATAAAGTGGATTTTTTGTGAATGTGTAGTGGATCCATTGGGTCCCTAGTGATCACCTCTCTTATGGGAGTCGATTGGACCACACAAGTCTATTTGCAGCCTAATCTCTCCTTAGAAAGAACATTTAGTTTAATGTTTGTATATCTGTTTCCTCCACTAAATAAATAATTTTATACACATCTGAGTTTTCATTTTCTAACACAGAACTGGACACACGGTTATCACACAGTAGTTGCTGAGTGAATAGTCTCATGAACATGTGAATGCTTGGGTGGTTTTGACACACTGAAAAAGTCAGAATGAGTCAAAGTATAATATGGCCATTAAAAAAATTGTGGGATCTGAGACAATGTTGAAAGACATGAAGTTTCTACACAGAAGGAGGTGTTAGACCTGTTCTGTTCTGCCCTGATAGGACCAGAGCAGGAGGGTTGTATTGAAGTCATCGTGCTCTGTGATAGGAGGGGGTACAGCTGAGAAAACTGGGACAGTAATAAAAAACAGTATCTGCAGAGAGTTCAAATTAAAGTATCTACAAGGATATTAATGAGAAACAAAAGGGAAAGTCATCGGAGCAGGAGGCACACAGGCCAAATCACTAACCCTGTGATGGCTGTGGACTACAGAACAAATATCAATGAAAAACAGACTCCAGAGACATTCCCCAACAGGTTAACAGTGGTGGTCCCCAATGAAGGGCTACGTTTTTGAAAAATTTTTTGAAAATAACATAGTATTAGATACATGAAGGGAGGAACTATGCATAAGGTTTTTTTTCTTAGTTAAAAAGAAAACAGAAAGAAGAAAGAATTCTTGTGTGGAGAAGACGTGGGGGTAGAAGAGGAGCTAGGAGAGCTGTTTTTAAATATTTATTGGGTCCTGATGTGAAAAAGAGATTAGAAATATTCTGTGTGATTTAGTTAGGACTGCTTATGAAATAGCTAGGGGGAGGTGCATTTTAGCTCATATAAGTGTGTATGTATTATGGCTCTGTAGTGTTATAGATAACTTCTAATAAAAGATAAATTCATGACTCTTATAGAATAAAAGTGAACGTCTTTTAAATACTTCACTTAAATCATTAATGAGGAAACTGGTGAGGCATTACAACCAGTTCAAAGGAAAATCCAAAGAACAACTACATTTAGATTTGTAAAACAGTCCCATGGAATCAAATATGGCATAGTTTTCCATCAAATCACAAAATTTCCCCTGTAGTCTACCTTTTTGATTAAAAGTAATATCAAAGAAAGATTATTCTTGATCAGCAGACATAAACTCTGGAGCCTCCTGGTTCCACGTTTTGCTGGTCCCCAGAAATGATCCAGAAATAGCTGAATGATTATATGTTGGGGACAGTGTATAAAAAGTTGATACCTGTTCTCCAGTGTTCATTGCAGCACTATTTACAATAGCTAAGAGTTGGAACCAGCCCAAATGTCCATCATCAGATGAGTGGATATGGAAAATGTGGTATATCTACACAATGGAATACTACCCTGCTATAAAAAAGAATGAAATACTGCCATTTACAAAAACATGGATGGACCTAGAGAGAATTAAATTAAGTGAAACGAGTCAGGCACAGAAAGAAAAATATCACATGTTCTCACTTATTTGTGGGAGCTAAAAATAAATAAATAAACACACAAATAAACTGGGGGGGGGGGAAGACACAACAATTACAATTCCTTGAAGTTGATACGACAAGCCAATGGAAAGGACATTGTTGGGAAGGAGGGGGGAGAAGGAGGAAGGAGGGAGGTTTTGGTAATGGTCTACAATAATCAACCACATTGTATATTGACAAAACAAAATAAAATTAAAAAAAAGAAAATAAATAAATAAATAAAAAGTTGATTCATAGTATAGTTGTTTTCCCTGGGTGACTTTAAAGATAGCTAACAACTCTACATTCCTAAGATATTACCTCATCACTCAGGGAGCCAGGTCCTGAACCTAAATCATTCCAGCTGGGTCTTTTTATAAATTCAAGTTATTGGTAATATAACCCAACAGCCCTTCCCCAGCTGATAAGTTTTTTCTGTGTTTTCCACTGTGCCTTGAGAGTCTATCTGGCCTTTGGACTCCAGCCCTGTCTTTTTTGGTCTTTCACCCACTAAAATCTCTTCTTGTCTTTTAAAAGTGCTTTTGCCTTAGAAGAAAAGAAGCATAGAAGACAACAATATGTAGGTTGTTACAGGTTAAATTGTGCCCCTTCCCCCGCAAATCCCTGTAAAAGAAAAAAGAAATGTAGAAGGCTTAACTCCTGGTCTCTCAGACTGTAAGCTTTATTGGAAATAGGGTCATTGCAGATAAACTTAGTTAAGCTGAGATCATATTGCAGTAGGGTGGGTCCCTAATTCAATATGACTGGTGTCCTTATAAGAAGATATAAACATACAGGGAGAAGGACATGAGAAGATGAAGGCAGAGATGCAGCTGCAAGCCAAGGAATGCCAAAGACTTGCCAGCAAACCACCAGAGGCTCAGAAGAGGCAAGGAAGGACTCACCTGTATGTTTCAGAGAGAGCGTGGCCCTGCTGATATTTGATTTTGGACTTCTTCCCTCCAGAACTGTGAGACAATAAATTTCTATTGTTGTAAACCACTAGCCCTAAGAAACTAATAGGGACATAGACAAACTTCTCTTCCAATGGACCATCTCTGTGTATTGTTGTAAATGTGTTATTGATTGCCTGGCAAAGTTAACTGTAGGGAAAGTGAAAATAAATAGTCAGGGTTCCTCAGGGGTTTGGAGTCTTGCTGAGCATTTGATGTAAATATGCATGTGAGCCCAGCTGTTCCTTGATTATTGTCTAATGTAGTTGTGCATGTGCACCCAGGTGTTCCTGGGTTGTCTGACTCACACCCAGGTGTCCTGGGTTATTGTACTTAAGTATAAAAGACGAATGGCTCTAATCCACAGCAGTCCCCCACCCCTGGAATGCCTGGGGGGGGGGGGGAGGGACCAGGAAGCCACTGCTGCCACTGCTAGATCTACTGAAGGCTGCTGTAAGCTGCTGCTGCTGCTGCTGCTGCTGAGGAAGCTGAGGACTGAGCTCGTGACATCTGCCAATGGCTCCCAGGATCTTTCCCAATTACCTAGCTCATCGACTTGTGTGTGAGGGGTCTGGTAATCCAGTCAGGCATATGAAGGGTCTGAGAGCCTCCCTAGCCCTAGAAACACAATTGTCTATGTCAGCAGGATTCCAACAATAGCCCTAACCTGACAATAAGGCACTCAATAAATATTAATCCCTATTAGTCCCCCTCACTATATGTATATATATATTTTTAATCTTAGTACCGTTAAGTCACAAACCATGTGACTGCAGTACCACATAATGCAAGGAGCATGAATTGTAATTCCATCTGTACTTAAATCCCAGCTCCACCACTAGCTAGCTACCTCTATGATGCGGGACAGTTTTTCTTTCTGGATAAAGCCTCTTTATTGTCAGGGTAGAGATGAGAAACAATGGCTGCAGATCATTTGGTATGTGGTAAGCATCTAATACTTAGTAATTATTATAATTTCATTTGTCTTGCATGACGATTCTTGTTATATTAGCTCTTCATGACTTGCATCACCATTAGTTTTTAACTGTTATATTTGCTCAAACAATTGAATTTAGAATCATTGTATTTATAAAGGGAAATCTGACGCTTTTAGTATTCTCTTTATATCCTGGACATTTTAAGACTTGAAAAATTAGTGCTTTCCACTGCTATTTTTGAACTGTTACTAAATTTGAAGGACTATTAATCCCCCATGTTTATGACTCACCAATCCATCACCAACTCAGTGCCTTTTAAAGCAGTGTGTGACTCAGGAGAAGCATGAACCAAGCGCCTTGGAGCATTTGGGGGTGGGAGGGGGAGAGATGGTGTGTTGAGGATAGAGGAGGAGACTTTTGGTTTCTCTTTGATTTGTGGAGGCTGGAAAGTTTTGCTGCAGATAAAGATATTTGAACATGTAATTGAGTTTAATTTATTAATTTTTGGTGGATTATAAACTTAGTTTTCCAAGCTCTCTTTGTTTTACTATCAATATGATCTGACAGCAGGAATGACAAACAACAGTGCCATTCCCTTAATTAGTCTTGATTTTGCTTTTCTGTCTACCCTCCGACATTATCTAAATGGTGAATTCTATATATGTATCGATAAGAGGGTAGAAACAGTTACTGGGGATTTGCTAAGCTGAAAACTTTAACCACCAAAGTAGGACAGGTGAATCCAGGGTGGAAAACGCCTTTGAGCCAGTAATAAGAGGATAAAGAAGCCCATTTTTATATATATTAAAATTAAAACTGTATATATATAAAATTACAATTTAAAAAAATCACTGACTGTGGTCACGTAAAGGCAGTGTTATTTACCTGAGTCTTAACGGAATATGTCTACTTAAGTGTATGAAGATGATTCTGAGTTATTAAGGAAATGATGCATTATATTTACTCTGTGTAAGAGGGAAGAAAAATGTATAATGCAGTTTATGAATTATTTTAATAATGTGGTATTTTCCTTTTTAAATGTGAATACCCAAAGCAGTTGATTTTAATTATCAGAAACATTCGTTTAAGTGAAATACATATTCTGCACACCGCATTGTTTCGTAGATAATGCCCCTAGGGATTAGGGAAGATCTACATGAAGGGTCATCTCTCTCCTTTTACATCACCTATTGCCTCCTAAGGTAGACATGGGCTGACTCATGATCCACAGTCTCCGGGAACATCTTCAAGAGCTAGGCTAGCCCAAAGAACATGGGTAAAGTGGCAAGCTCTAGGGGCAATTTCTCTTCTTAAGCACTTAAGGGGTTAGATGGCAGAAAGACACAGGAAATGGCTCACTTCAAAACTACAGTGTGCATAGAGGGCAAAGCAAAGCAATCCTCAGGGGGGTTGTGGTCACATGTGTGCACCCACTTGTATTTTCCTATGTGCATGTGTGTACTTGTGCAGTCCTGGGACTAGAAAGCATGCCTTTTTTGTTCAACAAGAACTTACTGGACAGGTAAACTGTGTGAGACACAGGGGAGGACAGTATGGAAATTTCCCTTTGAGACTGATTTTCTGAAATACCAAAGAGGCTACATTTCTGAGTGGCTAGTGCAAGGAAGAAAAATCTACCTTGATTGAGCTAGAAAGACTAGAGGCTGGTTCTTTCCTAGCTCCAGAATTCTCAAAGAGAATCTTTCTTATAGTTAAACAGGCTTGGACAGGTCTATATTCCTCTTTTTTTTAAGCTCTACACTGAACATTGGCTGTGCTGATGAAAATACATCACATAGAATCCCCCATGGCAGGAGACGAACACTCTTCTGTTTATTCCTGTAGGCTGAAACTGCTGGTGTAAGCAACATTCTAAGATGGCCCCAAGATTTCTGTCCCCTGGTATACACACCCCGTGTAATGCCTTCCTATTGAGTGTGGGCAGAACTACTGAATATGATAGGGTAGTTACTCCCTTGATTATGTTATGTTATATTAAAATCCATCTTAGCAGACAGAGTGAAACTCTCCTGCTGGCTTTAAAGGAGCAAACTGTCATATTTGGAGAGGGTCACAGGGGAGGGAAGAGTGAGAGGCCTCTAAATGTTCAGAGTAGTCCCTGATTTACCTTCAACTGCAAGGAACTGAATTCTGCCAACAGCTATTGAGTTTGGAAGAGGCCTCAGCTGAGATCAGGTCCTGACCTGAGATCAGGTCACCTTAATTTCAGCCTGGTGAGATGCTGAGCAGAGAGCTACTGTGTGCTGAACTCCTATCTCATAGAAACTGTGAGATAATGAATGTGTGTTGTTTAAAGACACTATGTTTCTGGTTATTTGTTATGCAGCAATAGAAAACAAATAGAATTTTGATTTACAGGAATGGGATATTAAGTCTCTGACTAAACTGATAAGCAAGAAAAACACTCTGTGTACAACCATACCCTGAGAAATTTTTGTGCAAGTAATTCACAAAATATTCCTCCCTCTTCTCTCATCATAGGCTTTTACAAAACTGTGGCAGCCCCTTTATATTTTGGACACTGCTATGGTCTACACAGCTTTACAAATGAATCTAACTGAGCTTTTGCTGACTTAGCAGAGCAATTATTTGGTGTAATAACTTGTAACTGATGGAATACCTATCATTCCGCACTTTTGTTATGCATCTTTATAATGATTTCTTAAGGAAAATGGCAACCTCATATTTATTCCCCTACCAACCAACACCTTGATCTTGAATCTTCCTAAAATTTTTTCAGTGCCATTCCCACCTTTTTCTCAAATGCATGTTCTAAAGGGCCCTTTCAGCATATCGCTTATTTGGAGTGAATATACGAAGGTGCTTTTTTATATGCTTGGGGGAAGAAAAGAGGACCATCTAGTAAAAATTTCATATTGATTTCCCATCCAATTGGATTTTGCTCAGACAAATGGATATTACTGAGGACACTCTGGCATCCCTGCCAATATTTCAATATTCCATGCCTCATCTCTCTCAAATGGAAAAACATTTTCACTGATTTCTTGATATGTTTGAATTAATGTTTTCCACATCATCCTTGATACGTCTGATATGGTTGCGGATCCTGGATTTGAGTATGTAACACTTTTCTTGCTAAATAGTAGGTGGTTTGTGAATTGGCTTCTGACTTATGAATCTGTATTTACAGCTCTGTGAGCTATACAAATTCACAACTTAGAAAAACACCCTCCCAATTTTGGGGGCCGGTCACTTTGCATTCACACATAAGCCAAATACACTTAAAATAAAGGTGTACATCAAGCACTAAGTAATGTGATTTCTCAATTGCCCTTTTTATAGATTGAGACAGGTCTAGTGGGGCAATTTTTCAAGAGTGGTAGGAAGGGCTATGTCGATACTATTCCCCTACTCTGTCCCTTTACTGATGGCCAACATTCCATATTTATATAATAATTCCTCTGACCTCTATAAAAATAGAAGTAAGCCTGGAAAAGGGGTAACCCATTATTTCTCAAACTGCAGACCAAGCCACCATCTTTTACAATTCTAAGGGGGCATGATTCTCATGTTACTCCAGGTGAATGGTGCCCCCTGGTGCTATGCAATGCTGTAATGCATGCTGCAATGAAGTTAATGGATGTATGCTCAAGATTCTGAATTTTTGTTGTTAAATTTATGTATGTGATTTAGTTAAGTTCTATCAATCTTCATGTTTTCATGGAAATGACTTTAGTGGGTCATCTCCTGAAGGCACATTTGAGCAGAAAGAATGGAGAGATTTAAAAAACAGAGAATATCTGGGAATGGACTCCACAAAAAGTAATAAGAGGAAAAGAAAAGTTCACTTTCTTCATCTTTTTGTTGAGAATTCTCCCTCCTGCTACTTCATTTAACATCTCTCTGTCATAATCCACAATCCCTTTATTTATTAATTTACCCATCCATTTTTCATCCACCCATTCATCCATCCATCTACCATCCACCCATCCTTTTATCTATATATTCGTTAATCCAATAAACTGCTTGAGTATCTATCATTTGCCAAGCATTAATGGGTGATCTAGTACCCAACACGAATTTCTTTACAAAATACATCAACCGTACAGAGAGAGAGAGAACTTTGGAAAATTATTTGCTCTGTTATTCACATACTGGAGAGTAGTATGCAGCTGAGTACATCCAAACCTTTCACAATAGCTTTTACAGTTGCACCTGCCTCTCTCTCTCTTTCTCTCTCTCTCTCCCCCTTTCTACTCCCACTTCTACCACCCCTTCTCCCTTCCTCTCCCCGCTTTCCTTGCAGAATACACAAAAGGTCCAAGATTCAGTGCTAGTGGGTACAGACGCACAGGTTGTAGCCTCAAGTAACACAGTGTGGAGTCCTACAGACTTCAGGAACTTGGTCTTGCAATATAAAATTTTCTTTGTTTCATTTCTCTCCATAAACTATTTCCCATTAAAGCTTAAAGCTTATTCTCTCTGTTCCAAGAACATCATTTTCTAGAAAAGTTAGATAGGTCTCTTTCTTCTTTTATATTTATTTATTGATTTAGAGGTAAGAGGAGAGAATGTCTATATACTTAGTCAGATTCACTTTGATTCCTTCTTTCCAAGATGAATTCAAATGTAATGAATCTCTTAAGCCAGACAGGGATTCCTGTTAAACATCACATCCCTTTATTTTAGTTTAGTCTTCTACTTAATGGAAAACTGAATAGATCTAAAGATTGCAATTTCTGCTTTGCTGGTAGTAATGCTGATACAAGGATCAATTACATCTTGATTATTATATCCCTTATACACTTGATTGCTTAGGCCAGTAAAAATCCCAGTATTCAAAGCAATCAGAATGCTTTCACCATCTCAGAAAAAGAATAACTTGATTCTGCACAACCAAAAAGATGTCATTGTAACTTTTTCCTTCTGAAAGATAGAGCCATATTCTTTTGACCAGATAACTGAAATGAGAAAAGCTGACATTGTATTATTAACCAATCCCCTAGACGTTTGCTATAGAATTAAATGTGACACATTGAAAGACGTGGTTAGAGAACTACTTTAGTTCTCTACCGGCTCAAGAACATAAACAACATGAACTGGAGTTAGAAACTCCCTACAGAATCAGTGGAAGGGCAATTCATTAAATAAAGTAAAGTAGCGGGAAACTGCAGTATTGTTCTTTAAAATGCTCTCATAAAGTTGTATCTTGGTGACTCCATGAAGCAGCTCTGAGTCAAAGTTTTGGATATAAGGGATTTACTATTATGAAAGTGCTTTCAGGAGGAAATCTTAAGAGAGTGGGGGAAGCAAAATAGAATAGGGGAAAAAGCCAAACAAAGATGTGATTTTATCCAAGCTCAGCTCTGTCCCCAAAAAAGCTCTGGAGCATAAGTTACACCAGATCATCCTCAAGTGATTGCAGGTACCAAGTGTACAGATGGTGGGTGATGAACACACCAACTCGGAAAGAAATCTGCAGGAGTTTGTACCAATAGTGTCCACTGTACTCAAATGCTGAGAGCTCTGTTGGAAATTGGCTTCTGTGAAATTCTTCAAATTCATCACAATTCATTCTTTTCTGGGTCCTTTAGAATAGTCGTATAAAGGAAAACCTGGCTATGGAGTCAAAGAGAGCTACAATGGAATCCTAACCCTGCTATTTACTAGCAAATAGCTACTGCCTTGCCTAGAGTAAATAGCACTGCCTTTAAATATACACATGTTCAAACTACTAATGCTCCTTCTCATACACATCTGCTTCTTGTAAAGTTTGATATTTGGAACTTTTTTGCTGCAAGTCATAATCTTTGTTCTTGACTTCTCTCCTCCAGAAGTATTTCAGTTTTCAAACTTACTTCTCATCACAAAATAATGGATATAACCCAATTTCAAGAGAGTCCTGGTATTAGAGAAGGGGGGTGGTGCTTCTGTGTGAAAACAGAAAGTCCTTCATCTTCCCAGAGTTCTACTGCAGATGCAACTGCCCACCCAACCTGCCCACAATGCTGGCCTTCTTTTCACATACCATTGGAAGAAAACTCGCTAGGGAAGTCTAAACTCAAAAACAAATTCCAAGAAGACATTGCCTTTATTTTCATTTTTTCCAGATTAAGCTCCTGATTTACAACTATTATTTTGTTGCTTTCCTCCTCCTAAAAAGCTGGTCTTAGTTTTCCTACTGATTCCCTGATCCCGGGAAATTTGGCATTTGTCAGCTAGAAGTCAGCAGGCTCTGTCAGGTAGGTTACCATTTGAGTCAAGATCCAGGCTACCCCCTGGACCTCTCTGCCAAAACCCTCTGTATGTACCCTGGTACTTCTGGAGGGAAGGCAAATGGCCTATCTGGGACCCGGGTAGACAGATGGGAAGAACATGACCTTTCTTGGTCTTGGATGGGGTGAGACCCTTCTTCCAGAGTTGGTCATTAGCTCAGGCTCCTAGCAGGTCAAGAGATTCTTTCCACTGCAAAATGTTGGGCTTAAAAGTCTTCCAATTATAGGTTATTACAGGTGGAAGGGACTTAAGAGATCACCTTGACTAGTCTACTCATTTCAGAGAGGAATGAACTGAAGTCCACAGAACTTATATGTTTTTCTCATCATCACACAGCATCATAGTCTTTCTTTTGAAAAAAAATCTTGCTGATAAATATGATAGCTAGAGCTAATCAGTATGAAGTGGGAAATGGGGACACTGGAGCCCTGTCTGTGTCCCTTTCTCCTTTTTGTAGCTCTGTGCCCACTCCCCCACCCCCTTACTCCTACCAAAAAATAAAATAAATAAATAAACAAAAACCTTCAGTGGCTTGTAGAGACCATACTTGTAGTTTCGGGTCTCTTTATAATATTGTTTAGAAAGTCCTATAGTCCAACATATGTTTCCAGATGGGAATAATCCTTAAAAAGGGGAAGTCCTGGCTACACAAATCAGTGTCAGAATATGGTTCAGAGCCTGAAGAGAGGATAAAGGAAGCTGGACAAAGAATCAAGAAGTGGCTGAACTGAGCCCTGATCTTCCAAGCCCAGAGGATGGAGTCTATGACACAGTTTCAAGGCCAAGCAGAAGGGGCTGAATTCAAAAGAGGATGCTGAAACAGGGTCAGGAGCTGGGTTAGAACTGGATGGAAGGAAAGGTAGGGGAATGGTATTAGTTTTCTATTGTTGTTTTTTGGTCAAATTACTACAATTGTTCAAATTACTATAAACTTAGTGGCTTAAAATAATACAAATTTATTATCTCAAAGTTCTCATAGTTCTGAGCATGGCTTAGTTAGGTTTTCTGTTCAGGGCCTCCCCAAGGTTAAATTAAGGTGTTGGCCAGGCTGTGTTCTTTCTGGAGCTCAGACTCCTCTTCCAAGCTCATGTGGTTGTTGGTAGAATTCAGTGGCTTGTGGTTATAGAACTGATATTTTCACTTCTTGCTGGCCATGAGCCAGGCGCCTCTCCTAGAGGTTGCCTACTGTTCCTTGCCAGATGGCCCTCAACTTACTAGTAACCTAAACATGGGAATGATGATCCCATCATATTTACACTCTCTGACACACTCCAGGGGAAGGGATTATCCAGGGTTTGTGCACCAGAGGGTGGGAATCATGGAGCCATCTTACATGGCTTACATGTTTACATGTAAATTCTGCTTACAACAGGAATAGAACGAGGGGAGCAAGGACAGACTTCCTGGCTTCAAGTCCGGGCTCTGCCAGAGAACCTGAAAGACCTCAGGTCATGGGGTGGATGTTGCCTCTGAGTCTCCTTTATTTTTCTCATGAGTACAATGGACTAGTAATCATACTTAGCTCTGGGGGTTGTAGTGCAGATTCAATGGAATTATGCACAAAAGTCCTTAGATCAGTGCCTGGGTCATTGCTTAATGAATGCCATATTTTTAAGCTGGTGCCTGTGGCTCACTTTATGAGAGCCATTAGTACTCTGGTGGACGTATTGGCTTAAGGGTCCAGGACAGGAAAGATATTTTCCTTTTTAAGAAATACGAGGTCATGAAGCAGCTTAGAACGTTGAGAGGGTGTGACTGCTGGGGCTGGCACTCCTAGATGCCCCCCACACCACCAGCAGGGTGCATTGAGTCCTTTTCTGATGGCTGGCTGTGGTGCTGAGATCTCAGATCCTTCTGCCCCTTCCTGTGCAGGTCATGAGTCAGGTAGTTGAAAGAAGACCCTGGCAGCTTTATGTAAGGCAGACATACTTAATTCTTCAGATGTGAGCTTCACAGACATGCTTTATTCTCAGACATGAGCTCTGCCACCCACTCTGCTGACCCTCCATGCTCTGCTGACCCTCTGTGCTCTGCCGACCAGTGGTTCAGAGCAGTTACCCTTATACTTTTAGTACACGATATGGCCACAAGCCAAGCATTACATAATTACAGCAATCATGCTGTATCAGTACCTGGGCACTCATGCGCAGTTACACTACTTTTATAACTTGTTTCTAGTGAATGTGCTGAATCTTGCCCATTTGTAACAGATATAAAGCTAGAGATCCTGACTAAACTTTTTCTACTTTCCTTACACTGGCTCTGTGTGGAATGCCTTAATGGAGGTCAGGAGCTAAGCAAAATATTAAGTCTCAGCCTCAAGCCAAAAACATCAGAGTTGGCTTGAATTTCCTGATAACATGAAGTCTGGGTTGGAACCTGAAAGCAGGTAGGATTTGGATTGTCAGAGTCAGGAAGGTGTTCTTGATAATTTATGTAAAACCCCCAGCACAGGACTTGGCCTATCTCATGGACTGAATGAATGGCTCGTTATTTTCTTCTCACACCTGGTGAGAAAGTAACTAACATATACAGTGTCAAGATCTTGTCTAATTTTAAAAATGAATTAAAAATATCTAATTTAAAAATTCTTTAAGTGTGCCAGTGGCCTCTAACATGTGTGCACCATTGGAAACAGTGTGAATGGAGACCAAGTATAGTGACAACTGTGTCCTCCTTTCTGGAAATAGAAAGCATATGTCTTTCTTGCATTGATTCAGGGGTGGGGAGGATGAAGGGGAACATTAATGGGGGTAATATTTGAAATCGCTCAACTGTGGGCATTTATCTACTTCAAATGTGCAAGAAGGCAATTCAAGTTGTTCCCCAAATCCAATAAGTCCTGTGTATATGTCCATTATTTTCCACGTTCTTGCATAAAATGTAACTGCTTAACTTTGCTGATCTCTTGCTAACTTCCTTCCTTCCCCTGAAACGTACCTGGATAAGAGAATTTCCAGGTGCTTTCTTTCGGTAGCTATTCTTGCTATTAAAGTTAGTTAAAAAGTTAACAGTAAGTGTGTGCCTTTTTTGAGAATACTGCAGCTGTTTAAGCCAGTTATAAAAGATCTTTGAAGCAGCCTCAAGGGATATATGGAGGATTTTCGTTGGCTATGCAATTTATAGTTCTGTTTGATTCCTACTAGCTGTCACATATTCCCAAAAAAGTGACAACAACATCAGCTTCAGCGTTATTATTAATGTACACCTGAAAACACTTTGGAAACAAAGAGCCATCAAAAGACATTCAATGCAATTTTATAGGTACAGTGCATGAGCCATTTGCTGAGGAAGTTAGCGTGGAAGCATCAGTGGTCAGTAATGGACTTCATGACCACCAGAGTGACCAGTGGAGTCAGACAAATGTTACTGTTTCTGGTTAGAGGAGTCAGGGGAGGCTTCCTGAAGGAGGCCACACTTAAGCTGAATCTTTTTTTTTTTTGCAGCTGGCTGGTAAGATGATCTGAGCCCTTGTCCTTGGGATTATAAGGCTGTGCTTTAACTGACTGAGCTAACTGGCAAGGCCCAAGCTGAATCTTTAAAGGATGGGTAGAAGCCAGATATAGTGGAAGATGGTCCTGGGGAAATTGATTCCATACAGGGAGACCAGCATGAAAACAAGCCTGTGCAGGCAAACAGTGTTAGTGGGAACTTTAAACAATTCGGTTTTTGGAGGTTAACCTGGGAGGAAGTGAGAAAGGCAGTGTAGGGAGGAGAGGCTGGAGAAGGAGAAAGACCTTGGCAAATCATGACGGGCCTGGTGGGCAATTTTAAGGAGTTTGTACATTTGCTGTGGGCAGTGGTGAACAGCTGAAGGGTTTCAGGGAGGGCAGTGTTAAAGGTAGAACTGCTTTTAAGATGGGTTCAGATTAGTGTCTACCTCAACTGCTGTGTGGAGGAGGAAAGGGCATCAGAGAAACCAGACTGAAAGCGGAGGCCAGCAAGGAGGCTGTGGAAGTGATCGGGACTAGAGATGAGGACGCACTCAGTGGATCTGGTGCAGGAGAGAGGGGCAAGTTGTAAGCACAGCTTCTGCTCTTGCCTTCCACGGGGAGAAACAGCATGCCAGCGACCAAAACGAGTACGTACAGGACCCAGCATGAGTCCTTTGCAAAACTACTTATGTGACCTGTGTACACTTAGTCTCTTGGTTTCTTTTCTGTAATGTGGGGATGAGAATAATATCATGATCATACCTATTAATACAAATAAAAGCACTTAGAATAGTTACAAAAGTATCTGGAACATCTTAAGTGTTCAATAGATGTAGGTGATTGTCATTCTAGGAAAGAGTTTAGCCTAGAAACTTACATTCTTAAACCCCATGAGTTGCGATCCTGGATCAGACACTTGTTAGATTACCATGTCAATTTAATGATTCTGGACCTCAGTTTCCCCATTTGCAAATGTGGATAATAGTATCTACCTCATAGGGATACAGTATGGATTGAATTTGGAAATAGGTGTAAAGCCCATAGCAAGTGCCTGCCATGTAATAAGTACCACTGACTGTCGTCGTCATCATCATCATCACCATCATCATCATCATCATCATCATCTTGACAACTTTTTCATATCTTCCTTTTATCCTTTTTGGTGGTAGTAGATTGAGAATTGAGAGTTATTAGTTATATGTAAAATGATATGCTCCCCACATACTTTGGTTTTCTGGTATATATTCGAGTCCTCATAATGCAAAACTATTTTGCTTGCTAAATAGCCTTAATGTTTTAAGGAAAAAAATTTATAACATATTTACTGATCTTACGATTTTATATTTGTGTAGCACCTTTAACCCATAAGAGTGGGAGGTGAAAGTAAGAGTGCTCATGTTTTCTTTATTGTGTTTGAGGTTTTATTGAAAAATATCCCTTGGCCCTGGTATTTACATAATCTGTTTTGTAGGAAATGTCATTACTGTCCTCCAGTCGGGTTGCCTACTGCCAGGAACTAAGGAACAAGACTGGAATTTGGCACTTGGGTTGGGTCTTCAAATTTCAATTGCAAGTGCTCAATTTATTTCTATGCACATCCACTGCTCAGACCCAGCTCTGGGCTAAGTGCTATGAAAATGGATACCAGTTTGAGTCAAAGAGCTCACTGTCAATGTAGGAGCCCCAGCTGACAGTGATGGGTGAAGAGTGGGTATGACGTCCTGCACAGGATGGTGGGGATGACAAGAGCTGCGATTGCTCAGGGCTGAGGCGATGGCGGTTTGCTGCACCCTGCAGAGGGCCAGACCCAGGATCAGTGCTGGCGCTGAAGGCTGTTGCCACTTTAGAAAAGATGTTTCTCATCTGGTGGCCTCAGTTTCATTTTTAGTAAAATGGGGTGGTGCTAGACAATATCTAAATTAATTTCCAACCTTTACACCTGCTAGTTAAATGTGAACTGGGGATTTTCTAGAAGCTTTCTAAAGGAGGAGGACTTGTGGAGAGAAGCAGGCAGTCTGACTCAGGTGCCGCCAGGTGGTCAGTAAACAAGGGCATGAGCCGACAGGTCACAAATGTCCCCCGGGAGGGCCATGCCCCCGCACCATACCACCATGACTTGCAGAGCTGGGTGGTGGGAAGAAGAGCCTGAAGAAGCAGCAGGTGGAGGCAAGCTCTTCAGAAAGACCTGAGTGTGAAGTTCTGGTCAAGATGGTGGATGGATGGTCCCCAGCGTCACTCTCTCCCACAAATCAATGAATTTACAACTATAAAAATGTAACATCAGCCAAGCTGGGGCCGCTGGAGCTCAGGGGAACAGGAGGAGAGACCTACAGAGTTCATGAAGGTGGGAGAAACCACGAGAGAGAGAAAAAACTGCTCTCAGTGTTTCAGCCCACAGCTGCTTTAATGCTGGAGCGCATGGAGCAGGAGCCTGCAGAAGCCATAGCTGTGCCCTGCAGATGGAGTTGCTTGGAGGCAGCAGGGGAGAAGAGGGCCTTGGCAGCCCCCAGGACAGCAAGACCACTAATAGGGTTCCCCTGGACCCACACAGGAGTGAGGAGCCAGAACAACTGAAAAAGGAGAGCCATTCAGAGGCTGGTGAGTCATTGCAAGGGACCAGTGCAGGGCCTGTCTCATGGGAAGTGTTTGCAGCACGGGTAGTAGGGGAGACGGGCCCACCAGGAGAACACTGGGACACAGCAAGGACAGCCGACCTGCCCCCCAATCGGCACAGGACCACTCAAAGGAGACTGGGCAGAAATGCAGAATTGCATGGGTGCAGTTTGATGAAAAAACTCAGGCCCAGATCAGAGTTTCTACCTAACCCAGGTGCACCGAGTATCAGAGCCAGAAGTACCTATGAGGTCAACCATTAAACCCTGAGCTGCACAAAAAGTCTTCCCTAGGGAAACAGCAGCAAAGCAGCAATTTAGGTCAACCACACAGCTCAAGTACTGGATCCCACAGGAAGATCACCATGTTAGAAGTAAGCAAAGGACAAAAAATTAGTTCTGGCCCAGGCACACCACCAATGACCTGGGGCCCACCAGGGGACATGAGGCATGGAGCCAGGGACAGGAACCCCGTCCACAACCACTCATACCACCAGCACCTTGGGGCCCCACCCAGGAACTCAAGGATTGAAGCTGGGGACTGGACCCCCTTCCCACAACCATGCAAACTGTGACAGCACCTCAGGGCCCCATCTGGGGACCCGGGACATGGAGAATGGGACTGGACCCCCCTCCTTGGACCCCCCACAACCAGGCTCACTGAGCCACTGCCTCGGGGCCCACCTGGGGACCAAGGGTATGGAGCTGGAGACTAGATCCCCCCCCCCACAACCAGGCACACCTCACCAGCACCTTGGGTCCCACCTGGGGACCCAGGGCACGAAGAAGGGGACCAGATCCCCCACACACAACCAGGCACACCTTGCCAGTACCTCAGGGCCCGCCAGGGGACCAGGTGTATGGAGAAGGAGACCAGACCCCCCTTCCCACAACCAGGCACACCATGCCAGCACCTCGGGACCCCCTTGGGGACCTGGGGTATGGAGCTGGGGACCGGACACTCTCCACAACCAGGCACACCACCAGCACCAAGGAGCATGCCAAAAACATCTCCTCCATGTGGGTGGCCCACCACAGCCACCACAATAACCATGGCTACCATGAAGGCGGCTAGATGCCACAACCACCACACAGATGGTCCGCCAGCCACTGGAGTGCATTAACACAAGGAGAGTCACCAGCAGAGATAAAGAAGAGGATGTTTCCCTCCACAGAGTCCATTTTAGAGTGACAGAAGAGGCATCTGCTCTATGATAGTATTGGGGGACCTGATCACACCTCTCAGCATTGGACAGGTCATTTGGACAGCAAACCAACAGAGCAACCATTATTCTTTCAGAAGGAGAGAAGAAATCTAGGGTAATTAGAGGGGGAGGGGGAGGGGAAGGGGTTGGGGAGGGATTTGGCCAAGGGGCATAAATAATAATTACGATTTGTAACAATATATATACAAGCAATATTGATTTGATCAGCATATCTCAATGTCGACCCCCCAAAATTTGTATAATCAATTTTGATTCAATAAAAATTTTTTTAAAAAAAAGTGGGACTGGTGAATATGAGAGGTTTTTCTGAGTGATCCATAGCTTTACCTTACAAAATTTAAACTCTCTCTGTCTGTCCTTTAACTCTGGATCAACTCCTATCAGACCGTGTTTGCTAGGTCCTTTATGAAATAGATTTCCTTGAACTGAGCTAGGGGAGTTGTAAGAAAATAATCTAAGTGATTCATTTTCAGAAATAATTCAGGCCCAGCTCGAAAGTGGTCTGACTGGTCCAACCCATTGCCAAAGGGCCACTAAACAGATAAAGCTCTCCTCTCCTTGAGATTAATGAGTTACTAGCCTTTATTGTTTTCTTCATTTCCTGGTGTTTCTCCTTTCACAGGGCTTTAGCGGGCCTTTTTCGTGGGCTCTTTCTGAGCCCCCAAACAAAGGAATTCCGTGCAAGGGGGTGATACATTTTAGCCATCTTTCAGGAAGATTGTATGCCCCGCAGTACTCAGCCAATGAGGAGGTGGGGGGAGGGACTTGTTTACTAGGAAATAAACTACTTACTACAGCTCTGTTGCATGTGTCTGCCCTTCAGACACCTGGACTTTATAAGGCCGTAATGAAAGTCTCACTTCACTGTACCTTGTGTCTCTGTGTCCATTTGGCAATGGACAGGTGAGCACATTTCTCACAGGGGTTATGCTAGGAAATTCAAGATTGCATTTGTTGTGGAATGTGGTGGAGGAAATCTTTGAACTTCTCATGCAGAGTTCCCTCCATGAAGCCACGTTTGCCCTAAGAAACATTTCCACCCTCCTGCCAAGGGCAAGCGTGGATCTGACATGCTTCTTCTTGCCTTCGCATGCAAGGAAGCTCGAGCCCGGCTGGTGATGCAACACGCTTGTGGGGGACACATCCACATTTTATTGTTCCTCTGTTTACTTTCACTTCTCTGATCTTTAATTTCATCTTTTGTTATTTTTCCATGTTATTGCATATATGCATCTAATCTGCTTCTAATTATCTGTGGATCAAACCAGGCAGTGTGTGGTAAACAGAAGGTTTAGTTGCCAAAAGCAGAGTCTGTGCTCAGGAGGCTGTTCACTCTTCTGTGATAAAAATAACCCCTCATGTGGGCATAGCATATTTCAATTGATAAAGTACTCCTCCAAGTTTTTGTTGCTACCTTGTGAAGTATATGGAGAAGGTCTTCATTTCCCTCATTCTTCAGATGGAGAAAGTGAGGCTCAAGGAGGTCAAGTGATTTTGCCATATGTTGCAAGGTGTGGCAAGGGTGTGGGGATTTGGGTTTCATGGGGACATTTGCCAAGCAAGGTTCAGCAAGGAGAGGTTTGCAGTACCCTATTTCCTCATCATTCCTCAGAGATAACTGAGGCCAGAGCAGTGCTGACACAGTCTGAAGTAATACCCAGGGGGTTGGAAACTCCTACTGATGTTCTTATGGGATAAATGTGAGTTGCATTCTCTAGGGAAATAAACATATTGGAGCTCAGGAAAAAGGCAGACTGAACATGGATGTCTTATGTTTAAGGGAGTGCTAGGAAATACCAGATTCTTGGCACCTGAAAACCTTGGGGTACCTAGGTTCTTGAGAAGCCAAGTTCATCCCAGCACTTCCAGTGGGAGAAGGGGGATCCCAAGCCACTGGGAAGATGTGGTCCCTCTCCCTGAGAGCATGGGTGTCATCAGTCCTAGCTAGCTCACTGATGGGTGACCCATGGGACACAGCTGGCCAATTATTGTATAGTCCTTGCCTCTACACGTAAGTAGTAGGGTAATAGAGCCTGGACTGGAACCCAGGGATTCTGACCTCAGATCCACTCTTCTCTCCACTATCGCATTACCTTGGTTATGGGGCCAGAGATATGCAGACCTGAGAAGCAGTAGGCCACTGGGGGCTTCTCAGGACAGAAGTAACTGCTTCCCCCGGTCTGCTGCCATTGCACCTAACCCTGTATTAGGTTTGTTAACCCGTGTGTACTTCCTCCCTCATCCATCCCTGATGACTCTGTTGTGAGTCTCTATAGGGCAATGTCTATATTATGTTAATTTTAGCCTGCAGAGCTCAGTATAGTTTATGGCACACAGTAGACACTTAATAAAAAAAATCATTTAGTTTATGAATTCACTATCTCCCTGTTAACATTTCTGTAATGAATTCTTTGGTATGCTTAAATGTTTTCAGTGTGTCTAGTCACTCATTACATTTCTTTATCACACACACAAAATAAAATACAAAATGAAACATCAGACTGGATCCATCCTGTTGATGACTACAACCTGTTGAGATGTCCTTCTGATTATCTCCTAATTATCTCATGAAGATGCTCTCTTTATATGCCCTTTTGGTTCAAATCTCATTATCTTGCATTTGAAATATTATACTATTATGTGAAGTCTCTGTATTGATTATCTACCATCTGTCCCAACTGATCCTGTCTCCCCTTGTATTCCACCCTTTCTGACCTGCCTGTCAAGACCCTAAATATATCTGATGAAGTCTCCCTGTTCATTTTTCAAGAACTAATTCTACAACCACCGTTGCTTCACCTTGATATACCATACGTGTCAATAGTTTTCTAGGGCATCTCCTAGGAGGAGGTATAGGATTTAAATTTTGCTTCTTGATGTCTGCTAAAAAAGTGGTCATATCCTCTGTAGTTTACTGATGATTATTACTTATAGTGGCATTTGAGCTGTTGAAAATAAATTGACATTTAGGCAAGAAACCTTAGAAGGCATAACTTCTAGGGTTCAGGGCAAGAATATAGGGTTATTATGGCATATGAGTTACAAAATAAAACAGTAGAATCTGTAATCCTGGAGCAGACTGACTTTTGCTAAATGTCCTTGTGTGTCTTCATCCCCTGCTCCCACTATACTCTCTGTATCCATAGCAGAGGACTCTGATTTATATATTATTTATCCAGTTCACTCACAGAAATGACTCAGCTCTTGGTTATTTGTATGATTTTTAGCAAAGAACCACTGTTTGTCCTTCCCAGGAAACTTGGATTTTAGTCTCATCCCTCATCATGGAAGGGAAAGCTTTGGTGGCTACTGATAAAATAATTGCAAATAATCAGTGAACACCTTTGGGGATCCAGTCATTCATGGGGAAATAAACTAATAAACACCGGCAATATTCATCCCTCCTTTTTTATACCTGCTGAACTGTGGGTAAATCCTCGATGTGCTTTTAGTTGGGCCCATCTAAGGGCAGAATTATAATGTATAACCCCAGTTTTAGAGATGCAAAGACATTAGAGATCTTTCTTCCAGGACAAATTTTTACCTTGTCTACCAACATCCATTGTCTGGGTTTGAAGCATTTTGTTCTAAATGATTGTGAAGCTGCCTCTAGGCACTGTGGGTGAAGGTGGGGTTGTTAGCATCACCTGCCATGGACACAGGTGAGTTAAAAGCACCCCTGCTTTGTCCCATATGACTTCTTTCCCCATGCAGGGAGCACCTCTCTGCACAGATGGTACTACTACCTCTTTCTTAACACATCTGTGGGCCAAGACTCTCTATTTCATAACATAAGGTTGTGGTGATGTATATTGACAAAATATGTATCATTGTCAAAATCCTTGAACCTTGAGATGGGAACTTACTAAAATCTGAATTAGGATTAAAAGGGGAGTTGAAGTCAGTTTTTGTTTATAGTTTGCACAACCTGGTAGAAACTAGAGCACTGTAGACCTACTAAAAACTACAGAATTGCGGCCAAGGTAAATTTAATGGGGTTGGGATATTTCAGCTTCTCCATATACCAATTGCATATCTGTATCTTTTAGAAGTAGAGCATCTAATACATTCTAGAATGATTTAGCCAAATGGCTTTGTTAAGAGTATATAGGAAGCCATAATGGGGAATTTTGCCCTGGATAAAATTCTCATATGTTAGATAATATAAAAAAATTTTAAATATAAATAAAGAGCCTTGGAAAAGTATGACCATAACCTCTTGGAGTTCATAATAGTGAAGGAATGGAATATAGGACAAAGAACCTTATGTACTGGAGACTTCACAAAAGCAGGTTTAAAAATAAAAATTCAAAGAAAAAAATGGTAATAATCCCATGGCTGAGACTCTGGCTTTGTAGGTTTAAAATACAAACTTTCAGACTACATTCTTGCATATAGTTTGAACAAGGGAAAACAGGTTGAACATTCTCTGGTGAGCTTCTAGGACATGTAGAGAAGATGGCAGAAGAGGCTCATAGTTCTTTTCCATCAAGACTCAAGGTAACTTTTAAAGGTGTCTTTAGTTCTTTATACCATTTCAGAGTAATCTGTCTCATGAACATTGTATTTTCTGCTTTGTCACATATCCATGGCTGTAATAATTTGTCTTGATCCTCTTCCCTTTTTCCTTCTAAAAATCAACATATTTATTCACCTACACCCATATTTCTTAGCTTTTTTGCTCATTATTGTCTCCCCAAGGAGTCTTTTAAAAACATTTTCCCCTTAGTCATCTTTTACATATGACGTTAATACCACAGATATACCGTATATGTATTTATGCACTATGGCCTTTTAGAAGGCCATGTGATATCTAAGATTTTTTTCATCCTCTCCCAAGAACCATTTTTTCCCCACTGGGGAATGTACGATCTATGCCACGACTGGTTCCCTCTATAGACAATACATTGATTGAGCTACTTTTCTGGTATTTTTCTCTTTTCCTTTACATGTTGTTTTGTAGCCCCCTTGCTTACATAAGAGGGTGTTCCCACAAGCACTCCCTATATGGTCTGCCAAGGCTGTATCCCTTGCCTCCAGGATCTGGTGGTCCTGATACCACAAACCATTGTTCTGCACCTTACCTTATCTGCAAAACCATGAACATCCCCTTAGCTCTCTTTCAGGAACATAAATGTAAAGTAGAGGGGAAAAAAATACCGCCTGGCTTCTTCTGGTCCTTCAGTTTTCTTCTCAAGGCTTAAGTCTAAGAGATATAGCCCAGGTTTCTTTATTTTCTTGAAGATGACAGTTGTTTAGCTGTGCTTCGGCAAATGTGGGTGGGCAGATTCCTGGCAGATTCTCTGTACCACCTCAGGGATATACACCAAGAAGACAAACACTTATTGGATACTATATCAGTTTTTCATATGGTCCCTTTCAGTTTCTTCAAGACAGAATCTTTAGCCACTACACAGCTTTGTATTTCCTACATTGAATGTGTGATTGTGCATCAGTCAGGATAAGTTAGAGTATGCTGCAGTGTAAGGAAAATGGACAGTCAGGCTTCCTCAGATGTTCAGAATCTCACCAAGCATGACCTAGCCTGTTTAATGTAAATATGTTAACTGTGCATCTGTGCCCAGGTGTTCCTTGGTCATTGTCTGATGTAACTGCACATGTGTACCCAGGTGTTTTTTGGTTATCTGACTTGCACTAAGATGTCCCTGGTTATTTGACTTAAGTATAAAAGACAAACGTCTCTAATCCACAATGCCCCCAGATGACCCCAGGAGGCCACCAGGAGACTGCTGCTGCTACTGGATCTGCTGGAGGCTGCTGGAGACCACTGTTAGAGGCTGCTGCTAAGGAGGCTGGGGGCTAAGCTTGCATCCGAATGAAGCATGTCAACTTTGCCAGTGGCTCCCAGGATCTTTTTCCAATTACGTAGCTTGCGGCCTGCATATGAGGGGTCTGTGACCCAGTCTTCACAGAATGGGTTTGAAGGGTCTGTGACCCAGCCCAACAATGGGTTTTAGATGTCTGTGACCCAGCCTGACACTGCAGTAACAGAACACCCTCCAAAATCTTGGTGCTGCAATCTCCATCCTTCTGGAAGCTTTAGAGGGTTTCCATTTCAGCACAGAGGTAACACTTATAATTTCCATTACTAACTCAGCTGAAAAGAGTCACATGGCCCCATACAACCACAAGAGAGGAGGAAATGCAATCGTACTGTGCTCTGAAAGAACAGGAGAGTTAGATTTTGGTTAGCAGAGCTAATTGTAGCATAAAGTGGTACTAGGATTTTCTCTAGTTCTCGATTTAGTTCTCTATATAATCGATGGGTGTTCTTTCTTCAGTATTTATAATTTATTTATAATTCTTCCACCATAGAAGGCCATAGAAGGCTTTTTTTTCTTTCTGTTCTTCTGAATCACATTCTTTTCCTCATCAACCACTTACTGCTTGATTTAAATTTCTCTCTACTCCCTCATAATCTTTATTTATTTATCTATTTAACTATTTATTTATTGTTTATATGGATTTAAACTTGATTTCCCAACTAGACTGTGTATTTCTGGCCTGTACAGGTACTCGCTGTGTTAGGTAGGCTGGTTTATGGAGAGAAGTGCCTCAAGTCTTCTAATTTCTCCTTTTCCAGGGAGATTTGCAGCACACATTCTTAGGGGAACAAAAAGCCTTCAAGTATGTGAAGTGGATCTCATGGCACCTGTAATTTCTAGATGAACTGCCATTCTTTTTGCTTTTTCCCTTGGAAACTGCTTATTTTCAGACCCATTCTTATGCATTTCAAATAATATTTCTCCCCTGGAATTGAATTCTACCAACTGACCCACCATCACCAAGAGAATGCCCATCTCTTTTCTTTTCTGTTGGAAATTTCTCTTGCTGTGTATCAGGGCTTCCAATATGAAAAAGAGATAAGATGATAAATTAATTGCTAATAGGAAAGAACAAAAAGGATTTTGACAGTCTTTTATTCCCTTGGATAGGTAAGAAAGACATAATAGTACTTCTGTCTCAAAGCTAAAGCTGTGACTCAAAAAGAAGTACCTGGGCCTTAGATAACTTTTTGACACCCCAGTGACATTATTGCCTCTTTATTTCTCTAGAAATCGATTATATCAATTGCCAAGGGCTGACAGTGGAATATTTTTCTCTTGAGCTGTATTAGGATGAGAAACCTTTTTCTTTTTCCCACCTAATGCTCAAAAGAAACTTTTGTTATGTATTTTTAAAAATTTGAAATGTGTTTTCCATTATTCACCACATGAGCTCAGATTTGTAAAGAAACATAGAAACCGAAGACCTAATTTACTCCTTGTCTGCTTTGTGGAAAACAAAGCAGAAGAGGATAATAGCCAAGGTCTGGTGGCTTCAGCTGAAATCAATTGAGGCTTTGAATACCATATGAATGGCAAAAGCTCCAGCATCACTGAAAAGCCCCTCCGTCTCATTGTTACGGTTATGCACAAAAACATTCCCAAGACCAAATCAAAGGAACCATATCTGACTGACTTTTTTTTTTTTTTGCTAATGTCTGGGTGTTTCTCTCCTTACCCATCTTTCCACTTTTCTTCTCTCTGTCTGTTCTCTCCCCTCCTCTTTCTTACTTTATGCCTTTCATGTCAGGTATTTAGATGATCTTCTCTTTAGAAAGAGCCAATGAAATTCATTATGCAGAACACTTCTCCTTAAGGCAGCATGTGCCAAGCCACGCAAGTGTAACATCTCAGGGCAGGAGGGGGCCTGCCTTCCTTCCCCTGACACACGGATGTGCTCAGGAAAGCATTTGTTTTCAAACCCAGCTGATTGGCTAATATGCATCTTCCCTTTGGATACTTTATGCCATGAATATCTATACTAGGTTTTTTCTCATGGTAGGAGCAGAGAAAGTGTAAGATAACAGGATGCTGTTGGATGCCTATATGTAGGATGCTGTTTAGATTAAAGAAGCAGGAGCCAGCTACACGACCTACACACAGACGTGGTTTCCTCTGACATTTTGCCTCAGCTGGGCACATGTGGCAAGGCTAGGCTGGCTGTCTGCAGGGATCTCCCTACTTGCCTCACCTCCCACAGCTCTGCCTTTCCCCGTTCAAGTTCCCCCACTGGTCCTAACAGCTCTTCAAATAGGTCTGCAATTAACTCCAGCCGAAAGGAGGAGGTCATTTTTCATACACGGCTGAGCAACTGGGCAGGCACAGAATGAATACCCGCTTTTCTTTCTCAGGGACATGTGAACTTTTTAATATTAAGTAAAAGCTGACAAATATTCATCTTTAATGAAGAGTTAGTTTATATCCTGAGAAAATAGGATTAACCGTTTATAGTCCTGATCCTCTTTGTTTAGTTCTCTCTTCAGTCTTTGGAAGTTACTGGCCAAGGACAGAATTGGGTCTGGGCCGAGCCCGTGGCACACTCGGGAGAGTGCGGTGCTGGGAGCGCAGCGACGCTCCCGCCGCGGGTTCGGATCCTATATAGGAATGGCTGGTGCACTCATTGGTTGAGTGCCGGTCACGAAAAAGACAAAGAAAAAAAAAAAAAGAATTGGGTCTCAAGTGAGCAAGAAAGAGACAAATTAAGTGCCAGATTTCACTTGTCCAAAAGTGGTAAATTAATAATCCTTACCTAATGGTATTCTTTTTACTTGAGTTCAGACATAAGTGAAAATTTCTCTTCCATGTAAAATCAGAAGAGATTTTATTTCTTTGCTTCATTTCCCTCATGAGGGATATGCTAAATTTTGTTTTCAGTAGAAAACTCCTAAGTTCCCATTGCTCTCTTCCTCTCACTCCATCCCCTCCCCAGAAAACAGTCCTCTCTTTAGTCTGAAATTAAGAAGGAAAACAACTTGGTGCTGCTCACACAGGTAAAGGGAGATGGATGGGAACATTTGTTTCTGACCTTCAGCAAAAGAATTCTGTTAGGCGCTATAAATTTGTTTTCTGGGAATGGGAGAGCATAAATGTGCTCCATTAGGATGAAGACAGCATTTGCACCCAAAACGTAGAACACAGAAAATAAATCGATCACATTAATTTCTGGCTGTCAGCCCTGGAGGCTCATTTCTCTTTGCATCAGAAGGCAAAGAGAAGTTAACTTGGAATGATTGGGAAGGGTGCGGACCACCAATGAAGCTGCTCAGGGGAGCTGGAAAGGGGCCTTTTTTTTTTTTTTTTACTGTTCCTATCAAGAATTTGCTTTGTCTGATGTCACAATGGTTTGCTACTGCCATGGAAAAAGTGTGCGAGAGGCCCTGGGGCCCAACTATATTGGCACTTCTGATAGGAATTACTCCTTTGAGCCGAAGGATGACAGGGCCACTTACTGATACCTATTAATCCTCTAACTGATCAGTCACCAGGCAAAGAAAAGACTCCTAGGGGATGGGTGATACCAGGGAAGTTTTTTTCAGTAGATTGTAGAGAGAGACTGTCTAGAGCTGAGAATGACATTGGAGAATCCTGTCACAAAAGGGTGCTCAGGACAAGCATTGGGCCACATAACCCCAAATCCTTAAGAACAGTGGAAGCTGTGTGCATTGCATTAATAGAGTAATTTTCTGTACAATATTTCTTTTACTCTTTGTTGCCTAAACTTGGTACGGATGGCTACTGATCCAGATAAGTGAATTATGATCAGAGCATATTGCAAATTTTGACTTGTCAGTATGAATCGCACTAACCAGATATTTTCCAGAGTTCAATTTTGTAAAGTATGTTATTTCTAGGGGTTACAAATAAAATACTTTCAGATGACAGGCAGTAAATGCATGAATTAGCTTTAAGGCAAGATATTAGAGAATGGTTTACACTGTACACAGTTTAAAATGCTAAATTTCACTTAAAGACATTCACATTAAAAGCTTTCAATTTGATGCATGGTTTGATAGTTCAAGACCCCAATGGATTATTGTGGTGACTCTTGAAGAATATCTTGTATATTCAATTAAGTAAATGATAAAATATCATTTATTTAAAAGCAGAGTGAGCTGGTGAACTCTCGGTAGGTGTAGAATGTTTTGATGGAATAATTGGATCAATCTGGTCTTCTGGTTTTGGAACATCATTTCCCCAATCTGTCAAATTCTCCCCCTCTTCCTACACCCACAGAAACACAGATTTTGGTTATAACACTGGGAAGTCTCCACCTGTCCAAGAACATTCCATCCTCTTCTTGTCTTTATGGATAGAGGATGATACCCCTACCCCAAAACATAAGCCATGAATGTTGGACATTTCAAAATATATAGAAGCTATTCTCTATTGAGTTTCTGCCTAAACCTTGAACTTAGTTGGATCTGCTTCCTGTTTGTATTTAATACTCAGTCTTTGGATGGTCTACAGGGTCAGGCCCTTGTAATCACTGTTGGTCTCAAAAATAATCATTATCTGAATGGAATGTTTTTAATCTATCATTGCAACACATTTAGTGGAATTTTCCTATTAGATTTGTAAATATCCTTACCTTGACTATCTATGTGAGTAAATGCTATTAATTTCATGAAAAGTTTGGTTTCTGAAGTTGAATCTGTAAGATTATTTTTGTTAATGATATATTTTTTTAAAAAAACTATGCATATCAGTATTTGCCTTTTTGCCTTAGCTCTCGAGAAACTAAATCTAAATCTGAACCTAGTATTCAATTATAGGTAGCAGACCTATCTGTGCATGTACTCATCCTGGTTTTTGTTCATTTGTGCCCCTGAGTAATTCAGAGGGTAAGATAATTTACTGACTAGTAAATAAACAAGAATGAGTTTTGTTTTTGTTTTTTTTCTTGTACTCATAAACAGCAACTGTTGTTGCTTAGAAAAGAGAAGAGAATCCGTGATTAGTAAGTTTTGATAGGGCACTGGAAAATACAAAAGAAATACCTGGAGTTTGATTTGATGAGGGAATACATAGAATAGACACAGCAGTGTGTGTGTGTGTGTGTGTGTGTGTGTGTGTGTGTGTGTGTGTGTGTGTGTGTGTGATTATAAAACCTGGGAGCATCTGAGATGGAAAAGGGAGATGTAGCTGAGAAGGCATAAAGGAGAATGCCAAAGGAAAACAGATTAGCATTGTGATGTCCTAGAAGAATTTTTTTAAACACTGCCATGCATTGTGCTTTGTGTTGATGAAACAATAAAATATAGAAACCTACTACCAAATCCAGACTAAAAAAGTGTCAAGATCATTACGTTGGTAGTTAGGGTGCCTGGTTTTGAGTCCTGGTTTGGTCACTATTTAACAGAGACATCTGTGAGAAAATCACACTATAGCTCTCCATTTAGGTGCTTTCTAAATCCCCTTTTAGCTTTAACATCATGAGTCACTTTTAAAATGCTTCCATATTGCAGAAGTATTGGGGACAACATTGTCACTCCCTAGCATGTGGCCTGACCACAGCTTTGAGCTATAGATAATAATAGGTCAAAACTGATTCCTTGACTTGGTCTGTTCTGATTTCCCCTGGACTCTGCATCCCCCAAATTTTTATATTTATTCAAAGAGTGACTTGTCTATTGAATAATATTTCCTGTAGATTGTTATATTGTAGGGAACAACTGAATGCTAGTATGTTTGTAGAGAAAATGAAATGGATAAATGGTCAAGATCCCTTAGATGT
This sequence comes from Cynocephalus volans, assembly GCF_027409185.1. Classification (NCBI taxonomy): domain Eukaryota; kingdom Metazoa; phylum Chordata; class Mammalia; order Dermoptera; family Cynocephalidae; genus Cynocephalus; species Cynocephalus volans. The sequence goes on from NC_084473.1 coordinate 77,071,974, forward strand.
TCAGAATCTTGCCAAACATTTGATATAAACATAACTGCATACATGCACCCAGGTGTTCCTTGGCTATTGTCTGTGAATGTGCATGGGCACCCAGGTGTTCCTGGGTTGTCTGACTTACACCAAGGTGTTCCTGGGTTATTGGACTTAAGTATAAAGGACAGATGGCCCTGATCCACAGTGCCCCCCCTACCCCCAGGATGCTCCTGGGGGGCCACAGGAAGGCTGCTACTGCTGCTGGAGGTTGTTGTAAGCTGCTGTTGCTGCTTAGGAAGTTGAGGACTGAGCTCATGCTGGAATGAAACTGTCAAATCTGCCAATGGCTCCCAGCATCTTTTCCTAATTACCTAGATCATGACCTGTATGTGAGGGATCTGGTGACCCAGCTTAGCACATGAGGGGTCTGGTGACCCAGCCTGGCACGTGAGGGGTCAGAGACCCAGTCGGGCATGTGAGGGGTCTTGTGACCCAGCCTGGCATGTCAGGGGTCTCTGACCCAGTCTGTACAATGGGAAAAATGTCCGAGCCGTAGCCCAACACTGTTTTTTCCTGCTGAAAGAGCCCATTGCACAATAGTCTGTGAATAACTCATGGATTTATTGAAATAACTGAGTCCCTAGAGACCCAGTTGCTCATCAGACACAAACCCATAATGGACAGGTGTCCTTACTTGGCGGAACTGATACCCATGAGACCATCCTCTGGAACAACATGTTCTGAACCACACCAGGAGACATCATGCCTGTCACTCCCTGACCACTTAGTCTGTTGTCCTTTTTCTAAACTGGATAGCTGGAGTCTCATCATTGATCCACTATCATTTAGAAGCCTCTTCTCTTTCACCCCACATAGGCCACCACCCCCTGATTCCCTCATCTCTCTTCCTCCAGGAGTGCTGTTAAAATAGAAATTTCAGCTGAGTCACTATCTGAAGTGAGATGTGAGACCACAAGACCTGTTTTTCTAAGCAGCTGGCTGGAAGCTGGTTAGTGAACTCTGAATACCCTCTGCCACACTAGAGGCATAAAGAGATCAATAAGTATGTAGTGGAGGGAACACACTTCTGGAGAAGGCTGTTGGGGTGTTGTGCCAGCCCCTTATCTTTAGCAAAGGGAAATGGGCTTTGACAGAAGCACAGGGAGAGAATTGGAAAGCCCTCCCACCCCATGCCAATGGGGAACACAGGGGTCTTAGTGAGTTCAGGCTGCTATAACAAAGTATGGACTGGGTGGCTTAAACAACAGAAATTTATTTCTTCCAGTTCTGGAGGCTGGAAGTCCAAAATCATGGTGCTAACATTGTCAGGTTCTGATGAGGGCCTTGTCTGTGTTGCAGATAGCTGACTTCTAGTTGTATCCTCATGTGATAGAAAGAGAGCTAATTAGCCCTCTTGTCTGTTCTTATAAGGGCTCTCTTCCCATTCATGAGATCTATAGCCTCATGACTTAATTACCTGCCAAAGGCCCTACCTCTAAAAACTATCACATTAGGATAAGGGTTTCAAAATATGAATTTGGGGGTGAGGGAGGGCGTTGCACCAGGAGAATCTAAAGAGTGAGAAGCAGGCTACAGCAGCTTCCCCAGTGAAGCAGTGAAACGTTGGCTGCATTGGGATTGGTCCACACTCCCAGAGTTTGTCAGTAAAAAACACTGGTATTTTCTGTGGGCTGAGAGAGTAATCCAAGGTCCTATTCAAGATGGCTGCTTGGAGAGTAGATAAACCTTAGCAGAAAAATGGGAGGTATCACTGGAGGTATTAGATTCCTAGGGTCTGCGGCAGAGGTAAAGGCCAGGGGGTTTCAGGTGCACTGGCCCTCAGCAAGGGAAAGCACTGATGAGAGCCAGCTGTGTGCACCTGCTGACGTGTAAACACCTGGCAAGCCAGCACTTGTGTTGGGGCAGCATCACTGTGTTGTGAGCCAGAATGTTCCTATTTCTCCTTTCTTTTCTCTCTTCCCCTGCTCCACCCTGCATACATTGGAAACTCCTGTTAGTGAGTTAGGGGAGCAAGAGTTGAAGCTGCTAAGTGAAAGAACAAAAGAGAAGCTGAACGATGCCACCTCATACCTGCTGTACCTACTAAGGCGCCATCAGGGGAAGAAGAGGGTCCTTAACCGTAAAGCAATGTTCAAGTTTTAACTCTTACGTAGAACTGTAGGTAGAATAATAACTCCATCCCACTCCACCCCCCAAAAGTCCACATCCTAATCTCTGGAACCAGTCAATATATTACTTCATGTAGCAAAGGGGAATTAAGGTTGCTAATCAGCTGAGAGGAGCCTGCATGCAGCCAGGTGGGTCCAATGTAATCACAAAGTTCTTATAAGTGAAAGAGGGAGGCAGGAGATTTAGTTACAGTGATGCAATGTGAGAAAGACTCAACTGGCTGTTGCTGTTTTTAAAGCTAGAAAGGAGCCGTGGGAGCCACGGAATGTGAGCAGCCACTAGATGCTAGAGAAGGCGAGGGAAAGAATTCTTCCCTAGAGCCTCTAGAAAAGAAAACAGCACTGCTGAAACCTTGGTTTTAGCCCAGGAGACCTATTTCAGACTTCTGACCTTCAGAAATGTAAGATAATAAATTTGTGCTGTTTTAAGCTAATAATTTTGTGGTAATTTGCTACAGCAGCCGTAGGAAACTAATACACTGAATAACTAAATCAAAATTGCTTTAGTTTAGAACCAGCAAAGTAATGGGTAGAGAAAGAACTAGCCCCAGGGAATAAATTGAAAGGAGAGGAAGACCAAAAAAAAGAAGTTGATTTTAGGTGCATAGCCCTGTGTTGTGATTGTTCAAACTAACATTTGCATTACTAAATGATGTTCTGTGTCCATCTTTCTTTCTGGAAACTCCCCACAAAGGCAGACCTGGAACCTGGGTCCTGTGTTTCTGTCAAGTGGGTTACACATTCTCTTGTTCTGAACAAAGGTCATGTTCAAAGTCCAAATCCTAAGACACCAGCTTTTCATGGGGCTCTACTCAATCGCAGAGATAGACAGCTCCGTCAGGGTGATTGTTAGTTAAGGTGAGCCTCGTTCTCAAGGATCCTTGAAAAAGAAGTCTGAAAAGACAGGTCTTAATGAATCCTGTAGTCTTCTGTGGCATGAGGACTGTGGCTGTGATGAGCTGTAGTGAGAAACTGGAGATCTGGGTCTGGGCCAGAAAATGGAGCACTTCACATAGCAAATGAAATAAGTTGCATTTTATCTCAATAATCAGAGTAAAAGTTGATAAAGACTTGAACTATGACAGTGGCAAGGGGATTAGGGAAGAAGCCATTGGAGATGCCTTTCAGTTGAAGGAGACAGGACTTGTGTAAAAACTGAAAAAGAATGTTAGTTTTCTATCCTGGGTAACTCAGAGACTGCTCATATCACTCGCTGATAGTGAAACCCAGCAGGAGAAGGTGGGTGGTGGTGGTGCATATTTTTTGGTGGAATTGTACCTTTGAGGTGATTGCGTGTCACTCATTTGGAGCTATCGAACCAACTCAGAAAATGACATCATGAATGTAAGAGAGGGGCCAGAGACTGGGATGTCGACATGGCTCTTTTCAAGTGAGAGATGAAAATAGGGTTATAGGAGGGGTGTACTGAGACTATGCACCGTACCTGTGTAGCAGTGGGAAGTATTTTTTAATAAAAACTGTAGCAATCTTGGACATCTCAAGCAGGCTGAATGGGAGAGCAGAATTCAAAGAGATTGGTGAGCAGAAAGGAAACTAGGGTGTAAACATGACTGAGGCTGAGTAAATATGAGGTTGGTCCCAGTGAGTGGATAGAGGCAACTTTTAATGGTCAAAACAGCTGTATGAATCTGAGCTGTAAATTGAGAGGAGAAACTCGGTGTGAATGACTGGAATTCTGGAAAGAAAATCAAAGGGAAGAAAATGTTAGTGATTTGGTGATAAGGGTAGGTCTGCATGAAGGAAAGAGGAAGATAGACTATGTCAATTTCTATTTCTTAAACGTAAATGCCAGTATTTATGCCACAGTAGGGCCTTTGGTATTGCAGTTCTGAGAGTGTGAAGAGGCTGGGATCCTGGGTGAGAATGCTGCTGTGTCATGAGGGTGCAAGTGGCACATGGATGTGCCGCCAGCACTCGTACACAGGAGGGCCTGGCATCTGTGCTGTTCTCAGCATCCTATTTCATGCCGAGGTTAATACAAGAGAGGGAGGTGCCAGTCACTGCCTTGGAGGAACCGATGATATAACAGTTTTAATATAATCCACCTTAAAGACAAATTCTTTACACTAATATTGTAAGATTTAGAGTACAGGGAAGATCAGGTTGGCATATATGCAGTCCATCAGGGAAGGCTTCCTGTATTATGTGGGGCTTGGACTTGACCTTTGGATAGGCAGAGAAAGGTACAAAGGTATACTATGCAGGGGTATAGAATAGGACCTTTTGCTCTTGGTCATCAGGACCTGCCACCCCTGCCTATGTTGTTTCAACAAAGGGAGAGCTGGTGGTGGGGACTGCAGGCCTTAGGGGGGAGATGGCCAGCAGGGAAACCTCTGGGGAGGGGGAATGGCTTAGTGGGAGGAGCACTGGTTTTGGAGACAGACCCCCGGCTCTGAACTTGACCATCCAGGTGATCAAGGGAGATGTCTGCACCTCTGAGTCTCGGTCTCATCTGTAAATTAGAGGTCAGAAGAGGTACCTTAAAAAGTTGTATCTTCTGCTTCATCCTCTACATGCCTTGTTCTCTTACCTTGCATGTGGTAGGCAAGACCTTTCTTTCCAGAATAATGTGACTCTATAGGCAGACCCTGATGTTTCATTCTCCTCCAATTCATTTTCCAAACAGGTGCCCAAGTGCTCTTTCTCAGATATTTGTCCAGTCATCCCTCACCTGCTGAAAGCTCTCCCCACTGCCTCTGGGGGAAGCCAGAGCTCTGCAGTCCTTGTGCTGACTTCAGTCCCAGCCACATTACCGGCTGGCTCCCCTTACACTCAGCACTGTGGAACTACTTGCCAGTCTCCAAATACTGCAGGCTCTTTGGCCCTGGCTAACTAACACCGTTTCTCCTCCTTAGGATGCTCTCCCTGTGCCCCTAGTCTCTACTTTTGCTGTTATCTCCTCCCCCAACTTCAGGTCTGCCTTATTGCAACACTTGAGAAGTTTTTCTTAAATAACCCCTGCCTCTACAAGCCCTCTCACGAAATAATCTCTCCCCATGCTGTGTTCCTACTTCTACTGCAGCGCACTTTGAATGTGACTTCATTTGCTCCTTTGTAGTCTGGCTTGTTTGAAAGCAGAGATCACCTCTTGCCCTCTTGCCCTCTCGCCCATTTTTCTGGACTTCCAGAGCCAAGCATGGTGATTAATTAAATGTATTGAGCAAGCAAATGAGTAAATGAAGGAGAAAACAAGTAATGTCTTCTGTTGCTGATTTCCTCTTCTAGTAGACCCTGGCTGGGCTGGAGCAGAACCACACAGCTGGATTGTTTAAGAGCAACTTCTGCTACTTTCTTCCCACCTAGAGAGGCAGAAGGCAGGAAACTCGCCAGACATGTTTTTAAGTTTCCTCGGTTGTTACCTTGGAACAAATGTGCCCCCCACCAACACACACTCAGGAGCCCTCTCCTGCCTTGCTGGGTAGATGAGCTCAGTGTGCCCATGGAAGATCCTTGCTGGAGTCTCAAAGGGCAGGTCCCTGAAGTCTTTGTCTGGGCCCAAATTGGTCAATGTCTCTCTCAATCTGAATGAGCTTGGTTTGTGCAGACCCCTTCATTCTGTGTTGGTGACCTCCTTCCCCATGGCTGTGAAGTAAGAGGGAGATAACTTGACATTACAACCAAATTCAGTGACTCTGAGTCTGACTCCTTGTATCTGGGTAACCCTCGGGAATAGTACTGGACTCAGGCTTGGATGACTTTTTTTTTTTTTTTTTGCCTGACTTTCCAATCTCTGTCTCATTAATCTGCTCTCCACCCTCAATATCAAATGTCTGCTTTTGTTTTCTCTCCTATTGAAGGCTGTCTCTTGGAAAAAGTATTTTATGTTAGAGTTCTTCTGGAGAAGCATTGATCACCCTCATTATGTCAGCTTTTCATAAGTCCCTTTGAAGAGAGCGACTGTAACTTCAACTTGGAAGGCTGCCTCTTTGGTGTTCCATGATCTGTCAGGATAATGCCTGTCTTACACACTGGCAGGATTGCATAGGGTGCCATGCAAATGCCTGAGACCTGGAAACAGACTCTAGGTTCAAATACTGCCTCTGCCCCTTATTAGCTATATGATCTAGGCAAGCTACTTACCCTCTCTCAGCTTCTGTTTCATCATCTGTAAACTGCAGAAAAAAACAATCTGTTCTTGAGGTTTGTGGTGAGCAATAAATGAGCATCATTTAGGGATCTGTAGTACGTGCTTTGGGGTTAGGCTGCTGGAGTTCCAATCTGACTTTTCTGCTTACTCTGGTGTGACCTTGAGAAAGCTACTGAACCTCTCTGTGCTTCAATCCTCATCTATAAAATGGAAATGATGATAATAGCACTACCTCATAGGGTTTTATGAGGATATAATGAAAAAATACATATGTATAGTTTGTTTTCTGTTGCTGATAATGGAATAACTGAAACTGGATAATCTATAAAGAAATTTTATTTCTTACAGTTTTGGGGGCTGGGAAGTCCAAAGTCCAGGGAGCACATCTGGTAAGTGCCTTCTTCTAGGTGGGGACTCTTTGCAGAGTCCTGTGACAGTGCAGGTCCAGAAAGTACTTGTTGACATGCTCACTTGCTCTTCTTATAAAGCTACTAGTCCACACCCATGATAACTCATTAAATCATTAACCCATTACTCTATGAATGGATTAATCCATAGTCCTCACAATCTGATCACCTCTTGAAGTCCTCACCTTTCAACACTGCCATATTGGGAATCAAGTTCCCACATGAGTTTTGGAGGGGACAAACATTCAGACCACAGCAACATGTAAAGCTTCTTAAAAACAAAAAACAGTGCTTTATGCACAGTTAAGTTACACATCCCAACTCTTGTGTTCCAGGTGTTGTGAGAACTGAATGAAATAGTAACTTTGAAAGTGTCCTAAGCGTTGTACAGGTATCCAGGATGCCCTTGAATGTAAACTTCTTTAAGAATCCTGGAGATAGAGAACAACATGAGATATATATATTATATATAAAATATATGTGTGTGTATATATATCAATATTTTTGTGTGATGGTTGGTACAGGGATCAAACCCTGGACCTTGGTTTAATCAGCACCATGCTCTAAGCAACTGAGCTGACTGGCTAGCCCCAAAAGCAATAGGAATTTTATCCTCTTATCACCCTTTTAACATTTTTTTGAAATTTGGGGGATAAAGATGCTCATTTTGTGTGCACATGTCTTAATTTTAGGGGGAAGTCAAAGAACCTCAGAAATATGACCCAACTGATTTCCCCACTGAGTGCTTAGGAAAATGTACTTTTGGTATCAAAATCATAGGGTCTCACTCTTTCCCAGAATATTCATGAATGATGATAGTAATTAGGCCTTTCTAATTAAGTGTTGGAAAACTCTCAAATGACTTCTATGGCCTTGTGTGAAGTCATATGAGGATAACATTTTTAAGAAGACAGCAAAGGAGATATAGTATAGGGGAGACTCCTTTTCACTGGACTTAAGAAGACAGGAAACCATTTGTCACATGAAGAGTTTGTGGTATGTCTATGGGTCTCAAACTTGAGCATGCATCAGAACCACCTGGAGGGCTGGTTAAAACACACATGGCTGGGCCCCACCCACAGAGTTTTTGCTTCAGCAGGTCTAGAGTAGCATTCCAGAATTTGCATTTCTAATAAGTTCCCAGGTGATGCTGATGCTGGTGGTCCTGGATTAGATCAATTTTATCTGGGATTGGCCTTATATACACCACCTCGGGAGTCTTTTAGAAACAGGAGTTGTCAGGCCCATTGCAGTGCTCTGGAATCAGAATCTCCTGGTAAGGGCCGACCCTGTGGCTCACTCGGGAGAGTGTGGCACTGAGAGCGCAGCTGGTACGCGGTGCGGACGACATCAAGCCAAAGGTTACGATCCCCTTACAGGTCACAAAAAAAAAAAAAAAAAAAAAAACTCCTGGTAAAACATAAATATAACAAGCACACCAGGTGATTCTTATGATGCAGCGAATTTGGAAAGCACTAGGAAAGAAGTCATCTCCAAAGCCTCTTTCTGGTTGGCCTCTCTTACAGAGAGAGCAAAGCTGATGGACACAAACAAAAGCCTGAAGGAAGAGGAAATGCCAGTTTACTTGGGAATACTCTAATTGGAGTTGTAGTAAATTTAAATTTAGAATTCAATCTAACAGTTCTCCACCAGAGCTGCATATTAGGATTAGCTGGGGAACTTTAAAATCCCCATGCCTAGACCACACCCAAGAACAAGTACATCAGTATCTGTGAGAGTGGATCCCAGGCATCAATATTTTTTAATGCTTCTCAGGAGTTTTCAGTGTACGTCCAAGGTTAAGAGTGACAAATAGAAAGACTTGGTTCCTGGTTTCTATTTTGCAGCAAATTAGCTGCATGATCAAGAGGAAAGTTTTCTAATGTCTTTAGAATAAATTGTTTTTTGGTAAATGGAAGGGGATGTGGGGCACATGAGAAAGGGACTGAGAGTTTGTTTGGATTCGATCAGTGGTTCCCTACCTTGGCTATACATTTGGATCATCCAAAGGAAATAAACAATAAAAATCTATTGATGCACAATCCCCATACCAGAATCTGCAGGGAAAGGTCCTGGGCATTGGTATTTTTAATTCCCGTGGTGATTAGAATGTGCGTCTAGGGCTAGAACCATTTGAGAGAATTTCTAAAATCCCTTCTGATTCATACATTATGTATTTTTGTATTAGTTAGTAATTGACTTCGTATACCCAATGTCAAATCATTTGCTAAAAAGAACAGAGACTAAATTTTTAAGTGTCAAACATCCTCTATCAAATGTCTTTTCTCACCATGCGTTAGTGTTCACTGCAATGCAGTAGCTCATTTAATAAAAAGGGAGGTAACCTTTTGTGGAATGCTCACTATTTGACATCTTAAAAATATTCATCCTTATCGAGAAAGGCATCATTATATCTATTTTACAGAGGAGGACTTGACATCAAAAAGAGAATAAATAACTTGCCCAAGTGGCAGAACTATTCATTTTCACATCTCATGTTGGTTGCATATATGCTCATATTTTTCAAATTTTAATGTCTCTGGGAATTACTTGTGTATCTGTAAAATGCAGACTCTGATTTAGCAGGTCTGAGTTTCTAACAGTCCCCCAGGTGTTGTCTTTGCTACTGGCCTGTGGGCAAAGCTTTGAGTAGCAAAGCTCTACCCTACACTGTCTCACACTGAACCACTGAGCCGGACTCTACTCTTCAGGCATTATTATGGATTTAATGGGTCCTAGCATGTACAAGGTACAAGCTCTTCCCCCACCCCACCCCCAACCCCCAACACATTCATCCAAGAGTGCTGTTTTCTTCAAAGTAGCTCCTTAGGGAGTTATTGCCCATATTCTAGAGATTCTGCCTCTAACATTTTTGCACCGATTCTTTGTGAATTCCTTTAAGAGTCTCCAACATATTCTTTGGAACTTTCTCAAACTTTTCTGCTCTTTAATACCGAAAGACAGGTTAGATTTTTGGAAAAGCTTTACATGGTAAAATAATGGTGATATAGGGATTTAGGTAAATGTACACAAATACTTAAATATAAAGAGATGAGGAATAAAAAGATCCTTGCCTTTGAAGAAAACTCCCAGAGCAGAGCTTGGGAAGTGATATGAGTACAGATGGTTCCATGGATTAGAGGCAAAGACTGCTGGGACTGAGGCACTCAGGGGGACACTTGTCATGGTCCACATACAGAAAAACCAGGGAGTAGTCTTCAGATTTACAACTGTACCATCATACTCTAGGGGTGAGCGAACCTTTATTGCTCAGGGTAGTAACTATTCTGGGCTTTATGGGCAACTTGGAATCTCACATTTTTCTCTATGTCTGAGGGTACTTCAAAAACTTCGTGGAAAAACAAAATTAAAAGATAATACGAATCTTTCTGTGAACTTTTTGAAGACCCCCTCCTATGCATTTAAACTATTCTCTTTAAAGGTAAAACCATTCTTAGCTTAAAAATCATACAAAAATAAGCACTGGCTACATTTGGCTCATGGCCATAGATTGCTTCTGATATTTTGTCTCTAAATAATGCCAATGGAAAAATGTACAACTACGTTTGCATAATATATTCTGTTGTGAAATAATGGGTATTAAGTCCTTTGAAAGTTAACAATTCATTCAGGCTTCTGGTAATGCTAAAATAATAGTTGTAATTATTGCTTACTTAACACTTCCCTTGGTGAAGACCACCACAGTTCTTCATAGTCCTCTTTTTCTCCCTCCCTTCGTCTATGTGCACACACACACAAAATTATTGGTGTCCCTACAATCAGAATGCTTGCTAAACCTGGATCCCACACAAAATTGCAGAGCCTATTCGAGGCAAAAGCCCAGGGTTAAGTAAATAAACAGCCTGCATGGAGAGCTCAAAGCTAAACAAAAGCAAGATGCATAGAATTTCCTCATTACTTGCTCCTCTCTGGGACTGTTAGTCAGAACGCCAACTTTAGCTTTATTTCACACAGCAGATTGAAAGGTCAAACTGACAGGCCATTCACCCAGACAGCTGATTCACCTGGGGGGTGGGGGGATGACCTACTGAGGATAAAAGCAAAACATTTATTTTAAAGAAAGCTGCTGCTAAGCTGAGGCACATTTGAAAGGCATTGTGGGGCTGGGCTGCTCCTAGGGCATCGGTGACAAGCACAACCTTGGCTGGGAGTTCGCATGCCCTTCTGCAAATGTATCTCTCCTTCCATTTAGACATAGCTGTGGTCTCCTGAGGGCCTGAAGATGAAACCCAGATGTATCTGTGGGGAAAGCCTGGCCCTGGCTCTGGACTGTGATGGCTACATCTGCTGCCCCACAAGGCTGAGGTGACCATTTGAAGGTCATCTTGGAAGAAAAGTGATTCCATGTGGCAGGGCCCTTTCTAATATTCCTAGATGATATGGAATAACTCTGCTGTCCACCTTCTACCTGGCTCTCTGAGCATCACAAAAACATGTTAGATTTCAGAGCTGAGCAAGGCACTGGTATATCTGCAGACATCATCAGTAGGGGCTTGTGACCCATTGAAGGAAGGGAATTCAGGACACTCAATGAGGGAGTTTCCGCATTGGGAGAGATTTGTGAAAGTTTCATTATTAATGAAACCTGGAGGCTTTGTCTGACTGGATGTGTACCTTGCAGGACACAGGCAAGAAGAAGCTTTAATAGGTGCAGATATGGTGAAAGTGGGGGAGAGCACATCCACCAGGTTAATGATGTTAGATAGCGAGGCAGAGCACTAATAGGTATTAAGCAAAGGAGAACTTGAAGCAGGTATGAGGAACCAGAGGATGAAGACCAAGAAGAGCAGAAAGGGGAAGAGTGTAAACACATGGAAGCTGGGCTTTGGAGAATATCAGAGATGGCACTGTGTCACTTTAGTGGCTTTGCTTGTACTGTTTAATGAGCCTGAGATAGAGCAGACATTGGGCACTCTCTGGTATCCCCTCCCTGATGACTGATGGACCCGGACTGCCACCTTGTCTGGGAATGGGTGGGCTTGCCCCTAGGGGAGAGGTATAGAAAAGGGGATCCTTTTTTGCATCTAAATGAGCTCAGACTCAGACACTAAGGGGAGAATTGAAAATTCATGAGAGATCTTGGGGAAAAACATGCATGAACAGATCTGAAATGAAGAGCTTGCAATGGAACACAGATACGATGGAACACAGATAGAATGGAACAAACAGGTTGGGGGACTGAGCCTGGAAAGATTTTAGGAGGCAATGCACATGGGGGGAAGGGTGGAATTTATAGGTTTCAAAGGGCTGGGAGGAAGCTGTTGAGGGAATTAGCTGGTTTGACGTTTATTTCTTCAGTCTCTTCCCTAGTGTGGTCAAGGACAAGACTCACGATGTTGCTCCCATCCCCACAGCCCGTTGCTGAGATCTACTTAGGAGCCCACTGAAGTTGTGAGACAGGTCCCCAGGATTCTCACCCCAGAGAATCTGGTATGGGGTTTTACCAAGGGACCATTGGAGGACCAACCAGTAACTTCTGTTGGATACACTCTAGGTCTTTGTCTTGGGCTACCTGTGCAGACTGCTAACACTCAGGGTGAAGAGCAGTTCTCACAAGGTTAGGTGGAGCAGGGAGTGATGAAAGATGAAGAGGCTGTCCAGGAAGGATAGAGCTACAGATGAAAGGCTACAAAAACTAGCCATCTTGGTTATTTAAAGAGACCCCTAAAGTGATCATCTGTTTTCAGGAAGGGTTGGTTGGTCAGGCTATACTGGGAGGTGAGCCATATGGCATTACTGACTCAGACTTGCTTCTCTCTGTTTACCAGCTAATATCCCAGGTCCTTCTGGGGGTCCTGTTCCATGCCTACCCTCTCCAGTTTTGTTTTATTCTGATCTCAGAACTTAATGCTGTTAAATAGACCTGGGAGAGTCACATATTTTTATTATCTAAGAACGTATGCCGCTCCCTGATCCACTTAACTGTGTTGATTGTACTTGTGTCATAACTACCATGGTTTGATAACTCTCACATTTCCTACTATGAAGATGTTTTTGCATATTTGACAGGTCTGATAAAATTGAATGGTTGATTCTAAACTAGGCCTGACAATTTTCTTCTGCAAAGGGCTAGATAGTAAATGTTCTTTATTTGTGGGTCATATGGTCTCTGTTGCAACTACTCAGCTCTGCCATAGTAGTGCAAAAGCAGCTGTAGACAATATGTAAAAGGGAAAAGATGTGTTCCAGGAAAACTTTATTTACAAAAACAAGTGATCAAAGGAATAAAAGGCAAAAGAATTTTTAGATCAAGTTGACAGTTTAAGCAAAGCTCCCTGTTCTTTCATATTTCTTCAAGGCTTGCCTGGGAAGCCTGAAGTGTTTACAATGTACATTTTTCCTTAAAGTTCTAAAGGACTCAGGAACATCTTAATTAGCTTAAGGTGTTATATTACCTAGGAGGAGAAAATATGACATTAGTGAATAGTTACTTTGATTAATCAATTAGCATCCTTTGCTAGGTAAACAAACATCAATTAGAGAGAGTAGGACTAGAGAGGGAAGGGCAGATGGGAGCAGGAGGTAGGAAAACAGCCGGGATAGGGAGGCTGTCTTGGTACCGTATTTATACACAGGGCCTCATACAGGGAGCCCTGAGGGCCACATGGATGAATAATATGCAACCACTATAGTCAAAGAAGTTGAAATTTAATTGAAGATCGTGGTATCTATATGCATATCTTGTATCTGTTATCTATACGAGGGTAGTTCAAAAAGTTTGTGAGAAAATAGAATTATAATACAAATCTTGCCCTGGACTTTTTGAAGTACCTTCTTATATCTAATTCTGTATGCACCAACACAACAAATAATATATAGTAAGTCAGTAGCACAGGCGGGAAGCCTGAAGACGTGTAAAAATGACATCTATTGCTATTGGTCAGTGTGAATGAGAAGTCTTCCGCCACATGTGGACCTTGAATTGAACCTGGGCAGCAGAATGCTTGGAGTTTATTTGGTGGAGGCACTGCCACAACCCTCTCCCCCTTAAAAGCAAAACAAAACAAAAGAGAAGCAACCTGAGATGTAAAGTGGAGACTCCTGACTATCTCCCTCATTAGGTTGGAATTCTGTGAGAAGGTGGCTAAAGTCACAGATCCAATATTGGTTAGGGTGTTAGATTCATTCTGCACTGTGGACGTGGCCTTGACTCCACATTTCCACTTGTCATCTTGCAACACATGAGACCAGGCTACAGAGAGTAGCTGCACTCATTTATTCATCTGGATCTTCATTCTGCAAACACTCCTTGGCTACCGTTAACTGTCAGGTACCAAATGGTTCGGTGCAGCTCTTTCCCATTGCTAGAGACAGAATCTGAAAATTCCTTCCTAATAATATGCAGCCCATAATAACATGACCACATATATGAAGGTCAACATGTTTTATTCACTGGAAATTACTTAAGATTTTATTTACTAACATAGGGCCGAGAAACAATAATAGTGGAGAGTGATAATATTTTAGTTCCTCAACGTAAAGTTGGAGAAAACAAAATCCCAGGAGGCCTTTAGTAGTTAAAAGGTCATTACATTCATTGCATGGTTTTAGATGACAAATGATCAGCCTCTCCTTTTTTTACATAACCACACATTATTGATGAACCAGCATCAAGAAGGCATTAGGTGATGCTTTATTGCATTATTTTAAGCCACTGAGGTTTTTCTATGGGAAGGATGTAGATTTATGCTGAGTGATACAGCTGTGGTGCAGGCGTATCAATTTGTTCATGAATGTGAGCTGGTGATTACCTCCATTAAAGTCACCAGGGCAGACTGATCACTTTAATTTGGGCAAAGGCATGCAAGCAGCGTTTGCTAGTAGTATGTGTGTCCCTAAGAATACAGGCAAGAGAGCTGTTCTGCATCCCAGAGGAGCCCTAGGGATGCAGATTTGTGTGCTCATAGGTGTGTAACTCCAGGCATGGGTACAAAGCCTAGTGGGACCACAAAGAAATTACTTCATGGCACTCCATGGCAGTACATTGTGTAAGTTTCATTTGGTATCAGCTGCTGAATGCTGATTTGCTAATCAGTGGTAAAAAGTGGGGTACAGGGAGTATATACTTGCTCGCAATGTCAGATCATAGAACTCAGGGCCTTTCTAGGTGTGGCTAGATTATGCCAAGTTGAATGGTGCTGTACTTCATACAACATGAAGGAAATTTGTGGGATTTAGTAAACTCAATAAAATTGGTATTGAGCACCTGTGATCCCGGCCATGTGCTAGGTATAATGAAGACTTTTGTCCTGCAAGAATTTAGTATGGCTGGGAAAAAGTGAAGTGACTTTTTAAAATTAGATTTATTTATTATTATTTTACATTCTAAGATGTTGTGGAGCAGTTAGGGAGGGGGAGGGGGGAGAGGGGAAGAGGATAGGGTGGGAAGAGGAGGAAGGAGGGGAGGCCTGGTTGAGGTCCGTGGCAACCCCCTCATTCTGGCAGGGGAGCCCAGGGGGCTTCTTATGGCGGCTTGGTAGTGGTGTGGCTGTATGTGGACTTCAGGGGTATGTGGCTGAGGCCCTCAGTTTCCACCAACCCTGGAAGCCCATGGTGATGAAGTGACTTTATAAGTGATCCCTATGTGTACATGTGGGTTATAGAATGGATGTGAAAAGGCATTCACATGATGCAGTGCTAGAGAAGTCAAGGAGAAAGTGTTGAGGAATCCAGGGTGTGGTGCTGGTAACAGCTGGCAATGCACTCATTGCCAGGGGCCTTTCAGCAAGCACTATGTTCAAATATAAACAAGCACCACAGGCTGGCCAGTTAACTTGGTTGGTTAGAGAACCGTGTTGATAACACCAAGGTCAGGGGTTCAGATCCCCAGACCAGACAGCTGCCAAAACAATAAAAAAATAAACAAGCACTGCACAATTTCTCTGATCCAGAAGTTCCATTTTTTTTTTTTTTTTCCTGACCGGTAAGGGGATCGTAACCCCATGCTCAGCCAGTGAGTGCACCTGCCATCCCTATATAGAACCTGAGGCCTCGGCCCTGGCCTCAGGGCTACCAGCCTGCACTCTCCCGAGGGAGCCACAGGGCCGGCCCCAGAAGTTCCGTTTCTGACAGGAGCAAAAACTACATGCCTAAAGATGTGTGTTACTTAGTTTTTGGTAATAGCCAGCACTGGCAACTCCCCTAAATATATGACAAAGGAATAGATTTACCAAATAATGAGGCAAGAACATTAGGGAATATTATTCAATAATTTAAAATACTGATTAAAATTACATAGAAAATCTGAAATAGTTGGTATATAATAAGAGATGAAATAAGCAGTGACAAAAAGATACATACTGAGACTGCAACTTTATGCAAACTATACGTAACTGAGGAATGAACTGTGCAAATGATCACATGTAAAGTAGACCTCCCTTTACTCTGTCTTCACCTCCCCTTTATTTCCTTTGTAGGACTCATCACAATATGAATTTCTAAAATGCATTACTTGTTCAAGTTCTGTCTTCCCATCAAAATTTAAGCTTGTCTGGGGCACAAATAATGTTTAACCCAATTGATCACCTCAGTATCTTCAATGTCTGGCACATATTTGGCACTTGATATTTATCGAATGACTAAATAAATCAGTGATTAGATATTGTCACTAAAATATTTCTTTACTTTTATAGTGACCTTTCAATAAAATGCACACTATTAAAATAACTTTTTCACATCTTTACTGGGTGCTGGGTCAACTATTCTATCCATTATTTTTTTCAACCTTATAACACCTTTATGGGGCAGGTGTTATGATTTCATATTTATATCTAATAATTGAGGAAGGGCGAATCCCTCCATCTTAACATCAGCCGCTTGTCCTGCTTCTCATAGGTTTCAGAGAAGTGTATTGTTTCATCTTTTACTGAATTGTAGAATTCCATCTGTAATCTAGGAGGCATGTTCTGAAGGAATCCTGAGACACTATACCAGATAGGCATGTGTATGTTAACACCTTTTATTGTGCTACTCATATAACTGAATAAGCTCTCAGGTTGAGGCCATAGGATTCTTCATTGCCGTGATGGTTATAGGGAATAACAGTTTGCATGGAATTTGTGACACCATTTCTTCTGTGCTTGGTTTTATATGGCCATGTAATGGATGACTATAAATTCAAATAATTCCCTTTTAATAGTAAATAAGTTCATTTTATTCTCAAGTTTACAATATGATGAAATATTAACAGGAGAAGCAAGTGCTTTATGAACCTCCGATTTGCTGTTCTGCTTTATTTCAATAGTGTGCTCTTCTTAAAACACCACTATGATACCTAAAGCTGTAAAAATTAATGAAATGATGCAGTGTCTGGGGGTTGGATGCACTGAATATGTGTTGGTATTTGGAATTGAACAGAATAACGAATAATAAAAAAATGTAATTTGATTTCCAGGGCCGGAAAAGGAGAAAACATTCTCATCTTTCTGATGCACCTCGTATGACTTTAGAGTTAAATGTCTAAACACTTTTTTAGCGAGGGTTTTTAATGTCTGTGGCTCAACCTGCCAGGCATTTGGACTTTTCTTGTAAGTGTTCAAACAAGACTGTGTGGCACTTCTGAGATGGTGCTGCTTTCTACAGTGTTGTCCATGCAAAACTGAATCGCACATCCAGGATGTGCTGTTCGTCTGGAGCTGTGAGCTGTGCAGGGTGTGTGCGTGTGTGTGCGTGTGTGTGTGCGTGTGTGTGTGTGTGTGTGTGTGTGTAAAAACCATCTTGCATTTCAAATGGTCACAATATATTTTTTTGAGGGATTCACATGTTTCTGACTTTGCCAATGTTAACTGTCCTATCAGTGTTCCAGGAATATCATCATTCTGCTTTTTGTCAGCTAAGGTGATTATTAAAGGATTAGGGACTAGTTGCCAATTGCAATACAATTTCAGTTCAAGGAGCAAGTTACTTTCTTAGAAAAATCAGCATCAACTCTCCTTGATCTTAATTTTTTTCCCCTAATCCTTCTAATGACATTATTGTTTGCTTTACCTATTTACAGTGTACCCCAGAATGGCAAACAAAATCATAATTGTTGAGCACCCAGAAAGTTATGCTAATCAGTCAATCAGAAAAGAAGTAGAGGAAGGATATCTTACTTCTCCATGATATGTTTACTGATTCCCACCCAGGAGTACTGATGACTTCTTTTTCTGCGCTCTTAAAGTTCTTGTAGTCAGCAGCATGTAATTTAGTAATAGATGCTAAGCTTCCTTCTTTTCCCCAAGAAAAGAAAGTGTTTAAGGTACTAAGTGAGAGAAAGAGACTGGCCCAGTCTTTTTAGCTTTTACTTCCCCAAATCCATTATGCTATCGGAAGTAACGGAGGAGGACTTTCTTTTATAATAGGTGGACTAGGATATAGTATAATGAGCTTACCAAGGAGCTCAGCCACCTGTATGCATGGCTTAATCAACTTTCAGAAATCCCAAGTCAATCTAAATAGACCCAAATTTAATACTTAATGATACGTTTTATTGTTTTCTAAGCTTCCAAGAAGGTGAATAATTCTCATCGTATCAGTTTAGTTGTAAACAATTCAAGAGTGGAGAAAGCAGAGGCCAGAGTCAGCTGGGCATGTATGTCCCATAAATGTTACCAGCTTGGTTGACTCAAACAGTTTTCAAAACTCTATCGAATTTAATTATGTGCAGGATTGGCTGGTTAGCTCAGATGGTTAGAGCACAGCCTTATAACACCAAGATCTCAAGTTCAGATCCCCATACCGGCCAGCCACCAAAAACGAAAAAACAAATTTAATTGTATTGCTCAATGTCTTTTAATAGTCTATTGCCTGCTCTTTTATTTCTATTAATCTTTTCAAATTTCTTTTTCTTTTTTTAAATTCAATTTTACTTATTTTTGTGAGGTACAGTGTGTTGTTTCTTTTTACTATTATTTTAATTGCTCAATATACATTGTAGATGATTTTCATGACAATTTACCCGTTCCTCTTCCCCCCTTCCTCTCTCTCCTGTGTTGTTTCAATACATGCATATTCCACACAATGATTCATTTAGGGTAGATAGCATAGTTTTATCCCCATTAGTTCGCTCCTAATCTCCTAACCTTCCCTCCTACACCCACCCTTCCCAGCCTGTGGTAACCATTGTTCTACTCTACTTTTTTTTTTTAACATGCAAAGATTAACATCCTTATTGCAAGAAGAGCTCTTAAAAATGAATTAGAAAAATCTGAGCAGAAATTTGGTGAAGGGCATGAGCAGATAAAAATTTCTAGTGATTCTAGTCTACCATTCCCTCCCTCCTGCCCCTGCTCACTACCCTTTATCATGCTAAATTGGCCATAGAGGAGAAAATATCCTGCTTTGAAATTAGGACATTTTATGTTACCAAAGAGTTTGATATCATAACATCAGAGCTGTAGTTGAAATCAATTATCAAGTTCTTACTGTGCACTGTAGTCTTGGACTGATGTTGAAATGTTAGCTGGCATTTCAAGCTGCATTCCTGATTGGAAGCTGCCTTAAACACTGAAGCTTAGGGTCATTTGCTGACAGAAATGTAGAAACCAAAATACATAAAACCATGTTCAGAGTTACCACAATGCCAATGGGTCCAGTGAGAAGCCGAGAAAGGCAGGCCAAAGAAAATAAGGAAGGTAGCGATTTGGATGGAGTCCATAACCAATTTAAAATTTGCAAGCCTGCTTTTGGAGATACTGAAATCCTTAGCATCATGTGGTAAATATTTTCCAAATGTTTCAGAATATGATACAAGGTAAATGAAATTCTGATTTTTAAGAGGAATTAAACAGGAGAACATTGCAGAGTGAAGGATGCCAGACTTGAAGATTTATAGATCAGCAAAATTAAAGGGAATAAATAATTAGATGACTACGGAGAGTTGCCACCTCTTTGTTTTTATCAAGTGTTGCTAGCACTGTTCCCTCTGCTAAGATTCTGTTGGGTGATGAGTTTCCCACATAAGCCATAATAGTTTATTTAAATAAAGGCTGAGAAAACTTTCAAAAGATACGCAAAGAAAAGTTTATTTTCACCAGGTAGAAGTTACTAGTTGACATTTCCCTTGTACAAGAGTCAAGCTCTTCTCAGTCCTCAGTCCCCCAGAGTCAACTTCCACCTAGTGACCTGCAGTCAGCATGAGCAGTAAGCTTTGTGTTCTGCAGAGCCACCTCTATAAAGTCCAGTTCAGTACTCCTCTTCTGTGCTTAGGCTGGTACTCTTCCACTATCTGCAAGCCTCAACCCCAAACCATTCTTGTTTCTCTCAGACTTGTCTGAGTCTCAATGGAGCACAACGTATTTTCAAGAAAGTGTTTTATCAGAGCTGGTAATACAATAGGTTGTGGTTACTACTTTTTTAAAAAACACTTTTTATTGTGGAAAGTTTCCAGCATATCCCAAAGTAGCACATATATAATGAACCATCATACACTATCACCCAGCTTCAACAATTATGAACTAATGGCCATTCTTGTTTTTTCTACACTTCCACCCATTTCTCCAACCCCAGATAATTGTAAAGCAAATCCCAAGCATTATTTCATTCATAAACATCTCAATTATATATCTCTAAAATCAATGGACTCTTAAAAAAAAGTACTATTAGCACACTTTAAAATGTTAATATTTCACTAATGTAATTGGTACAGCCATTATGGAAAATGGTATGGAGATTCCTCAGATAACTACAAATAGAAGTCCCACATGATCCAGCAATTCCACTGCTGGGTATTTACTCAAAGGAATGGAAATCATCATGTTGAAGGGATATCTGTACTCCCATGTTTATTGCAGCTCTATTTACAGTATCCAAGAGATGGAACCAACCTAAATATCTATTGCTGGATGACTGGATAAGGAAAATGTGGTATATATACACAGTGGAATATTAATCTGCTATAAAAAGAATGAAATAGTGCCATTTGCAGCAACATGGATGAGTTTAGAGAAAATTACGTAAAGTGAAATAATCCAAGCACAGAAAGAAAAATACCGCATGTCCTCAGTCATAAGTGGAAGCTAAAAAATAGATAAAAAAGGAAAGATACAATAATCACAATAATACATTGAACTTTCAAAAGGAAAGAACAGAATTGAAGTTACAATAGGTGGGAAAGGAGGAAGGGGGTAAGGAAGGAATTGGTAAAGGGCCAGGAAAAATGATTACATTATATAATGTTGAATATACTAATTATCCTGATTTGAGCATCACATATTACACACAAGTATTGATATTCAACGCTGTACCCCACTGCTGTATGCAATCAACTGTTTCAATGCTATAAAATATAAATAAAATATTATCTCACTAATATCATCAAATATTTAATATGTAAATTTTCTTGATGGTTTCATAAATGTGCTTTTACATATTTATTCATTTACATATTTAGATACATATATAATTTATCTGTTCTATTTAGGATGCAAATAAGGTCTAGACTTTTTGTCCATGGTTTCTCATCATCAGAATTTTCACAATTGCCTCTGTGGTTTATTTTACATATTTCTTAGTGTCTTGAATTTCCTGTAAATTGGGAGTCGATCCTAAGGGCTGATCATCTCTGGGTTTTGTTTTGTTTTTGGTAAGAATATTGCATAGGTAGTGTCATGACCTTCAGTCAAGAGACATAATATTTGGTTGTTTTTTTTTTAATGTTAAGACATTGAAGACTCAGTCGAGAGCAATTATTTCATTAAGAATGTTTTTTTTTTTTTTTCCCCTTACAGAAATGCAAGAAAATATTACCAAAGATCTGGTTCCTGGGGCATTTTTAAGTTTTCATGTTGTGTTGCTGAATTCTTTAGTAATTTTCCACTGCTCACAAAAGCGTGATCTCAGGTCTCTCTCACACACCAAGCAAGGATGGTAGAGAGCAAACAAAGCCATCATCTAAAATCATCATTTTATACAATAAAACATTGTTCAAAGCAGATATAGGAAGAATTTCATTGAAGATTAAAAGACAGAACTTTACGTTAAATACATATGTCTTTCTGGAAAATTCTCCACACTATTCTGATTTTTTTTCTCATGTCACTATGGATATGGGACATTGTACTCTGGACTCACATCGAGAACCAGAATGTAGGAACCATCATTAAATACCATATGGGTGACAAACATCCGCTAGAAGGTAATATGGAAATGTACCTAGCCAAGTGAAAGGTGTAATTCAACTTAATCTTTGAAAATATCTTTCATCCATCAATTTTGTATCATGCACTGCATGAGGCACTTGGAATATAAAATAAACTAGAATACAAATATAACAAAGATTTAATCAAAATGGGGAGTGAAGCCAATATGATAGAACAAAATAAATTGAAGTTAGGAGACCTGTATTGTTAGTCTCTTCTCTGTTTCTAAGAAGCTTCATGACCCTGGGCAATTAATATTCTTTCCTGTGAGTGGGTACAACAAAGTATATTTGTCTGTTCACAGACTTAGTTTAAAAACTAAGTGAAATAGTAAAAATTACGTGAAGAATCAAAGGTGAATTATAAAATATGTGAAACTGTATAGTAATATTTAGAACTCAATTAAGCTGTGATTTCTTCTAGTATGTAGTCTCACTGCAGTAGACGTAATGTCTCCTCCATTTTCCTTAAAAGCTTTAAAACAGGATTCTTTACTCTGATTTATTGAAGTAATCTTTGAAGGTATTCCTACTGTCACCATTAACTCATCTCATTTTGCTGAGAAGACAGCCCTCTGACTGTGAAGTGACTTTTGCGGCTGGTCAGCGGTTGAGCCTCCTGATCTGCAGTTCTGTACTGTCCCCACTACTGTCTCACTAGGTTTCTTTCACACTGGGAATTATACACACGTGTAGTGCATTTTAATCTGTTAGGGCATCAAGGCATGGTAGGAATGTAGCTGGGTTTCTAAGACTAGAGGTGAGCAGGATACAAAATGACAGATGGCCAAGAGGTTCCCAGGGATTTTCTCTCTGCTAATCATCTGATCACTTATTCTATCTGCCCTCCTGCTCCTACTCCTTGCAGCCCTTCCCCTCTCCTCTGAACTTTGTAATTTCCACTCTCCTGTCCTCTTGACACCAGCCTGGTGGGACGGGACATTGTTTTGATGGTGGCTTTGTGTGCTGTTGACCTTGGCCAATCAATCTGACCTTGTATTATCAACTCTCACTTCTTGAAGAAAAGAAGTAACATAAGTTGAATTGCTTGGCCTGAGAACTTGAATTCAGTTTAGCTGTTTTGGCTGGTATAGTGTTTTTAAAAAATCAAATTTGAATGCCTTTGTATTGGATCTGCACATTCTAATTTGCTGTATTCTTCACCATTGCCTATTGAATTATACCAGATTTTTCTATGCATTTCTCATCTCTGCCTGGCCCCTGAAAGCACTTGCGTTGGCTACTGGTGGACAGATCAGGGTAATCCATAGGGGGAAACAGCTCAAAGAAACCTAGTTAAAATGCATCATTGTGTGTGCTTGAGAATCTTTAAGAAATAATTTGTTATTAGCACCCTGTTCTTCTAGCAGAAGTGCCTAAATTAGCATAAGAAGTAGTAATATTTGGTTCAGCACTGAAGAGTGCCCTTATCTTATTTCTGAAAGCATTCTCCTGGAAGTGACACCTTCCAGAGAAGGTGCAACAGTACACTTGCCCTGTGCCTAAGCGTGATTTTCACTCAAATCCTCTTTGATACAGGTTGCAAATTTGGCCTGTTCCATCTCCAACAATGAGGAAGGGGTGAAATTAGTCCGGATGGCAGCCACCCAGATTGACAGCCTGTGTCCCCAGGTAAGCTTTGTTCACTTTGTTTCCAAAGCCCATTGGTGACCTGATATTCACGCTCCAGCCTTCGTGCACCCCCTTTTCTTGCCCTGTTTCCTCTCACTGGGTAATGCTGCCTGTCATTCATGGGCTATTTTGAGTTGCACCTTTCTCAAAAAGAATTCCTGTCTCTTCAGAATTACAGTGGCAATTCTTGTTCTTTTCACTCATATTGACATTCTCTCATTTTAGGTTGTGATTTAAATGTTCCATATCTACTTCCCTTGTCTCAACAACTACATTATAAGCTTGTACATGCAGAAAGCAAGAGTTATATTTCTGCCACACCTGTGCTAAGTAAATAGGACTTGTCCAGTAAATACTTTTTGAAACCTGAGGCTAATTTCTGTGTTTTGGAAAGAAGAAAAGCAAAGCAAACAAAAACTAATGGAAATTGATAACCTAATTTATCTTTCATGTTTTGTATTATCATCCTGAATACTGAGAATCCACTTATCTGTAGAACCTACAGGGCTCAGGGTTTCCAGATGGTCTTTGACCTGCTTGTCCCTCTTTTGAAGAGTGTGGTCGTAACATTTCTGGATTGCTTCTAACATAGGTCATCAATGCTGCTCTCACACTGGCTGCCCGGCCACAGAGCAAAGTTGCTCAGGACAACATGGACGTCTTCAAAGACCAGTGGGAGAAGCAGGTCCGAGTGCTGACAGAGGCTGTGGATGACATCACCTCAGTGGATGACTTCCTTTCTGTCTCAGGTAATCACAAACAGGCCCCTTACAAGGCTGCTGGAGGAGGATAACAGGGTGAGATAAGGCACATCTCACAAAAGTCATGGGTCTGTGTTTCAAGTGCACTTCTTGGTTCTTTAGACCTTCAATCATCTCTGCATATGTGATTATAACACCCTCTTAAATTCTTTTTTGGTGTGTACATTATTTCAAGACCCTGAGTCAAGGCATTAGAGGAGAAAGAAACACAACTTTCTGATAAAGAAATCAGAACCGGTTTCTTGGAGTTTATTTTTAGCAAGGTAGCCTTTTGATACGTCTGAATCACCATGTAAAAAAGGGCCTTGGAATATGGGATTGGCTAATCTGCATGATTTATGTCTTAAAAATAGGCAGTCATTCCAATTTGGCTATGTTAAGTGGGTCGTTTTTCCAGTAAGTGAATGTTTGTGATAACTCAGGTAGAAATATCAGCCTCATGATTAACCCATTAGAGCTACGTGGGAACTATCGAGGCTTTGAGCACTAGTCTATGATTTTTGCAGAAGGAAGTGAATGAAAGAAGAATTAGTCATCACTTGAAATTGTAACTTTCTTCTTTGTAAATGAAGCCAGACTGGGTGATACTAGTAGATTTGAATAACTGTGGAGTGAATTTGACCTTTAAAAGGACTCCTCAATGTTGTTTCAAGATTGGGCTACCAGCCAGCAAATGGGCCTTTTTCCAAACCCATCTGACCAAATACATTTGGCCTGGTTCACCTGGAAGAGTCTCTGTGGGGAAGAGGCCACTGGAAACATCAGCGTCCTTTGTGAGGCATTAAAAGAAACAAGAGACCCTTGAAAATTTAAATTGGCCAGGTGTTGATTCTCCGCACAGTTGTGTGGAACTCACATCTACGGACTCAGTGAGCATGGCCCTGACTTGACCTGCTGGTTCTCGGCAGATTGAGGCCTGAGAGGGAGGGAAGGCATCACTGCGGGTGGGAGCCAGGCAAGCAGGACCTCCGAATGCAACAGTGTGGAAGTGATTTTAGGGGAGAGCTGTCATGTTTGGAAATTTTTCCTATTGCAGTGTTTTCTTTTCATGAAGAAACAGACAATGAATTCCCACTGGTGGCTTGTGTTTAAGGCTTGTCTGAGAGCAGCTCAGATTTGAATCTATAGATTTGATAGATAATCGAAAAGCCACCTTTTCCATGATGGAAGGCAAAACAAGGCAGAAGAGAAAAATGAGCTAACGTGTGCTCAGTGTCTCTAATTTGCCTCTCTGCTGTTTGCTTTAATTCTCACCACAATTCTATGAAATAGGTATTCGTATTCTGTCTTCCTTTGAGAAAAAGTTATTGAGAGGGTAGGTAATTTGGCAGAGATGGTATTATAATCTGGATCGTCTTTTCAGAAATTAGAAAGTTCTCAATGAGTCAAGACAGAAAGAAATTTCCTTTGGTGACTTTTACTTTCATTGCAGGTTCCCTTCTGCCACCTCTGGTATCTTCCTTCCAATCTCTATTTCCTGTCAGAAACCTGTCTTGATTTTCATTCCCAAAGGGTTTTGTTTTTGGTGACTTGCCACAGCAACTATTCACTTAAATATCCCCATATCTAGGGGTTGGCTGATAATGGAAGTCAATATGTTACCATCCCTGGGGTTTTTGCTTTGCTGATGGCTGAGTCCTAACATTATAAAAGATACTCCAAAAATACATCTCTCATAAGGTGCTTAAAAATTAATTGAGTAGGCAATTTTGGGATTTGGGTGGTGGGGAAGAGAAAGGTGGTCACCAATGCTGAGCTTCTTTCTAGTATACTGTCCATTTTTGCCAGGATGACAACAAATGCCACCTGCCCCAACAGGAGTCAGGAGGCCTCTCCAACCATCCCCACATCTCACTCAGCAATCCTGAGAGCCCCTGGAAATCTTCCTCTGCATCCTCTTCTACCTACAAATAAATAGAAAATATGCATACACTGCCTGTTTCAGAGAGGAATCATTGCAGAACATAAAACTTTTCCAACTTACCCTTTTTTTAAAAATACTTGTACGGAAATTTCTGAGGGTAAGGAGAAGCAAGATGGGGAGGGTTTATCTCAGACCTTTTCAATAGTGTAAAGCTTTTTACAATTTTCCTCCCCCCAGCCCTGCTACCTTTCTCCCTGACATTCCTTTGTGCATCTCATTATCACCAGCAGCAAGAAAAGACTTTGGCTTCCACTGATAATGCTGTGCTGTCCAACCCCGGTGTTACAAGTGCTGCAGCATGCCACGACAGGAGAGCGAGCAGGTGCTGTCAGGGAGCCAGGCTGGCAGGGTCTGCCGGAGTCTGCCTTTGGAGTTGACAGTCAGAGGCAGCAGGCACTTTTCCACAGACGGGGCTTGACTCTGTCCTGCTGGTGGGCTGTGGACACAAACCAACAGTTGGGGAAAATACTTTTCACTCCTCCCTGAGCTGGAGCCAAATATTTGTATCAGGAAATTGCAAGCGTGGCCCAGGAGACATTTTGGAATGGCATTAATGACATTTTATGTATCAGTATCTTCTTGGGGGAATATCTGATCTGGCAGGAAACTCTATTTAAAAAACAAAATAAAAAGGTCTTTGTTTTTATAGCATGATAGCTTTTTTTTTTTCTTTTCATGCTACCTGAACTTGTGTATCTGAGTGTTTAATTTGCCCATATGAAATGCAACAAGTTTGAGGAGCAATGATGCTAGCTATCAACATTACAGGAGCAAAACCAATTTTCAGAGGTGGTCTGGGCTCATAAAGTGAAATGGCTGTGTTAGAACATTTAAACTTTTCCCACTGGGCTAAAACTACAATTTTTAATAGGGTTTTAAAATGAGCATCTTGGCATTAATCATGTGACAGTTTAATTCTTGGGTGTAGCTCACAAAATAGTAGAAATATAAGATCTGAAAAAGCTATTAACTCAGTCACACAATGTCCAAGAGTTTTGTTTCTTTTCTTCTTCGTCTTTTTTTTTTTTTTTTTGAACGCTAGGATCTTGAGTTTGTTTTCTTTTAAAAATTTACATAGTGAACTTTGTTTCTGAATTTACAAACTATAGCTTTGTGGTTTATAATAATCAAATAGTTTGGTCATCATTGATTTTTATAACAAAATTCTTTTTTGAAAGAGAAAGGTTGCAAACGTTCAAGGAAGCTTATCACAAAATACGTTGCAGTCAGTCTAATGTTTCGGTACATGTTTAAATACCATACTTTATTCAAGAGTGTACCCTCCAAAGTGCCTGGGCAGTTTTTCCCTGCAATGGGGTAATCTCTGGAATGCCTATGGCTTTTACGACTACTTTCTCCTCTATTCTATTCTGGTTAGAACAGCATTTCTGTGTCTCCTTACTTTATGAATCCTTTGTCTTCAAAATACCTTAGGATAAAAGTTTGCAATTGATTGCCCCTTTCCAATGGACATGTTCATTCGTATCTTTTTTGATAGCCTGCTGTAAGGGATGCTATCAGGAATGCAAATATGAATCAAGTGTGGATTCTGTTTTCAAATAACTCACTGCTCTTCTTGATATATACTAGACCATGTGCTTCCAAATCTGTGGGCCTCAGACCTGAGGGCACAGGGATGGGAGGCGAGACGATATTACAGGGGGTGTAGGAATCCATGTATACACCAAGTGTCATCTTTTGACCAAAATGTTTATGTCTACATGAACAGGTACAGCTCTTTTTCAAGTACATTGTTGGTATCTAGAAGAATAAAATACTAATCTTTTTGAAAACAGTCCAAATCATAGTAGCTTTTACATGCATACCATTCATTAACATAACTACTGTTATGAAGGAATTGTGGTTCATATTTTTGTAAAAGGGGTACCTCTAATTAGAGAAGATGGAGAAACACTGAGTAAACTATCCTAACATTTAAAAAAAAAAAAAGTTGATTCTGAAAAGTCAGTCAATTAGTAAAATTTAAAGTTAGTAAAATTAATACTTTATATAATATGATTAATTTGACTAACCATTTAACTAATTAGTTGATGATTTGACTGATTAAAAGCAGTATATTTGTTATTATGGGTTTTTAGTCTATGCTGGTTTTCTCCAAATAGGTATAATTATATTTCTAAAAGCATGTTTTTTTTCTTGCTTCTTAATTAAATTAGTTGTGTATTTCCAGTTTAGGAAATAGTTTTTTTTTTAAATCCTATCATTTCATTTTAATATATTGGGTCACAAGTGAGCTTCTTAAAGTTTTCTAAAAAATTTATTAACTCAGAGATTAATATCTAATGTAATTAACAGAATCCCCACTGTTTTGCATTCAGCTCCAAAAACCATCTTTAAGCTATGCACAGAAAACCAGCAGCTATGCCTTTTCTTATACTTCTATATTATTCAAAGAAAATGGCAACCGGATGCATGTTTTTGGCACAACTCCCCTTCAAGTTGTTCATTTTCAGGGCACGTTTTAATTGTCTCAAGGAATTCAGGGCAGGCAGACAGGCTTATCTGAATAAAACTTTTATATTTAAAATCCTCTACCAAGTTTCATTTGTGTAAACCTTTTCCTCAGGTGTCCCTTTAGGTGAAATTGTGTGATATAGTGCAAGATTTCATTAAGAGAGAGTTTTTGGAAGTCCCTTAACCAAAATGAAAACTTCTTAAATCTATAGTCTCACAACTGTGTCTTTTTTTATTTCACTCAGGAAAATATCGGCATTCAGGGAGTACTGCTTTTTGTGAGTTTAAGAATTCTGAATATTAAAATTTAAACATTTTACTATGTTTATCTTTTAATTTATATTTGAAATTAACTAAAGAATGTAAAATTCAGAAACTTACAATGGTTTGAGTGAAAAGGTCATATTTTTTGAGATCAGAATGGATGTTCCTCTATAAAAAGTAAGTTATACTTTGCAATTTTCTACTTAATGTGCTAACACAGCCAATATCCCCTCCAAGTGTTTGGTTTAATGAACAAAGATGAGATCCCCAGTGGAGAATGGGATTTGCTGAGTACTTTCCCTTTTCTCCTTGTTTGAGAACTTTAACATTAGAACTAGCCCTGAAAACTTCTTGAAGAGTTACTAATTTATTTTAATCCTTTACTAACTATTCATTGAGTTTGGCAGTTATAGTTTTAAAAAATTAACAAATTACTTAAGATTATTTTCAAACTTGTTTGTTTAAAGCATATGTTTGTGTTTGTGTGTCTTCATCTCTTTGAGCTGCTATAACAAAATATCATAAACTGGGTTGCTTATAAACATGAATTTATTTCTCATGGTTCTGGAGTCTGGGAAGTCCAAGATCAAGGTGTCTGGTGAGAATCTGCTTCCTAATAGTCTTCTCACTGTAACCTCATATGGTGGAGAGGGTCGGGGATCTCTCCCTGGCCTCTTCTGTAAGCGCACTTATCCCATTCATGAGGGTTATGCCCTTGTGACCTAATCACCTCCCAAAAGTCACACCTCTTAATACCATCACCTTGAGAGTGAAGATCTCTACATATAGATTTTGGGGGGACATAACATTCATTCCATTACAGTTTGTGGGTGTATATATGTGCATGCAGATTAAAATTTTTTTTTCCATAGAGCACTATGCTTTTTGAACATTTCTTTAAAATTTGGTTTCTGAGGAATGTTCAAGGGACATAACTACAAATTTCACATTGGATATGGGACATACAAAATTGTACATATGCTAAAATGTAGGGGACAAAATGTGTGTTTTCTCTCTTGTCAGTAGAGAGTGTAGCCTCACCTCCTGCCTACTTGGTTTCCACTTTGGGCAATGACAGGAGAGTGATTCTGACCTTGACTCTGATACGACTGAACCAGCCACAAGACTGGATCATATTTTAATGATGGGAAACACTGTGATCTTTACCTGATCAATTTTTTCCCCATATTTCCCAATATTCCCAAGGTCTGTTTACACCTTGTGCATGACATGATACACCTTGTGGGTGATATTTGTTTGCTCTATACTTTTCCTTTAATGTCTCCTTAAAACGTGATCAAACAAATGTATATCTGGAGCTTTGACACTGGTTATGTTTAGAAATGTTTCTACTTGGTCAGATTGACTTTGTGTTGGCTGCCACAGTGATTCCTAAAAGACCCTTTGGTGCAATAAATCTCAAACTTTGAAACAAAGTAAGAGACATTCTTTAACGTCTTCAGTGGTCCTTCAGTGGTCCTCAAAGTGTGGTACCCAAACTAGAAGCATTAGCATTACCTGGGAACTTGATAGAAACTCGATTTCCTAGGCTCTCTCCTAGACCTACTGAATCAGAAACACCAGGAGTGGCACCCAGCAGTCTGTGTGATGCTACAAGCCCTCTGGCTGATGCTCAGGTTTGAGAAACATTATTGTAGTTATAAACTATGTCCCTTAGATACCATTTCAGCGTTACGAGGCATGTATTGAGATGTGCAAGGTGAGGGCTCGCAACATTTGGTGAATGAGTTTTACTTATTAATCTGAGTGATGTGAAGTCATATAAATGTGTACATGTCCTCTCCACAGAAAATCACATCTTGGAGGATGTGAACAAGTGTGTGATAGCTCTCCAAGAGGGGGATGTGGACACTTTGGACCGGACTGCAGGGGCCATCAGGGGCCGGGCAGCTCGAGTCATACACATCATCAATGCTGAGATGGAGAACTATGAAGCTGGGGTTTATACCGAGAAGGTGCTGGAAGCTACGAAATTGCTTTCTGAGACAGGTAAGAATGGGATAGATCTGGCCAAAATGTTAATGCTACTGGTTAATGTCCATATCTGAACGTATCTGGTTCATTGTTTTCTATAGACCTTTATGCTTCTATTGCACATAATCCTGGAAAGGGTGGAGTACTTGAATACTGTCTTTCTTGAGTTTGAATTTGAATAACTTTAGGAAATTAACAGTTTCATTGCTTTTCATGTATATATTTCTTTATAGTTTTTGTAGGCAATCTCATTTGATTCTCATAATGACTTGATAAAGTAGGCAGAGAAATTTTTATTATCCCCAATTACAGATGACAAAATGGAGGTTTGAATCAGCTAAGTGATTGGAACAAGGTCTCAAGGCTAGAAAATAGTGCAGATATGATTGAAACTTGGAATCTTGAACTTGAAAATCATTTTCCAACTATCACTTGAGAGGATAAGACATTGAGGAAGAATTCTGTACAGCCAATGGAAAGCATAAAGGTAGTGTATGGGTATGAAGTGCTGAAAGAAAAGAGGTCACAGCTGCTGACAAAGAGTTAGACTTTCAACATATTCCCTTTCCTTCAAAGAAAGCCTTACATGCCCTCCTCCAGGGGCATGTATGTGGCTGCCTGCTGGGGACTCACTGCTGGGGTGAGACACAGTTTCTCATGAAGCCTGTCATAGCTCTCTGGTGCATTGAGATGGAAAAAAAACTTATTTCCACTGAGTTAGCAGGACAATCTTACAACTTTGAAGATTGCATCCAAGACTGGCCTGTTTTTAGTCATTTTTGCTCTTGACTAAGATATCTTGGCTTTAGACACTTTATCCCTCATACCTTGTATATTTGCATGTATGGCAGGTATAGAGAGAAAATTTAGTGAAAGAAGACTATGGGATGGAAAGAGAATTTAACTCTGTTGGGTGGAGTTATAAATGAGCAACAAATTGGGTCGTGTATATGCACATAAGGTCTCTCTCCTCAAGCTCCAGTGGGGACCTTCTTGAATTTGCACATGGACTTTGAATGCCACTAGTCATATTAAAAATAGATATCTCTGAAATGGCAGGTACAGCAATGTTTCAAGTTTGGCATAAAGCATGCTTGTAGAAATGTTTCTTTTTATAGGAAAAAGATTTACAAAAACTTCTGTAGATATTTGTTAACCTGGAGTAGCTGGGGGAAAAAAACGCATATAAACACGGGAATTGGTGTTTCTGTCTGAAATATAAGCAGAAAAGGGAATAGTGTAATGTCTTGTAATAAAGAACACATCTAAAGATTATTGCTTTTGTACAAGTGAATAGATATGATGTTGATGGGGGAGGGGGAAGAGGGAGTGGAGAAAGAGGATTTGGTAAAGGGACACGAAAATCAACTACGTTGTGTATTGATAAATTAAAATGAAAAATAAAAGAAATACTATTCAACACTAAAAGGAAATGAGCAATCAAGCCACAAAAAGATATAAACAAACCCTACATTTCTATTACTAACTAAAGAAGCCAGTCCAAAATGGATACTTAACTGATTCCAGCTATAGGACATTCTGGAAACAGTAACAGTATGGCAAAGGTAAAAAGATCGCTAGCTTCCGGTGTTGGGGGATGGAAATGGCTGAATAGACAAAGCACACAAGATTTTTAGGGCAGTGAGAATGCTCTGTATGGTAATATAATACTAGATACATGCCATTTTACATTTATCTAAACTCATAAAATATCCAACACTGAAATTAAACCCTAATGTAAACTATGAAGCTACTATGGTTGATTATAATGTGTTAAGTGTATTAAAAAATAATAAAAATAAAATCAACACTAAAAATGTTCCATTTGTAGTAAAAATTTAATAAACAAGAAATAAAATAAAAATAAAGATTATTGCTCGTGAGAATCCTTACAGACTTAAGTTAGAAACAATAACTATAGTTATAAGATTTATCTGCATTTTATTTAGCTTAGATTCAGCACTGTTTTCTTTCCAACATGCTTGCCCTTTGCATTCAACAGAGCAACACACAGCAAGCCATGATATTTTTTTCCTCACTTGGAAGAATTAGAAACAGGCATTTCACTCTCTAAAGGACTTCTTAAAAATTTTTTACATTTTTTTTCCCTTAGGGAGACCACTTCACATTTCTGTGGTTCTCGGCTCCTGACCTATCAGCTCTATTTTCTTACAAAGTCTTAGCTTCATATGGTATACATCTGACACACAGTAGCACTCACTTGAATCTGACACTGTACAAAGAGTATCAGAGAAGGGTGGAAGACAAAGACAGGATTCTCAATTCCTACCTGCTCATGACTGGTTTGAATGACAATTGTGGCAGATGAAAGACACAGAGCACATTGCCAATTTACATGTGACTTTGTACCTACAGAGAATTCAGGCACTGTTCAGGAGACATTTTAGAGTTTTTTTCTTATTGGGTCTTTAATAACAGGAGTGTCATCCACTGGGTCAAAATCTACTTAAAGGCAAGAACAGTTGCTTAGTTGATTGAAATATTTTGACATAATTTTCACCCAAAGTCTTGAGATGTAAATAATTTTCTGGTTGATTTTCTACTAAAAAAAAAAAATTAAATAAATAGAAATATATCAGTGAAAAAGAGCCATCCATCCTGGATTGTTGTTAGTCAAGATTTTACTCTTACTTGTTCATTGTCAGAGCTTTAAAATTCTCATCCTAGCTTTTCCTTGCAGTGATTGAACAGTTTGAGTATTTAACTAAAATCATCTTTCTTATTTTGATGTCCATATCCAATAATTCAATAGATTACAGGAACAGAACATTTAGATTCTATTTCTCAGAATCTATTAAAGATAACTAGGAAGGTAACCAGGTATGCACAACTTTAGTAGAAAATATAGGAATACGTGTCAAGGAAAAGTAGATGTTAGTGGGCTAAGAACTAGAATATGCAAAGGTATATAAATTTGTATATAAATTTGTTTGTCTCCAATTGTTCTTTTCTTTCTTAAACAGGAACAGTATTGTCTCTCTCTTTGTGAGTAACTGGAGAGGTAGCCAAAGAAATGAAAGCAAAAACTTTAGTGTTAACTCACTTATTGTGAATTAGAATTGCTGGAGAATGTGCCTGCATACACTAGATTCATGGAGTTTGAGAAAGTCCATAGGATCAGTTCTGTAATTATGGTTGTTGGTTATATATATTGTTTGAAATGAACTAGTATTAATGTCAGTGTTTGGCTGTGCTAAGAACACACACATCGACAAAATAAAACTATGTGTATTACTGATGCCCAAATATCTACTTTTGGGTTAATGTTTTGTTTCTGGTTTAAAAAAAAAAAATTCTTAGAGCCATATTGCCATATTGAATTGGTCACTTTTCCGTTTGAATCCATCAAATTTAGTCCTGCGAGTACATTTGATTTGGGGGAGAGAATAGAGGGGTAGTAGGTAAGAAGGAGAGGGTGCTAAGAGAAAGATCAAGAAAAAGAAGACGAAATGTCATGTGTGGGTTTTGGGGGGTTTTTTCGTTGTTGTTGCTGTTGTTGGGTTTTTTTTGTTGTTGTTGTTGTTTTTGACTTGCCACATCTACTAGGTTCTGCCCAGTTTTTAAAATCTGAATCATTCGATTCAAGAGTTTAAGTCAGAAGTTCTCAACTTCTGCATTATCAGCACTTTGGTCTGAGTAATTCTTCCTTGGGGGTAGGGGGATAAGCTGTCCTGTGCATTATAGGGTGCTTAGCCGCATCCCTGGCCTTCACCCACTAGACACTTGTGGCATCTCTTCCCTCCCCACTCAAAGTTGTGACAACCAAAAATGTATGTAGACATTGACAGATACCCCGAGGGCGGGGGGGAGGAGAAATAATGCCCACTGAGAATCATGGCCCTAAGCTAAAGAAGTATCCCCCAATAGAGACTGGTTTGAACAGGTTAAAACAAAGCCTCTATATTGTGGACAACAGGGTAAGGTGAAGGGAAGTGGGATTGGGAGTATATTACCAAGAATTTACAAAAGGGCAGAATGCTCAAAAAACTTGTACTAAACTAGATGTTGCTGCTGAATGTGCTGGCCAGCACCTGTTTAGCCATGCGAATGATCACAGGGGTGGGTCGTTGTAGGGAGACCCCTACTTTACTACCTCGCTGCCTTCACTGAGTGGCTACAAAATTGAGAAGTATCCAAATAGTGACAAAACTGTCCCTGTCTTTTCCGTGAATTATTTTCTTTCTGCAGTAAATAAACCACAGACAGTTTTACTGAGGAAAGACGATAATTCATGGAAAAGAGTGTTCTGCTTAAGAGTGCTTTTTGTGTTAATATGAATGCTGAGTTAAATTTAAGAAAGTAATTTTGTGGATTATTAGTATGCTGAAATTGCAGGGCAATATTTACATAGGTAAATGTAAAAATTTACCTCTTTATTTTTTATAAAACTAATCTAGGCTGATGAAAATACAACGAATTGGATCTATAGCAGAGCCATTAAATACTTACATGGCATATTTGATGGGCTCTTCAATAAAACCTGAATTACAACAAATTGCCAACAGCTTGGTAGTAAGTACACGCTTGACCAGACCCATCTTCATAGATCTCATTTACAAAATCAGGTTGCCGCAGGAGGCTGAGGGGGGTGAAAGTGCATTTAGTGATAACATATTTAGATAGACATAGAGGAGCTCATTCTTCAGTGAATGGATTATATTGAAATGTCATTTTTATAAATTTGATAGCTGATGCGAGTTCATGGTAATGTGAACGTGATTAGGTTGAGAGATCTGAGATTCTACCAGACAGTTCTTCAGAAAAAAAAAAAAATAATACAGAATAAGAAAAAAATAAAGTATTTGTAAGTGAGCATTTTATGTTATTAAGCCCTCTGTATGCAGAAATTCAAATACCATTATTTGGGAGAACAAAGCTGATGGTATAATTTTTATACCATCTATAATCTATAAAGTTTCATAAGAATAAGAGGAGATTTTTTTAGACACCATTTTAATGTATTTTTCCTAGAAACTGTAAGAAGATCAGCAAATAGAAAGCACCCAAACTGGAAATAATATTGAGGGCTACATTTGGGACAGTACATTGCAGTAGAATGAATCCAGGTTAGAAATCGGAAGAACTCAGTTCCTTGACTGTTCCCAACTAACGGTGACCTTAAACAAATTAATCAATGCCTCTGGGACTTAGTTTTCTCCTGTAATGCCTAATGTTTTGTCATTCAGGGATGGTCAATATTATTAAATGTGGAACATGTGCATCACTGTTCTTGGCTTCCCCATGAGTGCTCTCAACGTGGACAGTCATTGCCCATGAATCCTCTGTATAAACCCTCTGCTCCATCTGGATGACTGCCTTTATTATTCTGTAGGCAAAACACATTTGTGTGGCTCCCTCTGTCCTCCTTGAATGTTCCCTATTTCTTTCTCCTCCTCCTCTACATCTGCTAATTGAACTTATCCTTTGAGATCTAGCTCAAATCTCATTTGGAGACAACAGAACTCTATCCATCTTTTGACATTTAGTATGTCTTCTTCAGTGTAAATGGCACTGCTCACATCTAGATTGTCAGTTCTTAGAGGTAGGTATGTCTAAGTACCCATGGTCTAGAATGGTGTTATCACATAGTTAACATTTAATATGCATGTGGTGATTAAATGAACACAAGAAATTAGAACATTACACCTTTTAAAAAAATTTTCAGTAGAGATCAGCAGCCCCAGTCTTATGGCTCAAGATTATAGGATAAACAGAGAAATTTATTTTCCTCCTACTTTCTGCTTATCAAAGGGAAACAATCTGATTGGCTGTTTGGGGTATACTTTCTCCATTTGAACTGATTCTTGTTGCTATCAGGATAGTCTTATGATTGGACAGGTCTGGGTGACCTGCCTATCCCTGTGGCTGGATATGGGGGGAAGTGGATGGGAGGTTAAATCAATATCAGAAGATTGTGGTAGGGGCAGCTTATTGGAAAGAAGAATAATTAGATATTATAGATAGTAAAGGATTATCACACTTTAAATCACTTCTCCACGACTGACCTTGAAATTAGATTATGAAAGTAATGAATTTTAACAGAAACTGTAATGACTAAGATTGTTCAGCCTAGACATCCTAATTATATTTTAAATGTATCTTAATATAACCCTAACTATTGGTGTAAAGTATTTTATTTCCCTCTGAAAGGTCAAAATGATGGGGAGATGGAGGAAATGTCTTACCTGTTGGTGGTTGTGGTATGCATGGTGGCTGGAAGTCAGAAGTGAGGGGAGAATGAACAGGAAATCTCATCCACTTACACAGACAATGTAGTTTTTCTCGATGCCTTTTCTATATGACTGAGACCTACACACTCTAGGTATTGTAGAGATCTGGCTGATAAGTTTTTAATAACTAAAATATTTACTTTATCCTGAAAGCAAATGCAGGGTTTCTGGTTCAGAACAAATTTATCATTGCTTACAAGAGAAATCCTGCAATTGCCCATGTTCCACTCTCCCTCTCAAGGCAGTGTGATGAGGGCAGATAGCTTCTGCACCTGCAGAGAAGGTCCATACTTCAGGAAAGAAACCACAGGATTATGAATCTGGGAGCTTATATGGGAATTGGTACTTACTGCTCTCTTCTCCTCCTGAGGTGGGAAGAGAAACCTTTGCTCTTTAATGTAAACAAATTCCTCTAGGAAATGTGCCCAGATTGTTATAACCCTGTGGAATATGAATACATGGCTCCTGGTTTTATATGTAAAGACATATCTCTGGAAAGGTAAACCTGTAAATCTCTCTCTAGGTTATTTCACTATCTTAGGACTCCTACTGAGTTATTCTTTGAACAAATTTACCTGTAGTTTTGGCTCAGAAAGCCCTGACAATGAAGAAGCATGAAAATATTTTGTCAACACTGGCTTATTGGTAAATTATATGTTCTGATAGAATTCAGATATTTCTAGCTCTCTAGGGAAGAGTGGCTGAAGAACCATTTCAGAAAACACAACTTTAACCAAATACCTTAAATAGAGAAATGTAAATGGTTCTTAATCAAAGGAGAAGTTGCTTGACCTCACTCACAAGATAAATACAAGTTAAAAATTACACCGAGAAACCATTGCCCACCAGAATGGCAAAAATCCGGAAGTTGTATGACATAGTCTGTTAAGGATAAAGAAAAATAAGGAGCCTTTTGTTTTGCTGGTAGGTATGCAAAATGGAGGGAATTTGGTGTTATCTATCAAGATTTTTTATCGTTTACCATTTGGAAATGATATTTTTATCATTTACCATTTGGAAAGCACTCTCATTTTTAAGGATCCGTTCTTTCTACGTACTGTCCTAAAATATGAAAACACATATTCATGAGGTTATTCATTATAGGATTATAGACTGAAATCAACACAAATATTTAGCACTAGGGCACTACTTGAATAAATTAGGATACAATCACAATGGAGTATACAGCTATAAAATGGAATGGGGATAACTATATAATCAATCTCTGGATATATTGTTAAGTAAAAAGCAAGGTAGAGAAAAGTATGTACAATATGCTCCATTTATTTTCATAAAAGATAAAAAATAGGAAGAATAAGATCTAGTGTTTTATAGCAATACAGGGAGACTATAGTTAACAACAAATTACTGTGTAATTTCAAGTAGTTAGTTGAGGTGATGTTGAATGTTCCCAATACAAAGAAGTGACAAAAGTATGAAGTGATAGATATGCTAGATAGCCTATGATCATTGCACACGTTGTAAGAGTACCCAAATATCACATTGTACTCCATAAATATATACAATGATCATGGGCCAATTAAGAAAAAAATAAAACAAAAATTTCAGAGACAGAAATAGATTAGAGGTTACCAGAAATGGGTGGGAAGGAATAATGAGATGTTTTCGCTTAATGGATATAGAGTTTGTTTAGGATGATAAAGTTTTTTTTTTCTTTTATTGTAACATAGATGATTGTACATAAATTCTGGGGTACAAAGTTGAATATCATTGCCCATGTGCAATATGTGATGCTCAAATAGGATGATGAAATTTTGGAAATAGAGATAGTAGTTACATACACCATCATGAATGTAATTAAGTCCATGCAATTGTATGTTTAAAAATGCTTAAAATGGAAATTCTTATCTGTGTTTTATCACAATTAAAATCTATTTTTCAATTTTTTTTAAAGTTAAAAAGAAAATAAAATGTAACTTAAAAAAGAGAAGGTAAGATACACAATTTTATCCTGATAATAAAGCCTCTAACATGGAAGTGGAGATGGGGTGTGGAGGTCCTAGGAAGGTTCACAATCACACATTTAAGTGCTATAAATTAGGGGCGACATAGTGGAACAAACAGCACTTTTCTAGTGCCTGTTTGTCAAAGTGAAACCAAAAGGAGGGACATGACTCTGCAGCTCAGCATGAATCACGGCGTGGATTCAGAATCCTGGGAACTGGAAAGAAGACGGTGCTGTGTTGTCACTTCTAGGACATCAGCAACCAGCGTTTGTGGCAGTGGCAGTGGAGTAGCAGAGAGGCCTGCATTTTTTGTCTAGCGGGGTCTGTGCTGGTGTCCACTGGAATTGGTGGCCAGGATGTATTAATTGAGCACAACTGAGATAATAAGGCCCCCTCCCCCAAGTTCTCTGGCAGAGGGGAAGCTGCCACATCAGTGACAGGTGCATCAGAGAGAAGAAGAATATGTGCATAGTCACTTGTTTGGAAGCACACATACCTTTTTGGAATATACCAGAAATAGTTTTGATAAAGAAAAATGTGATGCTTTGCATGTAGCTAAAGGACCTGAAATAATAGGTAGATATCAGAACCAGAGAGGTTCTGTTTATTATGGTCAAAGTGACCCCAAAATGATATCCCTACCTGGGTTGCCTTTCTATATTTTTCTTATCCTCTAGCACTAGCTGTTTCCTTCCTTGTCAGTGAAGTCCCCTCTCTAACCACACCCCAATCCCACTCCTGTGTGCTCTTATTACTTTTATTATCTAGTTGCTCCTTTGGCACCTGCCATACACTGCCCTTCGTTTCAAACTGTGTGTTTGCCCATTTGTCTGTTGCCTATCTTAATGTATATATCTGCTTCCCTTTAGTCCATCTGCTCTCTGCTGTCTTTCTACCTGGTTGTGTGTTTGTATATATTGATTTTTTAAAAAATTTTTAGTCCCTTGAGATGTGAGACCACCTCTTCATTTCCTCCAGCCTTGATTAGAGTTGAAGCTCAAAAATGTTCATGAATATAAATAAACGTAATGACACAGAATCTTTTTGGGGGGATTGTACTCTTTTTTATAATGCTTAATGATCAAGATCAGAATCTTTTAAATTACATGCAATAAATTCTGGGCAAGTGCTTTCCTACAGCTTAATGCAATTTAAGTATTTAAACATCATTAATGCCAAATTATACTGTATTTATCAAGCCAGGTTTTGACAAACACTGAGCTAAATAAGGCATCGTGCTCAATTATTTATTCCTTAAGTTTCTGAATTAAATGTGCCATCCTTTTGTCTTAAGTTATAAGCCATTTGTGATTATTTTTGAAATGCTTATTTTAAAATAGAAGAAAACTTCCCATGCAAGCATTTTCTTTCCTCAGGGAAAGGAATTTGTGTCTAGGCAAGAACAGATGTATGCTCCCTGATTCTCCTAGGATATTTACTGTGAATGGAATTTCGAGGGTTTTTCACCCCCTTCTTGTAGGCAGTCCTTTTTCATCTTTTATCAAACAATTCAGCTCATGTGTTATGTATGGCCTTCTGGAACTTGAGTTTTATTTTAATGTTTGAAGTGTACATTAGAATTTCCCAACCATGAATTGATGAAAATGGCAGCCTTTAGGAACTCCCACAGAGGAAACAGATGACTGACTCTGATGAAAACAGTCTAAAAATGCACACAGGATGGAAGAATTAGGACTGGTCAGGATGATGATGACGATTGTCTGGAGAGGTAGCAGCAGGTAGCAAATAGTCACCAGGGGATAAGGAGCAGGTTAAGGTGGGCTGCTTTTGGGTTTGATCCTAGGTTTCAATGTTCAACGTCTTCCAACCTGATTAAGAGTTATCAAGAGAGAACACAGTAAAAGCTAGTATATCATTGGTGTAGACAGAAGATTTAAATTTAAAGTATTTAAGTTTCATTTCTACACTGCCTCTACCACATTTTTCAAAAGCTCTAGATTTAAATTCAGTCAACTAATATAAATTAAATAATTAAAGTGGTATAAGTTTGAGATCGGAGGGAACTAGTTTATAAGAATATTAGATTAAGCTGGGAGGTGCAGTGGAAAAAGTGTCTTATAGAAGCTGGGGTTTTTAATCCTTTTTCTTTTTTTTTTTTTTTTTTCCTTTTGCAATTTGCTTTTTTTTTTTTTTTGTGAAGTCTTAACTTTTAAAGATTCTCTTTCCTCATGGATCTGGTGAGGTCTTAATGGAACACAATGTCTACCACTGGCCTTGGCAATCAAGATACAAAGGAAAGTTCTAGGAGTAAGTTTATCTGAGGGCAAATTTCATGG
Organism: Cynocephalus volans; assembly: GCF_027409185.1. Lineage (NCBI taxonomy): Eukaryota > Metazoa > Chordata > Mammalia > Dermoptera > Cynocephalidae > Cynocephalus > Cynocephalus volans. The sequence continues at coordinate 77,113,356 of NC_084473.1, forward strand.
GAAATTTCTTATTAAAAATGTAGCCCTGGGCTGGCCGCGTGGCTCACTGGGGAGAGTGCAGCACTGATAGCGCTGAGGCCACAGGTTCGGATCCTATATAGGGATGGCCGGTGCGCTCACTGGCTGAGTGTGGTGCAGACAACACCTAGCCAAGGGTAACGATCTCCTTACCAGTCAAAAAAAAAAAAAAAAAAAAAAATGCAGCCCTGTTACAAGAATGATATGGTTTTGCCAAGGAGAGAGAAGGACATAAAATGGGGGAAAGACAGTTTTCAAAGTAAATCATACCAACTTCCCTATGTTTAGAGATTCAGCATTAACTGGTGTTCCATTTTTAATTTACTTCATTTCCCACAAGGCCTGAATTAGTACTTTCTAGTTCCATTTACCTGTTCTCCAATAACACCTAATTTTTTTATCTAATTCCAAGTGTTAAAATGGAGGCTTCATGGCTATCTATGATGGGGTAGTAAATGAAATAATTCCTGCACTGGAATTAGCCACAATTCCATCCCAGTCCTGATATCTTAATCTTTCTAGATTTCTTCAAATGCGTCTATTCTATGTTTCTATTTATTATATTTCTTGCACTGGTTCTATCTCTAGAATAAGGGCTTTGTCTATTCTCTCTTCTCTATGCTCCGTCATGAGATTTGGGCAAGGAACACACTGTCGGCTGACTGGACCACCACAATCGGATGAGCCTTGTGTGTGTAGACGTGCTTGTCTGGCCTCGGTGAACTAGACTAGGATAGAATTATGAATTGTTCTCCTTGTACACTGGCGAAGCTCCTGATGCAAAAAGCAGTCCTGAAAGGATTTCGAGCTCAGGTTTCCAAAAATTCCCCAGAGACCAAACCTAGAATGCCCACTAATAACTTGGTTAATGACTCATGAAACTCTTAATAAAATTACTGAACCAATAAGAAATGATGGGCAGAGAGACTCAGTATGTGCAATGTGATATTACTCATTTTATCCCTGAAATACTTGATGACAAATGAGTTCTTTCCTCCATCCCATTACTTTTACTTCTCCTCCTTTTCTTCCCAACTGGATAGATTCTATGTGCCAGAAGCATGGCAAGGATTTAAGATGCAAAGAGTGAAGAAGAGATGGTCTCTGCCTAAAAGTGTCTCATGTGTGAAACAGCTAACATGCAGTGTCATCCTCTCAGTGACAGAGACGCAGGAATTACTCAAAGCCCAAATACTTGAAAGCGATGAGATGCCCAGAGGGGCTACACCAAGCTAACTCCCATAAGAAAGGAGAAGGTCTGTGCAGCCTAAGCAAATAAAAGAAGCTTCTAAAAAAAATGTGTTAAACCTTGCCGAGGGAAGTCAATTAAAGTTATGCACCATATTATGGGAGGACGTGTCTCTTATCCTGAAAAGGCTTAGGGAGGTTTCTTACCATTCCATGGAATGGCCCATAGAAAGAATCACATTGGGGTCACCAAAATGTGGCAAATATTGAAGCAGAGACGATAATGAACTACTCGGAGAAAATGGCAGTTGCAACCAAGGGACTTGGAGCGACCATTCACTAAGCTAGTGACGGCCAGGAGTCAAAGTGCAATGGATATTTATTATGAAAGCTGTGGGAAAAGTAAGTGAGCAGGGACAAAGGAGGGGGAGCCCCTGGAGAAGAACCTCCAGAAATTTTATTGGGATAGACTCTACTGCATACTCCCTTGAGTTCAAGGATGCAGCAGTCTCCCACAGCTGGTGTCATCTTGAGAAACACTGTGTGCAGCAGCACATCCCACATGGGTACTGGCACCATGTGTCTCTTCTGGCTGTGGCCAGAGGTCATGGCTGTCCTCTTAGCAGAACACATCACAAGATATTAACCCTCTACAATACAGAAATGCCAACAAGCAATCCTAAGGCAGTGTACGAAGTGCTCTAACAGAATGAACATAATTAAGATGCTATAACATTGTAGAGGACTGTCTACTTCGGGGTGTCTGGAAATTAAGGAAGGCTTCACAATGGCGGTTAATTCTGAATTGGAGATTGAAGATTGAGGAAGAGTTCACCTGGACCAAAGAGAAGAAAGTACATTTTAGTATGAGAGAATAAGTTATTCGTGGACATGTTGATATGACATGGTGTGTCTCCATGTCATATTAGAGACCTAGAGGTGATTGAGTCTAATTGGAACATTTGAGTTTAGGTAGGATCAGGTAATGAGGCAGAGACAGACAGGAGCTATAGGAAGGTCTCAGAAGTTTGTGTTTGCATCTCGATCAAGAGATTTTATAGTCGCCTTTGCATTATAGAGAATTACTGCAGTGGGTTTGGCTGGCTGTTCATCTCCACTACCTCTAGTTAACCTTGGGTTTTGCCCTTATGGTTGTCAGCAGTCCTATTTGCATCTTTAGCACAACTTCTCATTCGTTTAACTGACTCATCCTGTGCTCTGAAACTTCACCTCTGAAATCTCTCAGGAGGATTTATTCCAGAACTTCCTCACCTCTGGTTTAGGATCTCAATCAACACAAGAATGATGTGACCTTGATTTTTATATGCATACTTAACTCTGATTTCATTACTCTTTGAGTGTCATCATTTTGTGGCCTAGTGTGCACTTTGCATACAAAAGTATAGCTTGAATTAAAGTTTATTTTCAACTTTGATCACCCTTTCAGGACATAGGCTATTAAGAGCAATTCAGCATTTCTAATAAATAACAGTAAAGTGGAACCTACATTTTTGGATGTAATTCAGAAAGTAGAAAGAAGCTTCTATTTATATAATCCTGTATCAGAAACTCTGTTAATATATAATGTGCGAATCACGAAGGCAATGCTGTGTTTTGTCCTAATTAGTGAAAAGCAGAAGCAGCATCATATTCGAAGGAGTTTGAGACTTTTTCTCTTAGTTTTACTTTTGGAGTATTTAATTTTCAGATACTACCAAGGTGTTAGAAGAATTCCTAGTTAAACTAACATCTTAGGATCTGTCAAGATGGTTCATTTTTCTATAAACTTTTGTTTTTCTGTCTTGTCACTCTTAAGAAAAAAGGGGATAAAAACTAAACCAGGAATGAGCACAGCAAGGTGGAGAGCAAAGGGATGCTGGTTAAAGAGCAGTAGCAGTTGACCAAGCCCTAAATAAATTAGTATTGAATGCACTTAAGAGCAAAGCACAGAGAAAGATTTTCTTAAGGGTCATACCCCAAAAAACACTGACTTGTGGTAAGAAAATGGATGTCTTGTCAGTTACAGTAAATATAATCAATTGAATGAGTTCAAGTTCTAGGTTTTACTGATTTGAGGAGAATAATAAGGTCACTTAAATATTAAGGCTAAATTGCACTCTGAGCCTCCATTTGAAAAAGTAAGGATTCTGTGCCCTGTTCACCATTCTTTTTCCCCCTTGAAAGGTTGATGGTATTTTTGTTCAAATCACTTCATAAAAGGGCCTTGTTTCTGCCTCTTCTGACGATGCCAGGTCAATAACACTATTGTTCATACCAAGGCCCTGCCATCCAAATCTCACTAGAGACATTCTGTACTCCACGCTGGTGGAAATAAAGTGCCCTTTCCAAACATGGAGTTTTAGAGCAGCCCTCATAAAAATAGTCCCTTTAGTCTTAGGCTTTTCTCTCTCTCTCCCTTGGGTGCAGAGTCAGGCCTGGAGGTGGTTGGAGCAAGATAGCATGTCACCCCTGACTTCTCTTCCTCCTCCTCATCTCTTCTTCAGGATGACCTTGCATGAGCAAAACAACACAGAAACCTTCCTCTTCCCTTTAGCATCAACAAAGGTCTTCGTGCAGATAGAGATGCGTTCATGGGGATGGAGTCTGGGTGGTGGGCTCTACCTAACTCACCTTTCTAGCTGGTAGTTATTAAGGTAGAACATTAAGTGTTTGACAGTCACAATTTCCAAGGGAATGCCCCACTGTTGATCAAATTGACTTTCAGATGATAGAATTTTATTTTTTCAGAGTCCTGTTTTATAAGAAGTACAACCTAGAGAATAATTTCATTGTTTTAAAATATTCAAATTATGAAAATATTCAGATACAAAAAGAACAGAGACTAATATAACAGATGCCTCTCCTTCCCCTCTAAAAAATAACCATTATACTTTTTTCTTTTTTAGTAACCATTATATTTAAGGTGGCACATATCCTTTCTTCAGAACATTGTATGAACATATAAAATTGCGTATATGTTTAAATTATGCATAGTACTTTTTAATGTGTTTTTATATTTCTCACAAATTATATTTTCAGTTTGCTTTGCACACTCCAACTTTGACTTTTTCACTTTAATATATTGGGTGTCCTGATTCACATCCCCAAGTCTGTTTTTTTTCCCATCTGGATGTATTGCCCATGCATCTGGAGTAAGCACCTCACAGTGGATCCCTTGAGTTAAAGGATTCAAAATAGGGATGGGGTATAGCCTATTGAGAGAGCTCCCTTAAGGCAATTATTTTCATTCTTAGGTTTTGCAGAATTTTCTTTTTAACTCTTAGAATATACAACCTTACAAAAAACAACTGTAACCATAGCAGCACAAAGACATTCTTGTGACGCCAATGTACAATTACTCAGCCATCCTAATCAGCATCTCTTTAGAAGTCAATATTTGGCTATACTCTAGATAATACCCCAACTCAACTTACTGTTTGAGACTGGAAAGACTCATTTTACTAGATTTGGTTAAAGTTTTCACCAAAATGATATGAACCCATTTGAACTCATCTGCAGTAGAAGGATTCCCTTTTTTCTACATGCTCGGAAGATTAATATTATCATGCTTTAATTAGTTTGCCCATTTGACAGGTTATAAGATATTTCATTGTTTACATTGTAATTCTGCCTATTATTAGTGAAGCTCAGCATCTTATTGTGTACTTATCAGTAATAGGAATTTCTTTTCTGTGATTTAAATGTATTAATTTTGTCAATTTTTCTATTTTTTTTTTCTTATTTGTAGGAGTATTCTATGTGCATGTAGGAGTACTAACCTTTTACCAATTTTACAGCAGGGACAAACAATTTTAGGCATCTGAGGTGCTACCCGATGGTATAATATAAATCTGCACAATCATTGACGCTCACAACTATAGCAGCGTCGACAGCAAATAGAATGGAATTAATATAATTCAGAATCTTCAGTTTAAGAAAAGAAGGGAATTTGTCGTTTTGTTTAAGAAAGATTGTCATTTCCAAATGCAAAATACATACAAAAATATTTTCATGCTCAAGGAGGTCAATTTTAATTATCTATATTATTCAGTCATGTAAAAAAGTTTATTCCCAACACAAATGGATAACTGAAATTGCTTGAGTTTAAGGCAGTGGTTTCTTAGAAATTTAGTTTTATTTGATTTATATTTATGGTAATACAGCTCAATATTCCCCAAATTCTTTTCATCTAAATGCAGTTCAAAAGTCCAAATGAAAAATTCAAATCATATACAGAACCCATATTACTAATTCAGGCACAGAAGGAAATTCACCCCATGCATTTGGTTTTGATAATTTCTATTACAAGAATGATGAGTCTGTTTTCCTCTAACTCTCCTCCATTTTTTTTTTATTATTAAAGAAGTTTGACTCTTCCCGATAGAAATGCATTTTTCTAGGAATGTTTTATCTTGAATATGCTGACCCTAGAGAATAAAGTAATTTAGCAGAGTTTCTCACACCAGGGGTTAAAATGGATGTTCAAGTGTCCACAGAGGATGAACATGAGTATAAAGATGAAGCAGGTATGAAAGTTCAGAAATGGAAATAGATGAATGATGTTTTAATTTTATTGTCCTTGTGAATAAAATGAATTGTGCTTTTGGCTTTCATTGGCCATATGATTTGATTGTTCCAAGATAACAGCTGAGAAAATTGAATTATAATTTTTGAGGATCAGTGAATCAGCAGCATTTTTTAAGTAGTCAGTGGAAGTATTCCAGACATTCCTCTGAGTTTACTTTCCACAAACTTCCAGAGTGTTTGCAGGTGCCCCTGTGAAGAGATAGGTGCCAGCATTTTGAAAACATATTCGCATCTTCTTTAACATCAAGGTGATCCTGGTAAAATAGAACAATTTACCTTTGATCCCATTGGTCTTCTCTTTCCATAGGTCTCTCTGCTGGTGTGTCCTGCGGTTTCCCTCTTTCCTCTTTCACAGTGCTCCACAGCCTCCCCGAACAGGTCTCAAATCCTGCATTCCTGACAAAAGTGGAATGGATTGGATCATTTCATTCACAGTTTATTATGAAGCTACATAGGTTAAGGTCCGCTACTCACCAGCTATGATTATATCATCTGATATTAAACATTTTTGATATTTTCTAAGGGCCAGATTCCATCCAATACTTTTGTATGCATTATTCTTCTGAATCCTGAGGTAGAAACTTATTATAGTTCATAGACAAAGAAGTAGATTTAGGAGGGTTAAGAAAGCTTTGCCAAGGTTTCACAGCCCGTAACTGGCAGAAGTGGAACTCAACTCAGGTTGGGATAACATGAAATCTGTATTCCTACAGTATACCACACTACCTTGGGTAGGTTTTAAACGTTTCTCTTTTGCAAATCATCACCATGCATGGAGTAACAGTTTGGTTTTCCTGCTGAGGTAAGTGGCACAAAAAACACTAAATTGGACAGATGGGCACCCTGCTCCCCTGGACCATTGGAATGCATGGAGGACTGCCACCTTGCTCAGAGGCCGGAGTGAAAGAGAGAGAGATTGCCTAACCCAGTGCTTTTCACTCTGTTTCACCCAGTGATGCCACGCTTTGCTGAACAAGTAGAGGTTGCCATTGAAGCCCTGAGTGCCAACGTCCCCCAACCATTTGAGGAGAATGAGTTTATCGATGCCTCTCGCCTGGTATATGACGGTGTTCGGGACATCAGGAAGGCTGTGCTGATGATCAGGGTAGGTGAGGCCTCTGTAGCTCAGAGCTGATCAGAGCTTCTGGTAGGGACCCTAAAGAGTTAACTGTCTTATTTTTTTATTACTCAGTTTAACTTGGTAAGCTGTTTGGCGCTTTACTTAATCAGACAAGGTAGACTCTTTACTTATAAAGGGGTGAGTGAACTCAGCAAGCCCAGATTAGCACCGAATATCCTAACGTGTGATGCCCTGCCTGCTTATTGCATGCATTATTTCCTAAATTTCATACAGACTTAGGGGTGCCCCTGCTGTTTTCCATTTGTGCCTCTTGCTAACACTGTCTTCTCATCAGGATCAGAAAGTAATGGGCTGAAATGAGATAAAGATTACCCAGCTTAGTAATGTTCATAATAATAATAATGATAATAGTTATTATGATGGAAATATAAACTGATACATTATTATATTCTCCTTATAAAAATAATTCAGACATTATAAATAGGGCTAGATAAGCTTACACCAAACCTTTCCCCATTAGCCACCCCACTATCTTCCCATCCTCAGACTTCTGTTGTCAGGTAGGTGTGAGTCTTCCAAACCATTGTCTAAGTAATTATATATAAACACAGGCCTAGAAAATATGTGTTATAGTTAATTTGTAAACTCATGTAGTATCATTTGCTGCTTGAATTGTTCACCCACAATGTGCCTTCATCTATCTCTGTTAAGACACGTAGCTTACTTCATTCCATTTAACTGCTGCATAATATTCCATCCTAAGATGAATTTTTTTTCTTCTTAACCTTACCAATAGCATACTACTTAGCATAGCAGTGTTAGCCACTTTTATTAGCCATAGATCTCTTTTTATCAAATAGACTACATATGCAAAAGTGCAATTCTTGTCAAAGATACATTTATGGCTATTGTGCTGAGGTCATCAATTATAATATGAGATGGGGCTTCTAAAGTGCTAATCCCAAGAGCATGATGTCCAATAGAAATATAACAGGAGCTGTACTTGTAATTTTAGATTTTCCAGTAGATATATTTTTTTAAAAAGAAAAAAAGAAAAAAAGACGTGAAATTAATTGTAATTTTAATATTTTATTTAACCAAATATATCCAAAATATTATTTCACCATGTGGCACTAGCCACGTTTAAAGTGCTCAGTAGCTCCATATGTAGCTAGTGGACACTGTATAGGACAGGGCAGCCCTAGACCACATCTTTACCCTCATTCTCACCCTCAACCTACACAGTTTTCTCCCTCTGAGGCTGATCAATGAAACCATGAAGCATCTGCTGGGCTCACTTTGAAAATTTTCTCTCAGAGTGGTCACTGAGTACCTAAGCCATGCCCCCTTTCCTCCCCCACCTCAAAAAGACAAAAAAAAGAAAAAAAAAAAAACACTACAAGACAATAACAACCAACGAATTCATTTTTGTGTGTGTGGTGCCTCAGGTATTTCAAGACATATCTGTCCTTTAGGGATTTCATATATGGTGTTAATTCTCCTCCAAATCCTGCTATCTTTGAAGATATTCAGTCTAGGCATAGCCCTATCCACCTGTGGTATCCAGAACACAATGTTTCTGAAGTGATCTGAGCACCCTGGAATCGAGGATCACCAAAAAGAGTCTCTCTTTGCTCCTTATTGACATCCATGCTTCTCCTGAAATATCCACCAACTCCTTTTGTGAGACTCCTTTACACGCCATCTTCTGATCTTCTCATCTTTAAGTCAGCTTGACTATTTTCATGTTAATTATGTCTGTCTTTCATAATAATTCCATGATCAATTCAAAATGATCAGAGCATTCAGTAAGTTGTATCAGACAATATTAATTATACTTAACAATGGAGTATTCAAATTTGGAATTCTAGGACTGTCACAGTAATTTCCTGTTCTTTTAACTTGCCCATTTTATATATGTGAAACTGACCATCTTTCAAAGCCTGGCTCAAATATTCTCTCCCCACATTTTCTCCTTTAACAATAATGACCCTATTCTTTAACTACCTATATCTCTTTCAACTTGTTATTGTATTTATTACACTGTTTTATTTTAGTCTATTACTTGTTCCAGACTATGAAATTTTGGAAAGCAAAGACTGTCTTTTTTTCCTTCACTCTTGTGCTTTATCTGGTATACAGTCTAATACTGTGTGTGTGTGTGTGTGTGTGTGTGTGTGTGTGTGTGTGTGTGTGTGTGTGTGTGTGTGTGTGTGTGTGTGTGTGTGTGTGTGTGTGTGTGTGTGTGTGTGTGTGTGTGTGTGTGTGTGTGTGTGTGTGTGAGTGAGTGAGTGAGTGAGTGAGTGAGTGAGAGAGAGAGAGAGAGAGAGAGACCAAGGAAGATAGGAAGACGACAGAGAAAAAAGACCGGAGAATTGGAGGAGAGGAACAGGAAAGATAGTCAACCTTTTAAGCCCATTACAAATTAGATCATTTTTCCATTACAAACTAACTTGTGAAATAAGGTAAATAGACCATGAGAATTACATTTTCAAAGTATTTGACACTAAATCCCACTATAATCCTCAAGACATATTTCCTCTTTTGCCATTTTTCTGCTTTGTTAGCCTTTGCATTTTTGTGACAACCATTCATCTGGGAGGCTTAGGTTTATAGCCATTCATTCATTTATTCACTCATGAGCTGTAAAAAAAAAATACAATTTTAGATAAAATACCATATCTTTGTCACAAGAAGTATCATCCCTCCATCTCAATATTTCAAGTGGTTTGATCAGATGAATTCAAACCACTTAAAATTTAGGAAGAGAGAAATGTATACTATGTACAAATTTGTACACTATGTACAAATTGTACACTATTGTAAAAATCTTTATCCATTCAGTGCCCAAATGGCTTCATTTTGTACTTACATATTTTCTTGATTTTCTCTCTGAATATAATGATGAAGTCTACTTAAATAAAAAATAGACTGTTCTAAGTTAGGCAGAATGATAGTGAGACAAGTGGAGCTGTTTCTTCCCCAGCAAACCTGACCATGCCTCCTCTGAAAGTGTTGATTATACTTTGCAAAAGAAAGAAATCTTTTTTTTTCTTCAAAAATAGATGCAGAAAGGACCTTGAAAGTTCAAATCCTCCATCGCCTTGCCTCTCGGCACTCAATACATATTTAATGGTGATGTTGGTATCTGAGTGCTCCAGGCCAGCTGCAGGCAACCCTCTGAAGTAGACAAAGTTTGCCTTCCTGTATTCCAGCCTCCTCTTTCAGGACTGCACATCTCTGTTGGAGGAGGTCTGCTCTTCCCTGGTTTCATGAGACTCCATAAGTTTATTTTTTGTGATCTGTCAGGAATATAGGAATTTTCTGATTATTTCCACAAAATAGTTTTAAAAATGAATAGGTCAATCTGACAGACCTAAATAGTCAATTCTCATTATTTATAGTAGTTATGTTCTATAAATTCACTGTGAACACTAAATTAGTGAATACTAAACCATTCACTGCTCCTAGGGGAAATACAGAGTGAGGTTCCTATGAGTCCATGGTCACATTTTCATCAACTGATAATACACAACCTTGTTTTATGTGTATTTGTGTTTAAAGACACTTTATTGAATATGCACTGTTGATTTATTAACATTGAACTCACAGCCAACAGCACTAACTCCTGCTTGTGCAAAGCTTATCTAACACGTGTTTTCTCTGTATGGAACATTTCAGCTTCCTTGCACTTGGGAACACTAGACGACAAATCAACACTACTTTTGGGGGCCTTTTAAGTGGAGAAATCACAGACAAAAAGCCCAATAAATGCGACACTCAATAGACCTCAAAAAGGACACATATTTACAGTGTGAGAGCTTAACCAAAAAGAAAAAGCATTACGCTGTTTGACCTTAGCTGGGAACATGCACATTGGGGGACTCAAGTTTGTTTGTTTGTTTTTAAAAAAAGATGACCAGTAAGGGGATCTTAACCCTTGACTTGCTGTTGTCAGCACCACGCTCAGCCAGTTAGTGAACCGGCCATCCCTATATAGGGATCCGAACCCGTGGCCTTGGTGTCATCATCACCACACTCTCCCGAGTGAGCCATGGGCCGGCCTGGGGACTCAAGTTTTTTACACTCTGGGAATAACTACAAAAGCACCACGAGTATTGATATTTAGGATTACAAATTAATTTTAGCAAGAAGGCCAATTCACAAATAAGTCTGCAAATAATGAGGACCAAGTACATATTTAAGACACGAAGAGTTAAACATTTAGTGTTGGAAATTAAGATAAGCAGGTCGGGAAGAAAGTGGTGTTGTCGTGGTATCGGGAGATCTGTATTCAACAAAACAGTAGTTGCTTCTCATAAGAATGACCCTGAGAAATCTATAGTGATATTTCTCCGCTAAACTTTTGTTATTGGAACCTATTAATTTGGTTGTGTGTGATACTTTCAAAACCAGGGTAGAGAAATAATAGAGCCTGGGACAGGGTTCAGATGAAGGTCTATAGTTTAACATCAAGTCTCCCAAATTGTGTACTGAGGTGCCCTGGAGCATTGCAAGATATTTTAAAATTTAAAGGGTAACACATAGTCATCTCTTAGACTCTGTGTGAAATGTTAGCTGAAGGAAGCTCATGGTTTAAACATGAAGTTGGTACATATCTTTTGATGATATATATTTGTGAAACTAGGTTGTGGTGGGTACTGTGACAAAAAGCAATCTCAAGAATCAATGGGTGTCCATTTGAATTCTAAGGTGTGAGAAGGAGTGCAACGAACTACAGGTACTAATTTTTTAGGTCACAAAAATGGATAAGTTGATCAGACCAAACTGCTTAATCAGCAGAACTGTTAGGGGTTTTGTTGGTTTGTTTTTGTTTTTTTAGACTCGAGGCACCATGACAGCATTACTGAGACCATGAGGGTGTTGTGAAGCAGTAAAGTTTGGAATCTATAGCTTAGATTCAGTCTGGTAATGGTCTTAGATCAGTCTGCTAATGGTCCTTTCTGCACTTGTTTTCTTATCTGCAAATGATGACAAATATTACTACAGCTATAAAGGACTAGCAAAGACCTGGCACTTAGTAGGTTCCCAAGAAATTTTTTTTTTCCTCATCCTGCTAGGATAAAGTTTATATTTATGCAATCAATTAATGTAATAGAATTTGTTAAATAAGTCAACAACTTTATCACAAAATTGTAGAAATTGGAGTCAGAGTATTTGTCATAGCTAGAAAATGAAGAGTTGAAAGACTTTAGAAATTAGTTATGTGACAAAATTTATTTACTTAGTATGATTGTCCTTACTCAGTCACCATGGGCCTCTGAGGTCTCTAGTTTTGTTTCCTTAGCTCAATTAATTAGAAATTATTAAGTATAGTTAAAAAAATATTGGTAATTCAATCTTGGTCATTCATCTATCAAATATTTGTTGAATATTTACTAGATGCCCCATATTATTGGAGCTGCCCTAAATACAGAGGTGAACAAAGTAGATAAAAGTCCCTATCCTTTTGGCATTTGTATTTCTTTGGGGGGAGATAGAGAATAAATTAGTAAATACAAGGTGTACTGCCAAATATTGTGCCATGGAAAAAGCCAAGGTGGAGTATGGATTTTATAAAGGGTGACATTTGAGAAGAGACTTGGAGGTGGAGGAAGAAACAAGCCATAAAGGTACTTGGGGGGAGCATGTTTTATGCATCTGGAATGGCAAGTGCAAAGGCCAGAGTTGGTAGCTGGGTTGGAGGCCTAAGGACTGCACTGGATGAGATGGGAGCTAATGGAGGACTCTGAGCAGAGGAATAACATGATTGATTTAGGATCTTACAGGGACCACCCTGGCTATGCTGGAGAGCTTAGATTGCTTGGGGCAAAGCAGATGCAGCATCAGTTAGGAGCCTCCAGAGGAAATTAGGCTATAAATGCTGGTGGCCAACCACTCCTGACTAGGGAGATTTTTATTTTATTCTATTTTATTTTAATATAGACTGTAGGATATCTCTTTTCTGTTGTTTTTGGTTTTGTTTGTTTGGTTCTTTTGTGGGGGGTGGTGGTGGCTGATTCGTACAGAGATCTAAACCCTTGACCTGGAGATCTCTTTTCTAGTCTGCAACCCATCTCAGTGCTGTAGAGCTCTGATGGAAAGTCCTTCCTCATGCATCATGCAAACTTTCTCTCCTGTATTTCCATCCTCCTTCAAATAAAACTCCCACATACATTTGAGCCTCTTCTTTAAATGGTCCTTGCTACATTTTACTCATGTAAAATGAAGGTGAAATGATTCTGAATCCTTTGACATTTTCTAATTTTGCTTCTCTATAGAGGTTGACCTAGAAGAGACTGAGCACCAGAGGCAGTTGTTTTACAACCGACAGATGGTGTGACCCTGGACAAGTCATGCAATCTTCTTGAGCCACTATAATAGGTGCAATTTACTCTTATACACTCAGAGGGGAGAGATTTTAGAGGCTAAATAGTTTAATTGTGCCATTTTACAGATAAGACCCACTTTTACAGTCTAACAGTTAGATAGTAGTAGAACTAGCAAACCAGGAGCAGACCCAAAGTAGATTTTGTTTGTTGTGGAAAGGCCTTCCCTGGAGAGCAGAACTGAGGCTTGACCCTCATTCTCTAGCCTCCAGTCCAGGGAACTATACATTTTGTTGATTACTTTACCTTATAAAACCATCTAATAATACAAGCCTAAATCTCCCTGTGCCCATTTGCAGATCTTCTGTAATTTTTCATGTCTCTTTTAATTTATGGAGGTCCTTGACCAGCTGACAAATAAAACTCACACTTTTAAAAATGAGTTAAAAAATAACAGCATGAGTAGGAACATATCTACATGCAATTAAAAGTCTGCACATGTGCAGAACTATTTATATGGATGGCTTGGGTGGGTTTGCTGCATGTTTAAGGCTCATGAAAATATTTTAACTTCATCTATTCGCCTGGTAATATTTCTGATGGCTAAAATCATGAACTCTGGAACCCTTGGCTTGTTTTCCAGTTCTGCCACTTGCTAGGTGTGATACCTTAGAAAATTTACTGAACAACTCTAAGCCTGTTCACATATCTATAAATTGGGGATTCAATTTGTTTTATTAGGTTGTTGTAAAGATTAAATCCTTTAGCCAAATGCCTGTCCCCTCGTGGGTGGTAAACAATGATTGCCATTGTTATTGCTGTTGTTGTTATTAGGTGTTATGTTTTACTACTAAGCATAGTAATTATCATTATAATTTACAAATGTAGTTCACTTTTATAGTTTACAAAGCATTTTCATATACATCTGAGCTTAGGAGTTTTGTGAGGCATACAGGGGGAATAGCAAATATAATCTCAATTTCATGAGTGAGCAGACACAGATGCAGCTAAAACTAAGTGACTTGCCAAAGACATGTAGCTTGTGAGTGGCAGAGTTAGGCCAAAAACATTCAGGTCCCCTGAGTCTACATCCAGGCTGTTATTTTTTCACTTAAATTTTTTTCTTTATTTCGGTTCTTGGACCATAGTCACTTGAATAAAAGCTCATCATTATCCTTATGCTGCCAGGTTGGGTTTGTCTCTGACTCATCTACTAAATGTACAAATTATTAAAATGTTTGGACACTGTGCTATAGGCACTGTCATATTCTGCTTTTTCCTTTTGAGAGAGGTTTCCCATTTTACTTTTTCTCTTTCAAGAACTAGTGATGAGAAACACTTATAATCTTGTCAACTCATCCGTCAGCAAAATTTACCAACTTGCTGTAATTGTTCCACAGTGCACACCAGAAGAGACAAATGATTAGAGAGTATTGACTCCGTCCACAATAAAATTACAACCACTTATTTGAACCAGCTTCTGCTCACCCCACCCCTGCTTTAGTTAATGAAATATGGGAACACAACCTCTTTCTTCTCTCATTCTTTTCATATTCTTATGAAAGAAAATTGAACATCTGCAGATGACTGAGTGAATGTTAATAAGGTTGATGGTGAGAGAGAAGGAAAAATAAGAGATATGCCAAAGCTTGGAAAAATTACAAGGCATAATGTGATATTGGCATGAAGGACCCCATTTTATGCTTGTCTGACTAATCTCAAGGCTTCATCAATAACCACACCTGATTAATTACACTGACGTGGCCAAAGAAAGCAGCAGAATTAAAAATGTGCCTTTCAGATGGGGAATAGACAACTGTACCATTAATACTACTGTGGTTTGTTCTTTTCTTTTGAAAGACAGAGCCCTGGGAGGTGGGCCTGCTATATGCCACAAAGCAGTCTGTGAATGTCTGTCACCTTTCAGGCTAATGACAGTTGAGCTGAGAATGTCACACTGATGCACTCTCTTCCCTTTGCACACTATTCTCACCACCTCCTGAATCTACCCTCCTCAAGTTAACAGAACATAGTTTAGAGTACCTGCTTCAAACTGCCTGACTTAGAAGCTTTTGAGCAAGGTATAACCTCCCATGCCTTAGTCTCCCTACCTGTAAAATGCAGAAAATAGTATCTCCATCATACAAGTGTTAAGAAACCTGTATGAGTTAGTGTGTGTAATGCACTGAGAGGAAACAGTGACAAGCACATGGTAGATAAGCACTTGATGCATGTCATCTATTATTATTGCCACTAAAGATGGGAGTTGTTTGTTTTGTTTTGTTTTTTATTCCTGGGCTTATGGATTCATTCTTTTTTTTCAGCATTGACCTTACAATTTGTAAAGGATTTTGATTGAACTCGACTCCTTTTAAGCCATTTTATAGTTCCAATTCTTGCCTAATTTGTAAGGTGAAACAAAAACAACAACAACAAAAAAAAATGTTAAAGAACAGTGTATTTGGAGTTAGATTCACTTGGGTGTTTAGGTCTAAATTCTAGTTCTGTTACAAGTAATTCAGGGACATGAGACATGTTCTTAACTTCTTCAAGCCTTGTTTTTCTCATCTCTAAATATGGAATGATGCCTGTTTCACTGTGCTGGTCTGAGCTAAATTGACATTAGTATGAAAGAGTTGTTTAATCCTTAATGGGCATGTAGTAATTCACTTCACTTTCAAACATACTTGTTGAATGAATTGATTTCAAAATCCTAATGATGGCAAACATCTAAAAAAAAAAAAAAAATTCCTCCTATGTGCCAGACGCTCTGTACAGAATAAGTTACTCAATCTTCACAACATTCAAGGAGGTAGCTACTGTTATTGATACCGATTTACAGAGGAGGAAATCGAAGCTAAGAGAGGTAAGACAATTTGCTGTGGTCACACAGGGCTTCACATTCAGGCAGTCCTGACTGTAGAGTCTACTTGTAATCGCTATACCTTAAGACTTAGTGACCAAATCAGATATTTCATCAGGTCTAGCCACTGGCCTGGGGATGATCAATTCTGCTTATAGAGAATAAAAGAGATGGAATAGAGCAAAAGGGGCATTGTAGAAGAAGTATAGGTGTAACTTTTGTTGTTGATGGTTATTTTCTATCTCATAGATTTGGATGGGTGGAAATAACACACAAAGATATACATATATTTTTAAATTAGAAAGCATATCACGTCGAGTTAGACTTGTCATACCTGCAGGAGGAAATAATAAATAAAATGTTTTTTTTTTTAATAAGAGGTAAATTATAGCAGTTTGATTTTTCTGACTCCATCTCAGCTAATCCCCACTGACATAGCTAATCCTACAAGTAAGATGCTATAAATTGTTTCCTGGAGGCTATTTAGCCTTTGCAATGAAGAAGTATGTGGATGGGGTAAAGGTTATCAACTTAACGTATGCTGATTTTTTTTTCTTTTCTTCATCTATAGACCCCAGAAGAACTGGAGGATGATTCTGACTTTGAGCAGGAAGATTACGACGTGCGTAGCCGAACAAGTGTTCAGACAGAGGACGACCAGCTCATTGCAGGGCAGAGTGCACGGGTGAGTCGACATCCAGGAGTTTGTTTTGGTGCACAGGAGCTTTGTTCAACAAAATGGCTTGAGGGTATTTCTGAATTACAGGAATTCTGAACCCCAAAGATTCATTGCTTAGAAATCCGTGTTCTCATCTGATTTTGTTTGTAGCAATTCACATTTACACAGTGGAAATAACCACCATGGCTCCCGATTCCTTTTAACTCCCTTCTCTATCTATCATTTGAAACATAACAGCCACATCAAAGCAAACTCTAACATACATAATGGATTTTGTTGGGTTTGGGCATCACAGTTATACAGTAAACAGACAGGGTACACTGTAGGCTCAAATTTTGCATCAGCAAAATTTTTCTGCTTGAGGTGTCTAAACTTGTTAATGACAGAAGAGGCAAGGACAAATGAGGAGTCCAGGTACTACTTTGGTATTGCCTGGGCTATTACTCCATGCTCTGGCCTAGGTTCTATGATATTCAAGATGACTGCATCTTATGAAATTGGATCAAGACCATTAGGTAGACAGACATCTCTCCCCCAACCCTGTACCTAACTGTTGCCAGAGCAGAAGCCCTAGATTTGTCTGCCATGTAATAGAAAAAGAAATTATACAGAGACATACTAGAAATATGGCAGTTTAAGGCATGGAGCAGAAGCAACAGAGAGAGTACTAGCTTTGCCTGACAACTGAATACTCCATGACACTGTCTACCAGCACAAGTGGTACAAAGAACATCCTGCAATCAGACCAATTACATTAGCTGTATCTCCCAGAAAGCAGATATAGATAATTAGGGCAGGTGGTGAGAGAGGAAATCCCTCGGGATTGCATAACAGGGGTAAGATTTTCTTCCCTTTAAAGTCTCAGTTTCCAAAGAATAAAAATAGTCAAATTACAGTATAACTGAGAGTTAGATTTTCTAATTTTCTATGTTAAGTTTTACTTAAAAGATAATGAATAGGAAGCATGAGGCAGAAAAGAGGTGGTAATTTAGGACAGGGATTGGAAAACCCCAGAAAGTTCACACTTTCTCAGGATTGTGAAAGTAGAGTAGGAAACAACCAATCAGAAGTCAAAATAAAAAGAACTTGCAGGAGATACTGAGTCAAGAAAAACTTTGTATCAAAAAGCCAATATCTTTTATGTGCTTTATGCCCTGATATTCCCACCCAACAAGCAAATGATCCAGAAGGTATGGATGGACATTGGTAGGAGACCGTGAAGGTAAAAAGGACACCAGAGACACACTGGTTTGGATTTCAGACAGACTTGGCTTTGAATTATAAGGGTAGAGTTAGGACCAATCTCAAAACTGCAAGTTGTTTACTTTTTTCTGAATTTCATACCTATTATCTGTAAAACAAGAATAATAGACTTGATAGGATTCTTTTGAAGATTTAATTCCTTAATAATGGTAAAATAATGGATATAATATCTGACATACAGTAAATGCTCAATAAAGGATGGCTCTGATAATTATCATCCTTTGGAAGAGAAATCCCTTCTGATTACTCGACGGTAACAGTAGAAAAGTACATTAAAGGCATGAAGCCCTAGACTTCGAAAATTCCTTTCAGATTCTATTTAATTCCCCCTAAATTGGTGAAAATTAGGAAGGTCATTAAGCTAAGTATCTTTTGAGGCTGTGCTGGCATAACACCAAACTAATTAATTATGTCAATTTGTCTTCAAAATTAAGTACAACCAGCATTTTTACGTCAATGATAGAGGGCAAGTTTGAGTAATTCATCCAAACATTAGGCAATTCAAAGTCAATCTGATCGACTGACTGCAGCTCAGTACAGGTACATCTTAGTATCCACTGACAAGTTTTCCCAAAGATCAAGACGTGTACAATCCGTATCTTGCTTTATAATCACCATCTTGTCAAAATGGCATAATTAGTCCCACTTTTTACAAGAAAGACTAGAATCTCAATGTACTTCTGTTTTACGCATCTTGCTTATATTAGAAGTGAAGTCAATGGTGATGGGTGGAAATAAAATTCGGATGGCTTTTGTCTTTATCGTCCATTATCTCTTCACACTATCATCTTTTTTGGAAGTTTTTTCAGCATGAATTATTGAACATGGTCCAAGATAGTAAGAAGAAAGTACTCTTATAATCCAGCACTTGCTAACTTGTCTTTGAAGTCCATCATCGAGTCAGCCTATTTTAGCCTGTAATTATAGGATGACAAATCAGAAACATAGAATTATGGCTGTTAAGTCAGAAATAAAAGTGTGCATTGAACTGCTGTGATGATAGCTGGTGGAACTTTTGATCAGCAAAGTGTGATAATTTGGACAAAATTTAAAGAAGGCAAACTTTGTCTGCTCTTCCCAGCAGCCAGTCTCTCCTGTCAATGGCCCTATTTTATGTTCTCATTCAGAGAAATATTTCCTCTTTGAAAATGGTAAACTAATCCAAAAGGAGGTTCAAGTGGGAGAGAATCTTTTTGTACCCATCTCTAACACTGTTCTTAAATGCAGGAATTGGAGTATTTCTCACACCCTTTCTATGTCCCTGTCTGGTGCTTGTGTACAATATTTTGAGAGAGAGGAGGAGGAGAAGGGAAAGAGGTAATGGGAATGGATAGTGATGATCTGATAAAATACAGAGCTGATCTTACCCTTTGATCCGAGACATGACATCTTATAAATGGTTTCTTCTTCACAGGTTGACATAGCCAATTGGTCAGTGACAACTCTTGGCCAGTAACCTTGGTGACAGAATATATTATTTGGAGTCACATAGACCTGATTTTAAATATGGGTTTGGTTAAGCTAAGTGACATTGGGGCAACTTTCTCAACATCTCCATGCCTCATCTCCTTGTATATAGGAGAAGGGCGATGCACTGCATCCTACCTCATGATGTCCTCAGGAGAACTGCATGACGAAATGTATTCTAGGATGTTATATAACCATGTGATGATTAAGTCGGTGATGAAGATGATGATGATGATGCTTGTAGCTTGAGCTACTCATTCATTAGAAGGCTGCCCAAATAATTGAACCTGAAAGAGCAGGATAATTCAGGCAATCGCAAGAGTTTTTATTTGAATTAATGGGACAATTACCTCGATTTTCCAATTCACTTCACAGCCTGAGATTGTAAGAGTCAAAGGACCCACTCCTTAACTACTGATATTTATTATCCTGCTTTAAAACCAAGTGAGTAGAAACAGGCACATTGGGTTTTAGCCCCTTTAATCATTATTTTTAAACATTATTGTACTTGAAGCCTTCATGTTAAAGTCTTGCTCCATGTATAAGAAATAAACACTTGTCACACTGGGGACCCATAATCTTCAAAAGTCATCTTTCTCCTAGTGATTGGAAAAAATAATAATATCAAAAGCTCCTTGAGATTTAGGTTGGAGATTTTTCTGTCCTACTTGAATGGTTGTTGGCTGTATCAGTGATTTGCACTTTCATTTTAATAGATAGTGTTTATAACATTGGTCAGAAAAAATGGTTGGCTGTTCAGAGGAGAGGCTGGAAACCTGCAGTTGGGGGCTAGGAATCCTTGTGGGTTCAAAATTTCTCATGCCACCAACTTGGGACCCACATCAGCCAGATGAACAATCTGGAAATCTGTTCTTGGCACAGAAGAAGCAGAAACTCTCAGAATGCCCCAGGTGAGCACATCACCAAGAAAAGCTAAAGTGTCCCCTTTCTTGCCATGAAAATAATTTTTTCTCATGTTCTTTTAGTTTAAGGGAATGAACAAGTGTATGTGATGTATTTTGTATTGAGTTTGATTTGAATGTAACAGGGCTCTATTTTTTTCCCCTACCTAGGACAGCTTTAATATGTTAACATTTCAAACTGCTGAGTTACATTGATAAGACCTAATTAAAACTCATGTGCTGAATTTTAATTTGATTAACTTGCAAATTTTGCAGTTTGTGATCGACTGTTTATAGATAACCTTTTTTTAAATTCCAGTTTCAGAAAAGGTCAATTATGAATTTTTAAAAGCCAAGAGCATTTTAAGAATATTTCGGAAAAGACCTGGGCTCATAGATAGCTACATAAGCAGAAGCAAATGTAATGACACTTGCACCCAAGTCACACACCATTAAGTACATTATGTGGGTCGAGAACCCTTAGGGTGAAAATAACATCTTCCTTTGCAGATCTGCTTTGAAGGGGACAGTTTTTCTTCAGAATTGTGTTCTTAGAAAATGTTTGTCCGTTCGGGCAACTTTCCTTGAATTATGTTGATGCAGTGAATGGAAACATATTTAAGCAGTGAAGCAAAATATATTTATTTATTATGCCAAATAGGGAGGCTTCTACCCTAAGGAAGCATAGAGAAGTCAGAGGTAAGGCATTAATAGGAATTAGAGAGCAAAGCAAGGCAGTTAACATTCAAGTGCTAAATGGTACAGTGGAAACAGAAGTGTACACCCTTTGATGTACAAATTAACCCTTTTGGAATAAAGAAAGCTCCATTGCTTTCCATCAGGAGATCGAATGCAGAGTCTGGAGGTCTACCAGTAGTTTTACACTTGTTTATTTTTTTTTAACAGAAGAAGTACCCAGTGAATTCATTAAATGATGCTGGTTTAGGTCCTGTACCATCTGAGTAAAATATGATTAGCTCTTTTGTAGGAAGTGGATACATGAATTTAGGATGGCATTAGGACACCAGACAGGGACGCTTCAACAAAAAAAGTGCTTATTTAATTTCTGCATATCTAACCCTATGGCAAGTGCAATAGAATAGCTGCTTTGTTATTAATACAATACTGTAAATGTGAATTTATGACAAACTCTTTGGTATATTAAGCACCTTTTTAAATACAGTTTTTAGAAGTACTTTAAAAAATGTTTCAAAGTATAGCATTTTAAATATTTTGTCTATAGTATTTGTAACTGGCTTATTAATAAGTCTGGCTTATTAAATATGTATTATATCACATGCCCATATACATAATACACACACACGCACATATCAAACATACATATGCACAGAGACACATTATATAAAGTCACACATGCATATATGGAAGTTAGTAGACATGGCAATCTATCAGTGAGAAGATGTAGCATCTGTTAGTAAGAAGATATAATTGCTAGTCTAAGGACATCTTTCTGCAAATCAGACAAAGGTGCACCTTCCACTGGGCAGATGAAGCTCCAGCACCTGGTGAGCAGTGCTTGGGATTTCAGTGACCCTTGTCCCACTGGCTTAGGGACCCTTGTGCAGTGAGTGAGCTGTGCATGATGGTCCAGTTGTGCACACTGCTTAAGAATAGTGTTAATTCACCTGTTTTGAATCCTAGTTCTACAGCTTGATAGTTGTATGATATTAGCAATTTATTTTTCTGGAACTAGATATCATCATCATTAAAATGTGGATGACAATAGTATTAGAATGATTAAGTAGATTAAGTTATTTGACATATGTAGGCCTCAGCATGGTACCCAGTATATGTAGATGTATAGAAGGAATCATACCAATCTTCTATTTATGGATATTCACATTCACTTTAAGCCAATCAGTTCCCTTGATGGCAACTAATAAGTTAGAGGGGTAGCTAGAAAGGACAACTAATGGCAGGTATGATAATAATATAACGTTAACAATAGTTTCATACATGCTTACTTTTTTTTTTTTTTTTGTGGAGAAAACATACATTTATTATTTTGTTTATTGTCCACACTCTTTTGAGGTCATTATTTACTATTCCTATATTATATCTGGAGAAATTAAAGATATGATCCACGTAGCAATGAGGTCTTAACCTAAGTCAGTGACAGAGCCCTATTGAGCCCAGTTTTTCTGAACTCCTGTCAACTGATACTCGTGTTAGATCTCAGCGGTCTGTCCTCCAAACAATTCACTTATGCTGGGAGAAGCTTTACAATTTGGGAAGCAGATTTCTTGTGTTATTTTACTTGTTCATTGCAAAATCTGTAAATCTCCCAAATGATGCTTTCTTGGTCGCTCATCTAGAGGGTACATGTACCCCAGAGACAGAGGGTTTGTAGTGCTGAAGTACCTATCTACATGTTGCTGTCTGTGAAGCAGGTTGCACATGGTTCTGGGAGGATTTAATGAAGTGATGTCAAACATTTCACTCAGGGCCTGCTACATAAATGGTGTTGATTCTCATTATCTGTGGTAGTTAGGTTCTGTAAAGTCACATGAACACTTAATTAGCAAATATTTCTTAATTGCTTCTGGGGAGATACAGGCATAGTTTCCTGAGAGCTGCTAGTAACCCGTTTTTTTCAACCAATCAAT
Source organism: Cynocephalus volans (assembly GCF_027409185.1). Lineage (NCBI taxonomy): Eukaryota > Metazoa > Chordata > Mammalia > Dermoptera > Cynocephalidae > Cynocephalus > Cynocephalus volans. Next base: position 77,136,360 of record NC_084473.1, read on the forward strand.
ACATGACCATGTTGAATGGTTTTTTTCTGTTTAGACACCTTTTTTTGTATTTTTGGTTTATTAACATTGAACTCATGGCCGACAGCACTATAACTCATGCCTAAACGAAGCTTATTTAACAAAATGTATTTTCTCCATAAGACACATCACTGCCTTTTTGTGCTTAGGGACACTAGGCAGCCCTTTAGCACTATGCTCAGGACCATTTTAAACAGCCATATCACCAATGAAAAGCACAAAATACAATAAACGTGGCACCTAATAGACCACAAAAAGAACACTTGTTTGGACTATGAGAGGCAGAGAATCACCTTATTTAATCTCATCTGGGAATATGCACGTCAGGGGACTCATGTTTTTTGCTGCTCTGCCCATGTTTGAGAATGACTGAAAGTGCTTCAAGTATTGACTTGGGGGCTACAAATTTATTTTAAAAAGTAGGCAAATTCACAAATGAAGAACGTGGGAATAATGAGGATCTGGAAGACTGTTCTTCCTTTTCTAAGTCCCTGACCCAGCAACTGTTGAAAACCAGCCTTTGCTTCCTAATCCTATACTTTATCCCTTTATAACTCCTCTGTCTACATACTCGAAGGGTCTACAGGGAGCCACCATCATCCAGGATTTCCATAAAGGAGTTGGAGGAAGGCTGGAAATATGCCATCCCTAAAATGTCCTGGGCAGGGGATTTTTGTTTGGCATCCAACTGCGGACTCCATTTACACTCACAGAAAGTCTCCCCTCCCTGTTCATTTGGATGCTCAGAAGTTGTTTAAAATTCCTCTCCTTTCCAGCAACAGAAGGCATTTTTTCTTTTTTCCCTTCTCAGAACAGATTTCAGTGTTGAAAGAGGTGCATTATTTCATCTGGTAAAAGTTTCCTGAGACCAAATATAAAAATCGTCAAGAATAGATTCTTTTGAGCAAACATGTCATCAAAGCGACAGAAGTTCTGTCACTGTCAGTGCGCACGTACCTTTGGGTTTCTCTGTATTTTTCATATATGGGAGTGGGAACTTAGGGACCATACCAGCCTGTGCTCTCGGCCTCCCTGGGATAGAGAAGATGGACTTTCCAGAATGGCAGAGTCTGTCTCTGCCGTCCACAGGAGGCAGAGTCAACATACGGTCTCTACCACCTTTGTTACCATTAGTCACGCTTTTTCCTGTAACCCACACAGGCCATCATGGCTCAGCTACCGCAGGAGGAGAAGGCAAAAATAGCTGAGCAGGTGGAGATATTCCACCAAGAGAAAAGCAAGCTGGATGCTGAAGTGGCCAAGTGGGATGACAGTGGCAATGATATCATTGTGCTGGCCAAGCAGATGTGTATGATCATGATGGAAATGACAGACTTCACAAGGTGAGGCCCAGAGACAGGGAGATGAAGATTTTCTCATTAAACCCGGAAGTATAGCAGTCTGTATTAGCATGGGAAAGCCTGCTGAAAAATTAAAATACTACATTAAAGGAAGGTGGTGTTATCCTAAATTTACATGTATAAGTCAAAATGATCTGGACTTAATTTCTAGCAGATGGGTCTTTTGGGTCAAGAAAAACAGATTCACTTTTATAATTATTACTGTTTTAATTATGTATCCTAAAGCAGTCATAAAATCAAACCCTGGGGGATGGGTGACTCATCTTTTGTCTGTGCTATAATTTTGCAGTGTGTTTAAATATTATTCTGAAGATAAAGTGAGTGATTTGTTAATATTCCTTTGGGAAAAAAATATATCTATGCGTGTGTGTATGCATGTAAACATATAATATGTTGTAATATTAGCTTATGATCTAGCATTAATTTCAGCTCACATTTTACCCTTACATATGAAGAATCAGGTACAACTATCAAATATTTCATATTGTTAACAGGGAGATAAAACTTGTGTAAGGTTCATTCCCTTTAGCTCTGAGCAGAACTTTTGATAAATCAAGAGACCAGTTGGAATTTTGTCAGGAGCCTTTTCTTCACCAGGGGTTATTGCTGTTTCTGCTATTGAATTTTGGTCTCTTCTTTAAAGGAAGGAGGCGTCTCTGCCCTTCCTACCATACAGAGGGCAAACCAAGAAAGAGCAAAACTCAATGAAAACATCCTTGAATCTTGAGTCAAAGTATCAGGTGACCTGGAGCAAGTCTCTTGCTGTCTCTGTTTGTTTGCAAAATGGTGAAATAATACTTATCAACTTCACAGGAGAGTTTTAAAATCCATAGAGGTAAAACAAGTATATATTATGCTGCTTTACAAATGTAAGCTATTATTTTATGGTAGTTTTTGTTTTGTTTTTTTCTTTTTTTTCTGGAAAACACACTCGTACACAAAGATTTATTTTAATGATGTAACATGGTATTTGCCATGAAAACTACATGGCAATGTTAAGGTATTACCCTGCGGGTGATATTTTTTTTAAAGGATTGTTGAATGCTTCTAATAAGAAAAGGCTAGAATCGAATATAAGTTATAGTAAAATATGGAACATCTCTGTGTCATCCCCTTTACGCTTTGCCTCTGGCCAATATGTAATAATGCCATTGCTTGGCCGTTTTTCCAAATATTTTTAAATTGTTTTTTACTTTAGTGGAATAACTTTAGTGTTATGAGGGAGACCTTTGAGACTTTTAAATGTCATAGTATTCATTAGAAGTTCAGATTTATACATTTTGTTAGTCTTTATCGACTTCATAGATTTATTTCACAGAAAGTAATAGTAGGAAAAAAGTCTGAGCCATTATTTAAGTCTGAATTTTCTACAAATCAGACTATCATGCGGCCTCAGTCATTGCTTCTTGAGGCCTGTGATGACTTAATTTGCTTGCTTCCAGCACTTTATTAGTACTTTATCTGATGGACACTATACAATCCGTTAATAACATCACTTGAACAAATAATCTCATTAGTTTAAAGTGCATAATGAAACTAGTCACGTTGCTAGTTTAGCTCAGGAGAACATTCTATAATTCTCTAGATTATGTATAACTGTGGTCAAAGAAGAAAGATATATTCGAGAGGTCTTGTTAGATGATGTTAAATAAGACAGACTTTCTGTTAGTCAAAGTATGGTTTTAAAAGTGAAAAGAAGGCTGCTTCAATCTCCTAGGGATTTCATATAATCATTTTATGCTGATTTGAATAATGAAATGTCTAAGATGCTAGTGGTTATCATTTTTCCCTCTGCATGATGAGTGGTTTTGTGCCCCTTTGTGAGGACAAAGGAAGGAGTGTAGTAATTAATGACTAAAGCACCAGAGGAGGTTGTGGATTGGAATCGCAACACAGGAGGCTGAGGCGTGCAGCTGCTTCCATCTACAGCTTATTCCTTTGCAAAGAGACAGCTGACTTGTGCCTTTCTTTGTGGTCTCTCATCTAAGTTCACTACGTTTGGCCCTACGCATTATTATTGCCTCTGCATTTTACACTTCAGGGAGAAATAATTTCAGCACCCTACTTCTAAACATTTCTATGTATTACTTTCTCTTATTTAAAGGAAAGCTTATATTTGATTAGGAATCAAAACTTGGCTTCTCTTCTCAATTTAGATGTTTAAAGGACATGTGGGTGCAAAAAATACCCTTGCATTTATTATCTTGTTTTTTATTCTTATCACTAGTTAATTTATTAATTTGATTCAGTAATTTCAATGATATCCACTCCATTATTATTAAAATTGGAGAGGTTCTGCCTCATTATTCGTGTAATAACCTCTTCATGGAGGATAAAACTGATTATGCCTTGTGTCTTTTTCCCGCTCAGCTCTTGACTTCCATCTCATGGGCAGTGGCAGAAGCACTGTCCTGAACAGGTGAATTCATGATTTTCATGTCATTTTTCAGAAAGAAATAGCATGTGCCATTTTGTGTCCCAATAACAAAAGGTGTGAAGACGGCAGTAGCTCAGGTTTAATTGTATAGGAAGGAGCAAAGCTGTCTTTTAAAGTCAATATTACATTCTTATCATGAAAGGAATAGAGTTAAGAATAAGGAAAAACAACTTTTCATTGTATAAACTATTGTAAAATACTCAGCAGTAGACTCAAAAATCATGTAATCAGCCTACACTTCCCAAACGTTGTTCCGGCCTTGGTTCAAATGCTCAGTACGTGAGTCCAGGTAGCTCTTGACTGGTCTTTCACTTCCAATTGTCTATCCTTGTCAGTCTGTGCCACATCTGCCCATTAAAGGGCAATAGTCCAGGTCCCTTTGCACCAAATCTTTCACTAGTTCTTTTCACAGAATGAAAATCGTTGTGCTTTCAAGTCCTGCTTTTTTGTGTCTTTAGGCCTCTTTCAATTTTGTTCATATTTAAAATTCAAACTCAAGCTCATAATGTAAAAGGTACTTCCTGGAATAGTTCAACTCATGGTTCTGCAGTCCCACCTGACTTCTGAGAATTCCCCAGTTCATTCGACTCTTGTACCGTGCTGTCTCCATACTGTTTTAGCTGATTGTTAAAATTTTCCAAGCATGTTTTATGGAACCCTGGTTCTGAGAAGAGACTTCTATGGTTCAATACAATTACAAATAGCCTCCTAATATACCATATCTCATTATTGGAGAATCACATTTGACATTAACAAGTTAGAGGTATTGAGAAGGCAATAGAAAAAAAAATATGAAAACCTTGGATTAACACAGAATTTGAATTCTGAATACTGAGTACATTAACTCAGAATGTGTGACAAATTGACTTTTCACATTAATACTTATGACTTCTTCACCAAATAAATGTAAATTAGTTGTCAACTGGTAGGTAGTGGTGATATAGTAATAGTTTTCCTTGATTCTTTTTTGGAGTGACCACTTCCTGGGAAAGCCTCCAAACATTGACCCTTGCATAGGAATTACCTATGACCAAAAGAGAGAAGATTACAAGAATCTATACAGTAGACATAATTCTATGGCTAATGCTCTTTCCAAGAAAACAAAAAAACATGTTCCAGATTGAACAGTATGACGGCTCCTGTCATTAAGGACACAAGATTCCCCAAAGCACCTTCGTGAATTATGGCAGCCACAAAAAATAAATATTGTATGTTTCAACTTATAGGAGATAACTAGAGTAGTCAAATTCATAGAGACAGAAAGCAGATGGTGGTTTCAGGGGCTATGGGAAGGGTGTAATAGGGAGTTAGTGTTCAGTGGGTATAGAGTATCTGTTGAGCAAGATGAAAATACTCGAGACGGATGGTGATGGTTGCACAACAATGGGAACGTACTTAATACCATAGAACTGCACACTTGCGAAATGATTGAAACGGTAAACTCAGCCTCTGTCATCATGGAAATAAAAATTAAAAATTTTTATATCCATCAGATTGAAAAGAAAAAGTGAATAAATATTAACATTTAAAATATTAAATATATCTATATAGAAAGATGCATAAAAGTGAATATACAACTTAGTTATTGTCAAGTAACCTGTGCAACCATCACCCAACTCAAGAAATGCCCATATAACTCTTCAAGGTCACAATACCCTTTCTCTCAACTAGGTGTAACTACTCCCTTGATTTTTTGCAGTGATTTACTGATTGTCCAGGGGGGAAAAAGTCCTGATTTTTTTTTTTTTGGAGCATTTGACAATTTCCAGGGAGTGAATACTTCCATCATGGAAGATTTCAAGCTACCAACATGTCAATTGGCTTGTCAAATTCCTGAAAATTTAACATTCAGCTCTTGTATGTACAAGCCTACTCCAGCACTCAAACGCCATTTCCTTCACTTTGATTTTTCTTCTTTTTCTTTCTTTCTTTTTAAAAATAGTTTACTACTTAAATAAGCATCCTTAAAAAGTTTTGTCTTAGCTGCTTCTGACAATATAAATATTATATTATGATGTTACTTAATAAAATTATTTTTGAAGTTTTTATTCCTTTTCTATATTCTGGAAAAGTTTAAATAGCATTGGGATTGTCTTCTCTTTAATGGTTTATAGTTAATTCCCCCAACAAACCAACTGTATTTACTGAATTTATTTATTTATTTTATTTATTTATTTTTATGAACGCTCTCTGACAGCTTAATTTATTTCTTTCATGGAAATCAGACTGTTTAGATTTTTTTAACTTCTCATTTCTGGCCAGGTTTGGTAAGTTATATTTTCCTAGAAAGCTATTTCATCCAGGTTCTTAATTATTTACACATATTTGAGGAAAGTAGTTTTATGATACTTTTTAATTTCTGGGTTTTTTAAGGTTATTTTCATTCTTACCTTTTTCACTTTGAAATATTTGTTTTCTCCAATTTTCTCTTGCTAGCAATCAAATTCTATTTTCTACATCACTTTGCCTTCTTTTTTGTTTGAAGCCAGTTTCAGGATTTATGTATTCTTTTCAGTGTTTTACGTTTTCTGACTCATTAATCTGTTCTTGTTATTTTATTGTTTTCTTCCTACTACTTCTTTCTAAATTCTTGAGCAAGAGACTTAATTAGTGTTGTTTTTTTTAGTTTATTTTTTTTTATTGCACATTGATGTATGTCGTTAAGGCTATTTGTTTTCCTCTGAGCTCACTACTATAGCTGTTCTCATAACAATGAAACACAGTTAGCAAAAAGAGTACTTAATTGTGATTCAGGACAACAGGTTCCAGTCCTGTTTCCCTATCTGTGTAGCAGTTATCTGGGCATGCTACTTAAGCTTTCTTTCTTGGGTTTCCGTTTCCTCAACTAGAAAATGAGGAAATATTTAATCTCAAAACTTCTGTTTTGCTCTTGACTTTTATGAAATACTCAGCCTGGAACTCCAGGAATTTGAATTGGGTGTCCAACATGCACTGTAAAGTCTCAAACTGTCTTTTTTTTTTTTTTTTTTTTTTGGTTTTTTGGTTTTGTTTTGTTTTGTTTTGATTACAATATACTAGTGAGTCTATGAACGGTAGTCTCCAATGTAATAAAAACACGTTTCCGTTCACTCTTTAGCTGCAAGTTGGGGGCCTGAGCCTCAAGCAAATTCAGGGTCTACACAGACATTCTTTTCTAACTTAAGCATATTTCATCCGCATCAATCAGCTGTTGAAATGTATCATATAAGGTTCGTGAGTAAGCGTTTTCCCAGATCTTTTGAAATTCTTGAAATAAAAACACATGATCATCTGTAATGAAAAATCAAGCAGATAATGAAGGCAAAAAGTATCATCAAATATTGTGTCAGAGTAAAACTGTAGAAAATAGGTTTTCTAAGGTCTGGAAGTTACACAGAAAATACATAAGAATAAGAACATTATTAAACATTGACAGATTCTACATTCAAGCTTTCCTTAACAACGACACCAAAAAAAAAAAAAAGAATAAAATAAAAAGAAGGAAATTTATTCAGAGATAATAATAAAAATTATGTTGGGAATAGGAGCCAGATTGTCAAAGAATCTTTAACTCATCCACATTATACAAAATTCACATGTGAAATCACTGTCCACATTATAAAATGTAAATAGCAGCGAAAAATCAATGTACTTTGTGGAAGAGTTAATGTTACTCCAACAAAATGAAATGTCAAGTTTTGAATATCTCTATATATGTGTCAAACATGAAGATAGACTCGGTATGTCTAGCTATTAGCGAATAAAAATGCCAGAAGGGGAATTAAGAGCAAAATGAAACAAAATACCTATTATTTACATTTATTTACTGAAAACCATTTTAAGACTTCCATTTTATAAAATGTTATTATGTAACAATAGTGATCATTGCCCACTCTATATAACCCTATTGTCTATATAAATCTCTTCTGAGTATTTTTTCTCTACTTTTCACCACATTTCTAACTACAGGAATGCAATCTTGAAGCCTTAAAAAAAAGCATTGATTTTTAGATGCACATAAGGAGACCAGAATAAGTAACAATGCTAAAAATAAGAATAAAAATATTTAATCTATTTCTTACTTATCTCTCAAGAAAAAAGAAAGAAAAAATTATATTACAAGTCACATTTTTAAAAAGATTTATGATGTAGCATAATTTACTTTCTTTTTATAATAAATATTTAAAGGACATATAATATTAAACAGTTCACCTAATTTAAAACCTTACATGAAAATATTATGGTGATGGTTTGGAAACATAAAGACGTTTACATAATGTTTTGTGTGTTCCTTCATAAGTCAGTACAAGAAATACACAAGCCAGCAAAATTCTGAAACTTCTGAAATTCTGGTCATGTAGTTCTGTGTACAAGAGACTTATTTCCCAAAGTACCAAACTGGACTTAAAAATTAATGTAATCTAAAAATGCTAGACATGGTACGGAAGACAAGGCATGTGCATTTATTTTGGGTGGACTGTGCTTCAAATTTACAATTTATCACTTATGACCTGTATAAGCATGAATAAGTTAATTTACCATTTTGGGCCTATTTTATTTTTCTCTAAAATGGGAATGATGATACCTACTTGCTAGGGTTGCTACGAAGACAGAATAATGAAGTGTGTGCAATAGCATTAGACGCATGGAAAGCATTTATATATTTAATTTTCATTGCTCTTCTGGTGATCATCTTTTTAAATTCACTGTTTTAAAATACAGATATTAATGTAAAGGATAAAATGAACATGTAATTAAAATAGGAGAAAATAGTCCCCAAAGAGAATGGAAATAAACAGGGCTGTAAATAAACATGTAAATTGACACAAATCAAGAAAACATTCAAAATTCCATGAAGGTGGCCAGTGCTAAATTCAATTCAAAACCAGAGTCCTGGGCGAAGGATACTGTAGGTTTGTCTATTTACCATCATTATGTGGATTTCTAATTATATTTTCTATGTTGTTTCAGAGGCAAAGGCCCACTGAAAAATACATCTGATGTGATTAATGCTGCCAAGAAAATTGCTGAAGCAGGTTCTCGAATGGACAAATTAGCCCGTGCTGTGGCTGATCAGGTAATATAAGAGCAACAGGTGAGCACATGCTCAGTGGACTCATTAATTAGCATGTGGGTTCTGAAATCAGTTTTATGCACCCTATAAAATACCTCTAAAGAATAAATTGTGGGTAATCACTAGCATTTTACAAACCGGCCTTTGCCTCTGCTGAGACTGCATTGATGACAAAAGTGGTTTCACTCAGGAGAGACTCCTAAAGCCTGTGACCAAACTTCCTTAAGAAAGAAGAGTACCCACTACAATACTTAGGAGATATAGCCCCCAAGGAGTCATGGATTATTCCTGCCATCCTCATTCAAAAAGTTGATTATAGAGCATAATGAGAGAAAAAAGGAAAACAGCAGAATTTTTTTTTTTTAATTCTTGGGGTCTTGGCTTAAACATTATCTTTTTAGAGATCCCCACCTAAAGCCCTTTTTCGTTTACTTCATAGTGCTTATTACACTCAGAAAATAATTTTTCTATTTATTGCTTTCCTTTTTTTTTTTCTATTGCCTCCAGGAAATTTTAGACATCTTGTTGATTGACTGAATGAGTGAATAAAGGAGAAAAAAGAACAACCTAGGTGTCTTGTGGGCAAGGAACTGGATTAGCAGAGGATCAGAGGTGTAATGGGTCATGATTTGAAGGTTTTCGTAACAAGTAGGAGGCAAGGACTCTGCCATTACTAGAGTGTGAACCGTGGTAGGACAGCCAGGGGCATGTGCAGATGAGAGGGCAGAAACACAGGCTGGGAAAGCCAGTAGACCATCCTGTTTTATAATGTGGTAGTAAGAAAGCAGAACTTTACCTCTTGTTATTTAATATTAATTTTGCTATAATGATATTCTTCATACTTCATACTAATTTACCTTGTAGCATAAATGGTATTAATCCTCATAATGAAGAACCTTAAGATTTCTGCTTTGTTTAACCCAGACTCAAAGGGCTAAATGAAATTCTCAGAATATCTCTTGTGCTTTTAAACCAAACAAGGATACAAACTAGGATATTAAAATAGTCCTTACTCCGAATGTTCGAGTTTATTTCCACATTTTTCATTTTGTCTGGTTTGGATTAAAACTCTAAAATCTTGTTATAAATGTCTTGTTGGGGTCATGTTTCAGTTCTTGTAAGGGTACTTTAGGCAATAGACTTTTCCAGATAACTGATGATTATCCCTTTAAGCAACAGTGGTTTATAGTTTGAGTCATTTTAAATGGACTACATCTCGATATATAAAATAAGTTGCTGAAATAAAAATCTCACATATGCAATTATTCATATGGAACATGAATATTCATGAACATGAATTTGCTTTCTAGACTACAATACAGTGATGCTCTCTGAACATATTTAAACATATAGGATTGCTTTGTTCTCCATCTATGGCCCTAGTCTCCTATGATTTTTGAGTCTTTGTATTGCTTATTACAGTTTTCCTCCCTCATTCCTTAATATTGGGGTTCCTCCCCTGAACACTTGCTACCTTTCATATCCCTGGCTCAAGAATCCTTCAAGTCAATACCCAATTGACTTGACATTTATGATGGGTAATCTAAGGGAATTTTTTTTTTTAATTTTTAAGAAATACTCACTAGTTGAGATAACTTTATTAATACTATTGTAATCTGAGAACTCTCCACAATTTGTAGAAGTTGAGAACTAAACCATTGCTATTGCTAATTTCAGGGCAATCTAAACTTCTAGGCTTCACAGCATATATCTTCCATTACATATTCCAGAAAGTTCATTTCAAAGAGAGGAGAGTCAATGAACCTACTTGAAAATATGCATACAAAAAATAGATCAGCAATCATGAAAGAATGACACATTCTTTTCTGCCAATGTTGAAGGGAGTTTGCATGTGTGGAGTAACCAGAGATTGGAGGGCGACTCTGAGAAAACTTGTTAGGAAGAACTTCCCAGGAGTGAAAATGAATGGAATTTGAATGGCTTTTCCATTGTACTTTCTCAATATGTTTAGAAAGTATGGCTGAAAATATTTCTCAATATATTTAGGTTCCTCAAAAGTTCAATGGTTTGGGTTGTGATTTTTTTTTTTTTATTTTACATTTTTGGACCTTTATTTTCAACAATTATGCAAGGTGAAGCATATCCCTAAACAGTTTTGGTATGTGGAAAACAGAACACATACACATATCTCAGGATCCTAGATTTATTTTGAGATTGTCACAGAATATTTAAATAATATTTCACGATGACTTTAAAAATAAACAGGTAAAGTTTAAACCTAATCTGTTGGTGATATTCTACCTTTCCTTAGCTGTGAAATAACCTACCATTTTTGTTAATGTTTTCTCTGAATAGGACATTTCTTTCTCAAATTCTGCACCTATTTCCATGGTACAAGAGTTATTTTTTTTTGGTTCATCATGCCTTTTTATGGGTGTTCTAACTGCTTCAGTTTAAATAGTAGAATAGAATGAACGGTTCCAAGGAGTAGATTGTTTGCCTTTATTTTACCTGAAAATATTTTTATGAAGATTTGAGATATGCATGCAATATAAACTTTTTACGGACTGTTGCATTTTTAATTACTGTTCCATTGAGATAGTACTTTCAGTTTAATTTGCTGCAAGGTATTTGTATCAAAAGCTTTGTCAGCCCTCTGGGGAGATATCATTTTAAAGTTAATCCTTTCAGTATATGGGTCTCAGGAGTAGGATAAATATTACAGTACTGAGTACTTGAAGAACGTTAAAAACATTCTCTGTGGGATTCTTTCTTGATAAATGCAGTTAGTGAAAAAAAAATACCCCAGTGGTAAGAGTTACGTATAAAAGAGACCCTTTTATTGTTTGTTCAATAAATGTTGTGCAAACCACTGCCTTCAAAGTATTGACGAAAGAATTCTCTTTTCTTGAACTTGAAGGATATTTAGCTCAGAGGCTTTCTCCCAGGCTCTTATTCTAAATAAGATACTTCAGTTTGGCTGTAGGTATTTTCTTCTTACACTATTTCACCAAAAATCTCTTGATTAGATGTCCTTAACAAGTGCCAAATTGAGTTACAACAATTAAACGGCCTGGGAGGAGCTCAAGCTGAAGCTTTGACAGCAATAGAAATATTTTAATTGTTCGGTAGCCATTGGCATTGAAGCCTCAGAAATGTTTTAGGGAATCATGTAAATATCTGTGGGAGTATTCAGCAAGCTCTGATGGACATGTACCTACTTAAGTCACAGTGAGAATTCCAACTCCCTAGCCACAATGGGCTCTGGTGCATCCACTGAAGGGCTCTGTTGTTACTCTTAATGAATTTATTTCAACTGGCTGCAAATTCAGTCTGTCAAATCTATTTCTCTTACAGTGGTCGTAGACCATTTCAGAGTCTCTCATTTAAAGAAAGTTTATTATGTTGCTTCCATTTTGATAAATATAAAAATCCAGGAAACGTGAGAGACTTATTTTGGTGAATGATGCATCTTTTAGAAAACCAAAGGAAACAAACTAATTTTTCCAACTAATTGAGTTGAAACTCTCTCCTATGCTATGACAGAGATTTTGCCATACAGAACAATTTATTTCTAGTATCCATTGCTTTGCTTCTATGCATTAAAATAACTTTTCACATAGTGAAATTTGAAGGAAACTAGGAAGAAAACTGTAGAATTTTTACTTAAGAGTTTAGAGGACAACTGGTAAAAATACTTATATACAGGTACAGAAGCCCCAATCAGGCTTTCTAGAAGATCTTCAATATTTTCTTTTATACAATTTTATCAAAGTAGAACTAACCTTTCTACACTACTGGCTGTGGTCTTTCTAATATGTACCATGAAGAAATGAAGTTAAATGAATATAATTAAGGTATATGACACTGAAACCTTTTCTTCCTGCAGCTTTTATATAGCAAGTGTTAGAAACCAAAGAGCACTTACTAATTGAGATCACTTTTCTAATGTTTTATAGTGTCCTGATTCAGCATGTAAGCAGGATTTATTAGCCTACCTTCAACGAATTGCCTTGTATTGCCATCAGCTTAATATCTGCAGCAAGGTGAAGGCGGAAGTGCAGAATCTGGGAGGAGAGCTCATTGTGTCAGGGGTAAGCCGGGACTTGGGCTCCACAATGTAAAGTTCCCACTGTTGTACTTCCAAGGCAAGCTTTCTTGGCAACAGTACTGCTAAAATCACCAAACAACAGTAATTCATAGGGAGCTTTTTTTAAAATAAATGTTATCACCATTATTCCAGACCTTACAATAACTCACAAAGAGCAATTTGATTTTCCAATTACCCTGTGTTTATAGTAGCCTTGTAAAATCTCCATTCTTCACAAGAAAACTAATTTCATAGTCTGGAAACTCATTGCCAAGCTACGACTATTATAATTATTTGGGGCTTTTGTATATTTACTCATTGTGAGTCTACTTCCCTTTGTTAGTCCTAGTAATTTTCCTTTTCTGTTCAGGAGCCAGCCTCTCTATGTGTGGATTGTGTTCACATGTTAGAGATGATGAAAACAATAGGAATTCATTCATCAGGTTCCAATGCATACTAGGTTATCAGTAACCCTTAAAAGCCGGATGATGTTTGAATTTAATACAGGTTGACGTGCTGTTGCCAAAAACTAACGCAGTTGTCAAACACTAACAATTATATATTCTTTGCTCAATCACTCCAGTGTTTCTCTTTTCATGAAAATATTATTATCTAGTCCATTTTCATCAAATGCATAGATATAAGTTCAATGAATATTTGGAAGAATCACGATTTCTTGGCAAGATTTCCAAATGAATGTGTTGAGGTTCTTCACCTTGGCTTCATTTCCTCCCTTAACCCCTTTCTCTCAATACAGGGTGCCATTTATTGTAAATTATTTGCAAGTTCAGAAGCGTGGCTTTGCCACCTTGAGTTCTTTTCCCAGTTATCCAGCTGCCCTTTTAAGTGTGAACTTACCAGGCATATAACATTATCAACATGATGAATACCTTATCAAAACTAGACTGGTCATGAAGCTCACTCCTTCCTAAAGCCATTTCTGGAAATTCAGCAATATGACCACCTGGTAAAAATACGTGGAAAAATCATTCTTGGACTCAAATATTTTAGCTCCTTTATTGTGTGACTTGCAGAATATATAGCTGGGAAAAGAGCTGATCTGGCTTGCATGGAGATACCATCTGGAAAGCCCGTTCCATGCAGTCCTACCTAGAGCACAATAAGTTGGCTATTTTGTGCCTCTTTCCAAAGCATAGTCACCTCTTTGCATTTCCAAAATGATCCTGCTTCAACATTCTTCAGCAACCAAGAGCAATCGGTCTTGCAGTGTGTCCTTTCTGACAAGCTGGTAATTGCCAAGGTTCTTTCGCCAAGAAGTGATCAAAACATTGAATCTCCCTTGCTTCTTTTCTTATCTTCAGCCTTGATGGTCTAGTTTCCCATGCCACTCAGATTTCATGTCCATCTGTATAGCACCTGTGGAACTGAGTGCTTTTTGTTCAGCTTGCCTTGTGTGCTTCCATTTGTTACTTTCCAAATCTTATTATTTACATGGATGCGCAAAGTATCTTTGTGGATCTCAGACTCCATAACCTCATCTGGGCGATATACTACTGGCAGAGCTGCTCTCTGTCATCCTCCCAGTAACCATGGTTCATCACTGCTTCCAGAACTTCATTTCCATTGTCTTTTCCTCATTTAGATGTAGTCTAAACCATCACTGGCTTCTATCACTTGCACTGTTGGCATTTGTGGAGGTGTTTGAGATTGAAAACACTGTCAAGAAGCCTGTGTTTCCTTCTTTGAGTCTTACTGGCAGAGATTATAAATCCTTGCATGGGAGAAGGCTTCTTTTAGAGGAATGTTGTACAACTTCATAATAATTCTGAATTAAATGCATTATAAAAGTTTGCTGTATATTGCTCAATTATGAGCCTGCTCTTGGCTTTCTCATGATTTTTTTCAAGCTTGATTGCTGTTTGGTGCAACACCTGCATCTGTAGTCTGCTGTCTTTCCCACTTCTGCCTCCATCTGATTCTTCATCCTCCTTCACTGATGGCCAATGGAGAAAAAAAAAATCAATATGCTTGTTGTGCAAAATAGCCACAAATGAGTGCCCTCAAAGTTCTAACAGTCAAGAATGTGAGACCCCATACACACAAACTTTCAGTGATTTTGCCAAGAAAGTTGCACCCATGCTTTGGACCCCGTTCATTTTGTTGTCTGGCTTGACAAAGTTGCTATATTTTTCAGGAAAAATCATTGTAGTTTAATGCACAATCTAAAAGAAAATACTTCAGTGTTCTTTCCTTTTTCCTTTTGTGTTTATATACATGGGATTCAAAGCTGTGGCTTCTCTGAAATATATAAAAGCCCCCAGAAAGTTATATATGTAGAAGTTAGTCTCAACCATAACAGAGGAGATATGGACAGATTATTTCCATTTTGCTAAGAAAAGTGTTTTGGATTTCAAAATGGAGAGCCATGCTTTTAGTCTCATGCTGGCGTGGTGAACATGTGGTAAACCAAATGCATAGTTATGTATCATGTCAGCGTGTTTGTTTTATGTGATTCTACATGTACAAAGTGGGAAAGGCCTCTTGTGTTGTGTCTGCTCTTGGCCAGGGGTGAAGAAGAACTGAACAGGTCCTGCACGGAAATGGGTGCAAAAGTTCTCTGTGTGTGAGGATGGGGAACAAGAGAAACAGAGCAGTCCAGGATGGACATCGTGTATGTTCATTCATACAACTGCTGTCCAAGAAGCAGCATTTGTTTTCTGGCTGGCAATCAGTTTTTTTAAATTATTGGTTTAAATCTTTCTCAGTAAACTAAAGGTGCTATTCTTACTAAATCTCAAAGTAGAATTTGCATTTGTGAGCCAATTCAGCTCAACCTGGTGGCTAAGGGAGTAATGGAAAAGAAAAAAGAATAATAAATCATGGAATGATAGAAATGTCAAAGTGAAAGTAGAGGAAACAGTTTCAGAAGATCGAACTTCCAGCTAGTCTATAAACTGGCTTTCGTGGCTTAGCTTAGTGTTTGATTATTTCAAGTCTTAAGCCATTTTATATATTTCTTGGAAAAAGGAATGTTGAGAGAAGAAAAAGAGAAGGAAGGAGGGAGGGTTGGAGGAAAGAGGCATGAAGGAAGAAGGGTAGACAAAGGAAAAAGAAAGTTAACCACAGCATATCATAAATTAGTTTAGGGCAGGTAATGTTTGTTAAATGTGACAGCATTATATAATCATGGGAGAAAAGTTGACCCAGAGTTTTTTAAAAGTACGTAAATACTATTTTGAATACAAGTAAATTCCAATGCCATTATATGGAATTACCTGGACGTTTATCATGTTGTTTTACTAATTTTTATTCACTACGTTTCAGAGGACTTAATGGATACTTCTAACGTTAAAAATGGAATCGTGCACATGGATCTGGAGAAATAAAAATCATTCCATGTCCTTTGATTATCTTTAGCTACCCAAAGATTTATACTCTGTGCATTATTCTGAATGGCGTTTTGGCAACACTAATGTAGGATTATAATTATGCATACTGAACATTAAGAATTCTGATAAAACTTACTAAGTTGACCTAAATTTTTTTTAAAAGTTCAAATACAACAGGAGCCTCATTGTAACAAGGAAATGAAACCAGAACACAAGATAATAACCCTGTTCTGAATAGGAATTTGATGTTCAGATCAGAGAGATAGAGGGTCTTGAATGTAACTTACAGCTGACTCCAAAGAAAATGGTACAAATTTTAATATATTCTGTTACATATAAATGTATTTCCTCATACCAACAAAATATTTGCACAGAGTTTGGAGGTGAGGGATGCTAGTTGCCTTAGTCCTCAGGCTGATTGAATGGAACCCTGACCTGTCTCTGAGGGATTGAGAAACTTGGTCTGACATGTGCTTTTGGTTTTTGCTATGTAAATCTCTCTTTCCAAATTTGAATCCCTTTCAGTTGGGTTTTGGAGAGAAGTTTGACAAGGTGAGCAAATAGTTTGTGATGCTGGTAGAATTTGAGTTGGTGAAGAGAAAGTTGGAGAATAAGAGGTCAATTATAGTCATTCTTATTGCCCATGTTTCACATCATTAAAAAAAATGGACCCTAATTAAAATCAACATGAATATTCATAATGATAAATGAAAAACATTTCTAAAAATAGTGGAAACTGAAAATATTAAAATCAATACTACCTGACACGGGCATATAATCAAAGATACAAATGTGTACGCATGCATACACACAAACATTTGATTTGACTTTTAGTCTCTTAGCCCCTCAATAAGCGATAGTCAAGATCTAAACAAGCGGTTGACAATTTTGACCTATCTTATCTAGTACATTTTAGGGAAAAGAAAATGTGGAAAATGTGAAATGTATTTGTACAATTACGTATATATATATGTACATAAAATGTGGTTTGTAGAGAATTACATTTTATTTGAACAGTTTTGCATTCCCTCTCTAAAAAAGAAAAGTGTCAGTATTTTGTAATGGGATGAAATAGACATTGAAACAAGCATTGCATCTAATTGTGCAGACCTGTATTTTAAGCAACACTTGTTTTGGAGTCTTTCTTATATCTTCTGATTCTGTCCATAGTCAATTCTTGATATCTCCACTGATTAAAGTGTAGCAGTAATGGAAAAAAAATCTAAATTGCTAGCTAATAAAATTTGGGTTTGGAACGCACTTCTGTGCTTCATTTGAACAAAAGGGTATGTGTTCAAGGAATTCACAGTAGTTCTAAAGAATTTTATCTAGACCTTCCAGAGGGTAGGCCATAAAGTACTTGAACTTAAGGGACTTTCCTGATCTAGGGAAAGTTGGAGTATCCAGATCTAGAAAGAGTAATTTAAAACAAATTTCAGATTATAAATCTGGATGGAGGGATAGTCGAGATACTGTGACAGTAAGAAAATGAAACAGATATTTATCATTTGTCAGAATGGCAGTAATCCTTTGTACAGACTTTGCTAGTAATAAACTGTTATAGCATGATTCAATCCTTCTTCCTAGCCCCCCATCTGTTACGTTAGTAAAACTATAACCACTTAAATTCTGATTCCTGCATTAAGTTTTCCTTAGTTACATTCATATTAGTATACGTGGTCACTGATGTGTGCACAATCCAAATCATACAATCCCTCAGAGGGAATAAACCTTAAGTGGTTTTTCAGTGAAAATGTTTTCTTCCAGGGTTATAAAAATGACATGTAACCAATTCAAGACTATTATTTTTGAGAAAAATGGGAAATAGGAATTTTAGTAAGAAAAGTAAAAATCTCCCTGGGTGTGGGATTTCACAGTAAGTTTTGTGTCTGTGCACTGTACCTGCACATGTATGTTTTCACGCTGAATTCAGGCAGGCCTGTGAAAAGGATGATGGTGTAATGCTCCACTATAAGAAGTGGCTCTTTAGTTACATACTCTGTGACAGTGACCCTAAAATTACCAGTATAATCAATTCTGTTCATTTAAAAATTCAGTTATTCATGGATGGAATAAAGCCAGTTTGTTTTCTTAGTGAATTGTTTTTTTGTACAAAAAAAGAGTATGTTCCAATGCTCTTATTTTAAAATAAGAAAACAGACTCTGTTGTGGCAAAGCTGGGAATTGAACCAAGCAAATAACTCTTTTTACCTTAACTGGAGACACGATTGACCTAAATTCGATCTGCTCAGTGGATTGTTTGCATCTCCTGAACTTGTGGGCTGAGGAGTTATTTCTATTTTAGTTTGAGAGTATTATTGTTTGTAAGAGTAGAAGAAATTAGTGGCTCAAAGTGTTTCAAGTTTGGGGAGTCTCTAAAAGAAGTAAAGCAAATAATTGATACCTTAATCTGTCATCAATTAATGTCTTAAATTTCAATTAAAATTCTGAAGATTATTTGGCAGCCAGTTAACAGTAATACTTTGTGAAAACTTGGAAATTGGATACATACGAGGGACCTGGACAAGGGGAGATAATTGCACGTGTCTTGGGATATGCATGAAACTCAGGCAAACCTATTTTATAAGTAGTGGTTTATAAAGCTTCCCCATAAGATGTATTCTAATTTTTAATACTTGTCCATATGTGATACTTATCTGATTTCATTCTAAGGTGTTCTTTATTTTAAACAATCTTTAAATAATGTAAAAATATTATTTTAAATAATGTTTTAAATAAGTGATGCTCAGAGAAGTGTCTTAGAACACCTGCCCCCATTTTCAACCAGTTTTGGATATGTAAGAGCAAACCTAGACATACTATTTGCTTGAACCAAATAATTATGGGACACAAGAGTGTTAAGTGAATACTTATTTAGAGATGGTATCTGTGAATTTAGCCCCTGCTTTCTGATTTTTATGTATACACTGGACATGTCAACTCTAGTCAAGAAATAGATTATTTAAAGTTGTTACCTAAATCTATTGTGCTTTTTTTTCTGATTCCTACTTGGACGTGTCCTAAGGTTTCCTGGACTGAAGGCTATTGAAGAAAAAAGTTAAAATGTGAATAAGTTATATAAATAAATATAAATAGATAGAAAAAGAGAGTATGGATATTAAAATCATACACTAAAGATTATCTGGGAATCTCCTTGTTGATTTTCAACATCTTTCTATTACCTCAAATGGCCGAGAATAAAGGAAACAGAGACCACCTAGCAAAACTGAGACAGGTTTTTTTTGTTTTTATTTTAATTCATTGGATTTGACGAAGTTTTGAAAATATTTTTCAAAAATAGATAAGTGTTTCCATAAGTTATCCCTAATTTCCAATGACAGACTAACAACAAGGGCTTTGAAGAGTTGCATTTATTTCTTAATATAAGAATATTTTGTGCTTCATTGAATTCAACATTTCTATTGCATCCCTACTATGCAAAAGGCACAGTGATAAATATTGGTTGAGTCAGGGCGTTCAGTCTTTTTTATTTTTCATAAAAAGAATAGATTTTTGTGTTCATTTTATTTTTGTTAGACTGTGCATTCTATGTTTATTTTTTCCCATTTAGTCTCTCAGTTGATTGAAATGTTTAGGATCCTCAGCTAGAATAAGAGATTATCTGTTGATAGCTATCTCTGTGCATTCACTGTTTTCTAGGTTTACTACATTCTAGAAATAAATGTGTTTAACTTACTGTCGTCTACATTCTGTCCCTACAGATTATTTTGTCAAATGCTTTCTCCATCCTAATTTAAATGATTTATAAAATATGGCTTTGATCACAGCCCTTAGAAGAGAAATATGTGCCACATTATGGCTCATGCATCTTACAAATAGGAAAGGCTTCCGGATGGGCAATTTGGAGTTTTCTTTGCACAAATTTCTTTTACCACTTCAGAACACATTGTCTTCCTCTATCTTGAATAGTCATTTGCCTTCTGGGCAATGAATATATTTCAAATACTCCATCTTAATCCTATTTTCTTGAAGGCAAGCTTTCTTAATTTAACTTTTAATCTTTTCTTTAATCATCATCAATAGTCTGTCTTGTTTTATTACTTTTCTCTGAATACCTCCATCTGTGGAGATACCTTACTGGTAATGAACTTGACTGGAACTCTGGCTGAATGTTCTGTCAAATCTGTACAACCTGTCTCTTGACCTCTTTTATTCATTTTCTTTGGCAAATCTATTTTGCAACTGAGAGAATGTCCTGGAGAAGTGCCAATCAGCACTGTCTTCTAAGAACCATGTACTCTTTTCAGCCCAAATTTCTGTATATGAGAAACTACTGTAAAACAAAATCAAAACATGATCTTTCTATTTAGGAACTCCCAACCTATCAGCCTTTATCAGAGACACTCTTACTGAGGTATTTCTCTTCAATAATAACATTTTGGCTAACTTGCCTGAAAACTGCCTGATTGTGGTTCCATGATGAATTACTTTGTAAATGCATCTGTGGATTATTCTTTGGAAATTTACAAATTATTCCACCTGACTTTTCTCAATCTTTTGTACTAAGAAGTTAAACCAATTTTTTTTTTTTTTTACACTGAACAAACAAAAACTTGAAATCAGCCCTATATCTCTCTGGTCAGAATAAAATTATAACTGTGACTGCAATAATGGAGTTTCTTGACCACTAAAATCTTACAGTCACTTCATATCTTGTCTTGAAGAGCTACTCATCCATTTATGTGATGTCATGGAAGTATGCAGCAGATCCATAGTTGCCGTAAGACTTAACTTTTATGAACTATGTCAAGAGGTTAGTTAGATCCTAAGAAGAGTCAGAAATGATCTGATCTTGACATTTCATCCTGTTTCAAGCAAAGTTTTGACGTTTTAACTAATACCATAACTAAAGGCATTATCACAATCAGTCATACTAAATTCACCTAAAAGGTCAGCACAGTTCACCACTCTGCATCCTTTTGATGCAGCCTAGTTTTGCATTGGGTTCCTGAAGTTATGCTCCATTTCCAAATAAACAATAGGTAATTAATAAGAAATACCAATAAATTATATGTTTCGTTTGTTGTATTACAATGTTTGAAAAATGTTTAAATATTTTAAATTGTTAGAATATTTTAAAAACTCCATTTTTCTAATATTTTAATGTTGAGAGAAGTGTACCTTTTTTGTTGGGTAGTAAAAATATTAAGATGTTTACTAGAATAATGGACAACTGCATCACTAATCTTAATGACCTTTAAAATTTTTGAGAGGTGAGATGACTCAAGTAAGTTTCTAATACATAATAATTATTTTTGAAATTGAGAAATAATGGTAAATAACTAACACATTCCCTACAAATGAGAAAATTGGGTGATGCCTAATTTATACAAGCAAATGGGATTGTGATAAATTATAAAACAAGGATAAGCCAACTAGTCAATGATCAAATATGTAAAAAACTGAGAGAAAATAAAACTACCGAGGGCCATTATTTGTAAGATCTCATGCAATAAAAGCTGTTTATTATTAAATTTGAGTTTAGATTTAGAATTATAGAAAACAGAAATAGAATAAGTAAAACAGCAAGAAAAACATATGCAGAATATCATTGCCTCCTCTAATAAGTATAGAAAAACCAAAAACAGGAAATATACCCTTCTTTCTTTTTACATGCTAGATGATTTTTCTTAATTTTTAAAAGACATTCCTTAACTGTTTTTAACATTTATTTTGAAGCAAAAGATGGGAGTGATGTTGCCAAATCCATAATCGATTTGAACTTAGTAGTTTCTGTGTTTCAAACTGCTCTCTAATCTGCCAATTTTGCTTAATTTTAAATTGTGACTATTGTAATACATTTATTAAGTAAACTAAGAATGAGAGGATTAGAAAGAGAATGATATTATCTTAAAACTTAAGAAAATAATCCCAGATTAGGAATTTTGTTTATCTACATATGGAAACAGACGTTGAGTTTTATCCAATTTTGATGCCATGGATTGCAAGCTAGTATTTTGAAACTTTTTCTAAAATATTTCCTGTGGAAAGGAAATATTTACTTTTCACATATTTCACTGGGCAGATAAAGGTCTGGCTTCTATATGGATGATTTCAGGACCTGCCTGCTTTTCAATATCACCTATTACTTTTGTTTTTGCCGTAATACCCACTCAACTACTTTGAGTATTTTATATTTTTAAACTTCTAAATCTACATTTTTAAAACTAAAACTGTAGTGCTCTACACATTATTCTCACATCTTGTCTGACTTCCTGTAAAAATTGGACTCAGACGTTAAAGCTATTACTACAACAGAACTGCTTGTGACAAAAACGTTTCATCTGTTAGCATCACTGGGTCACATAAACTCGACCTTAGAAAGGCAGTGCAGGGGATCTTATGACTGTAGAAATTTTGCCATTTGATTTTTCTTATGAAGATGGACTCTACCTTCCCCTTTTAGATGTATATTATATTTGATACACACACATAGTCAAGATTGTCAGTAATATTTTATAATGAAGAGAAAATTTTAGAAAGGATTCTAAAGGTAGGCTTTGGTTATTGGCTTCTCTCTTAAATTTATGCCCCTCATACAACCCATCCTGGAGTTCATAGAGGAGGAGTAAAAAGGGTTGCAGTTCTAGCAACAATGAATGTATTAGTCCTTCAGTGATCCCAATGAGAGAGGTAAGTATCCCTTTAGTACGATGTACAGGCTGGTTGTGCTGAGGCCGAATGCTTGACATAGGTAACACAGCAGGGCGATGGAACCTCAGAGCAAGCCATCTGGGATCCCCACATACCATTCCAGGCTTTAAGAGCTGCAGCCCTTGCTTTCTTTCTTGGTGAGATTCAATGCTTTAAATATAGAGGAGTTATTCCCTTGTGCCCCACTCTAAGTGGCCCCTACAATGCCTGACAAAGCAGGATGCTGCTTCATCCTCCTCCCAGATGGTCCCTTTATCTGTTCAATTGTCAATGAGGAATCCAAATGGCCAGACTGCTTAATGTCTAGAAGGCCCGCACATAATCTCTTTCAGCACTTAATTCCTTCGTAAACCTCTTTCTCCCAATTACCCGTTCCCTCTTCCACCTCCCTAATCCCTTCCCAAGTAGGGTACTTTTTTTTTTTTTTTTTTTCCTCTTGCGCTCTCCCTCACACTCTCTTTTCTGTATCTCTCGGAAATCAGACAGGAGTTCAGAGCACTTTCACTACCTTTTATGAGGTAGATTGTGATGTCATAGATGGGGGCAGGGCTAGTCAACTTTCTACCCACCTCCCAACCTGTGCTGAGGGAGCTCCGATCGGGAGTGGAAGCAGTGATTCCTCCATGGTGAGTAACTTCACTTTCTCATCTAATGCCTCACTGTAATCCTTAATGCTGAAGGCAGGGGTGGTGGGGTTTCAGGAAGTGAAGGTGAGCCCACTCAAGTCCTCTCTACTTACTGTTAACCAACTTTGGGCAAAGGACTTCATTGATTCTTTACATGGGTCAGGAATTCCACACCACAAACACACTTTTCAATTGTAATCTGAGCTAGAGAAGTGAAAATGGAATTTTCATTCCTTAGTTTCTCAGTCTGTCTTTCCATTGGGACAGAAAGTCGTTGCATATGTGGAATGAATCCATTCTGTAGTCCTTTTGTGAGCTTTTCTAAGGAAGGCTAGTGAGGAGGATATATTCTTCTTTGTTGGGGAGATTTAAGATCTCAGGGTCACAGAATATCCTTTGTTGATGTTTACCCAAAGAATCAGTGGGCTCTTCTAAAATTTTTTTGGGGGGGGGTGCAGGGAATAAATGTGAGGAAACTTATACATGAAGATTATCAGCAAATTTATTTGGTTTTGGTGTAAACAAATGAAAGCTTTCTAATGCAATGACTCAAATGTTCAATTGGAGGAAAAAAAATCAGTTCCTGTAAGTTTCAGGGTATTACAACAAAATTTGGTACTTTTTTGTTGTTGTTGCACGTCATAACACTGATGCTGTTTTGTAGGGTCTCTTGGTAGTTAAGAGTGAAAAGCTGCTGTTCTTTGTTTCATTTGAGTTTCTATTACTGATCAGTTTTTTTGTTTTTTTTAAATATGCCTTAGTATTTAGAAAAAAAAGATCAGCTGAAGTGAGCGTTTTTCTCCACTTCTTTCCTCATTCTCTCCTGGGTACCTAATGAAATTGTCAAGATGTAAGCTTTTGTATAAAAAAACTAAAGGAGTTCATGGAGATGGTTAAATCCTTAAGGGTTGTCGAAGCATCAGGGTTGGTGTTTTTATAAGGGTTTGACCATCAGAATATGACACTGTTATTTTTTCATGTGGTGAGATGAAAGCATCCTGGTGTGGATTATGGGTATTAAAAAATATGTAATGAAGGTATCATTTATTTTTTTCAGAGTGTATATATATATATATCCCTAGCTAACTAGCCATGCGTGAATATTTGTGTTGGACAATCAGGGGCAGTTTAAAATAAGTCCTTTTTTTCCTTATCAACAGCTTCTCTATTATGTGTAGGCCCCACCCCACATAAGTAATACACTTCTATACTCAAAAGCACTGGAGCTGATACTACCCTCTTTAGTACCCTGGGTGGGGGACTTCTGAACTTCTTTTCCCACCTAAATTTTCTAACCTAAAGAAATGACTATAATGGTAGAGAGATCTCAAACCCAATAAGAAAAAATAGGGCCATGACTGGCCAGTAAGAAGATTTGGGTGATAGTCACCTGCAGCCAACTTAGTATTGCAATGTGGTGACAATGCCTATTTTTATGCATTGGGTTATCCCTCTGACCTACCTTCCATTAAAAGTACTAAATCCCTAAAACCCAGGTAGAAGCAAATATTCAATGCCAGAAAAATCTGATGTCTAATCATAGCTCAAATTTTTAATGTCTTTTATCAACCCCTCATACAGCTGCCAGGTAAGAAATGCTCATATTTTTCAAATCCTTGGAACACAATCATCTTTAAACTTCGTGAGTTAAGAACGGTTGTGTTGTGCGCTTGTGCAAATTCAGAGAGTCTATCATGGAATGCATTGTGCATGCACCTTCTACCTTCATGTGCATGTTTCATTTATAGTGGTGTTCAGTGTTTTTTAAATCCATTTTGTATGTATTACAATTATAATTTTAAAATACATACATACATTGTGCTCTAAAGGAGATAGTAAAGTGCAATAGAAGTTTCATTAGTTCAGGGTCTGAACTGGTTTGCTAGTCCTATCTCTGTCATTGACTAGTTAAGTAACTCAAAGTAAATTACTTTGGTCTTTTGAACCTCGGGTTTTATCTGTAAATTGATGGTAGATGATCTAAAGGATATATCCTCATGTATTCCTGCTCTAAAATGCTATGGTTTTATGATATATTTTTGAAGAAATGGTTTATGGGAGAAGGATTGAATAGTTGTTGAGTTATAGTTTTTATACTGAATGTACAGTTCAATCCAGAAAATAACTTGAGTTCAAACTAGGTTTTAAAATGTACCCTCTATCTGATGTATTGTTATTTGGTTAATGATATATGTGAGTGGGCCATGTTCTTTTAAATGCATGATATCATTTGACTAACTTGCTGTATTAGTCCATGTTATGTTGCTATAATGGAATACCTGGACTGGGTAATTTATAAAGAATAGAGGTTTATTTGTCTCATGATTCTGGGATAGCTGCATCTGGCTCAGGCCTCAGGTCCTACTCATGGTGGAACGGCAGGTAGCCAGCAGATACAAGCACATCACGTGGCAAGAGGAAGCAAGAGAGAGAGGAGATGCTAGGGTCTTTTAAACAACCAGCTCTCATGGGAACTAATAAAGTGAGTCTTACTCATTAATCCCCCCACCCCCACCCAAGGAGAGCATTAATCCATTTGTGAGGGGTCTACCCCCATGACTCAAACTGCTCCCAACACTGCCACATTGGGATTGGGGATCAGATTTCCACCAGTTTTTTGAGGGGATGGTAACATCCAGACAGTGTCACCTGCTAAATCTAAACCACTTACAAAGCTGGTCTCACTGGGGCTCACAAAATTACTTATGTGATATTGCAGGAATTGCCATGTGGTGTTGGGAAGGGTTAATGAGTAGGGCACTGGTAGGTACTGCACTATGTTTATGGGGAATAAAAGAAGGGTTAGGCCTGGCTTCTGAACCTGAGAACTGTATAATTTCTTTGGGGAGTGTGGACACTAGACACGTGCCAAGTGCCCACTTGGAAGAGAAGACAGTAAGTGCTCAAAGAACTAAGAACTATCTCTGTGGTCTGGGTGAGCTGGATTGCACTGGGCCAGCTTTGTGAGCGGCTGAGGCTTCAGCTGACTTTGAATAGAGGGCATTAGATTTGTGTTGCTGAGGGGGACAGGGAAGCATTCCAGGTCTTCAAGACTACAGAATTGTAAATGGAGCTGAGGATGTCTTGTGTTCAGACGTGACATGTATCAAAATCAAAAATCTTTGCTTACAGTTCAGCCTTATACTTTTCCTGGACTCTTTTCCCCTTAACCATATGCTGACTTTACAGCATAAGATATACTTGTTTAGAAGAGTCAAGGAGGCTGCTAGTGAGAAAATTGTAGTTGTTATATATTAAGATATAATATAATCAGGCAGCCGTTTTCTCAGTTACACAAAAGTTCACATGATAACAGCAACGACTAAGAGAAATACACTTAAAAAAAAAGATGAAGGAAAGAGAAAGGCTCTAGGTCTGAGACATTCTGGTATTTTGATGAAAGTGGAAAGGGATCATCATTTTGGGGTTATCAGGTTTAGAAACATCAGATGGTGATGAAAATGTCCATAAGCTGATGAGAATCCATTTAACCAGGATGATTTTCTAAAGCAACCAGAAGTTTCTGTGTGTACTGAACAAGAACCATGCCTGACTCTCCACCCTATAACAGCCAGTGTTGATAAAGTTTAAACACTAAGTAAAACTGCACATGATTATGTGAGTTTCTTTTCCTGACACTCTTGGAAAGAACTTATTGATTTGGGCATGATTTACCCACATTGACGAGGAAGAGCACTTATGTTTGAAGGCTCCTTTGTTGCAGTAGATTCACAGATGATTTGCACTATGTACTTTATATCGCTTAGAGAGAACTGTTTTGTATTTCTTGCCATCCAAGTTCCTTCCAAGTTATTACATTGGCTTTTCCAGAAGACTGACATTCCATGAATAGAACTTTTCTATCAGATACTAAGATACAGTAAATAAATAAGGACTTGGTTTAGACCAGTCAGGGAAATGTCTCTTAATTTCCTATTGTGACATACAAATTAACTTCTAGAATGTATCATCTCAGGAAATCACCTTCAAAGGTTAAATTTGTATGGGTACAATTAAGTGATATGATCAAAATCAGTAAAGGCAGTTTTACAAAGCAGCGGGGTGCTCCTAGAACTACTTTCTCAAAAAAAAAAAAAAAAAGTTCTAGTAGGACTTAATTAAAATGTTATAAGACAAAATTATAGATTATTAAAGGAAGGTAGAGAGACATTAGGATTACATTTGTCCCAAGAGAGCAATGACAAGAATGGCACCTGGTCCTCTCTCATTTCCACAAGTATCTCTGGAGGTCATTTTAGAAATAAAGGATCGGTAAGGATTTATAATTCAACAAGCATTTATTGAGCATATAACATGTGATCTTCACTATTCTGTGTATTATGGATATATAGATGGAACTAGCTTGGAAAACAGATACATGAATAAGTAACTAAAACAGATACATGAATAAGTAACTATAATGGATTATAATAATCACTCTAAAATAAATATATACAAAATGACATGAGGCTTCACGGATAACTGAATAGGAACTTTCCAGGTAGGAAAAAAGAGAGAAGAATAACCTAGAAGAGAAACAGAACACCCACAGCATTGAGGGACATGTGTATTCCAGGCTAACTAAACCTGAAAATGTCAAGGAGGGATGAAAAAAATGGAGAAAAGTAAAAGATGAAGCTAGAAAAATAGGTTGGGACTGGATATCAAAGAAATTTTTCTGACCCATGCTGATACTCATGAGTGTTTCTCAAAATGATCAGATCATCTCCTTTGCATGCCATATTCAGCAAGGGGCGAGTGGGAGGAGACTATTAAAATATAGGATCCTGGGCCACGTTGCTAACGTCCTGAACCTGAATTGTAGGGAGTAGGTTCTTGGCATCCATAATTAACTACCTCATCCCACTCCCCAACACATACCACGTGATTCATTTTCACACCAAAGTTTCAGCATCTCTGCAAGACAGTAAAACTTACTCATTATGTTTCTCTGTTCTTTGAAGAAGTTTCAGAAACAAATAATTAAAATATCATTTATTAAGAGTATAAGATCTGGGGAAAACA
This sequence comes from Cynocephalus volans, assembly GCF_027409185.1. Classification (NCBI taxonomy): domain Eukaryota; kingdom Metazoa; phylum Chordata; class Mammalia; order Dermoptera; family Cynocephalidae; genus Cynocephalus; species Cynocephalus volans. The sequence goes on from NC_084473.1 coordinate 77,164,956, forward strand.
GTTAAAGCTACTCTAAGAAAGTTCTTGAGAAAATTAGTTTAAACTTCCGCTAAACATGAGAAAATGAGTTTAAACTTCCGCTAAACATGAGAAAGAACTTTCTCTAAATGATGGTTGTTAAATATAAGGAATTACTCAGTGATGCTATTAAATCTCCTTGAAGGTGGGGCATGAGACATGTTAACATCCAAGAGACCATCTTTCTTTGCCATGTTCCAAAACAAGGAGTTAATGAAAATTGAAGCAAAGTTCTGTATTTTCCAAGTTGTGCCAGAGGCAACACTCCAGAACAGTCTTTGTTTCTGGATGGTATTCTTTGGTATAGCCATTCTCATCATGGCTGAAAAAAAATCAAGCTCTCATGCCAATGTAGACTGTTCTGAAAAATATTAATTATATAACTATATGCTTGAATCAACATTCATTTAGAAGTGTTAAATCTCTTCTCTGTTATTTTCTTCATGGACAATAGCTGTTATTCTACACCCATCAATCTGTAGAAAGCTAGAGAAGTGTTTAAAGACATAAGAAGAGGGAGACACTGGAGAAGTGTTTTGCATTTTACTAAGACACAAGAATGAGCCCTGGTCTGGAATAAGGTGGACCTCAGCTCACAGCAACAAGGATCCGTTCTGGATTTAAATCCATAATTGCTTTGCACATAGCTCATCTACTCCAGATTGCCAGACTCTTCTGTATTTTTTTATTTGAAAATGAAGCAATGGGAAATCCTATTTTCATATGTTTAGGCAGTTAATTGCAGTGTCTTTTCTTGGCAGAGATGGTGATACTGTCACATTCTAGAAGTAGTTCATTGGTAGGATGCCAGTGCCTGCCATTAATTGAGCAAATTAGTTTTGGCATGTTGACCTGAGATATTTTTTTAAAAACTCATACAGATATTTCTTACCAGTGATGTATATCTCTGTCATTGTCCCTATCAACACCGACCAAGTCAAATGCAACCTTGAGTGATTCTAGGAAGATGTGCCAGGCAAAATTATTTACCTCAAGGCCTTGCATTTTACCAAAATAAAAGCCACACAGACAACAGTAATAACCACATGGTTTTGATTGTTAGAGACCTGAAAAATAATTTATAGAACACCGTGTTCTCTTAAATAATGTTAAATTTATAAGCAAGATAGTGCTATTAAATGTGAATTTGGAAACCAACTTTACCTCTTACCTGGATGATATTGGGCAGCGTTCTTAATCTCTCTGGGCCTTATGCTTTCCATTTATAAGCCAAATAGTAATATCTGCTTAGGACAATTGCATGTAGTGAATACAAACAATTATTCTTATACTAGCTAAGAGACACCGAAGGCTTAGTATGTGCCAGGCACTGTGCTAAGCATTTTAAATGCACTATAAAATGTATTTTCACAATCATCCTGTGAAGAAGACAATATCATCCCCATTAAGAATATTAGGAAAATGAGATGCAGAGAATTTAAGTAACTTCCTGGAGGCCACAAAGTCGGTGGCTGATAAACTACAGTACTTCAGGAAGTCTACTTTGATAATATCCTGTAGCATGGTCTGTTTTCTGTGGCATTCCTTGTATGACACTTCAATGTAATTATTTAATTATATGTTTCTCTGCCGGTCTATAAGCCAGTTGAGATAGGGAATGTATTTGCAAATTCTTCACTTGTTTTCCTGGCTTCTTGCACATCAGGCGCATAATGTGTGCTTAATATGTTAGCTTCTTTGCCACCCTTGCTTCCACTGTAGAAAGTCATCACACTGAAGAATCCCAATAAATGAGTTTGAAGTCTATCATTCATTCTTTTATTAATTTATTTCTACATGAAAGCACTTGACTTTAAGTGCTAAATTTCAAAGTGCACTGTTTACTTAAGATTTGGAGCCCCAAATCAAGAAATTAAGTTCTTTTCTAGCTAACTGAATTCCTTTATAGTTTACTTAGTTAAAATTTCTAGTACATTAGACTTTTTTTTTTTTTTTTCTTTTTAGGATTATAGCATGGAAACATAGAATTTTTTCCAAAAGAGTTTAATTAATCAAATTAGAATTTATTTTGAAAAGGAATTTGGAAGTAATATGGTTGATTTCATTTGTCCTAATATGTGAAGGTTATGATATATTAATTGTTAAATAAGCATATTTAAACATAAAAAAATTGATTTTTAAGTATTATGAGTAGTATTAACAATTTGTATATAGCCTTTTAAATGTTTTAACTAGATTTAGTTTCAAGTTACATATAACAAAACATCCAAATAGTTATTTCTCTTTTATGTAGAATGTGTGTGTATGTATATATGTGTGTATATATATATATATATATATATATATATATATAGGTAGGTCAGGGACAGTACAGTGAACAGTCATTAGGATCCAGACTCCTCCTAACTTTGTGGTCTGCTATACTTAGTATATGGCTTCTATTCTTAAGTTCATTTTTTGATCTAAGATGAAGGCTAGTATTCCATTTTTCATGCAGAAAAAAGTGAGAGGGCAAAATTGTGTGTTTTGTAGCTATGTTAGTACACTTTAAGGAGTTTTCCAAGGAATACCTCCCTCCCAACAATTTCTCCTTTCATTACGCTGAGTACCCTCAGCTGGAAGAGAAACTGGGAATATAGAGTATTTTAGCTAGGCACATTCTACCCGATTAAAATTGAGATTCTCCTAATGATGGAGAAAGAAAAATGAATATTAGGTGGACAACAAAGACAGGATTCCAAAAACAAACATTAAATGATTTCCATAAAATTAGATTGGAAATTAGCAAGAATTCCAGGAAGAGAAATCAAAACCTGTTCTTTGAATCTGAACTCAGATTTAGGTGTTCTGCAACTCACTTAAAAGACTTCTGTTCTACATGTTTGGGAGAATTAAGATAGGAAACTTGCCTACGTTCTAGAAGAGAGGATGCCAGCTCTTGTGTGAGGAGGGGGGCTTCATTTCTCAGAAGCCTTCTCTTGCTGAGTTGTACTGGCAGATGGAAGTGACCATGAAGTCTCAATGACCCCTATCTTATGAAGAATTTGAGAAAAACTGGGGAGAGTTAGGCTTGAGGTGGCAGTTCTTGCAAGCAAAAGCCCTTCATTAAGCAAGTTGCTTGACCTCTCTGAGTCCCATTTTTCTCAGCTATGAAATGAGAATGATACTAGTATCTACTCTGTTGGGTCATTATTAGGATTAAATATGTTAATGTGTGCCACACACTAGACACAGTGCCCAGATGTAGGAGTACTAAATAAATGAGTAGCTATTTTTTGTTATCTTGTCCCTCCCAAAAGACTATATAGACTTTTTGATAATGTGGGTGCTCTCCTGTTCTTTTTCATCACGTCTATGCCTATCAGGCTTCTGGACATACAGTAGAAAACAACAAGCTAAGGTCTCTGCCCTCAGAAATTGCATTATTTTGTCATTGACAGTCCTGGAGGAATTACTTATAGAGAGGCGATAGTGGAAAATATGGAAGGGAAAGACTTCAACAGAGATGTGAAGTAGTGATTCTTGCATTTCGATCTGTAGATGAACCACGTGGCTGGTCAATAGAAATGGAGTTCTGAAACGAAGGTCTGAGAAGGAATCAGGAATCTGTATTCTACCCTAAATGTTCCTGATGCACATGATTCATGAATCACTGTTTGAAATGGTGGTCTAGGAAATGGAGGAAAGAAAGCCCTATGGGCTATGGTGAGAGCTTCTCAGGACATTTCCTAGGAAAACTTTTGGTTTGTTTCTTTATGGTAGTTTAGTCTAGCTTAGTCTAGATAATTTTTTTTTATTGCAGGGGACTTGTTGTGGTTGTCCGTTGCCGTATGTTTAGCCACATCTCTGGCCTCTCCCAACTATATACCTGTAGCAACCTCTGTTCCCGAGTAGTGATATTCAAATGTCTCCAGACATTGTCAAATGTTCTCTGGGGTGGGTGGCAAAATTGCCCCTAGATGAGAACCAACGTACTAGTTGAAATCTTCACTTTTCACCTCGAATATACATACTATTTTAAATGGAGCCTTTTATGTCTTCCTTCGGGAAGGGTGGAAGACAGGAGATACAGTTGTTCCAGGTGCATCTACCAAATCCCCATTCCCAGCCTGGTATCAGGGTGTGGAGGTGAACTTTCCTAAAAGCAATACTCCTGAAAACCCATCGCAGTTGTCCTCTGGCTATAACTTTCTTACAGCTTTTAAAGGTTCACCTCCTTTCCTGCTTACTCCAAATCTTCCCATCTTAGAGATGCAGACATTTCTACTCCCAAAAGTAGTTAAGAGTTTCAGTGAGAATGTTGTTTAAGATAAAGTTTCAAACAAGGTAAAATGACTTCAATATTTTGCTTTTTACAAACAAGGATATTGAGGTTAAAACAATTTATTTTCATAGCACTTAATAATAATAAAAAAACCTAAAGTAATAATTATTTTCTTCCTTAAAAATATAGTTATTAATAATACTATGCACATCAGGCTAATAGTCTCCTTGAGATTTAAACTACTTATGTAGGTTTTTTTGAAATAATATTTATGATGAGCAATTCTGCAATGTTAAAATTAGTGCTGGGTGAGCCCTTGAAATTAAGCAAGTTGTAGGTAGAAAAAAAATATATTTCATATCCTACCATTCATTTTTTTTTAAAAAGAGAAAGTTGGAGAGCTGTAACAGGTGGTGACTCTAGAGATAACAGAATTCACTTTTTTTCTTTCAAAGATGTACCTGTAGTATATTTGAAGAATTTGCCTTGGTATTTTTTAGTGTTTCAGGTAAAGAAGTAATGAGGCAGCCTTTACATCTTGTAATAAATACAGAGGTGATTTAACTTTGTCAAAGGCTGGATTCACAGGGACTCCAAGATAGGGATTGTGCCTTGAGGAAACTTTCATTTTAATATTAAGCATGATTTTTAGCAGGGGCAAGATACTGTATCATACCATCTCCAACCCTTTAATGTTTATCTTTGTTCCTTGGTTAAAAGTTGTCATCTTCTCGGAAGTTAAATTACTTTTTTTCTTCCCTAAGAAGTTTTCCAATTTCATAAATGTGAGTCTTTCTTTCAAAAGAATCACTAATCTATTTTTCTGTGATTTTTGGAAATACTGTTCTGCATTTCCAGTCTTTTGAGGATTCTCTTTTATCTGTGATTTTGAAAGTTTCTTGTATAGCTTAGCCTCTTTTGCAAGGGAACAGACAATATGTTGTCCATCCATAGAGGTTCTTTGTTGGACCAAAGAAATAATATTTCCACTTTTAGACTGAAGGGAACCCTCTGGTGCTTTTGCTTCATCTCCCCTAAAGTACATTCACTCCAGGAGAAACAGACCAGAACAAACTAGGCCAAGCCCTGGCAGGCATCTGTATGAGGAAGTATCCTGGCTTCTCAGGAGAACCACCTTAAATGTCCTTTATTTCTTCTTTTATTCAAAAGCAGTTGGAGCTGCGGTATATTGCTAAATACCCTATACCCTAGGACAGAGGTCATGCACTTGAATCCCTAGTAATTGTCTATTAGCTAGCAAGTTACTTCTCTCTAAGCCTCAGTTCCCTATCTATAGAATAATGGAAATAAAGTGATGGTGACATATAGGAAAGGTTTCATTGTTTGGGTGTTCCATTTGTATTGACTATGGCAAATATCTAAAGTACATTAACCCAGTAAAGAGAAGGGCTAATCAACTTTCATTTATCAGTAGGCTAGTCTTATACATCATTTAAGGGGCAGCCTGAAGTAAGAATTCATCACTAATCCCAATATATACCCCTATATATATCCCAACATATACCCGTAATTTCAATATGGTTTATGGGGTGCTAGCCTTTGTGGAGAATATGCCAGTAAAGGGCAAGAAAGTACTGATTCATAAAGAGACAGGAATCTAGCCATGGAAACAAGACCACCCCCCGCCCCTTTGAGGATAAAGCAGCAAATAAGTAACCAATTATTTGATTTCAGCAAGAAATGCAACCAGAATTGAGGTGGGATCACCAAGGATGGGTGGGCTGGCAGCTCATATTGTGTGAATGGTCTACCTTCATTTTATCTCTTTTGGGCTGCACTCCATAGCCAGTTTTAACGTCCCCAATAGCATGGCTCCTATGTTCTATTTCTTCTTTTGAAAACCATATTTTCTGACCATTCTCAGTAAATGGAAAAAATGAGATTGAAGCTAGGCCATCCTACAAGTATTTCATCCCCAGTCATACTCAGTCTCAGGTGGAAGAAGAAAACTCACCTCCTTTTAGAAGTACTTATTCTCACCTAGGTCTTATGTTGCTCTAGCACTACCCTTCTCCTGTGCAGGGTTCTTTGGGCCTGAGGCACCCAGGTGTTCCAATTAAGATGAAAATTCCAAGATAACTCCCCAAAGGTACCCACAGGTTATATAATAATCCTTTATAGTCACACACTTTTTTAAAATTTAAAAAGTGTGTTATGTTTATTTTCTCACTTGGACCTCAGAATAACTTGTGAAAGTATATGGTTATTATTAACTCCATTTTACAGTTTAAAAAATAGAAACTCAGAGAGGTAACAAAAGTATCCCAAACTTTCATAGCCAGTAACTGCCACAGCCAAGACTCAGAGCCAGTTTCTCTAATATATAGTCTTGTTCTTTGTGCAATGGAAAGAGAGTTGGTCTCTGCTTCATAAACTAGTAGTTGAGCAAGAAATACAGGAAATAGTATATGTCTGATGGTGTAGATGATGGTAACAGCTAATATACATTGGGTTCTTAAAAAGTGTATCAGTTTGCCTCATGTCATGGTGCCCACTGCATGGTAGATTAAAAGGCTATGTTGAAGAAACTTAAAATAAAAATTTTTTATAATTTTTTTACAAATAGCAAGTGGTATATGTGGTCTGTAGGGGTAAGGAGAATTAGAACTATTTGATCAAGTTTCATTTGAATATGTAGATACTTTTTTTAGTTGCTGGCAAGGAAATGAGAAAGAAGATGATGTCCCTGCCATGCAGTTAATTCAGAGGACATGTGAATCATGATTACAAGATTGGAAGTTTGTGTGAGTTTTTTTCCTTCTTGGCTTAAGAAAATTCATCTCATCACTGCATCGTCACATGACTCACAGGTATAAACAGTTAAAATGCATCAGAAGGCATGTTTACCTCCAGATATGTGGCACCAATATCTAGGAATAGAGTTCAGAGCAGAAAAGCCCATAGGGAATTCGCCTGGTCAAGGAAGTCTGTCTTATGTGGCACAGTGAACTTAGTTCATTTAACAGGATCATTCTCATTTCTGTTTAACAATAAAGTAAAAGAGGTAAAGGGTGAGAAGCAAGGAATTTAGATAGGGGAAGCTATTATAACAATCCACCAAGAAATTCTGATGAGTTGGCCAGGATAATAGCAGTGGAGAATGTAAGAAGAGGTCAAATCATGGATATGTTTTGAGATGTTGCTGACAGGCTATGATGGCAGACTGGATATTGAATCAGAGAGAACAAGGTCTAGCATAAGTTTCTGATGATTAACCTAAACAGTAGGAAGAATTGTGTTGCCAATAACTGAGATAGATGTAGACAACTGTGGAAGGAACAGGTTTGGGGGATGGGTGGAGTTAATCATAGAACTCTTGCTGTCTCTGGAAGGTTGGGAAAAGTCAATAAAAAAAAAAAGGTCTGCAGAAGCTTAGATCACTCTCTAAATGTCAAAAGGTCTTGCAAGAACCTGAAATGGAATCTAGATGGAAATTAACTAAAAGAATTAATGGTTATACTTCATTGAGTTGTGTTCTAAACTGAAGGTAGGAAACCCCCACCTGAACCTGAGACAATGTACACACTGATTACTTGGAAGTTATTTGAATGTGTGTTAAAATGGGTAGTGGGTTTACAGCTCACAATGGAAAAAGCAGTGATCAGGAAGAAAGCAAATGAATTGGTGAGTATTCTGTGTTATTCTGTATTAAACTCAGAAAATGTTTCAAAGTCGTGCAGAAAAATGTGTTCAGTTATAAAAAGCCATGGATCGACTGCTTAAATTTAAAACTAATTTAATTGAAATTACTGGGTTTTAAACCATGCATTATACTAAAGACCCTTGAATAACGATACCATTTTTTCTTGTCTTAATTCTCATTTTTATAATGAAAAGAGTTGAAATTTTAGGTTAATGCAGTTAATTATTTTATATGGCTTCATATGTGTTTAACATTTTACTTCAGTTTTCTTCAATATATTTGAGTCTATTCTTTATGAATTATGTGAGGAGATAATTATGATATTGGAAGGAGAAGTGATGTTAATACACTACTCAAACAGTGATTGCACAGGTGACATGAATCAAAGCATAGTCTTCTCTTGTGCAGCCCTTTTTAGTTAAGAGGTCCATAGTGAGTATGTTAATGAATTCCATCTTGATTGCTGGCTCTCATCAATTGCTAGTATTTGACTGGGCTGTGCATTGAGAAAAATTCTGAGACCATATCAAGGGCCAGTAGAAGAGAAGTCTTTGATTTATTGGGCATGTCTGCTAAGGGCACCGATGAGAAAGTGGCAGCATGTGTAATACATTAACCATTCTTGCTTTATTGATGTTGAAAGCTCCTTAAACATTGACAAGTATGGGTTATCGTAGGGATGCCCATTGCTTTTATTGGTGACTGTCCTACTTCTTGCTATTTCCTAGCTTTTACAGGTCTTAGCCCTGGCAATGTACCTCCTTAAATTTTACTTTTAATCATCTTGGAAGGTCTGTTCTTAGAACTTACCCTATTTGGTTAATACATGTATGGACAGTAAGACCAAAGGCAGGAAGACTGTTATGCTCATGTTGTGGGAAGCAAATTGAGTTGGACTTTCAAGTACCCCTAATACTTATTATGAATATGTAGATTGATACTTGAATATGTACATTCAACACTGGGAAACTATTGGTAGATTTAGGTGATTAGATAATGCCAGTCTTAGCTAGAGAGAGCAGGTGCTAGGTCCAATGGTTCAAAACTACAGATTAACTATGCATTTGTAACCCATTTTGTACAAAATAGATTTAAGGACTTAAGAAACAATGCTAGGGAACCAAAGTGTTTGTGTTTTGATGGAGATGAACACAAGGCTTGGGAGGTTGGTCTCAGTGTTTAATGAGTGAGGTAGCTAGAGATCTCAACTGAGTTCTGACAACAGTATAAACTGAGAGTTGAATGCATTAAGCTGTTACTCTTTCCAGGTAATACCATTTGCTTTTTAATAAGAAATATTTACAAATAATGTCTTAACTAAAATGAATAGTTTAAGTTTTTGTAATTTTAGGCCCTTTAAGTCATTGTGTAAAATGATTCCCAAATTAGATCTCCAAACATCACCTTCCCAGGCTAAATTGTCTTCTCTCCATCAGCTAGAAGAGCCATCCTGACTTTGTTACCAGTCTTCCTCCAACCACTCCCAAGCCCTAAATATTTTTAGATATTTGGGCTGTCACACTTTTACATAAAACCCCCATGTTTTCTTATACTGAATTTTGATTCTTCCTTTATTCTAAAGGATTCAGTAGTGCTAGAAAAAATACAGATCTTTTGTTGTGTTTCTCTTTTCCTTATGAACTTCTCCATGTATTCCTACTATACTAAAACTGTGATATTCAGGCATTAAGAACAACCCAAAGTGGTGGTAGATTTAGCAAGAAGTGAGTTAAACAGAGTAAAATAATATGGATGAGGGAAACCTTGAAAGATAAATTTTAAAAGATCCTTTTTGGACTTATATGGTGATTTAAGGAAAGATGGATCATAGTAAAAACAAAAGCTATGATTTGTTAAGGTTTTACCATGTGCCAGGCACTCAGCTTTGTAGTCATTATCTCATTTAACACTTCATAATCCCAGAAAGCAGTAAATCTTTATCTTGCTTTAAAGATAAAGAATTTGAGGTAGAGCTAGGCTTGTCCAAGATCGTGTGGTCAGTGATCAGTCCAATTAGGGTTAGTACTCAGGCTTTGTTTGAGTTGAGCCCAAGCTTTCATCAATATGAGAGAAAAGATGGAAAGGAAAGGGACAAGAAGAAGAGCAGGAGGGTAAAGCATGAATGTCAGACCATTGAGGAGGTAGAATGCACAGAAAGGAAAAGGTGAGGAAGAGGTAACCACATGAATGATAGGGGGACTGGTGTCCTGTGAAGGAGCAGCCAACACTCACTGGGGAAGGGATCTCTTCTCTTTATCCAGGACCTTGGTAGCAACAGAGGTGTCTTGGTAGGAGGAGAGGGGCATGGGCTGGATGGGATTTTACTTTCCCCAACATGTGCATAGTGACATATTATGACTTATATTATGGTCAGATGTAAAGAGGAGTAAAAGGATGAAGAAGAAAAACCCAGAACCTTCAGATTCTGGTCACTTTCTGGGCACAGGCCTCTACCAACCAGCACCCTAACCTGTGGCCCTTAACTCTCGTAGTCTACTCTTCACTCAGTGGTTGTGTGTGGCATGCTGGAGGCTAGCAGCTGTTTTGTAAATTATTAAATCGCCTTCAGCACTTATCAGCAAATGCCACATTTATACAAAGTTAGGTACGTTCATTAGTGGCTCTTCGATCCATTTTATTAACACTTATTTCTCTTGGGTTCTTAGACAATGGCTTCTCTTACATTTGTCCTCTAGTCATGATGACACTGCTTAGGGAAGGGAAAATAGTGGAAATAGAGGGATCAAAAGTAGTGGTGCTTTGGTAGCTGGATCTCTTATAGGCAAGGCAAGATGGAAGCCTTAGCCCCTTAAAGAATTGCTAAGACATAAATCTTGGATGATAGACATGCTGATGCATGTGATCAGAGATGACAAGGTCAATTACTGCAAGACTTATTTATGCGACAAAGGACTGTCTCTCTGCTGAGGAATATCTCCCAATCCTGGTGGGTGCCTGAAAATCCACTGGCACTTCTTCACTTGTTGGATTTATTTCTGTATAACCCCTTGGTTATATGAGAACAAATAACTTAGAGAAGGTCTTGGCTCTAGGAGATCCTGAAGTGTGGGGAAAGGGAAGGTGCTGAAAGGAAGCAGGGAAGGAAGAAGTATATAAAAAAAAAAAAAGGAGGTGGAGACTGCCTAGAGTGACAGGTATCACTGTTTATAACTTTCCTCAATATTCCCACTTCTCTTTGGGATTCCAGGGTGAGCAAGAATGCCTTGTTTTGGGTTGAGCAAAAAGTGTTGTTCTGCCTTTAATGGTGAGAAAAAATGGCTGTAAGCCGCATTTAGAAAATTTGTTGACTGTAATTAAGCTTTCTTGGGAGTCCCCAAGGTTTACTTACCTATAATTGAAAAAATGCAAATGAAGACAGTTAATCAGTGGACTGGCCAACTATGAAGTGCTACTACCTACCTAAATGAATTAAAAATGGAGACACAAATATGTCCAGTTGAGAAAGTTACCTGAGAGCCAATTGGTAAACTTCTCAGCAAGGCTTTGGAGATTTTTTTCTTAGCCTGGCTGAGATTGCAATGCTTTCTGCTAAGGTCTGTGCCAATTTAATCTTGAGCCATTACATACAGATTTCCTAACAACTGGCCTTCAGTGTTCGTGGAGCACCACCTGCCTCTGGCATCACTCAGGGAAGCCCTGCAAGAAAAATAACAGATCTCCTGTCCTGCTTTCTATCATGATCATATGGAAATACCTCTGGGATTAAGCAACTCTTCAGGAGTTATCCCACAGTATTTTAGCTATCAGGGATTTTTTTCAACAATACGTTCAACACACCCGTGATGGTCATTTTCACCTCAGATACATATTAGTTAACACATGCAGCTAATTTTTATCACCTGATTTAAAATCATCCCCCAAATGCTTTGCACCTCTGTTAATACTTACGTCTTCTCCTTACTGATTTTGTTAATTAGCAGCTCGTGATATGGTGTCAGTACAAAGAAGTGCACAATTTGTTTCTAAAATTTAGATGTGGGAACACAAGCATAAATGCCGCATCATTTAGATGAAAATATTTTGTCAGTGGTCTGATAGGTAGTAACATAAATAAAAGGTATTTAAAAAGTTAAATATAAAAGGAGAGGTACAATAATGATGTATCTGTGCTAGAAACTGTATCAAGCTGTTTTTGACAACTCTTTCACAATATGACATCTTGGAGGAGGGAGATAAGTTTCCCACACCATTTAGTAGATTCTGAGGACTCACAGTGTCATAATTGATTAATAATGCCTGCCTTGGACACTGTTAGGGTGAGTGGTAAGTTGCTGCCCCTTGTTCCTTAAGAGGAAGAAATTCAGCTTTGCTAACTTACTTTGGTGTTTGATGAAGAGTGAGTGAGTGGACTAGAATGCTGACATGAGTGTTTGCCATAAAGGAAATGTCTTTTTTTTTTTTTTTGCAAGTGTGTAAACATCCTGAGATGACTTAAGTAGGGAAAGATACCATTAGGCTGAACCTTTTCACCATGTCTTTGTTTGTTTGAGTTATTTATTACCCTGGACTTGCTAGAGTTTGTTTTTTTTTTTTTTTAAGTGTTATTGACATAGACTCTGGAAAAAGTATGTGGATATTTCAAGATATTTCAAATGTATCACAGTTTCTAAGGAGATCAAATATGTCTTCAAAGCCTCATGGATTTTTTATACATGAAATGTTCTTCTTGGCAGATAATAGGCTCTGATGCTCTGAGTTTCTAACATCCCATTCATTAACAGCAAAGCTGACTTGTAGCAAAATCTCCCCCCCGCCCCAAGCAATTTATGACTCCTTTGGGGGAAATAAGTTTAAATATAAATTAATGACCAGCTCCAGTGAAAAGATTCCAGTTTACTCAAGGTGTTTGCTTTCAATTTATTGTCAGTTCTTACTTCACAACTTCCTTCCCCAATAACCCTATCCCAGGCCTGAGTATGTGTAGGATAACCCCTTTAAAATACTTCTTTCTCTTAAAGCTACATTGTTCCCATTTAAAGTTCTTGTAAGTGGCTAAAATGGACTTCACCCATATTTGGGGGAAAAACTTTAACATTTTCAAAATCATTGGAAATAAAATAGCCTATGCCCAGCTGGGACTGTATTTTTCTCCCAGGCATTTCTAGGCCTTTGGAAGTTATCAAGGCAAACTCTTCAGATATTATACTTAAAAATTGTCTTCTAAATGGCTTCAATTTTTTTTTTCTTATTTAGCTTAGCCAGTAGTTCCATAACATTTGTATTGTTTTTAGTCCAATGACAGATTGCCTTGTACTTTGGATCTCCATGAACTTCCATTTTTATGTTTCATTAATTTTCAGTAATAATAAGCTTTTTTGAAAATAGATGACATACAACCTGAAAATAACTCTATCTTGACATGTGTATTATAAATGGATGACTGTAGAAGGCCCTGTGAAATCCTAATTCTCTTCTGTAATTGTATACAAATAACATCCTAAGACATTTACTATGTCGTATACAGTTAATGCAATGTGTTTCCTACCCCTTTTATGTCATTCAGCCTTTTTGACAAGGCTATGTTTTTGTTCTGTTTTGTTTTTAAAGCAAGTTGTTAAATTTAAACTGCATTTGTTTTATTGCTGGTTGGCCCCAGGAAGTTCACCATGATTATAAAGGGTGAAGGATTGCTAATTACTTAACTGTTCCCTAGATGGCCAAGGCTACTTTCTATTCAAATAAGATATTTCTTGATGATGTTATGTCTCAGATTTTTTAAAGGATATTGACTTTGATCTTGAAAGTCTTATTCTGAGAAAATTATTAGTAAATACATTGAATTTTTTGACCTGGGGAAAGAATATGGATTTAATATTTCATTCAGTATTCTATTATCTCTCTGTAAAAAACACTAAATAAGAAATATGAAGGGAAGAAGAAATCAGACAGAAGTGAACATACATTATATACCTACAGTATGCAAAATACCATTCATGAAACAACTGGGAAGATCAACATAAGCAAAACATGCGGTGTTATATATCTAGTTCCCTAAGATTTATAATTACGACTGTCCGTTTGATAACATCAGCTGTATGTAACACACACACCTCAAACTCAGTAGGGCCAAAGTTAAACTCAGCATCATAGCATCTCAACTTCCTTAATTCCACAATGTGGGATCAGTACATCAGTGTATACCCAGTTGTACTAGCTAGAAATTTGAGAATTGTCCCTCTTTCTCACTCTTAACCATCCAGTCACCATTAAAGTTTAGTCTCATGCCCACCATGAAGTTATTTTTCCTGCCCTATCCCTCCCTGACTCAAGGTAGATCTCTATTCCTTTTGTTCCTTTAGCATTTTATATCCTACTAAAATACTTATTACAGAGTGTTGAAACTCTTAGACTATGTGTTTATTTTTACTTACTGTATTGTGAGCTCTTGCAGTTCAGCATCTATGTCTATTTATGTTTGTGTACCCAACACTTAAGCACGATGGTTGGTACAAAATAGATATTCAATAGGTATCTGAAAAAATACTTGAATGGATAAATGTGTAGGTGGAAGGACGGAGGGACAAACTGAAGGATAAAGAGTAAATGAGAATTCTGTATTTCAAGAGATGTAGTCACACTTTTGTTGGAAAGTGATTGTTTCTATTGAAAATGAACACCTGTTGCCACGTAAGAGCATGAAACTAATGAGATGGGGTTTCAGAAATATTCAGATGATTATGTAAGCTGTAAGAGCCATTTCAAGCACTTTCCATGGCGTTCTTCAGTTTTGATGTAAGAAAGTAGGCAGCACAAATATTGTTTTGTGGAAGAATCACAATTTAGGACGATCTTATTTCTAGCTTTTCCCTTCATTCAAAACACAAAATGAAGAGAGTATAGGAGAAAAGAACTATTAGAAGTTGAGTGCAGTTAACTAGAAAAGGGTGGGAACAGAAGCAGAAAAAAAAACAAAACAAAAAAACCCAGAAAACGCCCTATAGAAACGGCTGTAAAATGGTTCTTTTGCCCTTATTTGCTTTTCAAGGACTGTAATAGAACAAGATGTGACAGAACATCTGTTGCCTTTTTAAAATAGTACTTTGATATTTTAAAAGAATAGTGACAGAATTAGAAGTCTGATTTCTATGGTTAGGTTAGAGACAGCAGACACCTAAGGGATGGAAGAGGGAGAATTAATGTAGCACAGCTTGATACTTTGGGGCTGAGGATTGGTCTGCCATGCACGAGGCAGCATGGAACAGTTGTAGAGCAGGGGCTGTGGACTTAGACAGCTGCATTCAAATCTGGACTTCACCACTTATTTGCAGTGTGACGTTGGGCAAACTGGACTCCTCTTTGTCCCAATGGAGTGTAATACTATTACCTGTCTTGGGGTGCTTGTGAGATTGAATGAGACAAATGAAACTCTGGGAGCTAGCCGAGAGACTGGCACATTGTCTTATTTGCTGAATTTAGGCTTTATGTTTTTAAAATTAGCTGAAAATAGCAGTTTCTCTTAGACTAGATACAGGAACTTAATGGGTGTCCAGTAGGAATAGAAAGGCCCTTATACAGGAAAAGGTAGATGTCTCCTTCCGCTGAAAAGACCAGTCAGTGTAATGGAAGCCAGCCTGAGGGATGACTGAGATGGGGTTGACTTTTGAGGCCAGTTGTTGAAGGCTTAGAGCACTAATTTACAGTAGCTGAGCCCCACCTAAGGGTATAGCCAGTCATTATAGCTGTGCAGTAAATGTGCTTCAGACAGAGCAGGCAAGTGCAAGAGAAATCAGCAGAGACCAGATGCTGCTGCCATCAGGATGAATCCAAGCCAAGAAGACAACCCAAAGGCTGGGCAGGACATATCCTAGGTCAGAAGGTCTAGTCAGAGAGGATTCGGACTCTGAGGATGAGACTGAAAGTCACAGTCCAGGAGAGACGGAGGTGCTCACCGGATTTAGTCATGACGTTAAAAGGATATTACCAGGTTTAGAGGACAGATTTTTAGCCCAGTCAGGGTTAACAGAAACAGGATCATTTTAAATGATAGGTGGTGACTGAAAAGCAATGCCTCCGAAATTAAATGATGCTTTGGAGGATCACGTCTGTGTAGTGTTCAGCTGGTGAGTTTTGGGGAACGTTGGTACTGATCCCGATCTCTGCTTTGCCATTTACTGCAGGGGAAATTACATTACTTCTCTAAGCTTCAGTTTCAAGGGTAATAAGAATTCCTACTTTTTGAAAGTTAAACCACCCAATTTAATTAAAAGGACTAAGGCAATGCCAGGCACCTAGTAAGTGCTCAATTAATGTCAGTTATTATTGTTAGAACTCCACTTACATATATTCATTTATACATCTTGTTTGAAAATGCCATAGTTATAAGTATAAATGACAAAATTGAATGTAATTATGTTAAGTGAGGTTCCTAAACCTTGTATAAAAAATTGTCTTGCCATATAGCTTTTCTCTTTCTAATGTCTTTTCTTTAGGAAGTGATTTTTCTGATTGTGCTGATAATGACCTAAATCATGAGAGTGGGTCTATGGAAAAGGGCAAAATTTATCCTTTGGGAATCAGCTTTTTAAAAAAGTCAAATTTTATATAAATTATTTTAGACTGGGGTTCTTGTCTGTGTCTTTGTTCAAATTTAGTTGGCTGGGTCTCTTACCTCCTTGCTTTACCTTACCATAAATTCAAGATCTGCCTTAGCAGGTGGCTTGAGTGAAATCATTGGCTGTATATTTCAGAGCTATCTCACTCTCAACCATGTATTAGATTTATCCACAGGATTCCTGCATCAGGCTGAGAGAGGAAAGGGGTTCTGAAGAAGAGACAGGCTCTCATGTTTTTGCTGCAGAGTTAGACACCATCTATCTGAAAATGGAATCTGTGGTAAAAATTTCCAAATTACTTGTAATCATTTTCTTTAGATCAACTCCCAAGACTCATTCTTTGGGAACCAATTAATAATACGATAGACATAAATTGACTTATTCTACTTCTACTAATTCTCTTGCCCCAAAGCAAATCAACAAATCTGTCCCTGACATATCATTTTACGCTCTCTTTACTCATAGCACACAATAGAATTAACTAACTTTATAAATGAATATTACCCATTATTGAAACCTGAGAGACTTACAGGGAATTATCAGTTGGCCAAGGGGGTAAGGTATCTAGCTTCTGAAGAAATCATAACTGATCTGCTCCTAATTGTCCCAACATTTTGCTGTCTCATCTCTGTCCTTCATTGTTCACACTTCTACCTGGGGGTATGATGGGAAAGATGAAAAAGTAAAATTTAGTCAGATAACTGGTTATGATATTATCAAACTTGAGTATGGGAGAAGTCCTGAAATTTTTGGATGAAATAAGCTTTCACATAGTCTTTGGGTTTCATTAATCCAGTGGTTCTCAGACTTTGGCATGTATCAGTATCCCCTGGATGGCTAGTTAGAACAAAGGTTGCAAGTTTGACTCAGTAAGTTTTGGATTGGGCCTGAGAAATTGCATTTATAACAGGTTCCAGGTGATCCTGATGCTGCTAGCTAAGGGATGGTACTTTGAGAACCACATCACTAATCCATGCTGGCTTCTGTCCTGTTAAGATGAATAGTCTAGAATTTGCATTTCTTTAGCTAGCTTTAGGAATTTAGATTGCATAAACTAATCGTTATGGGTTAAGCAGTTATTTTGGTATATGTGCATCATGTACAGTGTAATAGAAGTGGTAAATTAAATTAGGTGGGTTACTCTGTCCATTTGGTTGAGCTCATTCACAACGAATGAAATTCACAGAGATCTTTGCTTTTATTATTGTACGGTCAATGTAATACTGACTTTTAATTTTTTTTTTAATGGTAAAGTCTCAATTCTATGGTATTGCAAGGGACTTACACATATAAATCATCTTCCATCGTCTTCCCCATGACCAGACTTTATGAGCTTTTTTTCATGATTGAGCTCATTTGATTCTCATAAACATTTTTTTTAACCTGGCACAACATTTAGCTTTAATGAGGGATATGGAACAAAGAACAGCCAGAGTAATGGCATCACAGAGGTGTTAAATGCAACCTCTGTTGACTCCAGTCACTACATGGGACACATTTCAATCAGAAGAAGTGATATGAGGCTAGAGTGAATGCCAGGGACATTACACGGGGGAGCCACAGGGTTTAGACTCTCTCAGCTTAAACACTTTCCTAACAACCTAGCCCCCAGAAGGTTGTGTACCTCATTTTCAATCTTCAGTGCAACTCCAGTCTGTGAATTACAAGTCATACAATAAACAATCTCAACAACTAGGAACAGAATACTTAGGAACATCCTTGGTTCCTTCATTTAACTTTAATTGATACAGTTCTTTAGTTGATACTAAAAGACATTTGATGAAAGATCAAACTATGCTCAAGCATCCCTAAGGCTGGAGTAAGACTGACAGTATACCTGTTAAATCTTTCAGCCAGGATTCTCCATGTGACCTACTGAAAGAGAGTCCAAAAAATGCAGTTTTGAGCTTTTCTAGTATCTGTGGTCCAGGCAGTGAAGCATGAAGAAGGTTTAAACAGATATTGAGTGGCCTAGGGTACAGTATGTATCACACTAAGTAGGTAAAAGCAGAAAATAGGTAACCTAAAAAATCCCAAACCTGAGAGTCTGGTGATGGGCCTCTAGACCTATTCTCAATTTGTGACTCTCCAACAGGGTGGCATGATAAACCAGTAGAAGACTCTTTACGGACTTCATCACTTAAACTGTATGAACCTGTGCAAGTTACTGGACCACTGCATGCACCAGCTCTTTCATCATATAATGGCAATGACAGTAATGCCTACTTCATAGAGTAATTGTGAGAGTCAAATGAGGAAATATTTTAAAACTTCTTAGAATAGGGTTTGGCACATAATTAAGGACTCAATATTTCATTAAAACATGGATATGAGACCCTCACTGAATGCTCTCTAACCTGAAAGATCTGACACACTTACTGATATTTTAATAGGAAGTATATTCAAGACCTGGCAATAGTTAAGTGAATACTCCAAGCTCAATAAACACCTATGCTAGAGCACCCATGGGTTGTTGCTCTGCACAGCTGCTCACATTCCTCACCAATCCTGAGCTTGGAATGAAAAAGTAGTATATAGATAGATATTTTTATTGGTAGGGCTAGAACATTGAGATGCAGCTCCTTATAACTTTTTATTCTTCAGTGCCTGCCAAATGCTTTTCAAACATTTGGGTAATTGTCACCATGACTAATTAGCCTAATGCAATAATATGAGGTGTTTCACTTTGGAAAACTTTTGTTAACCTGGAATTCTTACATACTAAAAAGAGGGCTTTGTCTTTAGTGGTTTTGAGATTTTAGAAAGCTATGCATTCTAGAGCAATTTTTTTTTCTTTTTACTTTGGGATTAAGGATAGAAGACAGTTGACTGATTTATAGCCTGTTTACTTTATCTTGTGATACTTTGCTCCTTTTTTGCAATAATGCTTATTTGCACAAGCAAAACATTTTAACTGTGAAATTGCACCACCATCTTGTGAATTTTGGACCTTGATTAACTCAGGTGTATCTTATTCTTCTCCTACTTTAGCTGGACAGTGCCACATCGCTTATACAGGCAGCTAAAAACCTGATGAATGCTGTTGTTCTCACGGTGAAAGCATCTTATGTGGCCTCAACCAAATACCAGAAGGTCTATGGGACAGCAGCTGTCAACTCCCCTGTTGTGTCTTGGAAGATGAAGGCTCCAGAGAAGAAGCCTCTTGTGAAAAGAGAAAAACCTGAAGAATTCCAGACACGAGTAAGACGAGGGTCTCAGAAGAAACACATTTCACCTGTACAGGCTTTAAGTGAATTCAAAGCCATGGATTCCTTCTAGGACGATAGGCTTTAACAAGAAAAGTTTTTTCTTTCTTTTTTTCCCCCTTTCTTTTTCTTTCTAATTCCATTTTTGTATGCATACCTGCTGATCCGTATGCCTCTGGCATGGGGGAAATTAAGGGAGCGGTGTCTGTTTGCATGTGAGATGAGATGTGATCCATACTACTGATCCATCTGTAGCCCAGGGAGGGGACAGGGAATTCCTGTCCTGAGGTAGCACAGAGCTGTCCTTTGCAACATTCTCATAAAGTTGGGCAAAGAGTTCGCATTGCAATGTTTAAGGGAGCGGGAGGGATGGGGAAAATAAACTTAACTCTTCAAAAGCAAACTCTAATGCATGCAAGAATCATTAGGTTGGCAGGTATATTCATAAATGAAAAATCTGGAAGTGTAATGGTAGAACTAAAACTTGTATTGCTTCTGTTTCAGTGCAAAAAATGTACTAGCCAATACGCTTAAGTGTGTGGCCCACAAACTGAACAATATTGAAGTCATATCCATGATATTATGTGGATTTTAAATGAGGGGAAACTAGTCCAGCCTAAAATGCTTCTTTTAATCTGCATTCTGTTCTTTCTCTTCTAGTAGTGCCATTACTAGTGCTCATGTTATCATTTTCCCCCCTTTACTGAAAACGGTGAACATTTGAGACAATTAAATCTTTCTGGGAGCACTGGAAACACAATGTGGTGATCGACTTTGCTTTCTTTCTTTTTTTTTTTTTTAATTTGAACTATGATTTTGCTAGAAATAGAAGGCCCAGTGGTGAATGTTAGAGGAATGGAAACTGACAACGTGTGAAGATCTAGAGGCAAATCCATAGGTGTAGCTTGGAGTGCCGGTATCTAATATACCATTGTATCCACTAACTCAAAATAAACACATTTAATCTTGACGTCTGAAGAATGTTTTCTTTGAATGCATATTTAATAAAAGATTACAGCATCTTAAAAATTGACTAAAAATGCTTTTGGTTTGCTCTTAGAAATTAGGTAATATCCAAATAATTCACTCAATCATCTTTAGATTCTAGAAATTTATTTTGTAGTTTGTGTTTTCTTTTTTTACATTTACTTTCAAACTGAATCTAAAATGAGAAAGTATTGTATTAGACTTTTCTGGGCTAAACTTGAGAAACTTAATGTGTTCTTAGAAACTTAATCCAATTTTTTTAATATATAAGCCCTTTAATTTCAAAATACTTTCTCTAAATTGTACAAATGGGGCCTCTGTTCCATTACTACGGAGGAATGGCTGTAGTCTTTCAGCTGTGGACTAAGAAGTGAAAAACTCCCATTCTCCTGCGTGTCTGAGACTCCCCCCATTAGATTGATTTGTATAAGTCATCACATTACTGTATGTCTCCAGAAGACATCTGGTAAAATATGCATGTGTTTCTTAGCAACACGATAATGCAATGAAAGCCACAAACACCTAGTATAAAGCTACACGACTACACCAGTTGGGTTGAGGCAATAGCTATGCCAATTGTATGGCTAGGCATTTCATAACTAAAGCCAAAATGTTTTGTTACTTCAGTTACACTAAGTTTTCCATTTGTATTGGCAGGGCTATTGTCTGACTCACCCTTCGAATCTGTTGTTCAGACTGGGTCACAGACCCCTCACATACAGGTTCACACTAGGTAATTGGGAAAGTTCCCGGGAGCCTTTGGCAGATGACACGAGCTGTCTGCAGCAGAAGCAGTGGTGGCAGTTACCTCTTGGGGCATCCTGGGGCGCTTGCACCAACAGCCTCCAGCAGCAGTAGTGATCTCCCCGTGACCCCTACCCCCAGTGGGGCATGTGGATCAGAGCTTCTTGGCCTTTATATTTAAGTCCATAACCCAGGACACCTGGGTGCACATGCGCAATTACATTAGACAATAACCAAGGAACACCCGGGCACACGTGCATATTTACACCAAATGCTTGGCAAGATTCTGAACATCTGAGGGGCCCTGACCATTTTCCTTCACTTTCCCTGTACCTTGACTCATGTTAGCTTAGGTGGAAGGTCCCAAAGAGAAGGAAGAGATGAGGGAGTTGTGGAAGAAGAGAAAGCTTAGTCCAAAATCTTATTTAGAAATGGTTCTGCTCACACCACTGCAACCACCATCAAGACTGAGAATTTTCTATTAATGGAGGTGCTACCATAAAAGCTGTAGACTGATTTTCAAGGACAATCATTAGATCCCTGATAAGTAGCCTTCCCCCTTAATTTGCATAAATACTAAAAGGGGTACTACTGACATTCACAAACATTTAAGGAATGCCTTCTTTGAGCCAGCTCCTAGGCTGAGCACACCATTCACTAAACTCATGGGAGACTCTCCCTGTTAGAACATGAGTATGACACAGTAGCAACTTGAATGCCACTTTTGCTCACTGATCTGCGAACAAAGGCAATATGTTTTTAGCAGCATATTTTCAGTTCTGAGAAACTTGAACTTCTCCCAAACAGCAATAAAAATACCTTTCTGCGAAGCTATGCCCTGAAATATCCACTCATTCTGCTTTTTTTCTCCTTGATAGACTCTAAAAACTGGAGAGATCCTTTCTTCACTTCCCATTTTCCACAGAGATAATAAGGGGTTAAAGTCAGGAAAGTAAAATATATCAACCTAATGATGGTCCTGTGCAAAGAGTCAACACAGTGCTATTCATAAGTCCCCAAAGGAAACATAATTAGCACAATTAACTGTCTGGGTTCATACATTATTCTATTATTTAATGGGTCAAAGGAAGTAAGTATTCTGTAGACCAGCCAAGAAACTTAAAATTTGAAAGCTTCTTGGCAAGTCCTGAAAAGTAGCCAACAGGCATCAGAAGCATGTGGGGAATGCCCTTGACTTTGACCCAGAACATTTTAGTTAAATGTTTTAATACATGCTTATGAACAATGTTTATGCGTGTGTTTTCTGGAAATCAGTCCTTGATTTGCTTAGTCCTTGATTTCAGTGCTTACTTAATAAACACTACACTGAAATCGCTATCTTTTCTACCACTGCTTTTGTGATCGAGGGGAACAATAACTATCCAGAAAGATAATTAAATATAAACACTTTGCCAGGAACACTACAGCAATAAAAAAGGCAGTGAATTTCCTGTCCTCGAGAAATATACAGTATATCTGGAAACATATTTCGTAGGCAGAAAAGAGATAAGTAAACATGCTGAGAAATCATGCACAAAGTGCCAAGTGAATAAGGTAGAGAAATAACTACTGTGTGGAACCTAGGAATTCAGAACCTACTGAAGACTAAAATATTTGGGTAAGGATTAATGGAAGAAGTAGGATTTGGAAATTAGCAAATAATGTATTCTGGATGAATGAAAGGCATAAATGAATAAATTTGGTATGAGGGATGACTGGGGTAAGCATTCAAGGAAAAAAGAACAGCATCTTTAAGGTCTGAAAACAAATGCAGTTACAAGGGACACAGGATTCATGAAGGGGACTAGTAAGAAATAAATGCGAAGATGTAATATGAGGCTAAGCTATGGAGGTCATGAAGTAATGTGACCGTCATGCAGTAGGTAATGTGGAGTTTCTAAATGGCATGATGACTCAGACAAAGAAGTGCTTCCATAAGATGAAACTGATAATGGGTGGGGAGGTAAGGGCTGAAAGGGGTTGATGTTAGTTTGAAGGGGCATATGTGACAGAAATGTAAGAATGAATTACAGTGGCTTCTTGAATTAGTAGACATAGGACAAGATAATGATTAAAGTATATAATTTCTTCAGGGAGATTAGAGAGTCAGAAAACTGAAGAATATCTAAAAAAGCAATATATTAAGATGGGATAGAATGGTGTGTTTGAGGGCCGGCCCTGTGGCTCCCTCAGGAGAGTGCAGCGCTGGTGGCACTGAGGCTGCGAGTTCGGATCCTATGTGGGGATGGCTGGTGCGCTCACTGGCTGAGCGTGGTGCAAACCACACCGTGCTGAGGGCTGTGGTCCCCTTACTGGTCAAGAAGAAAAAAAAAAAGAATGGTGTGTTTGAGAAGATACACACTGGATAACTGATCCCAAGTAAATGGAGTTATTGGGGTGTTTTCTAAAGAAGTAGAATTTTTTAATGCAGAAGGATGGCTATTCCTGATGGCAGGAAACCAAAGAAATCTCAATTTCTTTTGTTCCAATGTTCTAGGATCGATGATTCAAAAGACAAAATCTTTATATTCTTCTAAAGCCCCAAATATTCAGGAAAACATAGGTTATCTACAGAAGATCTACAGTTTTTCTTCATTAACTGTTGAAGAATATGAAATTGATTTTAATTTTAGAAGTTGACTCTGTAACCAATTGCTGGTGGTTTAGCCCATAGAGAAATAGGCTGCAAGTGTCAGCATGATGGTCATCCATTTCTGAGCATGATTTACATGTAGGGCACCTTTTCGACACTTGAGGTATAAAGATCTATAAAATAACATGTACAGCAGAATACCTAAGCAAAAAAATAAAAATAAAAAATCATTCAAAAATATTGAAATTTGGTTTAATCTATTTCCTAAAATTGCTGGTAATAGGTCATAAGTCATTTGATTTCTATTGCTCTGTCATGACATACTAACTAAATCAGAGATAGCAGTGTTTACTCTTTACTTGAAGATTGTGGCATCTTTTAGAGGTGAGAGGGACTAAATTAACTATAGAAGGCTGTTAATATAAAAAAAAAAATACTAGAACAGAGGAGTGACATTAGAAAGGTAGTGGACTTGGAAGCTCCAGGTCCTTGTTCCCTCATGGAAACACAAAGTAAACAGTAAAATATTGACCACAGCACCTTAATGGGAACTTTAGAAACAGTTAAGGATTTGCAGCAACCAAAGTACGCCCAACAAAGAAAAAGCCACACTCAGTGTGGTAGAGAATTTCAGGGCACTTTTTCTCACATATGCCCTACTCCTTCCCTGGCATAGCATGGTCATTAGGAAAACCACTCAATTCCTTGTTTCTTCCTTAAAATGGAAGAAAAGAATAGAACTTGTTTGCAATGTTCTACCCTGTCTGGTGGCAACCTAGGGGAACAGTTTGTTTCACTTAACTCAGAGAGCTGATGGACGTGGTGGTATAGTTTGAATATCAGGTTGGAAGCCACAAAGCAGAAGTAGGCACTGAAGCATTTAAATCATTTAAAGCTTGAAGTTAAAGATTCAAAGGAAGTGTGGAGGGGAGGAGAAGAGGTAGATTAACAGGTACAGAGTTACAGGTAGATAGAATGAATAATTTCTAGTGCTCTAGGCTGACTAGGAATAATTATATTGTGTATTTCTAAATAGCTAAAAAAGAGGATCTTCACTGTAATGACCACACACACACACACACACACACACACACACACACACACAAGATAAATATTTAGGTGATGGAAATGCTATCTACCCTAAGTGAACCATTGTATAATATCTGCATGTATTAAAACAACACACTATATCCCACAAATATATACAATTAAAATAATTAAAAAACAAAAACCAAGGAACTTCAGACCTATGGGCTCCTAGAGGCAAGAGATTATGGACAGAGAAATGTAATAGAACAGTTAAGGCCCTAACAAAAAGCATGGGTGAGACTCTTGGGGAAAAGAAGACATTTAAAAGTAGTTTTGTATATGTGAAACTTGGGAGAGAAAGGACATATAGAAGCCCAGGGAACATGAATGTTTACAAATGGCCTGAAGAGACCATAAGTCTTCTCACTTGACTGATTAGTGAAGATCTTCTGCACAAGCTAGTTCAAAAACTGGCAAGGGTGGCAGTATTTTCAAATGCCCAAGTATATACTATTTACAGGAGATTCACTTTAGATCTAAAGAAATGCAAAAGATTTAAAGCAAAGGGATGGAAAAGATATTCCTGAAAATAGCGACCCAAAGGAAAAAGGGGTAGCTATACTAACATTAGACAAAATAGACTTTAGGTCAAAACTATAATGAGATGAAGAAGGACACTATCTAATAATAAAAGGGTCAATGCACCAAGATATAATATTTATAAACGTATATGCACCAAATGTCAGAGATAAATATATGAATCAAGTATTGACAGTATTAAAGGAAGAAATAGACAATTCTACAATAAAAGTAGGAGACTTCAATACTGCATCTTCAATACTAGAACAACCAGATTGAAGAACAATAAGGAAATAGAGGACTTGAAAAACACTATACACCAATTAAACCTAACAGACATATTCAGAAAAGCCACCCGACAATAGCAGAAAACATGTTGTTCTTTACTGCCCGTGAAATATGTTGCTGAAATATTAAACACAAATAAATGAAAAGACATCACATGATCATGGATTAGAAGACAATGCTAATATGATGCCAATACTACCCAAAGTGTTCTACAGATTCAGAACAATTCCTACCTACCGAAGTATCAACAGTGTTTTTTTCTAAAGTAAAAAGATACTTCCTAAATTGTGTATGAAATCTTATGACACCCAAATAACCAAAATAATTTTTAAAAGAGCAAAGTTCAAGACCTCATACTTCCTGATTTCAAAACTTACTACAAAGCTACAGTAATCAAAACAGTATAATATTGACATAAAGACAGACATATTGATTGATGGAATAGAATAGAGAGCCCAGAAACAAATCCTCATACATATGATCAAATGATTTTTAACAAGGGTGCCAGAACTCAATGGGGAAAAAACAGTCTTTTCAAACAGTCCTGAAAAAACTATGAATTTGGACCCTTACTTAACACCATCTACAAAAATTAACTCAAAATGGATCAGACGTAATTGTAATCCCTAAAATTATAAAAGCCTTAGGAGAAAACAAAAGCCTCACAACATTCAATTTGGTAATGATTCTTGGATATGACACCAAAAGCACAGACAACAAAAGAAACTTTGATAAATAGGCCTATGTCAAAATTTTTTAAATTGTGCATCAAAGAACACAATTAATAGAGTAAAAAGGCAACACAGGGTATGGGAGAAAATATTTGTGAATCAATATCTGATAGAAGATTAATATACAGAAGATACAGTCATCTGTTTCTTAATGATGGGGACATGTTGGGAGAAATGCATTGTTACATGATTTTGTTGTATTAACTTGTTTTGTTTGTTGTGTAAGAGTGTACGTACACAAACCTTGATGGTATAGCCTACTATACAGGCTACTGGTATAGCTATTATAATCTTATGGAACTACCATCATATATGTGGTCCATCATTTATCAAAACTTCATTATGCAGCATATAACATAGTGTGTGTATATACATAAAGTCAACCCACAAAAGGGGAGAAAATATTTGTGAATCATATTATCTGATAAATAATCAATATCCCAAATATATAAGGAATACCTAGAACTCAACAACAAAAAAACAAAACAATTATAAAATGGGCAAAGAACTTGAATAGACATTTATTCGAAGAGGATATGCAAACAGGCAATAAACACATAAAAAGATGTTAAGCATCACTAAACATTAGAAAACATAAATCAAAACCACAATAAGATGTCAGATGTCACTTCAGGTGCATTAGGATGGCTACTATAAAAGCAAAACACAATAAAACCAAAAAAGCAAAACAGAAAACTACAAACGTTGGTGAGAATGTAAAATGGTGCAGCTGCTGTGGAAAACAGTATGACAGTATAACAGTTTCTCAAAAAGTAAACATAGAATTACCGTTTAATCCAGCAATTCCACTTCTGGGCATATACACAAAAGAATTGAAAGTACAGTCTCAAAGACATATTTTTCCATGCATATTTATAGCAGTATTATTTTTTTCTTATAGCAGTATTATTTACAACAGCCAAAAGTTGGAAACAATCTAAGTGTAGATTGATAAAGAATGAAGAAACAAAATGTCATATATGCTTGCAATGAAATATTATACAGCCTTAAAAAGAAATGAAATCTGAAATGGTACAGCATGAATAAACCTGGAGGAAATTGTGCTAAGTAAAATAAGCCAGTCACAAAAAGACAAATACTATATGATTCTACTTATATATATGTGGTAGCTAGAGTATCCAGATTCATAGAGACAGAAAGCAGAAGGATGGAAACAGGAGAAGCAGACCAAGATGGCTAACTAGAGGCACTCAGTTCTGACCTCAGAAAAAAAGTCCAAAACTGGAAAAAAACAAAAATCACACATTGAATAGAAGGACTAGGAGAAAACACAGGAATTCAACAAAATAGTGAAGAATACCCCCAGAGGCTCAGAAACTCAAGATGGCAGCAAGAAAGACAAGTGAAGTGCCCAACCAAGATTGGCTTGGAGCCAGAAAAGACTTCTTGCTGTGGGGAAAAGGTAAACAACACCAACAAAAGTCCTGATGCTTCTTGCTCCTGCTGATGTCTGCAATCCAAACTAGAAGAGAGCCATGCAGTCTTTACAGGCAATGAGTCCAGAATAGGAAGCTGCTTGGAGCCCACATGACTGTATAATTGCAGAGAGGAAATTCATGCTGTGCTCTCCCATTCCCTGGGCACCAGGCTGCTGCAGCATGTCACTACTTTGGGATCAGAGCCAACACCAGCAACACCAGAGTTCATTTTTCCCCAGGGCTCAATAGCCCTTATATCTCTATATCCCTAAAGCCCCTTCACTGCACCATGACTCTGGCACCTAAACTCATGCTACACCCTGAACTCCTGGGTACACACAGTGTGGAGGCCACCTGGCACAGGAAACCAGAGCTGCATTTTCCAGAGCCTGAGAGATGACTCATTGGGGCCTTTTGCCACCACCAGTAGCCCTGCACTCTTCAGTGGAGTGCCTGTATGCATCTTCTGGGGTCACACATTCCTGTCTGTAGTTCCAGCAAACCCTTCCAGAGCCACCAACCCCAACTAAGGAGCTTCAGAGCAACCCAGCATCTCTCATGGGGGTGCAGGGTCCTGCCCATGGCCCTGGTAAATTCACTGGGAATGAGCCATATAGCACCCCAGCAACACTCTTGGGGATTCAGGGTTTTGCCCATGACCACAGTTACCTCACTCAGAGAGGCCCACACCAGATGAAGAGCTGCAGAGATCTCCAGCATCTCTCTAGGGGGAATAAGGTCCTCCTCATGGCTCCATTAGCATTACTCAGAGTCACACACTCTAGCCAAGGAGCTTCAGAGCACTCCACTCTTTCTCCAGGGGGGAATAAGGTACTGCCCATGGCCCCAGAAACCTCACCCAGATTCCTCACTCTAGATGAGGAACTGCAGAGCACCTCAGTTTCTCTCTCTCCACAGTCCAAAATTCTGGTGGTAGCCCCAGCACCCCAGCAAGAGTCTCCCACTTCAGCTGAGGAGATATTGTGCCTCAGTGTCTCTCTTGAAGTCCAAGGTTCTGGCTGTGGCCTCAGCAATCCACTCCAGCTGAGGAGCACTACCTATTCCAGCTGAAGAGTTACAGAACATCCCAACACTTCTCACAGGGGCCTAGGATCTTGCCCATGACCCCAGTGACCCCACATCATGTCACCTAATGTAGCTGAGGAGCCATAGAATGCTCTAACACTCGTACTGGGAGTCTGAGGTCCTGGCCACAACCCCAGAGACATCCCTCCAGAGTGAGCCACTTCAGCTGAAGAACTTCAGAGTTCCCAGTGCTTCTCTCAGGGACCACAATACCACCCATTACCCTGGTGGCCTAGCTCACCTTATCAGAGGAACAGCCAATTGCCACAGCACCAATCCTGGAAACCTGAAATCCTGGTGGTGACCCCAGTGATTTTCCTTCACTCACTTCAGCTGAAGGAAAATTTAGCACAACACATCTCCGAATAGATCCCTACAGTCCCAGCAACCCCACACAGTCTCACCGACTCCAGCAAGGAGCTCTTGAGCACCCTAGCATGTAGGCCTTGGGGGCACTCACAGACACATCTGATGTTGAATACAGTCAAAGAAATCACTCAGAGACTATGTGACTGCACTCAGAACCAAATCTAAAACACCATACCTGATTAATACTATAGAACACATCTACAGGAAAGTGTCTCTCCTTTCAAAAGCTAATCCAGGAAATTAGAAGCAATCATTCCACCAGATGCCTAAGCATACAAAAAAACATGAAAAAGCAAAGAAACATGACACCTCCAGAGGAATACAATAATTCTCCAATATCATACCCCAAAGAAAAGAAATTATATTAAATGCCTGAAAAGAAATTCCAAATAGTAATCTCATAAAAACTCAGTGAGATGCAAGAGAATACAGAGGCAATACAACAAAATCAGGAAAAACAAATACATGATCTGAAGGAGAAATTCAACTAAGAGACAGATATAAAGAGACAAGCAGAAATCGTGAAACTGAAGAATTCATTAGTGAAATAAAAAATGCAATTAAGAGCTTAAGAAATAGGCTAGATCAAGCAGAAGAGTTTCTGAACCTGAAGACAGTTTTTTTAAAATAACTTAGACAAAAAAAAAAAGAAAGAAAGAAAAAATAGAGAAAACCTACAAGATCTATGTGACAACTCTAAGTATACAAACACCTGTATTATGGGTATTACAGAAGGGGAAGAGAAGGGTAAAAGGCATCAAAAAATATTTGACAAAATAATAGCTGAAAACTTCCCAAGTATTAGGAGAGATATGGACTTCCCGACCCAAGGGCCTCAAAGAT
The DNA here is from genome assembly GCF_027409185.1 of Cynocephalus volans. NCBI lineage: Eukaryota > Metazoa > Chordata > Mammalia > Dermoptera > Cynocephalidae > Cynocephalus > Cynocephalus volans. The sequence continues at coordinate 77,195,330 of NC_084473.1, forward strand.
CCCCAAACAGATTTAACTGCAAATGGTTCTCTCTGAGAAAAAATGTAGTCAAATTGTCAAAAGTCAAAGACAAAGAGAATTCTAAAAACAGCAAGAGAAAAGCATCACTCCGTCTATAAGGGAATCTTGATCAGACTAACAGCAGATTTCTCAGAAAAAAAACCTTACAGGCCAGGAGAGAGTGGGATGATATATTCAAAGTGCTGAAAGAAAAAACTGCCAGCCAAAAATACTGTAAACAGTAAAACTATTTTTCAGAAATGAAAGAGAAATAGTGTCCTTCTCAGACAAACAAAAACTGCAGGAATTTATTGCCAAAAACCTGCATTACAAGAAATCATAAAGGAGTCCTACATCTGGAAGCAAAATGATAATAACTATCACCATGATAACATGCAAAAGAATAAAACTCACTGGTAAAGTAAATAAGCAAATGAAAAGAGATAGAAATTATATCTTGTCACTTCAAAAAATCACCAAATAGAAAAGACAAACAATAACATAGAAAGAAAGGAACAAAGAATATATGAAATAACCATCCAACATTTAGCAAAATATCAGGAGTAAGGCAACACCTTCCAATCATGACCTTGAATGTAAATGAATTAAATCCCCCTGTTTAAAAAAAAGCCTGGCTGAATGGATTAAAATACAAGATCCAATTGTATTTTGCCTACAAGAAACTCACTTCACTTTTAAATACTTACACAGACTATTAGCTGGAAAATATATAAGACTATAAGAGGGAAAAAGACATTCCATGGAAATGGAAACCAAAAATGAGCAGGAACAGCTGTACTTATATTGAGTAAAATAAACTTTAAATGAAAAATTATAAAAAGAGACAATGTTGGGCTTTATATAATGATAAAGGGATCAACTCAACAAGAGGATATGACAATTGCAAATATATATATGCACCCAACATCAGATCACCCAGACAAATAAAGCAAACATTATTGGATCTAAAGGGAGAGATAGACCCCTCCAATACAATAATACTTGGGGACTTCAACACCCCTCTCTCAGCATTGGCTAGATTATGTAGACCAAAAAAATCAATGCTGGATTTAAACTGCAGTATAGACCAGCAGATGTAGGTGGTATGAATATATGGGCCACCTTTTAATGTACCTTTCTTGTACTCCCAGTTCTGCTCATGCCTAATTCCAACTGAATTATTTTCATCATACGTTGGATTGCTGCTACATCCTGCTGACCCTAAACTTAGTGGATCTGACAATATTCATTTTGTGGTGGGCAGTTCTGCTGAATCTGTCAGTCCCTATAATAGCCCAGTAGGATGCTAGAAACAGCTTTTCAAATGGTAAGTTGTTTTCTACTACAGAAGGCATGGGCTTGCTCTAGAATATTAGGGATATTTACTGGAATTGTTCAATTTTGAGCTTGCCAAAGACTCTATCAAGCCTTTGCATTTTCCATAAATTTTCTAATTCCATTGTATTTGATAGTGGCAGAGAAATTTGTGCCATGCCTTGACATGTTGTGGAGCCCTCTGATGGATCATGCTTGAAAGTGGCAGTCTTTGGAGTCACCAAATAACTGGGCCTGACATTACTTTAAACACAATATACATTGCCTTCAAAATTCCAAGATACCTACTAAGCACTGTGCATCTTTTTCAGTGGCAAAGAATACACTAAGAGCAGATCTGGAATGCTCAGACCATCAGTCTCACAAACACTTGCCAATAAGGCCATCTTCTGAATATTTGTAGAGCTTATCTTACCATTTCTGATGCTCATGTGTTTTATTATGGCATCCAGAATATTGTCATTTCTCATTAACCAGGTCATAAGATAATTAATATAGTGGACAAGGATTACATCCTGTGGATGTCAAGACAACTAAGGTCTCTTTAGGCTATATTTTCTCAGAAATTAAGACATTAAATATAACCCTAATATAAAAGAGTAAATATGTACTGCCCTTATTTCCAAATAAATGCAAATTGCCTTTGATTTTCTTTATTCATGGTGATTGAAAATAATTTTATGTCCAGATTCATAGACTCACACCAAGTATCTGAGACTCTAGTAATTGTATTTAGTAAAGTTGAAACCTCTAGCTCGGTTTGTTTCAGGGAATGTATTCATTAACTGAACAAAGATAGAATATATATTACTTTCCCTGAATCTTTTAACACTTGGAAGGTGATGCTGAGCTCTCCAATTCTACTTGGGATGTGGTGTTGTTTCTGAATTATTATCATTGATGGAGGAGCAATTTCAGGGTTTTCACTTGACCCTTTCTACTTTAATGACCCATATCCCACAACCAATGTGATCACGGTTTCTGCCAGTTACTAAAAATATCTATCCCAATCATGCATCAAATGACCAGGGAAAATAACCACATAGTATTTTAAAGACCCACTGGGCACAGGATTAGCAATGACTTAAGCCAGGACTCTGTGTTTTTCCTTTTCTTTATAAATATTTACTCTATCCAGTTAGGAATGAGGGTAGGAAGATGATGACCTGGGTATAAGTGTCAGCTCAATAGCTCTTACATATTTCTGTACCCTACTGTATAATTTATCTAGTAAGTGGAAACAAGTCCTTTGGGGACAAATTGGGGAATATTTATCGTGTACATTATACTTGAGTTAGGGTTCCTCCTCACGTGAACCCTGCTCCTGGGACTGAGAACTTGCTCTGTTTATCAACTGGATAAAGGGTTATGACTTTCCATTACAGTGCTGACCTTAGTCTCCTGCTCACCATTTCTTAATCTTATTGAATATATGTCAAACCATACCTTGGTTGACAGTCAATACTTTGATGCTGCCCATCTATCCTGTCTCTAGCAACACCTTGTTTATTAGGCACTGCCAAAGATCCCTGTAGTTGGGGCTTCCTGTTTACCATTCCAGCTGCTCATCAGAGTAGATTAATTGCACTCACTTTGCCTCTGGTGGTTAAGTGCTCCCACTCAACCTGTGCCTTTCTGGAATTTCATCATCCTCATTGACTTTAGGAATCCCATTTTCCTAGAAGCATGTCCTACCATCAGATTGACCGATGGAGGACAGCCACCACTGAGCAGCTCAAAAATATTGGCGTGCTCTGTCCCTCTCACCCATTTATTACTTTAGTGACTATAATGTCGACATTCCTTTCAATCAGAAAAAAATTTAGTTTTCCTTTTAAAATTGTTCACCAGAAGAACAGCAGGCTGCAACAGTTACCCACAATCCCCAGAGATATTAGTTGCCTTACACATCTGGGCTGAGCTGAGAGGGTTCCAGAGGAATTGGGGAAGATCCCAGAGAGAAAGAAGATAGATGCATGACACACACTTGAGGGAAGATTTGTAAGCAAGAAGTCAGTCTGCACTCATATGAAATGGTCCACCACAACTGTGGATTAAGTCAGATAAAAGCTGGAGGAATATGCTGTAGGATCCCAAGATGTCCACTCTGAAGGCTCTGTCATAGCCGGGGACATGATGTTATTATAGCAGAATGTCTCATAAAGGGGTCTGCATAGTGATGGGGAGAGAGAAAACCTACAAAGGCACAGCATCATAGGTGATTAAGAGCTTGTCATCAGAGAAATGGTGTCAGAGGGAAAAAAGGTTTATTCTATACTTCCCTTACCCAAAGAACTAAAATTTATCGGTACATGTTGCATTAAACCCAGAAGTGGCAGAATCAACTGTGGGTCTTGCTTATGGACGAACTTTGAGACCCCAACTACTAGAAAGAGTAATGAGCTCAGGATCATGTGACAGAGTTCAGAGATGAAGAAAGCTCCAGGAGACACCCTAATTCCTCCCACCGTACACAACCTTATCTGTCATGGAAAGTGGGGTGAACAGCAGCCCAAAGTTTGGGATTTGGTGGCAGAGGGAAGGTAAGCTTGTTGAACTTCCTATGCACCTAATTAAACTTTTATCATATGTTGTTTATGGTTCATGAGAATTCCTTGGAGATGAAGCATAAATAATTGTCAACGACACAAGCCACATACAAATTCTTCCTTCAAAAAATTCTCAGGCCATTACAGATAAAGCGCCAGCTCCTCTCCTTCTATTCCTGATCTGCTTCATGTTAGCTCCTTTCTTCCCCAGAGGTACCCATTAATGTGAGTTTATAATGAGTAATGTGTTTTCTTCAAATTTACACACATTTAGGAGCCCATAGAAAATATATAGTATTATTATGCGTTTGATATGCATCTTTTTCAAATGCCTATTGCAAGAGCCCTAGCAAGAAGGTGGGGCAGATCACATCTCCTCTTTTACAGTGGAGTTATTTCAGGAGTTCCAAGAGCTGAGATTGCAATGGCAAAGATAATAATCTTAAACTAATTATCTGGGGTGCTTGTGGAAAGAGACACTAAAATTTGGGTTTATGTGATAGATTATGGGGAAATGTGAGGTCCAGCACTGACCTCACTAGTTTGTTTGATATTTAAGAACTCTTAATGTTGCAAATCAATCCAGTATTGATGGTGCATGGAGAAGATGCACAGGAGGCTCAGCTTTGTCCCACAAATGGACAAAAAGGGGGGAAATGACTACTGAAAAGAAAATGTACCTGAATCCTGCCATATGTTCATGTCGCAGTGTCAAATAGAGAGAGGGTAAAAGGGTAATATTTGCAGTTCTATGTGATACAAGAAAGAATGGACTGTCTATATGTAGGAAGAACAAACCAAGGGTCCCCTGGCATGAACATACATGGGAGTGAGGGACACAGATTGTCCATCGCCATATTAACATTTATTCTCAAACCATGGGAGATTTAACAAGACATTATGATTCTTTTAGTTTGAATCAATTTTTCATATTGGAGAATACATTATCTCTCAATTTATTAACAGTACCCCAAAACTTTTGTCTTCCTGTAATATTTATTTATAACCTCATGTGTTCTAGCAAAAATTTTTACACACAGCTTCTTCAAACAATTATATTCTATAGTTACCTCAAAAGGCAATTCAGGAATTTTAATACGTCATATAAGACAAAAATATGTGAAAGCAATTTGCATGATCTAAGGCAGGAGTTGGCAAACTTTTTCTGTAAAGGGCCAGGTAGTAAATAATTTCAGGTTTGTTAGCCATATGAATAGATGACCAGATCACAACTATTCAACTCTGTTGTTGTGCATGAGCAACCACAGACGATACATAAATAAGCACAGTTACATTTAAATAAAGTTTTATTTACAAAAACAGTTGGCAGGCCAGATTTAGTACACAGGCCATAGTTTGCCAGCCTCTGCTTCTTCTTCCTCCCACAAATTCTCCTGATACTTGATATTTCACAATTTGTGATTTTATTTTTTTTCAATTTGAGAGCTTTTTCTCTTTTCATGTCCCTTTAAGTACAGTAGACTGTGGTTTCAGTTACCCACCGCCAACCACTGTCTGGAAGATGTTTTGAGAGAGAGACAGTGCACATTCATAGGACTTTTATTATTATCATTGTTATATTTTATTGTTATTGTTGTTAACTTTTCACTGTGTCCAATTTATAAATTAAGCTTTCTTATTGGTTTGTATGTGTAGGGAAAAACATAGTATATATAGGGTTTGACATTATCTGAGGTTTCAGGCATCTACTGGGGGTCTTGGAACATATTTCCTGCAGTTAAGGGGGAACAACTATAACTCACAAAAGGAAAAAAGAAGTGTTCTGTGATTTCTAAACTTAGCACCACTAATTCATTCAATAAATATTTATTGAATGCCACATTTGTACCAAACACTACTCAAACTGCTAGCAAAAGACTTTTGACTGGTTCTAAAAAAGTTTATAGTCATGTGATGATAGACAGGTAGAGAGAAAATTAAATTATAGTGTGCTAATGAGAGGACTGTTCAGGATTCAATGGTGACAGCACAGTCTAACAAAGCCCTGTGGGAACCTGGTGCTGGGGAGTTAGTTGGATGCAGGAAATCAGAGGCTGTGGGGGAGATGTTTAGGTGTACCATGAAAATCCACACTTCCAATTTTTCGGAAGGCTCTTGGTTTTTGCATTTGTAAAATAGGGAATGTTTGCCTTACTAAGTGTTGTAGCACTAAACGTGTCAACATCCATGGCACATAGTAGCCCCCTGTTAATACTGATACTGATGGTGGTGATGATGATGATGTCAGTGAAGATGGCAGCTTTGGTAGTAATGAAGATGTTGAAAGCTGATATTGGTGACTTTTTTCTTTAGTGAGCAAATTCATGGTTTTGCTCATATTTTCAGAGTGATCAAAGACTCTCGAAATGTTAGTGGTAACTACTAAGGGTACCAAGAAACTACTGAGACTTATGGGGTAGTTAGTGACACAAAGCTGCTTTGGGGACTATTAACCTGACCCTGTTATTTTGGAGGGATGGTGGGTGGAGGGCAAAGAGAATGTTAGTACAAGGAGGTACCAATCATTTATTGACAATTCTGTTCTACATATGGAACATATTATACAGTTTAAGAAAATTTCGATCCAAGATATTTCCTGCACTGAAGCAGCATACTATTAAATTAGGATGTGATTGAAATTGTCACATCAAATTCATATGATAATAATATTGTCAAAGTATTAGCAATAGAACTTGGTCCCTTCGTGTGGAGAGTGGGGGAGAAAGGACATTAAGGAGTTCCTTTGACAGAAATAGGAAAGTCAGGACGGAATACCCACTTGGAAGATGGGTTAGAGTGTTAATTTTCCATTCCCTCTTTCCAGCCCTTCTTTGCTGAAAAAGGGAGATCTTTCTGTATTATTTACCACGTTAGGATGTTCATTTTTCTATCTTTTTACTTTTTGAATTGAGAAACAAAAAATCCCACCTACTTATTCAAATTTTATAAAGTATCAAAGTCTATCCTTCTACTCTTTGATCCTCCCCCTCTACAGGTTTTTATCTTCCCAGATACTCTATACACTAATAACATTTGTCTCATGTAGGAGAATGCCTCTAACATTTAATCACTGGTGCAGCAGTCACAATCAAGGCTGTGATTGATGCCTAGCATCCACATGATAGATGGCAATTATCCAAGCTTTGACACTGCAAGAGCATCACTTCCTTTCTTTGAAGATAGAGTGCAAACCATAAAAATGGTTTATTCCAGGTGTGAACTTTCTCAAGCACTGTAAAAAGCCTACCTCTAAAAACCCAAAGTGTCAGAAATGGAAATAATGCTCTTGGCAGAGAATATGCTGTGTTTATTTTGATCAAGACACTGCTACTTTGGTATCCTTCACTGGATTTTTATTTAATTTGGCCCTTAAAGCATCCTTTGAAGTTGGATTTGTTCAGTGCAGGGATCCTGCTAGCAGCAATGCCTGATCATTAGCAGCACTTTTATTGGTTTCTCATGACAATGTGGGTCTCTGAACTTGTCTGTTTCCATTTGTAAGTCAGTTCCTGCCTTAGTATCAGTCAACAGGTAATTTTTTTTTTTCTTTTTCAAACTCAGACCCTATGTGAAAAAAGGAAGATTCAATATTGCCAGCCCTTAAGATAGAGTAGTAAGGAAGACAAAAAAAAAGAAAAAAAGAAAGAAAGAAAGAAAAGAAAATAGAACACCATTTGACTTAGTCTCTTTTGGCTTGACCAAAACAAGTGGAGAATTTAAGTTTCATTGAAATCATTTAGGTAAAACAACAATAACAGAAACAAAACCATACTACACATGCATGCTCACACACAATCATCAAAAACACAATGTAGACCAATACATACGTACTTAATCCCCAATGGAAGAAAACTTTGTAGCTACCTAAGTCATGAATACTATGTAAATCCCTACCTTAAAAATGTAGGGGTGTGTGTGTTTGCGTGTGTGTAAAATTATGTATAGGTCAACTTCTTGAAGTTAAAAATGTAAAAACACTTCTACACATGGTAGGTTCTTGTATTTATGATTTTCTATGTAGATCCCTCATGCATTCTTTTTTAAAAATAATAATTGCTTATCATACTCTTAATGACTTCCAAATCATTAAATAGAAGAATATTTGTCAGTACATCAATTTCCTAAAATAAAATTAGCAAAGTGTTAATACGGATGAGAGATTTGGAATTGGAGTATGTTTGGAGATATACATTGTACACAGTGACCTGCTGTTTAATCTTTTTTAACATGAGCTTACAGACCCAACATGACTAGACCAGACTCTGGTAATGCAGTGAGGAGACAAAGAACTTATGTGGTTTCTGCTGATGAAAAAAAGAAGTGAAGATTGGAAGTGGAATGCCAGTAAATTCTTAACAACCAACTGTCTAGAAAAAAAAAAAAAACCCAAAATGTGGTTTATAGTGTTTGCCCATTTCCCTGGTGCAAATACTCCTATGATGGCTAATTTCAAACTACCACATGATATCTCTGAACACAGAAAATAATTGAGAAAAGAAGTACACAATAGGCTCTTCTGGGTCAGTATGAGTCAGTTCTAGCCCACCACTGAAACTTGGTCAGAAAGGGAGTGAGCTATGTTGTATAACAAAATATGAAAGTCAGAACATCTTTTGATGATATCTATACCCAACTACCCTACAGAGACTTAAAACTAATACTCTCTTAGCGTAGTGGCTTTTCTTGTTCTGGTTGATTGCGAACCATTCATTTTTCTTGTCTTTAGCACTTAGGCAGGCATCAATATGGTGTGTAAAATATGAATATAGAGACAGCACAATAATAGATGATGTCTAGAGACCATAAACATTCAAACTCAAAATAAACACTAGAGCTTCTCTATTCTGCCTGTTTAGATATAATATTTACATGCTGTGGGACTCAGTGTTAACACAATTGGGGGAGAAGATTGGAAAGAGACTGGGTAAGAACGTCTTAACATTTTTTATGAAAGTTTCTTTTTCTGAATAAAATTTGCCCAGGTCATCGCTTGCTTCTTATGGCGCTGCTGGTTAGGCAACATGAGAACAACAAAATCTAGAAGCTTTGGGAAGAATCATGTCTACCTACTTTCATAGTAACCCTAAACTGGCACACCTACTAAAAAGGGGTTCCTGACACAGTAACAGTTGCCTTTGGGACTGTGGTATTTGTTCATAAGAGAGTTGCTTGGCAAAACTAGTTAGGAAGGTTTTAATTATTCTCTAAACCCTTGCTACTCAAAGTGTAATCTATAGACCAGCAATATTTACATTGCCTGAAAGTTTGTTAGAAAAGCAAAATCTTAATCCCAAACCCAGAAGAAATGAATCAGAATCTCTATTTTTAATATATACCCAGGTGTTTTGTGTGCCCATTAAAATTTGAGAGACACTATCCTAAGTCACTGTTCTAAAGTTCTCAGGTGATATAGAATCTTCCCTCTCATGTAATCCTATGAATTCTCTCCAAGGTGTGCCTTTGTAGTCTAGGTCTTCATTATTCTGGCTAATTCAAACTAATGTCAGCCAGAGAGTGCAGATGGATCAGTGTAGTCCATCCTCAGTGCTGGTGACTAAATGCATTGCCAACATTTATCCGGGATATGGGTCAATTCAATATACATGACAAGGGCTTGTTCTTGCCTTTAGGACAGAGAATTGAATACACAGTATGCTCATAAACAGTATGCTCATGTTTATCTATAGAAAAATCGACTGGAAGGAAAGATATTAAAATGCTAGTAATATTTTTGCCAGGGTAGCAGAATTTTAGGCACTTTTTTCTTTAAAAAAAAAAAATCTTTCAAATTTTCTGCAAAAAGGTTTTATGTTAAAAAATTTAAAAAGAGAGACAGAATATAAAGTAGAAATTTTCTGTAAGTTTCTCTAATGTTGCAATTAGTGGGTAGTTACTTATGATTTATGCTGTCTTTTACTCCTACATAGCAATTTTTAATTATTGTAATTAAATACTCATAAGTATTTGTTTAGCATCTGTTTTTACTACTGAACTGCCATCTCCATAAAAACGGTAAATTCCTAAAATGGCATCTGGATATAAATAGGTGCTCAATAAATATTTATTGAATAAGTGAAAATCAAGGAGGGGCAAATAAGATGATTTGGGGTAGCTTAACGAGGGACAGATATAAATTACAAACTCAGTGTAATAAGATTTTGCTACTCTCATTTCTTTTATAGAATCTTTTAGCTCCTCCACCTCCCCAACTTATAGCCACATTTTAGGTCTCAACTTTCAACATTCTCTCTCTCACTTTCTGTCATTTCTAAATGACTCTCAGGTACACAATATTAGATAAATCAGAATCCTTAGTTTATAACAGACTCATGTCATGGTTTCACATATGTAAACTTTTTATCTTTTAATTCACTGGTTTATTTTCAATAATACGCTTCACATTGTGAGACTCTCACCCAATCTAATAAGAACATTGACAATAATCTAAATAGATCTATACACTCCCTCCCATTCCCATCTAAGTCAACCACCATGCTTAATTTTATGTTTATTCTACAATTATTTTAAAATAATTCTATCACATATGTATCTAAGTGAAATAATATAGCATTTAATTGCTTATTCTTGAACTTCATGCAAAGGACTGTATGCTGCACGTAGTTCCCAGAACTTACTTTTTCACATAGCTTCGTATAACAAGGGTTCATCTGTGTTGCTATACGAAGATTCAGTTTCTTCATTTTCACTGCAGTGTTTCAGCTGATCGTCCACCAGTATCTTTAAAATTAGACAAATGATAATGAAGGTGTCCCTGACAAAGCCTAATGACTTGTTCACTTTTCCAAGAAGTATGTTTCGAAATATCTGATCCACCAACTACGAACTTTTGTAGATCTCTGCTAAACACTTTTTCCTAACATGGCAAATAAGAGGAAGTGAGGATGAGCTTACATTTGTATAGTACTTGATACTAGATCACTAGAAATAGAGGGCTAATTTAGAAAAACTATTTATGATTTAATGTTATTCAGTAGCATACATGGAACAGTTGTTGAAGGAAACGGAGACCTTAGCTAGAATCTGACTGCAAGTAATTTCTTCTTCAAGCAGCGTGATGTGTAGAAATTTTAAACCTGTCTTCCTAAGACCCAAATATATCTGTTATTATTTCATTTAAATTTAGTTAATTAATTAAAGGATTCTTTCATCGTAAGTTTAGGATATTCACCCCCCCCCCCAAGACCAAATCAAAGGGAAATGTTATTTACCCTTGAGATGAAACAACAGGTATGGCCAGAATCAGTGAGCCATATTCTAATAGACACAAGTGTGATAGGAACTCTCTGTCTGTGATAAAATTGCAATCACTGGAAATCATAACAGATGGTCTCACTCTCTATTCCCCCTGCTACCCTTTTGATAAAGAAAGAAGACAGAAAAGATGACTAAACCGAGATCATGGATTTTTACTAAAAACTAAATTTATTGGTCTGTCTCTTGCTTAGCCCACACTGACCTTGCCCCCTAGAAGGCATGTCGCATATACCTCTGGGCTTCTGTTTCCTCCTCTCTAGCCATTCATATCTGGTGATGTTATGCAGTCCTTTCACTCAGTCATGCGGGTGAGAAGTAAGACTCACACTGACGAGCACTCCTGTGTGTGGAGCTTCAGACCTTAAAGAGTCCCAGATCCTCTGGAAGCTGCTGTAAAAATCAAGGAAGAAACTTTTTCATAACCCTTTGAACAAAGTGCTCTTTTTGGTGTGGATCTCTTCAACATTTCTCCACAGACATACTAAACAGTTGTGTTCTCATAAAAATACATCCGTAATGTCAGAAATTCAGGTAGGGTAGAGGAGAGAAATGGTGTTGAATCTGGAAAGCAGTGAATATGGCTTAGGTTGAATTCTTGGTTTTACCACCAATGAGCACTGTGATTTGAGGCAAAGGACTTTGCCTTCAAATGTCATTTCTCATCTCAGAAATGAGAAGAATCATAGGCACCTCAGAGTATTGCCATAAAGATTAGGTTATGCTCATGAGAAATCTTAGCATAGTAGCTGCTCAATACAGGGATGAGGCTTCTAAAGTTTGCCAGTGGGGGAGATGCATGGAGAACTTTCAGGTGTGAGCTTCCAAGTACGATAAGGTGCTGTCCCTCATGTCACCGACAGGCATGATAAAGGCAATTTGCTCAAGAAAGCAGTTTGCATTAGCGTATATTTTGTGAATTTCTTTAGAAATGGAAAATGTGAATATTTAAGTAAAATAATTTGTGAGATTCACTATTAAATAAACCATATAGTACAGTACAAACCACTGGGTTTGGTGGAGGATTGTTCTGCTAGCAAGATGAGCAGCTGAAGTTCAATTCACCTTCTGCCAGGTTCTTCTTGTGATTTGGTTAAAGTTTATGAGATAGTTTATTTTTGGTTGAGAGTTTAGGGGTAGATGTTTACATCCATCTCTATCTAGGATTAAAGATCTGTCAGTGAGGTATGGGAGCAATTCTCATGCCCTCCCAAGTGGTCCAGCTTCATTCTTTCATCCCAAAGAGCACAAGCCTCAAGCTAAATGGTAGCCTGAGAATGGCTCTTGCCAGTCAATCCATACTCTCTCCACTTTGGGCTTTGTTATCTGGCCTGTGGTTGAAGTTCCAGGAACAGAGTTCATCCCAAATCCCTTACCGCATCTCTTAGAGCCATCTTATTACTGCCACCTACAACATGTTCTAACAAACGAAACAAAAACAAAAAACCAGAAAACTTTCTCCCTACCTATTCAACTAGAGGTATCATGGCAGAGGGCAGGGAAATCTCATCTTTGCTCTGGATCAGTGTTGCTATGCACTATTTGTTGTTGTTTTGTACTTTGAGAGGGAGAGAACATACCTTGGGCTACAAAGTGGAGTGGGGGAGAAAGGGGAAGGAGGAGGTTGGGGATAATTGGGTGGGGGACATGGGGTACAAATGCAATTTGTGGTAATGGGTACACTGCCAGTATGAATCTGGCCTTCACATCTTGGGCACGAAGGGGGGACAATCAGCTTTGTCTCTCATGAATATTCATAAACAATAAACAAACAAACAAATAAATAAGGTTCTTTGGGACCTACGCCAATAGATCTCTCTCAGAGATGATCTGGAGAGCGGATCTAGGTCATGCTCTATTTATTAGTTCAGTGAAACATGTCATGATATTTTTCAATGAGAGTCTGCCAAAGATGCTGGAGGAGCATAGAGAAACGAATGTTTACTTCTGACAATAGGCCATGGTCATGTTTAACATTAGGATTTGCTCCTGGTAAACATTATCAGGGAGACCAAGTTTTTATACTCCCAGTGTCCCTTTCCCCACCCATAAAGCCTACTCTTCCCGTAATGAAACATGGCATCTGGATAGAATCTGACTCATCATTTACTCACATATCTAATGGATGCCCAGTGCAGTTATTATCCTAGGTAACTGCAGGTGATTCCCTATTTGAAACTGTGTAATAAAAATATGACTTTCCGATGCCAAGACCTACATAGGAGGCCCTTTTTGCTTGCACACAAGGGAGGGAAGAGATGATGGCTTTAATTCTGGCTTTGATTCAATCCTCTTTTACCACTTACCAATTGTAAGGTAATGAGTAAGTTGTTAAACGACTGTAAGCCTCAGTTTTCTCATCTGTAAAATGGGGATAATAAAAGAAGCTTCATCACAGTGATGCAAAATTAAATGGAGAAAATATTTAAAATGAGTATAGTATCTGACCCAATGTGTTAAATAAAGTTAGCTATTAAAAAAGATCTACTAAGTACATGAGAGTTTTAAAATTTATTTTTATTCTCCCTGCTCTTTAGGCTGTCTATTGGCCATATAGAGGACTGTATTCTCTTAGCCATGCTGTGGGAGCCCAAAAAGCACAAGCCCAGGGAGACCGTAAAGAGAAGCAAGACATAAATTTAAGAGATTGCAAAAGGATCTTGCTGAACTGAGCCTGGAATTACATGAAAAGAAATCTTTTAAGAGTTATTTCCTATTCAAAAAGGACTTGCTGCATTATTAAATTCCACCATACTGGGAGCTTTGCTCCTTCTCATTTGTGCTTTCAAATCTTACTTATTACTGCTCCAGTCTGGATGGGGTGAAGAAAGCTGGGAAAGAAATGCTGAGCAGGAGATCAGAAAGGAAATATTTCCAGGGATGAGAATAGCTCTAGCTTTCCACTACATTTCTGAATTGCTTTTAACTTTTCAAAATACTTTCATTCCTACCTTCTCTGTTGGAGTTGGTAGCAAGCAGCTTGGCCAATGGTGAAGTCAGGACCCCTAGATATAAAGCTCCTAGATAATAAAATACCTACACCCCTGCCTATTCATCCTACCTCTTGAAAACTTTCAGAGTAATAACACTGCAGCCACTTATAACAGCATACCCACTTATAGAGTATCCACCATGTGTGTAATAGATACTGAATATCTTATATACATTATCTACGCAGTTTTAAAAACAATCCTTTGAAACAGGGGGTTTTCTTTACCTATTTGTTTTTTCATATCAGTGACTTGCTCAAGGTCCTGTAGATAGTAAGTAGCAGAACTTGGATTTGAACCCAGAAATTTAACACCAAACTTGTGCTTTAACAGCTCCAGTAAAATGTTGAAAACTTAGTCCTATGTTTGGAAATAGATAGAAGGTACAGGAACAGTGGAAACTTCTATCCTGAGCAACAAGAGCAGAGCAGACCCTCAGAAGTAGAATAGCATTTCACTGTTAGTCTTCATTTAAGAAGTTAATGTCAATTCCGAGAGACAAAGAGGGCAGGGAAGCCAGGGAAATGGTGATCTTAAAGGACCTAGAGAGCAGAAAACAAATACAGCTGAACATATGAAGGAAAGGCAGATCATCTCAGTCTGAGTGCTGGCCAGCTGTGTAGTCAGAGAGGGCTGTATAAAAGGAAGGAAACTCTGTTATTCATTTGTGTGTCTTCCTTTGAGAAACACCTATTCAGCTCTTTTGCCCATTTTTTTTTTTTTTTTTTTTTTTTAACATTGGGTTACTTGCCTTTATCACTGTTAAGGTGTTTGAGTTCCTTGTATATTCTGGATATTAATCCTCTGTTAGATGCACAGTTTGCAAATATTTTCTACCACTCTGTAGCTTGTCTTTTCATTCTGTTGATTGTTTTGTTTGCTGTGCAGAGGCTTTTTAGTTTTATATAATCCCATTTGTTTATTTTTCTCTTGTTGCTTGTGCTTTTGAGGCCTTATTCATAAAGTGTTTGCCCAGTCCTACATCCTGAAGTGCTTCCTCTATGTTTGAAAAAATGCTCAACATCACTAAGCATCAGAGAAATGCCAATCAAAACCACATTGGAATATCATCTCATGCCAGTTAGACTGGCTATTATCAAAAAGACACAGGATGCTGGTGAGGGTGTAGAGAAAGGGAAAGCTTCCTACACTGTTGGTGGCACTGTAAATTGGTGCAGTCATTATGGAAAATGGTAAAATGGTTTCGAGCTTCCTCAGCTACAGATAAACTACTATACAATCTAGCAATCCCACTACTGGGTATTTACGTAAAGGAATGGAAATCAACATTTTGAAAGGATCCCTACACCACCATGTTTATCACTGCTCTATTTACAATAGTCAAGAGATGGAACCGACCTAAATGTCCATCAAGGGATGACTGGATAAGGAAAATGTGGTAAATATATATACCACGGAATACTACTCAGCCATAAAAAAGAATGAATTTCTGCTATTTGCAGCAACCTGAATGAGCTTGGAGAAAATTATGCTAGGTGACATAAGCCAGACACACAAAGAGAAATACTGCATGTCCTCACTTGTAAGTGGAAACCAAAAAAGCGAACCAAAAAAGCGTACAGATAAAAAAGAAACATGTTGAACTTTCACAAGGAGAGACTAGAACTGTGGTTATTAGAGGTGGGAAACAGGGAGGAGAAGGGGAGTTAGTGAAGAATTGGTAAAGGGTCACAAAGAATGATCATGTTCTGTAATGATGAACATACTAATTATCCTGATTTGATCATCACATTTTATACATAGGTATTGATATTGAACTCTGTACCCCACAAATGTGTAAAAATCAATTATGTTTCAATTTTTTAAAAAGGAAGGATCCTCATTAAAGTGTAATCTGTGACCTGTTTCTGTAACTACCTATCTTGCTAAGTTAAACAGATCTCAGTCTTTGCCCCTGACTCCCATTTAGGAAAAAGTATAAACAAAGAAGTAACAGTTAATGAGTCAGTTCTGAATTTGTAGAGTCCTTCAGCATGAAGATTTCAGAGGGATAGAAGGGGGAAGGAATAGGAGTCTCACTTTAGAAATGAAGAATATTCACTCAGAAATGTTAACTGACTTGCCTAAGATCAATTTCTTTGAGGACTAACTCAGTTTATTTGTAAATTGCTTTTCGTGCTCTGTTCCAGAATTAGCCATAGGAACTTATTAACCAAAACAACTTATTAACCATAGTTCTTTAAATTTAAAAATTTCTCACTTATAACTTGCTTCCCAGGAAGCAATGGGAATCCTTTGTGAAAAATGAGTGTGGAATGTTAATTGGTGGCCCTCCAGGGCCTGGGTCACCAGGAATCACCATTAACCCTTCCTTAGCTGTTTTCTGATGTTTCTGCAGTGAGGGGAGGCATTTTGATATTATCTTCCCTATTCTCATCTGTGTCTTAATGTCTTTTCTATTTTGTACCTCTTAAGTTATACTTATCCCTCAAGGTTGCACTCCAATCCCACCTAACTTGTCTGCCCTTATCTGGCCTCAGCAAGCCTTCCAGAGACTTGGTTCAGCCTGACTTCATCCCTTTTCATCATGGTGTTGAGGGAAGCCTCATCTTCCCAGGATCATGCACTCCTTGGAGGGTAGGAACCATGTCTTGTGCCTCTCCCATGTCCCCCAATAGCATGCAATTGCTGAGTGACTCTAGCATTGGCATTTTCTCAACCACAGATTGTCAGACAATTTAAAATGTGTGGTCAAATATAGCATATTTTGGACAAAGGTTCAACTTTTGTTCTCTAGTAAGAAGTATTTCAATTCCACAGAAAATCACTCAGTTTTTAAACAGATCACTTGTTGCAATTGGGTAAGATTGTGGCAGTTGGCATGATCTGGGGACCCTAATGATTCAGGCTGTATATTTTCAGCCTAATGGCTCAAAGTCCATGGCCACTGAGTTCATGAGGAGACACCATCCTGACTCAACACCCCATCCCCAGTACTGCTGCCACTACAAATTTTCTATACCACCTGTTCTTATGCTTAACTGATGACCTAGAAAATAGAATGTTTTATTTGGAAGCATACTGAGAGGTACAGTAGATTATCATTGTTTGTGGTCATTATTTTCTATAAAGTTACCACAAACATTGAATTAATGGATGCTAAATTATTGTTCCTAAGGTAGATACAAGGTTAGGTTTCTGAGAGCTGCTATGCACAACATTTTCTTCAACCAATCAATACCTAACCTTGTTTAACAGGTGTTTCTGTTTAGACTTCTTATTTCATATTTTCGATTCATTAACATTGAACTCACAGCCAATGACATCATAACTTGTGCCTGCATAAAGCTTTTCTAATGTATGTATTTTCTCTGTAAAGCACATCAAAGCCTTCATGTACTTAGTATCATTAGACGTTACTTCAGGACTATACTTGGAGGGCATTTTAAACAGCTAAGTCATCAACAGAAATTAGAAAACTACAAGAAACATGGCACTAAATAGACTGAAAAGACTTGTTTACAGAAAGAGAACTGAAACAAGAAGTTTCATTGCTGGAAAGGTGCACATTGGCAACTCGAGGTTTTCACCACTCTTGCATACACCTGTTGGTGAACAACCATAAAAGTGTTTGAGTACTGATTTTGGAAGTTACAAATAAATTTCAGCAAGTAGGTGAATTGGAAAATACAGAATCACTGAATAACAAGGATTGACTATACCTTCAAGTGGAATTTACTTTCATTTGGTACTTGTATCACATCTTAGATCTGAGGAATTCTCCATTTATCTACTTTAGAAAAATTGTCCATGTTCTCTTATATGGGAAGAAAAATTCATACATTACCTGGAGTTGAAGGGATCCTAAACAGTTAAAGCCATTTTAACACATTTGATTATGCTTTACCACTAAAGAAGTTCTTACGGCTTTATAGAAATGGGCTCAGAAGAACATAGGCTTTGCTATCATAGAGATCTAAATTTAAAACCAGATTATACTACTGATTAGCTGAGTGTTTTCAGGAAAGTTACCTACCTTCTTGCACACAAGCTGCCTTATTTCTAAAATCAAAAATATAAACCCTTCTTTGCAGGGTTTGAAGTAACACACTGGAAAAATCTCTGCTATGAGGGTACATTGAGTTCAGTGTTTTTCTTCCCCTCCTATTCCAGGTATCCTGGAATGAAGCATATTAGACAATATGTTTTCCGCAATTTCGAGGTGCAAATGAGCAGGGGGAATAAGTAGGCGGTCTGAGACTATGTGTAGAAACTGGCTATTAACAAAAGTTAATTTAAAAACATATTGTGCTCTTCTCTAATGAAAATATGCTTATTAGTATGAGGTGAATCTTGTTTCAAGCCATGGTGAAGAAAAGAACAGAATCATCCAAACATGCCAAAGAGATAAATTTGTGAAAAAGTTGGAAAAAGCCATTGGTCTATGCATTTTATAAGATTAGTCTATGGTTGACATTTAAGGGAAGCTAAATGAGTCAGAATGAGACTGAGATTAGAGGGTCAGAGGCTATGATTAAGAGTGACCCTCTCATCTCCTTTAGAAAAGTATCCCAGAAATATATGACCTTTAAACTGTGTGTCCTTCTCCAAAGTGCAGGGGAGATGGAAGTATGGTATTTGTAATCAATACAAGCTGGTATAAATCAGAGTTCCGGATCTAAAAAGGGGAGTTTGCATGGCATGATATGGCTAGCTTGTTTCTATCAACTAACATTGATGTTATTAGCTAACCTCTTTGCCATGAACTAAGTTTTTGTGTACCCCTAATAGTCATATGTTAAATCCTAACTCCTAAGGTAATGGTATTAGGGGGTGGGGGTCTTTGGGAGGTGATTAGGTTTTGAGAGTGCAACAATCATAACTAGAATTAGTGCCCTTATCAAAGAGATACATATTTATGGGATACAGAGTTGACTATCAGTATTTGTGTCCAGTATGTGATGATTGAATAAAAAATAAAATAAAATTTAAATTCCAGCAAGGTAGAAAAAAGAAAATAAATAAATAGATAAGAGAGATCTCAGAAAGCCCGTTTGATCTTCCACCATGTGAGGATACAGTGAGAAGACATAGTCTATGAACCAGAAATCAAGCCCTCACCAGACACCAACTCTGCCAGGTCTTCGATCTTGGACTTCCCACCCTCTAGAACTGTGAGAATGAATTTCTGTTGTTTATAAAGTACACAGTTTAGATATTTTGTTATAGCAGGCTGAATGGACTAAGATACCCTTCTTCCTAAATTGTCATCACAGAAAACCAACTAGCCTCAAAACCTCTGGCTGGTTGCAATTCTTAAGAGTTTCTTGGACAGAATAATTTTAAAAGCTCTCTTTTTCAGCAATGGAATTGAAAAGTTCGGCATCTCAGGTAACACTGAGATCGATTGCATGTTTGGCATCTCTTTCCTATTGTACATGATCAGATACTTGGTTGTAGCTCAGAAAAGATTTACTACAAATCAATAATTAAATTCAAACACAATGAATTAAATCAATAATTAAATTCCAACACTATGAATCCATCATAGTTCCATGTTGTTATGCTTGGAGGAATTATCTGAAAATTAATTGGCTAAGATATCTGGATCCAATAAGTTTATTTATCTACCTATAGTAGCATTCATCAAGTAACCTAAACCTCTAAATATTCATTAATAGTTCTGAGTTGCAGCCTTTAAAATAATAATCTGGTTGGTTATGATGCAAAATTAAGAGGCAGGAGGGTTCAATACAGAGTGTAAGGATGAAGTAGAATCAATTTGTTGATGCTTCTAGTGTGTGTCAAATGACTGCTCTATATTTCAGTTTCTTCAGTCTTAAATGAAGTTAGTTATACTGGATAATAGCAATTATTTGCACCTGAGTTTACCAAACAGGGGTTGATGGTACCTAATGCAAATTAGGTAAGCTTGCTTTACCAGAGAAGGTTTTGTGTAATACCTGAATATACAAGTATATGTGGTGTCTTCAAAAAGTTCATGGAAAGATTTGTAGTATCTTTAAATTATATTTTTCCACTTTTGAAGTACCTTCATATATGTATGTGTTCAACCAAGCTCCTGTTCCATTGTAATGTTATATTAAATAAGATAATGGGTAGATGTAGAAATGTTTAGAAAAAGTTAAAAATGCACAAAATGCTCACTTTTGTCTGTTGTGTACAATAGGGCAAAACAAACTTTACACAATCAAAATTCCCAAACTAGGGAATGATAAATTATAATATGTCAACTCAATGGAACTTTATATGGCTATTAAAGTACATATGTTATGTAGAACAGTGCAAAAATATGTTTAGATGCAGCATCAATAAAAAACAGTAAGCAAAATTGTATGCTAGAGTTACAACTATAAAAATAGGTATACATTTGGACAAAAGCTGCATGAGAATACATAAAAATCAAAATAGTTTTTTCAGAGTGATAGAATTATGGATGATTTTTGTCTTCAAATGTCTTAAATGTTATTATATTTCATTTACAATAAAAATACTGTGCATATGAAAAGAATTGGAATGAATAAAGCAATCAGAGTTTGTCTTGAAGCAAAGCAGTAGCATGAAATCAAGACAATGTAGATGAGAGATGGGTTACGTTATTTTATTCACATCAAGTAGAGGCCATTTTTCCAGAAGCCTAAATGGTGGCTTAACAAAGAGAGCTGAGACAGAGTGAGCACTAACGGGCAAGGGGGCATGAGGATGGCAGGCCTACTCTAAACTCCTTTCCAGACTCTTCCTCCTTCCCCTCTTCTGACATCAACACTGATTCCTGTTACTTTGCACATTATTACCAACTTTTTACAGCTCTCTGCTTCCCTTGTCCTCTCTGCTCCTTACAGCAAATTAATCTGCAGCTTCCCAAGAACTGCCTAAGAATAATCAGTTAGGTGGGGAAGAAATGCCAAGGAGGTCGTTGTCCAGCTTTCAGAGAAGTTTGTATCGTGATGCATCAAAACATTTGGAGAGCTGCCAGCAGCGGAATAAGCTGATGAGGAGAGTTTCTGCAGTTGGGTCTAGCAACAGAAATTTGTCAGGCTAAGCTTCCAGATAGATGCATTCTATCTCATATTATTATAAATATTCTTTTAAAATTGTATTTAACTCTGTTGGAGGGGGAAAATCATGAG
Organism: Cynocephalus volans; assembly: GCF_027409185.1. Taxonomy (NCBI): domain Eukaryota; kingdom Metazoa; phylum Chordata; class Mammalia; order Dermoptera; family Cynocephalidae; genus Cynocephalus; species Cynocephalus volans. Next base: position 77,216,588 of record NC_084473.1, read on the forward strand.
TTATTTTAAGTTATAAAACATTTAAGACTGTGGGTCTTTGTTGCATGGGATAGTGTTTCAGTGACTTCAATTCTACTTCCTTGTAAGTATTTAATTGAATATAATTTATAATACAGGCTCTTGGGCATAAACGGTATATAATAATATTGTCACAATAGCTGATCAGTTATAAATTGAATCAAACGTTTTCACACTGATATCAACTTACACATTTATTCTAACTAACAGATAGTATTTCACTCCAGAATTTTTATACGTATTTTTTCCAGGCTTTGTAAAGTTAAGGTATTACCATTTCTATTTTAGTATTTCATATATTTTCTAGAACTGTTATTTGAATAAGATGACCGGTTGGTGCCCTGTATTTGCAAACACACACACACACATATGTATACACACACGCATATATATGTATTTCACACACAGTGCATATAATGGCCTGTGTTTAAGTCTGGAGACTGTTGGATGAAGTGCCAAATATTTGGTGCCTAGAAAAATGGACTGTGAGAATCATTAATGCTCTTTACAAAATACTTGTGGCTCTTTACCATATAATCACATGCATCAATTATACACTTGTGCCTCTTTTAATTTTGTGGTGGCTGTGATTTGCTTTGGCCAGCGAGACATGTACAGAAGTAACATGCATCACTGCCAGGAGTGAACATTAAAAGCCAGTGCCCAATTTTCCTCTCTTCCCTTTCCCACTGCTTCAGTGACTCAAAAACAGTTGGCAAAATGAAGCCTTGGTTAGTTTGGAGATGGGAGGAGTTGAGAAGAGCAAGCTGCCCTCGGATCTATGGTGAACATACAGCATGAGTAAGAAACAAACATTTGTTGTGCTAAACCACTGAGATTTTTGAAACTATTTGTTACCGCAGCATCCTAGAGCTACCCTGACTGAATGAGTATGTGTTTTTCAAAGTTTATTCATAGCCTTTAGAAAAATTGGATTCTTTAGTATTTGACACAAAGGAAATATATATGAATTGTATATGTAAGTTACTAAGTATAAAAATAAAGCAAACACCCATGAACTTATCACCCAGTTTAAAACTAGAACATTCATATATTGTTAGGAATTGTCTTTATGCTTCTGCTGTATACTAACACTGGCCTCCTCCCTAGATATAACTACTGTTCTGCATTCTGTATTTACCATTGCCCTTAATTGGTATGTATCAGTTGAGTATTAAAAACAAAGCATGATGCAGGAGACAATTAGAGGATGATATCATTTTTGTAAAGCAGTCATCTTTTCAATCATGTCCTTTGCATAAATGAATACTACTACTGTATTACTACAGTTAATGCATAGGAGCATTTTCTACTTGCCTAATATTGTTTCAATAGCTTCATATGTAATAATCCTTTTCTATGAGGTGGAAACTATGATTACACCCATTTTTTTTTCAAAGTGATTACACCCATTTTAAAGGTGAAGCAGCTAAGGCCAGATATTAAACTCCTTGTTCAAGGTCAGATATAGTCAACATGACAGATCTGGAACATTTGGCTTCTGTATAACATTCTTATCTTGGCTGCAACAAATTACCACAAACTCAGTGGCCTAAAACAACAGAAATTTGTGTTACATCTGGAAGTCAGATGTTCAAAATGGGTCTTACTGGGCTAAAATCATAGTGTTGGCAAGCCTGAATTCTTCCTGGAGCTCTAGAGAAGAATGCACTTTCTTGTCCTTTCCAGCCAGTTAGGCCACCTTCATTTCTTGGTTTTGTCCCCTTCCTCTGTCTTAAAAGCCAGCACCCTAGCATCTTCAAATATCTGACTCTGACTCTTACTTTTTTATTTATAAGGACCCTTATGATTAGATTGGGCCCATCCAAATAACCCAAAATAATGTCTCCATATCATGATCATTAATTTAATTACACCTGCAAAGTCCCTGTTGCTATGTGAGGTGACATATTTACAGGTTGCAGATATTTGGATATGGACATATTTGGGGGAGGATGGGCATTATTCTGCCAACCACGGCTTTAAAGTCTGTTTTATTAGTCACTATGTTGCACTGCCTCCAAGAGGATGATAACCATACAACAACTCTACTTTGACGGATAATGCTTCAAATCAATAACACAAATAGCTGCAATAATTTTTTACAAAGCAAACATTCTAAAACTAATCATCTATATACTAAATCAACCATAGAATGAGAACTCTTATCTCCTACTTTGGACCCAATCTATCAATTTTTCAAAATATTTCATAATAGAGTTGCAGACTGGTACAGGGGTAGAGTCCTATCCTTGCCACTCATTAGTTATTATTATCAATATTTTCTAGATGAAGAACATGAGGAATTTTAAGTCGTTTGCATAATAAAACACAGTCAATGAATAATGGGTTATTTCCACTTTGGCCTATTTCATGACACTCAAGTTTCGGTAAAGTAGAATAGGAATTAAGTGTTGTGTGAGACAAGATAAGTCACAGTGGGCTTGGGTATTTATAGAAGTCTTTATTCAGTTTTGAGGACTGAATTATGCCTGGAAGAATACTGAGATATATAGCTGTGACTTTTACGTCAATCCAAATATTAACTTTACTAATGTACACTGATGCCTTCTTCTGGGCTGGGGGATTGTGCTAGGTATTTTCACATACTTATTGAAATAAACACTAGATGAGACAACTAAATCCCCCAGTTATTATATATAAACATGCTTTTTCTCTTCCTATGCTTAAGAAGAATACGAAAGGTGGAGAGAAGAGGCAGATTAGCTTGAGACTGGACTCAAGGAACAACATGGTGTTGAGTTCCTTGTGTTTCCTCTATGGCGTTTATATCCAAAACTGAAGCTGAGGAAGCTGGCAACCCAGAAATGCCAATAAGCATGGGCAAAAAAAAAAAAAAAAAAAAAGCCCGAATGAACGCTTGCTTCAGCAAAGGGATAGCTTAGAAAATATAAAACTTTTAGACAATAGCCACTCTGTTCCTACAAAACAGAAGAGACAGAACTGTGATCCCACCCATACTCTCACTAGGAAAGACAAAGCAAGGGAGCCTAGACTTCATCCTTAAGAGGCTATAGTGATGTTCCCCAAGACCCCCATCGGGGAGCTGGCAGAGAAGATTGATTAGGGACCCAAGACTTTGATCTCCACTGGATGATAGCAAAGCCCTCCTGTCTCTTATGATGTCAGTCAGAGACTATGTGGTGAATCTGGTCTTCACCCCCAAACATCGATAATGAAGCAACACCTCTGTGTTCCTATGGGGTCACATTAGAGGATCAGAAGCAGCCTACTGGACAGTCAGGACTTTCACTAGTGCCAATGAAAATTGGCAGGGTCTGTTTAACAGTGAACAATTACATGTAATGAGTGGAAGTCCAATGGGGAGCCAAACTCCCTCTGCAACTGAGAGTAATGAGGAGCTCCTCCCTTGGGTGTCAGCAGATGCCACGGGTCACTTACTGTGTGACTCCATTTATGTAACATTCTTAAAATGCCAAGATGATAGAAATAGAGAACAGATAAGTAGTTACCAAGGGGTAAGAGAGGGAAGTGGGTATGGCTATACAAAGGCAACAAGAAGGTTTCTCACAGTAATGGGTGTATTTTTTTTTTATCATGAGTGTATCAATGACAATATCACATTTGATATTATTACAGTTCTCCAAGATGTTATCATTGGGAGAAACTCATTAAAGGGTACACCAGATATCTGTATTATTTCTTACAATTGCGTGTGAATCTATAATTACCTAAAAAATGTTCCAATTAAGAAGGAAATCTTGATGAAGCATAGCTGTTATTCTTTGAAAGCCATGATACTGAGGTGACTTGTGGTGTCTTGATTAGGAGATTATGGTACAGACTTGGTCCTGAGGGGAGTAAACTCAGATTCTACAAATTTTAAGGACACATGGAAATGATTATTGCTTTGTGGTTTCTCTCATGCCAACCAGAATCAAAAAGTCTAAAGCATTACAAATCCAAACCATTAGTTTAGTATATGAAATAAAACTGTCAAAAAGCCTAGAATATTTGAGCTTACTGATCAGTGCTATTGTTCCCTAAGCAAAGAGCTACATGGAAAGCAATATGGTAGTAAAAGCTTTGTGTAGGAAATATACAGTCAGGATGGTTGTCAAACGACTTTGGCTACAATAGCTTGAGTACCACCAAGGCATGGGAGAAGGATATCTTTAGGGCCTATGCAAAACCCATGCACCAATTTCTTCTCTGTGTCTGTTTTCACTTTCCAATACCACATTCTATCGACATATTAATACCAGTGCACTGTTGATGTCATAAAGTTGTCATGCTTTCCGAGGGCTATTACATACAAAGGGGAGAGAATGGATGAGCCTCTAGAGATCCAATCTCTATGAAGATCAAGTCACTTAATCCACACAAAAATCATCCAGTAGGTATACTACCATTTTACATTGATTCTATGAAAGGTTTAGTGTATTCTTCAGAATCTATCGATTAATTATTACTTGGGTCTGGTTTTTGCTACTTCCTTATTAGATTCTCAGAGAGTACATTCATCTCCAGGCTCTGGGGAGTACCCTGCTGTTATCTATCATGTACTGACCACATTAATAGCATCGAACAATACAATGTACGAAACTGACATTTGAATAGGTTACATTTAATTGTTCACAATTAAATTCTAGTAAGTGATAGAACTAGACTTAGACTCTCCATCTCTAAATCTACCACTCTCCTCTGAGGATTTGTGAAATTTGAGCAAGTGGACATAACGCAATAGTAAAAATGTTTCCTTTTCTTTCCAGCACTTGAGACATAGTCAGAAACAAAATGGGCTATCATTCTGACACAATCGACATTTGACTACTTTCTTGATTTCCCCTGCAAATATTCTATGTTTTGCTGTTCCCAGTGTGTTCTGGAAAAGATGAGATTGTGGTAGCTGCTTATATTTTTGGAGAAAAGAGAAATTAAAGATGATTTGGATCATGTGCTTTTTGTTCTCACCTAAAAGAAACAGAAGAGTCATCCTGCAATCCTGTTAAGAAACGTCATCTTTGGTAGACTGTTTTCTGGAATACTTGTATATCCAGTCTCAGAGAACCTGGCACTCTACAGATGGCCTTTAAAATATAAAGCCTCAGGACAACTGTTCCATTCAGTTGAGACTTCCACTGCTATACCTGTGGAACTTTCTAATTTATACACGTTCAAATTAGTTTGGAAATGAGAAAGAGAAAATACCAGTTATTTTGAAATAGACTTTCCCGGCTTTTATACACTAACTGGAACCCAGACCTAGAGTATTGATTGCAATTCCATCACGAACCAAATTGGCCCAAATAATTATCCAATGCTTGTAGCAACATAAATAAGCCCTTTTAGACTTTCAGGTTTTCAGAAAATGGAAAATTTGCAGGGAGAGGAAGAGAAAACACAATTAGTAGTTATCAGTTACAAAGTAAATTAATGCTCAGCCTCACCATTTAGCAAAATAGTGAAGTTGTTAAAGTTTCTGAAACTCTTTAGCCCAATTTAACAACTCTACTTTCCACATCCAAATACCCAGTAAGAGACTCCTTTTCTTAGTCCCTTGTTTTATAGATTTTGCATTCAGAGAATTGTGAACTAAAGAATTAACTAAGTAATTAAATTATTACCCAATTGTGGTAAAAACCACTTCGGAAATATTTGCATATAAACTGAGGCTTGGGAAAACTTTAAAGACTTAGGACTCTGTACTGGTATGTACTGAGTTTTCTTTCTTTGAATGGGAACTAGGCTTTGAATGATGAGGGTTTAGCTTTTCTACACAGGGGCTAGCTCAAGGACAGACGTTCAGAAGGGGACTCTCTCTACATTCATGACTAAGCTTAGGTAAAATTATCATGATTGGGTATGAACTTCCAACCTGATTTAATATGCAAATGCCTTTTACTTTACTTCCTTGAATTGCTGCCCTAGCAAGAAAGAACATAAATATTTGTTCCTATTCTTGATATGTTTTGAAGATAAGCCAATCTCTCTCTCTGGCGCAATGGAATCTGTTTTCTATTTGCCTATTATTTAGGTGCTGGATTTTATGGGCCACCAAAATTTATTGTGAAAAGAAAAGAAGAGAATTGTATTTAAGGTATCGAGAGAAGAGAAGGAATGGAGGAAGAAAGAAAGGCAAGAGGGTAGAGGAAAAAGTCAGTAGGGTCACCAGATCGGGTCCAGAAAGCAGGCTGCTGGGGTGAGTCCAACACGGAGGAGTCCATTCCTCTGTGTGAGAGAGGAATGCACCTGTAGAAGGGACGTGTAAAAGGGCACTGTTTAAATATGAGCCACACAGGGGGAATTGTCCACCAGTTAGGCTGCTTTTAAGCAAAGGAGAACTTCCCATGTTCTGTGCACGAGATTGATACCAGTAGATACTTTTCTCAATGCAGGTGAGAATTTTGCTCTACCTGAACCAGCATCTGTTGTTATCTACCTCATAGGAGGCTTCCTGACTGGGTCTCATGGGTCTTCCAGGGCTCTGTTTGTGTTATATATGAAAAGGCCTGCTAATGCACAGGAGGAAAGCTCTTCAGGTACTGGGCAGAGGGTGACGTATCAGGCCAGCCACCTCCCATTCATTTAGCACGTATTTTGGGACACTTTCCATGTGCTGGGCATTCTGATATATTCTTGTAATACAGAGATAGGAGAATCACTGTTCCCACCTTAAGCACTATTTAACAGGGAGGAATAATTATAGCTTATGTGTTCAGCACCAAAATAGTAATTAGGGCAAAGGTCTAGGAAAGTCCTCTCTGGAACATGGCGGAGGGAAGGATCAATTATTTCTAGAAAGAGACAAAGGGAAATCACAAATCACAACACATTGCTAGGTCTGGAAGTCTAAAACACTACATTAGGCAGAAAGAGGGAAAAAGTAGTTCAAGACAGAGTGGGCAGTATTTTCAAATCTTTGTGGCATGGACACACTTAGAGAATTTGGGATAGCCTGGCTGAACACAGGATGTGCGAGAAGAGAGAAGATTAGGATGGAAAGCTCAGCAAGGGCTGGACTAAGAAAGGTCTCTGTTTGGAGCATACCTTGTGGGCGAAAAGGAGTTTTCAAATCATTTTAAGAGAAAAAATGTCATGACAAGAAGTGTGTTTTAGAAGGATGAGCCTGGTGTTAGTGTAGTGCATGACTTGGTGGACAGAACACACTCAAGAGGCATGTCAGGCATGTCTCCTGGGACAGCCACAAAAAGAAACAGAAAACGCAAACAGAAAATAAAAACACACCAATGTTTAGAGAAAGATCAGGAGTGAAAAGTGTCATGGGACCCAAGTGGGAAGAGGCAAATAGGTGAGGTGACATGTAAATGAAAATAGGCCACTTGGTGTAAAAATTAAAGAGGAATTGACCCATTGGGTGCAATTCCAACAGAGAACTGAGTATCCAATAGTGTCTTCCCACCCCATATCCACTATCATCCACTCTGTTTTACTTCTCTTTTGCCTCAAAAAGCCAACCTGTATGTGTCATCAATGTACTCTCTTGCTGTTTTCTATTGGGTTTGTCCAAAGGGAAACACCAATGAAAGAACAGAAGACGAGAGGAGACAGAAGTGAGAATATTTGTTTCTCAGCCTCATGTGAAGCCACTTTGGGCTGGCATGGTCCTGAAATCACCACTCTCCTAAGGTGGCCTCTCTCGGACTCTGTGCTTCTGGGTTCTCTAAAGTGCTCCATCCACTCATCTCCTTGGACCTAGTCATGTCTCCCCATGTCTCCTGTAATACTAACCCCAGCTTACTGCACTATCTCTTGTAAATAGTCTATTTGTAAATAATACCTATTTAAATTACCCTAATGTGAGATGCATATGATTTCTATTTGGGATTCAGGTAGGTCACAGGAAAGAAGGGATTTTAGGAGTCCATGGGATATAAGAGAATGGAAACAGCAAATATAAGGCACTTGTTGAAGATATTTAGCAATCAAATGAAATGAAGAAAAAGCAGTGTAAGTCGAATAGGGGCCAGAATGGAAAGAAAATATTTAGGATGGAGAAGTATGATTATTTTTATATACTGAGTCAAGGATAATTCTCTTATTTAAGTAGGCAGGTTAATTTGAATAAAAGATGTATCTGTGTAGGGGGCCTTTCCCACACCCTACATTTTGGCAGATTCTCACCTCAAACTCTGTTCTTCCTTAATTGCTACATATGGGAGTTAAAAAATGGGAGTCTCAACTCATTTTGAACTGAGGACCCAGAGAATGAGTCTAGCATAACCATCCTTAATTGCTAAGCTGAGTAATGGAAGTTGCTATACAGTCTTGCTGTGGAATCACTGTGAAACCGTGAAATGGCAATGAAGAAATCTGTCATGTAATAAACCCAAGCAAAAACAGAAGTAGAGTTATTCCTAGCCAGAAGCTGAGTCACACAAGGGGAAGGAACAAAAGAGAAGGAGGCATAGGTGGGCATGACGGGGATAAAAATTACATCTGTACTTAGACTACTGCGGAATTTTGACATCACTTAGTGACACTCCCATCTCAGTGAGCTGCTGCAATGGGCAATACATTGAATTTTGTTTTCCCAAATTTAGCTTTCTGATTCAAGTGCTTGCCTTCTACACAGAATTTACTTTATTAGGAGAGAATCAATCAAGGCTCTATAATATGATGTCTCAAGGCATTTAGAAAGCTTTTGCAACTAATGAACAGTACAAACAATAAGTACTATGAGTTCGGAAAGGGGGAAGAGATCACTGAATAAACAGACATTTACAAATGGCATCTATGTACGCAAATCCACTGGACAATCCATTGAGGCTGAGAAGGAGGCACTCTCCTAATTTTGTATGTAAAATTCATTAAGGTCTTATGATCTCCCTTAGCTTGAAGGCTCCCACAGCTTGCTAGATAGACTCTGAAAACTGCCAGCAGCCTTTTTTCTTTATTTTTTAAACCAGCCAATCCCATCAATTACCCAAAAGTGCCAGATGCTGAGCACAATATGAGGTAAAATACAGTCAACCTTGAAAGTCCATGGTGTTTTTATTTTGCTGATATTTCTAAAATATTTCAAATAACTATAATACACAGAGAAATAACCATAGGCTTGAGCTAGAAAGGTATTAACAGAACAATTGCAAAATAAGTGGCTCTTCCCAATATAAGTGAATTTACCAGCAACACTTCCCCCCCAGAAAAAATATATAGCAGAAAGCATCACAGAACATTGGAGAGTTATAACACGTTACTTAGTTCTACCTCTCAGTTTTCTGATAGCATTACTAAGCCCAGATTTTTATTTAAAAAGATGGAAAATCTAAAACAGAAGAAAAGAAAAACTAAATATATGTGGTATGAATTGCTTCACAGACTTGAGGATATCCAGCACTCTCACATCTTTAATCTTTTCAAATAGACTGCCCAATCTTCCACCTGTTTAATATCAAAAATTTCAGTGTCTCTCTCCTTTTCTTTTTAATTGTTTCATAATTCTAGGAAATTTTTCCATCTAAAGGGGCTTCAACACCATAGAATACAGGTTGTTACTTCTCGTTGCTATAGTATGTGATAGTTGACAACTGATAATTTACTCCCTGATGGATCATGTCAGCCCACTGCTCTGGTGGTGTTATTCCTTGTGTAGGTTAGTGGAGACCACAGTAGTTTTTCAAGAATACTCCAGATTACAACTCTTAATAACAAGCTACTTAAGTTCACACACCCAGGCTGAGTCCCAAAGTACTGGATCAGAACTCATGACTGCTCCCCCTCACATCTGGAAAAATCATCTGCCTTTCCTTCTAGTCCTTACAATCAAAAGGTCTTGTTACATTCCTCCCTGTGAACAATTGGGTACATTGGGGTCTACTCAAGCAAAATCTACCATTTAACGGTGGCACCTCTCAATAATTCCAATTAACATTACATTTTACATTATAATATGAAACAGATGGCATCTCTCTAGCACAAGAAGAGGGAAAAAAGAATGACAAACATCTATAAAAACACAGTTTATTCTTTAGCAGTTCATTCTCTGGCAGGGCACCTAGCCATATAACATATTATAATCCCTATAACTGAACAAATTGCTTTAAAAAGATTACCTTATTGAAAAGTTTCCACTTTACAGGGTACAAAATCTAAAATCAGAAAGATGGGTACTTACTCAAGACAGTACATGTACTAACATGGATGAGCCAGGATTTCAACTTAGATGTCTGAGGTTATGTCGTGCTGCTGAATGGGCTCTCAATAGTGCTGTGATGATTAGAGAAGTCCATTCCGCTGTCCTTAAAGAGTTCTCATTAATGGGAGGGGGGGAAAAAGTCAGACTTAAACATATAAAAGAGTTGGACACTAATATATGATTGCACATAAGACAGTAAGAAATTAAATTTAACCAAGTGCCTAGGGTATTTAGAGAACTTCTTAGAGGAGTTTCATTCAACAATATTTATTAATATTAATACAGCTATGATCAACGAACGGATTTCTGCCCTTTGTATCCCATTGAGATACAAAGCACGTTGCTTACATGGTGCAAACTGGCTCACTCACTGCCAACTCCAACCCCCGTTTAGTGTACTTCTCTATGCTTTAGAGGCTGGGAAGCTAACGTCTGGCCAGTTAGCTCAGTTGGCTAGAGCATGGTGTTGCAACACTAAGGTGAAGGGTTCAAATCCTTGTAATAGCCAAGCTGGGGGGAAAAATATATATATATATACACATACATATATACATATATATACATATACATACATACATATATATACGTATATATACATATACATATATATATATATCACTTCAGTTAGATCCAGAGGCTAGAAAGCTAAAATGTTCACCATGGCTTCTGTGTGTGACCTAAATTTCGCCAAGCAAATATACCATCTAAGACTTGAAAAGAGCCAGTTGGCAACGTGAAGGGACAGCCACAAGCATGAAGACCAACTCTTTTGGGGCAATTGGGTGGCACAGATATCATAGAGCAGAAGTGAGCCTTTTTTGTTTTGTTTTGTTTTTTGTGGCAGGTGGATGGTACAGGGATCTGAACCCTAGGAGTGAGTTTTTGTTAAAAGACTCCTCTCTTACTACAAGCCTTTTCTCTTGACTCTATTATCTAGTATCTAGACTACTAGAAATTCTGTAAGATTTTGTAATAAACCCTTTCTGCCTAATACAGCCATCAGAGATTATGACATTTGCAATTACGAAACTTGAAAGATCCTTGAAAGATCCAATAATTGGTATCAGAATGGTCCTAGGAAAGAGACATTAAAGAAATGCGAGTAGGGATCGTTTATCTCTGAACTAGATGGGTTAAAGGTAGGGTGTTCTAGTTAGCAGTACAGAATGGAACATTGGTGGTCTGTAACACTTATTGGCAACAGAGTTATTAAATGATCACCTTTGGTCACTGGGGAAGATGTACCTATTAATGGAAAAGGGCATGTGTAGGTAGGTGATGATGAAGGGTGTGGAGAATATAATGACGGTAGAATGGGCTGTTGCTTCCAACTGACCTGCCAAGTATAGAGCAAGAAAATAATGTAGTCAAGTTTTAAAATCCCAGTTCAAGTCCTGTCCAAAGAACCAGAGAGTTTCTATGACTACCTTCAAAAGCATCTTGTATCCCTTTTAGTGGTTGTATTCACATAATTAAACATCAAATTCAGAGACCAATGCTGAGAGTTGATAAACTAAATTAGACAAAATTCAGAACCTTGCCAGGTCTTGAGTAAGAATATAAGGAGGCTGGTAGGGAAAAAGTTAAATCTAAAAATTCTAATGTGGATTCTTGAGATGATTTAGTTGACTCTGGCAATTCTAACCCCCAAGTTTTACTGAGTTTCTTCAGATAGCACTAGAACCTACTTCTCTCCCTGTACAATGCTGGTATTGAGAAATGTCAATATACTTATATATACATATATAACATGTATGCATGTATGTATACATGTATGCATATCCACATGCTCTATTAGTTCTGCTTTTTTGGTTGAACTGTGACTGATACAGTTGGTCAATGAGTCACCATATATGCTATCTGACCTGCTGTCATGAACTGGTACACCACGAAGCTGAATTAGCAGGACATCATCATCAATAGGAAATGAGATATACAGGGCTGGGCCTAAGCTTGTCCAAAGGGCCTCCAAAAGTTGCATGATCGGTGACTTACACTCCCAACGTATCCACTCTGGTGGTTGTATTGTCACTTCTTTTTGCCCAAGTATAACCTTGTAAATAGTTCCTCTATATCAATTGACTGAGAAAAAAAAAAAAAAAATAAGCTTCATTTACAAACAATCAATCTGTTGGTATTAGCCAAATATGGATTTTTTCATTCTTATGGCCTCACTCAGGGAAACTCCTGAACAACAATCGAGATGGTAATACTTCTACTGGGCAAAAATGTAAGAGCTAAATATGATTATCATCCATCTTTGAAAGAAGAGAATATTGATGTTATGGATATACAGCAATTCTATGGGTAGGAGAGAATAATGGTTTGAAAAGATGGTTAGAAACTTGAAATTAAAGAAAATATCGGAAAATTATCAACAAGGAGGTTTTACTAAGAGATTCATGGATGTATTTCTTGAAGTTGTTCAGAATGTGTGGGTATTTGTGTTTCCCATGATTATCATGGCTCTCTGTAATCATGTGAAAGAGAAAATCATTTCTATTGCTATATTGAGCTTCTATTTTCCTGCCACTCCGCATTTGCACAATGGACTCATGAATAAAGGTGGCTATGGTGACAGTAAGAAAAGGTAAGCATGGGCTTAAAAACATGGATTTCTCACCCTGCTGATCAGGTAACTGCCACCGCTGAGTCTTCCATCTTCCGGCAGCAGAAATTGGTGTTACATCATGATAGAGTCTCAAACCCCAGGAAACAAACTGGCAACTCATGGTAGGTCAATGACATGATATTTCTTTTTCTTTTCTTTCACAGAAAAGAAAGTGATTTCTTCTCACTAGAATAGATATTAATTTTTCTGCTATGCAAGGACATCAATTTGCCTTCCCTGCTTCCTCTATGTTTGGGCTTCCCCTGCGTATTTGCCAGATGCCCTATACACTGTCACAGTGTTGCCTTCAACATTGCTTCTGACCAATGAACCATTTTACAACCTGCCAGGGATATTGGGATTTGCTCTTACTGGGACCTGGAGAAAGCAGAAATGGAGATACATGAGTCAAAACAAGGGTTGGCGGAGTCGGTGTGGTGTAGTAGAAAGAGCTTGAGGCCCAGAGCCCAAGAACATGAGTTTTTGTCTGAATTGTAATAACTTTCTAAGTCTTTGACCACTGGTAAATTATATAACTTCTATGGGCTAGAGTTACCTTCTCTGTAAAATACATAAATAATAAGTAACTCATAATATTGTTGTAATAGCAAATGTCAATTTAAAAAAAATAAAATTATTAAAAATTTTAGAGTATAATGTCTACCCACTCTACCTGAAAATGCATTTAAAGTTATTGAGAGAGGAAATCTCAGACACTGGGATAAATAGTCATCTGGTTACAGGTCACTGTTAAGTATTCCTCTGAGGCATCCACATTCGTCCTTGGCTTTTAATTAACATAATCTGCAAAGATGGTGTAAATGTTGTCTTGGTCTTAACCTTAAGGACTACTTTGTTTCTTTGTAGTTTCAGGTGATATACTTAGCTATTCCATTAAATGAATCTAAGCCTATAAAGGACTTGTTGGTGCTGAAGGCTCTCTGTGTCTGTTTCTTATGTTATTTCTGTTTTTCTACTCCTCCACCACGATGTGTTGAGAGAGACTTCCCTACAAAATTTTCTAACTTCTGAAGTTCTATTTAACATGCTTCTTTCTTCTGGCTTGTCCACACACCTGGAGTCCTTCAGTATCCTCTCTCAGATATGGCCCTGGCTGGACTCATATGGCATAAGGCTCCTTTATAGGATCTCCGAGAGTCAAAACCTCTTTGCTCTTTTCTGACTTTCTTCTCCACCTTAGCCATTTTTTTTCCCCAGCCCATGGAATCTTTATCTAGCCCGAGGACAGAGTGAACTGGCTCCTGTTTCATTCTTCCCCAAGTTAATTTTATGGCTCAACTCAAGTCCTTCAGGTGTTTGAGTCTTCAAACTCAAAAGAGTCTGCACACTTCAACTTAAATGCTTTTCCTCTTTGTGAGTTTCCAATACCTGTTTTGAAACTTTGAGAGTGAAGAATTTATTTTGTCATCTTTGCTTTGTTTTATGTTCTCTCTGAGATATTTAGTTGGAAAACTCTGGCAAAATAAATGGGGAAAAGGCAAAAAATTAAGAAAAAACGGGGAAGGAACACACATACACACATTTATAAAATCTCTATTCTGCCCCACTATAAGTAGAGAGATGTCAAAACATGAATATATAAATAGGGATATATATTCATATATGCCAGGTAAGTATTTGCAGTGAGGTGACTAGAAATAGACTTTTCAAGAGAACTAAATTTAAATATTTCTAGCAGTTTCTATAGGTAAAGAACGCATGATGCTTTAAAATGTACCTTTTGGTTTTGTTTTGGTGTAGCTACCAGAATAACTACGTATATAGGACAAGTATTTTATTCGTTGTTCACAGTGAAGACGTCACATGGTGTACTGATGCCAGCTATGAATCCTTCCTACTGTAACATTAACTATTCTTTTTATGAATTTAAAGGGCTTCTCAATGATGAAAGCTGAGCTCCTATGCGTGGGGAGGCTGTTTGATTCTCCACATGGGTGTTAGAGAGTTTTCATCTCTCCTATGGGGGTGATTTGACTGCAGAGCAGAGGCTCAGACATGAAGGTGAGGGCCAGTGTGCTCTGCTATTCACTGTGGAAAAGCCTTGCAGTTAATCCTGGTCGAGAGAGAACACTTTGTATTAGTCCAGTCACAAGAAGATGAACAATGTGCAGGAGGTCAGAGAAAATAGCACTTTAGGGTGGTGTCAACTGAGGAAGGTGACAAAAGGCTGGCTGAACAGATGCATCATGTAAGTGCTCCTTTGGTGAGTCCCAGAAATAACAGGGAAACATTTTTATGGAAAGCTTAGGTTCAAACTCATCGGTTTGCTCAAGACTTACCTGATGTTAGTGCTGACGTTCCTTGTCCCAAGAAAATACTTAGTCCTGAAAAGAGAGGGATGGTTGGCCCCCTATCTCCTGCAGATGGTACAATCTGCTTGTTCTGATCTGGCACAGCCAGAACTGAGGATTATTGAGATACTGGTGCATAAAGCTAGATGACTGGTCTTGGGGTTAGCTCGTAGAGGACCTTGAACTTCCGACAAAGGTTTCTGTACATTGTTTTATGGGAATTCAGTGCTATTTTAGAGCAATAGGTTATTAAATGGTCAACCCAGGAATGATGAATTAGAGGGAAGTTGAAAGAAAGGGAGGCTGTTAAAGAGTCAGGCAGATAAACTGGGCCTACATGAGAGTGATGGCGGGAACGCAAATGTCTTCAGAAGGGAGGGGTTGATTAAATAACTTGTACGAAGAGTAAGAAATATAATGTAGATTATCTTTTCCCATTTTTATTCTCAGAAAAAGGAAAATGGGACCTGAGGCAGGTAGTCATCATCATATAATATTCTCTAATTTCAGGGTGTGTGACCGGTAGTCGGTCTTAGAGACATAGGGGAAGGATTCTATGATTTTTCATGATGTTTCATGGCCTCACCTTGCATCATAATGCCATAAAATGTACAAACCAGCACTCCCCTTCTGTGAACTTTCTTTGCCAACAATACCTTAGAAGGCAAAGATTTCCTTATATGTGTGCATTGGTGGTGGCTGGCAGGTAAAAATATCTGAAAAAAGTATCATCTGGCTTTGTGGAACATGATAGAACCGCAGTACATTTGGAGTATGTTTCTGAGCCAGAAAATATACTCACAGATTCAGAAACACATAGCACACACAATATTCTCCACTCACATGCAAGTATACACATATTTACACATGCTCTTACATGTAACACACATACGTACATGCTCACATACACCTCTATTTCTTTTTTAAAATCAGGACAGCCGTAAGCAAAAAAGATTTTAAAGGAAAATAGATGAATTAAAGAAAAAGTCACCTTTGCTTTGTTAAATTTGTGAGAAACCCTTTTGAGAAGGGTATTGATTTATCATCAGGTAAATAGTTTCACCTTCCATAAAATCCTATGGGTCATGTAGCAGTTACATTACAGAGAAAGTTCCTAAATAATAGTCCTTTGGAAGTGTCAGGTAGCAAGATACCAACTCCCATCATCACAAACAGACTCTTAACCCTTTAATAGATAGTCACTTTGTGAAAAACTGACTCTTCAGTTTTCTCCACTAAAGAAACAATAATCAGTTTCCTGCCTTTATGAAAGGGACAAAAGATTGAAACAGAGAGAAGAAAGATACTTGGTTGAACCTACCTTGCAAGTAAATGAATGATTCTGGTGTGAGTATGAAAACAGGATAGACAATTTATATAGAGATATAAATAAAAGCACATGTATTGATAGATACAGAGATAGAGATATATAGAGATTTATCTAAAAAATAAGTAGAGGAAGGCATAAGACACCTAAGTGGAGGTGTGGGGTAGGTTTGTCTATATTCTGAGGGTAGAGTATGCAGTTTTATTTGGAGAATTTTGAGGGTAAAGAATAGTCTCAGGTGAATTATAAAACAATGAAATCGGAAGGAACTTTAAGGATTCTTGTTTTACAGATAGGGAAATCGATGCCCACAGAGGTGGGAAATGATCATACGCTATCATTAGTGGTCTAACCACTAGTCCAACGATCTACCGTAATAATCTGTCTACCCAGGAAAGAGTGGACGAAGGCAACCCATATGGTTATTCCTAGAGACTGATGACGTATAACCAGAGTAGAAATAAGCAGGGAATTGGAAGTAGCTGGAGGGTCTGGGGGCAAAAAATGGAGCCCCCCCACCCCCGCCAATTTAGGAAAAAAAAAAAGATTAAAAGCTCAGGACATATGTAAGCCCATTAGGGTATTCCACTTCTTATTGTCAAGGTGGACCTACTATTCCTTCTATTGTCATTACTAGTACAGTGGAAGAAATAAAGGTGGAAACACTCCTAGAATGTTCTAGAATGTCTTTCTTCCCCACTGTCGGAATTGGTGTTGATTGCTACCTGAATTCTGATCAGAAGTAGTTGTGTGTGTACATCTGGTATGAATTTCCGTAACTCCCTCTTCCTGGAGTGTGTCTTAGTGCCGGTGGCTTGGAGGGAGTCATATAAACATAGTACAATTGTTAAAATTGGTATAAATTACAGGATTCTGGGAAGGTCACAGCTCTGAAAGAAGATAGCACAATAGTCCCACAGTGGGCAGAGGGCTCCAGTTCATCTTTTTGTGTCTTCTTTTCATGGTTCCTCTCCCCTCCAATTTCCTAGTGATTATAAAATGCTGAGGCATACCCTCCTCACATTCCCATCTTTGCAGGGTCATCTTCTGTAAATATAACTGATCAATCCTGGGCATCTTTCCCCTCAGCAATCTCTATCCTCTGTCAGCCAAGGTGTCGTGGTCATGACTGTCTTGCTTCATTCTCCTTCGCCCCCCACCCCTGTTGTTTCTAAATTGGTATTCTGTTATCTGCCACCTCAAAGAAGATTTAATAACTAATCTGCTTAGAACATTAATGAATAATAATTATACTGTGCTATTTCTTTCCCATGTACACATTTCCTGGAAACTTGCACACTACCTATTTTAAGCCAAAGGATTGACTTTCTAAGAGTGGAGTTTTAGGAAGCATGTGGTTCTGGTAAAGGAGATATTTTCAGGCAAGAAGACATCCAGGAACCCTGTAGATCATACTGATTTTGATGTGTGTATCATGTTTGTTTATTTTCCCCAAGTGCCTTAAATAAGCAAAGCCCATCCCTACCTGCCCTTATACCTAACTCCATGGCAGGGAACAAGGGTGACATATGTGGCTGGTGGACCATGAGGAGCCCTCTCCTTTGCAACATGAACATGGTATGCTCTCTGTCTGCCCTGAGGCTCACCTTGTCTGCTACCCCTCACGTGTTTCCATCTCTCTTTTTCCTGTTCTCCAAAAACTGGCCTGAGGAAAGGAGGCAGCCAATACTGGGGGAAGGGGGTCCTCGGGAGGGGAGAGGGGGAGAGAGGGGAGGGGGGGAGAAAGAGGGGGGTAGACAGAGAGAGAGAGAGAGAGAGAGAGAGAACCTGCAGGACAAAGGAGTGGCTGCAGCCCATTTACTCCTTCTGCTAAGGTAAAAGGGTGACTTGTCTATGGTCACACAGTACGAGAGGGGCAGGACTCCCCATGAGCAGAGACACCTCCCCCTGCACTTCTGCACTTTGTTCCACACCAAATTAGTTCTTGGATGGCAAAAGGAGCAGCAGAAGACCTGGCCCCTATCATAAAGGACACGTGGCTTAGTGTTGACTAGGTAGGAAAGATGTTCTCTCCCACATGTGTCTTTTCAGAAAGTGGTTTACATGAGTTGAAATTCCAGTCAGTAGTATCATTGGAATAATCCCTGGGCACAGGCAACATAGAGAGAGAAACCCCGATTGAGTGCTTCCTAAGAGTACACTCTTAATAATAACAATGCTCATTTATTAAATTTACCTATAGCTACATATCTGTGTGTCTACACGGACAAACACATACAGATATATAAAAATTTTTATCTTCAGAAAAACCTTGAGCAGTGAATTCTATTATCCTCATTTTACAGATAAAGATCTTTTAGTGATCTGTTCAGGGTCATTCTAGAATGTGAAAACTAGAATTTGAACCCAGGTCTGTTAATTTCTAAGCCTATGCCTTGTCTTTCCATAATCCCTCTTGAACAGATTCTGTGATCACAGGCTGATCCCAAGACTAGCCAGCTGCAGCTGAAGTTAAGCTCGGCCTCTACTCAGATAGGGAGGAATGACTTATATAGCAGACACCACACCAGGGGCTCTGGTATCTCTTATTTAATCATCACAGCAGCTTGGTCAGGGATTTATTGTTATTACCCCCCTTTTATAGATAGAGGAGCTGAGGTCCAAAGTGTTTCTAAATTAATTCAATGGGCAAGAAGAATAGAAATGATAGCAATATTTATGAAGGCTTACTATGTGCTAGGCCTGATGTTAACTTCTCCATATATTTCCAAACCAGAGAGAGGGCTGGGATGTGAGCCAGCTCCAGGAGGTTAAAGCACTGTTCTCTGAAGGCCCGCGTGCAAATAAAAATATTTTATTTATGAGAAAAAATTCCTCGCTAACACACCAGCAGAGATCAGCCCATGAAAATGCTCACCAGAGAAAAGGGCCATATGGGACATAGACATTGGATTGAGGGAGGAGTAAACTAAAACACAATCATTCCAAGGTAAAGAAGAAATACTACAAAGGTATCTGATAGGTTTGTTTGTGTAAATATTTATTTATTCAAATAAACTATGAACATTCAATTAGTTCAATGTTTCTATTCATAGAAGGCCAGTTAAGTTACTGGTGAATGGAAACTATACAGTGCCAAAAAGTTCTTTGCTCTTGGGGTGCTTCTTCACAAGGATTGTGTTTTCTGGGGACTTTAAATGATGGTGTCAGTGGATTTACAATGATAACCCACTGGAGTTTTTGACTGGTCCCTGCATTTACCTAGACAAGTGTTCAACAGTACAATAGACCCATGGCATACTTGGAAAAAATAAACACACACACATGTGCACACACCCAAAATAAAATACATGAGCAAGTAATTTGGGGAAGCATTTCATTTTATATTCTCCCTTTTCCTTAGGGGTCTATAACGTCCATGAGAACACTCAATGTTCTAAAAAGTACTATAGGAGAGAAACCAGTTTCTCAAACTTACTTGACTTAAAACCTTTTGGGGAAACTCTCTTAGTCTAAGTATTATCAAGTATTATGAAGGTCCTAAGATCCCAGAGAATTCCGAGCCCACTTGCATGTTTAAGAAGTTTCTGCTTTTCTCTCAAGTATCTGGTGACAATTCACATAGGATGAATCTTTACCGAAAAATGTATACATACACTTGGCCAAAAATCTACACTTGTCTACCTCTGTTTTTACAGAGTTTCTGTATATCAACCAGTAAGCTGGTCCTAGGGATCAAATATTATATTGTAGGTTTTGTTTACATGACTTTTTCTATGACACATTTTTCTATTGCCTCATTTAATGTCTTCTTTAGGATTATTTACTTTTTCTCACTTATTTTTCTGCTTCTAATTATTTGCAAGTAAGGCAATCAAGTTCTATTATTTTAGTGCATAGGTTGACAGTTTTAGCATGTGTACAAAATTTTAAGGAGATTGAAGCTGTCTTTTGCCTGAACTCAAAGAAATGTGGTTTTTATTCTAACACATATATTCTCTCTTACTTATTGTCTAGTCAAGTTTTCAGATTTGCTCCCCCGCCTTTTTTTTTTTTTCCTTCCTTCAGTGTTTAATTTTCTTCTCAAAATATAACTTTTATAAGTTAATTTAGGGAGAAGCATTGGCTGAAAACTCTTCATTTTTTTCCCCTGAGAAATTTATATTGATAATTATTTTCTCTCAATATTTTGAAATATTATTTCATTGTCTTATGGATTCTGTGGTTGCTGTAGAAATACCTACTATCAATATAATTGTAATTCCATTCCAGAAAAAAAAACAAATCTGTGAGTGGTAGACAGAATTCTAAGATAACCTCCAAGTTTCCAAATCTCCTGTACACACCCTTTATAATCCTCTCCCCTCCACAAGTAGGAGATGAGATCACACTCCCATGACTGGTTACCGTATTTGGCAAAGTTGAAGAGATTTTGCAAATCTCATGAAGGCATCAAGTGAGTTAATTTTAAACAAAAAGGAGGTTATTCTGTGTGAGACTCACTTAATAAGGTAAAAATTCTCAAAAGATGGACTGGAACCTTCCTGAAGAGACAGTCTCTTCTGTCGGCCTTTAAGAAACAAAAAGCTATGGTGTGAACTGCCTGAAATGAGGGTGGCAGATGTCTAGAGATCTGAAGTCCTCAGTCCTATAACTGCAAGAAACTGAATTCTGCCAAGAACCCAAGACTTGGATGAGAAAATGACCCAGCTTACAACTTGATTGCATTTTAGTGAGATCTAACTAGAGAATATAGTTATGCCATGCGCAGACTCCTAGCCATGGATACTGTGAGATACTGAGTGCTGTCTGAAGGCACTAAGATTGTACTAATTTGGTCGTCAGCAATAGGAAACTAACAATTACATTTTCTTTCTTGCACCTTTTAAAAAATCGTTTTTTAAAAATTTTAAAGTTCGTTGTTTCTTTTACTGAAACAATTGATGATACATATTTGTGGGGTACAGAGTTGACTACTTGTGTACAATATGTGATGGTTAAATCAGGATAATTAGCTTATTCATCATTACAACATGTAATCATTCTTTTTGTCCATAAACCAATTTCTTGCTGACCTCCCTGTCACCTCCCACTTTTAGTAACCCCAGTTCTGTTCTCTCCTTCTGAAAGTCAACATATACTTGTGATTGTCATTTCCTTTTTTTTTCCGTCTTTCATATTTATTTAATTGTTAGCTCCCACTTGTGAGTGAGGTCATGAGGTATTTCTCTTTCTGTGCCTGGCTTATTGACTTAAAATTTTCTCCAAACTACACTTTAGTCCAATTGGACTTGGCAGTTTTTAAATGGTAATCTGCAGTTTCACCACAACATGGCTTGGTGTGGATCTAGTTTTATTTTACTTGGAACATATTGTACTTTGAGTATTTTTATTTTTTCATAAGGTCTAAAAAATTCACAGCCATTAAATCCCATTATATTCTATGTACTTCTTAATATCATTTATATTTTCCTCTTAATCTTTAAGTTTTATTCTAGGTATATTCTTTAAATTTAATGTCTAGTTCACTAAATCTATTTTTAGCTCTGCTAATGCATTATTTAAAGAATACATAGATATTTTAAAATTTCAATGAGTTTAGTTTTTAATTCAAGACATTCTATTAGGTGTTTTTTTCAAGTATGTATTTAATAGTAGATTTTTCCTTATATTTTGCTTTCTTTATTAAATCTTTATAAACATTTATTTTATATATTTTATATCTGATAATTACATCACCAATGTTTTTTTTTTTTTCAAATAGTTTCTGCCTATTCATTTATTTTTTCAATGGATTTTTGATTTTGGACTTTGAACTCATATTGGATGTTATTTACTTTGGAGAATCCTGTGTACCAGACTAAGTGTAACTAATTTGACTAATCTGACTAATTTGTCTTTGTTTCTGCCCAGTTTGTTTAGACCTCTTTTTATATGAATACTCAGTGTGGTAGGTCCTGAATCATTTACTTGCCTGAGTGTTGGGGTTGGGGTGAGGTGGAGGGGTGGTCAAACCTGAGTTTATAACTTCTCTAGAGATAATGTCTTTATTTTAACTTATTAGAGTCTATACATCAGGGATTCTGACTTTCTATTAGGATCTCACTTCTATCTCACAGTTCCATGAGTTCCATATTTACTTCCTGTCATCTTGAAGCCATTTAAATCCAAACTGCTTGGTTAATGAGATGGATATACACTCTTAGAGCAGTCAAAGGCTTAGCTTAAACACTGTGTTCCAGTTCTCCTTCAAATTCTGGTTCTTGGGGATTTCCCTAGTTTTTCTATTTATTTAACTCTACTTTTTTTTTTTCTTTTTCGCATTTTACAATACTTTTTAGAGCAAAGTTGGTTGTTTTCTCATTATCTATTTTGCTATATTGTTTGGAACAGATTTTAGAGATGTCTTAAAGGTCATCTAGACTAAAGTATTATCCAGTGTTTGAATTCTCCTACTTCTAGTAATACTACAATTTTTGGAACATATAATATGTGCCAGGCATTTTGCTAAGTGCTTTTATGCATTATTTAACTTAACTGTACAAAAATTACACTGATTAAAAAAATATTTACAATATATAGAGAAGAAAACTGAGGCTGTGAGAAATAAAATGACTTGCATGTGTTCACATGACAAAAAAATTGCAAAGTCAGGATGCAAATTAAGGCTTTTTAAAAAGTTTTTATTCCATAGGGTATTTGTTCCTATTACATGGTATTCCCATCTATAGCTCTTGTACTAAGTAATTACTCAGCTTATTCTTAATTGTTAATAATAATGGCAAACACTGTTTTTTTTAAAATGTCATTCCGTGTGGATAATTAGTTTACAGTTTATTATTGGTAATTCTTCCTTCTAGTGAGTCACAATGCATCTTCAGATATTGATTTTAGTTTAAACCTGTGAGTTCACACCATATCAGCACTTTAATACTTTCAGCTTCTGAATCTCTCTTTTTTTAAGTTTTCTCATATAAAAATTATATTTTTGTTTTTTTCCTTTCTAGACATTCTCCTCTGGATGAGCCACAGTTAAAATGTAATACCACTGAAAAATATGTGTCATCAGGGACTGAATATGAATTTCTAGGTATGAGACGAAAGGTGATATGTGGATTTAACTGACATTTCTAGAATCCAAATTCCTTTAATCGCCATGTGGTAGGTCTCTTTTAGAAATTTATATTTGCCACTCTATTTTCCTTTTCTCTGCATTTGCTGTATGTATGTTTTCTTTCCTTTCCCACTGAAGTTAGTTCATATTTCAATGCTCACTATTAAGTTACAAGGTTTATAGCTAAAAACTCTTATTTGTGCCTTAATAAGACATTTTAATGTCTGGTAAATAATTGGCAACCTAAGCTTTGAATAAATGTCACACTAAATCTGTGATGCAAAGCTGTGGCTTTTCTGTCATTTCTTTATGTCGGGCAAGACTTTATTTTGAGACAAAAGTTGGCTGTGAGTGTTGGAAAAGATGCAGAAGTCAAGCATGATTCTTAGTTTCTTGCTAATCAGTGAGTGGGTGGTAGTGATGTTTGGGCTCAGTTCAACTATATATTTGTGGGATGTTTAGGTTGAGATAATTAAGTAGTTTTCTATGTAGTTCTGGAGTTCAGGGGAAACATGTGAACTGAACTTATAGACTTGGAAGTTTTTAGTAGATAGGAAGTATGAGGGTATTTCAAAAAGTTTGTGGAACGACAGAACTAAAAGATAATATGAATCTTTCCATAAACTTTTTGAGCACCCCTTGTGTTTTAGTTTTTTATTGCTGCTGTAACAAATTGCCACAAATAAAGTGGCTAAAACAATAGAATTTACTGTCTTACAGTTCCGGTGGTCAGAAGTTTGAAATCAGTATCAATGGGCTAAAATGGCTTGAATTCCTTCTGGAGGCTCTTGTGGAAAATACATTTTCCTTGACTTTTCCAGCTTCAAGAGGGTGACTACATTCCTTAGCTTGTTGTCTTCTTTTCCATCTTCAACGACAGCAGCAGACCATCTCCTCTTCTCTCTGATTTCTTTTTTTTTCCCCACAAGCATGTCTTAAAATTTATTTTAAAATCATAATATGTAAATGAAATAATAAAACATGAAGTTTTTATACCCGAAATTCTAATGTCTTAATCAAACTTTATGTTAACTTTATTAACATACCTACTTAGATATCAAATATAAAAATAAGCATTTTATTATACACAAATAGCAATTCTCTCTGATTTCTGATTCTGTCCTTTTATCTTCTCTCCCTCTGGCCCTCCTGCCTTTCATGAGTCCCTTATGATTAGTGGGCCTATGCAGATAACCCAGTATAATCTCCCTATTTCAAGATCTTTTACCCAACCATATGTCAAAAGTCCCTTTTGCTAGGTAAGATTACATATTAACAGGTTTAGGGTATTAGGATATGAACATCGTTGTGTGGTGTGTATGTGGGGGGGCATTGTTCAGCCTACTACAGAGAGGAATTTAAAGTGTGAAACTATAATATCATACAGGGAGAGTAGGTAGAATAAAAAGGAGAGAGAAGAAGAGGATTTGGGGAACATTATCTTTTAATGAGCAATGGAAGAAAGAGGCTTTAAGAGAAGATCATGAGAAAGAAATACGTGACACAGGGTATTATAACCAAGGCCAATGGAAGGGAATTTTCAAGAGGGAAAAACTGTCAAGAATATTGAGTTCTTCAGAGATGTCAAGGAAAAGGAAGGGTGACTATTCTTTGACATATTTGGCCATTAAAAAGTTCCTGGGAAAAAAAAAAGTTTATATGTTCAAAAATCTACTCTAGAAGACAAAGTCACAGATAGCATATTTTTGAAGAATTTTCTTGAAAAAAATTAAAAATTTGGAAAGCGCTGACATTGACAGACATAATTTAGTAACCTGCATGTCCGAACCCTTTGCCGCTTCTGATTCCCTCAAGAATCTTGTTGTGATGGGTAGATTTTTGTGTCCCAGGCACTCTGGTTTAAACTGTATCTCCATCATGTACTAGCTTTGTATCCCAAGGAAAATATTTAGGCTTGCTAAACATTTAGTTTTCTCCCCTATAAATTAGCATAATATTTAATTTTCAGATAAATTGTTAGTATTCAAATGAGAACAGTATAAAAGCACCTGGCATACAGTAACTCTTCAATAAGTGATAATTATTATTACTACCATTATGGAAGTCCTTACTAAAAAATATGTAAAGCACCACAAATAACAGCTATTACAATGTTTTCATGTTTTTCTGGATTTCACATTAGAGGTGGCAAAAATATGTGCATGCCCTAATAGACTTTAATTGAGGCCAATACTTTGTCTTACAATTAACACACTCTCTCTTTAGAAATTAGCATCAAATGAGGTGATATTTTTGTTTTCTCTCATCACCAATGACATTAGCCACTGTCAGGATTTGGACTGACAAAGTTTGAGTTGCTTTGCCCAATGTTCAAATCCCTGATCTGTACCTATTCCCTGCCCCCTCCCCACCTTCTCACTGTCTAAATAAACCAGTCTGGGATCCATCTTTGTGGCTTCACTCCTCACTGCTTCCATCAGTAAGTGATATTCTGGCCACAGTGGGGGAATCCCAGACGTGCCAATATATTTCTTGCCTCTGGGCCTTTCCATGATCCTCCTCCGTGAAGATTTCTTTTGGCCCTGTATTTAAGCCAGTGATTTATACTTATTAATATCTCTACAATATTTATGATTTCTTTCAGGTCACAAACTAGCTTTTTTTTTTTTTTTTTAAACAGATCATCCCTCCAGAAGCCTGTCAGATTGATAGCTACGTGGTGAAACCTCAGTCGTGGTCCATTTTCTGGTATTTGTTCAAGAAATGCTTGTTAAAATAGTAACTGTTCTTAATAATGAAAAGAGTTTATATGAGGACAATGAGAGGCAAAAACTGCCCTTGTTCAGCTGTAGAATGAGGCGGCTTAGTAACCCAGAGGGTTATTTCATCAGGAGGATAATCAGAATGCTTTGTATACACAAATGCATTTTGTAAAAAAGCAGAAATAGATCTGTGGTTTCATTCTGTTTTCTCCAGGACTCCAGTGGCATTGAGGAAAGCAGGTGAAACTAATTTAATGTTCTATTTAAATCTTTCAGGTATTTATATTTTCCCAAAGCAAAATATCTCTTCAATAAAGGCATGTCAGGCCCTAGAACAGATGATAGCCAGGTGAAAAGTTTGCCTGAATAGATGATGAGGCTGAAAGTCTTAAGTTTGCTGCTGCAGATTAGCACTGGATTCAAAGGACTGGTAGGGGAAAAGGACTGGGTTTGAAATCAGTAATAACATTCAGTTCTTCCCTTGCCTTGACACCTTTGGGTTATAGAGCTCCCTGCAAATGAGTTTTCACATTACAGGGGTTTTTTGTTTGCATCTGAATGAGTTGAAACTAGGGTCTGGGCAAACAAAGTCCTAGTCTCCAAGAGGTTGACTCCAAATGTGAACAATCACACATTTTGGAGTAGAGACCAGATAAATTTGCAAGTGAAATGTTCTCTTGTCTTATTCAAAAAATGATTTTTATGAGATGCTGTGTTCACTTATTTGGGAAGCAGAATCTTTTTAGTTCAGCACAATGTGTTGGTTTGACAGTTTCAGATGACCCAAAAGGCATTTGCTCATAGGAATTAGGGGAAACATAGTCTGGTGATTATTTAGCTCCCATGTAACATTGAGGTCAACAAAGTGTGGTCTAATGGCTTAATAACAGTTTGTACCTGAGCACGTTTGTCTAAGGAAAATGCCAGAGAGGAAGTATTGCATTTCAGATACAGGTTGGCTATCCCTTACCTGAAATGCTTGGGACCAGAAGTGTTTCGGATTTCACATTTTTTTTCCAGATTTTGGAATATTTGCAGATATTTAATCCCGGTTGATCATTCCTAATCCAAAAATTTGAAATCTTAAATGGTCCAATGAATGTTTTCTTTGTGGATCATGTCAGTGCTTAAAAAGTTTCAGATTTTGGTGAGACAAAGACAAGAATAGAAACAACAAATCAGGAGTTGAAAAGACTAGAACACTTGATAAATATGGTTTAAGGCAGAATGATTCTAAATTTTTTCTGACATAGTTAACAAAAGCAACGTGCTGCACACTCATTCTTATTGGGTTGCTGGCCACCCTACCTATGAATAATTCGATGGGTTTATAAGCAAAGATACAGGTCAGAAATAGAAATGAAAGGGGAAAGAGAAGTTTCTACTGCAGAAACAAGTCCAAAATCTAGAGTGTTATCATAATCTCACTCTAACTACCTTTGCAAGTTCATCTCCAACTTATTGACTACATGCCCTTCATCTTCCAGCCAAAATGGGCATTTGTCTCTATACCTTTCACACATGCTCATACCTTCTGAGGCCTAAAATACTGCCCCTGTAGGGTTAGTAGAGGTTTCTGAGTGGGGTTTAAATCTCTCCTCCTACTGGTGGAGGGGGACAAGAAGCAGTTGTAACTATAGATGTGAAGTGACTTAAAAAGTTTTGGACTAAATATATAGATTATGTAAAATCAGTGTAAAAGTCAGCACTGAAGCAATGCATTGGATGAGTTTATCCAAGAGAATATAAGAGAGGAAGTATGGTAGTATATTTCTGTTGCTTATATCAGAATACCTGAAACTGGGTAATGTATAAAGAATAAAATTTTTTATTTTTTTTTAACAGTTTTGGGGGCTGGGAAGTCCAAGGTTCAGGGGACACAACTGGTGAAGGCCTTCTTTGCAGTGGGAATTCTCTTCAGTCTTGAGGCAGTGCAGGGTATCACATGGTGAGAATGGCAAGAGCTCTTTTATGTGCCCTTCTTCTAAAACCATCAGTCTACACCCATGATAACCCATTAACCCATTACTCCATGAAGGGATTGATCCATTCGTGAGGGCATAGTCCTAACGATCCAATTACCTCTTAAATGCTCCAACTTTCAATACTGCAACATTGGGATTGAAGCTTCAATGAGTTTTGGGGACACCTACAATCCACAAGAGGAGAAAAAGACATCAGGACCATATTAATGAGCAGAATGAGAAATTAAGACAAGAGAAGAACAGTCAGAAAGAAAGAAAGAGGACACAGGGAGAAAGTTTTAAAAGTAGGTGGCAATTAGTTTAAATCACAATAAAAAAATAAAGGAAGCTTGAGACTGAGGGAAGTCCTTTTGGACTGGACGGAGGTTTGTGGTAGGGATGGAATCAGACTGGCACAAAGTGAGGAGGAAATAAGGAGACAGTGGGAACAGTTGAGTGGAGACAATTATTTTGAGAATTATTTATTTGGAGAAAAGAGACAAACGGGACAATAGCTTGAGGGTTCAGTTGGGATTTAAAAACCCGCTTCTTTGGTAAACCTTCTCAATAACACATTCATCACCAATGGTTTTCCTTCCAAACCACTCCTTAAGGCCATCTCTGTCCTATATGTGGTTGAGTCCCAAAGAAAAACCTGAATTCTAGGCAAATAACTAAATCTATGTGTCCTCCGTGTTCTTTATCTGAAAATAGGGGTGCCAATTCTTGCTTTCTAAATGTACATTATGAAAAATCAAATGATTTTTAAATTGCAGAGCCTATATAAAATATGGTATTAACTATCATTGTCATCAGCTATATAATTTTTTTTAACATCTAACACAAAAGATTTCAAAGGGTAAACAATTATGCTCTGTACCCAAAGTGAATCATTGTGCAGTATATACATGTACTGAAACAACACACTATACCTCACAAAAATAAATAGAAATAGAAATTTTTAAAAATTCATATTTCAAACATTTTAATAGCAAATCATTTTAAAAGTAACAACTTGAAATTAAATTAAGGAAATGACCATTCATAAAGTACTCATACTACACATCAGCCATAGAAATTGATATTTAAATGAATTCTCTTTCTTAATCTTCTTTAAGTCATGATAAGATAAGTATAGTTTTGTTAATATTATAGACAGGAAAAAAGTCTCTGAGATATTAACTAGTAATCTCAAATTCACTTAACCAATTAGAGAAAAGTCAGGATTCAGGATTCAGACTTACATTATAAAGTTATAATCCATTTTGCTCAATTAAATCTAAGCATTTGTTTCTCAAAATTTTCCTGTATCATACATGCAAACAAAAAATCTAATAAAGTACCATTTGATTTGGCTGGATATGTTAAAATAACTAATTATATAATCATGAGCTGAGTTCAGAATTGAAGAAGAAATCCTCAGGAAATTAAAAGGTTCCCAGGGGTTTTCTACGTATAATTCTCTTGAGATTTCCTGAGCTGCCTGCAGATATTAGCATCAGAAATCCTGAACGAAAAAGTACAAGGGCACTTCAAAAAGTTCATGGAAAAATAGAACTGGAAGATAATACCAATCTTTCCATGAACTTTTTGAAGTACCCTTATATTAATACAAATCTTACAGTAAATTTATTTTATTACCTAAGTTCCAAGTGTTTCTCATTAAAATGTTCTAGGCTCTGTCCCTTGCTCTTCAAGACAGGTGTGTTGAGGGTGCCTAATGAGATCCTATATTCCCAAATCCAATAGTCTCAGTTATATAAAGAGCTGCAATTAGTAAGCATGCATTCATGTATTTGAAGCACCATATGAAGACAATTTTTTTATTTCATCACTATTTTTACTTTTACAGAATAATTAAAATTCGTGTGTGTGTGTGTGTGTGACCTGTAAGGGGATCATAACCCTTGGCTTGGTGTTGCCCACACCACACTCAACCAGTGAGCACACCGGCCACCCCTATATAGGGTCCGAACCCGTGGCCTCGGAGCTACCAGCGCTGCACTCTCCCAAATGAGCTACAGGGCCAGGCCATAATAATTAAAATTCTAATCTTAATGGAGAAAGAAGATACAAGGCAAGAAAAGAAAGATAATCCAAATGAATGAGGAGGAAAAAAGCCAATGTATTTCAATGTAAAACCTATTATTTCCTTTAGGCACAAGAGGTGGTACAGTACTCGTATAATAGTTAAGATCTGAGTTTAAATCTAGGCTCTGCAATTTACTAGCAATGTGATTTGGGGCAGGATATTTAACTGCTCTGTGTCCTGGTTTCTTCACCTATAATGTAGATGATTATTAAATGTAAAATTTACAGAAATTCCTAGCCCATAGAAAACCCTATATGGAATATCTATAACTAGTATTTTATTTTCAGAGATATTCTGAACATCCTTCTCTTGAATTTCTTTCAAGTAACCAAAGCTAACTATTGTCCAGAAAAATGAATTTTCAACTCTATTTAATACCAAAATAAAACTCTTTCAAATAGGCATAAATTCAAGGAAAGAATATTAGATCTAAGAAGAAGAGTATTCTTTTGTTGTTGCAATCTACTCATTCATTAATTTATTCAACATTTATTGATTATATGTCATGGGTTTGTTGTCCTATAGATATGAGATAGCCATAAATTCCTTGTCTACTATATGTATGTGTATGTCACTCCTCACATCAAGAGCTGGACTCTACTTCCCTTCTCTTGGCTCTGGCTGGATTTGCTTTCACAAAGAAAATGCAGCAGAAGAGATGATGTGCTTGTTTCCTCCCAGCTTTTAAGATGACTGCCAGCTTCTGCTCCCTCTCTCTTGGAAGCCAGCTTCCATGTAAGGTGTTCAGCTATACTGAGATCCAATGCACTGTGAGAAAACTCAAGCCAGACATTGGAGGGGCCATATGAAGAAGAAAGAGATGCTCATACAATCCCTAGTGGTTCTAACCATCTCATACATGTGAATGAAGAAGCAATCCTAGAGTTCCAATCCTATCAGGTAACATGTGCAGCAGAACTTCTCAGCTAAGCCTAGTCCAACTGCAGATTTGTGAGAAATAATAAATTATTGTTTTAAGCCTTAAATTCAGGGGTGGTTTGTCAATATTTCTGAAGATTAATAGTTGATAAAAATTGGAATGCTAATACATCATTCCAAGTGAACTGAAATATAAGGTGGTCAGCACATTCACCTTCCATTCCACAAATTACATGAATTGCCAATTTATCATCAAAATGTTCCAAGGCAGGCATGGAATTCAACAGGAAGAGTTAGCCCTATACTCTTAATGGCAGAAATCACAAAACTAGGATAATCTGAGGCACCTAAATTGGATAAAACCAGATAATGAGGGGAGAATATGCATATCAGCTCCCCTGAAAACCCTCTCTGTCCAGATGCTAGACAAATCTGAGGCATCTGATCGCTTTCTCAAAGGCTTCATGCTGCCCATTCTCTTTAGTTAACATAGTCTTCTTCCAGACAGGGTGTGCAGCAGGTGTGATTACGAGCGGGTTCATTTTTTCCATTTGCTATGATTGGATTAAACAGATTGACCCAAACCAAATTAAATAGATTGACACATCATCAATACTTAGATGATGTTGGAGACCTCTAAAATTACTTAGTTCCTGATTTCTGGCTAGTCCTTAGGGTGATATTTCCACATTTTTGCTAAGCACATTTACACCCTAATTTTGTTATCATCTATGTTATCTTGACTCTATGTTTTTACTACAGAAATCTTAATGCTGATTCCCAGGCCTCTAGTGCCCATTTATGATAAGATATCCTGAAATATGGCCTTCCGGTATAGACACAAAACTATTCTGGTAATCCACATATTTCTAGTGGCTTTCAATATTGTTTTTCCATGGAAGACTTTACTTTCTCAAACACAGCCATTACCCAAGATTCCATTCTCAGGCTTATGTTTCCTTGCATACCTACCTGCATCTTCTGAAATTGTGCCCATCACAAAATCTGTTTAAATAACTTCCATGTAGGAAATGTTCAGATTTGTCTGGACATCCCAAATCTGTCTCCATATCCAGTCCTTTCAGGTAATTTATTGGAGGTTTTTCTTGCACCTTAAATCAACATGCCAAGTGTAGAGTTCCCATAGTTCCCCATACATCTCCATAAACTCATTTTTCCTTTGACTTTTTTTTTCCATTTAACATACAACTTTTTATCTTTTTAAATGAATATTCTAGGATTGGAAACAAAGTTATTTTTGTTCCATTTTTCCTGTTTATTAACATGCAAATTATAATTCAAGTCTTCTAGATTTGGTCTCTGTACAGTAGTTCCCCCTTATCTACTGGGGATATATTCCGAGATCCCCAGTGGATGCTTGAAACCACAGACAGTACCTAACCCAATAGCCGTCAGTAGGAACATGTTTCTGTTCCTGTCTTCCACCCACAAATTCAATGCCCTTTCTACCTTAACTAGGCTTATCACACACTGTGGCTATAACTTTTATACTGTGAGGTATGACAGCAAAACTAACATTTATTTTTCCTTTACAGTTTCATGGATAGATTTGTTCTTACCATATATCTCAGCAACTGCAATGTAAGATTTTTTTTTTTCTTTCCTTATTAAGGCGAGAACTTTCATCTTTTCAATTAAAGGAAGCACTTTAGGGCTTCTCTTTGGTATATCCCACTTGCCAGCATCACTATTCTGGGGCCATCATGAAGTCACACAAGCACCGTGATCCTGCAACAGTTGATCTGATAACCAAGTGAGCTACTAAGTGACAGATGGGCAGATAGCATCTACAGCATGGATGTGCTGGACTATGAAATAATTCATGTCCCAGGTGAGATGGAGTGGGATGGCAAGTGACTTCATCATTCTACTAAGAATCGTGCACAATTGAAAACTTATGAATTGTTTATTTCTGGAATTTTCCATTTAATATTTTGGAACCATGGTTAATGGTGGATAACTGGAACTGTCAAAGGTGAAAGCATGAATAAGAGGAAACTACTGCACTGTTGCTCAAATCTATCTCTTTTCTATTTTCACCACCAGCATCCTAGTTAGGGCTCTCATAAATCTCTCCTCCAACTGCTACAATAGATCTTTAGCTTTTCTCTCTGCCTCTTGTCTTTTCAAACTCCAGTTGATTCTCTGCAAACTGCCAGGCTTCTCTTCTTAGCCCCTGTGCAATTATTCCCTGCCTACAATACATCAGGGCACTACTTGATTTAGCAAATGAAACCTACATTTTTCAGTTTGACTTTCCAGAACCCCTAAAAAACACTTAATCTCATTACTCCCATATATTTACACTTATTCTGAGCAAATTGGAATCTGGTGATATTCACTAACTACAGAAAATACCAGGGTACTTCAAAATGTCCATGGAAAGATTCATACTATCTTTCAATTCTGTCTTTCCATGAACTTTTTGAAGTACCCTTGCATTTTTTCAGCTCTGTGTTTATGCTCTATTCTCCACATGCAAAGCTTCCTGCCTCCATCTTCCTACCTAAAAAAAAAAAATAATAATAATAATAATAATATATGCCTTTGAAGTACAATGTAAATACAGGATCCTTCCAAAAATTTTTTTAATAATCCTTCCCACTCTCATTTTTAAATACTTGTAGCAATTTATCTATATTTCTTATAAAATTACTTGCAACTCCAGTCATTTATATACCAGACCCATCCAATTTTTTCCACTAGGCACTATGATTCTTGAAGAAAGCAGCTGTGCCTTATTAGATTTCAGTCTTAATGACTTGCACAGTGCCTGGCACATTGTTGAAGCTTCATGATGTTTAACCCAGAATAGGACTGAGTTAAGTGGCCCACATGGGGATCAAGTCCATAGCCTTAGTCTCATTATCACTAAAGCCTGACCACAAGAAAAACATAAAAAGTGCCAAACATTCTTGTTACAGTAAAGCTTTAATTAAAATACTTTTAATTCTCAAGACAAGTTCCAGTTTCGTGACCCTAAAGAAGAATAGAGAATGTCCTCTATTCATTAACTGAGAAGGGATAAATGCAAGTTTCTCTAGGAGTTTCTATTTTAAAACAGCCAATATTGGCTCATACTGACAACAGAGATAAGGGCTTAGGGACAGACAGAAACATGGGAGTCAAGAAGTTTTTGAAGCTAAATACATTTGGTAAACCAGCAATGTTGTTACTTCCTGTGTTAGATCTGCTTTAAGTACTCGGAGGGATTTAAAAAAAAAAGGTAAAACATAAAATCACTATTCTCAAAGGACAGATGCTTCTCTTCACTTATTCACATGTGTGTGTAGTTTTTATTGTTTACTATATAGTTTATAATTGTTTGCTGCTTATTGTTCACAATTGGCTCATATTTGCTTTTCTGCCACAAAAATTTTAATCCTTTATACCTGGTATATTCATCAATTCCATCTATGGCAATCTAGGTAATGGGTCAACAAAATTCTTTTACCAAGGGCTAGATAGTAAATATTTTATTATTTAGAGCCCAGGAAGCCACATAATGGTCTCTGTCACAGCTACTCAACTCTGCCTCTGCAGTGGAAAAGCAGTCACAGACAACGCATCAGTGGACAGGTATGGCCGTGTCCGTGTGCTGTACACAACACACAGCTGGCTGGGTTTGGCCCACAGGCTGTAGTTTGCTGATCTAGATTATTCGTGGACTCCAGAGCTTTCTCCATCTAAGAACCCTTCTGTATATGGCTCTATATTACTTGAATTCCTCATTGATTTTTTTTATTAATTTGACAGAGGTGTAAACGTTTTTGACATTAAAACTGAAAGAGGCAGGGGAGAGGGATTGGGGACCAAAAAAGATGAAGAAAATGAGATGTTTAGTCCAAGACATTATAGCAAAAGAATCTGAATACCAAGAAAGAGGACTGTGTCTGCTGCATTGAAATCTCCTGCTAATTCTTGGAGAGCCAGGAAGAGTTGGGTCGAACAAAGGTGCTTACTAATATAATGAGATTTTCTATTCATACTAAAATGAGATTTTATTCACTGTGGATAAAATACCCACTGGCATAATCAAGAAATAAGCAACAGAACCAATTCAATGTCCTCTGAACCTCCATTGTTAAGAAGCAGAAAGCCAGCTAAGAGTTCATAACACGTAACTTCCTTCTCAGTTTGGCAGACATGCTGCTCTGAGTTGGCTTGACCAAGGCACTGATAAGGCAGGTAAAGCAATCTGAGAGGCAGACTGCAGGGGCTGCTCCAAACCACAGGGAAACTGAGTGTACATCTCCTAGGTCAGGGTTCAAATTATAGGGATTTTCTTCCCAGTAGCTATGCCAGAGTAGACCCAGACAAACACGGTACATAGGCAGCTATATATCACATCACTGAACATTTACTGTTATTAAAGTCAGCAGTATCAAAAAGTCTTTGAAGCATTTGACACTCATTTAACCTTTAATAACCTTTAAACTTTGAGATTTAATTTTTCTCATTATGACAATTTTTTTTTATCTGTGAAATAAATTCTTCCTAAATTCTTATTTTTCTATCCATGTTTCCTCCCAAGTGGAACTAACTAGGTAACATTAAGCCTTGCGACTAATTAATTTTACTTCCATGTATGGGTTTTTTATTAGAATGTTAATGTTATGAATTAAAGCATAGAATGAGACCCTGAATTTTAGTTTATCAGATTTCTTCTAAGTTCTTGATTATCTTAACTTGTGGGGTTGGAAGGATGCACACCAAGTTCTGTTTATTATTTATCCACATTTTGTTTCTCTCTCTCCAAAGAACTACTTTTTAAAGTCTCAATAACTAGCACTTTTCCTAAATTTGATAATTTAAGTACTTGATGTCTGCATACCCTCCCCTACATACCAGTGCAGAGGGTTGAATGGCCCCCCAAAGTCACTGAAGCTTATTCCCCACTGTAAGTGTTGATGGTGGAAAATCCTATTATGGTAATTGAAACATTGGGCCTTGAAAAGGTGATTAGATTGTGAGGACCCTGCCATAGTAAGTGGCTTAATGGTGGTCACGGGCATGGTTCTGAGGGCTTTAAAAGGAGAGGACATGAGGAGCTCTCTCTCTTTCTGTTCCGACATTTTGCCATGCAAGACTCCTGCATCACTGTCACCACCCAAGGCTTTCACCAGATGTGTTCTCTGGCCTTTGGACTTCCCATCCTCCAAAGCCATAAGCAATAAATTTCATTTTCTTACAAATTGCCCAGTTCTAGTTATTTTTTTATAAGCCACAAAAATGGACTAATATAACCAGATTCCTCTGCTGATTGGTCTTTATTTCTTGTGACGTAAACTGTTGTTTACCCCACCCATTTCCCTTTCTTCCTGGGAATAAAGCTCGATTGGATTTCCCAGCTTCTTTCACTCATGTGGTCATATGACTGAGGCCACTGAAATGTGTTGAAATGATGGTGTCCCTTTCAGACCCAGCCTATAAAAACCCTCAGACAACTCTTACTCTTTTCTGCCCACTGACTGAAAGTGAAGAACTCAGATGCCCTGAAAGATGGTAGGACTATGAGACAAAAGAAACTTGGTCCCTAAATCACCACAAGGAAGGCCATCTACTGAACATGCTTATTGGGTTGTTTGCCAGCAATTATTTTCATTATGGTGAACCACTAAGATTTCTGAGGATTTGTCTGTTACAGCAGCGAGCATTATCCTGATTTATATACCACTTAACACTATTGCCCATTACACTACATGATGCTTTCTAAGATTTCATTTTTTCCCCCTATTTATAGTTGGAATCACTTGGCCCCAAATCGGAAGGATTTTGAAACACAAAGCAGTAA
This sequence comes from Cynocephalus volans, assembly GCF_027409185.1. Classification (NCBI taxonomy): domain Eukaryota; kingdom Metazoa; phylum Chordata; class Mammalia; order Dermoptera; family Cynocephalidae; genus Cynocephalus; species Cynocephalus volans. The sequence continues at coordinate 77,253,545 of NC_084473.1, forward strand.
AATATTGCAATCACTTTCATTCCGTGTAATTTTGACAACAAACCTGAAATGCAGTCCTTTATCCTTTTCTATAGATAAAGATGAAAAGGCTCAAAGAGTTAAGTGGTTTTCAAAAATCACACAGCCAATAACTGAAAGGCCAGTATTCAAATACAATTTGGTTGGTGACAAAGCTCAGGCTTTTACATTACATTATCTTTTTTTTTTTTTTTTAAATCATGTCTCAGGAACCTCTAAAGAGCCTTTAATGTTATCACAACTCCAACAACTGCTTTCTCAACCTACCATGAATTCTAAGCTGCTGGGGAGCCATTTATATGCCCTGAAATGTCAGTAAGGTATTTAAGGATTAATGAGTAATAGGAGGGGCCCCCCCCAAATGTTTTCCTAATCTTTATTAATTATTACCCTTGGGCAGAGTCCAAGAAGTCAGGTTACACCGCATTCTGCATTTCAGAGGGCTTGTTGAAATTCCACCACTGCTGTTCTCACTCAACCAATGAGAACATTGTCAAACTTTTAAGCCCAAAACGCAGAAATTAGGACAAAACTCCAATTGTTAAGTATTCTTTCTGAATGTGAGAACTCCATAAATCATGGGTTCCATGGGGTGAAGTGACACTTGACATTGTGATACACATCATCTTTGTATTTATACATGGGACAAGGGTAACATTTCTTTTATTCGCAGAACACCTCTCTGCCCTGGCTAGCACCTTTCTTGTGAGCCTCACGGTTGCTCTCACCTGCTTTATGCCTGTGATGCTCAATAAGGAAGCTGCTGCTATGCCCATTACAGTGAAAGAGAGGTTTAAATCACCAAATCTCAGCTAAGGGCTATGGTAAAGCCAATTGAGGAATGACTAATTCTAGAATTTGGGTATTTATTGAGTGTCTGTGTGCCAGGTACAAAACTGATAAACTTCGTCTCATATTATTTTGACTTTTATTTAAATATTTATTAATCCCTGTTTCCCAAGTACCATTCTTTGTGCGTGCTGCTCTGAAGTAGCAAAAGATGAACAATATTCTTGCTTTGAGGGTGCTTATAACAACACTGAAAAAAAAAATTATGTTAATATTCTGCTACAGATAATGACTAAGGCTTAGTACAGCTGAATAGCCTGTCCAAGCTCACATCACTGAATTTACAGAAGCCAGAATTCAAACTCCTGACTGATGTAAACTCAGTAATAAGCCTGTTACCTAGGATATGGCTACATGCAAAATATAGGAAAAAATAGAAAATTTCCTAATTGTATGGAATAACAATCTGATTAAGAGGACAGGACTCACCTAGAAAAAAATTGAAAATAAAAAGAGTATAATTCAGGGGGGAAAAACTACTAGCCAAATGATAAATGTTTTAGTGGTTTTCTGATAAATTATAAGAAACAGGGTTTAGAAAGATTTTCATAGAAAATTCCATTCTTCCTTAGGTACAATACATCTACATGGAGGTGAAGACAGAAATGACTGTTCAGGGGAGATAAACCAACATATTGGAAAACACATACAGGAAGAGAGATTTATATTTGGATTAAGAGAAAATGAGCACAAATAGAGTAGCTGGTTTAGAAAAACAAGTTTAGTGATATGGATAGGGTCTTTTAGAAATGGCCTTGAAAGCCAAAGAAAGGGGTTTATTTTATATATATTATATATATATATATATAATGATACATATACAATTATATATATATATATATATAAAGATATATATGTATATATAGCTTTATGAGGTTATTAGGGAGTCAGGGCATTTATGGTTGTTCAAAAATAAAGGATAAAAAGTGTCTTCAGCATCTACCCAAGTGTCATAGAGTGGAGTCTCCCAGATTGTAATACCCTTTATGTAAATAATATTTTAACTCAATGGAGAAACTTTAGTGGGGTCCTTTCAGACTCCATACAGACAAATGTGAATAACATCTTTACACCACGTGTTTCTCTAATCAGTTCTGCTTCTAAGAATTCAAATTCCCCTCAGTAATATCCATATTATATTCTGTTCTGTTTGTCCAAGAAAGTTCATTTTTTTCTTTAACATCTTCTGACTATCTCCAGAATGATGTCTTCCCCAGGACACACACGGTATGCCAAAAGAATAAAAAAAGGACAGCATTTAAATTATATAGGGAAGATAACACCAAAGTCCTCTTGTGAAGTTAACCTAGTAAGCTTCCTAAGTTGAACTGAAAGTTCACTTTATAAATTAAATAAATCTAGTGACAGTTCCTATTTAAGGGGATATTTCCTGGAATGGTAGTTATATTAGATATTGCCTCATAACATATTTAAAAATTGGTGGTTAGAAACATAAACTTTACATTCACACTGCCTGGATTCACATCTTGACTCAGCTACTTGCTGTGCAACCTTAGGCATTTTAAGTTCTCCAAGATTCTGCTTATTCATCTGTAAAATGACAATTAAAATGGAAGCTACGTTATAGGATTGCTGTGAGGATTAAATTTTAAAAATTCATGTAGAAAACTTAACATAGTGGTTTGCATCTACTAAGCTCTCAACAAATGTTAGCTATTATTTTCACTAATATTAATCGAGTCAAGGCCATGTTTTATCATTGTGATTTATGAAGAACTTACGGCTCTTGAGGATCTTGGCTGCTTGCCTCTGTTTCAACAGTGACCATCTCCCCATCCAGCTTCTTCTGTCTGAGGCTTAGTGCCACCAGACTGTAAGTGGCCCTAGGCCAGCTTTATGGCTGCTTCTACTTTAGCTTTGCATCACTCTCTTGATTCTCGGCCTTGTTCCCATAACCCAGGTCCCCCTCAAAATCCTAGTTCTCCAATGCAAGAGAGGAGCTTGACATATTTGAACATTTATGAGGATTTGGGCTTTGTCACTAAACCTCTGGCTGAGTCTGTGGCTCCTGACTAGGAGACCTGTCTGACAGCATCTCCTCCATTGCCAAGCAGGAACCCTTGACTCCTTCTCTGTCAATAGCCTGGGACACTGCATAGCTCTTCCCTTAATCAGGGCCAGGGGTCTCCCCATTTTTCCTAACAAGGGCTGGATAAATATTTTAGTCTATGAGAGCCATATGGTCTCTGTCACAATTATTCAACTCTGCTGTTTTAGCACAAACATAGCCGTAGACAGTACATGAATTAATGGGCATGGTTGTGTTCCAATAAAACTTTTTTTTTAATACAAAAATAAGGGGCATGCAGGATTTATCTGTGGGCTTAGTTTCCAGACCTCTGTTCTAGATGACTGGCAGGTTCTCATCCTCTGAGCTTATTCTTGTGGGACTGTCACAGTCTCAGGACTAACCCCTGTAGGATCACTGATTGTGCCAAAGGTGTGACATGGGCCATAAATGAAACAAATAAAGTTTTTACTTTCTTTTTACCTTTTTTGTTTTTTTAAACGAATCTTGGAAATGACACTTAGAATGTGTCTCAACCTTGTTTTTATCTATTCTCATTTAATAAGTAAGTCAGGCTCCTGCTCCCAGAATTGGAATCTGTAAGCCACATAACCAGAAGCTGTCACTGGTGGTTAGGAACACCCCAGAGGGAGTGTGCTTCACACTTGCAGGATAGTCTCACGTTTCCTATGTGGGAGCAGGTGGAGTTTCAGATTTCTCATCACTGTAAAAACAATGTAATCCCTATCTCAAATTGGAAAAGGCTTTCAGGAATAAACCTCAAAAATGATGCTGGTATTTCATGAAGACATAAGCAGGTCTCAACTGAGAAAACAGAATTACCGACTTCTGGGGCTCTTCTTAAGAGTTAATAACAGTGCCAAGAATGGCCCTTCCTCTAATCCAAGGCCAATTCTTATACTTCTGCTTTTTTCCTAGTGCTAGCATGCTCAGAGACCATGCCCTACTGCTCAATCCCTTCTTTTTCTCTTATATATTCAACTGCTTCCTCTCAGCTGAATTGTTATTTTTAAATGCACTTGAGTCCCTCCCAATTAATACAAAACAAAAATAAATCTTGCATCTCTCCCTCTTCCCAGTATCTTTTATCTCCCTTTCACTGTCTATACTCCTCGTTGTCTCCCTTTCATGCCACTTACTCCCCAGTACTTCTAATCTGGTTTATCTCCTTATCTTTCCACTCAATCAGCTCTTGTTAAAGTCACCAGTAACGCCTGCGTTAACTCCAATGAGCATTTTCCCCTTGATTCTGAACATTTTACATAGTTGAATTCTTGCTCTTTCTTAAAATATCCTACTATCTGAGTTTCCATGACAAACTTCTTTCTGTATTTCCTCTCTTTCTCTCTACACACACACACACACACACACACACACACACACAGCCATGTTCACTGCTATATTTTCTCATCCTTACTTTCTGAGTGTCGAGCTCAGATGGTTAGAGCATGGTGCTGATAACACCAACTTCCAGAGCTTGATCCTTGTACTGAACAGCCTCCCCCCACCCAAAACAAAACAAAACAAAAACTACTATCTGAGTGTCGAGTGTCATGAGGTTCTAACTTCATGCTAACCCCAGGCAAATCTTGGAATATAATCAGGTATAAAAGAAAGTCTAATTTTGATGTGTTAGGGAAGTGACAGATGGGAGTCCCCAGCCCCTTCTTTCTTCCTGCTTTGTAGTTCTTAAAAACAATAGGCTTGTTTTTAAATCTGAGTCCATGGTCTTTCTTTCATAATAGCAAACACTGTAGTGGTATCTGTGGAGCCCAATGAGAACTTTATATTCATGTAATCTTCACCTGACTCTCCCTCACCTAAAGCTGAAATCTCACTCTGTTCATCTTTGATTTCTGACTCATTTGTTGGAACCAGTTCCAAATTATGTAGCTCCCTCCTCTTTATCTTAACTTTATGACAACCAATTGGCAATTGAATAATTTTAAACCAAATGACTTTTACAATAGCAAATCATACTAAAGGCTTTAAAGAATTCAAGTACTCAGAGAACAGGTTCATGAGAGCATAGGACTCCTATTAAACCACTAATATTGGAGGTAAAGGGGTCCAAAGTCCCAGAATATGAGTTGTGGGAGGAGTGGTATTAGGGGTCGGGGGCAAGTTCAGATATACCAGCACAAAGAAACCTAGAAATATGGTATGGAATGCTGCTTACATTAATTGAATTAAGTCCCAGAGAACGGGGTAGAGTTAAGCTATGAAATGCTTCTACTCCATCATTTTTGCCCAAAACTTAGATTACGCGCTGAGAGCCATCATTCAATCTTAACATTAACAATACTCACCATTTTTCTCCAGGGATAATTTCAGCCTTCATTTGAGGGTAACTGATTGTCTGATAATTTTATGTCTTTGGGTCTCTGCTGGATTGTCTGGAAATCATCCCAGGAATCAAGAGTTACAAAATAGAAAAGACAAACAACTAGATAGCCTCAATGAGCCCCATAACAATGCTCCAACCGAACGGTGGCATTTAAGATAGATGGCAAATGCCATTTCTGAGGCTCTTCTGTAAGAATTTGTGTATCCCATTAGAGAAATAATGAAGTCTCCACCTAATTTGCAAGTTTAAAATTGCAAATCCAACTCTTGGGAGAAAATTGGGTGAATCACAAGTGACTACTGCTTAAGTTTCACATGAGTAAATATATTGGCTCTGTTGGTAGTATTCAAAACTCAGAGCCATGAAATACATTTTTGTATCATTTTTATTTGTAGAAGAATGACAATTATTTTCAGAATAATTAACTCCTCCATTTACTGACAATTATTCTCTATTACAATAAAAATCACACCCTGCTATTTGGATGAACTCAATAGAGTAATGATTTCTTAGGGGAAGATATAATTGGATCATGATTTTTTTTCCCTCTAGCATTAAAAATATCTGTAAATTATTTCCAGTTGTTATAGTACTACTTGATTTCGAATTTGCTTGCTGTCCTATGGAAAGAAATATCACAAACAAGATGGCAGTCTCAATCCACCTTTGAGTCATCTGTGCATAATTGTTACTGGAGGCATGCCGGGGCTTGGCAAAATGCAGAACTGATGTCTGGGCTCAGCAACAGGGCTATACAGATCATACAAATATCTGGAATTAGGTAGGTGGGAGTAGATGGTGACCAGAATAGTGATATTTCAGGGGAATGGTCCATTGAAAGGAGAGCCCTAGTAAGTGAATGGTCCATTGAAAGGAGAGCCCTAGTAAGTGAACGGGAGAGTGTGAGAAAGAGCCAGAACTTCCTCTAGGGATGAAGTTGGCAAGAGCTTGCAAGGGTACTAGCGCCCTAGGCAAATGGGCTGCAGTGCAGAAAAGCACTCCTGCTTTATGAAGGAACAGAAGTGTAAGGCAGAAAACCAAAGGGGGAATGTGCTAGAGCAGTAAGTCAGGGTTGGGGAAGAGCTAAGCCCTTTCGACCACTGTTATGTTCTAGTTCACCCTAAAGCATATCTGATACTGGAATGATATCAGGGAGATTATCAACCCTACTTAGGCAGACATTACATGTATCAATAGATACTGCTACAACTATACGCTTTGTGTTACCTTGAATTATCTCACATACGGGATGCAAAAGGTAGAGAATTACTATTCATATTCCCTCAGGCGGGTGTCAGGGGTCTTTAAAGGAAAAGCCTAAACCTGGGGCCTCAAGGCAAAATAAGAAGCAATGAATTCCAGAGATACTCATTTATTAGATAATTGTGGGGTGCTCTGTGGCCCCCTCTGTATGCCCTTCTGAGTGTGAATGACTTGGGACTAAGAAGTAGTTTGTAAACCAGTTGGGCAGAGCCCACTAGACTGAAAGCTCTACAGAAGCAGAAACCAAGCACGTAATATCTGCTACATAATAGGGTCTTAATACATATTTGTTAAATAAAAATGAATGGACTAATTAATAAAAGGACTGCAAGTGAATTTTGCCACTTGCTGAGTTCCCAGACTCTCTAGACAATGCAGCAGGATCAGGAATTATGGTCCATTGGGTAATTCTTTATTATTTCTTGATTCTTTTTCTAACCAATCTCATTTTTGTTATAGTAAGCTCAAACTTTCTGGCTCTTTTTACAGAAGCAGAAAATCATTCTGAATCCTGGGAGAGAATAGTTGTCCCAAAGACAATTATACAAGAAAAAAACGTGCAAAGTCTTTTAAGGAGTGCTAGAGTTTACCTGGAGGTGGGGTGAGACAAAAACCACTATAAGAATTTCTAATTCCATTAAACAGAAGAGAATGTGAGAGGACAGAGGGGCAACTTTCTTTTTTTTTTTTTTTTTTTTTTTTGTGACCGGCACTCAGCCGGTGAGCGAACTCGCCATCCCTATATAGGATCCAAACCCATGGCGGGAGCGCTGCTGCGCTCCCAGCTCCGCACTCTCCTGAGTGAGCCACAGGGTCGGCCCAACTTTCTTGAGGAGACCCAGGTGCCTTGGACTTGATTCCTCCTCTCTGCCTTCTTGGTGCAGCTGATCTCACTCCTAACAAAGGGACTCAACAGTATTTTGGCCTAGGAGAGAGAAGTTTTCTGATCTTTTTATTCTATAGAAGAAGCCATATAAACTTCTGGTGACTCAGTTGTGGAATGAGATGACCTAGAATTTTATTTGTTTGTATTTTGATTTTAACAATGTATAAAGTCAAGATTGACAATGTCCAGAGATTCATCTGGTTGTTGGAAAAAAGTTGCATTCCACAAGAAAGACACTTCAAACAATAGGGACCAGAATCTCCCATACAGAGTGGGGCCAAGTCTCACTAACATGGGGACTGGTAAGACTGTCTAAAAACACAATGGCAGGTCCTTTTCTTTTTCTTCAGGATTAGCACCACCTATGTCCCAAATTTCAGTCCATCCATAAAACCTATGTCAAACTATGTCAGCAAAGTTTTTTTTTTTTTTTTAAGTCATTCAACCCATATCCTCTTTTGCTCTGAACTCAGCTCCTTCAATTCCTCCCACTGCACTGATCTCCAAAATTTATTTCTGTACCCGATTACTGTATCTGTGTCAGGATTCTTCTCTTGGTGACTTCTTAGCCTAACTCTGAGTTTCAGATCTGTCACTTCCTAGAGTATCACTGACCCTCCCTTTTCCCCAATCACTGTATTTACCTTGTAAAATTTATTCCATAATAATACCTTTCCCATTGCACAACATTTTGCAGAGTGACACTTAACAAAAAGCTTGAGGATGTGAAGCATGCCTTCTCATTGTTATATTTCTAGCCCCTGGCACAGTGGTTGGCAGTCAGTACATACTGTTGAATGAATAAATGAACAAGTTCACATCCTCCTCATACTTTGAGCTCTGGAAGTTTATAAAAAGTTGTCTTTACAAAATGAAAGCTGGGATTATTTTTGAAAGGCTCCATGTGCACTTTGCATCATTATCCCGGAGTTATGGACATTTTTCCTGCCCTTGAATATCTCCTGGTCTAGTGGGGAAACCAGATACATAAACAGCATCCATGAGGAGCCATGGTAAAGATATACACAGGGTGCTGTGGGAAGATGTGGGGACAACTATGCAATCTTTTAGGGTCAAGAAGAGGAAAGAATACTTATTGAGAAGTTTAAATATTGAAAAGTGAAGAGTGATGTCATAAAGACAGCAGAACAGATAAGCCCAGCGCAGCTCCCCCCTACAAGAGATCAACTTACAACCATTAAAACACAAAAACTGCCTCCTGTAATCACTGGAATTTGAGGGAAGAGGCAGGGAGACCCACTGAGTCATTGAAGGTGTAGAAAGCCACTGCAAGTGGGAGGAGGAACAACCCCTCTGAGACCCAGCCCCAGGTATTACCCAGGCCAGCACGGCACTGCACATGGAAGAGCTACCTGCAGATGATAAAGCCACAGTAATGTCCTTTGAATAAAGTTACTTGGAGTCTGCAGAGGAGACTTTGCCACTGCAGAGGAGACTTTGCCATGACCACTGGCAAAGGAAAAAAAAAAATCACTTTGGAGTGTAGCATCCAGTTTCCTAGGCCAGCAAAGCTGCTCACAAGCTTCACACCCATGTAGGAGGGAGTGGCTGCAGCTGATGGGAGAAAGAATTCATTCAGATGTCAGTGAGCCATTGTTGGGGGACTCATGAAGGACCTGCCCAACAGGAAACATTTGTAGTACCAGTAGGCAGCTGACCTACCAGGGGTACATCAAGGAATAGCACAGGCAGCTGATCGGCTTTCCAATCGGCACAGGTGCCACACAGTGAAGACTGATAAGTGCAATAGAATTGCAGGGGGCACAGTTTGTAGGAAAGGCTGGAATTTCCACATACCCCAGCTGTGTCTGAGATGACCCCACATGACCTGAAAGTGACTAAGATGCTGATGATTAAAGTCCAGTCTGTACAAAAAAATTTCCCAATCTGTGAAACAACAGCAAGGCAGAAATTTAGCACAGTCACAAAGTTCATGTTCCGCTCCCCTGAGGAAGTTTCCCCCAATTTGAAAATTAACAGTAGGACAGCAAATTAGTTCCAGAACAATGCTTAAATGGTGGTGATAGCTATTAATCCATCACAGAATGGAGAACAACAACAACAAAAAAAAACACAGACCAGAAACAAAGTTCTGATATTGAGCAGTAAAGGTCTAACACCACCAAAGCACACATATAAAACATGGCAAAGGTAGCCATTTCCTCATGCATGCAGGCATCAATGAAAAGACAAAAAGATCAAGAAAGAATAGAAAAATATGACACTACCAAAGAAAACCAACGAAGCACCTGGAATGGACTCAGAAGAAGAGCAGATGCATTCAATGTCTGACAGAGAATTGAGAATAAACTTCTTAAAGATGTTCAGGAAGTCACAAGAAAATACAGATAGAAAATTACATAACATGTGGAAAACAATCCAGGAGCAGAATAAAAATCTTCACAAATAGAATCAATTAAAAAACACCAAATAGAAATTCTAGAAATAAAGAATATATTATCTGAACTGAAAAGCTCTATAGAAAGCTCCAACAAAAAATTTGATCAAACAGAGGAAAGAATCAGTGAACTTAAAGATAGAACATACAAATTTATCCAACCAGAGTGAAAAAAAATGGAATTGCAGCAATTATAGGACTCCTTTAAGTGAAATAACCTTTCCATAATTGGTGTGCACAAAGGAGACCAAAGAAAGAGGCCTAGAATGCATATTTAAGAAAATAATGGCTGAAAAATTGTCAAGGATGGAGAAAGATGGTAGTACACAGATACAGGAATCTCAGAGGTCACCAATCAAATGCAATCTACAGAGGAACACTCAAAGGCACATCATAATCAAATTATCAAAAACCAATGACAAAGAAAAAATATTGAAAATAAGAGAAAAGAAACACATAACTAACATTCAACAGAGCCTCAATAAGGTTCTCAGGATTTCTCAGTAGAAAATGTACAGGCCAAGGGAGAGAAGAATGATATATTTAAAGTCTTGACGGAAAAAACTGTCAGCCAAGAATTCTGTATCCAGCAAAACTAACCTCCAAGTACAAAGGAGAAATAAAATCTTTCCCAAACAAACAAAAGCTAAAGGAATTCATCAACACTAGACTTGCCTTATAGGATATGCTAAAAAGAATTTTTCAAGCTGAAAGAAGATGATGCTAAAGTGTAATAAAATATGTGAAGGTACAAATCTCACTAGTCAAGTAAGTATACAGACATACTCAGAATACACCAATGTTGTAGGGGTGGTGAATAAACCACTTATAACCTTAACTGTGAAGATTAAAGAACAAACCCAAAATAATAAATTCAACAACTATATAAAAGATAGGCAATATTGAAAGATGTAACCAGAAACAAGATGTCAAAGTGTAGACTAGGCTTTAGTTTATGCCTATTCTTAGCAATCAAATCTAGGTTGTTACAAAAAAACAAGTATATGGTTGTTTTCAAGATGGCGGCGGCTGCGGCGGCTGGCGCGGAGTAGCTGAGGTGGAAAAGGTGGCCACTGGGCCTCAGGCAGCTGGGAATCTTGTGGACCTTCCTCTCGCCATCTCTTAAGGGAGGACTGCTGCTGCTGACCGGTAGTGGGGGGTGACCGCCACTTTGCCCCCGGCAGGAAAGGCTGCCTCATTTACAGACAACAGCTTTGAAGTGTGGAGCAGGAAAAGAACTGTTTCTTAGCTGCAAAAGCGAGTCTCGAAACAGGGAACACGGCGCCAGGGCTGCTGTGGATGCAGCCAGGATCCCGGAGGCCGGGGCCGCGCTGAAGGCGGCCAGCGGCCCTATTCAGGATTCGAGGTTTCAGGCCAGCATTAAAGAAGATTCCTGGGAGCGCCTGAGCCGTGCCGCGACTGAACAGCCCGAGGCGGCAGCGGCCGAGAACTGGGAAAGGCGGCAAACCAGAGACAGAGAGCGAGCACCCGACCTGGCACAGCACTGTGAGTGATCCCTGGCACAGCTCTGTTCGGGGGCTGGATGCCCATGCGGCTCCCGCCTGCACCACCAGGCCACTCACCGCCGGGTGCTGCCTCCATTTTCCCAGGTGTGGGCTGCTCTGCCCTGCTCGGCCATCACTGAGCCCTCCCACTTGCTTGGCCTGGCGTGGGGGCCTCCGCTCCCACTCCCTCCGCGGTTCTCTGGCGGGGCTGGTGGAGGGGGTGTCCCGGGCCAGTGTCGGGAAGGCAAGGAAGTACGGGCGGGCCGACTGTCACTCCACCATACCCTGGACTCCGGCCCCAGGTAAACTCCCTGTTACTGGGAGGCAGATACCATCTCTGCGGCCACCAGTTTGGAAAAAAGCCTAACGAATGTCTGGTTGGGAATAGTGTGGTAGGAGAGTTCCCAGGTCCGCTTGAACCTGCCGGAGACCAGGCTGCAGGTGGGCGCTAGACTCGGTTTATACTGGGGGGATACAAAGGTGAACAAGACCCGAGAAGGATCTACATAGTGCTACAAAGGCACCCAGAGAGACCAGTCGTCTGTGCCCAGCAGAAACCTGGTAGACTTCCTGGGTGAGGCGGTGCCAAGCAGGGTCTTGAAGGCCCAGCTGATAGACGAGGGGTGCAGAAGACACACCCCAGCCCAGCACAGTGCGCACAGAGTGGGGAGACGTGCGGCCAGGGAGGGGGAGACTCGACAGAAACCACACACCCGGTGGGGTCACCACTGCACGATCTAACAGCCTGGGCCAGAGCACACGGAACAGGGAGAAGTCCTGCACAGGAAGTGAAAGCTCAACAGAGATCACACACCCTGGGGTACGTGATCCACCAGCCCAGCAGAGTCCAAGCTGACCAGAAAGGTGGCTCCCCGGAGAAGCCCAAGACCCGAGACAACCACACACACAAGGCACTAGAGGCCAACTGAGCAGTCACGGAGGGAACCATACGAAATTGGCAACCACAGCAAAATCCTAGTTAGTCATTAGTCTCAAACCGGTGAACTGTGAAACCCCCGGCCACAATGAATAAACACCAAAAAAAAGATACCAGAAATACAAAAAATCAAGAAAGTACACCACCAAAAGTTAATAAATCTCAAACTCTAGATCCTATAGAACAAGAAGCCCTTGAAATGACTGACAAGGAATTTCGAGTGATAATTCTAAGGAAACTGAATGAGATACAAGAAAACTCAGCTAGATATCATGATGAAATGAGGAAAAGTATACAGGATCTGAAAGAGGAAATGTACAAGGAAATCAATGTCCTGAAAAAAGATGTAGCAGAACTTGCTGAACTGAAGAAGTTATTCAACGAAATAAAAAACACAACGGAGAGTTTAACCAGCAGGCTTGTCGAAGTTGAAGAGAGAACCTCTGAACTTGAAGATGGGCTGTTTGAAATAACACAAGCAGACAAAAAGAAAGAAAAAAGAATCAAGGACATTGAAGAAAATCTGAGAGAGATATCAGACAACCATAAGCGATCAAATATCCGAGTCATGGGTATTCCAGAAGGGGAGGAAAATGGAGATTCCATTGAAAACATATTCAACAAAATAGTGGCAGAAAACTTCCCAGGTATAGGAAAAATCACAGATCTTCAGATCCAGGAAGCTCAACGATCTCCAAATGTATTCAACCCAAAAAGACCTTCTCCAAGACATGTCATAGTCAAATTGGCAAAACTCAGAGATAAAGAGAGAATCTTAAAAGCTGCAAGAGAGAAGCGTCAAATCACACAAGATCTAAACAAGACTCTAGACCAATTGGAATTGGCAGATATCTACAGAACATTCCACCCAACAACCTCAGAATATTCATTCTTCTCAGCAGCACATGGGTCATTCTCCAGGATAGATCACATATTAGGTCACAAATCAAGTCTCAATAAATTCAAAAAAATAGCAATTATCCCATGTATCTTCTCAGACCACAATGGATTAAAACTAGAAATTAATAACAAACAAAACTCTGGAAACTATAAAAACACATGGAAATTAAACAGCATTCTACTTAATGACGTATGGGTCCAAGAAGAAATCAAGCAGGAAATCAAAAAATTTCTTGAAACTAATGAAAACAATGATACATCATACCAAAACCTGTGGGATACTGCAAAAGCAGTATTGAGGGGAAAATTTATTGCATTAAACGCTCACTTCAGAAGAATAGAAAGATGGCAAGTGAACAACCTAACACTTCACCTTAAAGAATTAGAAAAACAAGAACAATCCAAACCTAAAGTTAGCAGACGGAAAGAAATCATTAAGATCAGAGCAGAACTGAATGAAATTGAAAACCAAAAAACAATTCAAAAGATCAACGAATCAAAAAGTTGGTTTTTTGAAAAGATAAATAAAATTGACAAACCATTAGCATGGCTAACAAAAAAAAGAAGAGAGAAGACTCAAATAACAAAAATTAGAAATGAAAAAGGCGATATTACAACTGATTCATCTGAAATACAAGGAATCATTCGAGACTACTATAAACAACTATACGCCAACAAATTTGAAAATCTGGAGGAAATGGATAAATTTCTGGACACACACAAGCTCCCAAAACTGAACCGTGAAGACGTAGAAAATTTGAACAGACCAATAACAATAAAGGAGATTGAAGCTGTTATCAGAAGGCTCCCAACAAAGAAAAGCCCAGGACCAGATGGATTCACAGCAGAATTTTACCAAACATTCAAACAGGAATTGACACCGATTCTTTACAAACTATTCCAAAAGATTGAAACGGACGCAAATCTCCCAAACTCATTCTATGAAGCAAACATCATCCTGATACCAAAACCAGGTAAAGATATAACCAAAAAAGAAAACTACAGGCCGATATCCTTGATGAATATAGATGCAAAAATCCTCACTAAATTACTAGCAAACAGAATACAGCAACACATACGTAAAATTATTCACCACGATCAAGTGGGATTCAACCTAGGGATGCAAGGTTGGTTCAACATACACAAATCAATAAATGTGATACACCATATTAATAAACTCAAACACAAGGACCATATGATCATCTCTATAGATGCTGAAAAAGCATTTGATAAAGTTCAGCACTCATTCATGACAAAGACCCTCTATAAGTTAGGTATAGAGGGAAAGTATCTCAACATAATTAAAGCCATATATGACAAACCCACAGCCAATATCATCCTGAATGGGGAAAAGCTGAAAGCTTTTCCTTTAAGAACAGGAACTAGACAAGGATGCCCACTCTCACCACTCCTATTCAACATAGTGTTGGAAGTACTAGCCAGAGCTATCAGAGAAGAGAAGGAAATAAAGGGCATTCAGATTGGAAAAGATGAAGTCAAACTGTCCCTGTTTGCAGATGACATGATCCTATATATCGAACAGCCTAAAACCTCTACAAAAAAACTGCTGGAATTGATAAATGATTTCAGCACAGTAGCAGGATACAAAATCAACACACAAAAATCAGTAGCATTTCTTTTCTCCAATAGTGAACATGTAGAAAGAGAAATCAAGAAAGCCTGCCCATTTACAATAGCCACCAAAAAAATAAAATACTTAGGAATTGAGTTAACCAAGGAGGTGAAAAATCTCTATAATGAGAACTACAAACCACTGCTGAGAGAAATTAGAGAGGATACAAGAAGATGGAAAGATATCCCATGCTCTTGGATTGGAAGAATCAACATAGTGAAAATGTCCATACTACCCAAAGTGATATACAAATTCAATGCAATCCCCATCAAAATTCCAAAGACATTTTTCTCAGAAGTGGAAAAAACTATCCAGACATTTATATGGAACAATAAAAGACCACACATAGCCAAAGCAATGCTGAGCATAACACTACCTGACTTTAAGCTATACTACAAAGCTATAATAACCAAAACAGTATGGTACTGGCATAAAAACAGATACACTGACCAATGGAATAGAATAGAGAATCCAGAAATCAACCCACACACTTACTGTCAGCTGATCTTTGACAAAGGCACCAAGCCTATTCAGTGGAGAAGGGACTGCCTCTTCAGCAAATGGTGCTGGGATAACTGGATATCCATATGCAGGAGAATGAAACTAGATCCATATCTCTCACCGTATACTAAAATCAACTCAAAATGGATTAAGGATTTAAATATACACCCTGAAACAATAAAACTTCTTAAAGAAAACATAGGAGAAACACTTCAGGAAATAGGACTGGGCACAGACTTCATGAATACGACCCCAAAAGCACGGGCAACCAAAGGAAAAATAAACAAATGGGATTATATCAAACTAAAAAGCTTCTGCACAGCAAAAGAAACAATTCAAAGAGTTAAAAGACAACCAACAGAGTGGGAGAAAATATTTGCAAAATATATATCTGACAAAGGATTAATATCCAGAATATATAAGGAACTCAAACAACTGTACAAGAAGAAAACAAGCAACCCAATTAAAAAATGGGCAAAAGAGCTAAGGAGGCATTTCTCTAAGGAAGATATACAAATGGCTAACAGACATATGAAAAAATGCTCAACATCACTCAGCATCTGGGAAATGCAAATCAAAACCACATTGAGATACCATCTAACCCCAGTTAGGATGGCTAAAATCCAAAAGACTATGAACGATAAATGCTGGCGAGGCTGCGGAGAAAAAGGAACTCTCATACATTGTTGGTGGGACTGCAAAATGGTGCAGCCTCTATGGAAAATGGTATGGAGGTTCCTCAAACAATTGCAGATAGATCTACCATACGACCCAGCTATCCCACTGTTGGGAATATACCCAGAGGAATGGAAATCATCAAGTCGAAGGTATACCTGTTTCCCAATGTTTATCGCAGCACTCTTTACAATAGCCAAGAGTTGGAACCAGCCCAAATGCCCATCATCGGATGAGTGGATACGGAAAATGTGGTACATCTACACAATGGAATACTACTCAGCTATAAAAACGAATGAAATACTGCCATTTGCAACAACATGGATGGACCTTGAGAGAATTATATTAAGTGAAACAAGTCAGGCACAGAAAGAGAAATACCACATGTTCTCACTTATTGGTGGGAGCTAAAAATTAATATATAAATTCACACACACACACACACACACACACACACACACACACACACACACACACAAACCGGGGGGGGGGGGAAGAAGATATAACAACTACAATTATTTGAAGTTGATACGACAAGCAAACAGAAAGGACATTGTTGGGGGGGAGGGGGAGGGAGAAGGGAGGGAGGTTTTGGTGATGGGGAGCAATAATCAGCCACAATGTATATCGACAAAATAAAATTTAAATAAATAAATAAATAAATTAATTAATTAATTAAAAAAAAACAAAAAAACAAGTATATGAAAAAGAGAACATTATACCTGATACCACAGAAATACAAAGGCTTGTAAGAAACTATTACAAACAACTATACCCTAAGTGGAAATCCTAGAAGAAATGAATTAATTCCTGGACACAAACAACTTACCAAGGTTGTGTCATGAAGAATTATAAAAACTAAATAGACCAATAACAAGTAGTGAGAATGAAGCAGTAATAAAAATGCCTCCCAAGAAAGAAAACCCCCAAACCAGACTGCTTTACTGCTGAATTCTATGAAAAATTGAAAGAACTAATACCAATTCTTCTCAAACTTTTCCAAAAAAATTCAAGAGTAGGGAATACTTCCAAACTCATCCAATGAGGCCAGCATTACCCTCATAACAAAACTGGAAGAGACACAACAAAAAGAGAAACCACACACCAGTAACCCTAAAAAACACAGATGTGAAAATCCTCAACAAAATACTAGCAAAGCAAATCTAACAACACATTAAAAAGATTATTCACCATGATCAAGTGGGATTAATCCCAAGGATGCAAGGATGGTTCAACTCATGGAAGTCAATAAATGTGATACATCCAATCAACAAAATGAAGGGAAGAAAACCACATAATCATTTCAGTAGACACAGAAAAAGCGTTTGATAAAATCCAACACCCCTTCATGATAAAAACCCTCAAAAAATTAGATATAGAAGAAATATTCTTCAACATAATATGACATAACCACACATATGACAAAACCACAGCTAATATACTGAACTTACAAAAATTGAAGATCTAGAAAAAGACAAGGATGCCCACTTTCCCCACTCTTTTCCAGCATAGTACTGGGAGTTCTAGCCAGCATAATAACAGACAGTAGTACAGGGCATCCAAAATTGGAAAGGAGGAAGTCAGCCTACTCCTATTTAAAGATGATATAATCATATACATAAAAACCATTAAAAACTCCTCCTAAAAATTACTAGAACTAATAAGTGAATTCAGTAAACAGAAGGATAGAAATTAACACAAAAAAACCAATAGCATTCCTATAGGCCAATAACAAAATAGCTGAAGACAAAATCAAGAAAGAAATCTCATTCACAATTGCTACCAAAAAAAATGAAATACCTAGGAATAAATTTAACCAAGGGCGTGAAAGATGCCTACAACAAAATCTATAAAATATTGGTGAACTAAATTGAAAAAGACAGAAATAAATGGAAAGATATCTTGTATTCATAGATTAGAACAGTATCATCAAAATGTCCATATTACCCAAAGCAACCTACAGATTCAACACAATCCCTATAAAAATACCAATGACATTCTTCACAGAAATAGCAAAAACAATCCTAATATGTATATAGAACCACAAAAGATCCTGCATAACCAAAGCAATTTTAAACAAAAAGAACAAAGTTGGAGGAATCACACTTTCTGACTTCCAAATATACTATAAAGCTATAGTAACCAAAACAGCATGTATGGACATAAAAACAGACAAATAAACCAAGGGAACAGAATAGTGAACCCAGAAATAAATCCCTGTACTTAAAGCTGACTAATTTTGATAAAGGTGTCAAAACTACAGATTGGGGAAAGGACAGCCTCTTCAATAAATGGTGTATTCAAATGCAGAAGATTGAAACTAGACCCCTATCTCTTGCTATACACAAAAAACAACTCAAAATGGATTAAATTTAAGACCAAACTATGAAACTTCTGGAAGAAAACATACAGAAAATGCTACAGGAAATCAGAGTGGGTAGTGCTTTTGTGAACAAGACTACAGAAGCAGAGGCAACTAAAACAAGTAGGCAAATGGGACTATATCAAATTAAAAATCTTCTGCACAGCAAAGGACACAACAGAGTGAAGACAACCAACAGAACAGCAGAAAGTATTTGCAAACTACATATCAGACAAAGGGCTAATATCTGGAATACCTAAGGAACTTAAACAGCTCAACAGCTAAAAAACAAATAACCCAATTTAAAAATGGGCAAAGGACCTGAACAAATGATTTTTTAAAAAAGGCATACAAATGGCCAACAAGCACATGAAAAAAATGCTCAAAATCACCAATCATCAAGGAAATAAAAATTAAAATCACAATGATATCACCTTACTCCAGTTAGAATGGCTATTATAAAAAAGATGGAAAATAATCAATGCTGATGAGGATGTAGAGAAAAGAAAACTCTCCTACATTGTTGGTGGGAATGTAAATTGCTCCAACAATAATGGGAAATGGTATGGAAGTTCCTCAGAGAACTACAAATTGAATTACCTTATGATCCAGCAATTTTACTACTGGATATATATGTAAAAGAAATGAAATCAATATGTTGAACACATACCTGCACTCCCATGTCCATTGCAGCACTATTCACAAAAGCCAAGAGATGGAATCAACCTAAATGCCAGCAACAGATGAATTGAATAAAAAAAATACCTGTGGTATATATACACAATGGAATACTATTCAGGTATAAAAAATGAAATTCTTCCATTTGTAGCAACATAGATGCAACTGAAAATCATCAGGTTAAGTGAAGTAAGTCAGGCACAAAAAGACAAATGCCACATGATGTCACTCATATGTGTGAGCTTAAAAAAAAAAAAGTGGTTCTTATAGAATTAGTGAGTAGAATGGTGACCAGAGGCTAGTAGGAAAGGGGTGGGAGAAAGAGGGGATGGGAAGTGATGAATTAATGGGCACAAAGCTATGCTATCTTATTCTTTTGTTTTGGGGGGTAGGGGTTGCGGGCAGCTGGTTAGTACAAAGATTTGAACCCTTGACCCTGGTTTTATCAACACTGAGATCTAACCAATTGAGCTAACCCACCAGCCCCATGTTATCTATTCTAAGTGAGTCAATGTACAGCATATTCATGTATTGAAGTAACACACTGAACCCCACAAATATGTATAAATAAATGTTAAAATAAAATATTGAACAGTAATAAAACATATAAAGAAGAATGAGGAGTGGTGTCTTTGGGAGAGCGGTGTAAGGAAAGATAATGCCTTGCTACCAGAGGGTCATTACAAGAAGAGGCACAAAGTAGAATGTAGGTCAATTACCTGAAATTTAATGTTAGTGGGGCATAAAATTTCAAGCGGAGGAATACCTGAAATAGGCTGGAGAGGTAGAAGTGACCAGATCACAGAGGGCTTTTATAGTGTGACATGGATCTTAAGTGTTATTCTGTGGACAGTGAGAGATGACACATAATTCGTAATTTAGAAAACTCTGGAAGATGTGCAAAGAATTAATTTGAAGTGGGAAAATCGCAAGTAAAGGAAACCAGTTAGAAAAAAAAAAAATAGCAGTAGTCTACGGGAGAGAAATATGAGAACCTGAGCAAGACAAAAATAGATGTAAAAATAAAGTGTCTAAACTTGGTGCTTGAATGGCAAGGAGTCTGAAAGTTATACTCGAGTCAAGAATAATTCCCAGGTTTCTTTCTTTTTTTTTCTTTTTTTTCTTTTTCGTGACTGGCACTCAGCCAGTGAGTGCACCGGCCAGTCCTATATAGTATCCTAACCCGAGGCTGAACGTCGCTGCGCTCCCAGCGCTGCACTCTCCCGAGTGCGCCACGGGGGGCTCGGCCCCCCAGGTTTCTAATTAGACTGAATAGTTGGATGGTGGTAACACTAATTGAAAGAGACTGCAAGAGAGGCAAAGTGAAGAATTCTGCCCTGAGTAAAGTGTCGGCAGAACATGCACTAGAGCCTGTCTGCCATGCAGTGCACTGTAAGAGTGTGAAGTCGGAGGAAACCGGACCGGCAATGTCAGTTTGGAAATCATTAGCATACAGGCAGGTAAAAACGCGAGAACATATGAGCTCTCTCAGGGAGTGTCTGGAGAAGAACACAGAACTGAGCTCTGAATTAGGGTGAATAACTACATTTGAGTAATGTCCAGAGAAAGAAAAGCCTATGAATTTAACCAGTAAACATTAGACTTCCCAGGAGAAGCACAATACTTCCCAGTACACAATTCCCTCCCACCCTCTTCATTCTATAACCCACTGCAGTCTGGCTTCTGCTGCTCAATAAACTTCCTGTTGTTTTAATTAAAATTTTTTATTGGGAGATAATTGCAGATGAAATAGTACAAAGAAATCTCATAGTGTTTTTTAACAAGTTTTCCTTAATGGTAAAATCTTGTAAACTATACCACAACTAGCATGTTGACATTGATATAGTCAAGATAACAAGACACTTCCTTTACCACAAAGACCCCTAATAACTTTGTCCTTTTTTTTTTTCTTTTAACCAAATCAATTCCCTTCTACTCTCAACTCCTCTTTAACACCAGGAAATTACCAATATGTTCCCATTGCTATAATTTTGTCATTTCATGAGTGTTATAAATAAATAGGATCACACAGTATTCAACCTTTAGGGACTGGCTTGTTTCGAGTAACATGATCTCTAGAGATTCATCCAAGTTGTTGTAGGTATCAAAAGTTTGTTTCTTTTTATTGCTGAGTAGTGTTCCACGGCATGGATATTAGAGTTCATTTTATCACTCACCTGTTGAGGAACATTTTTTTTTTTTCCTGCTGTTAGGAATAAAGCTCATGTAAACATTTGTGAACAGCTTTTTGTGCAAACATAGGTTTTCATTTCTCTGGGATAAATGATCATGAGTACAATTGCTGAGTCCTGTGGTAGTTACACATTTAGTTTAAGAGACTGCTAAAGTGTTTTTGAGAGCTACTGTACAACTCCATACTTCCCTTGGCAATGTGTATGTGATCCAGTTTCTGTGAATCTTTGTTAGAATTTGATGTTGTCACTATTTTTTATTTTAGCCATTCTAATAGAGGTGCAGTAACATCTCACTGTGGTTTTTAATTCACATTTCCTTAGTGGCTAATGATTATGAACATATTTTCATGTGCCTATTTGCCATTAGTAAATCCTGTTGTGTGGAATGTATCTTCATGTCTTTTGCTCTAATGAGATTGTTTGTTTACTGTTTTTATATATCGTTGATATTTTTTCTTTGTTGCCTATGTGGCTTGTAAATATTTTCTTCCACTCTGTAGCTTGTCTTTTCAAATATTTAACAGCATCTTTCTCACAATAAAATTTTTAAAAATTTAATGAAGTCCATTTTTATTAATCTTTCCTTTTATGGATGATGTTTTCTGTGCCAAGTCTATGTACCCTTTACCTAAACCTATATCTTGAAGATTTTCTCCTGGTTTGATTTTCTAAAAGTTTTATAGCTTTAACATTTACATATAAGTAAATGATTCATTTTTAGTTTTGTTTTTTTTTATAGATTTAAGTCAAATTTATCTTTTTTAGGGGGAGGGGGGATAGATATCCAATTGCTCCCACAACATTTATTGAAAAGGCTATCTTTTCTCCATTAAATTGCTTTTGCATCTTTGTGAAACATCAATTAGGCATATTAGTGTGGGTCTTTCTCAGTTCTCTATTCTGTTCCATTGATCCATGTGTTTGTCTCCCTGCCAATACATGTTCTTGACTATTGTAGTGGTAGATTAATTCTTAAATTGGATATACTAATTCTTCTCATTTTATTCTTTTTCGAAATTGTTTTAAATACATTACTTGTAGAGTCTTTCTTTATAAGTTTTAGGATAATCTGCTCTATATTTACAAAAAAGAAAAGTATGCTGGAATTTTGATAAGAATTGTGTCAAGCCATTATATCAGTTTGGGGAAAATTGATATATTTACTGTGTTGATTTTCTAAATTCAGGAACATGGTGTGTTACTCCATTTATTTATATCTTTGATTTTTTTTTATCAACATTGCATAATTTTCAGCATGTAGTCCTATACAAGTTTTATTAGATTTACAAAGAATTTCGGTTTTTGAACTATTATAAATAGCATATTTTGAATTTCATTGTCCATGTGTTTCTTGCTAGCATGATAACATAGGATTGATTTTTTTGTGTGTTTTTCTTTTATCCTGCAACCTTGCTGAACTCATTTATAAGCTCTAGAAATATTTTTATACATTGCTTGGAATTTTCTAAGTAGACAAGTGTGCTATCTGCAAAAACAGTTTTCTTTCTGATCTGAATGTCTTTTCTTTTTCTCTCCTATTGCATTGACAAAAACTCACAGCACTATGTTGAATAAAAGTGGTAAGAGAAGACATCTTTGTTTTATCTTTGTGATTTTAGGGAGGGCATTCAGTCTTTCATCATTAAGTACAATGTTACCCGTACGTATTTTTGCATTGCCGTTTATCAAGTTGAATTCCCCTCTATTTCTATTTTTCTGAGAGCTATTACAAATGAAGGTCTATTTCTGTTAAATGCTTTTTCTGCATCTATCGATATGATCATGTGATACTTCTTCTACAGCTTGTTAATATAGTTGCTATGGGTTGAATGTATTAGGCCTCAACAGTCAGCTTAACCTAAGAACACCTGCTACTCCCTCACCCTGTCCCACTATCCCCTCCCTTTCCCTCAAGACCAGTAAGTTCCAATAAGAACGTCTGGTACAACTCACTCTGTCTCCGGATCTCCTCCCTTTCTCTCAGGCTGGTGTGTTCTGATAAAAACATCTTGTATGAAAACAACAACAAAAAAACCCCACAAACCATTATGGAATGCTTAACACTCAGAATAGTTGCCCAACCCCCTCCCAGACAAACCCTATAAAGCCTCTGCTATCTGTACCAGGGAGGAACACTGATATTTCAGATTCCCCTCCAGGTTCGCTGGAGTAAACTCCCTTGCTTGATAACATTTGGCTCGAAGTCTTTCATTCTGTTTGTCTTGCCAACCTAACAGAATGTGTCCCCCAAAAGTTCACGTGTTGAAAACTTAATCCCCATCATAACAGTGTTAACAAGATGGAAAATCTGATTATGATACTTGAAAGGAAGAGCCTTTGAGAGGTGATTGAATCTTGAGGACTGGGCTCTCTTGAATGGATTAATCCATTCATGGATTAATGGGTTAATGGTTTAATGGGTTATAAGAGCTAGGGCTAGGGTCTGGAGCTCACAGACCCCTTAAGCCCATTCACAAACCCTTCATACACAGGTCTATGAGCTAGGTAACTGGAAAAAAGGTCCTGGGAGCCTTGGCTGGAGTAGGAATAGTCTTTGTTCAGCACACACAACACTATGAGCTAGGCAGTACAAAGAGAAACTCAGAAACTCAACTGCTACTGGCAAAGTCCAAAGAAAAACTGAAACTGAGCAGCGGCCAGCAGAGCAAACATGCTCCATTGTTAGACATGAGCTCTCTGCTGCCAGCCTGCTTCACAAAACTGCAGAACACACAAAAGCAATTAACTAGAAAGATACATGAGTGCACATGCACACTAACTCCACCCACACAAACCCCCCAGCCAGACCCAAGCCGATGGAGCCTGACTAAATTATTCTATTTTTCCCACAGGTTATCAGGGAGTATTTCCAATGGCATTATAAAGAGAGAAAGTGAGAACCTTCACACTCTCAAGCTCTTGCTATTCTCACCATGTGATATCTCAGTTACCTACCGAGAAGGTGGCCCTCACCAGATGCAGCCCCTAGACTAGGACTTCCAGCCTCCATAACTGTAAGAAATAAATTTAATTTTCTATATAAATTATCCAGTTTCAAGTATTCTGTTATCAATGACAGAAAATGGACTAATACAATGGTGATTTGCATAGATTAAGTTTTAAATATTTAAAATAGTCAATCAGCCTTGAACTCTAAAACAAACATCACTAGGTCATAGTTTAAAATTATTTTTATATATTGCTGAATTTTATGTGCTAATAGTTATTTCTAAAATTTTATTAATATTTTTTACATTCTACGATGTTGTTGTAGAACAGTTGGGAGGAAGAGGGAGAGGGGAAAAGGGAAGGAAATGGGATAGAGAAAGGAGGAGGAGTGGGACTGAGGCCTGTAGTACTCCCCACATTCCCACAGGGGAGACTGGTGGACTTCCAGTGGTGGCTTGGTTATTGACAGGCTGGGTGCAGATGTCAAAGGGGGTGTGGCAATAGACCTCACCCCCCACCACCCCAGCTCAGGAACCTGGGACCCTTCTTGCTGGGCCTTGCTGATTGTCACTGGGCTTGTTGCTCACACAGCTGGGGAGGTGTGGACGAGGCCCTCGGCACCCCACCCTGGCTCAGGAGAGCCCAGGGTGTCTCTTGTGGTGGCTTAGTCGTCATTGCTGGGCTGGTTGCTCATGTGGGGGGGCATGGATGAGGCCCTCAGACCCCCGCTGCCTCAGCTTGGCGGAGCGCAGTGTGCCTCCTGCAGTGACTCAGTGTTCGCCACTGGGCTGGTTACTTTTGAAGGGGCAAGGCGTGGATGAGGTCCTTGCCCCCCCACCACCCTGGCTCGGGAGTGCCCGGGGCATGTCCTGTGGGGCTTGGTGGTCATCACTGGGGTGGTTGCACTTGTTGGGGGGTGTGGCCAAGGCCCTTGGCCCCCATCTTTAGGACTAGTTGTGGCTTTCGGGGGCATGGCTGAGGCCCCTGGCCCTTCCTTCTTCCTGGCTTGGTAGCCCAGGGGACTTCCAGTCCTTCTAGGTATTATAGGCATTCTTTGGTGAAATGAGACCTTTACTAGTTACCAAACTTTGTCTCTGGTTGTGGGTGCTTTGTTTTTTCTTTCAGTTCTGTGCTGCATTATTGGCTGTTCCCACCACTTAAACTCTTCAATGGAACTAATTTGTTGTCCTTTGCTTACTTCTAAAATGGGGGAACTTCCTGTGGGGACCAGTACTTGAGCTCTGAGTTTGAGTTAAATTGCTGCTTTGCTACTGATTCCCTAGGGAGGCTGTTTGTGCAGCTCAGGTTTTAATGGTTGACTTTATAGGTACTTCCGGATCTGCTGAAATCTGGTACACCTGGGTTGTATAGAAACACTGGTCTGGGCCTGAGTCTTTTCATCAAACTGCACCCCTTGCAATTCTACATTCCTGACCAGTCTCTTCTGAGTGGTCCTATGCTGATTGGGGGGCAGATCAGCTGTCCTTGCTGTGTTCCAGTGTTCTCCCGGTGGTCCCGTCTCCCCACTGCCCGTGCTCCAAACACTTCCCATGGGATGGGCCATGGTTTGGTCCCTTGCAATGACTCACCAGCCTCTGAGTGGCTCCTTTTTTTCAGTTGTTGTGGCTCCTTGATCCTAAGTGGGTCCACAGGAACCCTGTTGGTGGTACTGTTGGTCTCAGGGCCACCAAGGCCCTCTTCTCCCCTGCTGCCTCCAAGCAACTTCATCCAAAGGGCATAGAAGTGGCTTTTTGCTGGCTCCTACTCTGTGTGCTCAGCAGCAACAGCCTTAAATTGGCCATGGCATGAAATGGTCAGAGCGATTTTTTCTTTCTCTTATTGTGGACTCTCCCACCTTCATGCACTCCATAGGTCTCTCTTTCTCTTCCTCTGAGCTCTAGTGCTGCCGAATTGGCTGTCATTGCTTTTTAATAGTTGTAAATTGATTTCTGGGAGAGAGTGACTCTGGGGACCGTCAATTCTACCATCTTGACTGGAAGCCTTATTTGCTCATACTGTTAACTGTTAAAATTTTTTGCCTGTATATTTATGAGGGATATTGATACTGGTCTTTTTTTTTTTTTTTTTTTTTTTCTGTTTTGGTATCAAGGTTATGCTAGATTCATAAGATAAGTTGGGAAGTATTCTCTTTTCTATTTTCTGGAAGAGATCATTTTAAATTGGAGTTAACTCTTTTCTAAACGTTTGGCAAATTTCTCCAGTGATTCCATGTGGGCCTGAAAATTTGGAGGGAAGAGGTTTTTTTTTTTAATTAGTCATTCAATTTCTTTAATAGTTAAAGGGCTATGTAAATTATCTATTTCTTATTGAGTAAGTGGGATAGTTTGTGTTTTTCCAGAAAGTGGCCCACTTCATCTAAGTTATCAAATATATTTGTGAAAAACTTCTCATAGTATTCCCTTATTATCCATTTAATATATGCAATGTGTATAGTAATAGGCCATTTCATTGCTGATATTGTCAGTTTTTATCTTTTCATTTTACTTTGCCAGTCTTTCTAGAATTTTTTGAAATTATCTTTGCAAGGAACTGTTCTTTATTAATTTTTATCTATTCTCTTGTTTTTAATTTCATCGACTTTTAATCTTATCTTTATTATGTGCTCTTTCTGCCTGCCTTGGGTTTATTTTGCTTTTGTTTCCCCTAGGTTCTTGAGGTGAAGTACTAGATTATTGATTTGACACCTTTCCTCTTTTCTCATGTATGAATTCAGTGTTATACATTTCCCTCTCAGCACAGATTTAGTTTTGTCACTCAAATTTTGTTATGCTGTGTTTCATTTATGTCATGTCAATGTAATTTAATTTTTTCTTCTTGACCTATGGGTTATTTAGTAGTATGTTGTTTAGTTTTAAAGTATTGGAAGATTTTCCTATTATCATTTTGTTATTTCTAGTTTGATTTCATTGTGATTGGAGAACACACACTACATCATTTCAACGATTTTATATTTATTAAAGTTTATTTTATGATTGAAATATGGCCTGTCTTAGTATATGTTCTATGAGCACTTGAGCTAATGTATGTCTATTTTTTGGTCGGGTGTTGAGTGTCCTATTAATGTCTATTTTCTGCTTTTGAAGGTATTATTGAGTACTATGTCTCTCTTATTTATCTATCTGTTTGTTCTCTCAGTTGTTATAGAGCACTGTTAATATCTCCAGCCACGATTGTGAATTTATCTATATTCTTTTCAATTTAATCAGTTTCAGCTTCACACATTTTACACTTCTATTGCTTGGTGCACATTCATTTAGGATTATTATATCTTCTTGGAAGACAAACCTTTTTATTATTATATAATTTACCTCTCCGTTTCTGCTAATTTTCTTTACTCTGATGACTACTTTATCTGATATTATGAGGGTGCTTCAAAAACTTTGTGGAACAATAGAATTAAAAGATAAAACCCTCCCATGAACTTTCTGAAGACCCCTTGTATAGCTACACCTGCTTTCCTTGCACTAATGTTTGTATATTTTTACATTCTTTACCTTCCAATCTGCCTATATCATATTTATAATTAGTTTCTTCTAGACAGTGTATGACTGGTTTATATTTTTTAATCCCCTCTATCATTTTCTTTTAAATGGTATATTTGTTGGTACAAATTTAAATGTTAAATTAAATAATAAGACATAATTCTGCCAATTTATTTATTGTTTGTTTTCTTGTTTTGTTTGTTTTTTCTTCCTCTGGGATACTTGAACATTTTCTACAATTACATTTTGATTTACTTATATTATTTTTGGTTTTTTGTTTTCCTTAAAAAAACATGCCTTTGTTTTTTATTGTATATATTTAAGGTATACAACACAATGTTTTGATATGTATACAGAATGAAATGATTATTAGTCAAGCAAATTAACATATCCATCACTTCACATATTTACCTTTATTAATTTTTTTGTGGTAAGAGCATTTTAAACCTATTCTCTTAGCAAATTTTCATTATATGATATTATTAAATATAGTCCTTATGCTGTACATTAAATCTCTAGACTTATTCATCATAATTAACTGTAAGTTTTTGTCTTTTGACCTATATCTTCCCATTTCCTCCCTTTCTGTTTCTATGTATTTGACTTTTTAAAGATTCCACATTTAGGTGAATCACATAGCATTTGTCTTTCTGTGCCTGTCTTACTTCACTTAGCATAATATGTTTCATGTTTATCCATGTTGCAAATGGCAGTATCTTCTCTAAGGCTGAATAATATCCCATTGTCTGTATATATATATGTGTGTGTATATATGTTTGTGTGTGTGTACACACACACACACACATGCACACACGCACACATATACATATATATACACACACCATAATTTCTTTATCCATCATTATTAATGGACACAGATTGTTTCCATATCTCGGCTATTATGAATAATGATGCAATGCACATGGGAGAACAGATATCTCCAGGAGGTGTTGATTTAAATTCTCTTGGGTGTATAACTAGCTGCGTCGTAATTTTTTTACGAGGCCCCCAAACAACACAATGGGGAAAAAAATAGCCTCTTCAATATATGGTGCTGGGCAAACTAGACATTCACATGCAAAAGAATAAAACTGGACCCTTATCTTACACCATACATAAAAATAAACACAAAATAAATTAAAGACCTGAATATAAGAGGAAAACATAGGTGGAAAACTCCTTGATATTGGCCTTGGTAATGATGTTTTGGATATCACACCAAAAGTTCAGGCAACAAAAGCAAAAAGAAACAAGTGGGACTATTTTAGAATGTTTCTGTTGCTTATAACAGAAATAACTGAAACTGGGTAGTTTGTAAAGAAACAGTATTTATTACTCACAGTTTGGGAGGCCGGGAAGTACAAAGTCCAGGGGACACATGTGGTGGGAGCCTCATTAGTGGGTAGTGAGTTTTCACAGCAAAAGAGGGTGTCACATGACAGATGGCAGAAACAGAGATAGCTCCTCCTCATGTGCTGTCCTTTTAAAGCCCTCAGAACCACGCCTGTGACCATTCTTAAACCATCAACTTAATCCATTTACTAATGCATGGTCCTCATAATCTAATCACCTTTTTAAGGCCCCATCTTTCAATTACCATAATAGGATTTCCCAACCTTCAACAGTTACAATGGGGATTAAGTTACGATGAGTTTGGGGGGACATTCAATACATAGCAAGGACTATGTCAAATTAAAAAGCTTCTGCACAGCAAAGAAAACAAACAATAAAATTAAAAGGCAGCTTACAGTTTGGAAGAAATATTTGCAAACCATATAGCTGATAAGGGGCTAATATCTAACATAAAGGAATTCACACAACTCAATAGCAAAAAAACTCCAAACAACCTTATTTTAAAATGGGCGAAGAACCTGAAAAGAAACTTTTCTAAAAAAGATATAAAAATGGCCAACAGGTATATGAAAAGGTAGTCTCCGTCACTAATCACCAGGCAAATGCAAATCAGAACCACAAGGAGATATCACCTCACACCTGTTAGGATAGATATTATCACAGAGACAGGAGATAACAAGTGTTGTAGAGGGTGTGGAAAAAATAGGACCCTAGTATGTTGTTGAAAATGTAAGTTGGTAGCACTGATATTGAAAACCATATGGAGGTTTCAGAAAACATTAAAAATACAACTACCTATATTGTTTTTGAACCTATCTCTTTAGTGGCTGATCATGTATTACATTATATGTATACTACTTTTCACAGACTAATAGTGTCATCATTTACCAGTCGAAAGATAAACATTGCCTCACTTTTTGACCTAGCCTTTCTTTTATAATATGATTAATACCATATTAAGTATATTCCTAAATATTTCTTCTACGTATATTTAGAATCACGTTAGTTATAATTTTTCCTTCAGCCAATATAATTTAGAAAACCAACAAAAAAGCAAGCCTGTTATAATTACCTTTTAATGTTTATTTGTTTTGCTTACTGTGTTATTTCTCTGATGTCTCAAGGTTTATTTCTTTCTATATTGAGAATTTCATTTAGCCATTCTTTTAGGGTAGCTGTACTGGTGATAAATTCTCTTGGTTTCCCTTCATCTGAAATGTGCTGATTTTTCCATTCTTTAAGGATGATTTGGCTAGATATATGATTCTGTGTTGACATTTCTTTCAACACATGAAAAAATTATTTCATTGTATTTTGGATCCCAAGGTTTCTGAGCCACTATCATGGTATATTTTTTTCCCCCTCCTAAACATGTCATTATTCTCTGGCTGCTTTCAAGATTTTTCATTAGTGTTTATTTTCAGAACTTTTATTATGGTGTGTCTAGATGTTGATTTATTTGGTTTTATCTTACATAGAATTTGCTCAGCTCCATGAATCTGTAGGTTTAAGTCTTCCACCAAATTTAGGAAATATTCTGCCATAATATTTTTGTATATGTTTTAGCTTCATCCTTTTTTCCTCTCCTAGTTCTCCAATGACACAAACGTAATATCTTTTGTTATATTTTCACAGATCCCCGATACTATGCTTGTTTTCATTCAGCCTATTTTCTCTATTTTGTTCAATTTGTGTCATTTGTATTCTATTTTACTTACATTTTACTGATCTTTCATCTACCCCTTCATTCTGCTTAGCCCACTTGCTGAGTATTTCATTTTGGTTATTATATTTCTTCAGTTCTAAAAATTCAGTTTGGTCTTTCTTTATATCTCCTATTTATTTACTGAGACTTTCAATTTCTTTAGTGAGTCCTTTTAATATTTCATTTGTTAAGCTGGTTTGTAATTGCTGTTGAAGCGTTTTTATCATGACAACTTTATAATCTGTCTGATAATTCTTATATGTCTGCTTTTGACATTGATAATTACTTTTTTGTCTCTTCCACTCTTCTATTCAGACACAGAGATCCTCCTGCTTCTTGGCATGACAAGTGATTTTTGACTGAAAATATGGCAGTTTTGTATTATATAATGTGACACTTTGGATCTTATTGAATCCTTTTTAGCTGGCTTTCTCTGAAAACACTCTGGCAGAGGAAGAGAAGCAGGGCACTGCCTTGTTATTGCCAGGTAGAGGCAGAAATCTAGGTTCTACAACTGGCCACCGTTAACACTCGTAGGAGGGGTTCCTCATCACTCCTGAGTGGGGATGGAACTTCTGGCCCTGCATATAAGTCTTCACCAACAACGCAGTGGAAACCGTCTAATTACCACTGAGTGACAGAGAAAATCCTGGCTGTCCACTAGATGTCCTCTAATTCCACCCCAGCAATGAAAGAGGGGATACTTCTTTACTGCTGGGTGGGGATAGGAGTCCAGGATTCCCACATAGTCTCAACTAACATTGCTGAAAGTGAGGGAAGTGCTTGTAATGGGCCAGGGAGGATGAATGTCTTGGCTCCATACTCAGCTTTCTTTGAAACCACCCCAGTAGAGGTGCTGGGGTACTTTGTTTTTGACTCAGAAGAGGGAAAATCTAGGTTCTCTACTCAACCTTTATTGACATGGATGGGCTCCAAAGTATTTTCTCTGCTGTTTGGCTGAACACTGAGTGATTATTGTTTTTCTGTCGTGCTGTCCCATTGACTTATGAAAACCTGCCCCTTTCTTGGACTTTTAGCTATAGAGAGCAAATTGTCAATTTGGTTTGCACCTATTGGCATTTTTAGGTTGCTAGCTTTTTCAGCTCCAAGTGTGGGATATATAAGGCAAAAAGAAAACTCAGGGAATTTGTCACTTCATTGCTCTAGTCCCAGATCTTTAGCTAGTTTTCCTTCTCTCTACTTTTTAGAGTCTTCCTATGTTTGTTTTATATATAATGACCTGGGTTTTAAATCATACTTAGGAGGATGAATAGGGACTTCATCTTCCCAAAAGTGTAAGTGCTAATACCTTTTTGATGAACCAACCAAGCCATTATTTCAATGGCTTCCAAATTTCCAAAGCTATTGGACTGTTCTCCATCTTTAGAATGAGAATATTTCTTTAGACATGACAAATACATGATTATTATTATTATTATTATTTTGTCTTTTTCGTGACCGGCACTCAGCCAGTGAGTGCACCAGCCATTCCTATACAGGATCCGAACCCGTGGCGGGAGCATCACTGCACTCCCAGCACCGCACTCTCCCGAGTGCTCCATGGGCTCGGCCCCAAATACACAATAATTAATTATATTCTAGTTTTCAAGTCCAGCAGCTATTTTATAAATTGTACCATCTTGGAACTATCTTCTGCATAGTTCTTGGACCTACACTTTTCTCATCATACTAACTGTGTCCAGGTAGTATTACCTATTAACTAGAGTAGAAGAGAAGAAAGCCCGATAACAGTGGATTGAAGCATAAACATGAGGGGACTCAAGGGACAAAGTGAGCACGGACTTGCTTCTCATTCTAAGACATTTAAATGAGAAGGGAATGAGACTGCAAGATGAAACAGAAGGAAGGTTTTTAGGAACAAAAAACTTGAAGATATCTTTAGTTAGTAAGCAAGAAGTCTGAGAACTAAGACTCGGGAGAGAAAAGTGTAAAGATGTAAAATAGTCCTGAAGGAAATGTAAGGTTTGGGATTTTGCATGCAGGAATAGGTATTAACTTTGAACAGACAGAGACTCAATCCAGCCTCTAATTTAAGAGACAGACATATATGAGAATGTGTGTGCAAATTAGTAAATGGGGAGGCAAGAGGTTGAGGAAGATCATCAAGTAGTCACAACTGAGTCAAGTTTCAGGTAAAATGTCTTCCTGAGATTAAGAGAATGATGGGTACATGGGAGGTAAAGTGAGTAGTAAAACTTTAAGAAAGTCAGTGATGGACATGGAGATGAAGCTTATCGCCTTCAATTGCGGTGATTGGCAGGATGGAGACTAAGAATGTGCTAAGTTTCTTATGTATTATTTTGTGTATGTTCTATCACAAAATTTACTCGGGTTTATGGTTAGTTAAGGCAGTCCTTATTTTTCATCCAAAATTAAGATATACAGTTCACTGAGGAATAAAGGTAGATATGCAAGGACAGTTGTGCTGGTCTGAGAAGGGTTCAAAGGATAAACATTGTATCCAAGCTAGGAAAGAAGAGTCCTGGAAGGTACAGATTGGTTACATGAGGTACAGATTGGTTACATGAAAATAAAGAAATTCAGGAAGGAAGGAGGTTTACAATGTCAAAGAATGACTTTAATGAGAGGAATAAAGCAAGAGATAGAAAGATAAGGAATGGTGCAGATGACTGGGCAGTGATGGAGATGTCCATTTATCTACAAAACTGTTGAACCCTCTGTTTGCAGTGGAAACACTGATGCCTATATCCCTAAATGAATCCATGGAGCACAGTAATGTTTCCCCTCCTCTGCCTTGTCAGTCACAATCACATGTTTTAGAATTTTCATAAGTCAAAAACTAATATCATGTTAAGTAACTGAGATGTGCAATTTGCTACAGTAACTATCAAAGTATTTAAAACAAGATATTAAAGATCAAATTTCTGAGGGAGAGTGGATCTAAATGATGATTAGTTCCTTAAGTTGGAAAGATTTGAAAACATCTCTTGTGATTCTCTAAAACTTTGATTTTTTATAACTGGGGCTTGGTGGGAAGTTGAAATGTGTCTCTTGAATTTTATACTCATTGAATCTGTTTTCAATCTTTGTGGTTACATGTAAAACTTCTATTTCAATCTTCCCAGAGCAACTCAAAGTATTTGAAGAAAGTTATAATGCATTTTATGGTTTGATATAATAAGCTATTTCTAAACCATAAGCTTCTAATTTTTTCCAACTACTCCTCATAAAGAGTACTTAGGTGAGTAAAAGACTAGCACCAACTCAAGGTCCTAATCTATAAGGGACATTGAAAAGACACTGGATATGTAGTGAGAAAGGGAAACTTTTATTTAGCAGACTCTCAGGGATAGTATTGTATCTGGTTGGATGAAATGCTTTCATAAGCTGTATAGGGTGGAATGGTGAGGCAGTGTGAGATGCTCTCCCAGGGCAAACCTTTAGCAAAAAAATAAGATATTTCTGTATTGTCTTCTAAGGGAGCTGGGTCTGGTTATTCATGTGACTTGCTTGGCTGAATGGCATATGCAAGTTTGGGGCCACTGGTAGAGAGCCGTCAATAGAAAGTCTGATTCTTTACTTTTCCTATCTATATGTTCAGACTCTGCTCTGAATTAAGGTTAAATGAATATTTAATAAAATTCCTTTCAAAGTACTAGAAAATTACCTAGCTGGTAAATCCTCATGACCTAGTCTACCCCAGGTCATAGAATAAGATCTCTAGACTTCTCAACCTTCTGATCTATCTCACTTTAAAAACTTCCATTTCAATATGTCCCTATTAAAAAGAAGGCACCAAAAATTGAATACATTTATATGGGTATTGTTTTAACAAGCAAAGAATAGAAGTATCACCTTCCTTATTGTAGATATTTTATTTCAGTGGATTCAATCATAGATTACATTAGCTTTTTTGATTATCACATCCACAGTAAGTTTATATTTAGTTTTGCCGTGAAATTTATTCTTAAATACTCTTACATCTCTCTCTGTATTAAGCTTCATTTTCTCCCAATTTATACGTAGGCAGTCACTTTTGAAATCCCAGGATAGTATATTTTAAATAGAAATATAACAAGCAGACCTGTTCAAATATCATACAGAGTTACAGAGTTAAACTTTCTACAGGAGTACACAATCTCAGCATGAACTGGAACAAGCTATAAAATACTTGACAATAGATTTCTATTTTAGTATGCCTACTTTGTCACAAGTTCTACATCTGAGGGTCTTCGCATAAATAGATGACACAATGATAGATTGTTTTCTTGGCTGTTGTATTTGTTATGCCCCTTATGTAAGTAATGGTCAAGCAAACCAACAAGCACAGAATATATGAACTACTGTATAAAGAATATAGATCTTGTAGTCATATGTGCAAAATCACTCACGCTTCTGCCTCACCTACTCTTCTCTTTCTCACTTAATCCCGTTATATCCATCCAGCATGGTGCAGATGCTTGAGATCAGGAATATACTTGAGTTAAATTTTTTTTTTCCTCAGGTTTTCAGAACTGCTTATTCATAGTGCTGTTCTTCTATAAATAAGGTGCAAAAATAATTCTCTCACAAATATAATTAAATATTAATATCAAAAACAAAGGAAAGGTGGTATTTGGAAATACATTTTGAAAATAATCTTTAGATATTCCCATGTCTAGCTATGGTGAAGTAACTGTTACAGACCTTGCCCACCTATTGAAAACAAATGGAAAACTGAATAAAATAAGTGAAACAAATGAAGCAGACCTTGGACAACAGACAGCTCAGGACTGTGATCCCTGAGAGAAGGGAAACAAAAAGAGGTGAGCTCTGGTTTTATGCCTGGAGGCTCTTCCTGATTTTTGGCACGGGGAGGGGTAACCTATTCAAAGCACAGTGCAGTGATTTTTTTTTTTAATTTTATTTTGTCGATATACATTGTGGCTGATTATTGCTCCCCATCACCAAAACCTCCCTCCCTTCTCCCTCCCCCCCTCCCCCCCAACAATGTCCTTTCTGTTTGCTTGTCGTATCAACTTCAAGTAATTGTGGTTGTTATATCTTCTCCCCCCTCCCATTTTCTTGTGTGTGTGTGTGTGTGTGTGTGTGAATTTATATATTAATTTTTAGCTCCCACCAATAAGTGAGAACATGTGGTATTTCTCTTTCTGTGCCTGACTTGTTTCACTTAATATAATTCTCTCAAGGTCCATCCATGTTGTTGCAAATGGCAGTATTTCATTCGTTTTTATAGCTGAGTAGTATTCCATTGTGTAGATGTACCACATTTTCCGTATCCACTCATCTGATGATGGACATTTGGGCTGGTTCCAACTCTTGGCTATTGTAAAGAGTGCTGCGATGAACATTGGGGAACAGGTATACCTTCGACTTGATGATTTCCATTCCTCTGGGTATATTCCCAACAGTGGGATAGCTGGGTCGTATGGTAGATCTATCTGCAATTGTTTGAGGAACCTCCATAGCATTTTCCATAGAGGCTGCACCATTTTGCAGTCCCACCAACAATGTATGAGAGTTCCTTTTTCTCCGCAACTTCGCCAGCATTTATCGTTCAGGGTCTTTTGGATTTTAGCCATCCTAACTGGGGTTAGATGGTATCTCAAAGTGGTTTTGATTTGCATTTCCCGGATGCTGAGTGATGTTGAGCATTTTTTCATATGTGCAGTGATCTTGCTGAACCGAGGAGACAAAAGACTCAAGTTTGGAGAGTGAGGTAGCTAGACTTTGCAGGGCAGGGTACTGGAGACAACTCTACAGAGAAATAACTCTGAAAGTCTGCATGAAGTTCCCACTGAGTCTTTGATAAATAATATAACAAAATGTCTGTGAGAATTTGTCAGCAGCAGTATAGGACTACAAAAATGTTATGTGAAAATTCAGATTCTCACAAAGGAAGGAAAAACACTAGAAGAGGTATAGGTGTGAGTAAATATAGGAGTTTTTTTTCTATTATTTAAAAAATAGTGAACATATAACTGACTATGTAAAGCAAAAACGGTAACAATGCACTGAGGAGTTTATGATAGAGCAGCATATGTGACAATAGGACAAAGTATGAGGAAATAGAAACATACTTAATAAGTTTCTTAGTGTTTGTAGGAAGTGGCCTAACAAAGGTAGACTGTGTTAAGTTAAAGGTTTATTTTGTAAACCCAGTGAAACCGCTAACATTTTTTAAAGGGGTATAACAAACAAGTTTGTAGAGGAGACAAAATAAAATCTTAAAAATGCTCAATTAATTTTAAAAAGGCAAGACAAAATATAAAAGAAACAAAAAACATGAGACAAATAGAATGCAAACAGAATCTAAATTATGGTAGACATAAACAGGAAGCATATCAATAATACATTAGATGTAAACAATCTACATATTCCAAGTAAAAGGCCAAAACTGATAGACCATAGAAGAAAAGACACAACTAAATTCATTTTAATTATAAAGCTCCAAATAGTAGAAGAGTAAAAGGTTGTTTGCTCATTAAAAACAAAAACTATACACACACACACACACACACACACCATGACAATCTTAATAAAAAGAAAGCTGGTGTAGCTATGTTAATATAAAAAAAAGGCAAATTTCAGAATAAAGAAAGTTGACAGGGATAAAAAAGAATATATAATAACAAAATAATTGTGAAAAAATAATGATTCTAAAAGTGGACACCCTTAATTTCAGAGTTTCAAAATACATGAAACAACAACCTGATAGAAATTAAAAAAAGAAATTGACAAACCCAGAATTATATAGTTAGGTATTTTAACACATTTCAGTAATTGACAAAAAAAAATAGAAAATCAGTAAGTATAGATTTAAACTCCATTCCCAATCAAGTTGACCTAATTGACATCTGTAGGATGTTCCAAACAACTGACAACTATTTATTCTTTTCAAGTGCACATGGTATATTTCATCAAATTAAACTATATCCTGGGTCATAAAACAAATTTTAAAGGTAAAAGAAATAAAATCACACAAAGTTTGTTTTCTAATCACCAGCAAATTAAGCTAGAAATGAGTAACAGAAAGATATTTAGAAAATCATTAAGCATTTGGAAATGAATCTAAATAATTTATAGGTCAAAGAAAAAATTGGAAGGGAAATAAAAATATTTTTTCTATCAAATGCTAATGAAATACAAGATGTAAAAATTTGTGCAACACAGTTCAAGCAGTGCGCAGAGGATAATTTATATTTTAAATATCTACATATGAAAGAAGGTTTAAAATTATTCGTCTAAATTTTTATCTTAATAAAATAGTAAAAGGTGGTAATATTAAATTCAAAGTAAGCAGATAAAAGGAACAGAAAATCAGAAATTGATGAAATTAAACACACACACAAATGATAGGGTAAATAAGGAAAACCAAAAGCTGGTTATTTCAAAAGATCAATACAATATATAAAACCATAGGTAAAACTGAGCAGGAGAATAAAGGAAAGAAGCACAAGTTCCTAATGTTAATAATGAAAGAGGGTCATCATTATAGATCCCACAAATATTATAATATTGCATTACAAAGCTTTATGCTAATAAATTCAGTAAGTTTGCTAAAATATACAAATTTCTTGAAAAGCACAAATTACTGAAGCTGACATGAGAAAAAACTTAAAAATTAGAACACTGCTATATCGTCTGAGGAATTTGAATTTGTAGTTAAACAAACAATAACTTCCCCAAAAGAACACTCCAGATCCAGAGAGCTTCACTGGTGAAGTGTATTAAACAGTTAAAGATGAAATATTACCAATTTTACACACATTCTTTTAAGAAAGTAGAGGAGAAGGAGATACTTTCTAATTAGAATCAAGAGCCCAGTATTATATTGATACTGAATCTGTAAAAGACATAAAGAAAACTGCAAACTGCAAACCAATATCCCTCAATGTTAACACAAAAATCTTTTTAAAAATAACAGATCAAATCTAGCTATATGTAAAAAGAAAAACACATCATAAACCAGGGTTTATCTCAGAAATTCAAGGTTTAACACTTACAAAATCAATTAATACAATTCACCATTAAGTAAAACAAAGGGGAAAAAAGATTTAATAAGATTTTGACAGAAATATTATCAGTCCATGACAAATCTTTCTGCACACTAGGAATTGGGTAAAGGGTATCTTCAAGAACTTAAAGCTAACATCATAGTTGATGGTAAAAAACTGAATGCTTTTCTCTAAAATTGGGAAAAATGCAAGGATTTCCCTTTCATCGCTCCCATTAAATACAAGAGTACTTCAAAAAGTTCATGGAAAGATTCATATTATCTTCTAATTCTATGTTTCCATGAATTTTTTGAAAGTCCCATCATACTACATATACAAGTGGGTGCCATAAGCAAGACAAAGAAATTCAAGTCATTCAATTATCTTTTAATGGAATAAGGCAAATTTATGTTTACAGCTGGCAATTATGTCAGAAATAATATTACATTATAAAAATTATGTTAAAGGAAACTCTAAATAATCTCCAAAAGGTACTAGATTAAAAAAAAAAAAATCATCATGCTGAAGGGAAACCTGTACTCCCATGTTTATTGCAGCTCTATTTACAATAGCCAAGATTTGGAACCAGCCCAAATGTCCACCATCAGACGAGTGGATAAGGAAACTGTGGTATATCTATACAATGGAATACTACTCTGCTATAAAAAAGAATGAAATACTACCATTTGCAACAACACGGGTGGACTTAGAGAAAATTATATTAAGTGAAATAAGTCACGCACAGAAAGAGAAATACCACATGGTCTCACTTATTTGGGGGAGCTAAAAATAAATAAGTAAACACACACAAACAAAGTGGGGGGAAGAAGACACAACAGTCACAACAATTCCTTGAACTTATTAAGACAAGTGAACAGATATGATGTAGCTGGGGGAGGGGAGAGAGGGAGGGGGGAGAGGAACAGGTAAAGGGTCACAAAAATCAACTACAATGTATATTGAGAAGTTAAAATAAAAAAAATAAAAAAGTAAATTTAGTAAGTTAGGATACATTATTTATAAACAAAAGTTAAATTTCTATATGCTATAAGTATTTAAAAAACAAGACTAAAAATTCAAAAATAAAAATACTTAGGGATAAATTAAGCAAAATATGAGCAATACCTATAGAAGAAACCCTCCAGAATATTGCTGAACAAAATTAAAGA
Organism: Cynocephalus volans; assembly: GCF_027409185.1. Lineage (NCBI taxonomy): Eukaryota > Metazoa > Chordata > Mammalia > Dermoptera > Cynocephalidae > Cynocephalus > Cynocephalus volans. The sequence continues at coordinate 77,293,421 of NC_084473.1, forward strand.
ACTAAACAAACAGAAAGACATAATATGTTCATGAACAGGAAGATTCAAAATTGTGAAAATGTCAAATCTTTCCAAATTATTCTACAGACACAGCACAATTCCCACCAAAATTCAGGTTTTTTTTTTTTTTTTTTTTAGAAATTTAAATATGATTCTAAAACATATACCAAAAGAAGGATCTAAAATAAGCAAAACAACCACTTGGTGGGAGTGTATACTAGTACAACCATTATGGAAAACAGTTTAAAGTTTCCTCCAAAAATTTTAAAAAGCGCTACCATATGATCCAGCAATCCTACTACTTGAAGTCGGTATGTCAAAGAGATACATGCGCTCTCATGTTAATTGCAGCACAATTTAAAATAGCCAAAATATGGAATCAACCTAAGTGTCCAAAAACGGATGAATGGATAAAAAACAAGTGGTACATAAACACAATGGAATACTGTTCAGCCAGAAAAAATATGAAATCCTGTGACTTACAGCAACATGGGGACTTGTAGGACATTTACATTAAGTGAAGTAAGCCAGACACAGACATATGAATATCACATGACCTAATTCACATATGGAATCTGAAAAAAAAATAAAATAAAATTTAAAAAATCCCCAAAGCAATATTATAGAGGGAGAGAGTAGAACAATGGTGTTTATTAAAGTACTTAAGACTGGGGAGGGGAGAAGTAGAGGGAAAACAGGAGGAGATTGGCTAATGGGTTCAAAATTACAATTAAGCAAGAATAAGTACTAGTGTTCTATTATACACTGCGATGACTCTGGTTAACGGTTAAGTTTTGTACATTACCGAATAGCTAGGGGAGAAGCTTTTGAATGTTATTACTACAAAGAAATGATAAATGAGTGAGGTGATTGATACATTAACTACTCTGACCTGATCATTATGCAACATATATATGTGTCAAAATATCAGATTGTACCCCATAAGTATGTATAATTACAATGTGTCAATTAAAATAAATTTTAAAAAATAAATAAAATAGGCAAAATAATCTTGACAAAGGAGAAAACAATTAAGAATTATAATACCTGTTCTAAGACTTACTATAATACTATGGTAATTAAAACAGTATGGTATTCTAGACATATAGAGCAATAGAACAAATAGAAAATCCACATAAAAGAATCAAACTTATACAGTCAATTGATTTTTAACAAATGTGCTAAGTTACTTAAATGGGAAAAGATAGTCTTTTCAACAAAAACACGGAACAGCTGGCACTCATAGGAAAAATTAACCTTGATATCTACCTCACCCTTACCACATAATTAACTTGAAATACATCATAAAGCTAAATGTAAGAACTAAAGCTATACAGTCTCTTTAAATATAGCAGAACATCTTTGTGACCTTGCCATAGGCAACAATTTCTTAGGACACAAAAAACAGCAGTAATAATAAACAATGCAACAAAAGGATAAACTCATCATCATATTTTTTAAAAAATCTGCTCATCAAGAATATCATTAAGAAAAGTAACACAACAAAACGCAGACTGGCAAAGGATTCTATTTTGAATATACCAGGAACTCTTACACCAGGTCAATAACAGACAAACGAACCATTACAAATTGGCAAAATATTTGAAAAGACATTTTACAAAATAACATATAAGAGAGGACGATATGCACAAGAGAAAATACTCAACATGATTAGTCATTAGGAAAATTTAAATTAAAATTATATTTCTATTTTTCTAATTCCCACCACATAACTAAAACTAAAAACAAGATTAATTATACAAGGCATTGGCAAGAATTCAGAACAACTGGGACTCTCTACAGATTGGTGGTGGGAATGTAAAATGATATAACCATTGCAGAAACGAGTTTGGCACCTACTTAAAAATTAACTGTATTTTTACTCCTTTTATTCCTACATATTTCTCCAAGAGATAGTTACCCTACATCCACAAAAAGACTTGAGCATGAATACTCATTGCAGCTTCATTCAAAAGAACGAAGAACTGAAAGCAACCCAAATATTCATCAAAAGGTGGATACACAAATTGTGATAAAATCATATAAAAAGAATTTAATAAATAAATTTCAAAATAAATATGCTGATCAATGAAAGACAAACACAAAAGGGCATATACTGTATAATTTCATTGATACAAAATTCTATTAAAAGTAAAATTAAATCTATAGCAAGAAAAAGTGGAACAGTGATTGTCTCAGGCAGAGGTGAATTGGAATTGTTACCTTGAAGCAGGAGGGAGAGAAAGGCATTCTATATTGTATCAATTTGCTGCAATTGCTAACATACCAAATTATCACAAGATTAGCAGCATAAAGCAACACTTACTTATTATCTCATAGTTCTGTAGGTCAGAAGTCTGCACATGACATGGCACTTTGATTCTCTTCTCCAGATTTCACAAAGTTGAAATCAAAGTGTTAGAGGGCTGTGCTCCTTTCTGTAATCTCTGAGAATGAATCCACTTCCAAGTTCATTTAGGTTTTCAGAAGAATTCAGTTCCATGCAACTATGGGAATGAGGTTCCATTCCCTTGCTAGCTGTCAGCCAAGGGTCATCCTCAGCTTCCAGAAGCATTCCTTGTCTCTTGTCCCCCTTCCTCTAAGGGAGGAATCTTTACCGGGTCTTCAAGACAACATATACAAGTTAAATCCTTCCATATCTTGAATCTCTGACCTCTTCATCTGCCTTCTGCTGCTTTTTAGGGCTTGTGTGATTGCACTGGGCCCACCTGATAATCCAGGCGAATCTCGCTCAGCTGATTAGTAGCCTTAATTACATCAGCTAAGGCCCTTCACGGAAGTGCCTAGATTAGTGTTTGACTGAATAACCAGGAGACTGGAATCTTTTGGGGGGTGGGGAAGAAGACTCTTTAGAATTCTAACACATATGTCTTGATGGGATAGTGGTTACTTAGGTGTATTCATTTGCCAACGTGCATCAAACTATTCATTTAAAATGGATTAATTTTATTATACATAACAGGCCTTTGTGTAGTGGATTTAAAATGTAAAAATAAAGATCTAGAGAATATTTATAGTGAGTGAAATATGGAAGAAAGGCATGAGGTATGCTTAAGAAGAAATAAAAGATCACATTCAGATAATGTTCTTAGTATGGTGCATTTAACATCATATATATACTTGTATAAGATGTACATATAATTAATCTATAAATAATTATGTATATAATGAATATATATTTAATTAACTGATTAAAAAGTTAACTCAGTTCCTAGGATGACACTTATCAGAGAACTTTTGTTTACCTGATTTGAGAAAAATAAAATAAAACAAAGGCAGGAATAAGAACAAGCAAATTACAGATAACTGTATGTCACATCCTTCTTGAGTAACGTAGACAGCTCTCCATAAGCTTGTTGTTGGGAAAATATAGGAAAATGGTCAGGGCCCCTCAGATGTTCAGAAACTTGCTGAGCATTTGATGTAAATATGCAGGTGCCCTCAGGTGTTCCTTGGTTATTGTCTAATGTAATTGCGCATGTGCACCCAGGTGTCCTGGGTTAGGGACTTAAGTATGAAGGATAAGTGGCTCTGATCCATGGGGCCCCCTGCCCCCAGGACACCCCCTGGGGGGGTGGGGCATGGGAAGGCCACTACTACTGCTACTGGAGGCTGCTGCTGTTGCTGCCAGTGTCCCTGGGACCCTCCGAGAGGCCGCCACCGCCGCCGCTGCTGCTGGGGACTAAGTTAGTGTCATCCGCCAACAGCTACCAGGATCTTTCCCAATTATCTAGTAAGGACCTGTGTGTGAGGGGTCTGGGAACCCCGCCTGGCATGGAAGGGGTCTGGGGAACCAGTCTGTACAATGGATTTGAAAGGTCTGAGCCCTAGCCCTGACAATATAAATGGAAACTTAGTATAACTAAAATAATGAAACATTTTGGCTTTAGTTATGATTTGCCTTACTTTACACTTGTATAAATAAATATAGCTGCCTTCAAACTGACCATATGAGTACTCTATGAAACAAGATTTTTCACAGGGTGAGAATAGTGTCTCCAATGTAAGCCACATTTTAAAAATTCTATTAGCCATGTTATAAAGTCAGGAAAAACAAATCGAATTAATATTAGTGATTTATTTTATTTAACCAATATATCCAGCATGTCATTTATGATCATTTCAAAATGTAGTCAATATAAAAATTAAAGAGATGTTTTACATTTTTTAAAAATAAGTCTTTGCAATTTTATGTCTTCAGAATAGGAAGTGTGATGGTCAATTTTATGTGTCAACTTAGAGGGCATTTTTGGGTGATATTAATGTTTAGTCAATTTTGGGTAAAGCAAATTGCCCTCCAAAATGTGGGTAGGTCTCGTTCAATCAGTTCAGGGCCTGAATAGAACAAAAACATCTCACCTCCCCAAGAAAGAGGGAATTCTCCAGAAGACTGCATTTGGACTTCATCAGCACCACTGGCTTTTCTGGGTCTCCAGGCTGCCAGCCTTCAGACTGAAACTGCATCAGCTCTCCTGTATCTTGAGCCTGCCAGCCCACACTACAAATTTGGCCTCACCAGATGTCATAAACAGATGAGCCGTTTCCTTATAGTCTGTCTCTCTGTCTCAATCTCTCTCTCTTTCTCTGTCTGTATATGTGTGTGTGTTTTTCTGTGTGTGTATAGACATAGATATAGATATTTCCTATTCATTCTGTTTCTCTGAAGAACCTTGACTAATACAATCAATTTACATTTTTAACTTTAAGCATGTCTCAATTCAATTAAAACTTTGGTTCCTTAATCTCCCCAGCCACATTTTCTATGCTCACTACTCGCAGGTGGCTAGTGGCTATCATAATGGGCTAGAGCAAGTGTTGGCAAACTTTTTCTACGAAAGATCAGATAGTAAATATTTTAGCCCTTCTAGGCCATATGATCTCTGTTGCAACTACTCACCCTACTCTTGCAGCCTGGAAGCAGCCATAGACACAGTAAAAAAGTGGGTGTGGCTGTGGTTCAATAAAACTTTATTTACAAAATCAGGCTGAAGCCATGGTTGTCTAACCCATGCTCCAGAGGAATTGAAACAATTTCTGGCTTTATAATTCTATGATTTAAAGATATCTTTTTCATTTTGTTAAAAAAAGTTATTTGTCCTAAAAAGCATCCCTTCAACTGCCAAGGCAGTTTTATCAGCTTTACCTCTTTTTGTCTAATATTAAATAGACAAAATGTTCAACAAGGACTAAACAAGTCCACTTATATGTAGATAATTAGGAGTATTTGAAAATATTAGTATAGTCATGAATATTGTTTTGACTTAATTAACCTAATAATTTCACAAAGAATCTGCATGTTAGAATTCCAGGCCAGAGAAATAGTTTCCAGATAAACTTAATAAAGAAATGGTCTGATAAGAACAAACACTCTTAATAAGATGGACATCGTTTGCGTATTGAGGAAAAAAAAAAAGAATAGTTCAGTGTTTTTACTTTCTACAAGGAGAGTTTCCTATAAGTAATATTTACACAGTAATACTTCCTCTTTCTTGTTACTTTAGTTCATTCGGTGGCAAACACAAGGCTTCCTAAAATCTCCAATTGGAAGGGCCTAGGGACAGCAGACACAAGTTACAGTGGATTTTGAAATCCATCTATCATCTGTAAGCATGTACTTCTACAAGTTCTGACTTCAAGACAGGCTTTGACATATTTGTTGTGTCCCCAGTGGAGGTGTGGGCAGGTGCAATGTGTGGTCAAGTTGGCTTTACATTCCATCAGGTCCTACATCAGAATATAAGCAAATGGAAAGTTCACTTCTGTCGCAGGGTTTTAAGTTCACCCTATCTTTAGAAACTTTAGCCAGGAATTGAACCCAGGGTCAATCGGGAAAGAAAGTGCGAGGTGAGAAAAGTCCAAATGATTCCCTTATCTTCAGAGCCCCTGTTAACTCTGTGAACACTGTGTACTGGGAATTTTCTCTGGGATGACTTCCAGACATTGACCTTGACAAAACAAGGCAGTGTCTAGACAGAACTGTCATCATGATTATTTTGTTTGAATGGATGGTTACGTCAAGTAATTAACTAATTAATTAGACAGTCAATCAATCTTTAAGTGATTTAATTAATTAACTTGATACTTGAAATGTGAGCCATAGATGCTCATAAGGGTAAGGCATGTTCATAAAACGTAGTTGCTGTCCTCTAAGAGCTTTCTCTCGTTACCTGTTTTGCCCCCTCCCTCTCTTCCTTCCTTCCTGTCTTTTACAGCTTATTTGTTTGTTTGTGAATTTTAACCCAGAATGTAATTGTTTCACACATTGCCTTTGATTATTGTATTACTCTGTTTCTGTTGCTTAAAACAGAATACATGGAACTGGGAAATTTATCAGGAAAACAAAATTTATTGCTTACAGTTTCAGAGGCAGGAGGTCCAAAGTCCAAGGAAAATATCTGGTGAGCATCTTGGCGGTGGTTTTACAGCAATGCAGGGATCTCACATGGCAGGAGATGGCAGAGTGACAGAATCCTCATGCTCCCCTTTTAAAGCTCTCAGAACCATGCCCATGACCACCATTTTTAATCCATTCAATATGCCATGGTCCTACAATCTAATCACTCTTCAAGGCCCCATCTTTCAATTACCATAATAGGATTTCCTGCCCTCAACAGTAACAGTGGGGATTAAGTTTTGGGGGGACATTCAACCCAAGGTAGTTGTTATGTAAAGAAAGCCCACCTTATGAATGCACTACTTTAGGCTTGGGTCCTATGACTTTGCAATAGAATTTTTGACATTTTTTTCTCCTGATCTAAGGCAATTTTCATATTCTTTCATATTCTTTTCTTCTATTTTATGCTCTTGGCAACATATTTTGACCTTTCTCTCTTTCAGTTCTTCTTTCAGAAACTTATGTGAAACATTTGGCAACTACTCTGGCTTTTTTTCCTGTCTTGCTTTATTGCCGATTATCCAAAAGGTGTCTGTTTAAAGGTTTAATGCCATTTGTGATATACACAAGTCTTTAACTGTGTGAGATGATAAATTCTAGCTGATAATTAGGAACTGCCAAGCCATTATATTCATTGAGCCCGTCAAATTTGTTTTTGACATACACTTAAACTTTAGATATTGAAGAGTGTTCTTTACCCTGTCCTCATTCCTGGTGGGACCCTTAACAAGCTGAAGACAGTATGCCAGTGTTTCCCAGCTCCCATAGCCAAAACACTATTTTTTAATTTCGCCATCCATTCCCAACAACATTTATGAAAACCTCCTTTTGATGAACTTCTTTGCGAATAACTATTTTCTGTAATAATGCTGCCTCCTGTGTTTAAACAAATCATACTTATTATAGCAGAAGCTATTGATGTCTAATGTCCCCTCATCCCACCTCTCAATTCACCTACAGCCAAAGTGACAGTGTCTGTACACGTGGACGGCATCCCCCTTAAAGGCCTGTGTCTCTTTCAGGGTTTTGCTCTGGAGCTGTGAGACATGGTCACTAATTATGGCTGCCCAGAAGGACTGGTGATATAACACCTCCAGGGATACCTGCCAATACATAGGGGTTATATTTGGTGGATAAATGCCTCAGCTTTCCATCCCTCATGTGCAAATATTAAAACACATTTATAGATACCTGCAAGGAGCCCAGCAGGAATGAGCCCTAACCTAATTGCCCACACTAGGGACATGCTCATAAACACACCTTTATTGTCCTCCTCTCTCGGTTCACTTCATCCACTCCTCTACTTGTGTTTTTTGGGATCACATCCCAAATGAACCACCTAGAACCCCAGTCAATTTCCCAAGATAGGCTTGGGGGGAATTCTACCTAGGACTTTCCCTTTGGTGCAATAGCACAGGGTGGGCACTGTCAGTGTACACAGCATTCTGTGTCCTCTCTAACACAGTAGGATTCAGTGAGTCATTCAGGAGAGCACCAGGCCACCACTCATCTGTAGTTTAATTGTCTTCTCACGTTTCTCACTATACAAGACATACAGGGACACATAGAGGGAGACTTCTCTTCAACTTTCTGAGGCAAGTTTGGAAAGTACCTAGTGGTGTGGCTTTTTACATTAGGCAAAATACATTCATATACTTATCTCATTGATTCTTCACAATACTTTGAAAGGTCAACATATTTAACCCCATTTGCAGGTGGAAATATTGAGACTTGGTTTAAAGGACTATAAAAACACCTATGACATTATATTATGCTGTTTCTGTTGCTTATGACAGAATACCTGAAACTGGATAATTTATAAATACATAAAATTAATTTATCACAGTTTTGGAGGCTGGGAAGTCCAAGGTCAAGGGAACATGTCTAGTGATGGCCTTGTTGGTGGTGATTCTACACAGCAACTCAGGGTACAACATGGTGAATGGCTGACTGAGAGAGAGAGAGCTAAGCTTCTCAGTTGCTCTCCTTTTAATGCCAAAAAAACCATGCCCTTTACACCAGGAATCAATCCATTCACGAGGACATAGTTCTCACAATCTAATTACATCTTCAAGGCCACACTTTTCAATTACCATAATAGGATTTTCCACTCTCTTAACATTTAGAGTGGGGATTAAGCTTCAGTTTAGTTTGGGGAGGACATTCAATCCACAGCAGACATGGACTATAAAAGAGTGTGTCACATGAGAAAAGAGTCATTCTACTACTCCAAAGTCAGTGGATACAACCAGACACCATTCTAAGTATGAAGGGATTATCTAGAAAACTGAAAATTCTTTGGAACACCTTATTTTCATTATTATGGCCATTCTTATGTCATCCTGGTATAAGAAAAAAAAAAAAAAACTACAATTTTGTTTCCCAAGTTGAATAGTGTGAGGATCACACAATCTCTCTTGTCTTAATTTTAAAAAGTGAAGGGCAGGGTAGGTGGGCAGACGGGTCTTAATGTAGATCTAATTGGCCATGTTTCTAGTACCAAAAGTAGGCCCGCTTTCAACTTAAACAACTATAATCTCATAATGTTGCTGCTGTCGTCAAGATATTTCATCAGGTTTTGCCTTTGGAATCAGATCTTAAGTGCTTTGCCTGTCCTTTGAAGTTATCATAAACATATTTCCACCTACCTGCTAGAAATTTATTGGGTTCTTGTTTGGTCTCAACACACACCTTTCCCTAGAGTCAGACCAGTCCTCTTACCATCAAAATAAAATCCCTTTTTCCTGTTCAACCAGTGCCTGTCTCTCTCCATGCAAATGCTACTGTTAATTTATGGTCCAGCTGACATTCCCTCTCCTCTGCTCTGAAAGATTCCCACTATTTCCATCCCCAGAGTCATCTTCCTTTCAGAAAATGTTGCCCATGTGCTCTGGACTAAGTGTGTCCCCCCTACCCTCCAATTTACATGCTGAAGCACTAACCCCCAGTGTGGCGGTACCTTTGGGAGGTAATTAGGCTTAACTGAGGTCATGAGTGTAGGGCCCTTATGGAGGGGTTAGTGCCCTTGTAAAAATTATGAGATACAAGAGTTTGCTGTCTTTCTCTGCTCTCTGTCTTGTGAGGATACAAGAGAAGATAGCCATCTGCAAACCAGAAAGTGGACCCTCACCAGACACTGCATCTGCCATCACTTTGGTCTTGGGCTTCCCGGACTCCAGAACGTTGAGAAATAAATTTCTATTGTTTAAGATACCCAGTCTATGACAATTAATTATAGCAGCCCAAATATTGCTTTTCAGTCAATTTAAGGAAGAAACCAGCCATGCTGTTCCCAGGTTTTCACAAGTCATTTTTAGCATGCTAAACACAATGTAATTGCACAAAACATATCTCATTTATTTACAGGCAGAGCAATGAAGAGATGCTCCAAGGTGAAGCTATAGTAGTGAGACTTTGTTTCTTCCTTCAGAAGATCATTAACCAACTCTGTGTTTGCTCTGGGCCTTAGGTGAAGGCAAATGCTTGAAGAAAATTCCTTTGAGGATCCCCTATTTCAAATATATTATGCATTTTAACATGTAGAAGGTATACATGAGAACTCACCTCCAAAGTACCTGATACTCATTATTTGCCTGCAGTATTAAAGAATCTCCTACATATTTCCAGGATTGGGTTTTAAATTTTCCACTGAGATGGATTCCATGGAAGACCTTTGAGGCTTTACAGAAAGAGAATATCGTAATTGTTTTGCGAGCATTTGAGGCTTACAAGGGAGAGAGCGAGCATTTTGTGTGGTTGGAGTGTAAATAAGGGAAATTTCCCTGGAGCTGTTTAGGATGTGAATTGGCCCAGTTTTAAGAGCGCTCCTGCTCTGCTCTGCAACCTCTCCAAGGAGCTGCTCTAGAGAGCCATCTTGAAATAACTTGGAAGCAGCTCAAAGTTTGGGTCAGCTCTGCAGGGAGGGCAGAGAGAAAGAGAAACAGCTGTTGGGCTGAATGGATTATTGTAGTAGGAATTCAAGCAGAGAAGAACATGAGAGAGGTGGCAAGACAGAAAAGGGGTTGCTTTGTGAAAGAGGGTGCAGAGAATCTGCAGTAGGGTTAAAGACGCTCTTTCTGTCAGGCTGATGGAGAACTGCTGGCTTCTTTGCTGTGCTGTCTTTGCTTACAGAGGATTGGTGCCACTGATGTTGTCTCAGGCATTCCAAATAAATCTACAAACAATTGTGCTTCCTACAGCTCAAGAAAGACTTGGCAGCTAGATGGATGGCAAGAAAAGTGATTAAACAGATGACAGCCAAGAACTGTCAAATGAGGGAATGGCCTAAAAATAACAAAACAAGGACTCCACACTGTAAAGTTAAAGGTTAAAGGAGATCGGTCGGCCACTCAGCAAATTACTGCTTGCAACTACATTGTCCCAGATGCTTGGTCAGATGCTGGGACTAATATGGTGAGTTGATCAGACTATAAAACCTGCTCTTCCAGGGATTCTGGTTCAGAGTGCCTGGGCAGGAAAGGGTTAAGAGGTTATCAAGTCTAGAGGCAAAAACTGGAGGTGGAAAGAGGTGCACTGTTTGTTTCTACACCTTGAATTTGAATGCTAAAAGCCTTTAGGCCAATTATACATTCCCCCTTTATCTTTGTTCTAAATCCTTGTATTCTTGAGCTGCTAAATTTCCTGCAATGCTTTCCTGGCTCTGAAAGCATCTAAGTTTGCAACTCCTGCACATCTGGTTTCACAGGTGGGGAAACTGAGGATGAAAGAGGTTAAGGGATTTGCCTCTGTTTTCACTGCTAAAAAGGAGCAGAGACAGGACTAGAACCCAAGTCTCCTTACTCCTAACCCAGCACACATACATCAGGGTTGTTAGTGTTCTATGTAATCATGGAGAGAGAGAGTCAAGTCACAGATTTAACTTTCTTGGGTTATTCAGAATGTCAGTGTCAGAACAGCATGTGATGGGCCGACCCCGTGGCGCACTCGGGAGAGTGCGGCGCTGGGAGCGCAGCGACGCTTCCGCCACGGGTTTGGATCCTATATAGGAATGGCCAGTGCACTCACTCAAGTCTATTGCTCTAGTCCCTTGGCGCCCTGCCACAACCCTTCCCTCCCCTCCATTTCTGACTCTTTTCTCCTTTTCCCGGGTAAATAAGACAATGACAAAATCTCAGACAGGCTTTGGGACGTTTGGAGCAAACTTAGATGGACTGCTCCAGAAATCCAGAAATCAATTACTGTTTCAATTCCACTGAAGAGAGACGTCATGGATAGTGTCAGCCTGTGAAATCTGTTTCTTCTCCCCATCCCTGTACTAAATTCTTTATCCTGGCCTCTTACAAATTTGCAGGTTCAGTTCCTACCTGCTCTTTAGCCATTAATTTGGGTATCACCCTGACTGTGAACTGGAGATTACAGCCACCCTTTCTCTCAGCATCATCACCCAGAAGCTGTTGGCATGTAATGATTTTCAGTTGCAACCAACTGGGATGAGAGTATTGTTTTAATTGCTATTGAATAACAGTAAATTAAGCAGGATAACAGAGAAGACAAGAGGCGATGGGGCTGGGAATTGTACTTCTGTTCAGAGGCATAAATTTAGGACTACTGCAGTTGTACTGTAATTCTGAAAACTGAGAATTTATGATTTTTTTTATACACTGGGAAAACTTCTAGAGTAGATTGCATTTTCTTTCCAATGGTAGGTTTAGTTTGTTCTCTATAGAAAAATGACAGGGCAATAAAAGAGGTCCTTGCTTTATGACACCAGAATATTTTAGATAAGACTCAGTACTGAGCCTTAATTGATTTTATGCTGGTGAGAGCAACAGCAAAGCAGAGAGAAGAAATAGAATGATGGTGTTATAGCCCTCTACCAACTTAGTCACAGTCTGAGAAACAGAAGAGGGAAGAAATTAGCATTTCATGTGTTAGAAAATCTACAAGCTTTTCATCCATCGAGTGTGTCACATGCCAAGTCCTTGGGGTAGGTACTTTGGGGCATTAAAGAAAAATGATGAGAAAACAGAAATGCTCGGTCCAATATTGTACGTAATTATTTAGAGTGACATGCATAATTATGAAGATTATTAGGCATTGTTAATTATTAATTGCATAAATAATTATCTATATGTTTGGAAAAAAGAAAAGATATTTAGAGTCAAAGACTATGTTGTGTGGTTCAACCAAATTACATGATTGTTAAGAAAAGAGCAGGCCAGGTGAATTAGGAGAATCTAGGAAATCTTTTTGCAGGAGGTGGGCCCTGGAAGTCCTGGGTATGTGGAGAGAAGCAAGGAAGAGTGAAGGGGTGGCTCAGGAGATGAAGCTGGAACAATGGAAGGTGCACCAAGGAGAGGCACTAGTCTTAAGCAGAGGTCACTGTTATTGTGTTGGTTAGAGATGGCCACAAATGCCAGTCATTGAAAGACAGAGCTGCTGGAGGTTCTCTAAATAACCTTGTCCTGAATAACCAGTAGGGGAAATATCCCTGTCTCAGTAATGGGATAAGAGGCTTATTGCCTAAAGTAAGTAGATAACTAGCTGGGTAGAATGACTGACGCACTGGGAAAATACTTGGGCCCAAATCTGTCCCCTTGATCTGCTTCATAATTTCATTTGACCAGAAGCGAAGCAAAGCAGGAAAAAAGGGCACATGAAGGGTAGAAAGATCAAGGCCGTGAGCTTCAGACAGACTTGAGCTTAAATCCTGGCAGCCCACTTCTGGGAATGGACAAGTACCCAGCTTTCAAAAAAAGATGGCAAACTTTACAATAGATTAGAGAGTTAGAGAACATAAAGTAAAACATCTCGCACAATGCCTGGTAGCAGCAGGCACTAAAGAAATGGTAGAAATTATTAATTTAAGGAAAAATATGGAATATCACAAAGGAGCTTTCTAGCCTGACACTTTTGACAATGTTAGCACTGATAACAGAGGAACTAAGTCTTAGTTGAATGCTTATTAAATGTCTCTTATTGTTCTGCACCCAGTGCTTCCCAACCAGTGTGAAATCATGTCAGGTCTTCCTTCCCAGGGCTATGGGATACATCTGTTGTTTTAATCTACCCAGAGTCCATTTCCTCTTTTTCTGGTAAAACTGCACCTCTATTTTCTTTAGAGGAAGCATATTCTGTACTTTTACTCCACAGTTAGTTTAGAATTAACTAACTGCAGGGTGGGCAGTTGACCCAGGCCTAACAAGTCAGAATAGTCCACCCTTCTGCAACCCCACCCCAATTCCCAGACCAGGGACTTGAATGTGACTTACAAATCAGCCCAGTCAGAGTAAGTTGACCATCTTGTAACTATTGGAAAAAAAGAAGCTGCCTTTCTGCTGGGGTCGCTGTGAGGGCAGGTGGGAAGCTGTGAGCTGGCTACCTAATGAGAAGAACCCACCAGAATGAAGACAAGCAGGATGAAGAAGAGAGGAGAGATGAGAAAGAAAGAGGCCCGACAAGAAGAGCACATGCACCATGCACTGTTCTAAGTGCTTTATCACCTTTATTTAATTATTTTAAAAATTCTAGGAAGCCATTATTGTTATCTCTATCTTAGAGGAAAGGAAACTGAGTCATTCACGGAATGTTAAATAACTTGCTCCAGTACACAGCAGGTAGGTACAGGGCTGGGATTTAATTCTAGGCAATCTGGTTTCAGAGTCCCTGTTATAGCTGATATGCTATACTGTCTTTTTAAGAGGTGTTCTAAATTTTGGATTCTCTATATTTTTCAGTTAAGTGAGCCAACCGTTTCCTTTTTGGCTTATGTCAGTTTGAATTAGGATTCTGCTACTACCACCCAAAAGAGTGCTGAGTAACTCAACCACCCACCCACTGTTCTCTCTGCTTTTCCCATGGTTTCAGTCTTAGCCCAGACCCTTCTCTTCACCTGCTGGGCACATTGCCCAAATACATATGCCTTTTATTAAGTCTTTTCCACATTCTGGTAAAAATCTGTATTTGGATCTTATTTCCATTCCTCCTCTATGAAAAATTCCTCTTTTGCACCTATTCACGATCTCTCTAAACCTATAGCTAAGCTAATCAATTGCTTCCTATACATATATTGACACCTCTGTTTCCACGCTTGATTGTGGAGAGAACTCTACAGTAGTAGTTGGCAATTTTAAAAAAAACAAATCTTTGATTCAATACCCTCATTTATACCTTGATCCAATAAATGGAGTAGTCTTACAAATTCCTGTAATTTAATTTAGAATTTCAAAATAAATTAAATTTGACACTGGAGCTTTTAGGACTTTCCTCCTCCTTGTCTTCTCCTCTTGTGAAGGGGAGTGGGTGGCTGCAGTTTCTCCCCACCTGCCAATGCCCCAGTGCTCCTGGTCAGCTTTCAAGCCTCGGTTGAAATATGATTAAAAAGGCTTCCTTGCCACCATTCTCTCCCTTGTTCAAAGTGCATGTTCCTTTCCCTTCCTTTCACAAGCCACCTCTCACCAATTCTGCTGTTAACACAAGCAAGGTGGAATATACTCTGTGTGTGTGTGTGTGTGTGTGTGTGTGTGTGTGTGTGTGTGTGTGTTTACATGAACCTATAAAAAAGAAACACTACATATTAGGATTAATTGTGACATTCATTTTTACTGGCTAGTGGAATGTGTCTCCGAACTTCTTCATCTATTTATATACTTATTGTGCTCCCAGTTATAGGGGACTGTTTGGATTCTAGTATGTAGTGCAAAGAGGAAAATAGTAATGGGTTAATAAAAAAGCTGCCGTTTCCATCTGTGGTTGGAAACAGCAGCATTTTAAAACTGAAATCTCCAAGACTTAGATTTTTTGAGAATGTTCATGGTCCTCCACTGGACAGCATGGAATTATTTGGGAGTTGGCCCTGCCTCAGAGGTATTGAGAAGAATAATCTGTCAGCAGTGGATGCTTAAATGGCCTTCCCACCCAGCGTGCTCTAAATTGACCCCAGAATTGCTGAAGCAGACTAAGCTTTTCCCAAGCGTGCTAGTTACACACTGTCGGGTTTGTCACTTTCATTCACAGCCTCCCCGTTTTCTGCTGACCCATCCCCTGATATTCCCAGTCAAACAGATCTGCAAACATAGAAACTTCAACCTCAAACTCTTTACAACCCCAAAGGAAGGAACAATAGGCCAAGGCAACACACACACACATGCAATACCACCACCACCGCAATCCTAGGAGCTTGTTACAGAGTAAGTGCTGCTCCCACCTTGGGAACATCATCACACTCTATCTCCAGAGAAGAACAGTAGTGACTTCAGATGATTGAGAAGGATTACTTTAAATTATCATAGCGCCAAAATAGAATTTCTTTTTTTTTTTTTTTTGTCTTTTTTCGTGACCGGCACTCAGCCAGTGAGTGCACCGGCCATTCCTATATAGGATCCGAACCCGCGGCGGGAGCGTCGCCGCGCTCCCAGCGCCGCACCCTCCCGAGTGCGCCACTGGCTCGGCCCCAAAATAGAATTTCTGTACAAAGCAAAAAAAAAAAAAAAAAAATCCTTAAACATAGTTTTTCTCCCAGATGAAATACTATGGCATGGTCCCAGATGAACAAGAGTGGTGAGAAAGTCTTTGGGAAACTTGATGCTGATGAAGACCTCAATGGAGACGCCTCTGAATCTGACATGTGGCAGTGCCCACCAGGTCACGGAGGCTCAGTTCATCAGTGGCTGGATAGGGCAGCTTCTAAGGACCGAGAGATGCTCAGCTGCAAGTGTAGAGCCTATAAAGTGCTTCAAATTTTTGGAAAAAAATATGTAGTTAAGAATAGACCTTATATTTTCTTTTAACATAACCTGAACATCAATAATTAATTTCTCCACTGGTTTTCTACAACTGAGTAAAAGCACTTTTATGAATTTCATGTTCAATCGTCATAAAACTTTCCATTCCTGTCACAGGAATGGAAACAGAACTTGTGTATCTTGAATGTTTCAGTTCAGTCTTGAGTCATAAGCCTTAAAAAGGAAGTATATATTTCTTTTTAATTGCAATGGTTTCTGTTGAACTGGCCAATCGCATTCCTTTGTGATGGATCTTGGACGTGACCCGTGCCATTGTACACACAATAAGCACAAAATAGCCACCGGCCTTGTCTTCTACTCTAGCACCAAACCCCTACCCACTTCCCTTTATGAAAAGCCTCGTGACTTCTGCAAAACAGAAACCCTTTTGCTTCTGCAAGGGTGCAGTTCTCCACCCTAGTTGCATAGCTTCGGCATTAGCACAATGCCCCTCTTTGATGGTATCAACCAGCCCTTGGTGCCCTATATAAGCTCTCCCACCCACCCATCTGGGGCTGTTCCTCCTATCTCAATGCTCCCCCTTACCTGGAACATGGAGTTTCCAGGTCTGCAGGAACGATGCAGTCCTCAGTGAATCATACTGGTCCCCAAGCAACTCATCTGTCTCCCACTTCACCAGAAACTTTTTGTGGTCACCCCCAACCCTGTCAATGCAGCCCACAACACTTCCACAAATATCTCTTCACTTTCCTGTCATCTCACCTCAGTGGGGTCTGTCAGCGTTATGCAGGGCCTGCCCACACTCTGCCTTATTAACACCACCAAACGCTACCACTCACTTACCCCCTCCTCATCCATGCCCTAAAACCAGAATATATTTCCTTTGTAAAACGATGTTATCCTGTTGCCTGCCCCCTAATGTGATTTCTCGCATATTCATTTGGCTCGTCTGGACATCACCATCCAGACAAATGGAAGGAAGGAGATGGGACTGGGACTAACTTTGCCCCCCCCTCAGGAAGTGCCCCCGCTCCCATAGGGCACTAATTATACCTTTTTAAATTGGACCAGGGATCCTTCTTGAAACTGGGACTGACACAGCGGACCTTGCTACTGCCTCTCAATTCTATCAAAAACTCTCAGAAGAAATAAGTATAGATACCATCTCCTTCCTCCGGTGACAGGTCCCCTCACTTGCAATAGTCGCTTTACAGAACTGTCTGGCCCTTGACCTCCTTACATCTGAGAAGGGAGGCACCTACCTCTTCTGGAGGGAGGAATGCTGTTATTATGTAAATGAGTCCGGGGTGATCCAAAACAACTTAAACCATTTAAAGGCCAACACTGATCACCAATGCAAAGCGTTACAAAACATAAACACACCTTGGGGGTGGCCCCAGTCACTGAACCCTTGGATACTCTGGCTTATGCTCTACTAGGACCCCTAACTGTGCTGGGACTCATCCTACTCTTTGTTCCCTGTCTCTTTTGGTGTTTCTCTAGTTTCTTGCAGGAATGAATGCAGGCTTTCACCAACCAAAAGGTCACCAAATTGTTCCTGTGAGGAGGATATCAGCCCCTCAGAATCAGCAAACCTTCCCTAGGAGAATACAGAGCTCCCCACATGAAACCAACACCCTGCCACCTAATTGTTTTACCCCCCAGCATAAATCTTTTATTTTTTCCATATCTTCACTCATGTCCAGCAGGAAGTAGCTTCAGAAGAATGAGACCTTTGCCCCTTTTCCCTTCTCCCCTATACTTAAAAGGTGGGAATGATGCATCTTAGATGTGACCGGTGCCATTGTGCACACAATAAGCACAAAATAGCTGCCGGCCTTGTCTTCCACTCCAGTGCCAAACCCCTACCCCCTTCCCTTTATGAAAAGCCTCATGACTTCTGCAAAACAGAAACCCTTTTGCTTCTGCAAGGGTGCAGTTCTCCACCCTAGTTGCATAGCTTCAGCATTAGCATAAAGCCCCTCCTTGATGGTATCAGCCAGCCCTTGGTGCCTTATATAAGCTCTCTCTCCCCCACATCTGGGGCTGTCCTCCATTTTGAGGGCAGCCCCGGGATGCCCACCACTTTGAGCACAGCCCGGCAGATTTTCTTTTCCTTTAATAAAGCTTGATCAGTACCTGGCGTCTAGGCTCACTTTCTTTCACTTTGATTGTGAGCCATTTAATCAGATTTTCTAGTAGGCAGGCTCCATCATGTAAGAAAAGTAATTTTTGTTCTTTTTAGTTCACTGAGTGAGTAAATGCCCAATTACCTTCTAGGCCATCACTGCTCACTGCAGTGATGTTTTTGCCTCCAGGCTCCACTCCAGTCTCCTCTCCAGTTAGCTTATCCCATCTCCCAGTTGCTTGGCCAAGTGAGGCTTCCAGGACACAATGCCAATCTCAAGGCACAGAGCTGTAGGGTAAAAACGTGTGTGGTTACTGTTTCAGTTCATAATATGGAAGTCACCTACACTATACTTCTCTCTGCTATCACTTCTTTGACCCAAATGTTCTTTGCTTAGATCCTTTGCCTTTATATCAACTTGTGTTACATTTAAACTCCCAGTAATTAATAACAGGGCAGGAATTTTGTTCTCCAGGGGGAGAAGGGTATCATCTATCTGTACCTAAGAATTAAGTAGTTAATTAATTCAGTGTTTCTCATGGGGAACACTTTAAAAAACCTCTTGGTATTGTTTTTCCCCAACCATTCCTCAATTACACTCTACAGTCCAACTCTATAAAAGAACTGTAATTACTTAGAAAGAAATAGAGTGTGATTCCTGGACTATTTTAAAAAGCAGATTGCCTGGGACTTGAGAATGATAGGAAATTATATGAGGGTACTACAAAAAGTTCATGGAAAGATTTATAATATCTTTTAATTTTGTTTTTCCATGAACTTTATGAAGTAACCTTGTATTATTTAGTCACACAATTTCAACTGTATTAACCCAATTTACCCCATTAGAAGATAAAGAAGGAAGGGGATGAAAAACTTATAAGGAGACCTAGATGAAGGTGTATATGTAATGCCATTGCGTTTGTGATATTTCCACCGTAGAAAGGAATTTGATAATTGGGAGTAATTTCTACTGACTTCTAGTGGGTATTGTAGGCACAAGAGTTAGATTTACCTAAGTCAAAAATAACTATAAAAAAGCAAGGTGTCACTTATAGTAACCATTTTGGGCATTCAATAAAAATATTAAAAAATAAAATAAATAAGTGAGTTAGCCTCATTTTCCACTAATTCTTTTTCAGTGTTAAGCTGTAATGGTCCAGCTTATTTATTACTATCTGTAATTTGATATTTATCAAAACATGTTTATCTTATCTTTTTATTACAATGGATGAATAGATGACCCCAGGAAATTTTCAATTTTTTTTTTTTCTTGGTGTGTGTGTGGGGGGGGACTTCTTTATATTCAATTTCTCTCTAAAGTACTTCAGATCATTACTAGAATGCCTCTGGAAATTAAATATCCCAAAGTTGCATTTAAAGACTTATAGCATAAACTATCTTATAAATCTTTATTTTTGTAGACTATTTTTTATTTGATTTGTTTTCCTTTCCTTTCCTGGTCCTGCTTTTGGTAATAAATTTTAATTGAATGCTAAATGATGTATGTGAAAACATATAGTGCCTCTGGATGATGTTATTTTTTCTGCAGAGAGGATTCATGCTGTCCTCTGGAAGGCAGCAGAGGAAAAGACCACCTCAATCTAGTTAGGGACTAAGCTGTCTTGAGACTGCTTTTGCAGTATTGGTGAGATATATTCTAATACTGGTTCAATAGGAAAGGCTTACAGAGATACAAACTAAAGGCCTGAATTGCTGCCCAGGGTCTGCCCTTGTAGATCCTGTGGGTCCTGAACTTCATTTTTTTTTTCAGTCTCTCTAGGATTGAGAGATAATAGGAATCTCTGCTCTGATATTTAGCCATTTTTTTTCTTAGCTTCATATCCTTTTGTTCTGCATAATACAATGAACAACAAATACCTTGAGGGGAAAAACTATGCCTTGTGTCAGGCTTGCTTCTCTCTGACTTCCCCTTCTTCTGGACCCACAATTCTTCAGTCCTGCCTGCCTTGGCAATGAGAGACGCCTGATTTGGGCAATCACTCAGTCAGGAGAGACCCTCCCAAGGAACAACGAGACCACGGCTTCGGATGCAATTAGCAAGAGGTTTTATTGAATACACGGGTACCCGGGCGGCTCAGTCTCTCGGTGGACTGGCGCGCCGAGTAGAGTTTTTGAGCTTGTTTTATAGCAAAAAGCGCGGGTACAGAAGCGAGAAGCAAGGTAATTGGTCGGTTTAAACAAGGCCAGGGGTGGGCTCCGGTCATGTGGGAGTTCTTGAAACAGCTGAAGGGCGCCCTGGAAACTGCTCTGGGAGGCCTAGTGCAAGCTGATAACAGAAGCTGAAAGAAGCGAGTTAATCACTTAGGGACAGCAAAAACTTTCACAGGGCGGTTTCTTCCTTAGGTTGTCTAGATACATCCAGATACAGCTCTTGGTGTTATCAGTCAGAGACAGCATAGGTGGGAAACAGCAAAGGCAGGCAGAACTTAAAATTTTTCTAAGTACAGCACAATTTTTAACCTTCAATTTTCACCACAGGTGTTGGGGGGCTTTTAAACAAGAACACTTTTCAAACAGTAAAAATGGCATAAGCTAAATCAGTCTACCTCGCACACCCCTTTATGAATTTCTTGGCCTTGCGGAATGGCGTTACTGCGGCTAGCTTGGAAAACACTTCTTTCATTCCCCCATTTCTCTTGTGGGAAGCTCTAATCTTAGAGCGAATTTAGAGGTTGTCTTCGTTGTCTAGGGTCTGATACTTTTGTCTAAGGACCAGAATTTTTACTGCACTTACCCTGTCATTGATGAACTGGACTAACCTATTGATGATGCAGGGCCCGAGGGTGAACAACAGAAGGAGGAGCAATAGGGGCCCGGCGATGGTTGATAGGAGGGTAGTGAACCAAGGGGAGCTATTGAACCACCCTTCATACCAGTTTTGGTTTTTCTGGCGCTCCATCTGTCTTTTATCTAGTCTCTCTTTGAGTTTTCTCATGGAGTCTCGCACCACACCTGAGTGGTCTACATAAAAACAGCACTCTTCTTTTAGGGCCGCGCAGAGGCCTCCTTCTTTTAGAAACAGTAGGTCAAGGCCTCTTCTATTTTGGAGTACTACCTCCGATAGGGAAGTCAGCGAGTCCTCCAGCTTGCTGATTGAGTCCTGGAGGACCCGGAGGTCAGTATCCATGGCGGTCTGGAGGCTGGTTAGGCCTTGTTGGAGGTCTATGGGCCCTTTAACTAGGGCGGATGCGCCAGTACCTATACCTGCTGCGACCCCCAACCCCAGAAGAACAGCTAGGGTAAGTGAGACAGGCTCTCTTTTAACCCTGGGGTGAGGATCGTCATAGGCCTGCAACAAAGTTTCTTCAGAATGGTAATAGATGCGAGGGACCAGCTGGATCAGGATACAGAAATCTTTAGACTGATTAAAAACTGAGGTGGAGAGGCAGGGGGTGAGGCCGGTGCTGCAGGCCCACCAGCTATGGTTGGTGGGGAGCAGGTACTGATGGTTCGTGGAGGAGTTGATGGGTAGGGTCTGATTGCAAAGATGCTGATGGGTAGAGGGCACCTTTCCTATGCACGACCCGTGTCCTGAGACCTCAGTGAGGGTAAGCTTTCCTTGGCTCCCCCAGCGGCACTGGGTATAGTTGGAGGTATAAGTGAAGGCCCCTCCTAAGGAGGCAACTCCTTCATAATAAGGGGGACCCAAGGCCAAACAGAGCCAGCAAGACTTCGTGGCGTCTGGGTCGGTAGCATTTAAGGCTAGGAAGGCCCCCCTCACAAGGCCAAAGAGTCTGTCGCCCGTGGTTGGAGACAGAGTGTTCAGGACAACACTTTCCTCCAGTACCGTGGGGACTTGGCTAGGAGCCGCCGAGGGTTGAGAGATGGGCGGCGCTTCCCTCGTTGGGGAAGGGGGGTTTTTGTTAGGGGGTCCTTGTTTCGCAAGGACGGAGTTGGGGCCCACTGTCTCAGCTGGCTTGCTGGTGATCTCTAACCGAATGGTCAACTGTACGCCTGGATATCCAGACACATAGAATCCCAATCCCCAGGTTTTTCCTATTATCCACTCTTTGGATTGCCGTCCTTGTTCTGTGAAATTTATTTTAAGGGGGTTACACCAGCCGGTTTTTTTACAGGTTGCCAGTAGGGCACCCCATGATCGCTCTGTGCCATTCCATTTTACAGTTATGAGGTCCCAGGAGGACGTAGGTTGCCAATAAACAGTCCCCGTGGTTTCACAACTCCATTCTTTACAATACAGGGATTCTAGCCCTCCACACCTTCTAGCTTCTGAACGGGACCGGCCATCCCGGGGACACACGTAGAAGGTGGAACTTGCCATTCTGGTCCTAGCCTTAGGGTAGCTGCATCCTATGGCTCCCCAGGTGATCTGTCTATAAGCGCTCTCATAGTTTGAGTCAGGGGGTCTGACTCTCTTAGAGGTTGATACATCGGTTTCTGGGATATCCCAGGACTCAAGACCGGCCGCCAGGGCACATACATCAGGTGTAAGAATGGGCCACCAAGTCCAAGGGGGCTGGACTTTCTCTGTCTTCCAGACAACGTTCCCAGTTTGGGACAGTACCTGCCAGGTGAGGGTCACAGGCTGGTGAGGGTTTTCACTCCAACTCGTTCTGCCGCCGCCGAAAACGCAGCTTAAGAGGATGATCAGTCTTTTCCAGCTCCCAAGACTCATCTGGTGCCGAGGGTGGTGCAGGCTTGAGGTGAGAAGCATGGACCCAGGCAGCAATACCGTCGACTTTTACTGCGGTCGGAGTGGTCAGCAACACCAGGTACGGGCCTTTCCACCGAGGCTCAAGGCTGCTGGGTCGGTGGCGTCTGACAAGCACTCGGTCTCCGACCTGGAACGGGTGGGGGATTGTCACGGTACCGGGCTTGTACACCTCCTTGATCTGGTCCCAGATCTGGGTCTTCACAACTTCTAAAGCCTTTAAATGAGTAAATAAGACAGGGAGAAAATTATCATCGGGACTCAATGTCCCTCCAGACTCGAGTATGGGGGGCGGTCCCCCATAGAGAATTTCATAAGGAGTTAGACCAAACTGGCCAGGGGTATTCCTGGCTCTGAGCAGCGCTAAGGGAAGGAGGGCCACCCAGTCTTTTCCACCGGTCTCTAAGGCTAATTTGGTTAAGGTCTCTTTGATTGTCCTGTTCATTCTTTCTACCTGACCTGAGCTCTGGGGTCTATACGCACAGTGTAACTTCCAATTTATCCCCAGTTGAGTGGCCAGTCCCTGACTTATCTGAGCAACAAAGGCTGGGCCATTGTCTGACCCGAGTACCTTAGGGATCCCGAAGCGGGGTAGAATTTCCTCTAATATCTTTTTGCAGACGGTCAGGGCCGTTTCAGTTTTGGTAGGAAAAGCTTCTACCCATCCGGAAAAAGTGTCTATGAATACCAGCAGATACCTGTTTCCATACCGGCCAGGCTTTACCTCTGTGAAGTCTACCTCCCAGTACACGCCGGGTCGATCTCCTCGTTGTCTCTTTCCGATCTCTCGGTAGGTTGGGACCGCATTAGTCATGACACAAGCCTGACACCGACTGGTGACCTCGCGAACTACAGACTGGAGGTTCGGGATGAGGAGGCTGGTGCGGTTTACTAATTGGAGAAGCTTTTCTGGTCCTAAGTGTGTCAACTGATGCAACCGCTGAATAAATTCTTTCCCCCGGTCAGGGGTGAGCTCTCTTGGCTCGGCCTTAACCTGGGCGGGTTCGATTAGCTCTTGAGGTTTTGTAGTTTCTGCCAGCACTCTGGTCGACAGGGCGGCTTGTTTTGCAGCCTCGTCGGCCCTCCGGTTCCCGGTGGCCACAGGGTCATTTCCCCTCTGGTGGCCGGGGCAGTGGATAATGGCGACCCGCTTAGGGAGGTGAATGGCCTCTAGCAGGGCCAAAATTTCTTCCTTGTTTTTAATGTCTTTTCCCGCAGAAGTGAGCAACCCCCTCTGTTTATATATTGCCCCATGAATGTGAGCAGTGGCAAAAGCATACCTGCTGTCGGTGTAGATGTTGATGTTTTTTCCTTCGGCCAGGCGTAATGCCTGCGTCAAAGCCACTAGTTCGGCCTTCTGGGCTGACGTACCTTCTGGCAGGCTGCTTGTCCACACCGTCCGCTTGCCATCTACGATGGCGGCCCCTGCTCTCCGTTTACCCTCCGCGATGAAACTGCTACCGTCCGTATACCAGGCTGGCACCCCGGGCAATGGCTGGTCCTTCAGGTCTCGTCGAGTTCCAGTTTCTTCGGCGAGGATCTCTGAGCACCTGTGTACTGGGGTGGCTTCCGACTCGACTGGTAGGAGGGTAGCTGGGTTCAGGACGGCAGGGGGTGCAAACGATATCCTTTCATTTAGCAGCAGGCTCTGGTAATGAGTCATCCTGGCATTGGTCATCCATCGGTCGGGGGGCTGCCGCACAATGCTTTCGAGGCTATGGGAAGCAATCACAGTCACATTCTGTCCCAAGGTTAACTTATCAGCGTCCTTGAGAAGGAGTGCCACGGCTGCAACCGCTTTCAGGCAGGTTGGCCACCCGCTAGCCACCGGATCCAATTTTTTTGATAGGTAAGCTACTGGCCGCCGCCAGGGTCCTAAAGTCTGAGTAAGCACTCCCCGGGCCACACCGGCCCTCTCATCTACGTATAGAGTAAATGGTTTGGTGAGGTCTGGGAGGGCCAAAGCGGGGGCTGACAGCAAGGCTTTTTTTATGTGGTCAAAAGCTTTCTGATGTTCCTCAGTCCAGGTAAAAGGGATGCTTTCCTTTGTTAAGGGATACAGGGGTGCAGCTATGGAAGCAAACCCAGGGATCCAGAGCCTGCAGAATCCTGCAGTGCCCAGAAATTCACGGACCTGTCTGGGGGTCGTGGGAGCGGGGATCTTCATAACAGTAGCCTTTCGGGCCGGGGTCAGCCATCTTTTTCCCCCCCTGAGTAGGTACCCCAGATAGGTGACCTCTCTTTGGCAGAGCTGGGCCTTTTTAGCCGATACCCGGTACCCTAATTTACTCAATTCCTGTAGGAGCTTCTGTGTCCCTTCTTTGCAGTCTCTATATGTGGGGGCTGCCACCAAGAGGTCGTCTACATATTGGAGTAGCACTACCTGAGGGTTGAGGGCCCTAAAGGGGGCCAAATCTCGGTGGAGGGCCTCGTCGAAGAGAGTGGGAGAGTTCTTGAACCCTTGGGGCAGCCGTGTCCAGGTCAACTGACCTGTGTTACCTTTTTCTGGGTCTTTCCACTCGAACGCGAATAGCGGCTGGCTGCTGGGGTGTAGCTTGAGGCAGAAAAAGGCATCCTTGAGATCTAAGACTGAATACCAAGTGTGGCTGGGCGGAAGGGAACTCAGAAGGCTGTAAGGGTTTGGGACGGTGGGATGAATATCCTGTACCCTTTTATTAATTTCTCTCAGGTCTTGGACTGGCCGATAGTCATTGGTCCCTGGCTTTTTTACAGGTAGTAGAGGGGTATTCCAGGGCGATTGACAGGGCACCAAGACCCCTAGGTCTAAAAACCTCTGGATGTGGGGTCTGATACCTTCCCGGGCTTCCTTGCTCATTGGATATTGTCGAACAGCCACCGGTGAGGCACCTGATCTTAGTTCCACTACCACTGGTGGGACTTGATTGGCCAGTCCCATGCCTGCCCTCTCTGCCCATACAGTGGGAAAAAGTTGGAGCCAGGATGGGTCGATAGAGGAGGGACCTGGCTTTTCATGTAGCCGGTATTCTTCTTCTAGGTTCAGGGTCAGGCACAGTGTAGGGCGGTCTTCCCATGTTACTTGTGGGCCCTCAGCAGAAAACTGGATCTGGGCCTTTAGTTTGGTTAAGAGGTCCCTACCCAACAAAGGGGCGGGGCACTCGGGTATGACCAGAAAGGAGTGGGTCACCTGTTTATGTCCAGCCTTTAAAAGTCTCTTTGTGGTCCAGGGGTAGACTTTGCTCCCTGTTGCTCCTTGTACGACTGTCCGTCTGGACCCTACCCTTCCCAGGGGTTGGGTCAAAACTGAATGTTCAGCCCCGGTATCGACCAGGAACTCAATGGGAGTCCCCTCCACAGTCAGTGTTATCCTGGGTTCGGGGAGGGGGTCCGAACCTTGACTCCCCTAGTCATCTAGGGACAGAACTTTGGCTTCTCTGACGTTTTTCTTTCGGGGACATTCTCTTGCCCAGTGACCCTTTTCTTTACAGTATGCGCACTGGTCTTTGTCCAGAGGAGATCTTTTATCCCTAGGTGTCTTTTTTGCCTGGTTGCTCAAATTCCCTGTCTGCCTGTCTCTAGAACCTTTTTCACTTATCACTGCGGCCAAAATCCTAGTCAAGTTTTTTTCTTGGCGCTTATCGCGCCGCCTTTCTCTCTCTTCTGCCTCTTTTTTTTCTCTTTCTTGTCTTTCTTCTTCTGTCTCCCTTTTGTGGTACACTTTTTCTGCCTCCCTCACTAAATCTTGCAAGGAATAATCTTGGAGCCCCTCTAGCCTCTGTAACTTTTTTTTAATATCTGGGGCTGACTGTCCGATGAAGGCCATGGCAACTGCAGCCTGCTGCCCCTCAGAAGAGGGCTCAAACGGAGTGTATCTCCTATAGGCCTCCATTAGGCGTTCTAAGAAAACCGAAGGGGGTTCTGCCGGTCCTTGTAAGACCTCTCTTACCTTAGCCAAATTGGTGGGGCGCCGAGCTGCCCCTTTGAGACCTGCCACTAGAGTCCGGCGGTAGACCAGGAGACGCTCCCTACCTGCGGCTGTGTTGTAGTCCCACTGAGGTCGATTGAGGGGGAAGGCCTCATTAATGAGGTTGTCGAGTTGAGTAGGGGCCCCGTTGTCCCCCAGGACATTCTTGCGGGCCTCAAGGAGAATCCTTTCTCGTTCCTCCGTGGTGAAGAGAATCTGTAGGAGCTGTTGGCAATCGTCCCAGGTGGGCTGATGAGAAAACATAAGAGACTCAAGGAGCCCCGTGAGTCCTGCTGGATTTTCAGAAAAAGAAGGATGATTAGATTTCCAATTATAAAGATCTGCTGAAGAGAAAGGCCAATATTGCAGAGGGACTAGGCCGTTGGGCTCGGCTGGGGGTCCTATGGCTCGGAGGGGTAAAATCACAGTGGAGTCAGGACCCGAGTCGTCTGCCGGACTGCGGGCACGGCGACTCCTGGTCCCCGCGGCTGGTCCCTCAGGATCGGAAATATCGGGCGCCTGGCCCGGCGCCGGTCCGACCGCCTGAGGGGCCAGAGGAGGTGGCAGGGCTGCCGGATAGGGCGGGGGCTCAGAGAGAAGGAGCAAGTCGTCTGTTGCCGGGTAGATGGGGGGTCGGGGAGGAGCGGATGGCCTCTCTGGACTGGAGACGACAGCGACCTTGACGGAGGGCGGCATCCATGGTGGGGGACTCTGGGCGAGGTCTTGCCACACCACGATATATGGAACTTGGTCCGGGTGTCCCCCGATTTCCTGAAAGACAATCCTTTTAACTGCGGAAATAACAGAAACATTAAAAGTTCCTTCCGGCGGCCACCCGACACCGAACGTGGGCCACTCGGAGGAACAAAAGGTCCGCCATTTTCCCTTTCTGATTTCCACGGACAGATTGTGAGCCCTTGCTCTCACGTCCCTCCAGTGATCTAGAGTGAGGGAGAGAGGGGTAGAGTTATTTTGTCCCATTTCGAAGAGAGGGACCACGACACAGAGGCCTATCAGGAACAGAACAAAAAGAAACCAGAAACGGCGGCGAGATCGAGTAGCGTAGAGACAAAAGAAGGAGTCAGATGGCAGAGCGCGCCTCTCTAGACGCGGCAGTGGGATCAGAACATAATGATCCTCTCCTGAGGGGTCCACCAGGCGTCCCTGGTCCTCCCCTGATCCTGGGACGTCTCCCAGGATTACCGGGCGGTGAGCCCCCGAACACGTCTGTTCGCTACTCACACGTCGCTCACAGAGCGATCAGCCCGGAACAAACTGAAACCAAAATGCGCGCACTCAGAGGGACAGTCAGAGTTACGGAGTCAGACACAGAAACGAGACACGGAGCGATCGCTGGCCAGCTTACCTCCCGTTGGTGGGTCGGTGGTCCCTGGGTGGGGGTCTGATCCCGGACGAGCCCCCAAATGAGAGACGCCTGATTTGGGCAATCACTCAGTCAGGAGAGACCCTCCCAAGGAACAACGAGACCACGGCTTCGGATGCAATTAGCAAGAGGTTTTATTGAATACACGGGTACCCGGGCGGCTCAGTCTCTCGGTGGACTGGCGCGCCGAGTAGAGTTTTTGAGCTTGTTTTATAGCAAAAAGCGCGGGTACAGAAGCGAGAAGCAAGGTAATTGGTCGGTTTAAACAAGGCCAGGGGTGGGCTCCGGTCATGTGGGAGTTCTTGAAACAGTTGAAGGGCGCCCTGGAAACTGCTCTGGGAGGCCTAGTGCAAGCTGATAACAGAAGCTGAAAGAAGCGAGTTAATCACTTAGGGACAGCAAAAACTTTCACAGGGCGGTTTCTTCCTTAGGTTGTCTAGATACATCCAGATACAGCTCTTGGTGTTATCAGTCAGAGACAGCATAGGTGGGAAA
This sequence comes from Cynocephalus volans, assembly GCF_027409185.1. NCBI lineage: Eukaryota > Metazoa > Chordata > Mammalia > Dermoptera > Cynocephalidae > Cynocephalus > Cynocephalus volans. The sequence continues at coordinate 77,322,183 of NC_084473.1, forward strand.
CAGCAAAGGCAGGCAGAACTTAAAATTTTTCTAAGTACAGCACAATTTTTAACCTTCAATTTTCACCACAGGTGTTGGGGGGCTTTTAAACAAGAACACTTTTCAAACAGTAAAAATGGCATAAGCTAAATCAGTCTACCTCGCACACCCCTTTATGAATTTCTTGGCCTTGCGGAATGGCGTTACTGCGGCTAGCTTGGAAAACACTTCTTTCAGCAACTCCAAACTACAATAGCACTCCTCATTCCTGTGAATTTTCCTAAAGCCCTGATGGCTTCTCTGTATCATAATAGCTACTTTCTGAGAACCCCAGGGTCTATCTTGAAAGCATATGGTCCTGCCCACGACGTTGGCAACCTTTCCCAAAGCATCCCACTTAGCTTAAGGAGCTGTAGATCAACCCAGTGTATCTCTTGAGGGTACAGGACTCCAACTATGATCCCAGTGACCTTGCTGGTGCAGCCCAATCCAACAGCAGAGCTGCAGAGTGCCCCAGGCTCTCTCTTGGGGATACAATTTCCTGCCCATTACCTCAGCAGCCTTGATCACAGTGGCCCACTCCATCTGAGGAGCTGCAGAGTAGCCCAGCATCTCTCTTGGGGACACAGGTGCCCACCCATGATTACAGTGGCCTCACTCAGAGTGCCCCACTCCAGATGAGCAGCTGCAGAGCCCCTGAGCCTCTCTCTTGCAGGTGCAGGGTCCCACTTAGGACCCCAACAACCTTACCCAGAGAAACCCACTCCAGCTGAGTCTCAGAAGCCCAAGATCCCAGCAGCAGCCCCAGTGGCCCTGCTTTGGGTCACCAACTTCATCTGAGGAGCTACAGAGCACTCCAGTGCCTCTTTTGGGAGAGCTTTGGGCCAGTGTACAACTCAGCCCAAAGCCACAGTGACCCCATCTGGATTTTCCCACTTCAACTCAGGAGCTGCTGAGCAACCTTGTTGTCTCTCTCAAAGTCCAAGGTCCTGGTTGTGGCCCCAGCAATGCCACCCAGGGTTGCTCACTCAAGCTGAGGAGCTTCCAGTGCCCCAGCACCTAGGCCATAAAGGCACTCACTGATGGCTTCCATCATGGAATACAGTTGAAAAAATCACAAAAAGACCATACTACTGTGATCATCCGGAATCAATCCTGAAACATCCTGCCCTAATGACACTATACAACACATCTACAGGGAAGAGTCTCTCCTTTCAAAAGCTACTGCACATAATTAGAAGAACCAACTGTCCACCAGATGTTTAGACATCAACATAGGGATATGAGAAACACAAAAAACAAACAAGCATAACACCCCCAAAGGAATACAATAGTTATCCAGTACCAGACCTCAAATAAAAGGAAACCTATAAAATGCCTGAAAAGGAATTCTAAATGATAATCATGAGGAAACTCAATAGATGCAAGAAAATACAGATATACACCATAAAGAGATCAGAAAAACAATTCATGATATGAAGGAGGATTTAACAGAGATAGAAATCATTTAAAAAAAATCAGAAATCTTGGAACTGAAGAATTCATTAAATGAAAAAAAAAAATACATCTGAGAGCTTAAGCAACAGACTAGATCAAGCAAAAGAAATAATTTCTGAATTTGAAAACAGACTTTCTGAAAAAACCCAGTTGGACAAAAAAATAAAGAATAAGTAGAAATGAAGAAAACCTATGAGTTTTATGAGTTGAACTTAAGTGTACATCCATATTATGGGTGTACCAGAAGGGGAAGAGAAGGGAGAAGATGTCAAAAAACTATTTAACAAAATAGTAGCTGAAAACTTTCCCAATATTGGGAGAGATATGGACTTTTAGATTTAAGAGACTTAAGGATCCTTAAGCAGATTATCTCAAGAAGGTCCTTTCCAAGACACATTGTAGTCAAATTGTCAAAAGTTAAAGATAAGGAGAAAATTCTAAAAATGGCAAATGTGTCAAGTAAACTATAAGAGAAACCCATCAGATGACTAACTAGCAGCAGATTTCTCAGCAGAAAAAGCATTTGATAAATTTTGACATCCCTTCATAATAAAAACTCTCAAAAAATTAAGTATAGAAGGAAAGTATCTCAACACAAAAGGCTATTTTTGACAAACCCATAGCTAACATCATTGTAAATGGGAAAAAGTTGAAAGCTTTTCCTCTAAGAACAGGAACAAGACCAGGAGGCCCACTCTCACCACTCTTAACATAGCATGGGATGTTCCAGCCAGAGAAATTAGACAAAAGAAAAAAGAAGGGCATCCAAATTGGAAAAGAGGAAGTCAAATTGTCCCTATTTATAGACAATTTGATCTTGTATTTAGAAAAACCTAAGACTTCAGCGAACTCTTAGAACTGATACACAAATTCAGTAAAGTTGCAGGATACAAAATCAATGTACAAAAATTGGTAGCTTTTCTATATACCAACAACCAACTAGAAGAAAAAGAAATCAAGGAAACAATTCCATTTACAATAGCTACATAAGAATAAAATATCTAGGCATAAATTTAACCAAGGTAGTTATGATCTCTACAAGGAAAACTACAAAAACCGATTAAAGAGGGCACACACAAAAAAGGAAAGACATTTCATGTTCATGGATTAGAAGAATTAATATTGTCAAAATGACCATAGTACTGAAAGCAATGTAATCCCTGTCAAAATACCAAGGATATTCTTCACAGAAATAGAAAAAGCAATCCTAAAATTCATATGGAGCTACAGAAGACTCCAAATAGCCAAAACAATCCTGAGCAAAAAGCATAAAGCTGGGGCATTACACTACCTGACCTCAAAATATATTACAAAGCTATAATATCTAAAACAGCATGGTATGGCATAAAAATAGACATATGGACCAATGGAACAGGACAGAGACCCAGAAATAATTCCATGTATCTACAGCCAACTTTGACAAAGGTGCCAAGAACATACCCGGGAGAAAGACCAGCCTCTTCAATAAATAACGCTAGCAAAACTAAATATTCATATGCAGAAGAAAGAAACTGGAACTCTATCTTCTCACCATATAACAAAATCAACTCAAAGTGGATTAAAGGTTTAAACATAAGACTGGAAACTATAATGCTACTAGAAGAAAACATAGGGGAAGCACTTTGATATGTTGGTCTTGGTAAAAATTTTATGGACAATACTTCTAAAGCATAGGCAACACAAGCAGAAATAAACCAATGGGATTATATTAAAAAGCTTCTGCACAGCAAAAGAAATAATCAGCAGAACAAAAAGGCAGAATGGGAGAAAATATTTGCAAACTCTTCATCCAAGAAGGGATTAATATACAGAATATAGAAGGCACTTAAACAATTCACCAGAAAAACAAACAAACAAAAACCCAGAACCACCCCCCCAAAAAAACCCCTTAATAATCTGATTAAAAAATGGGCAAATAACCTAAACAGACATTTTTCAAAAGAAGAGATACAAATAACCAACAGGTAAATGACAGAATGCTCAACATCACTAGTCATCAGAGAAATGCAGATCAAAAACCATAATGTGATATCATCTCACAGCAGTTTGAATGGCTATTATCAAAAGAAAAAAAATAACAAATATTGGTTAGAATGTGAAGAATGTGGAACTCTTATACACTGTTGGTGAGAATGTAAATTAGTACAGTCCTTATGAAAAACTGTGTGGAGGCGCCTCAAAAAACTAAAAATAGGACTACCATATTATCAAGCAATCCTACTACGTGGTATTAATCCAAAGGAAAGGAAATTAGCATACTGAAGAGATATCTGCACCCCCATGTTTTACTGCAGCACTATTCACAATAGCCAAGACATGAAATCAATCTAGGTGTCCATCATTAGATGAATGGATAAAGAAATTGTGGTATATATATACACAATGGAATACTAGTCAGCCATTACAAAGAATGAAATCCTGTCATTTGCAGCAACATGAAGGAGCCTGGAAGACATTATATTAAGTGAAATAAGTCAGGCACCGAAAGATAAATACCATATATTCTCATATGTAAGAGCTAATACATAAATAAATAAATAAAGTTGAACTTTTCTAAGTAGAGAATAAAATTGTGGTTACTAGAGGATGGAAAGGGGAGGGAGGAAAAAGGACAGCAAGAAGTCAGTAAACAAAATGTTACAGCCAGATAGGAAAAATAAGTGTTATTGATGTACAGTAGTGCTAGGCATCTATAATTAACAATAATTTATTGTATTTTCTTAAGTACCTAGAAGAGGAGCTCAAATGTTCTCATCACAAAAAAATGATAATTTTTTGCAATGATAAATTTGCTAACGCCCCCGACTTGATCATTATACATTATATACATATATTGAAATATAACTCTGTACACCATAAATACATACATCAATACATTTCAATTTTAAAAATAAATTTCTTTAATAAAAAAAATCAATGTGTTCAATTTCAAACATTTATAGATCTTTTTATAGAAAATTAACATAATTTTTAAATTATTTGAACAGTGCTTTTCACAATTATTTACCAGGAACTCAACCTGCCTTTGTATATAAGTATATTCAAAAGTATCCCTGCCACAAAGTGATAATTTCACAGTACATTTCTATACTATTTAAGTAACTTAAGCTGCAGCTGCATTAAAACCCAGCAGATTTAATAATTTAGAAACAACACAATCAGAATGGAAAATACAAGCTACCATTAACATAACAAAACACAACCTTTTATGTTAATATATTAATATTTTTCCATTCAGCACTAATTGAAAAAAAATACTTGAGGCAATATTTTCTTATTGGTTTACTGCAAACAAATTTTTTTAAATAAATAGCTGCTTTCTGCCTGGCCTCTCAGCCTCTTGCTTCATCCCCCAAATGGACAAAGACCCTGAGGAAAAAAGAGGAACACCCAGAAAGTTAGGCTCATTTTGGTGATATTTCCTTCTCTCCAGGTTCAGTTCCTCCAGTCCTGGCTACCTCAGAAACTTTCTGGGGCCTTTGAACAGATTTCTAAATTTAATCTGGCTTATCTGGTTGATTTTGACTGGATAATTGGCTTGCTGCAAGCTTTTCCATTGCAGCCAGAACAGAAAAAAATCTCTTAATGCAACTCAGAAATTCAGTTTTCAAAAGGAGTTAGGAAACAAGTGCTCATTTCCCAGGTGTCCAATTATTTTGACCAAGGTTATGTCTTTCAATTACAAGCTAAAATACCCTGGCCTCTTTAGCATAATCTCAGATACTTTTTGCATATGTTTTTTATACCTTAAAATAAGAATTTCTTTGTGCCGTTTCTCCTGGGCAAGAAGTGACATTTTCTGTTTCCTCCTGTTTCCTAGCTTCACGTCTTTTTCAATGTACACCAGTACTTCAAGTAATAAATTGAAAGAACGGGCATATACCCAGTTGTGTTTTGCAGAACTCTCGAATGTTAATAATGATTATATGTAAAATGTCTTCAGGGTCACAGTGGAGTTTATTACCTGAATATTTCAACATGTAACACAATTCTTCGGAAGGATTTCTCAGAATTTAATATACTATTAGGAATCTCAGTAAAGTGTATGTAGTATAAATGTTTTTCAAACTTATGTGACCAGGGAATCCTTTTTCATAATGTGTCTTTCAGGTTAAGCAAACTGAGAAAAAGTTTTAGGAAACATATTTTTAAACAGCATTTACACTATAAATTTATGGACTAGGTTACCCTGAAAAAGTAGCAAGGGCTGAAATATTTCTTGACTATGTAAGTTTAAGTTGCAACTTTAATTGGCAAAACTTGGGGAGATAGGAGTATTTATTTACCAATAAGTGAATTTTTGTAGCTATTTTTTTAAATTGAATAATATTTGTGAATATGCTTTGGTGGTGTTTTTTAAGTAGTAATTATTCAAGAAATGTTAGTTTTCATCAGTTCAAAATTTTCCTTGAACCATGCAACAACCCCTTTAAAATAAATGTTACATGTATTCGTATTTTAAATATGAGCAAATTGAGGCTAAAAACTGTTAAGTAACTTTTCAAGGTTATAAACGTATTATATGGCAGAGTTAGGATTTGACCTGAAATAAATAAAATATATGAATAATCTGAGTCCCACAATACCAAATTAACAAGTACTGAAAAAGGACAAAGGGAAAATAGTAAGACAGGTTTGAGAAAGCAATCATTGTGTATATTAACATTTTGACTTTTAATATACATTTATAATTCTTTTTCCAACTATCTTTAACCCATGAGGTAGAAAATTCCAGGAAGAAATAGTATATATTATGATGGTAATAGTACATAATAGTACTTTATTGCTAACACGTTAATTGTGCTTATTTTATGTACAAGACAGTGTGATAAGTGATTTACACATACATATTAACTCATTTAATCCTCAACATCATTACCATGGTATTGGTAATAAATGCTATTGCAGCAATCACTATCAACTGTTGGATATTTATTCTGTGATAGGCCAGGCTTTTTACGTGTGTACCTCATTTAATCCTCACTATAAATGAATGAAATAGAAACGAATTATTTTTGCCATGATGTACTGAGGCTTATAGAATTAAATGTATACCCCAATTCCAATCACCTGATTACTGATTCCAATCCAGACTGTATGAAACAAAGCAAGGATTTTTAATCACCATGCTACACTTGAGCTAAACCTTGAGGACTGTGATAATGCGGAAAAAAACCTGTGAAACGTTACTCAAATTTGATGCCTTTTTGGGGCTGAGCCCGTGGCGCACTCGGAAGAGTGTGGCGGTGGGAGCGCGGCAAAGCTCCCACCACGGGTTCGGATCCTATATACGAATGGCCGGTGCACTCACTGGCTGAGCGCCGGTCACGAAAAAGACAAAAAAAAAAAAAAAAAATTTGATACCTTTTTATGTTTTCTCATCTAAAGCCCCATAAAAGACTGGTGATCGGCACCTATGCAATTATATTGTTTTGTGTTATTATTATGGTTAAATAATAAATGTTAGGGGATCCAGATAGAATTAACCATAATAGTAAAAACATGTTTTAAGAGCAAATTTTGCATTCTTTGACTGTGGCAAAATTGCAACTAAACTCCCCAAAGATAATAAATGTAATTAATTTTAAACATTAGTAAGCATAGGATTCATTTGAGAAAGGCAATTTTGGGAGAGAAAAAAATAAGTTTATAGCAATAGAAATGACAGCATAGTATTCTTTGCCTTTATGTTTGGGATAATTAAGCCACTTTCCCCTCATTAGCACACTCCTCCACCTCCAGTCAGTTTAGGGAAGAAAATATTTTGACTAAGAAATTAACCCCTAAGAAGTGCCCAGGTCAGTGCTTTACCTTTGTGGAGCTAGAAGCTGACATTAATGGACTTATTAATATAAGACAAAGTTGCTCCTTAAAATTATTGCTCAAGAAAGTTTGTGCTAGATTTTTCTCTTGTCTCCAATTATCTGCTGCCTTCTCTGTAAGAGGATTATACAACTCTTCCATGTGACTTGCAGTGCCTCTCTGTGGGATGAGTATACTTTCCCATCCCAGTGACGTTGAGCGTGGCCATTTGACTTGCTTCCGCCAATGAGTGTGAGCAGATGTGAGTGTGCTATATACAAACAGAAGCCTTAAGTGCTCTTGGACAATTCCTCCATGGGAATGCATATCATTAGTAGAACCAACTCCTCTCATTTGTATCTCATAATAAGGAAGATACATGGACAAACAGTATGGAACTGACATATAATGTGAATTACAAATAACCCCTATTGTTGTAAACCCCTGAGATTGTAATATTAGTTACCGCTGCAAAACCTAGCAGAAGCTGACTGATAGAAAATTTCCTTGTATACAAGATCTTATGATTTTTTTAATTTATAGGGTGCTGCTTTAATTACTTAATTGGAAATAGCAGGTACTATTTAGTGAAAAAAAATCCTCAAACAAGACTAATTTTGGATGTCTCTAAGGTTCTCTTCAGTAAATTAATTAAAAAGGAAGCACAGAAAGTTAACACAAACTTATTAATTATTTCTAAGGGTATAAACTCACAATCTCAAATGTTAAATATCAATATAAGTTGGCGTTTTGAAATATTTTAAAGGTTAATATTAGTGATGACTTTGCAAAAACTATGAAAATATACCCAGAAAAATTAATGGGATAAATAGCAAAAACGATCTATCTTTAAGCAAACTTATTTCTCACTGAGAACAATATTATCAGTGAAGAAAAAAAAAAAAAAAAACTCAGATTTTTTTTTTTTTTTAAATGCTATATCTCCAGCAACTTAGAAAGCAAGGAATATGTTATTCTGGAAATGTGTGTTAGATGACACAAAAATTGACTGTAATGATGATTACTAATGTTGAAAATGCATGTGAAAATTTAGAATATTGTCAACTATGATTTGATTATACTAGTTTCAAAAATTAATGTTTTCCCTTGAGTGATGGGGGATGTGTGTGTGTGTGTATACGTGAGGGTGGGTGCGGGCGTAGGTACGCACGTGTGAGGAAGGAGGCGGAATGAGTTTCTTTCTCGACCAATCAGCAGTTCGCGCCGGTGAAAACATTTTGAAATGATCTTGTTCTACAGCACTTGGAGTACCAACACCCATCCTGGATTGCCTTGCTGGAGCTCTCGAGGATTTATCTTAGATTGGGTAATTTAGACTAGGGGAAATGTATTTTTAGGGAAGATGATGAATCACAGTACAAAACCAACACTTTTGTGTAAAGGATAGAATTTTCTGAAAAATGGATAGAGATTTATGTGTGAAAATTTGCAGACCTGAGGACAGAGCTGAAAATTTAAAAACCAGGTTGAACCCATTTTGATACCTTGGTAGATAGTTTAGCTCCCTCCCTGAAACAGCCTGCAGACATACTTTAGCCTGGAAATACCTGATGTTTTTCCATGGGAGATAACTGTTCTCTTTGATAACAACAATAGTAATCAGGGAGCTTTTCCCAAAGCCCTTCTTCCTTATTCTCCTGCCCTGTTAATTTGGCTTCAGTTTCTTGCAGTCTACTAAATAGAAGGATGGTGTTTTAAGCTGGGAAGCCTGGCCAACCATTCTGAGATAGCAGGTACAGAATCTCACTTCCTTCTTATTCCTTTACAAGGTTCTTCCAGAAGCTGAGGATGTAGAAAATTGATCCCCAAAGGTTTTGCCTGCGTTAGCTTAAAATTCTGATGTACAGGACTGTGGAGTCAGCAGAAGTTCTATAAATCTGCCACTGAAATCTAAAACTTGAAGCAACATGAGAAAAATTTATGTCCAGCCACCTTGTGCGTGTATGTATAGACACATACACGCACAAGGTCAGCTGATTGGAAGGGCAAATGTGCTTTAAACATCAGTGTGTGATCTTGGTCTAGCATTTCTTTCTTCAGATTCATGTTTAGTTTCCCCAAGTTTTCAATCTATGACATGATCCCAAACCCTTAAGAGTTCTTAATGAATAGTGTAATGTGTTCAAATGTGTGCTCCAAAGAGATAAATTCAACTCTTAACTCCCTGTACCTGTGAATGGGACCTTATTTGGAAATATGGTCTTTGCAGATGTAATTAATTTAAGGATCGCAAGGTAAGATCATCCTGGATTAAAAGATCTCTAAAGGAAGCAATGTACTGAATGATATTTTATATACTGCTTCTTTTAGCACTTTTATGATCATGGATTTTCAGTCTCTTACAATATATTATGCTGATTATGTGTCACCCTTCTTTTGCGAATCTATTGGTCACAAATTTTATTTCTAGCTGTAATCATTTGATATAAAGTTATTTTCTGCTGTGTTTATGGCATGTTTATCAAATTAGCATGTAAATATTTGTTACAGTTTTATGATGCAAAATTGGACCTATAATAATTTAGTACACCATAATCCCATAAGAAAGTTTTAACACTTTCTGCTTGTGTGATGGAAAGTTCCTGGGAGTATATGCCTGAACTATAATAATATTCATCAAACTTGGATTAAAAAAAGGAACTTCAGAAAATTCTCATGGACATCGATCTTGAATCAAGTTATTCATGCTAATTTCATTTAAATATGTAATCCCATAAGTGTTTTAAGCATGCATGTCCATAACCATAAAGTTAAAAGCCAATGATAAAATTCAAAATAAACTACAAACCCATTAAAATTTAAATAAACTCTATTAACATGATGGATGATATTGTTTTCCTAAAACTAATTTGGTAATCTTTAATTTACTAATAGAAATGTACATGCATATTCTGTGTTTCACTAGGGACTTAACTTGACTGGATTTTTTGCATGGTGGACCAGCAATTTAGTCATCTTCATTATTATTACTGTTAGTTTTCAGTCTACCAATTATTTTATTTTTAATCACTAATCCATAATTTTAATTGTCAGGTCAATTTTCTGGTATATACCAAAATATAACATGTAATAAAAACGATTTTGACAGAAATTAGTCATTGTCTAATTACTACTAAACTTTCTGTAAAATAAATTGTTTTAATTGAAATGGTCTGTTTTGTCATTTTGATTTCATTGGATAGTATTATTATAATTAAGTCTTTATATTTTCTTAGAGGCTTATTATTATTATTTATTATTAGCATATTCATTCTTACAAATAGAAATGACTGCTGAATTTATCAAGTGCTCTTTCTGTATTAGTGGTGCATGTGTGAGTGTGTGTATGTGTGTGTGCGAGTATGTATGTAGTTCTAAGCAATTTTATCACATGTATAGATTTATGAAATCAGCACCGCAATCATGATACAGAACTGTTTTATCATCACAAAGCTCTCCCTTGTACTACCCCTTAATAGTTACACCCACATCCATTCCTATTCGCTGCAAATCACTAATCTGTTCCTCTGCATAATTTTGTCATTCCAAGAATGTTGTGTAAATTGAATCATACAGTATGTACTGTTTTGAGACTGGCTATTTTTTTTCACTCAGCATAATGCCCTTTAGCTCCATCCAAGTAGCTGCAACATATTGATAGTCAATCGTTTAATTTTGTGGAGTAGCATCCCATTTATATAGATTTGCCACAATTTGCTTAACCATTTTCTCACTGAGGGAACTTGGATTCTTTCCAATTTTTAATGATTTTACAAATAAAGCTTTACAAACACCCTGCTGTGTTTATAGGGTTTTGTGTGAACATAAGTTTTCATTACCCTGCAGTAAATGCCCAGGAGTGTCATTGCTAAGCTATATGGTAAGTGTATGTTTTGTTTTATAAGAAATTTGCAAACTCTTTTTAAGAAGAGCTGTACTATTTTACATTCCCACTAAAAAGATTTCAAAGATACAATCTCTACATCCTCATCAGCATTTGGTATTGTCACTATTTTCTATTTTACCTGTTTTAATGTGTATGTAGTGATATTATAGTTTAAAACTTTTATTCAGTTAATGGCAAGAGATGTTAAGTGTATTTTCACATATATTGTTATAACTTATCGCATTTATTGATATCGTTGAACTCACCAAAATGTCACAAGATGATTTGTTAATAATGCATAACTGAGTTTATTTAAACTCACTGCAGTAAGAGAGAAAACCACTTAATAAGGATTTAGCACTGTATCAGAAAGAAGGGCACTGGTGTCAGGGCTCAGTGGTTTAAAGTAGCCCTTTAAAGTAGCCCTTTCAAGGTATGGGGCTGGACAAATTTTAAGGTGTAATTGTTTTTGATTGGTAAACATAGCAAAGAAAGAGGCTTGAAGCAAGTTCGATAAGTAAAATGTCATTTAATAAGTAAACTGCCCATGTCATCATGAAGCTTTCCCTTGTGCTACCCCTTAATAGTTTCACCTACCCCCATTCCTGTTCCTTGGCAATCACTAATCTGTTCATTTTTATAATTTTGTCATTCCAAGAATGTTGTGTAAATGGAATCATAGTATGTACCATGACTTTGGTAAATGGCTCAGGGAAAATTTTGTAAAGCAAATAGTGAAATTATTTATTGGTTTGTAGTATTCTCTTTCCTGGGCAAAGTTTTCCTGGAAAAAAAAAATTGCCACATCATGTTGACATAGGTGGTCTAGTCTTACCTAACTCATGCTGACACAGATGGTCTCAGTTCTCAGTAATGAATTATACTAAAATTTTTCTGTTATTTATCTACTTTTGAATTTGTGAAATAAACCCTACTTGTCCATGAAGTATTTTTTTACTCTTGTATGAATGATTAGATTTTTAAAAATATATTTAGAATCATTACACATATTAATAAGTGCAATTGATCTACAGTTTTCTTTTTCATACTGTCATCTTGTCAGGTTTTGGTATTAAAGTTATTCTGGCCTCAGAGTATGAATTAAGCAGTTTATTTTTTCAACATTCAGGTAGATATTAAATAACATACAAATTATCCAGTCTTTACAGTTTAGATGAATTCATCTATAAGCCCATCTGGTCATTGTGCTTTTTTTCCCATAGAATGTCTTTATTCACTTTTCAGTTTGCTTCAGTGGCAAGATCTTGTAACCATTGACTTTTCAGTTAAAATTTATTCCCTATTTAAATTGTGCATTAATTCAGTAAATTTCATAACTAAACTCTCATTTTGTTTCTTCCTATCTGCCCTTTAAGATAACATCTCTGGCACAGAAGTCATGAGTGTGTGCCTAAGGTGTTTTGCAGAACTGTTGGAGTTAGGTTGGCCCAACACAAGCTGGACTAAACTGGTTGAGCCTGCGTGAAGGTCCAATGGGTGATCCTCTGATGTCAGAGAGATGAAAACTCTACATGCAGATCCTGCTAATGCTGCCATTTTCTGAACATGCAGAGACATGCAGACAGCTTATACCTGTGCAGATCACTGGAGAACTTCCTCAAGCCCTTTAACCAATCATGATCCCCCACACCTTGCACCACCCCAACCACTTCTCCATACAAATCTTTTTTCCCCCACTGCCAACAAGGCAGAATTGAGATATATATCTCTTGTCTTCTTGCTTGGCTGCCTTGTGAATAAACCTTTTTCTCTGCTGAAAAGACTAGTGCTCCGGTGTTTGGCTTTGCCTTGAATGTGAGCAAACAAACCCTGTTTGGTTCAGTAATAGTCTGTCCAGTTTTTCCACTTCTTCTAGGCTGAATATTCTTGCTGTGTTCTCAAAACCTTTGTTTTTTTTAATGGCTTTTACTCTTTTATTATCTGTGTCCTCATACTGGCTCCTTCTCCCACCATAACCTGACTTTAGGATACGCACAGTTAACATCCTAAAGAAAATATATAAAGTTAGGTAGTCCAGGGTTGAATTTTCTGTGTCTAACCACTGTGGGCTGTGAAAAATAGAAAATATAATTAAATTCTCTAAACCTCAATTTTTGTCATGAGTAAATGTAATATGTGTTATGGGGCAGCATCTGGACTGTGCTTTCAGGACTGAGGCATTTCTGCTCCCACTTGCTCATGGCTCACAGCTGAGCCCTTTTGCTCGAATTGCCCTCAACTGTGGAGAACCTCCCAGACCAATGAGTGGTCAGTGTGCAGATACAAAGTCCTAGCCCCTTGGCCTTAATTCAAGACAATCTGAAGGGTAACCTCAGCTCTGGAGTTCCCCCTGCAATCAGCTGCGGACTCTGTTGCTATTGCATCAAAAGTTCAACTTCTCCTTCTGACCAGTCCTGCTACCCGCACCCACGTACAGGCAGGCTTTGTTCCGAGGAGCACTACCCAGTGAACTTCCTGCTGGCAAATCTCCATTTCAGAATATGTTTTCTGGCTTACCCCGCCTAAAACAATAAAATTGACATAATACTAATGCCTACGTTTTAAAGCTGTTGTGCATATACAGCGAGGTTTTAGATTCACAGTGTTTGTAACATAAGCACTTAATGAACGTTAGTCATTATTTTATAATAGGATATTTTAAAAGGGACTTTTCCTTACTCGGACTTTTGGCTAAAGCCACACAAATCAGGATAATAGCTTAGAAATTTTTTCATATTTTAAAGATAAGTGCTAGACACATCCATGCAGAAGTTACAAAAGATGTCAGAACTGGTCCTGCCTTGCAACCACCATCACCCACCTTCAACTTATGCAAAAGCCGAGAAATTTGAAAGGAGATTGTTTGAAAGGAGTTGGTAAAACTACAGATACACTCAGCTTCCTTATTTCCACCCCAAACATACAATATAAAACTGTGAAGCATGGCAAAAGAGATTTGGGAAAAGCCTACATGTATTCCCGGAGTTTCGAGGGCATGTCTGAATAAAGAAACAAGCTCCCACTTTGCACGCAGAGAATGTTGAAGGAGGAAAGTGGGCTGAATCTGCCTGGGATGGCAAGAAAAGGAAAGAGCAGATAGTGTTGGGCAAGCATCACTCCTACTGTTTGTCTGCCAAAGAGGCCTTTATTACCAGTGGAAAAGTGCCTGCTACAGAGTGCAACTGTGCCCACCCATCACAGTGACTTGCCTATATGGGGTAGAGATTTACAGTAGGAAGAGGTGGGTACTTATATAGTCGGAATTGGACAAGAAGCCTGATAGGATTTAGCCAAAAACTGCACTACTTCTTCGGGTAACTAGGCAGTGTGGAAAGTGGTTTCAGAATAAATTTTCAAAGATGGAACAAATGTACCCATGAAAGATGTTTGCCTCTTGAAAGATGAATATCTGCCATGGCAGAAATTATCAACAGCCAGATTATGATGACTCCTTATTTTCTCTAATTCCTCCTCCCTAAGAGCCAATCCTGGAAGAGACAACAACAGGAGCATAAAAAAGTTGTGGAACACTATTAAAATATATCTGCAAATTTTTTGACATTCTTCCTATCATTAAGTGGCATCTAATTTCCCTAGCATTGAAAATGTTGAACCTTATGTGATTCTATTTAACATCATATATATGAATTACGTTTTTGTTTAAACCTGAATTTCTTGCCCCCCTTTTTTAAATTGGAAAGTTAGTCACATTAAACTAATTATCATATTTGGTTTATTCGTCATATTTCATTGATATTATTTTGTTTTTTATTTTCTTGTTTTATTTTTCTTTAAGAAAGCAATATATTACAGGTGGATTTCATCCTACTTATGATTATATTGAATTCTGTACAGCACGTTTCAGTCTATATTTCTCAATTTATCAACATTGAGGATGAGTTTATCATTTGATCACGTGGAAATAGTGAAAATATTAGGCACACTTGTATTTCTCTTTAACTGTCACTTATAATCTAGCCCCCCACTTCGACTGTTGTATTTTCTACAATGTGGATTCTCTTTTTATTATCAACAGTATTTTAAAATTATTACTATGTCATTATTTTCTCAGATTCTTTCTTTAACTAGATTATTTTTGTTATTGTAGTGTGTTGTCTTATCCTCTATTTTTTCTTGCTGTATATTAGCTGCATTTTATTTTTCTTTCTTTAAGATCACAAATAAATTGACATCTAAAATGTACTTCTGATAAATAGACTGAATCTTTCTCAAATATAAACAATTCCCATATTTCTTATATGCCTCATTCAAATTTTTCTTTCATTTCAGGCTCCTTTCTTAGGTTTCTATTGTTTTGATTTTGTAGTAATAGAAAGTTGGCTGAGACTTTTCCTTTTGACTTTAATTACTGCTAAAACAGCAAAACTCCTCTGCTGTGCTTGTTTAACTGTTTGAAAGACACATCCTAAGGTGACTACCTGTGTCTTATGCCTGTCCTTGTATATTTCCCTGCCTATAAGTTTGGGCAGGACATGTGACTTACTTCTCACCAATAGAATATGGCAAAGGTGATGGGATGTCACTTCCTTGATTAGGTTATTTGTCAAAGGGATCAAATGTAACATAGAAGTGTTATATAAGTAGATAAGATTCCATTTTTAAGACACTATCTTAAACAACTGCAAGAGAGATTCTTCTGCCAGCTAGATTCTTTTCTAACTGACCCTCCAGATATGAACACAACCTAACCAACACCTTGACTGTAGCCTTATAAGACCCTGAAGGAAAGTGAGCTTTGGGTTTTATCCTCCCCTCTTAATGAGGGAGAAGAGAAAAATTATTCCACAGACCCATTCACCCCAAATCAAGTGAAAAGAGCTCTAAGAAAGTATTTATAGAGATTGCAGGTTTCTGGAGAGCTGGAACTCATTGAGTGCTAAGAGATTTCTTGTACCAGTGTTTCCTGCATCCCTGGAATTTGGAGAGGTACTTGAGTATGAACAAAGACACTGTTGTTGGCCATGCCTGTGAAAGACTGGCTTTTGTCTAAAACAGCTCAGAAAGGATGGGTTTGAGAGGGAAGGCAGCAGCACCACACCACTGGCCAATCATTTGGCAAGGCAAGAATCTCTGTTTCCACAGAGGCTATCCATTATTTTGACATCTTTAAGAATACCAAATCCAACATGGTGGTTGGCCAGAATTAAGGAGACTGAACTGCATAAAGTTGTGGGGGTATACTTTTAACAGCAGAACTGATATGGGGACTGTCACTCAGGAAACTCATTCCCCAGCAGGACATGCTACAGTCCAGAAATCCATATGGTGCTGAGACGGAAAGTGTTCATTTTCCCTGGTTTGGGTTTCAAGCTACTCCCCAAGGTCTCAGGCCCCTCCTCTAAACCCTCCCTTAGAGGAGAGCTACTGTTGCCAGTTAGACCTATTTTTGGCACCAACAGAGGGAAATTGCAACTGCAAGGGGCTGGCTTATGCAAATCCAGCAGCTGAGCATGCTCAGTAGAGAGGTTATGCAACCCTTGTAGCTGAGCATGCTCAGTAAAGTAGAGTTTATCCTGTGAATGACCTTCCACTTGGGATGCTAGAGATCACAGAAAATTGTTGAATATGTTCAGTGCATATGTTAGGATTTGACCAATAAATATGCCCTAAAAAAAAGACCAACTGAGCATGTGCAAGACTATGTCACATAACTTGGAACCACCCCCTTAGTTGAATATTCATTAGATAGCATGAATATGCATTAGGTAGAAAAGCTATAAGAACGCAATCCTGGCAGAAGGCAGGTTTGTTGCTCACTTTCCTGGGGACAATACGCACTTCATCAGCTGAGGTGTGTAGCTTTACTTTTGTGTTCAGCTTACTTTTAGCAGGTGCCGTTCACTCTCTTGAGCCAGCCTGTACTCTGTACTAAACTTTGTGTGTATTTCTTACTTTTGTGTTAAACTTGGAGTGGGCCCTGCTCAGTCTCCAGAGCTAGGTCACACTCTCTCTTTGGCACCTGTATTTCTTACCTATAACATTAAAACTTTTCTCACTTCCTACTGTGACTCTGCTCTTGAATTCTTTCCTGTGGCAGAGTCAAGAACCGGGTAAGAGAATGGGTGGGTTGAGGCCCGCTATCGGTCCCCCTAAACAACTTCCCCCAGCATCAGTGCTTCTAAATAAACCCACAAATGCATCACATAAGACAGTCTCAGCTAGGAATTGAGTGCTACAGAAGACACTGACAATATCATATCAGTACTGGTGATTTATGACGTTTCTCTCTTTTCCTATGAAACCTCCTTCTACCACCTTGGCCCTGGAAGATCCAGCAGCAGGAGAAGAAGATAAAGAACAAGTGAATAGACAGATCATGGTTTATTTCTCCACATAAATTCCTTAAGCTTTGAATCTGTTATGGAATTGGGGTAGAAGAGAGATCTTTATCTTTATAGGAGTCCGCAATTTTAAATTAAATCCTGCTGTACTTCCATTTGTTTTAACCCTGAGAGTCACCAGAAAGAGGTGAGATTTGTTTGGGGTATCACCATGGGACAGAGGACAGAAAGGTGATAGGACAAAATCAAAGCAGTTGCTGGAGAAAAATGGAAATAACCTTTTCTAGCTTTTTCCCCAAGAAGTACAGCCATAAGTGTTATCTAAGTGCTTCTTTTTCCCTTGTTTGTTTATCCCTAAAACAGAGCGGATGTCTCCAGCACTTCTATTACAAAAGCCTTGTCCCACCCAGTGTAGGGAGGTCCTCTTAGCATTCTTTCACTTCTGCAGTTTTTCTAGTCTTGTTGTTTATTTATTTATTTTGTATTTGAACTTACACGTTTTAATTGTACATACTTATGGGAGACAGTCTGATATTTTGATCCATTTATATGTTGTATAATAATCAGGTCAGGGTGGTTAACGTGTCAATCACTCCATGCATTTATCATTCCTTTGTGGTGAAAAAAGTTAAAAGCCTCTCTAACTATTATGTAATATACAAAATTTAACTGTTGACCGTTGTCGCAGTGTTGTGCAATAGGACTCCCGCAGTTTTTAGTTCTTTCAATCAGAGGGTAGACGGGACTGGGAGATGGTGTAATTTTTTTTTTTTTTTTTTTTTTTCAATCACCAATTCAGATATTAACCAGTCTGAGGAAGGTAAGATGGAATCTATGGCCATAAGCAATTCTAACTAGAGAACTTTGCCTCTACACAATTATTTTTCCCTATATTTACTAATAAAGATTAAATTAAAAGTGAGTTTTCCAGCTCTGAAGTTCAGTTAGCTTGTGTTATACTGAAGGTACACAGTATTGGTAATTCTGATCTTCTACATAGAATTTTGTCTAATAGAGTTTGGCGAATGCTACATCCTGGGAATGATGCATAGCTTCCCTGAAGTTTGGAATTTTCTTACATCAGAATACACTGGCTGGATTCAGCACCATTGCCCATCAACTTTTTAAAGACATGGCTGCATGTCATGCAGCAATTCCTCAGTATTTAATATCTGTTGGTTGGAAATGGCAAAAATAGATCCACAATGGTCTTTCCAAACTCTGAGCATTTTCCCCATGCTCTTGTTCCTCCAAATTAGGAAATCTTTCTGCAGACTTCACATTCTCCCAGGCTGAAGGAAATCCTAATTATTATTTACAAGTAAGTACTATGTTATTTATTTAGAAGTAAGAGTGACTGAACATCTAGATTTGTTCAGAACAGTACTGGTCCACATTTGTTTGTTTTTATGGTGCAATCATAAGTAAAACCCCTTTTATTTTCAAAAGTAACTTGTTTGGGGCGACAATGTATATATTCACTCTATTAAGAAGTCAAGAATTACTCTGAGCTTTTTATTATACAATTAGTACTTGGTAGCCCCACCAATGCTGTCTTGGAATGTTCTTGATTCTTGTTAGATAAAAGGGCTCCAAGTAGAGTGAGACTGATCTCACTTCCATCATGCCCTGCCCTTGTCTTCACAGATCTTATCTTTTATCACTTTAATTTCCGCAACAGCGTGATACCTTTTTAGGAAAAGGAGTTATAAATTAGTCTACAGGTGACTTCTTCCTCAGTTTGTTTCTGTCTGCTCCATAGCTGGTCAATATTCCTATTTTTATAATATGTAGTTCACTATCATCTAGTTTGATAACTCAGGAAGGTTTATTTGTTCCTATGTAAGTTTTTTATTGACCATTTCAGGTAATTTCTAAGAGGAGGGTTTAGAAGTGTGTTCTGCATGAAATTTGTGTGTTTGTGAGATTAAAATTCTTTATGTATAAGATTAAAAATTTATAAGTTGTGCTGTTTATATGATCTCATACAAACTATGGAAGAATTTCCTTGCATGGCACATAGGAAAAAAATACTTTACACACATAGTATGGCAATGCTTACCAAAATATCTCATCTACTAAAGCCTAAAATTTACCAGTTGGGACTTTCTTTTCGGTTAAACATGCTGGATTATTTTTAAAATAGAAATTACTTTAGGGAATTTAGATGAGACATTAACTCCATAGTGCCTTAATGTGAGATCATTTAACTCAAGAAAGTAAGAGGACTTAAAAGCACTGGGACTCAACAGTGTAGCTACAACAGTGAACAGAAGGGGACACTGAGGAAGAGGAGCAACCCCTCAGACACTGTGCTGTTTATAAGACACAACATAGGAACGAAATAGCAAATACTCTCACAGCAATCGTACTGTATTTGAGCGTTACTTCCTCCCTTTCAATTCTGTCTTCCTCTCCCCCAGGGCTTTGAGTAGAAAGTGGAAGTCATCTTTTTTCATCACAATATTTCCCTCAAGTAGATTTCTGGCAAGAGCAGCAGCAATAGAAGTAGCAGCAGCACTGATCCTTTGAAGGTTTGGCAAGGGCAATGGGAGGTGGGGGAATGAAGTTAAGGTAAAAGCTGTGTTTGAAAATTGAAGAATGTTAATCACTGTTCTGTTTATCCTGAGAGGTGTAGTTATGTAGGACGGCTTCAGGGTAAGCAGTACTTCTTCAGAGGGAGATGGACTCAACAGATGTTGGATTCACCATTTGCTGGCAGAGCAAATTGTAACTATAGTTTACCATTCATTGTAAACTATAGTGGGAAAAGCCAGGAGGACAATATACTTCTAAATATTGAATTTCAAAAATCGACTATGATTGTGAAGTTCCACCTTTCTTTCAGAAAAAAGTGGAGAATGTAAAGGAAAAAAGTGACGAGATTTTTTTCCTTTTGATTTTATCCCCTTGATTTTGCATATTTTTGATTTTCTGTATAGGAAAATGGCTTCTAGACAATGAATTTAATTCATAGACATTGGGGCTTCTAGTGGGACTTCAAGAGCCTCTAGTCCACTGGTTTATCTGGCTACAAATCGGAATCCCTCGGTGGATACCACAGATTTGTGTTTTTTACAACATCCTTTGGTACTTTTGATGATTAGGGGATTTTGGAAATCACAGCTGAGACTCACAGTTTAAATAACTGAATGGCCTGACTGGAAAGTGGTCAATATTCAGTTATACCTTAATCCATAGCAGAGTAGAATGAATAAAATTTGAGTGTGGATTTGATCCTGTGTCCTGCAGGATTCCACGCTCCTCCTGCAATCCTGTGAAACGTATATTTATAAAATAAATAATGGCTTGAAAGTTTTTTTTTTTGTTTTAATTTTGACTCCGTGTTCATCTCTGGGCTGCAGTCTAGATGGCTTATAGTCAATTTGTTTTTCTTCCCTTATGTGTCACTGAGTTTAAACTGTTTTCTGCCCATCTAGAAGATTTCTCTTCCTTAATGTGATGGAGGAAGATGAACTACTCATTGAGGTGACAGGAGTAAGAGTAGCAGGATTAGTTTGGTTTCAGAGATGATACATGGCTGCAGGTATAAAATCAACAGAGATTCATATTCTGGAAGACTAGTTAGTTTATCACGGCTGCTACCATTATTTTTCAGTCCACAAATCTGCAGGCAAAGCATCAAGGTCAGCTACAACTATTTTTGAATTCTCTGTTTTCATTATCAGCAAAATTGATTAGCACTGCCTTCCAACTTGCGTGGTATTTTTAAGGGAAGCAGAGATAATTGAATGATCATGTGGAAGTATTTGAGGAATCAAACCGAGACAGGTGAAGCCAATGACTAATGAAAATATAACATTGATTATTTTTACCTAATTAACCTCCGAGATGCTCTGATGCTTGGTCAAATTATAAAATTGGTAATAATGTTCCTTGTTCCAACTATTTTTACCTTTTACCTTCTCTTCATTTTCTTCCTCACAACCAAGCACCAGGAAACTGGTTCTTTTCTTTTTAAGCATGTAGCCCTCTTCAGTTGTAAGCAAAATCTATCTTATCAATCATTTGTTCAATGGATACCGATCCCTTGGTATCAACAAGTTAGGGGGATATAATTTTAGATAAGAGTGTTTTCTAACTATTTATGAGTTTTATCCCTCGGACTATGGCATATATAGAATGGGGGACACTTCTGGTGTTTGGCAACTTTCAAAATTCACTGAGTTGCGCTGTGCATTATCGAAGATCAGACTATTTGTATAATCATTACTACAATTCGGATAAATAATTTGTTTCTTCCTCAGAGCATAAGTTCTCTCTAGAATCATAATTGAAACAGTGTTATTCTAATGAATCGGCATAAACACCATACCCCAAAGGTTAATGGTAATTGCAAAATGAGTAACCCTTTAAATGATTCAAAGTGTTCTGAATTGCATTCTAAAATTTCAGGGTGATTATTTGCTAATATGTCTATTGCTCTTTACAGCTTACAAAGGGCTTTAAAGTGCATGACCTTATTTAAAGTTCATCATAGGCCTTGAAGATGAGTTCTATTATCCTTAGTTTATAGATGGAGTGACTGTGCTCAGAACTGAGGGCACTGGCTGAGGTCCCCAACCCAGGTTTCCTGACTCTGTCTATTAATTTCTTCATTTCACCAACCATTCCAATCACTCTATTGTGATGGTATGTATTTTACAAAATACAATAAATATTCTAACATTGCAGATGTTTAGGAACATGAAGAATATTTTTGACTGGCAATGAAGTGCATGTGATGTTGAAGAAATAGCCCTAGACTAAGAATTTTTTTAAAAATGTATTGAGCTATCTGGATTCTACACTTTAGTAATTATGTGATTTGGGAAGGTTGTCTAAATATCTCTGAAATCCACTTTTTTCTAAAAGGGATGTTAAAAGATTCCGGCTGAGCCACAGTTTTAGTTTTCTATTTTATTTGGGTGTATTGTATAACATAAAACGGAAAACTTAAAAGAGCAACAATTTGTTATTTCTTATGAATTTACTGTTAGGAATTCAAGAAGATTCAGCTGCGAAGGTCTTCTGCCCCACTTGGCATTGGCTGGGGTCATTATCTTGGCTGCATACAGCTAGCAGCTGCGGTGGACTGGAAGGCCCAAGAAAGGTGCCCTCATATGCCTGGCCCTCGGTATTCCTCCGTGTGGTCTCTGCCTCTGTCTATACCTCTCTCTGTGTAGTATCTCATTATTTCATAGTCTTTCCTGGTCTTCTTTTCAGCACGTGGCCAGGTTTCAAGCGAGAGAGAGATGCCAGACTTCTTAAAGGATAGTCCTGGAACTGGCACATCACTGTCTTTGCATTCTATTGGCCTCACCAAGTCTCAAGGCCATCCCAGATTCAAAGGAAGAAAAATAGATTTTATTTCTTGATGGGTGGAGCAGTGAGTACATACAGGGAAGGAAGAGATTGATTAATAGCACTCCCCTTTGGAAACTATACCCTGGTCAGCTGTAGATGGAGATTGTAATTACTCAGTAAGAGACTGAAAGTTGTGTTTTTCAAATACAAATCATTATTTGATGCCTTTTATAACCAAGCGTTGTTCTATGCCCTGTGTATATAGTTGTGAACAAATCAGATATTGCTTTCTGCCTCAGTAGTCTAAAAGGTAGGTATCACATAAATATACATACGGATGAACATTGAATTACAAATGTGGGCAAGAGCTATGAAGGAAAACTACAGAGTGCTATAACACAATGGCCTAACTTAGATTAGTGGGCCAGGAAAAGCATCTGAGCAAGTAATATTTGTGTTGAGAGTTGCAGTCTAAGTTGGAGTTATCCATGTGAAAAGAAAGGGAAAGAACATTATTGGCAGAGGCCACAGCACATGTGATGGCCCTAAGATGTTTCCTAAGCACTGAAAGGTCAGGGTGGCTGGAGCATGAGTCCAGGGAGTATTGACCTGGATAAGCAGGCTGGCACAGCATTGTTATTATTGGATGCATTTTCCCCAAAGGTTATATCCTTGCAACAATATTATGGAGTGGCTGGTAATACATGAATGCTCAAAGGGATTCTATAGTTTGCTTCTTTTTTGTTAAGTATGTTCTCACAGCCACCAACAGGTGTGTGTGGGCGGGAAGGGAAAGCGAAGGAAAAAATTTCAAAGATAGTGATTCAGGAAGTTATTTTTCTAAAACAAGCTCATTTCCCTTTCCTGAGCATCTATAATTCCTAATGTTATTACTCTCGTGGCTTCTACATCATTAAGTGAATCTGTGATTCTACCTGCAAATTCAGTCTGCACTAGGCCTTGCAAACACAGAATCACACAAATTAATATTTTGAGTTGACTAAGTTCTCATGAAAATGACTATCCCTTAAATTTTAATTATTCATGCAGAACAAAGAATGTGTTTCAAATGTGAGTTGTTTTTTTTTTTTTTCTCAGAAAAGCAAAGCCCCAAACTAAATGATAAATTCAAACCCAGACAGTTAGAACAGGCTCTAAATCATCTCAGATCTTGGATATCTCTGCTTGGTACAAGAAGAATAAACTAAAAAAGATACATTGCCTCCTGATCGAGGGGAGTAATCTGCTAGAAAGTAAGTCACACCAATTTGCTACCTGTTTACCACCTATTTATTGTGTCTAGACCCATGCAGTGTATTTACTGAGGACACAGAGAAGTGGATGAAGCTGTGGAACTCACAGTCTTGCTGAATAGCAGGAGCGCTCTAACAACCAGGAAGGCAAAATGGCAGAATGAGGTACCATGAAGAACATAAAATCCAGTTATATTGACAAAAACATCTTTGAAATTGAGAGGAGAGACCCTTATGTGTAAAGACAAATGAGAATGATTGGATCTGTTGAGATCTGAAAAGTAGCTACTACAGTCAGGCACTGTGATGTCAAGTCTTTGCAATCTTCTCAGCATCCATTTCTCTCTTCCTCTTTCCATCTGTAGTTATCCAATATAACCTAGAATAACCAGTTTGTGCCTTATCTCTTCCTGGCTCAGTGATCGGGTGAGCTGGGATGTATGATTGGAGTGAGTCTCAACAGTCATGCTGTGGATTTAGGGAGAGATCTGTCTTCTACTGGCAATGAACAAAGAATGGACGTAAGCCGAGAACTGCTGACAGTCTTGAAGGGACCCACCATATGCAGATATCTGCCTGAGAACAGACTCTACACTGAGCAAATGTTGAGCCAAGATTTGAGATATGGAAAAATGATTGCTTGAATCTACATCTGCCTTTGCATGGTTTTATTTTTTTTTTAATTTAAATTAATTTAAATTTAATTTAATGTTACCCTTTCCAGCTCAAGGCAATCTGATAAGAAGGCTACACATTCTTTCCTTTTCCTGTGTGCTTCTGGGACAATTCATGTTGCTTAAACAATATCTATTATCAATTATACTTGTAAGAATGGTGGTCAAATAGCCCTTAAGGTGCCTTCTTATCTTTGAGTTCTGTGACACTGATTTCTTACAAAAGTCACTTTCAGCACCAGGTCTGATCAATTTCTCCAAGTTGGGTGATCATAAGTCAATTATATCAGCTGGTATGGGTAATTTGGGGCAAAAAAAAAAAAAAAAAAAAAACGAAAAAGAAGAAAGAAAACTCAATTCCTGGCTACATAATAAAGAATACTCATGATTTTTCCCTCTTCATGTACTTATACAAATCTAAAAAACTAATTTATAATTGCAAGCAATCCATAAGTTATTAGCATAACTTGAAAACAATTTTTAGTTTCATATTGGACTGTATACTATCTAAAGCAGACTTCATGTTATATTCAACTGTGTATTGGCAGAGGCTGGTATGTTACTTGGGTTTCTGGTTAAAGAGATGTCAAGATTCCTTAACATGTCAATAGGGAAGGTTGGGTGCCAATACCCTGTTACTTCAGTAAAAATTCACAACAAGGCCAATGGAAGAAAAATAAGAGAAAAATGATTCTAAAGACTTTTGAGTTTTTTTGTTGGTTTTATTTTTCGGTTTTGCCTGTGCCACAAGAGATGAAATGCTAGGACTAAGACAGAAGTAAGTTTGGCCACTTCCAGTAGGACAACTGGAAACTATTATGTCACCATTCTATTTGATATTAAACAATATCCCAGGAGTAATAGCTTTATTGCTCCTGACATTTTTCTATATTCTTTCTTAATTCGTCATTTTTTCACATCTTTCCTGAAAGTCAAACTCATATTATTAACAGCAGCCCACAATACCCCAAAGAGACAATCTGTATACACTAACAGGGACAGATGCAGCCTGGAAAGTACATACTCTTAAGAGGTACATTTTTTAAAATAAATTTTTAAAACAATTCAGGCATCACATTTATCCTGTTCAATGATAGGATTGATTTCTATTTTGATGTAGCACTTCACAGTGAACAAGGCATTGTATATATTACTAAAGGTCACCATATGAATATCCCTCTATTTAAACTTCTATGGGTACAGGCATATGTTCTCCCAGTCAGGGACTGGGAAAATGTAGGCTGTTCTAGACAAACAAAAGTTACCAGTTATGTCCCTCAACTCAGAAGTGAAGGAAATAACTGAGTGTGCTGAGGGTGACAAATGACTGTAATAAAATATTTGATTTATTGAGGATTCCTACTCCACAAAGTTAAGCCATCAACATGCTCAGCTCCCTTTAAGCCCCACTGACAAGCTTAGAGACTACAAAGATTAAGCCCTCAAAACAAATGGAAAATTTCCTCCCTAGAAGTCAAACAACCAAGTATAAACTCAGAATGAAAAAAAAAAAAAAAATCAATCTGATGAAAGTATCCCTGTGGTTAGGAGACCCCAAGTCCAATTAATGTGATCAGGATGTATATTCAAGCTAAATGCCACTGAAGCGAATGGTAACCTAATCAATACCACTCAAGCCTTCTCTTCCTCCTCTTATTCACATTGTTATTGATTGTATTTTAAGTGACAGACATCACAATGTTAGAGGCTGGAGATAGTAGAGATAACTCAGACATGACCCAGGCTTCAAGGATTCACAACACAGGAAGAGACATAAGTGAGAATACACAATCACAGTGCCATGTGAGAAGTGTTATAACACAGGCATTTACAAAATGTGTATAACACAGAGAAGGAAACACTGAAACCTAGAGCAGTCAAGAGGGGACTTAGAGAGGCAGTTCTCAGTGAGTTGGATCTTCAAGATTGAATATGCAGGAATCTCTAGCTGGAGCCCCAAACGCAATGGGCAGGAATACTGAAAATGCCTTATAAAACCAAATTTCTAGACAGCGCTCATTTTTAACATGATAAGAATAATTGTTGTCTAAGGTTGTGAGATTGTCAGGTGGGAGGCATTAGAGATGTTGATTAGGTAGGAAAAGTATGCAGAATCAAAACTGACCATAGAAAAGTGAGTTCTGATCTGGGTCTGAGAAAATGTTGGATACACTGAGACATGTGGCACAAGATTATGTTTAAAGGACTACAAGAAAGAATGTTGCCATGACAAAACTTTAGGCTTCCTTTAAATCTAAAGGTTCTATTTTTGCACACTGTAAATGAAATATAACAGGTGTGCTAGATGTACCATTGATTAGGGAACATTCAATATTTGAGAAGGGGCGAGAGACATAGATGATGCTGTGCTGGGAGCTGTGTAATTTAGTTGAATTTTATGAGTTGATGTTCAAGGTTCCCTTTGGGGTACAGAGGTATGTAAGATATTAATGTTCCTTCCCTCCAAATGTATTACATTATAAATCATGGCAATCTTTTAAAAATCAAGTTTTGGCAGGTTGATATGAAACAACAATTAGTTCTTTCCAGGTGGACAAAAGTAAAAAAAAAAAAGGTATTTCAGGAATACATAACAGAATGGGCATGAAAGAATAGGAAATGTTTGGAGACACCAAATTCAATTGAGTATATGATTCGAACAAGGGAATATTATGTAGTACTTCAGGCTGGAGGGAGAAAATGCATGAGGCAAAGATAAAACTGACGTGGGGCATAAGGGTTGTAAAGAGAGCAGGTGAAGGACTGGTTCTGGCATCTCTGTGGAGGGCTGGTTAAGGAGGAGAGTTGGTCCAAATAAAAAAGACTTTAATGGAGCAAATATTTGCATAAGAGTTTAGAATTATTCCGAATGTAAGGGAATGGACAGGAGATATGGAGGCACCCAGAGACCAGCGTTTACCAAAGAAAGAGTAAAGGGGGAGGATATAACAAAACAGGATCCCAATGAGAGTTGAAGCCATGAAGGAAGTCCTTGTGGCAGGAAGAGTGGAGGTGGTGGGGTTTGGTACCAAAGCAGGGAGACAGCATGGATGAAATGCCCCAACTTTCCTTCCCTCTCATACTCCAGTCTCCTGCTGGTGCCTCCCAATGACTGAGTCCAACTGGAAGTGCTGACCAGGTGATTCAGTCCAGAGAAGCAGCCTCCCGGGGCACAGAAAAATGCTACATAAGGGCATGAGGGGAGGGAGCTAGAATGGGAAGAACAATTTGCTGGCTTTTCCGTAGACCAACTGATATTCCACTCAGGATCTTCTAATTCCTAATGTTCTGGAGGGTTTTGTTGTTGTTCTTGTTGTTTTTCTCAACAAAGAGTGTTTTGATGATTAACTTGACTTTCTGTGTTTGTTGATAGCCAGAGTTAAAAGATCTAATTATTCAACTCAAGTTTTTTTTTTAATTTTTAATTTTTTTTAAATTTTAATTTCAAATTATACATTGTAGTTGATTTCCATGACCCTTTACCAGTTCTTTTTTCCCCGCTTCCCCTCCCTGCCACTTCATCATATCTGTTCATCATCATAACAAGTTCAAGGAATTGTTGTGATTCTTGTGTCTTCTTCCCCCACACTTTGTTTGTTTGTTTGTTTGTTTATTTATTTTTAGCTCCCACAAATAAGTGAGAACATGTAGTATTTCTCTTTCTGTGCCTGACTTGTTTCACTTAATATAATTTTCTCTAAGTACATACATGTTGTTGCAAATGGCGGTATCTCGTTCTTTTTTATAGCAGAGTAGAATTCCATTGTGTAGATATACGACAGTTTCCTTATCCACTCATCTAATGACGGACATTTGGGCTGGTTCCAACTCTTGGCTATTGTAAATAGTGCTGCAATAGACGTTGGAGTACTTGTATCCCTTCAACTTGATGATTTCGTTTCCTCTGGGTATATTCCCAGCAGTGGAATAGCTGGGTCATATGGTAGATCTATCTGTAATTGTTTGAGGAACCTCCATTCCATTTTCCATAAAGGCTGCACCATTTTGTAGTCCCGCCAACAGTGTATGAGAGTTCCTTTTTCTCTGCAATCTCACCAGCATTTATCATTCACAGTCTTTTGGATATTAGCCAGCCTAACTGGAGTAAGATGGTATCTCAAAGTGGTTTTGATTAGCATTTCCCAAATGCCAAGTGATGTTGAGCATTTTTTCATGTGTCTGTTGGCCATTCGTATATCTTCCTTTGAGAAATGCCTATTCAGCTCCTTTGCCCATTTTTTAATTGGGTTATTTGTTTTTTTGCTATAAAGTTGTTTGAGTTTCTTGTATATTCTGGATATTGGTCTTTTGTCAGATGTATATATTTTGCAAATATTTTCTTGAACTCAGTTGTCTTTTCACTCTGTTAATTATTTCTTTTGTTGTGCAGAAGCTTTTTAGTTTGATATAATCCCATTTCTTTATTTTTCCTTTGGTTTTCTGTGCTTTTTGGGTCCTATTCATGAAGTCTGTACCCACTCCAACTTCCTGGAGTGTTTCCCCTATGTTTCCTTTAAGGAGTTTTACTGTTTTAGGATGTATATTTAATTCTTTAATCCATTTTGAATTGATTTTGGTATATGGTGAGAGGTACAGGTCTAGTTTCATTCTCCTACATATGAATAACCAGTTTTCCCAGCACCATTTGCTGAAGAGGCAGTCTCTTTCAGAGTGTGTAGAGCTGGTGCCTTTGTTAAAGATCAAATGGCTGTAGGTGTCTGGATTGATTTCTGCTTTCTCTATTCTAGTCCATTGATCCATGTGTCTGTTTTTATGCCAGTACCATGCTGTTTTGGTTATTATAGCTATGTAATATAATTTAAAGTCAGGTAATGTTATGTCTCCAGCTTTACTTTTTGCTCAGAATTGCTTTGGCTATGCATGGTCTTTTGTTATTCCACATAAATATCTGGATAGTTTTTTCCATTTCTGAGAAAAATGTTTTTGGAATTTTGTTGGGGATAGCATTGAATCTGTAGATCACATTGGGTTAATATGGACATTTTCACAATGTTATTTCCTCCTATCCGAAAGCATGGGATATCTTTCCATCTTCTTGTGTCCTCTTTAGTTTTTTCAACAGTGGTTTATAGTTCTCTTTGTTGACACTTTCCACATCCTTGGTTAGCTTTATTCCTAAGTATATTATTTTTTTGTTGGCTATTGTAAATGGGCTAGCTTTCTTGACTTCTTTTTCTTCATGTTCACTGTTGGAGTACAGAAATGCTACTGATTTTTGTGTGTTGATTTTGTGTCCTCCAACTTTGCTGAAATCATTTATCAACTTTAAGAATTATTTGTAGAGGCTTTAGGCTCATCCACAAACGGGACAGTTTGACTTCATTTTTTCCAATCTGGATGCCCTTTATTTCCTTCTCTTCTCTGATTGCTCTGGCTAGTACTTCCAACACTATGTTGAATAGGAGTAGTGAGAGAGGGCATCCTTGTCTAGTTCCTGTTCTTCAGGAAAACCTTTTCCCCATTCAGGATGATATTGGCAGTGGGCTTGTCATATATGGCTTTAATTATGTTGAGGTACTTTCCATCTATACCTAACTTGTAGAGAGTCTTTATCATGAACGAATATTGAATTTTGTCAAATGTTTTTCTAGCATCTATGGGGATGATCACATGATTTTTGTCTTTGCTTTTATTGATGTGGTATATCACATTTATTGATTTGCATATGTTGAACCAACCTTGCATCACTGGGATGAATCCCACTTGATCATGGTGTATAATTTTGTTTGTGTGTTTCTTGTGTTCTGTTAGCTAGTATTTTAATGAGGATTTTTGCAACTATATTCATCAAGGATATTGTCCTGTAGTTTTCTATTTTTGATGTATCTTTGTCTGGTTTTGGTATTGGGATGATGTTTGCCTCAGAGAATGAGTTTGGGAGATTGGCCTCTGTTTCAATCTTTTGGAATAGTTTGTAGGGAATAGGTATAATTTCCTCTTTGAAGGTTTGGTAGAACTCTGCACTAAGCCCAACTTGTCCTGGGCTTTTCTTTGTAGGCCACCTTCTGATAACAGCTTCAATCTCTTTTATTGGTGTTGGTCTTTTCAGATTTTTCTATATCTTCTTGGCTCAGTTTTGGTAGTTTGTATGTGTCCAGAAACTTATTCATATCCTCCAGATTTTTAAATTTGTTGGCATATAGTTGTTTATAGTACTCTCTAATGATTCCTTATATTTCAGAAGTATCAGTTGGAATATCACCTTTTTCATTTCTAAGTTTTGTTATTTGGGTCTTCTCTCTTCTTTTCTTAGTTAGCCATGCTAAAGGTTTGTCAATTTTATTTATCTTTTCAAAACACCAGCTTTTTGTTTCATTGCTCTTTTGTATTGTTTTGGAGGGTTTCTAATTCATTTAGTTCTGCTCTGATATTATTTATTTCTTTCCATCTCCTAACATTGGGTTTGGACTGTTCTTGTTTTCCTAGTTCTTTATGGTGCAGAGTTAGGTTGTTCATTTGCCATCTTTCCATTATTCTGAAGTAAGTATTGTGATAAATTTCCCGCTTAGTACTGCTTTTGCAGTATCTCACACATTTTGGTATAATGTGTCATTATTTTCATTAGTTTCAAGAAATTTTTTGATTTCCTGTTTAATTTCTTCTTGGACCCATATGTCATTAAGTAGAATGTTCTTTAATTTCCATGTTTTTGTATAGTTTCCCAAGTTTCATTTGTTATTGATTTCTAATTTTAATCAATTATGATCTGCAAAAATAAATGGAATAATTCCAATTTTTTTGAATTTGTTGAGACTTGATTTGTGACCTAACATGTGGCCAGTCCTAGAGAATGTTCCATGAGGTGATGAGAAGAATGAATATTCTGAGGTTGTTGGATGGATTGTTCTGTAGATATCTGCCGAGTCCAATTGGTCTAAAGTTCTGTTTAGATCTTGTGTTTCTCTATTGATTTTTTGCCTAGATGATCTGTCCAATGTTGAGAGTGGGGTGTTCAGATCCCCCACTATTTTGGTGTTAGTGTCTATCTCATTCTTTAGATCTAATAATGTTTGCTTTATAAATCTGGCTGCTCCAACGTTGGATGCATATATATTTATGATTGTTATGTCCTCTTGATGGATAAGTCCTTTTATCATTATGTAGTTGCCTTCTTTATCTCTTTCTATGGTTTTGCTTTAAAGTCTATTTTATCTGATATAAGAATAGCTACTTCAGCTCATTTTTCATTTCTAATTGCATGGTATATCTTTTCCCATCCTTTCACTCTTAATCTATATATGTCTTTATAGGTGATGTGAGTCTCTTGAAGGCAGCGTATAGTTGGGTCCATCTTTTTAATCCAGGCAGTCAGTCTGTCTCTTTTGATTGGAGAATTTAATCCCTTTACATTTAGAGTTATTATTGAAAGGTATTGATTTACTTCTAGCATTTTATTGATTTTTGTTTAGATGTCTTAAAGTACCTTTTGTTCCTCTCTTTCTGATTTTCTGTTTGTTTCTGTGTTTGTTGGTTTCTTGGGGGGGGGTAGATAAACTCTTTTTCTCTTTATTGTTAGAATTTTTGTTTTACTGGTAGGTTTTGTTCTTTCTTGAGTATTCATGGCAGTGTTTGTTGTTTTTCAGGTATCAAACCCAGTACTACCTTGAGAATTTCTTGTAAGGGTAGTTGTTTGGTAGTGAACTCCCACAGTTTTTGTTTGAGAACTATATTATTTGTCCTTCATTTCAGAAGGATAGCCTTGCTGGGTAAAGTATTCTTGGCTGGCAATTTTTGTCCTTTAGTATTTGGATATATCATCCCATTCTTTTTTGGCTTTTAGTTTTTCTGATGAAAAGTCTGATGTTAGTCTGATTGGGGCTGCCTTACAGGTGACTTACTACTTCTCTTTTGCAGCTTTCAAGATTCTTTCTTTGTCTTTGAGTTTTGTCAGTTTGACTATCCCATGTCTTGGTGAGGACCTTTTTGGGTTGAATATGTTTGGGGATCTTTGGGCCTCCTGAGCCTGAAGATCTGTGACTTTCCCTGGACCTGGGAAGTTTTCTGCTATTATTTCATTGAATATGTTTTCAGTGCCATTTCCTTTTTCCTCCCCTTCTGGAATACTCATGATTCAGATATTTGAGCATTTAAGGTTGTCTGTTATCTCTCTTACATTTTCTTCAATTCTTTAAATTCTTTTTTCTTTTTTCTGGTCATGTGTTAATTCAAACAGCTTGTCTTCAAGTCAGAAATTCTCTCTTCTGCTTGTTCTAGCCTGCTGGTTAGACTCTCTATTGTGTTTGTTATTTCATTGAATGAATCCTTCAGCTCCACAAGCTCTGCTACATTCTTTTTCAAGGCATTGATTTCTTTGTATCTTTCTTCTTTCAGGTCCTGTATATATTTTCTCATTTCATTGTGTTGTCTAACTGAGTTTTCTTGTATCTCATTTAGTTTCCTTAGAATAGTTGCTTGAAGTTCCTTGTCAGTCATTTCAAGGACTTCCCATTCTATAGAGCCTAGAGCTTGAGAGTTATTGTTTTCCTTTGGTGGTGATGTACTTTCTCAATTTTTCATATTTCTGGCATCTTTCCTTTCGTGTGTAGTCAATGTGGCAGGAAGTATCATGATTCACTCATTCCACCCTGATGTCCAGGCCAGATCCTGAAGGGACTGCCAATTCTGGGCAGTGGGGGCTAGCCTGGGCTGAGGGTTCTGTGGCACCTACTTGTTATCACACGCCTGGCTCTGGGCATGTGGGCCTGGTGGCTCTCAGCCTCTCTGGGTGGTAGCCACTGGCCTGGACTGGGGGCGCTGTGGCTCCTGCCTGTTCCTGTGTGGCTGACTTAGGGCATATGAGACTGGTGGCTCTCAGCCTTTCTGGGATGCAGGCACTGGCCTTAGAGTCCCGTGGCACCTGCCTGTTTTGGTGCAGCTGACTCTGGGCATGTGGGCCTGGTGGGTCTTGGGCCTCTCTAGGCAGTGTGGACTGACCTGGGCTGGAGGTCCTGTGGCTCCTGCCTGTTCCAGTGTGGCTGACTTGGGGTGTGTGGGCCCAGTAATTCTCAGGCCTCTCTGGGCAGTGGGCACTGGCCTGGGCTGGGGATCCCATGGCATGCAGCTCCTGCTTGTTCCAGCAAGGCTCTTGAGCCTCCTGTTGTTGCTTTTTAATAGCTGCCAATTGGTTGATTTGTGGGAGAAAGTGATGCTAGCAACCATGTACTCCACCATCTTGATGGGAATCTCCAACTCAAGTGTTTTGGACACAAGTACAACATGTCTCCTGTTGTCAATAAATACATTCATCACTGTCTCATCCTTCAGGCTTTTGTAAAGATAAGTTAGCATGAATCATTCTTCACAAACTTTGTCATCTTTGGGTACTGCCTTCAGACCAAAGACCTGATCCTTGTGATAAGGTGTTCCACCAAATTCATAAACACACATAAATAGCTTGTTAAACTATAATTTTTAAAAATATGAAATTATGACTGTTGTATTAGTCCATTTCTATTGCTTATAACAAAATATCTGGAACTAAGTGATTAATAAGAAAATGAAATTTATTGATTACAGTTTCAGAGGCTGGAAGTCCAAAGTCCAGGCAACACTTCTGGTGAAGGCTTACTTTGGTGATGATTTCAGTGATAGCAGGGTATCACATGTGAAATGGCAGAGCAGAGAGAGACTAACCTCTCATGTGCTCTTCTTTTAAAGCCCTCAGAACCATGTCCCAGACCACCATTATTAATCCACTCATTACAGCATGGATCCTACAATGTAATCATCTCTTCAAGGCTCCACCTTTCAATTACTGTAATACGATTTCCCACACTCAACAATTATAGTGGGAATTAAGCTCTTAATATATGAACTTTGGGGGACACAAATCAATCAGTCCACAGCAACTATCATACAAATATAAAATGAATCCATGAAATTAATGAGAATTTGAGGAACTTGATATTCATAGGCAATTTAATAAAGAAATGTTAGGAAGAGACAACTCGATTTGATACAAAATGGCTTAAAGTCCCAAAGAATAATAAACTGCAATATTTGAGGTTTTATTTTCCATCTGACAAAAATTATTTGGAGCTTTACTTTACTAAAAGCTGGAAGTTAACCTTGGACTTACAGGTTTTAAATAATGAGTCAAGAGAAGGTCAATAAAACATTCAAACCTACCACTGCCGTGAAAGAACACTCAATATCCTCCATTGCCAATTTTCAAGTTTTGGATACTTTTTCTGAAACTTGGAACCTATTTAAGAACGCATCAAGCTTCTTTCTCAGATTTCTCTATTTTTAGAAGTCTTTTTGGAAGAACTAAATCATCACAATTACAGAGAAATTCTGGTTTGCTTGAATGTAGTAAGTTCCAGATTACATTCTGGAGAAAACCATTTAAGAAAGAGAGAGAGAAAAAAATAATAATAATAATAATATATTTTATTTTATGTTAAAATATTTTCTTTTGTTTTTGCCAAGTATGTACAAGGGTACTTCAAAATGTTTCTGGAAAAATAGACTAAAAAGATAATCTTCCATGAAGTTTTTGAAGTACTCTTGTGTATTAGTCCATTTATGTTGCCTATAACAGAATACCTGAAAATGGGTAATCTATAAAGAAATGAAATTTATTTCTTACAGTTCTGGAGGCTGGGAAGTCCATGGTCCATGAGGCGCATATAGTAAAACTTGTTCTTGGTGGTTACTCTCTACAGTGACACAGGGTGTCATGTGGCAAGAATGGATTGAGAAAGAGAGCTAACCTGCTCACTTGCTGTCATTTTAAAGCTGTCAGAACCATGCCTATTTCTCCATGAATGAATCAATTCATTCACAATCTAATCACTTCTTAAATGCCCCACCTTTCAAATACCATAACTGGATTTCTCATCCTCTTAACACTGGTACAATGGGAATCACGTTTCTAATAAATGAACTTTTGGGGGACACATTTAGCCCATAGCACCCTGTATATATAACAAACTTTGACTAAGGCAGTGTTTCACCATTAAATTTGTCTAACCCTTGTTTAAACATCCATTATGTCATTCCTCCAACCTGGGAAACAGAGAATCTCAGGGACTTCAAAATCTTTTTTTAAAAATCCCATTACCAATATCGTCTTGAATGGGAACTTAAGAATAGGAAAAAAGCAAGGATGCACACTCTCACCACTCCTATTTAGCATAATATTGGAAGTCCTAGCCAGAGCAATCAGGCAAGAGAAGGAAATAAAGGGCATCCAGATTGGAAAAGAGAAAGTCAAATTGCCCTGTTTGCAGATGACATGATCCTATATCTAGAAAAGCCTAAAGGCTCTACAAAGAAACTCTTAAAGATGATAAATGATTTCAGCAAAGTTGCAGGATACAAAATCAACACACAAAAATCAGTACCATTTCTATACTCCACCAAAGAACTAGCAGAAAAAGAAATCAAGAAAGTTAGCCCACTTACAAAAGTTACCAAAAAAGAATAAATTATGCAGGAATCAATTTAACCAAGGAGGTGAAAGATCCCTACAATGAGAACTAGAAATTTTTGTTGAAAGAAATTAAAGAGGACACAAAGAGATAGAAAGACATTCCATGTTCTTGGACTGGAAAAATTAACACTGTGAAAATATTTACAATATCCAAAACAATCTACAGATTCAATACAGTCTCCATCAAAATACCAATAACATTCATCCCAGAAATTGAGAAAACAATCCTACCATTCCTGTGGAACAACAAAAGACCCTGAATATCCAAAACAATCCTGAGCAAAACATAAAAAAATAAAAATAAAGCCAAAGGTTTTACTTCAAATTATATTACAAACCTATAGTAACCAAAACAACATGTTACTGGCATAAAACCAGACACTTGGACCAATGGAACAGAATAGAGAACCCAGAAATCAACCCACAAACTTACAGCCAGCTGAACTTTGATAAAGGTACCAAGAATGTACTTTGGGGAAAAGATTTCCTCTTCAATAAATGGTGCTGAGAAAACTGGACCTCCATATGTAGAAGAATGAAACTAGACCTGTACCTCTCATCATATACCAAAATCAACTCAAAATGGCTTAAAGACTTAAATATACATCCTGAAACTATAAAACTCCTAGAATAAAACATAGGGGAAACACTTCAGGAAATAGGACTGGGCAAAGACTTTATGAATATGACCCCTGAAGCATGGGCAACAAAAAGAAAAATAAATAAATAGGGTTATATCAAACTAAAAAGCTTTTGGACCACAAAAGAAACAATAAACAGCAAAAAGGTAACCTGCCAAGTGGGAAAAAATATTTGCAAACGATGCATCTCACAAAGGATTAGTATCCAGAATATACAATGAACACAAACAACTTAATAGTAAAAAACCAAATAGTGTGATTTAAAAATGAGCAAAGTAGCTGAGTAGGCATTTCTGAAAGAATGATATACAAATGGCCAACAGACACATGAAAAAATGTCCAACTTTTCTCAGTATTAGGGAAATGCAAATCAACCATATTGAGATATCATCTCACAGTTAGATGGGCTATTATCAAAAGGACAGAATAACAAATGCTGGCAAGGATGCAGAGAAAGGGGAACTCTGTTACACTGTTGGGATTGTAAATTTGTTCAGCCATTAAGGAACAGTATGGAGGTTCCTCAACCAACTGCAGATAGAACTGCTGTATGATCCAGCAATTCCATTGCTTGGTATATCCTCAAAGGGATGAAAATCATCATGTTGAAGGGATACCTGCTCTCCTGTGTTTATTGCAGCTCTATTTACAGTAGCCGAGATATGGAACAAACCTAAATATCCATCAGTAGATGACTGGATAAGGAAAATGTGTTATATATACACAGTGGAATACTACTCTGCTGTAAAAAAAAGAATGAAATTCTGCCATTCTCACAATCATGGATAAACTTAGAGCAAATCATGTTAAATGAAATAGCTAGACACAGAAGAGAAATACCACATGTCCTCACTCATAAGTAGAATCTAAAAAATACACAAAAAAAGAAAGAAAGAAA
This sequence comes from Cynocephalus volans, assembly GCF_027409185.1. Lineage (NCBI taxonomy): Eukaryota > Metazoa > Chordata > Mammalia > Dermoptera > Cynocephalidae > Cynocephalus > Cynocephalus volans. The sequence goes on from NC_084473.1 coordinate 77,359,880, forward strand.
CATATTAATTACAATAATATATTGAACTTTGAACGGGAGAAAACAGAACTGAGATTACCAGAGGTGGGAAATGTGGAAGAGGAGAAGGGTAAGGAGGAATTAGTAAAGGGCCACAAAAAGGATTACATTGTATAAAGTTGAATATACTATTTATTCTGTTTTGAGCATCACATATTGCACACAGGTATTGATATTCAACTCTGTATCCCATAGAATTGTACAATCAAATATGTTACAATTTCTAAAAAGCTTTAAAAAAACTTTATATTTAAAAAAGTGAAAAAAAAACCCACAAATTTTAAACCCAGGAATTTTTTGGAAAAGAAGTATAATAGGGGATAGTCATATTAGATATTAAAGTGTATTTTCTAATTAAAACAGTGATGAATTAACACATTAGTAAATCAATGAAATAGTCCAAAAAGTTCAGAAATAGAAAAAACATATATAGGAATTTTGTGTATGATAAAGTTTACATTTGAAATCATAGGTAAAAAGAAAAAGAAGATTAATAAATTTGATTGGAACAACTGATTAGCCAATTTAAAAAATCCTTTCTTTTCAATTTATACAAAGATAAATTTCAGATGCATAAAAGTCTTAAATATGAAAAATAAAATAAAACTTAAAATTTAAGAAGAAATTATGGAAAATTTTGTTTTATGTTGGAATGGAAAAATCCTTTTTATGGAATGAAACAGAGGTCATAAAAAAATTTACAAATTTGATTACATAATTCTAAACTATTCTACACAGCAAATACTCAAAAAAATAAAATAGACAAGAACAAAATAAAAATTTCCAGTTTGTATGATAAGAAATGGTTAATTTTCTTTATAGGTAAAAGTGTCCTATAAATTAATGAGAATAAATAAGAACAACCCAAGTTTAAAAAGGCAAAAATTTAGACAGATCAGAGAGATGCAAATATCAATGGCCCTTAAGCATGTGAAAAGATGCTCAATCTTAAACTCCTTTATAATAAGACATATGTGTTAAAATCATAGGATAATTTGTATTGGTTTGCAAAAATTAATATGTTTGCAAACACATTGTGTTGGTGAGGGCATAGAAAACAGGCAGTCTTGTATAGTTTGGGGGAATGTAAAATAGTACCATACTATATTTATGGAAATAATTTAACAATATCTATGGAAATTTGATGATGCGGGAAGCAGCGATTCCACTTTAGGAATTTGTTCTGAGTGTGCTTGCATAAATATGTATATATGTATGCACATATATTCATTGAAGCATTGTTTATAATAGCACAATATTTAAAAAAATTTAATAATAGGACTGGTCATGCAACCTTTATATAATAGAAGATTTTGTTTCAAAAAAAGAATAAGGGCGATCATCGTATACTTTTATGGATATAGAACAAATGTATTCATCAGAATACATGTTAAGCGATAAAAGCAAAGGGCAGAAGAGTTTGTTGGGTATTTGTTAAAAGAGGAAAAATAAAATATACATGTCCATCTGTCCACATGCAGATGATGTCCCTACACAAAGACACGAAAATCTGATAGTCCTGGCTCTTGGAAAAAGAAAGTCAGTTGCTGGGAGATCCAGCTGAGAGAGATTTACTTTTTATTTCCTACCTGCTTGTACCTTTTGCTATTACTCATATATCATGTGTATTATGATCTATTCAAAGAAAAAATAGGACTTGTTTTAAGCATTTCGAAAGAATGTGTGGATATTTATCAGGCCATCTTTCATGAAGGCATGGGGCCGATGGAAAGTGCCACAGAGAAGTACCTAGCGAGGTAACCACCAGTCAGGAATGGAGCCAGAAAACTGAACAAAAAGGAAGTTTAAGAGCTAAATCAGGGACACCAACTGTCTGCCCCAGCATCAGCCAGCCTTATTTTAAGCAACATGTATGGCTGTCTCCAGGGTGTGATTCAGCCTGTCATGGTAATCTGAAAATCATTTTAATAATCCCCTTAAACTTTAAGGCACTAAAATCAATAGTGTTTACTGTATCTGATTAATCTATTTCCCCTCGCCATCAACTAGCACAGATGTTTTCATACCAATTTTAGCATCAGTCTTTTAAAATAAAATACCATGCAGCACCTCAGTATATACATAAATAAAATGAAGTTGTTCTGCCTGAGTGAAGGAAGGGTAATGGAATCCATCTGCTCAAAAGTCCCTGTTCGAATACTCTTCTCAGCAGCTCACCCACCTTTGTCTCCTCGAATGCAGCTAGAAAACCTTTGTTTCGTGGGGAAAAAAGAAGTAAACATAAAGGTAAATAGGGGTTTGGGGTTGGTAATATAAGAATAGTCCATGGGTGATTCTGGTTTTGCTGGCAGAGGAGTGGTCAATAGGGATAAGTCTCTAAAACTCCAGAGGTTTTTCATAGAACTGTTCACATCTTGAAGTGCCTTATACTAACTTAGTATTTACATCTACTTAATATGTGGCTATGACCTAAGGAGCTATGAAAGCCAGAGAAGTGGACAGCCCTACCCCCCTGTCAGAACCTCTGCCCAATGTAGGGAGCTTTTGTTTCCCACCTTACTTGTATAATGGGTTCACCTCTCCCACATTCTCTCTACTCTGTTTCTCAATATTGACAAAATATTTCATTTAGTGGTACAAATAATGTAGAGCTAGGACTAGGTTCTGGAGCTCACAGACCCCTTGAGTCGGTTCACAAACCCTTCATGTGCAGGTCTATGAGCTAGGTAATAGGAAAAAGTCCTTGGAGCCTTGGTTGAAGAAAGAACAGTCTTTATTCAGCACACACACATCTAAGAGCTAGGCAGTCCAAAGAGAAACTGCCAGCAAAGTCCAATGAAAACCTGAGTAGCTGTCAGCAAAGTAAACATGCTCTATTCTTAGACGCGAGCTCTGCCCAGTGGCTGCTTCACACATGGAAAAACACACAAGAATAGCAACTAGCTAAAAGTACCTGGGCACACATGTGCACTAACTCCACCCCCACACAACTTGTTTACAAAGAATGTGCTGCACCACCCCCAACCAGACTGGAGGGAGGGGGGCCTGACTAAACTACTTTATTTTCCTCACAAATAAGATCTCTAAATTATTTCTAAATACCTTCTCTGCCCGCCAACCCGTGTGTGTGTGTGTGTGTATGTGTGTGTGTACATATGTATGTGTGTAATATACGTATACTATAACAAAAGACAGATTAACAACAACAAAAGCATAAAAATTTATTTAAAAAGAATTTTATGTTATATGGAGCCTTCAGAAACAAAGACCCAAAGACTGTGGGAAAACTGTGTATTTTTATAGACAGTCTTGAAAATTATGATTGGAGGACCAAAGGGTTTGAACTAATGATAACAAAGTAGGAGAAACTGAGCAAGGCTCTTGCTCATAGAGGCCCCTTGCTGCTCCTCTGTAAACCTGTAGCCCAGACCTTTTTCCTCTGTGCTGATATATAACAACAGATGGCTGGGCACCACCTGGATGCTGTGCAGTCACCTAGAGATGCGTGTGTAAACTGATCTCACTATGGTCCTACTAAATCATCCTCTCTTCCTGTATTTTTAATTAGTACCAGCATCTACCCAGTCTCCTAAGCTGGAAATCTGGGTTTCAGACTTAACACCTGTCTCTCTCTATATTCCCATATCAATCAACCACTAACATCTGTTAATTTTTACCTCCTAAAGTGTTTCTAGTCCAGGAGCTCACAACCTTGGTTGCACATAGGAATCACCTGGACGACTTTAAAAAGTATAATGGTCCAGTTTACATTCTGATTTAAAAGGTCTGGAAGGGGCGGGGGGCATGGATATCAGGGTATATAAAAGATCCTTAGGTGTTCTAATGTGATGCCGAAGTGGAAGAGCAAACACTGCCCTGTCTGTCCCCTCCCTTCTATTATCACCTAATTTCAGGCCCCCCGAATTTCTCACATGGATATTGAAATCTTATTAAGGCCAGTTAGGCTCCTGGTCTCCAGTATTATTCACTTCAAATTCATCTTTCACACAGGATAGTAGCATAGCAGCTACAGAAATATGACCATTTCCCTTCCTTGAAAAAATGTCCCCATGTGTGCCCATCAATAAAGGATAAAGTCTTAGCTCTTTTAACAAATCCTACAGTAACGTCCATCATCTGCCCCTACCTGAAGATGCACGGCCTCATTTGCTGTCACTAGGCTTTTCAATACAATCTAGCATCGTTGAGACCCATAAGAGTCTTAAATGGAAGTTTCTTTACTCTGTGCCAGAATGTCCTTGCTTTCCAGAATATCAGTTATTGTCACTATGTTTTCATTTTACAGGCAGAGACTTTGATTGAAAATTTCCAAGTGGTAATTTATGGTAATGTCTGGTTACGATGCCTTGCATACAGAGAAATCTTCCATAATGTAAATACTTTCTCTAGTTATTACCTATGTAATAGTCATAGAACTATAAATAATATTGTTTGAACATGTACACCAAAATGTGAGAGGGGAGAATGAACTCTTTGAAGCTCTTATCCTGCCCTGCCCCCAGGTGGCAATGATCATTAAACTTCCCTCTCCATTGTATATACATCGCCTCTCAGCAGTCTAGTCACTAACGACCTGAACTTTGAAAACTCCACATAAAACCACTAAGTGATAGAACTCATGAAATTGGCAGAATCAAAGGGGGATGGTGGTTTATGCATGCCGTATTGCTTTATTTCCTTCGAACATTTCCCTTTGCTTAAATATTCACTACAGAAGTGTTGCATTAGCCAAATCTCATCCCTAGCTCTCAGATACTGGAAATGTAATGTCTAATGGCAAATTCATTATCACAAAATTGTGATGCAACTAAACAGTTTGGTTGCCTCTTAGAGTTTATTACAAAGTGATCCTACATAAATTGTGTGAAATGAAGGGTTTTTTGGGGGGAGGGGATTGGGTAGATTCTACTATACATAAAAGATAAAGGTAAATGGCATTGCATTGCTAGAGAATATTTGCTTAAAATCATGTCCCTGGGAACAATTTAAGATTTTAGAGTATTTACTCTTTCAGGTCAGCAGGGCAACATTTAGTGCACTAAAGAGATATTTCCTCACTAATTTTCTCCTTAAGTGTTTTATATTTTAATTTTCATTTTATTTTTAATGCAATATAGATGGTTGTACATTTCTGTGTGGTAAAGAGTTAAATATCATTACATGTGTGCAATATGTGATGCTCAGATCAGGACAATTAGTATTTCCTTACAGACCTAAATACACTCATGCGTTCTTATAATACTTTCATTAACGCTTACATGGAAATATTCTTCAGCATGAAAATGTTCCACTTTTCTCATTGTTTCTTTTCCCCTATGAAAACTTTCTTCCTCTAAACCTTTATCCTTTAAGGTTAACAGTGCTTCAAAGAAAAAAGCACAAGCCCCTTATTCTGGCCCATTAGATTCTATGAACGATGAGATTACACTGTGATCAAACTCAGCAATGCAACATCCAATCAAGGACAAGAACTCTTTCCCACAGTGAAGGGCAATGTCAGGAAAGATGTATATGTTTGATTGTTGTTTATGGGTGGCTTGTGTTGGCACTGATTAAAATCATAGCTGATGAGAGACATTACCTGAAAAGAGAGTTCCTAAAGAGATAACTGTTGTGCTTGGTTATCTCTGTTTCTGAAGTCATGGGAGTTGACATGTCTGTCCTGAGGTAGGGATGTGTGCTGGTACATTGTGTTAGGCATGAAATAACAAGGGTTTCTTTCTGTCCATCTGCCTATTCTCCTTCTGTGCTTTAGCAGTAAAGCTGAATACAGGGCAACTTTCTCAAATTTCTGCTATTAGAATGCTGCTTTCCAATCTCTGTTTCTTTTTGTAACACATGACTGATGGCACTCATGTGATTTGGGCCAGTGTCATGTACATGCCTAAAGTTACCTACAATTCCAGAGTTCAGGTCTCTCTTTCTCATTGAGAAAATCAGGGACTAAGTTGGATGGTATATGTGTAACTGAATGCTCTCATTTACATTAAAAAAAAGATCAAAAGAAAATAAATGTTGACTTTTGGTACTTTTTAATAAGTAAGACATTACTTGGTAACTCTTTGAAATTGATTATTATCATATCAATGTATCAGGACCCAGTCGCCAAGAAGTAAAGATTTGCTTGGTAGGGTAGACATAAAACATAGATATCTCTGATTCAGAATTTGTGATACTTCATAAAGCCTACACATAGTCCTTAAATTGTATGATATAGTCCTGCATTATTCAATGTCCTCAAAAGCATTTCTAATATGAAGGATTAGCCTCCTTCATGAGGCTCCACCCTGTGAGTTTCAGCTATAATTCTCATGCATTGAAGGACTTTGAAGATTGTAATTTATGTATGATGCAGGTACATTGTGAACTCTAATTTTACTTATAATCTCACTTTACTTTGTCTCCATGATTTCCTCTACTATTATATTAAATTGTATGTAGGGTTTTGTGAATTCGCTCAGGTTAATAAATGAAGCTCTGTGTTTTTAACCACAAGTCAAATTTAAGCCCCTCTTGAAGCTTTTAAGCACGTACCACATTTATTCAAAAGCAGTGACCTTCTTTAGAAGACATGGAACAATTCAGGCAGAAAGAGAAAAACATGAAAAAGTTTTGGTCATCAAGTTAGAGAAAGTACTATATTTGAAAGTCATGAAACTTCATTTCTTTATATCTAATGTATGAGAAGGCACAGCTTTGAATACTAATTCTGTTATTTACCGGTTGTGGAGTTAAATAATAACTTCAGGCCTTAGTTTCCTCATGTGTGAAATTTTGATAATGTAGTCACCTCAGAGAGGGTTCTTATAAAAAGTATAATAATATAAAGAAAAAAGTAACACTATATAATATATGAGAAAACAAATAAATACAAAGGTACATCAAAAAGTTTATAGAAAATTCATATTACCTTTTAATTCTATTCTCCACAAACTTTTTGAAGTACCCTTGTATATGTATGTATATATGCTTTATGCCCATTAAGTGCTTTATTACTATAAATTAATACCAGACTATTACAAAAGCCTCACTGGAGCTTGGATTGTAGTGAGGAAACCTGGCTACAATTTCTGTATCTCTTATGTTTAGCTGTTTATCCTGACTACTTCCCCTGAAACCCCTCTGCACCTTATTCCCCAAACCTAGTCATTCTAGGGTAAATTTTCTCATGGCAATTAGAGGAAGACCATTACCTAGTGAACAACTTGAAGGTCCTAGATTCATCCCAGAATACTTGGATAAGGCAGAAATCTAGTTCCTGGCCTCACATTCTGAAAATATGGTATTCTGTTTGGGTCAGGGTGAGGCACAAGTGAAAGGCCTATTCATCTACTAATCCAAAACTTAATATGGGAAACACAGATGGAGAGGACTCAAAATGATATAATCTAGAGTGTTGTTGTGAGGTCCAAGGATATGGAGATAGGCTATGTATTATACAAAATGGAAAATATAATATTAGTATATATTACATAATCCAACACTTTTACTAATTGGGATTCCCTTTCCCACACTATTAAAACAGATTATTTTACAAAATAGATTATTTGTTTATATTAAATAATCCCAAATTTCAGCTAATTAGCATTGTTTTTCCCATCCCATTAACCCTGATGAATAAATTTGTATTCTTTTCTGGTGGTGGTGCCCCAAATGTTATTTGCCCAGGAAAGATGTAGCAAAAACACAATTATTTACAGGAGATTCAACACATTTAATGAGAGGAGAGACCTGAAAGTAAATTGAGATTTAGAATAATTTACTCTGACTGTGTTACGATCCTATGGATGGTCAGCACTGTCATTTTAATTCCACAATGCCAGTGCTTATTCGCTTTTCTCAAGTATTCCTTTATTTTTTAATTGATTATTTCCAAATTCTTGGTGGTGCTAAGGAGAACATAGAATTCTGAACAGTACAAATAAATCTCAAACCACAATATCTTCATTTGATGTCATTTCTTTTTAATCCAGCTATTTAACAGAGCTGGCAGGGGACAGGAAGACAGAACAAAAACTGAAAATTCCACTAAGGCATTTATTTATTTTTTTCTTTTATTTTCATTCAAAATATTTTAACCTTTACTTGTACATATTTGTGGGGTACAGTGTGTTTTAATGCATGCATATAGTGCACAATGATTCACTTAGGGTAGAGAGTATAGCTTTGTCCACCACTTCTGCTCCCCCGCCCCACGTCTGGTAATCATTATTCTGCTCTCTACTTTTATGAGAACAAGATTTTTTTTTTTTTTTTTGATTCCACATATGGGAGATATCATGCAGTATTTGTCTTTTTGTGCCCGACTTATTTCTCTTAACATGATGGTTTCCAGTTCCATACACATTGCTACCAATTCTTCCAAAAAGAACAGAAGGTAGAGGAAGAAAGAAAAAAAGTGAACAATACATTCATTGAGAATGTGGGCTTGAGTATTCAAAACTTTGGTCTGTAAGTGTGAATGTTATAACAAGTACCATTTGTCACTCACAAGTGAATAGTTTTAGTAACTCACATTTTCCAAGGACAGAGGATGTAGCTGCAATATCTTCATATGTTTAAGATTTGACATATTTTTATAATTTAACACAGCTTTTAAATTTCTTACTTTTACTTCCATTGGGCAAAGAATATCCCTCTTTTCTGTAGTTAATTATTCTCCAGATTGCTTTTGTGATATTTATTCTATTTTATGGAAATGAGAGGATTTAGTTATATGTATACCATCCAGCTCAGTCCCTGATTTTCTCAATGAGAAAGGGAGATCTGAACTCTGGAATTGGAGATAACCTTAGGCATGTACATGACACTGGCCCAAATCACATGAGTGCCATCAGTCATGTGTTACAAAAAGAAACAGAGATTGGAAAGCATCATTCTAATAGCAGAAATTTGAGAAAGTTGCCCTGTATTCAGCTTTACTGCTAAAGCACAGAAGGAGAATAGGCAGATGGACAGAAAGAAACCCTTGTTATTTCATGCCTAACACAATGTACCAGCACACATCCCTACCTCAGGACAGACATGTCAACTCCCATGACTTCAGAAACAGAGATAACCAAGCACAACAGTTATCTCTTTAGGAACTCTCTTTTCAGGTAATGTCTCTCATCAGCTATGATTTTAATCATTGCCAACACAAGCCACCCATAAACAACAATCAAACATATACATCTTTCCTGACATTGCCCTTCACTGTGGGAAAGAGTTCTTGTCCTTGATTGATGCTGCATTGCTGAGTTTGATCACAGTGTGATCTCATAGTTAATAGACTGTAATGGGCCGGAATAAGGGGCTTGAGTTTTCATCATTGAAGATTTATTATATTACTGAAAAAAGTGGGAAGAAAGAATGTTTCCTTCAGAGGGAAAGAAAAATAGCACAAGAAGACAACAAAGTGACGAGCAGACCTAGATTCAGATATGACAGAGATGTTGGGATTCTCAGAGAGAGAATTTACAATAACTCTGATTAGTAGTTTTCCCCACTGTAGTGGAAGAAGCTGATAATATCAATGGACAACTGGGGAATTTCACAGCAAGATAAAAACTCTAAGAAAAAATAAAATAAAAATGCTAAAAATAATAAAAATAAAATATCAGACATGAAAAATGCTTTTCATGATCCATCAGTAGACTTGACAGAGTTAGAGAAGGAATCGATAAAGTTGAAATTTTGTCAACAGAAATTATCCAAAACTAAAACTTGAAGAGAAAAAAGAAAGGGGAAAGGAAAGAGCATCCAAAAGCCATGAGACAATTATAAAACTAAAATACATGTCATTGGAATCCCAAAAGAAGAGGAGGAAACAAGTGCAGGATAAATATGTAAAGAGATATGAGCTACAGATTCCAAACCATTGATCCAAAAAGACCCTAGAGCACCAAACAGAATAAAACCCAGAAAAACTCCCATAATATTCAAATTTGTGAAAATCAAAGGAAAAAAAAAATCTTTAAGGCAGCCAGAAAAAAATAAGGAACTATGGATACATTCTGTAACATGGTTGAGTCTCAAATATATTATGTAAAGTAGAAAAAGCCAGACTCAAATGGCTAGGGACCGTGTAATTCCATTTATATGGCATTCTGAAATCTATGCAAACAGTACGTACAGAAACTGTACCAGTGGTTTCCATGGGTTAGGGTGGAATGTGAGTTGTCTAGAGAAGGGCACTGAGGAATTTCTGTAGGTGTTGGAACTGGAATGTATCTTGACTGTGGTGGTTGTTGAATGACAGTATGCACTTGTCAAAACTTGCAAAACTGTGTCATAAAAAAGGACAAATATTACTGCTTATAAATTATACCTTTCAGAAAACTAGGGATGTATGTGGAATTGCTCTAAAAAAAAATGGTTACATGGATGTGGTAGAATTTGAGTTCAATCTGTAAAGCTTAATATGATCGTTATAAAAGCTTGATATTATTTTTTACTAAAAAAAATATAGAAGGGCACTTTTAAAACTTCATGAAAAAACAGAATTAAAAGGTAATACTAATCTTTCCATAAACGTTTTGAAGACCCCTTGCACAGATGCTATGCAGAGTGCTTAGGGGTACTCTCACTGAATTCAAACCTCTTTATTTGTACTTAATCCTGGCCATGGGCACCCTACCCACAATCAAGAAAATATAAGGAATCACAAAAATTCAGTTCACTTATTTTACAAATGAAGAAAGTGAGTCCTGAAGAGATGAAAAACTTTCTTAATCTACAATATGAGTCAGAAGCTGGAGGTGAGATTCTGCTTTGAAATTCCTGACTCCACTGTGTCATTAAATAGTTAAATTTAGAAGCACAGGCCTCTAAATCATATGGGTTCCCCAAGCCCTAGTGATTCTTTCTTATCCTGTTTGCCACCCACCATTGTTGGAATGTTACATTTCCAATTCTAATACTGAAGTGTCTAGGAAACCCTCACAGCAAGCAGCAAAGCTCTTCATTTTTTATAATCATGCTTCCAACACACTTTAGTGTATTAGCAAAATAAATGCAGAGTTTGATAAATTCCTTAACTATAGTCACTAGAGTTTAGCACACTGTCAGTAGAAAGTAGAGATTTTACCTTATGAAGCCTGGAACCTCTAGCATAGGAAATCCCAAGTTACCCTTTCAATCAGGCATAGAAAAACTAATTGTGCATTTACATGTGGGGATTTGAAAGGAGCAGGGAGACATCCTAAGGCCGTAATAATGTCTTCAGATAGTGGTTCAGTCTCTCACTCTTGAGAATCAGAGCTTCCTGTGAATAAAAACTTTCATTTCAATGTTGCTAGTTGCTTTCTTACTGAAAGATAATCCTATATAATTTCTGTTGTCTTATCTACTTTTGCTTTCTTTCCTATGTCTGTGTGTCCTAAGAATCTAAGCTGTTCTCTGGATATCTGATTTTCATTTCAGTCTTTATTGCCACCTTGCTGGCTTTCTCTGAGCCTGGCTTACTCCTTTTAATTTGTAAGGCAGGATGACTTCGAAGCCATATAAACTTTGGTTCAAATTGTGACATAGCCATGGTGACCCTGGCTACATTATTGAAACAGTGTAAAATGCAATAATAATAGTTCACAGAGATGCCTTGAGGGGTTACTTAAATAAGAATGCCATCCACTGACATGTCCTATGCCCTCCAGATGCTATTTCTCTCTGACCCCTTGTCTTGGGTCTCTTCATGCATTACATAGGTCCATGCTTGTGTTTCATTGCTGTGTTTCTGTGCTGTCTGTACTGGGTTTCTTCCATTTGCTTCTCTATACCACCCTACACTTCTCCAACCTGCTCTGTGTGCCCTGGGGTCTGACCAAAAGGACTTCATTAAAGGGCTACTTTGCCCTTTTATAACACTGAGGCTCTGGAAGGAGATCGAAGGTTGGGATGAATGTGAGGAATATTTCCTCGGCTCTTTCTGTGACAGGTTACAGTAAGTTGGCTGTGTTTCTACCAAAGCTAACAGCTCCTATCAGGAGGTCCTTTGCAGATAACTTCTGTATTTTTAGTTTTATGTTTTAGTAATTGCTCCCTCTCCTTGCCCTTCAGACCCAGACGTGCCAAGTCTGCTCTAAGTAGCTTTGAAATACTGCCCTGTATTTTGTGGTCATTTTTAATCTTGCCCATACTTTTGTAAATAGCACCTTTTAAAACCCTCCTCTAAATACCTATCTTTATCTGCTACAGATCTTGCCTGGTACATATGCATCATGGCTCCTGAATAAGTCACATATGGTATTCTCTAAATGCTCAAATCATCTTTCACTCACACCATGAGCATCAGATTCAGAAACACCTCTAGGAACCTAAAAAAGGAGGTAACAGAAAACTAGAGACGTGGCAGGGTGCTACTGACCAACTTTGTCACTTCTAATTAGGCATCAATTGTCAATGGAGGAAATTGCAGTAAAATAAATTAGAATATAGATAGATATGTGATATATAAAAAGTAAGTTTAAGCTAATTATTTGAGTGGAAGAGTGCTTTAAAAAAGGTGAAAGAGAGACAACCTCACTTCGGCATGTTTGAAAGTTATAAACAAAGGGAGATGTAACTTATTATAATGCAAGCCAAAGTGATAGAAAGTTAATATAGTTATTTCTAAGGTGATTCTCAGAATAGATTTATTAATGAAAATGTTCCACCTGTCAAGAGGGAAGGTGATGATTGTATATTTCAGGGAGAAAAATCTGCTTAAATATAACTGTAAAAATAGTATTTCTTAAAATGGTGTCTACAACAGCATGTGATATAACTTTCTGAAGAAAAATTCACCAACAGACCAGGGACATATATTACAGTAGTCCCTCCTTATCTGCAGTTTGGCTTTCTGTGCTTGCAGTTACCCATGGTCAATCACAGTCTGAAAATATTAAATGGAAAATTCCCAAAATAAATAATTTATGTTTTAAGTTGCATGCCATTGTGAGTAGTATGCTGCTCCCTCCCTACCGGGAAGTGAATCTCCCCTTTGTTCAGCAGATCCATGCTGTAGACACTACCTGCCCTTTAGTCACTTAGTGGCCATCTCGATTATCAGATCGACTGTCCTGGTTCCAGTGATTGTGTTCCAGTCACTTTTATGTTACTTAGCAATGGCCCCACGCACAGGGGTAGTGACACTGGCAATCTGGATATGCCAAAGAGTAGCCAAAAGTGTTTCCTTTAAGCAAACAGATGAAAGTTGTCAACTTAATAATAAGGAAAGAAAAAAGATTGAATGCTAAGGTTGCTAAGGTCTACGGCCATACCACCCTGAACGCGCCCGATCTCGTCTAAGGTTGCTAAGGTCTATGGTGAGAACAAATCTTCTATTTGTGAAATCGTGAAGAAGAAAAAAAATTGTGCTTGTTTTGCTGTCGCACCTTAGACTGCAAAATTTACAGTCACGGTGCATGGTACATGCTTAGTTAAGATGGAAAAGTCATTACATTTATGGGTGGAAGACATGGACAGAAATGTACATGGACAGAAATGTGTTCCTACTGATCGCATTTGGGTTCTGTACCATCTGAGGTTTCAGGCCTGGGAACATATCCCCTCTGGGTAGCTGGGGACTACTGTATATAAACACTTCCTAGAGGTAAGCATTTGGTGATCATTAAAGAAGTATCTAGTTACTACCAGTGGAAAGAAAATAGTAGCTAAAAAAATTTCCATCCAGGGATATTTGAAAAGATGATGCCAAATTAAATGCATAATAGGATTAAAATGACTTTAAATTCCCTTTCAATATTCTAAGTCTGTTTCTATGAGATTAGTCTATACCATTTGATCTTTATTAAATGTCTCACTTTGTAGATAAGATAGTACCCATATCCCAGATTAAACTGGGAGAAATTGAAACCTAGAAGTAGATCATTTATATCCAACTAATACTCAACCTGAAAATGATGTTGATATGGCTATTTAGGAAAGTATCTCAGTTTATCACCTTATTTCTCCTTGGCTAGCCCAATAAATGGTTGAATGGTGCACATTTAGGAAAAACAGAATGTCTTATCTGCCTTCAATTAGGATGGTTTTATTGGTTAGTTTAAAGGCTCATATGTGATAATAAGAGACTTAGAAACAATTCATTGGCTTATGAAATAGAGAAGTTTATTTCTTGCTCATTTAACAGTCCAGAATATGTGTTTCAAATCAGGAGATATCTCTACACACTAAGCCAGTTGGGAACCCTAATGACCTGTTTAACAGGGTGGCTATCCCTGAAAGGGCAAACATGACTTCAGCTTTCATTGCTTGGGCTAGGACTTGCCTACAAAGCCACAGCAAACTACGGGGGAAGTGGGGGAGGGGACGGGGGGTGATAAAAAAAGGCAGCACAGCCATGTGGCCAGGAAGGAATGTAAAACACATTTTTCTGGATAGCTGCCTTTTTAGTTATGATTACTGGTGAAGCTTTGAGAGGTTAATGACAAGCTATCCATTTTGATCCCTTGTTCAGATGAAAGTTAAACTTTTGTGGGATGGGTGTGGGGTCATTGGGGACTGGTGTTAACCAGCTGAATACATGGGCCAGAAAATAAACCCTCAAGATTCAAAGGATATTCAAAATAATGTATAAAATGGGCATATATCAATATTCTAGTTAAATATATTTTTTACACTTCCTATTGGAATATAACATATAAATTGTTTGCTCTTTCTGTATATAAGTATTCTCATCACAAGAATCTGTAAAATATATCACTAATACGTACTAAGTTCTGTTTTAAGAATTAACTAAATTGCATATGCATGGATGCTGGCACCTAAAATGGTGAAGAAAGTGATGATTTTTTTCTCTCTTTTGTACAAAAATATTATGAGAGTTTTTTTTTTTTTTTCTAGTTTTGCCCTTGCTGGATTCTTCTCCTTATCTCATTCTTAATGTTTACCACAAATCTATAGTCTACCTATTATTCTGGGAAACCACCTCAAAGACCAACTCATGCTTAAAGCCTTCCCAGATTCTCTCATTTGATCTTTCCCTTCATTGTTTGTCATTAACATTTTATTTGTTAACACTAGGGATGTTATCACTTCCCAGCTTGGATAAGAGGGTTTCTTAAACTATTTTTTATTTTTTTTTAAACACAAAATAAATTTTAGAGTTCTCATCCAGATGCTTCCTTAAAGATGTGGGATTTAAGGGCCGACCCCATGGCTCACTCAGGAGAGTGCGGCGCTGGGAGTGCAGTGGCGCTCCCGCTGCGGGTTCGGATCCTTTATAGGGATGGCTGGTGTGCTCACTGGCTGAGCTTGGTGCAGACGACACCAAGCCAAGGGTTGCGATCCCCTTACCGGTTACAAAAAAAAAAAAAAAAAAAAAGGTGGGATTTGAGCTGGCACTGAAGGATAAGAATTATTTAGATGGGGGATATAAGTTTAACATAGTAGAAGGAGCCACCATATGACATTAAAAAGGAGAAATGAAAGAATAATGCTGATAATCCATTGCCAATAAGTAATCATTTGCCATCATTGAACAATCACTATCTGCTATAAGCAAGGCACTCTGTTAACAAGTATAACAAGTACGTAAAGTTGTGAAAGATTTGTGCTCTGTTGTGAAAGATTTGTGCTCTGTTCTCAAGAGGCTTATGTGATACAAAGTTTCTTTTTTTTTCTGGTATAGAAGAGGACTTGAACTAATCATCCACATTCACTTACTTTCTCTCCCTGGAGCTTGTCAATATGTTCACACATCAACTGGTAGGGTTGAGAATTGCATCTATGGCCATAAATTTTGTTTTGGTTACTGAATCCACTCAGAAGCAAACCCTAATCTCTTTCATATTTCCAACAATCTCTCTTCATTATGAAGAAAACCTTAATTCTTGGCTTGGTGTCAAGGTTCATATAGCTATTGGGGACTATAATGATGTATCAGAGTAATAAGTCAGTCCAAAGGACAAGCACAATTTATTTTCTAAAATGTTAAGTATTGTAAAATATTAATTTTATATTAAACAAGTTCAGATACATTATGAAGGAGAGTGACAAAATAGTATATATCCTGAAATAAGACATCAGAGTACATGGAAATTGTGTAGTTGTGGTGTCTCTTTCATGTTTCTCCCCCAAAGTTTATGTTACAAATCAAATCTCTGCTGCTCTTAGGAATGCCTCATTGGAAGACTGAAAAATCTGTTTTAGTGCAACTACAGAATTATTAGGTCAAAGAGTTCTTAGTCTATATTTGCTTCCTCCAGTCATCTAAAGGCCATGTTAAAATGTGATTCCACAGCTGGGCAGTGTGGATGGATGAGAACATGTGGGATCATTGGTGTTGGGTCTGGGATCGTGCATTAAGGGACTCCGTGGGATCGTGGACTTAATGTACAGATACCAGAAGCTACTGGACATGTCAGCCTGGTCACATGTGTCAAGCCTGCTCACAATTCCATATCTGATTAGAACCATAAGGCAGTCTTTTTTTGGGTGACTGAGAATGTCTTTTCTAAAACATCTACACGGGGCACTCTGAAGGTGTCTTTGGTGGCTCTATCCCTCAGAAAATCAATGTCAGACACTCAGGCTCAGTTCTTTTGTAATATCAACTATACCATTTTGTCCATTTTAAAGGCAATCTTAAAAAGATCTACTATTATTTTCTGATGATGTTCCATTCTGTAAATATCTGGAAACAACTTCCCACTGAACTTGAGATGCTGAGGTCAATGGAATAAGTGCATGCTCTTATTCTTTGCCAATTATCTTTCATTACTCAGATACCTTCTACTTTCAATTTTCTGCATTAAAAGAGTGCATATTTCCTAAGTACAACCTGTTTAATTCTTACTGTGCTTCTTTGGACATTGTTGGGCCCTCTTCAGTATTAGGATTCAGTGGGCTGTTCCAGAAACTCTTGCTGCAGACAGCAATCAGAAAATCAGAAGCGAGTGTATTATTTTCCACTGCCTGTACCTTAAAGACAACCTTCCTGCATAGCACAGTGTACCTAGTAACTGTTCTGCTAATCACATCGTTCTACACCAGCTGTATTTTGGGGAAGAGACACTATAACACTAAACATGTGATCTTTACTATCAAAAAAACCCAAGCTTAACATTGTGTTGTGCCACTAAGTGAAAGTTTAATTTTGGGCAGATTACTTAAGTAAACTACACTTTCCTTATCTGCAAAACAGGTACAATGAGATTGCCAGTGTCAGAAGGTTGTTGTGATCATCAATTGAGACCGTACTTGTATGACATGACTATAATCCTAGTACTGATATTATGCTAGTGTTCTGTTTTCAGATCTGCTTGCTTTGTTGTTGTTGTTCTGTACTTTCTACCTGTTTCTTCTTTGTGGGCTTAAATTTTGAAACTCTTATCCTACACATTTTTACTATCAGCTTCTAAATCTTCCTAACATTCTTCCCAGCCAGTACCCCTTGTCACCTACTTTGGCCAACCTATGTGGAGACTAGAGCCTCCCACCTTCAAGTTTGGATAGATATTCTAGATTCTGACATCAACGTCATCCTATAGTTTATAGCCATATACTGTTTTCTTTACATCAATTGTTCTTCCTTTTTTTCTCTTGCTTGCTTACCAGCATGGTCATTCCATACATTGTGCAACTTGGCCCCTAGACTCTCCTTACTTAGCCTGTTCTGTGGCTGCATGCCACCCAGTACCAACTCCTTGATATGAGATAATCCTCTATCAACCCAGGGGCTCCTGACTTCTTAAGCCCCATTCTCTTTCTTGAGAATGGAATAGTATATCTCAAAAGAAGAAAAAAAAATGTGTCTGACCTAAATTCATTTGCTTTTTTGACCTTCACTGACAGTCTTCAGGACAAAGATTTTTATCGTTCTTTGCACATGCCCAACTGGTTTTATTCTGCATCCAGACAAGGACCCATAGGTCTTTCTTCTCCTCAAAATAGATTGATTCGATATTTGTGTGATAGATGAAACCCAAGACAGGAAATGAGGTTGTTTAATGTCAGATTTGCAAGCAGGTTGTTAAGGAGTCTCTTTTTAGTTATTTCTTTGAAAGTTTAAGAAAACTTGGGGTAGATCTTGGGTGAATGAGAGCAGTACAGAATGTGAGGTGATAGCCCCTACTCATTGTGAGAAGACAACACAACTGTTTTGTAGGCTAGCCCTTCATCATTATCCAGAATAAGTATTTATTAAACACTTGATGCTCTCAGAGCCTGTTTCAGTACCTAAAACATTGACAAAGAATGTTAAAAATTAAATGAATGAAGACTCTTTAAGCGGAAATGATAGCCAAAGACTGTGTTAGCTACAGACAGAAGAATTGTAGTCCTTTGTGATGTGACTTCAAAAGGCGAGGAGGCCCTTTCTCCAAATTTCTGTCTAAAATATGCACCCCACTCAGCTTTATCGTAATCTGTTATTTATACATGAGATTCAATTGTTGAAATATATTTTTTCCAATAAAGCTTTTTTCCTTTTCAGATTACAGATAATACTGAAAGAGGTAGCATCATACACCATTAGCAGGTCTGTGAACAAGTCACTCCTATTCTCTCCAATTCAACAACCAGGTGAAAGAAGGTGAAGGCAGGAGGCAGGGGGAGAAAAACCTAAGAGGACTGGACATCTATGTGTGAGTAGAAAGGCAAGTGGGGTGAGAAGGAAGGGAATGCACTGAAGATAAAAGGGCCTAGTTCACCAAATTTTTTTTTTTTTTTTTTATGGTTAAAGGGAAATGGCACTATTTACCCATGTGTCGAGGTGGGCAGTACAAATATTAAATCAGGGAAGCTCTCGCACTAGAAGGGTAGAGTTCATGGCAATAGCACTGGTTGGGTCCCATATCGATGAAGATGTCAAAACATTCACTAAAGTATTCATATTCTCCTCTCCTTTTGTTGACTCCATACTTCCCTGTGGGTGTCCTCCTGGTGAGATGATATTCAGGAGCCTGACTTTTACCACTTAAGAATTAAGGCTGACCCTTCTGAGTGCAAATGCCAGTTTAGCTCTGCCAGATGATTAGAGCTTTAGTCAGGACCCAGTCAGGTGACAGAAACCATACAAGTAATTTTAACTGAAAGGACTTAATATAAAACATTGTTACCTATGAAGATCGTTGTTAACTAGAGGACAAGATCACTGGCAACAAGAGGACATTAAGGTATCCTAAAGGTAGCCGCTGCAGGAAACAGCTTCCACCACAAAGGGAAGATGATGGAATGGCTAAAACTTAAATGCTTAGAGGAAGCTGAGACCCAGACCACTGAGGAAGGGGTAGTGCTCATTTGAGGCTGGAGTCTCTGATATTGAAGGAGAAGCCACATGTGGCTGGGCTCAGAACGCTGAGGAGGGGATGTTGCTTGGCTGCCACTGGGGTCTCTGAGTTTTGAGGAGGTTCTTCCTTGGGCTGAGACCAAAATCTTTGAGGAGATAGTGGTCTGCTGGTGCTGCTATGTCAGAGGTGAGCACATAAAAGGTGGTTCTGCAAGTGTTGAAAACACTGCAAACTGAATTTATCTGTTGCTGAGGGAAGGTACTGCTGCTGTTGGAATGAAAAAGCATTGCTGGGTGCAACTGACAGAGGCAGAAAGCAGAAAAAGAAGCAGACAGGGAGGGGAAGTCCCTTCTTTGTCTTCCAACCTTGAGTCTCCCTCCCTGTTGGTCAAGCCTAACGGAGAGCCAGCTGTCAAAGTAGAAATGTGCGTGCAGAGTTCCAGGTAAGAGATTACAAAGGTCGTTTCTTATTGTAATTGACTCACAGGGATCAATTCCAGAGCTTCCTGCTTTCAGCTGACCAAGACCTGATGCAGACACATACCAGGATGTTAAAATTATATTATTCTAATTAAGGCATATTTTTTTTCCCTGTGAACAGCAGGTTTGCATACTCTCATTTTCCAAAATAAAATGTGATTCACACAGTCTAGTGAGATTCAAGGTGAACTCAAGAAGTAGCCATCCATATGTACAAAAGATTAGAATTTGCGTAGCTTAGAGTAAGTCCTGCAACACTAAAAATTGCATTTATTAACTATGAACCATATTAGAAATATTTAGGGAAAAATAACTGTGAGGGAATGTGTTGGATTAACACCATGAAAATGACTGTGAAATGAAAGTCAAGGTTCATTTCAAAAGCATTCTACACAATAGATTTGTTTTATGCACAGTATAATATTGAATTTTTCTGGCTTTGTGGACAAGACACCTTAAAGAAAGGAATAGAGACAAAATGACCTTTTAGGCTTTTATCAAACCCAATGTTTATTTTCTAAACATTATTGAAAATGTAGGATATACTCCCAAGGAATTCCTTCTCCTGGTTACCTCAAGTCATTGTCAAAATCATAAAATGTGCATTTTCCTTTTTCCTTTTTGTTTCTGAAACACTGAATGAATCCAGGGGCCAAAATAGTGCCTAAAACTGATAGATGATCAATGAATTTATCAATGAATTTTATTGTTATGTGACTGAATGGATGGACAGATAAATGAATGGGTGAATGAAAGAATAAATAAATATGAAGCAGTTTTCATGATTCTGTGTGAAGCATATGAAAGCTGTTACTATTTCTCACTTACACGTTTACATTTAATGTGATAGTTAATTTGAAGTTTCAATTTGACCGGGCGACAAGGTGTCCAGATATTTGGTCAAACATTGTTTTGGATGTTTCTGTGAGGATGTTTCTGGAAGAAATTATATTTGGAAGAAATTAACATTTAAATTGATAGACTTAGGAAAGTAAGTTGCCTTTTCTAAATGGGTGAGTCTCATCCAATCAGGTGAAGGCCTGAACAGAACAAAAAAGCTGACTCTCCCCTGAGTAAGAGTGGCTTTTTCCCGCCTTGGGACTCAAATTGAAACATTGGTTCTTCCTGTGTCTTGAGCTTGCCAGCCTTTGGGATATGAACTCCGTCATCAGTTCTCCAGATTCCTCAGACCTTTGGACTTGGAATGGAACTGTACCATTAACTCTCTTGGATCTACAGCTTGCAGACTCTGCAGATCTTGGGACATATCAGCCTCCTTAACTATGGAAGCCAATTCCTTATAACAAATCTCTTTATATGTGTGTGTGTGTATCTCTCTCTCTCTCTCTGTATGAAGAGATGTATATGTGCATGGATATGTATATGTACACACATCCTATTGGTTCTGTTTTTGTGGAGAGTTCTAACTAATACAGAGGGTGACTCAAATCAATGAAGCAAGGAAACAAAATAAAAAACCTCCTGGGTTTTCAACTTGAACTTGCAATATATGATTCCCTTCTGCTCTGATGCCACTGTTATAATAAGAATCACTACTAGCTGCCATTTATTGTTCACTATCTACCAAGAATGTGCTATCCATTTTACCCATTTTATCTTGTTCATTGCTTTTGAGAAATTTTTGAGGAAAAAAAACCTGAAGCGGAGTGAATAATAAGTTGTCTAAGCTCAAACAACTAATAAGAGGCAAACCCTACATTAGAATCCATGGTCTTCTGATTTCAAAATTTCTTTTTTTCCTTTATTATTGAAATATAATTGATTGTACATATCTTTGGGGTACAGAGTGCAGTATCAATACCTTTGCGCATTCTTAACCAGCTGTGGTTCCAACATTAAACTCATTGAGTTCCTTTAGACAAACTTTTTCTTGTTTTTCCTTTTTGGTTTTCTTTTATAAGAATGAGACATTAAATGTGATGATCTTTACTCCCTTTCCAGCTCTGACAGTCTCTGATTTTGTGATCCTTAGATAAGAGAGACACAGCCAGATAAGCACAAGGTTAAGCGTAAGTTCACCTCATGTTTAGAACCTCACAGTGGTGTGGATGAGTTGGGGGATCCTTGTACAGAGCAGTCTGAAGACCCATTGACTACCCTAAAAAAATTTTTCCCGTTTTTCTTGTGTGGTTTGTGGTTGTTGTCACCATCAGTTTTACCATATTAATCTAGCTAAGGCAGATAAAATGTGATGTTAGAAATTGGTTTTGGAAACCTGAGGTTACTAGAGATGGTGGGTGAAAGGGAGGGGGTTTGGAGAGGGACAGGTTGGGTAAAGGGCATAAAGAACAATCATGATTTGTAATAATAAATATGCTAACAATAAAAATAAATAAATAAATAAATAACGAACAAAATAAATTGGTTTTTGATAGCTTTTTTTTTTTTTTTTTTCAGTTTGCACTGTCTTTTTCCTCTCTGAGTATCCCATGATTTGCTGATATCTTTTCCATGCTCTTGGTCTTCCTTTCCCCACCTCATTCCCACCCCAAGGGTACTGACTCCTGGATAGTGTCCCACGTGAGTCACCTTTCCTGCTCTGCATGCCCTAAACACCAATGCTCTGTACCCATCTGTTCTTCATATCATTATTACTGCCTCAGGACCCTGAAAACAAATCTGGCAGCTAAACAGGTTTTCCAAAGAGTATGTTACACAGATTGTTAAATTTATTTTTTTATGCAGGAAAAAAATGTTCTGTAACCAGATAACTTTAGAAAAGACTAAATTAAACTTGATGTATTAATTTGTTTGCTGCAGAACTTCTCAGAGCCTTCAATGTGCAAATATGTTCAATTAAACTTCAAGAGGCGGTTTATGCAAAAGATCTCATATGTTATTTTACTCAGGAAACGTCTTTCCTCAGAGCATCCTGTAGGACTAAGGTTGCATAGAATATATTTTGAAAAATGTAAACTAAAATATTCACATTTCCAGAGCACATATTTAAACAGAATCTAATTTTCTTTACATCATGGGAATAGTTACTAATGACTTTATGCAAGAGACAGCCTGTAAGATAAAAACTAGCTTGAGGGCCGAGCCCGTGGCGCACTCGGTAGAGTGCTGCGCTGGGAGCGCAGCAACGCTCCCGCCGCGGGTTCGGATCCTATATAGGAATGACCGGTGCACTCACTGGCTGAGTGCCGGTCACAAAAAAAAAAAAAAAAAAAAAAAAAAACTAGCTTGAGAGGAGTGAAGGAGTTCTGAGGATCTTATCATGTGATATAAGGAAACACTTTGCCTCTGTTCTCAGGTAAGAGTTTAAAATATTAAAGCAAATTATTCGTATACTAATTCTCAAAAATCTAATGCATTTAATTTAGTCTTTGGTAAATCAGGTTTATAAAACTTAATCATAAAATAAATACACCACAGAGCCCAACTTTGACACATATGTTGAATCTATTGGTATTATAAGTAAGGTTACGATAAATAATCTGATGTGTTATTTATTATATATGTGCTCTATCTATACCATATAGTGTAAGGCAAACAATTGTGAAAGGATATGTGCATTTTAATATTGCGATATTGCTGAACTGTTCTCTATTATGTTGAATCAAATTACATTCCTACATTCCCATCTCCAATTTATGAGTATCTTTTTTCTTCACAGCTTCACCATGAATGTTAACAAGTATTTTATTTTATTTTTGTAACATACATATGTTTATTTTATTTATTAATTTTTTTTTTTTTTGTGGCTGGCTGGTATGAAGATCCAAACTCTTGACCTTGGTGTTATAACACCATGCTCTAACCGACTCAGCTGAACAACCAGCCCTGTTAACAAACATTTTTAAACCTTGTCAATGTTATAAGTTAAAAAAATCTCATTTTTAAAAAATTATTTTTATTGAGATTTGATGGAGTTTGGATGTGTTGTCCCCTCCAAAACTCATGTGGAAATTTGATCTCCAATGTGGCAGTGTTGGAAAAGATTGAGTCATGGGGGCGGATCCCTCATGAATGGATTAATGCTCTCCCTGCGGGAGGGGGGATTAATGAGTGAGTTCTCACTCTATTAGTTCCCGCTAGAGCTCGTTGCTTATAAAAGACCGTGGCACCTTCTCTCTCTCTCTTGCTTCCTCTTGCCATGTGATCTGCTTGTACCCGCCAGCTCCCTGCCACTTTCCGCCATGAGTAGAAGCAGCCTGAGGCCCGTGCCAGATGCTGCTGTCCCAGAATCGTAAGCCAAATAAACCTCTTTTCCTTATAAATTACCCAGTCTCAGGCATTCTGTTATAGCAACACAAAACGGACTAAAACAAGATTGAATATCTTTTATTTATATCTTTTCTGCTGTAAGCTGTATATACATATTCTTTATCACCTTTCCTATTATATTTTGGGTTGTTATTGGTTTTGTTTATTAAACTCTAAGATTTATGTAGAATTTATTTTGGTTTTAGGTGGTCCAGATAGCTACCAAATTATTTCAAAATGATATAATAAATTGCCTATATTATCTTCACTAAAACCCAATAAATTTGGGGACATTATTTCTAGATTTTCTAGTTTCATGGATTCGTTTGTCTCTTTATGCACCAGTACCATATTGTCTTAACTATTTTAGCTCCAAATTATATTTTGATGTGTTAATTTTCCAAGTTATATTGGCTTATTTTTATGTATACTTTGGAATCACTTTCCAGTTACAAAAAGTTGTTTTACAATTTTTGTTTGGATTAAGTACATTTCTAGAACAACTTAGAGATGATTGATATATTTAGAATGTTTACTCTACTTACATAAAAACATAGTATGTCAAGTAATTAACTTTTGATGACCTCCTAAGTAGCAATTTATTAAAATATATTAATTATTTGGATTCTACATAAATCTTTTACTAATTCATATAAATTAGTTACAACAAGCCTAATCTATAGAAAGGATAATGCAAATATTTGTACTAAAAATTATTATTATTATTATAGCAGAAGTTACTGTTTTTACTATAATTTCTTGGATCCTTTGGAGTTTGTTTTTACCCATATCTTGTTTGCATATTTTTTAACCTTGTTGGCCAGGTATTTAATCGATAATTATTTTCTATGAGTAGAAACATACTCATATAGAAAGACATGTCTTTAATAAAATGGCCAGTTCTAAAAAAACCATGTATAAAGGGAAATTAAAATCATTGGAAACAAACAACTGAGAAATGGTTGATCATAATGAAATTTTTACTTGTAAAAATGTGAATTCCCTAAAAACAGAACATGTTTGAGGATCTCTGTTGGATTTTTAAACTTTGATTGATTAATGCCATTTGATTATGAATGGAATAGAAAAGAATAATGAAATATATAATCTGCTTATCTCAAATTACAGCTAGATTCTAATATTTGTCAATGATTTTAAATAGTTCTCCTACATTCCCCAGGGTTGACCTGGTCATTAGCCAAGAAATAAAGTGGTTAGAAAAGAAGTTCTCTAAAATCTTTTTACTTCATTGGGGTCATGCTGTATTGAGATTATCAAAGAAAAGTGTAACAACTGAGATGTGAGGAAATGAGACTAAATAAGCACAGGAGAGAGATATGGTGTCAATAGACTTAGCTCTTGGCAAGATCTACTTCACATGCTTAGCATATGCATGTTTGCTTGCTCTGGAACACATGGCCTTTTGCTCTCATAGTAATCCTTGACATTAGCTTTTTTAATGACTGGCATGGCACATGCACTGTTGGAGTTAAAAAATAGCCTGGTTTCCTTTTTCCTCTTCCCTGTCTGGGTTCTGAACTTGTTGGGAAGCAAAATGTAAAACAGCTAAGAGATTAAATATCAGCTTTATTCTTTAGAAAGGCTAAGGAAGAATCATCTGGGTGTGAAAGCCAAATGGGCCATTTACTTGAACACCAGGAACAGGCAGATTTACCACGGGAGACATAAGCACCCAAAACCCACAGAACTGGCTGTTGGAATAGCAGGCAAAAACATTCCTTTTCTGAGGATAACTCACTCCCAAGAAGAAAGGCTGAACTGAGTCAAAGATGTGCATCACTAATCATCAGATTTACCAATCAGAAATCTTCTCTGCCTCCCCAATGGAGAAAGAAGTAAATGAGTAGTGATATGTTTGGGAGAATCCTTGCAGAATCTGAAAAGGAAAAGGAGATGTAGGAGAAATGTCTTAGCAATAAAAAACTAGATGCATTTTTAATCTAGAATTTCTATATTGTTTGATAATTCCAATTCATAAAATGCCCACTTTGGATGTCTATCCTGTTGAAGAGGCAGTAGCCAATTCTAGACTTTTCGAGAAGCTTGAGATTCAACCAGTAGCAGACAGTACCTCATATTCCCCGTTTTCAAGTAATTAGAGGAGAAATTTCAATATTGAGTTAAAAAAATATAGCCAGATAGCAGGATTTCTATTAGAATCATTAGAGTCAGGATTATAGATCCAAATAGTTTGTTCTTATCAGAGCACCAGTTTAGAAAGAGCATACTCTTGAGTAGATTCTGGGACCATTCTGATGTAGTATTTATCTACCACTATAGGGCAAATGGCAGGAAAAGGGTCCTAGAAGGTGTGTGTGGGGGGGGGGGGCAGTAAAAAGCCATCACACTCTGGAAAAAACAACATCCTTCTGGTTAAGAGTAATACCTTTCTTCATATCTAGCTATGTAAACAAATTGTGGTTTAGCTTTCAAAATCACATAACAGAAGGATTAAAGTCACATGTTTGGAAAGAAAAGAATCAGTAATGTACTTAATTTGGATGGGATTTCTTAGCAGCCCGGCTCAGACCCACACAGAGACAAATGTAGACTGAGCATGCTGTTCAGATGAAAATCTGGTTATGGAATTCACATCCTCATGCCCCAAGAGGTGCATGTTCATAGCTTTTCCATGATCTTATTGATAACCTTTGGTGTTGCTTCCTCTTTCTTTCACCACTGATCGACTAAATGTGATCATCTAATTGTTTATATTGCACTCCTGGTGGATGCATTATTAAATAGCATAGACTGAAAATCGAGATGTTGAAGCTCACATCACTTTCATGGTGATAGATAATCTAAAAGCTACTGTGTGTCTTTAATGAGTGACTTAGTGTTTCTCAATCAACATGGTGTCAGAAACAGCCAAATTGTAAGTGGAATATGCTCTGTGGGTGGGAGCAAGTCCAACAAAGACACATTCTTCTGTTGGTCTGTCTATCACAATCAACCCAACCAGTCACAATCTTTAACATGTTTGTTTGGAGATAGATATACATTTAATCAATGTATGAATGACAAATACATGCTAACTATAGTTTTTTTCCTTCTAGAAAACCTTTTAGAAATATGAACCAACAAACAGTTACATTTTTTATTTCCACAACACATTCCTTCAAGGAATGATTTCCTAGTATAAAAATGCAATTATCCTTCAAATTAATTTGTAAGCCAAGTACAATTCTCAGCTACATCCAGATGTTGTTATTCTGGAACTTGACAAAATTATCACAAACTTTTCTGAAAATTGAAACAAAAAAGTATAAATTTTGGAGTAGAGAAATAATGCGAAAGAATTTGACTTCTCTTGTTAATTTCCTATGAGACCTTCAAATATAATACACATTTGGAGTTGTTTATAAAAATAGTTTGTTACCAAAAAGGAACACAGTCCTGGAAGGAAATGCAACAAAATGTTAACAATGGCTATTTCTGGAGGACATGTTTATGAGTCAGTTTCTTTTTCTTTAGTTATATTTCTACATTTTTTTGATTAAAATGTTTTATTTAGTACAAATGGTAAAAATTAAAAATATACAGACCAATGAAATAAAATGATTTCTATAGGAATAAAAAAAATTAATGAAATGTCATAAAATTTTAAACTGATTTGTAAATTAAATCAACAAATTATTTTTAAGTGCCTACTATGTTCTAGATACATAGTTGCCTTTTAGCTTCCTGTTTTTAAGCATAAAAATCAACATTTCTTCAGTTTGTACATGTTTGCTTCAGGTTTTGAACATATCTGGCTGAGGAAGGTTTGTAGTGTTCTGGGATGTGAATGAGGCAGTGGAGCTGATCGCTCATTCCCAGAAGCTCCAGATGTAAGGCTCCACTTTAAATCAATCAGCAAAGATAATATTCTCAGCTCAAGTTTCCTTAACACTATTCCATTCAGTATTGTGATGCTTGTGGGTAATTGCCCAAGTGTGACATTAAGTTGGAGATTCATTCCTGTGACTAGGAGAAATGAAGTTAATCTGTCACAAATTCACAGGTAACTAGGTTTCCTTTGTGCCTCTCAAATTCATTCAGCTTCTCTATTTTATCTGGGACAACTGGAACAAAATTTCTTCGGTTTTCTTGTTTGAAAGTTGAACGTTGTATCCAAGATTTATACGGTGAAGCTTGGTACAGTGAAAGACCATGGCAAGAAACAGCTGAGTGCACTGTTAGGTCCAGTTCTCCTCAAGCTCCATAATGAGTACTAGGTGTAAAGCTATGCAACTACAGCAGTTGTCAAGTAAGACAAATCATAACTAAAGCCAAAATGTTTCATTATTTGAGTTATACTGTTTCCATTTGTATTGTTAGGGCTAGGGCTCAAACCCTTCAAACCCATTGTACAGACTGGGTCACCAGCCCCCTCACACATAGGTCCACAAGCTAGGTAATTGGGGAAAGGTCCTGGGAGCCACTGGCAGACATGAGCTCAGTCCTCAGCAACAGTAGCAGAAGCTTACAGGTCCAGCAGCTTACAGGTCCAGCAGTGGCAGTGGCCTCACGGAGAGTCCTGGGGGCCCTGGCAGCAACAGCTTGCAGCAACAGCCTCCAGCAGCAGTAGCGGCCTCCCCATGGACCCCCCTCCCCCCGGGGGCGTCCCTAGGGTGTGGGGAGCTTCGGATCAGAGCCACTCATCCTTTATACTTAAGTCCATAACCCAGGACACCTGGATACACATGCACAATTACATTAGACCATAAGCAAGGAACACCTGGGTGCACATGCATATCTACATCAAATGCTCGGCAAGATTCTGAATATCTGAGGGGCCCTGACCATTTTCCTATATTTTCCCATTCACTAGGTAACATTAAAAAGTAAACTGAGGCATAATAAAATCTTAAAGAGTCTATTTGAGCAAACAGTGATTTATGAATCAGGCAACTCCCAACTAGATGTGGTTGGGAGTTCTGCCAAGGGAATGTAAGGGGAAGGCTTTATAGGGCCAATAGAGAAATAAAACAAATATCTAGTTAGAGTTACACAGTTGCCTTATTTGGTCTATATTGGCAGAAACTTCCTAGTTTATATAACTATAAGTTAGTTGGTGATTTCTGATTGGTTTGCCTTAAGTTTCATTTCTCTTTAATAAAGTTATTTATAAAAAATAGCTCAAGTTAAGTTTCGCTTATGATTGCAAATCAAGCAAGGTTAAGAACACTTATGAGGACTCATTGGCTTTGTCTGCTCAGAGTCTTCAGGCCTGTTCTCTATCTTAATTTACTTTAACAATAACCTTGAGCCATTCACAGCGCTTTGCTGGGACCAGTATTCTCAACAAAGGAAAGCATTGAAAGAGAAACCTTTATAGTTATTGCTACTACTAATATGAATATGTAAAGTTGTTCAAATAGAGCCAGTATTTAGATTTTTGCTTTGTAAATTTTTAATTTTTAAAAATCACTTGAATGGGTTCTTAATGATAAATATGATAGTTGACTTTAAGGGAAAAAGAAGCTACCATAATTATTGCTTATATTTGGGGGGAAGGGGATGCAAAGCAATTGTATGAATTCCAAGCAAATGTTTTATATTGTGTTTTCTTTTTCCTTCTACAGTCCTTCTCCCCTCCTCCTCCTCCTTCTCCTCCTTTATTATCACTAGATTTCTAAGAATTTGCAAGTAGTATGTGATGTATACTCTTCACCTCTGATGTATCTTGCTTGTAATACATTTGTTATACTCAGTGAGGGCTTTACTATTTTGACAAGATATATTTTAAACTACTTGCCAGAGTAAGTTTGGCAAATGACAATTTTAGGCAAGTTTACAACTTCTTAGTGGAAGGTTAACATCTTTCAGGTGGTACTTTTAGAAGACAGGAGCTATGGTTCTACCTGATCCTTAATTATGCTGACAATGTCGGAGTCATGGAATGCACACTACCCCTAATCCTAGCATGGCCCTATTTATCTATCTGGCTAAAGCAAGATCCACTAACTAGAGGAATCCACTGTCCTTGAAGTTTAGCTCTACAAAATATCTAATTATAAGGTTTCAAAGTAACAGCTTGATTGGCAGTACAGAGGGATAAAGGGCCAGGAAGTCACTGTTAATTTAGAAATGTCTTTCTCGTGGTGTCGGGAATGTTGCTACCTCAGTGACTATTTTGACTTGCCTTAGAGAGCTTTGGTATTATTTCTAATTAAAAAGATGCTTTTAGCATCCATCTGGGTCTTTCTTTCCTTTAAAATGATCCCAATAGTCTTTATAGTTGAAGTAATATTGGGTAAGTAGGTGTATTAGTCTGGCTTCTCCAGGGAGACAGAACCAATAGGATGTCTGAGGGTACTTCAAAAAGCTCATGGAAAAATAGAATTAAAGTCTTTCCATGAACTTTTTGAAGACCTCTTATGAACATATATATAGAGAGAGAAATGAGAGGGGATTTATTAGGGGTACCAGCTCATGAGATTAAAGAGGCTGAGAGGTTTCACAATAAGCCTTCTGCAAGCTGGAGAACCAGAAAAGCTAATAGCGTGGCTCAGTCCAAGTTCGAACACCTCAGAACAGGGAAGTCGATGGTGTAACTCTCAGTCCAAGACTGAAGGCCTGAGAACCTGGGGGTGTGCTGGTGCCAGTCCAGGAGTCTGAAGGCTGGGGAACCTGGAGTTCTGATGTCCGAGGACAGAAGGGTGTCCCAGCTCCAGAAGAAAGAAAGTAAACTCTTCTTTCCTCTGCCTTTTTGTCCCGTCAGGGCCCTTGGCTGATTGGATGGTGTCCACCCACGTGGAGGTAGATCATCTGCACTCAGTCCACTGATTCAAATGCCAGTCTCTTCTGAAAACGATCTCATAGACATACCCAGAAACATTGCTTTACCAGCTCTCTGGGCATCCCTTAATCCGATCAAATTGACACCTAAAATTAATCCTGACAGTAGGTGGATCCATTCAGATCTCAGAGACACCAAAGTGCAAACCAACACCTCTCACTCAACCATCATATGAGCCACTTGCAGAATCCAGAGAAAGTGCATAAAAGATCAAAATACAGCATATTCGTGTCAAGGCTTGTTTGCAAGCGTCATGGTAGAGACATGTGAGGAAGAACAAAGTATAAATACAATGGAGTCTGAGCCTTGCCGGGTGCTGCTTCTATGTATGGTGGGGTGGTGTTTCTCAGCTTTGGGGGGAAGGGGGAGCAGAGTCTCTGTGGTACCTATCTTCAGAAATGACTCAGCCCTGAGTAAATTCATTGACTTAGGCCTGCCTGGGTTGGCAAATGGGTCAGGGTTTGTTTAGTAAAACAGAAACCATTCTAGGTCTTTTAGACAGAGGGAATTTAACTCAAGGTTACTACAGGTAATGAAAGAGGTAAGAAGAAATACTGGTGATGAGATAAAACTCAGAGATTATTGACTGTCAGAAGATGCCACCAGTCCTAGAACAAGAGAGACAACAGGGTTATTTGGTAAAAGCTGGGGGCTGCTAATGGTATCTGTGTACACATGGAAGTATTCTCTAGCAGGGGCTGGAGATGGAGAAGATGCAGCTGATACCAGAACTCACCACTAGAAACAGAAAGAAGGGGAAGAGTGCCTTAGTTTCTCCCTTTTTTTCGGCCCTTTAATCTTCCACCATTGCCTCCCATTCCATAGCAAAACCAACCTAGGAGCTAGAATGGCAAGGGGGCTTGGAAGTATAGATTCCTGTGATACAGAGCTGAGCAGAAGTGAGGCATAGATGGGAGAGCATGCTGGCACAGCATATAAAAATAAGTGAGTGACTTTTTGATGAAACTTCAAAGAAAGTCACTGTAGTAAACAAAATAATGGTCCCCCAAAGATGTCCGTGTCCTAATCCCCAGAATTTCCTAATCCCCAAAATTTGCCAGTAGGTCAGTTTACATGGCAAAAGAGACTGCAGAAGTGATTAAGTTAAGGAATTCGAGTTGAGGTGCTTATCCTAGATTATCTGGGTGTGTTCAGTATAATCACAAGTGTCCTTTTAAGAGGAGGGTAAGAGGTTAAAGTCCAAGAGATTTGACAATGGAAGCTGAGGAGTCTGAAGTGATAAAGTTTAGAGACTCAGGAAAGGACCATAAGCAAAGGAATGCAGGTGGCCTCTAGAAGCTAGAAAATAGCCTCCAGAGGAATGTACCTCTGTTGACACCTTGATTTTAGCTCATAAGACCCATTTAGGACTTCTGACCTCCAGAACTGTAAGTTAATAAATTTGTGTTGTTTTAGACGACACAGTTTGTCATACTTTTTTCACAGCAGTAATAGGAAACTAAAATATTTAGTAATGATATAAAAATTCTAATAAGAAATATCCCAGTAATCAAAAGCAAAGGAAAAGTATGTTTGAAATCTAAGGAAAAGATGTATATTAACCAAGAGAAAGTTTGTTCATTCTCTCCATTATAGATATGCTCTTTCCAAGATTATTAATTTCACAATCTCACTCCCCAGTTGAACATCCCTAACAGGGTCTGAACATACTCCCATCCCTTACTCTCCATCCCCCATTAGGTATGAATGTGATGAAGAGGACACACAGCTCTGGTTATTTTATAAGTGAATATTGAAGTCAAGTATTAATTGACTTGATTTGTTTTTCTTTCACCCTGTAATTGAAGTGCATTTATCCTTTGCCCCCATCAATATAAAATAAAATAATTGCCCAATTAGCAAGAAATTATTTTGGGAATGACTAATTTGAGTATCTATTAAGTCTGTACCTAACACTTTGCTCTGTCAACTGGAATAAAAAATTAAATGTCAAAAAAAGATGTGAAAAGGACTTGCCTTAACAAGGTCAGCATTTCTGAAGCAGGTTAAAGCAGGAGAAAAACAACATGCAGATTTCTCAAGGCTGGTATGATAAACGGAAAGGGGCAGGGGTTCAATCTGGACAACACAGAATCTGAGATGAACCAGAGGCATGACTGCCTGCGATGACTGCCTTTCACACCCAAGCACTGCTTCGCAACCACATCTGCATGCTAGAGACGTGAAGCAGCTGCTGTCTCGGGTTTGGTCAGTGTCAGGGATCCAGTCCTCCAGTTGTGGGAACTGTGATCACAGCTGACAGTACCTGGCACTTTCGCTGTCAGCATCAGCATCACATTTAGGTGTGGGAGATAGAAATGCTGTGTTCTCATTTCCTGCTGGCTTGGGCCGGAGGGCAGTGCCTAGACCTCTCCATTACAAAAAGCAGGTGGAATTGTGGTTTTTGGTTTGCTTATTGGCATTACGGAGAGCAGGGATTCCTAAGGGGCAAAAGACGTGTCTGACCCTTTCTTTCCGTCCCTGCATGTTTCCATCCCGTCCACCACCAGATCTCTCTACAACAAGAAAGCCTCTCTTTAGTCTTATATTTTTGCGGAGTCATGCTGCTTCTCAGTACATCATTGCCTTAAGATTTTGACCTCCAATCTCAGATCATTGATAACCTCCTCAACTTCCATGTGAATGAGATTTAGCTTACTTTTCTGGAGGTTGTATAGTGGAAACATGTTTAAAGGTGTCTTAGCTGGGAGCTTACTTTTACGTAAGTCCAATGCTCCCAGTCTTTAAGTGTTGAGTCCTCAGTGGGCAATTTACTTTAGCCTGTTTCCTCACCTGTATAATACAGATGATACATCTATACATCTAAATAATACAGATAATAATGTTTGCACTTAACTAATAGGGTTGTTCTATGGAATAAATTCTTAGTTGGATGAAAAGTGCTTTAAATTGTGCCTGGCACATGGTTAAATTCTTGATAATTTTAGTTGTGTTCAATATTCTTATTTTTAAAGGACAAAAAGCAATCACAGTGGAAGATATGTGGGTGCCAGACAAGTGTTGATTTTACAAATTGATGAGGATGAATATCTTATGTTTTTTTTGCTATAATCTTTATTCTTTAACTCTGACCAGTCATGGCTTAAAGCTCAGGGCTGCCTGTTTGCTTAGCTTGAATGTAACTCATGACAAAAGCCCTGATGTTGGGGTTCAGTAGTGCTATTTTTGTACACTACTATTATTTTCTGTACTCCTAGGAGTACTAATATACTGCTATTACTACTAACATTAATAAATACTCCTTATTATTGAAAGAAAGTGAGCGGAAATGCTGGGTACCGATCAAGCTTTATTAAAAGAAGAAAATCTGCCTGGCTGTGCTCAAAATGCAGGACAGCACCAGGCCTGGGGGAGGGCTTATGTAGACTGTAGGGAAGGTGGACAAAATCAGGGAGGGGTTTGGGGCTGGAGTGAAAGATAAGACTGGCAGACACAATCAGGTGGAAGGTTGCACCCAGGAAGTAGAGGAGTTTCTATTTCTCAGAAACCGTGAGGTTTCTCCTAAGGAAAAGGCTGGTGGCTATTTTGTGCTTATTGTGTGTAAAATGGCACTGGTCACGTCCAAGATCCATCCATTATGATGATCTTTGTTTGCAAAAGATGAGCAGTATTAATGCACTTGAGGAGAGAAATGAAGGGCAAATCTAACTGTGTAAGGAAGGCAACAAAGTATAAAACAACATTTTCTAATGTTTGTTTTAAAGAACATTAGTCCCTCTATTCATTGAATCATTGAAGTACTTAGGAAATGCTTCATAGCATTTCTTGATTTATACAGTCACATGAACATATTAAAGACTATGAGATCCCAAACAAAGAGATTAAACTTTAATGCAGTATTTCCTTGGTAGCAGAGAGAGTTTGCAATGGATGTATGGGACAAGTCTATTCACTACCTGCTATCTAGGTGTATGACTTTAAGCAAATTAGTTTCCCTTGGGGCTTTAGTTATCATCTTTATAAAAAATATCCCAGCATTTTTTGACTTTGGGAATATTAAGTCCGGACAATACCAATCTAGACATGAGGTTTTCCTTTACTTAATTTCCAGGCACATAGTTAAGGATTTCATCTAATTAGCAGATCTAAAAGGCAAGATTCCATTAAATAATTGAATTTATTTTGATCCCCTTGAGTTGTTCAATGGTTTTACTGAATTGACAACATTGACCGTTTATCTTGGGTCACTTAGATGCTCGATGCCAGTGATGCTTTCATCTCTTCCATAAGTTCTTTTTCTCCAGGAAAATGTCTCTTAATATGAGGCCTACATATCAGAGAGAATACTAGTTCAATTATAATTAGAAAGAACTCTTAAAATATGGTTTGCTTTTAAAAAATGTTTTTGGCCTCATGTAAAAAAAATCTTCTCCCATTACTCAGTTATGTCGACATGCCAATAGCAGTATACAAATTCCCCCATTGGTACATACTCTCATTTAACATGAGACCTTGAAAACCATACTTCCTCTGCCTAGAGCCTGCTCACCTTCCTGATTTCCCTCCTGGATTCTCATCCTCCCAGTTCCAGGTTAGAAATTCCTTCCTCACAGATTGATATTGTTTCCCTTCCCTTCATTCTTGCCTCTCAGCACTTTGCCTTTTTCCTCCGTTTCTAATGGTATCTCTCATCCAGCCCCGTTCTCTCTTCTTTGTTTTACTGTCAGAACAATTTTCTGAAAACATTTGACATTTATTTATACTTAAGAATAGAAAACTTGATGGATAATTACAACTCTTAGCTATTATGGACTCGGTGTTTTACATTCTATGCTGGAGACCTAAGTCTGTGGATGGAAAATTGAAAGAAAGGCTTTTCAGAGGGCTTTCCAGCATTGTAAACAGCTTACATTAAAAATGGGCAGCGCTGCTTTGAGAAAAACAATTGTGTTTCAAAGGAAACTTTGCATTCTTTAAGTCACCTTTTCAGGCTACTTGACTTCAGTTTCTCATTGTCTTTGAGCTAGTTTACAACTGTATGTATTGTAGATGAAAACAATACAAAATAATTCTTGTCCTCAGACACACCCATTCTATCAATTGACTTCCATCCCCCTGTGGAAGAGTCCAGTTTGCCTCCATTTATATATTCATTTAATATTCCAGATCTAAAATATGTCTGCGGAATGGGTTGCAATAACTTACCAGTTCCCTCATTAGAAGAGTTAAATAAAATCTTTAACACATGTTAATATTTATATCTGTATGGAAGTCTTAATTTTACACTTTTTGAAAATCATCCTTTAACAACAGGATATCTAGTAAGTAGGTCATAATTTGAGGGAGAAAAAATATCTGAATTGCCCCTTCTGTTTGAAATCTGCACAGTACTGACTACTTTGGTGTGAAGTCTTCTATAATGTTGGCATAATGTGCATAGCACAGTGTAGTATCAGTAGCTCTACCTTAAGCAGAACTCTCTTTCCAGATACTTCCACAGGGTCTTTTCCTGCTACTTCCCTTGGATCCTCTACTCTAGTTTTAATTTTTATTGACTGTAGCCCCAATCCTTAGTCCCTGTGGCTGCCCTTTTACAAATTCTTGGCTGCTTCCTCTCCACATAGACAAGTACACTGACCCCCTCAAGACTCAGTTTACTCCCCTCCTCACCCATGAAAATTCTTTGCATAGTACTTAAATGTGATGGCTTCCTAGTCCCAACTCATACAGTATGGAGGATCTATACCAGCCATTTCGGGCTTACAATGCCATGCAAGGAGAACTAGCATAGAAAAGCTGAAAGGAAATTAGAAATCATCTAGTTCAAAACACTCATTGTGCAGGTGAGGGCACAGCTATTTATGACTTTCACCTGCAGGTCCATATTTGCAGAGCACTTGACTTATGAATGACTTGTTCTTAAGCGTTGAATTCCTCTGCCCTCAAAGGGACAATTCTTTCTTTCCTTTTTTCTCTAGTTCTGAGCACTTGGGGAGTGATTGACCTTAGAGGTGTCATTCTTTATGCAAATGAAAAGAAGCTTCCTCTTATTCTTATGCAGATAGGAAGTGAATAGGTCCCTGGATTCCTGCAGTTTATAACTTATTCTCCCTACTCTGAGGAAAAGCCCTTGTTCGTCCTACTTTCAAGTGAAGTGCTCATGTATCTTAGGCTCTCAAAAATGTTTATAGTTATTAGGAATTTTAATTTAACATTCCTAATGTATTTTCCTTAGTGAAATATTTTTATGGTGATTAGGTATGGCTAAAATAATACAGAGGTGTTAGATCATAGGCATTTCATGTTTTAATAGAGTTTCTTTGAGCGGAATTGAAAATTATCATTGATAATGTAATTTTGTTTGTTTTTTAATCAGAGAAGCCTCCTCAATACTGTGAGAAATGTCCACACCTGTCCAATGCCAAAGGATGGACACAGAGACACAAGGTACAGCAAAGCAAGACTTTAATTACGGCCTTGCAAGGTTTGGATGTCTGAACAGCAGGCACCGGGAAAGGGCTGTAGCAAGCAATTTATTTCCTAGTATGCAAGTCCCTCCCCCTGCCTCCTCATTGGCTGTGAGTACTATGGGGTGCACAATCTTCCCAAATAATGGCTAAAATTTATTACCCTTTGCAAGGAATTCCTTTGTCTGGGGGCTCAGGACAAGCCCGTGAAAAAGGCCCACCTAAGCCCGGTGAAGGGAGAAACACCAGGGAATGAAGAAAACGATGGGTGCTAGTAACTAATTACCATCTCAAAGAGAGACTTATCTGTTCAGAGACCTGTCCCGGGCCAAAGAGCCTGGTCATAGCCTGCCCAGGGTCATGAAGCCCTGCCAATAGCCCTCTGACACTAAAGATATAAATGCTGTGACCTTTCTGCCCTTTTCTCCTTACTGCTTGCACAGCCCTAGGCGTAGATCACCGCTGCTTTGCTTTAGATAGCTGAGAAATGTTCCATTTCCTGGAACAATTTGCCCTGTGATTTTTCCCAGAAAACATCTGCATACTTCCTTATCTGCTGATTCCCTCCTGCTGTCTATATAAGCTGTGACCTTCTGGCTAATAAATGAGACTTGATCAGAATACTGTCTTGTCCCATCATCCAATTCCCACTCCCCCCTCCAGGGTCTGCGTTGAATATCCCGCTGGTTGGGACAGAGACCCCTTGGGAAAACGAAGTAAACAAAAGGGGCTAGGAACTAATAACCATCTCAATAAAACACCCTCAGATAAGTCATTTCTGAAAAGGAATCACTTAGATTATCTTCTTACAATACATTTTGTTTCTAATAAGAAACTTAGAGACACAATGGTATAACAAGTTTCTATTCTTTTCAATTCTCTTTTTCAATTCTGTTTTGTTTAATTTTTTAAACTGTTAAACTTGTTTCTTTCTTTCTTCCTCAAGTAAATTTTAAGCTTCTTGAGGGCAGGGTTGGAAAGTCCTGTCAACATCAGTCCATCCTGCTGGTACTTACTGCAGTTCCTTATAGACTGTGCCCTGTGTTAAGTAGTGTGCAGATCAAATATATCTTTGACATCTGGTGAAATAGCTGTTCAGGTTCAGTGGTAAATCATAAAGACTAGGAGAAATTGCATCCAAGTAGAGCTAACTAGAGAAAAGTGCTCAATTTGAGTCTGAGAAGGTCAAGGCCAAGACAGGGTCAGGGTCTGGGGAAAAGGAGGGGTAGAACAGAGGGTGGTCTCAGGCACCTAGAAGGCCCTAGGGATGACCAAAGGACATGGAGAAGCAAATGGAGAGTCCAAGCAGCAGAACGGAATTTTTGAGTCAGAGAAGGCAGGATTTTACCTGCTTTAATACTTACCTAAGAACTCATCCTGTGTGTAAACGTAGTTCTTTTTGAGGGTTCATCAAAGGAAATTATGTGCCTTTGAATAAATTTCTAAAATCTTTTTGAGATGGTGGGTCCAAAGAGGTTTCATTTGATTAACACTTTGTGATCATCAGAGAACTTCCTCATGACTATGAGAGAGTCTGGGAAAATCCTCACCAATTCTAGGTGATAGCTGGGGCTTAGACGGTTAATTTCTCTTCAGGAATTACAAGTTTAAAACCTCTGACTTGTGAATTACTTCCAATTTTTAAACAGGTGCAATGGAGCTTGTGGTACTAAGACTTTTGTGTTAATAGTACTTCTATATCTTTGATGGTGAAGGTTCCATTGGAAAAAAAGTTAAATTCTGCATGAATTTCTACTAGTCTGTGAGGTTATCTTTTTGTATATGGCTGTTGGGAAAATAGAATAGTTTAATCAGGCCCCCTCACCTCAGGTCTGTTTGGGTGTGGTGCAGCACATTCTTTGTAAACAAATTGTGTGCGTGTGTGGGTGAAGTTAGTGGGCATGTGCACCAATGTATCTTTTTAGTTTTGTTGCTATTCTGCTGTGTTCTTTTTGTGCTCTGTGTGGAGCAGCAGCCCTGAACTGCTGGCTGGCAGAGAGCTCATGTCTAAAAATAGAGCATGTTTACTTTGCTGGCAGCTGCACAGTTTTTCTTTGGACTTTGCTCGTAGCAGTTGAGTTTCTGAGTTTCTCTTTGGACTGCCTAGCTCTGACATGTGTGTGTGCAGAAATAAAGACTATTCTTTCTTCAACCAAGGCTCCAAGGACCTTTCTCCAATTACCTAGCTCATAGACCTGTGTGTGAAGGGTTTGTGACCCAGTCTGGACAATGGGCTTGAGGGGTCTGTGATCTCCAGACTCAGCCCTAGCTCTACAATGGCTTTATATTTTTTAAATCTTTCTTGGATGTAGGCACTGTCAGAATGAATTGTTTATGTAGTGGTGCTTCAGGAGCACTTTTTACAGGTGTGCACACATGCACATATACTATATATACTCACACACACGTACACACACCACACACATACACCACAGACATGCACACACTATACACATACTGTACACACCTTACCACACACACCCCACACATACACCACAGCACACCACAGGCACACCACATATACCACAGACACACAAACACTACACACATATAGCACACATCACACCACACACACACCACACATATAGCACAGCACACCACACACACATACCACACCACACACATACCACAGACACCACAGACATACATACACACTATACACATACCACACACACACAACACACACACATACACACAGAGACAGATCTGCCCATAATATCCCGTGAAACAAGTATGTCTGTGTGTTTGCTAGAAAATAAGCTCCCTTAGATAAGTGGAGAGATATTTATTTTTCTTCACAGTTTTAGGTATATTATCATGTTAAGGAATTGGGCAATAGGGAACTCAGGGTTTATTTTCACCTCTCTATAGATCAAGTAACATTTACTAAGGAATGAACTGCTACAGATGAAAAAATTAGTTGATGGTTGACCTAGAAGGATAATTTTAATGTTCTATTTCTTAGACCAAGATGATTAATAATAAAATAACTTCTTTTACAAAGTGTCAATAATAATATTACAATGAAATAAGAGTAACCTTTATTGAGCCATAACTCTATGACAGGTTCATTTGAGGTATATATATGATTCATATATTTTATCCATATTTGGGGAATATGTATATATACATATATAAACATAAATACATAAATATATATGTATATATATGTGTGTATACATATATATAAAAACACTAATTTGATCCTCATGACACCCTTGTGAGGTAGGCACTAATATGATCTCCATTTTACCGATGAAGAAACTAAGCACAGAGAACTAATTAACTTGCTCAAAGTTTTACTGAGATCTGGAGTAGCTCATGTTCTATCTCAGTTGATTATCACAACAAACTTATGGGAAACGTATTTAAGCCCTTGTAGCAGATGAGGAACCATGAATGAGTGAGATTACATAAACCACTCAAGTTAGCTTGAAGCTTGAATTCAGGACTTGAATCCTGTTTTTTCTGGCTCCCAAACCAGTGTATTTTCTCAGGTCTCAACTGAGATGATTTGATCAAAGCTGGTGGGAAATGCATCAGCCATTCCTAGTACTGACGTTTTGTGGACATGGGTATCCGGCTAGGCTAAGGCCTGAAATCCTCACAGTGCCAATTGTCTAGCTCTTAATCCTGTAAGTGATACCAATTGTAAAGCTAGGCACCCACACCAGTTGTCAGGCTCTTTTAGCTGCTGGTAATCCTGTACTAACTGGGCCGATTGTCAAGCTAGGGCTGGGTCTGGAACCCACAGACCCCTCAAGCCCATTCACAGACTGGGTCACAAACCCTTCATATGCCAGGCTGGGTAACCAGACCCTTCATGCAGGTCTATGAGCGTGGTAACCAGCCAAAAGGTCCTTGGAGCCATAGGCTAGAAAGCATGATTGTGCCCGGCGGTTGCCCGAGGCTGACACCTGCCTGCCTGCTTCACCAAACACTCTCTCTCTCTCTGAAGAAGACAAGAATAGCAACAAAACTGAAAAGGTACATTGGTGTGCATGCGCACTAACTCCACACACACACACACACACACACACACACACACACACACACACACACACACACACACACACACACACACACACACACACACAATTTCCTTACAATGGATGTGCTGAACCACACCCAACTGGACCCAAGGCAAGGGCCCTGACCAAACTATTCTATTTTCCCAACAATCCACCCATTCACGGTCCTCGCTGTACAATCTACATTTTCAGAATCTTCCATGATGTTCCCTTAGTGAGGATAAATGACCCTTACATTTACATACTACACATTCCATCCCAGTCCCAAAAGTCTTAGATTGTTGCAGCACCAAATTAAAAGTCCACAGTCCAAAGTCTCCTCTGAGACCAAAGGCAAAAGTCTTTCCAGCTATGAACCTGTAAAAAGTCAAAAACAATTTTTTCTACTTCCAAGATACAGTGGGACAGACATTGGGTATGCATTCTCATTTCAGAAGGGAGGAAAAGA
Source organism: Cynocephalus volans (assembly GCF_027409185.1). Taxonomy (NCBI): domain Eukaryota; kingdom Metazoa; phylum Chordata; class Mammalia; order Dermoptera; family Cynocephalidae; genus Cynocephalus; species Cynocephalus volans. The sequence goes on from NC_084473.1 coordinate 77,401,512, forward strand.
AAGGAAAACGGTCCCTAAACAAATCTGAAACCCAAACAGGGCAAACGTTAAGCACACTGGGGCACCTGGACCCCTAAAGCATTGGGCAACCTTGCTCCTACAGCTCCACCAAGTGCAAACCATTGAACTGCCTGGTGCCTGCGGCTTTTCCAGGCTGGCACTGCACATCGCCAGCAGCCCCATGGTTCTGTGCTCCTGGTCGCAGTTCTGCCATCGTGGCTCCACTAGACATCTCCTCAGTGGAGGTTCTCTGTGGGGGCTCTGACCCCACTTTTCTGCTCCACATTGCTCCATAGATGACCTCTGCAGCAGCTCCACCCCTGCAGCAGGTCTTAACCTGAGTCCCCCAGCTTTTTCATACATCTTTCGAAATCTGGGTGGAGGCTGCCATGCCTCCACTGCTCTCACACACTGCTGGCCTGCAAACTTAACACAATGTGAATGCCACCAAGGTTTTTGGCTTTTTTTCTTCAGAGGTGCTGAGACAGGATTGCTCCAGCCAGAGCGGCTGGAATGCAGGGAGCAGTTTGCCGAGGCAATGATATCTCCCTCCAGGACAAACTCAGTTTACCTAGGATGGGCGGGGTGTTTTCCCAAACTTCTCAAATGCCCTCAGGGCCTGTGATGGGTGGGGCACCCATCCAGATTTCTCAAATGCCGTCAGGGCATTTTCCCTCACTGTCTTGGCTCTTAGCATCTGGCTGCCTCACCACCAAGACAAGGACTTTAGCAAACAGTTTATCTGCTTCACCCTTGCATTTTTCTCCTGCTCTTGAATTACCTCAATCAGCTCAGCTTACACCGGCTACTCATTCAGTCTCAGGCAGTTCTTTGCAGCATTCTCTCACAGTTCAAATAGCTGCATTTGCCCAGTCCATCAAGGAGTGGCTGCCCTGCCTCTGTGCACATCTGCGACTCTCCTGTAACTGCTGCCACTGAGACAGGCGAGTAGTAATGGAGACTAACTTTTTCACCATTTCACCAGGTGAAAACATACTTGAAATTCTGCAGTGGCACCCATCCTCGGGTCATCTGCCCATCTGCATGTAGTACTCTTTTCTTGCATTTTATGGCACATGGCCAGCCATCAGGTTTAAGTGGCATCACCCTCCAAGCCTTTTGCCATTGGACAAATGCAACATGCATTTACTACCTAGTCTCTAGAGCACATTACATGATCCACCCCTAGGTCTCATAGTTGCAGCCAGGGGCTCTCTCTGTTTCTGCTGCTTTACTGTCTCCATTTCTTGTGCACAAAAGGTCATGCCTGGAGACGCACGGTTTTCTCCCACTCACCACTGGGTTGGTGGTCTTTCCTGGTGTGAGAGGCAGGAGTGGCCTACTGCATGTTATCCTACAGGATAATCATCGTTGCTTCCAAGGACTCTGCTTTCTGTCGAAAATCTCAATCAGTTTGTAGCATAGTGAGCAATAGCCAGGCTCTCTGGTCAGCAGAAAAGTGGCCACTGGGCACTACATGCTCAAGGACAGCCACATTTCCTCCCCTTTCCAAGGGGTTTTGCATTGTAGTACCTGGTCTATGCTGCCTTTCAGTACAGTGTGCAGCATTCAGATCCCAGTCAACAGGAAAGTGGCCATAGCCACATTTCCTCTTTCCTCCAATGGCTTTTGGCTCCTGTACCTGCTCAGAATCCTGTTGCAGACTATGTCAAATGTGGCGCTCTGCTAAGGTGGTGGCTGAAATCCTGTCACCATCACCAAGTGTAGTGCTCTTAATCCTGTTTGTGACGCCAATTGTAAAGCTAGGTGACCACACCAGTTGTCAGGCTCTTTTAGCTGCTGGTAATCCTGCACCGACTGGGCCAATTGTTGAGCTAGCGCTGGGTCTGGAACCCACAGACCCCTCTAAGCTGTTCACAGACTGGGTCACAAACCGTTTGTATGCCGGGCTGGGTCACCAGTCCTCTTCATGCAGGTCTATGAGATAGGTAACCAGCCAAAAGGTCCTTGGAGCCATAGGTTGGAAAGCATGGCTTTGCTGGGTGAACGCCCAAGGCAGACGCCCACCCACCTGCTTCTCTCAAACTTCTCTCTCTCTCTCTCTCTCTCTCTCTCTCTCTGAAGAAGACAAAAATAGCAACAAAACTAAAAAGACACATTGGCGTGCATGTGCACCTACTCAACACACACACACACACACACACACACACACACACACAATTTGCTTGCTTACAATGGACGTGCTGAACCACACCCAACTGGACCCGAGGCAAGGGCCCTCATCAAACTATTCTATTTTCCCAACAATGGTTAACATATATTCTGGAATCAACATCAGAACAAATGACTGGAAACAATTCACATAAACTTGTAAAGAACTGAGGGTTCTGCTGGCATATTCAGGACTTATAGTCGCCATGTCTTTGGCGAGCTCTCCTTCACTGTGCTGATTTTAAAAGGTAGGTGTTTGGTTCGCTAGAAGGCCAAATGTCACTTCTAATTACTACCTTAGAATAGATTTCACGGCTGCCTCCTGCTGACAGACAGTCCCTCCCTTGTGAACTTTTACACTCTGGCTTGGGAGAAATGAGGCTGTAGGGTGTGAACCCCCCGACTGAAGTGAACTGAGTTACAAATACGCGTTGCATCGTTTACTGTAATGTGGCCAGAAATGCCAATTGCAAAGTGCTGAAGATACTTCATTTCTACAATGATTATGTCCATGCTCTTTGGTTAAATGCCAAGTAAGGTACATTTGTTTTGTAATTAAATGTAAAAAAAAATTAGGTCCATTCTCATCCAAACAAATAAAGACTGGAAGTAATCCGTCAGCCAAATGTGGCCAAAAATTATGATGACTTGAAATAACTAGATAACTGAGATCAGAAAAAGTATTTGAAGGGTACTTGAACTATTTAGTGAACAACTTCAATTTTTCATTCCTCTTTTCTTATGTAGACATGAATCCACTGTACAGATTTTCTTACCATAATAAATAAAATACTATTTAATTGTTTTTTTTCTTTTAATAAAATTATAAACCCAGGAATTTAAATTTTTATCTGACACTTTTAGTTTGCCTGCTCTTATAGCAAACAGAAGGGCACTAACTCCCAGGGATTTAGTAATAAGATTAAAATCAGCAGAAATGAATAGAAGGGTCACTCAGACCAAAGCCCTGTCTGCAGGCAGCTCCACACATAAGCCATCCCAGGGAACAAGGGTTTCTGTATCGTCTTTAATAACCTCTAGAGAAGGAGATTCTGTCACCTTTTTGAAGTGGTTTTCCACAGTATTGTTGGGCTAAAAGAATACATTTAAAGTTGTATAGATATGAAAACATATCTATAAAGCCAGAGCTGAAATTAAAGTGAGGGATCTTAAGCCTCGTTCTATTGATCTGCCTCCTATCATTGCAGCCGTTTGGATACTTTCTGAGAGTCTGTTAGGAGTAAGAAGCTAGCTTGAGATCCACCACGCAACCAAGAGGGGTTTAACTGTGCTGCTGGAGTTTCATTTTTTAAATTGAGTAGTGAAAGGAGTTATTCCTTGCAATAAAAATTTTAAAATAATGTTTGTAGGTTTTAAATATTGCATTTATTCTTTCTTAGCTTAAGGACTATACAAAACCTTGTGGACCTCTGTTCTAGGCACTTTGTGTTTCTTGATAATTTTGTTTAGCCTATTATGTTAATGTCAGGCTAATTCAGCCTTTTGCATCATTGCAGTCGGTAAGTACTTATGCTTTGTGACATAAGCTCTTCTGGCATTGAAATGTACCATGAGATATTCATTGTTTGAACTAAGGTATCTGCAAATCCCGTTTGGAATGGCAGTGAAGAAAAGGGTAATTAGATCCAAGTCTCACTTTGGATAGGAAAGTAAAGATGCTGAGGCCATGAGTATAGTTGCTGAATAGTAAAGTTTAAAGGCTGACACTAAATATTGATAGTAAGAACAGATATAGATGTGGATTTTGAAGCTAATACAATAGTTTTGGAAAAATAAACCAAAATTCTGAATAAAATAATTAAGAAGTGAATTTTTATTTATAATAAAAAATAATTGCAAAAAATAGCTAACTTACAAAAGCTGAAAATTGCCACAAATTTCACAAAATGTAGAAAATTAACTTAACACTTCTATTAATAAACCTGGTGTTCATAACACGTTAACAATAAACATTTAAATATGTTTAAAACACATATCAATAATACTTTTTCCTTTTATATTTTTGCCTCCATACTCTTTGATCATCTTCACATATAACAATTTTTCAAAACCATGTTATATAGAGAAAAGAGACAATAATTTAGTCCTTCTGATGTAATTGGTTTAAGTTTATTTTTTGGTATTGGCAAATGAGGAAAATTTCTTTTGGCATCACAGCTTCTTCTTTGGAATATCACATGAATTTTAAAAGTTATTAACACATTTGAAAGCAGCTCTATCAAGTTTATTTGATATAAAAGTGGCAAAAACCGTGTGGTTCTGAGATTTTGCCCTCCTTATAAACTGAGAAGTTACCCTGTTACTGTTTCATGGGTACTGGCAGAAGACATGAGATTTATGGATCAGAAACAAAGGACAAAGGACTTTATTGCTCACAGCAAAAACAGTAGCAAGAGATTAATGTGGGCTTGTACAGGTTGGGGCAGGTTCACCACACCCTCCACAGGGATCGCACAAAGATCTCATCATGGATGTATGCACATGCTGTGCTGTGGGCTGTTACAGGAGAGGTACTGCAAGCATGAGGGATTCACCACTTTTATAGTAACTGGAAGCAAGCCTGCTGTTTGTCCAAGGGGAGACATTAACTCATCCCTCAAGTTCGCTCACTGCAAACCCAACCCTGAAAAATGGCCCAGATAAAGAGTTGTCAGGGCATTGCATTCTTGGTGTATCCAGCAAGAATATGCAGGGATGTTCAGGGCTTATGGCAGATTGCCTCTCCCATCAAAGAATTGTAAAATTTCTGAGCATTTCAAGTTTTCCTGTGCAATGGCTCACTTTAAGCACTATTTGAATTTATAATGCTTGTTAACCTGTGTGCCACCAATGGGCTCATTGTGGTGGTCTATTCTTGGTCTTCTGTTCCATGCGAGATAAACAGAAATTTTATGTCTTTATAATGTATTCTTATGACTAAATCCTCTTCCTTAATTAGATTGCTAGAAATCCAAGAGCCTTTTATTTCTTTTAAAAATATAACACTTGTTTAAGAAATACTGCTCTTTTTATGATCTGAAAAATATTTTTGTTATAATTCAGTTGTCTATGTCAGAATGATTTTTATTGATTTTATTGATATCTTTACAACTTCTGGTTTATATTCCAGTATTTCTTTACCTGAGATTTTTTCAGTTAGTAAAAGAAAAGTATATAAAAATGACAAAAGAAGTACCCATTTCAGTTTCAATCTAGGTTCCCTCAGAAGCAGATCTGAAATAAGGATTTGAGTGTAAGCAGTTCCATTTGGGAAATGATCCTGGAAGTATCAGTAAGGAGTGGGGATGTGAGACAGGGAAGTGCAGACGGACAATAAAAGGGAATGTTAACAAGCAGGTAACCACTATGGGTTACTGAGATTAAACCAGTTTGAGAAATTAGGGGACAGTGTAAATAGGTGCCTCAGAATTTTCCAGCTAGAGTTATGAGGGTGTGGAAGCTAAAGGACTGATTTACCAACCTCCTCAGTCATTTTGGGGTTATTCTTGGGTAAGAAGGTTGGTGTTGATATTCTCTAGCTTCTAGTAATAAGTTCCAGAAAAAAAGCCAATAATGGCAGCTGGATGTCAGCTCTAGGAAGTGTAATAATATTAAAGACTGGGAGGATATGGGTGAAATCCTGTAGTACCTGCTTCAATATATTTCAAATATATTTTAATTTTTTTTCTTTTTTTTTAATGGACTGGAGAGCACCTGAGGTCTCAAGCCACCCCTGCAGGGTAAGTTGCCAGTTGATTCTTTATCAAAGGAACCTCTGAACTAAAGCCAGCCAATTTAAAATGTTTTTAAATTCTTCATTGTTTTGTTAAAATGTTACAAAATGCTTTTCCATATTGCAGTAATATTCTCAATTTTTTTTTCCTTAGCTGTATTCTAAAGTAGTCCATTCTACTCCCATGACACTGTACAAGATAAAAAGTAGAATGGGGTGGGGGAGGTAAATTGTAGTTAAGGAACAATGGTCTTAGCCACATTGTATTAGTCCATTTCTGTTGCTTATAACAGAATACCTGAAACTGGATAATTTATAAAGAAATGAAATTTATTTCTTACAGTTTTGGAGGCTGAGGATTCCAAAGTCTGGGGAATACATGTGGTGAGGACCTTCTTCCTGGTGGGTAAATCTCTACAGCAATTCAAGGTATCACATGGTGGGAATGGGTTGAGCAAGACAGCTAACCTCCTCACTTACTCTTCTTTTAAAGCCATCAGAACCACACCCACTACAACATGAATGGATTTATCCATTCATGAGGGCGCAGTCCTCACAATCTAATCATCTCTTCAAGGCCCTATCTTTCAGCTACCATAATAGATTATCCATCCTCTTAACACTGTTACAATGGGGGTCAAGTTTCCAATACATGAACTTTTGGGGGACACATTTAACCCATAGCACACACATCGTTAAAACATTATACAAATTTTACCAATAAAAAAGGACCATATGGAGTCCTTAAATCCATCTTTGAAGAATTGACAATCTTTAAAATATGCCAGTAATAAAGAATTTGAAGCACTTTCACATAGAAACCTGAGGTTCTCCAAATTACCCCATCTCCTGAGATTACCCTTTTGTTTAACAGCAAGGTAAATAATTGCACCTCCATGCCATGCTTGCAGGAAGTTTGGTTTCCTCTCTGGGTAAGCCTCCCTCCCAGAGTTTCCATGTGTCAGAGCTGTCACATGCTCCCATGATTCTGCACAGCTGCTCTAAGCTGAGCCTGAGGTATGTCTTACTCACTGATAGCTTCTTCATGCTGAGATCTGTTCATAATCATTTCATTTGCCACTAAGGTGGTATCTGAATAGATTTTGCTGAAGATTTGTCAGCTTTTTTTGTTACTTTTTACTAATATTTTACTATTTCCCTAACAAAGAAAGAATGAAAAAAAAAAAAAAGTTAAACTTAGTACCAAATAGAATTGTTCCTAGAGTTCATCAGACAGAAATCTACCTTCACAGGTATTTCCTAAGGGTTACTTTTTCTTTTAAGGCCCTTCTAGAATATAATCGATTAATTCTCTTTAGTCTCTGGTTTCATGTCTTCCTCTAGGACCCACTGGAGATATGTAGAATTGATGAGGTGCTCTGTCTGTCAAGCTATCTTTTATAGTCCGGCTCTAGCCTTACCACTGGGTAACAAAATAGTCTTGATTCCCAAATAAGAGAATAATAACCCGCCTCCAAAGTAAATTATTTCTCTTGTTAGCAGAACTAGACACAAATTGCTATAAAATTTTAATGTAGTTATTTTTCTTCTCTTGTATCCACCAAAGTTTTAAAATCTAGGAACAGCTTTCCTCAGGTCTCTCTGACTCTCATGCCTATATTACTTCAGAGATCCAGCGGCCTGGTAAAGAAAGCAAGGGTCATCATTTTACATGAGAAAATGCAAACCTAAGGCAGAAAGGTTCCCTGAGGTCAGCTACATTATGAACCTATTGTTGCAGTTAAATTGGTCTGATCCAATCAGCTGTGGGTAAAGTACCAGCATCATGTGTTACAAAAACATGTCTGCTTATGACTAAGAAACCGTGTGGAACTCCTGCTACAGTAGAAATGCTGAGTGTCGTGTTTGTCTCAGATGGAAACTGTGGGTGAATATGTACAATACATCCAGAAAGTGTCTAATGCATGGTTGGAAATCTCAGAAAGGGTGACATACTGAGGAAATTCCAAGATAAAAAAAAAAACAAAAAAAAAAAAGCAATTTTATGATGAATCCTGTAATTGCAAATATCTTTAAAATGGCATTGAGAGTGTCAACCCTCATTAGTGATTTTATTTTAATGATGATAATAAACTAAGGGGCATTGCAGGAGCACAAGGAAAAGTTCAAAGACATGTGAAGAAATTCATCCTCAGGAAAATAATTGAAATCTTCCATTTGCCTATAAAAATAAAACCAGGGAACAAAATTGTCTTGTGGTCTTTTCATCCTGGAGAAAAAAGATCCAATTGTTGCTCTACTCTCTCATTAGGCATTGTGTTGGCTATCTGATTTTGTTTTTCTTGAAATCTTATTTAAATCTTTTACTATTAAGTTTTCTGTATGTTTAATAAAAGTGTCCTCAATTTGATTATAAGCAAACCAGGACAACGATCATGCTTAATGCTTATAACAATTCTTTATTTCATTTACAATTTTGAGCAATGGAATAGAAAACAACATGTAGAATTAAATGATGAGGGAGATATCACGCTTAAATTATTCCAGGCAGTGAATGAAATAGACAAGATTCCTGCTCAAATGATGCTTCCATTCTAGTGTGATTAGGGAAAGCCAGGCAACTGACAAAGAAGCAAGTATATACTCCAAATAACATTAGAGAATTATAAGTGCTATAGAGGATGCAAAAGAGATAATAGGCTACACTGAGAGTATATGTGTGAGTGGATCAGATAGGATTCTCTCTGAAGGTGACATCAAAGCTCAGACCTGAACAATGGAGAACAAGCCAGCTACATGAAGATTTGGGTAAAGAATACTGCAGGCACAGTATTCCAGCAAGGATAAAAGTACTGTGGTTGGAATGATCTTGGCATTATCAAGGAAAAGAAACAAGGCTGCTCTTTGCATAGTAAACCAGGAGACTGGGATGAGAGAGGAGTCAGGAGCAGGTGTGTATGTTCTTGTAGACTTGTAAGGGTACAGATCACCCCTTAGCATGTCCTATGTCTAACTCTGTTTTAGTCCATTTTGTGTTGCTATAACAGAAATACCTGAGACTGGGTAATTTATAAAGGAAAGAGGTTTATTTGGCTTACGATTCTGGGACATCTGCATCTGGCACGGGCCTCAGGCTGCTTCTACTCATGGCGGAAAAGTGGCAGGCAGTCGGCGGGTACAAGCAGATCACATGGCGAGAGGGGAGGCAAGAGAGAGGGAGAGAGAGAGAGGAGGTGCCAGGGTCCTTTAAACAATCAGCTGTCATGGGAACTAATAGAGTGAGAACTCACTCACTACCCCTCCTCCCCCCAGGGTGAGCATTAATCCATTCATGAGGGATCCACCCCCATGACTCAATCAGTTTCCAGCACTGCCACATTGGAGATCAAATTTCCACATGAGTTTTGGAGGGGACAACACATCCAAACTCCATCAAACTCTTTCTTCTAAACCCTCTACCCTGCATCTGTAACCCTAATTGCTCATCACTCCAAACTTCCTTTGCATTGAGAAACAAGGTGAGAGAATGAACTGATGATCAGATTGTATAGTGTTGCCTATCTGTATAAGGGTCGTGAAATGGAAGAATTTGCCTGTTTATATTATGTCTTTTTGGTCAAGTGAACACATAAATTAAGGGAAATTTTGGACTGGACTCATGATGCAGGTCTTCCAATGCCCAGTCCATTGGGCATTGCACCTCTGGGAACAACATGGAGCGTATGTTTAGATACTAAAATAGTAGAGCACAAAGGGACCTGTGAGGACTTTGGCACCGGTCCTAGAGGGATGCCAGTCTGAAATGGCAGTGTTTCTGAAATGATAGCTGGTTCAATACCACTTAGAATCAGTTTTAACTGTACTCATGAGAACATAGGAAAACAAAATCAGCAACAGAACTAGCCAAAAGAAATTAAGCAACAAGTTAATAACCCAACATTTCCCTTTTCTTCTTTTCATGAGTTCACTTGGCACAAGCTAGTGTCCTCACATGGCCTTTGGAAACAGAGAATAGAGGTATTCTTTTGACTGTTTGGCTTCATTTACATGTTTGAACTCTCTGCTAACACAATTTCGAGTGTGTGGGAAGATGAAGTTGCATTTCATTAAAAATAATGAAAAGGACATTTGGATTCAGAATTTCTATTGTGGTTTGAGATAGTTGTTCAACTTTTAATCGTAGTGACTCCCTTTTATATCAGTGTATTTTTTGTAATGTGAAAAAAACCCCATAGAATCTGTTCTTTTTAAGTGTATTAGAATGTGGGAGAAATTTTTTGGCCTTTTTCACAACTTTTTTAAGGAAGTGGGTTTTTTTATATTATTACTATAATAAAAAAGAGAAAAAGAGAGGACATTTCCTTTACTTATCAGACTCACATTGTTACAATACTCAAACCTTTTGCCAGTAGCTTTTCAAGGCACTTGCTTCTAATTCGATTTTTATTAATGTTTGGTAAAAATGAGAGTTGGAGGCTTATATCTTTTTATTACAAATATTCTTCAATTTAGGATATGCCCTCGGAACTTTGATGCTGCGGGTAAGAGATTGCTAAATAATCATCAAAATTGGATCCGACAAAACCATTTAGTAGTGTTCAGTCTACCAGGGCTCAATGGTGCATTTTTTCCCCAGCAAGTTCTTTGCGTGTCTGGCCTGCTTTTTCTTTCTTTCTTTTTTTTTTTTTTGGCCTGCTTTTTCTTGATGTAAGTAATTATGCTCCTGCAGCTAAGCTAGGAAGCTAATTTCAGCCAACAATTCATGACTGCATTTTTGCAGTCTTGAATGTTGCTTTTCAGGAGCGATTTGAAACACATGTTATGGGCCTCGTGCAACCACATAAATGACTTAAAATTATATTTTGGACTCTAACCTCCATTGGTTTCAGAATTTCCTAGACTCGGTGAGCGTAAAAGTGAATCCATAGGCAAATGGGCTAAAGGGAATTTACTAAATCTTTACAAGGTTTACCACCATCTACTTGGGGTCTCCCACAGTGTTAACTGTTGCCAAAAACACAATGGTCCCCAAATGTGTTCTTTTTCCTGAACACTCTATCCAAGTATTTATACTGAGACCACTTACTGTTTTGTCTAACAACCAGAGGAGGCTAAGGTTTTCACTAAAGACTGAAGAACATCAACAGAGAACAAAAAGAGAATAAAAAAGGGAAATGAATGAAGTATAATGTTATCCAGCTCACCATATAAAGAACTCTGAATTTTTTGTGGAATGCTAGGATCCCACTTCACTTCCCGTTTGTGAGAAAATCATCACCTAAGGATCTCTCTTAATGTTTTGATTCCTTAATAGCAGTCACACCTGTTAGGGATCATCATATACAAACTCACATCTTGGAAAAACACAGGTGTAAGAAATGGATTTCACACTATCCCTGGCCATCTCTCCCTTCCTCTCCCCCACCAAAAACAGTCTTAGGAAGAAGGTGCTTTCTAGCCACTGATGTGATCTATGTCTACTTGTAGGGGAAAGGTCACATGTTACTTACGTTTGAGAAAATGAACTTTTGCTGGAAGCCTGTTTGATGGGGTTGGGGTGCAGACTGTGAAGATAATTGAAGAGGTAAACCCGTGAACTTTTTCTGAAGACAGACAGTTGCAGATTTTGTATATGGGAAGTTAAAAATCAAGAGTGTGTTGTCTGCGTAAGTGGGTTGGTGGGGGTGGGACTAGAGGGTGGAGATTGGAGTAAAATGCACGAAACCGAGAGCGTGCGAGGAGTGAAGTGAAAGAGAGAGAGAGAGAGAGAGAAAAAGAGAGAAAGCTCAAGAACCAAACAGCACTCACATAGGCAGAGATGGAAAGCTGTGAAGGTCACTGTGAAAAGATCATTTAGACCAGTTTTCAAACTTGAGCATCCATCAGAATCATCTGGAGGGCTTCTGCAAACAGAGATTGTTGGCCCGAAACCCAAAATCTCTGATTCAGGAGATCTGGGGTGGGGCCCAAAAATCTGTGTGTCTAGCAAGTTTTCAGATTATGCTGCTAGTCAGAGCACAAGACTTTGAGAACCGCTAGTTTAGGCCACACTTCTATGCAGAATCTATGTGTATAATACTGGATCTCAGCAAAATTGTGAGGAACAATATTTGTGTTCATTTTTTCCAGCTGCCTTTCCCTGTGTACTTTTCCAAATCTTTCTGCCCCTACCTAGAGGTACCCAGTTTTTCATCTGTAGGCACTATTATCCGTGGCCCTTGCTACTGCCTAGAGGACAGTAATTTGGCGCTTACAGACATTCTCAGTAGAGTACTCTGTATTCTTAACAGGTATGCTGTATTGCTGCCACTCAAGCATTACCTCAAATACTTTTGGACAATACTTCTTTCATAAGTACATTGATAAATGAATTTTAAACAAAAGATGTTCTTAAATGGACTTGGGCTGAAGCTCTCAGTTTAACAAAAGTGAAAATACTGCAGGGAAAAAAGTGAAAATATCCATGCAGGAGTTAGTTTGGACAATGTCTCCCTTTCTGAGGCTTCTAAAGTCCTCCCAGACACCTGACTGCATCTTCTGCCTTCAGATAAGGCCAGTCCTAAATGTGCAGATGAACAGAGAGGGGGATTTGTGCAGGTAGGCTTGTTTGCATAGGGATGACCATTAAGAGTTTCCTTTATTACCCTCATTTATCATTTATAGACACAGAGTGCTTAGTGTCTCCACAGCACTGCCCGCTGACATTCCTATGTCACTCTCTTCTTTCCTCTGAGGACCCATAATTAGGAGCAGTCTTTCCGGACACTCTGTCAAGCACGGCTGAGCAGCCATGGAGCTGCCCGCCCAGATCCCCCATCAGCAAGAGCCTGCTGTGAGCAGTGCAGCTCGCTGGCAGCCGCTGGCACTGAACCTCTGAGATCTGCCTCAGCGTTCATGCCTCCGCTGAGCTACCCCTGTTACTCCCAGCCCGTGGTTGAGGTACTCGAGCACAGCCATTTCTGCCTGATGTGAGATTTCACTAACAGGAAACTTCCCTCTGGGCCCACCATCTGCTTGGCTGAGACTTTCTCAGACCTGCTCTGAGGTCTGAAATGCTTCCTATCCAATCCTCCTCATCCTCCTCTCCTGTCACAGGAGTCAGACCTGCATCCCTGTCTTCTCCTGTTTTTCTGCTCTCCTTTCACAGGCATTTTCCCAATAATTCTCTTGCCTCTCAAATCCCTCTGGTATCTTGGGCCTAAACTGACATGATGACTGAGCCCTGCCCTGATTTCTGGAATCAGATTCAGACTCCTTCCAAAGAACAGGCTGTCTTGCCCAGAATTTTCTTTCTCCTCCTCCTCCACTCATTTCCCACACTGTCATCCCCCAAACCATGCTCTTCATACATACACACGTATTGAAATTTCTGGCCCTGGATTAAGGCTACAACTCTTCCAGGATGCAAAGCTGTCAACGCTGTTCATGCAAATATAGCAAGGTAAGGGGGGTCCTCTAACAGGTGTATGTAAAGAAATCTTTGAGTCAGGAAATGCAGGTTGTAGTCACAATTCTCAAACAGAGATGGCATATGGTATGTGAAAATGTGTGGAAGCATTTCTGGTTGTCACATTGATTGTGGAGTACTAATGCTGCTTAACTTGTCAGGCCAGAGACCCCAAATGCCCGACAGTGTCCAAGGAAGTCCCTTCAAAGAAGAATGATCCTGCCCACATGCCTGAGAATGCCCACCTTGAGAGACCCTGCAACTGGTAGGTCACTTAAGTTTTGTGGATCATGACTTCTATAAATATTGGAATATTAAAAAGACTTGCCCCTAAATAGTGTCTGGCATATAAGTGCTCATTGGACACTAATTTCTCCCTCCCTCCCCCGCTCCCTTCTTATGTGTTCTCTTCCCTGCTCTAACTCATCGTTTGTTGTTAGGATCAAATGACATAATACATGTAAAACTACTATGTAAGCAATAAAGCTCTACGCCTGTGTATTGTGGTTAAAATATGGACGGCCGGTGCTGTGGATTGATTGAATTGTGTCTCCAAAGTTCATTTATTAGAAGCTTGATTCCTGCTGTTACTGTTGAGGGTGGGAAATCCTATTATGGTAATTAAAAGGTGGGGCCTTGAACAGGTGATTAGATTGTAGTACCATGCCATAGTGAATGGATTAATAATGGTGGTCGGGGCAAGGTTCAGTGGGCTTTAAAAGGAGAGTGAATGAGAAGGTTAGTCTCTCTGCTTCACCATTTCTCAGTGTGATACTCTGCTGTTACTGAAGTCACTACCAAAGAAAGCCTTTGCCAGGATATGTTCCCTGGGCTTTGGACCTCCAGCCTCTGAAACTGTGAGCAATAAATTCCATTTTCTTACAAATCACCCGGTTCCAGGTATTTTATCATAAGCAATACAAATGGTCTAATACAGCAGGCTATTTAGTGTAATCTTTTAGAGAAGAGTTAGTCAAACGAGCACAGAGTTCTGGCGCTTTTCTCCAATTCAAAATGACTCTTATAAAAGATCCTTTTAAAAATAAAATGTTTCACTTATGCACACTAGTGTAGGCTCTCCAAGCCTCACTTGGAAAGTTTTTGCCCACTGTTTGCTAGATATCATGGTAGTTTTCATCAAAACCCAGACCCAGAATTCAAGGGCATGCCAAGGTTGTTCTGATGGATGTATCACATACAGAAAAGGTTAATATATTCAGTCCCTATTTCACTGAAAATCCCCAAGGAATAAGTCATCTTTGGTAGGAAGAGAAAAGCGAAACAGAGGAAACAGCTGGGTGTGTTGACTTATTCTTCCTCTTCTCCCCTGCCTCCCCCAACCCCAAACAAAAAAAGTCCTTACACTTATTTTGGTACCCATCAAATCACCTGGCATGGGTTATGCCCATGCATGTGCACTTCAGTCTTGACCATCACCTCCTTTCAGACCTGGTGGGCTTCTACAGCACTGGAGCCATAGTGCCTCTGCTGGTGAAATAAGGTTATGTGTTTGAGCAGAGACATCAAGAAAACTCTTCTTGGAATGTACTGGATGCTCGATACATGTTGGAGGAATATAACTGAAATTCAGTGCACTCTCTGGGGGTAAATTTGACATTCCAGATTTCTTCTTTCTTTGTTATTCCCCTGCCAGATGGCAAGAAATGTATGTGTGTGTCTGTGAGAGAGAGAGAGAGAGAGAGAGAGAGAGATGGGGTGGAGGGGAGAGAGAGAGAGAGAAAGAAAAAGAGAGAGAGAGAAGAATTGGAAAGGAGGCAGAGTGAGAAGTATAAAGTTTTGCATACTAGGGAAATAATAAGCCTTTTTAAGATATCGCTATGTATGAATTGCTGATTTTAGGTATTTCCCACTGCAGACAACATAATATTGTTGAGATTATTTTGGCCATCTGTTACACTACTAGATAGAGTTTCATTAATATGGGCATTATAATGACAATGGAAAGATTTCTTGAGAATAACTGAACTCACCCCATAGAATGAGAATGATGAGCTATATAATTAAATTGGTTATGATTATATAAATGCAACAAACAAACATCCTAAACAATGTTTGTCTTCATTAGGAAATTGGTAATAACTATAATAAATTGCAGCTAAAAATATTGCCTCTACTTTGACCCTGGTTCTTTCTTGTTCAAGGCCATGAATTTACCTCTGTTCCATGCTGGTCTTGTTCCATACACTTAGGAGGGGTTGGATACTGGTATTACCACATTGTACGTAGGGCATCTTCATCAGTGGTTAGGTGCACAGGCTCTGGAGCCTTGATGTCTTGGTTCAAATACCAGTTTTTCCATTAACAAGCAAGTTACTTTATCTGTTTATGTCTCAGTCTCCTCATCTGCAAAAAGTTAATGATAATAGGACATACCTCATAGGATTATTGTAGATATCAGAGTTAAAATTATAAAGTTGAGCAGTGTTTGTCATAAATTAAGTGATCCAGTGTTTTAGTTATTGTTCTTATTGTGTTTCGAGTCTTTGTCTGATGCTTATGTCTGAGTGATTGTTGGACCTGAGAGAGAACATCCTTTCATTAGGCCTTTAGCTTATTGGCTGCAGCTGTGTATTACCCTCAAGGGTCTGACTCTGTTGCATGCCCCATCATTTCTAACTCTGGCTTCTCAATCTCTCTCTCTCACTCTCTCTCTCTCTACTGATCTGCAGTATGGCAATGGGAAGACTATTTTATTATCCTCTTGCTTTTGGTGGTGGTGGGGGAAGCATTTCTGAGTTTTAGTTTAACCCGGAAATGCCCCTTCTCTCTCTTCTCCCCAAAATATTAAAAAAAATATATACAAACAAAAACAAAAATACCTACTTACCATCTTTCTTGATCATAGCAATTGAAGGATTATTGTTGACCACTTCATGATGAACTAGATCAGGTTACATTAGTATGCACAGAACATCTGGTAGACAACATGTGGATCAAATATGAGACACTGTGGTAGGCAGTCTCTTACATGGTCCCCAATGATTCCCACTCCACTACTTATACCTTGTGCAGGGTCTGGGCCCGGTGAATTGCTTGTAATGAATAAAATTTGACAAAAGTGAAGGAATGTTCCTTCAGAGATTAAGTTATCACAGACTTTGGTTTCCATCTTGCTAATCCACACTTGCTCCCTTCCTTGTTCTGATGGAAGCCAGTTGCCATGTTAAGAAGGACACCCAGTGGAGAAATCTCTGGTGTTCAGCCAACAACCAGTGGAGTGCTAAGACTCTCAGTCCTACAGCCTGTAAGGAACTGAATCCTGCTAACCAACCAGCAAGTGAGCTTGGGAGCAAACCATTCTCCAGTTGAACTTTGCGGGGGGCTGTAGCCCTGGCTGATGCTTGATTACAGCTTTATGAGAGACCCTGAGCTGGAGGACCCAGTTAAGCCACACCTAAATTTCTGACTCACAGAAACTATGAGATAATAAATGTATGTTGTTCTAAACCTCTAAATTTAGTTTGTTACATAGCAATAGATATTTAACACACTTTTATTAGTTGACTTCATGGGGATTGTGAAGAAAGGTAGAAAAGATATTAGTAATGAATTTTTAACTAAAGGTTCACTTGAGAAATTTTTATTTTTGTGGTTCTTATTTTAATCTTGCCTCAAATATCTAAGACCATTGTTTTGTCTCAGTAATTTCAGTCTAGTAAATGTAACTGAATTTGTATTCAGGACTGAAAATTTTGGAAGTAATCATTTAAAGATAAAGTCTCACTTCACCATCATTATCGTTATCAAAACATCTTATACTTATTATGTGCCAGACCCTGTTTGAAGTATTTTACTTCATTAATCCTCACAATGGTGCTGTGAGGTAGGCACATTATTATAATCCCCATTTTACAGTATAGGAAACTGAGGCAAAGAGAAATTATGAAACTTGCCCCAAGGCACACTGCTAGTCTGTGGCGGAACCAGGATGCAAACCTAGGGCATTAGGCTTCATAATCTGAGATCATAACCACTCTGTGATGCTGCCTCTCAGGACGCTCAAGATCAGGGAGAGGGAGGTAGGCATGAAAAATTCCTTTGATGTTGGCCTCGTAATACTGCACAAAGATGAGAGTTGGGGAAGTTTTCTTTCATGTCTTTTTTCTTTTTTTGGTAACCATTAATATTTGATAGTTTTCTTATGATTAATCTTTCCTAAAAGTGAAGGTTATAAAACATTAAGCTTATTTTCTATGCTAAAATTTATTATTAATATTATGATTCTTTTCCTGAATATTGGTCAACACTCTCTCAATCTCCAAGAGATTGCACTTATTTTTACAAAAGAGATCAATAAATACTAAGGAATGATGGAATACCTGGTAATGAAGATATTGGTGATAAATATGGTGATTATGACATCTGCTTTTCAATGGCTATGCCCTCTCTTTATGTTGTTTAATCTTTCTACAGCCTAGGGGGTAGATGAATGGTTTTTTTTTTTTTTTTTTGGTGGCTTTCTGGTAGGGGTATCTGAACCATTGACCCTGGTGGTGCTCTTTTTATCCCAATTTTATATTGGGTGGGAATGGATGATAGAGTTTTATTGAAGTCAGATCTTAAAGGACCTTAACAACCAGACTGAAGAATATCTTCAAACATCTAAGATTAAATTTAAATCTTATTTCAAATTTTTAGAAAAAGAAGAGAGATAGTTATTTTAAGTATGGAAAAGCCATGATAATCTTTGTATCACACTATGAAGTTAAATTTTGAGAAAAATAGAGGACACTTAGTCCATCTACTCACCTATGAGCCTCTTTTTAGTTTAAAACAAAATGAAAACCAAAACCAAACAAACCTGCTACTTCATACAATTGCCACTCCAGAGGATCCTACCAGGGCTTCCTCTGGAGTAATTTATTAACTTTTTCTCCACTTAGAGAGTACCTTAGCTCAGGAATGATCATTTCAATCAGGGTATTCAAGTGTTTGCTGATCTACTACAGGCATGCTTTGCTTGTATTTGTGTTTAAAAGTTTTGGAATATAGTATAAACATTACCAACTCCATCACGTCTGACAAATTCAAAAGTAGCAAGAGGGCTGATGATAAGAAGGGCATATTACATGGGTACACATTGACTGAATGTGTTTTATGTATGCATGACCAACTGATTTTTCTCAATGCTTTCTGAATCCAACATTTTTTTTTGGCCTTCATTTATTTTTTGTTTTAACATTTGTGGGGTGCAGTGTGTTGTTTCAGTACATGCATATACTGTACATTGATTCACTTAGTGTAGATAGCACAGTTTTGTACCCATTTGTCCACCACTTCCCTTCCCCTCCTGGCCTCTGGTAACCATTATTCTACTCTCTACATCTATGAGAACCACTTTTTTTTTTTTTTTTTTTTTTAGCTTCCATATATGAGTGAAATCCTGTGGTATTTGTCTTTCTGTACCTGGCTTACTTCACTTGACATGATGATCTCCAGTTCCATCCATGTTGCTGCAAGTGACAGTATTTCATTTTTTTAATAGCTGAATAGTATCCCATTTTGTGCATATACTACAGTTTTTTTTTTTGTTTTTTTTTTTTATTCCTTTCATCTGTTGCTGGGCATTTAGGTTGATTCCATCTCTTGGCTGTTGTGCATAGTGTTGTTATGAACATGGGAGTCAAGGTGTCTCTTCGATATATTGATTTCCTTTTCTTTGGGTATATATTCATTACTGGGATAGCTGGGTCATAGGGTAGTTCTCTGAGGAAACTTCATACTGTTTTCCAGAACAGCTGTACTAGTCTATATTTCCACCAACAATGTGGGAGAATTCCCTTTTCTCTGCATCCTCATCAGTATTTGTTATTTTCTGTCATTTTGATAGCCATTCTAGCTGGAGTAAGGTGATATTTAATTGTGATTTTGATTCACATTTCCTTGATGATTAGGGATGTTGAGCATTTTTTCATGTGCCTGTTGGCCATTTGTATATCTTCTTTTGAGAAATGTCTCTTCAGGACCTTTGCCCATTTTTTACTATGATTATTTTTTTTTTTTGCTGTTGAGTTTAAGTTCCTACATATTCTGGATATTAGCCCCGTGTCATATATGCACTTTGCAAACACTTTCAGCTATTCTGTAGGTTGTCTCTTCACTTTTTTGACTGTGTCTTTTGCAGTACAGAAACTTGTTAGTTTGATGTAGTGTCTTTTGTTAATTTTTACTATAGTTGCCTTTGCCTTTGTAATCTTGTTCAAAAAAGCACTGCCCACTGCCATTTCATGTTGTATTTTTCCTGTTTTTTTCCTATTAGTTTCATAGTTTTAGGTCTTAAATTTATATCTTTAATCCATTTTGAGTTGATTTTTGTATGTGGTGAGATATAGGAGCCTAGCTTTAATCTTCTGAATATGGATATCCAGTTTTTCCCAGTACCATTTATTGAAAAGACTGTCCCTTCCCCATTGAATACTCTTTGAAACTTTATTGAAAATCAGTTGGCTATAAATATATGGCTTTAATTCTGGGTTCTTTTATCTGTTCCATTGGTTTATGTGTCTGTTTTAATTCCAGTACCATGCTGTTTTAGTTACTAAAGCTTTGTAGTATGTTTTGAGGTCATACAATGTGATGCCTCTAACTGTATTCTTTTTGCTCAGGATTGTTATTTTTGCTTTAGCTATTTGGGGGCTTTTGTGGTTCCTTATGAATTTTAGGATTTTTTCCTATTTTTGTGAAGAATATTTTTGGTATTTGATAGGGATTACATTCACTCTGTAGATTGCTTTGGGTAGTATGGTCATTTTTACAATATTAATTCTTCCAACCCACAGTCATGGAATATCTTTCCATTTATTGTGTCCTCTTCAATTTCTTTCGTCAGTGTTTTATAGTTTCCCTTGTAGAGATCATTCATCTCCTGGGTTAAATTAATTCCTAGTATTTTATTTTTTTGATTGCTATTGTAAATGGAATTGCTTTTTTTATTTCTTTTTCATCTTGCTCATTATTGGTATGTAGAAATGCTATCAATTTTTGTATGTCATTTTTGTGTCCTGCAACTTTACTGAATTTGTTTATCAGTTTTAAGAGTGTTTTTGAAGGAGGTTTTAGGTTTTTCTATATATAAGATCATGTTGTGTGGAAACACGGACAATTTGGCTTCTTTTTTTCCAATTTGGATGCACTTTATTTCTTTCTCTTGCCTAATTGCTCTGGCTAAGACTTCCAGTACTGTGTTGAGTAAGAGTAGAAAGAGTAGGGATTCTTGTCTTGTTCCAGTTCTTAGAAAAAGAGCTTTCAGCTTTTCTCCATTCACTATGATATTATCTATCAATTTGTCATATGTGGCCTTTATTGTGTTGAGGTATGTTCCTTCCATGCCTATTTTGTTGAGGTTTTTTATCATGAAAGGATGTCAAATTTCATCAAATGTTTTTTCCATGTCAGTGGAGATGATCATATAGTTTTTGCCCTTCTTTCTGTTATTCATTTTGTTATTGATTTGCATGTTTTGGACCAACCTTGCATCCCTAGGATAAATCCCACTCGATCATAGTGAATGATCTTTTCAATATGCTTCTGGTGAATCCAGCTTGTTTTTAAAGGAAGACCCTCTGTGGTGGCTTAAATGGAAGAATTGTGAACAAGACCTCAAGGCAGCCTTTTGCTATATGTTACTTGCTCTGATTGTAAGAATTTTTCACCAATAGATAACAGTTTTCTTAATATCTGGTCTTCAGAATCAAACACAATATCCCAAATATGGTTTTATCAGTATAGTATATAAATACACTGTACAGTAAAGTTATGTCAAACTACTACTTCTTATTTAACATAGTATTTCTATCATTTGACTCTTATTTATACTAATTTTTAAAATTTAGACATACTTTGATTCATATTAATTTCCCAACAACTCTTAACTCTGTGATTTTACATGAGCATGACTGCAGCCCAAGCTATTTTCAGTTCTGTACTTTATTATTAATATCCAATGTATTCCTCCCATTTGCAAAACATTGAGTACAGTCATAAAAAAGCAGAATTATAAAATAAAAAAAATTAAAAATTTTTACTTACAGTTAAAATATAAAGCTTAAAATGATACAAAACAAAAGCAAACAAAACTTCCCAAGAGGGAAATTAATAATGCCTTCAGGAGAACTGACCACATAGCTTATTCTGAGCTTCCTAGTGGTCAAAATAAAAAAGGACTGTGGAAGGATAGCATCTCTCATTTCTACTTATTCTGTTTGTTATCTGAACTTAGAATTTTACATTCATTTCTGTTGAACTGTATCTTGTTGGTTCAGCTCAAGTTTCAAGGGTAACCGAATCTATAACAGTATGTTCCATGCCCCAGACAATTCTGCCAAAATATAGAGAGATACTGCATGTGAATATTACCACAAATTAATTCTTGATCACCCTAAAAAGAAAGGGTCAAGGCCCTGACATAAGGAGACACAGAACAGGGAGTTTATTTTGAATATTGGTCAAAGGTAAAGCAGTCTGTAAGGCTAAGTCCTTGAAGGAGGGAGTGTATGCTACATATTACTTGCTTGCACAGGTAGCAATGGAAACATTTAAAATGGCAGTGGGGAAAGGCAGGTTATGTAGAATAAACTATAATATACAGTTGGCACATTGTTAAACTCTGATTTTTCACTCGGTCTAAATTGCTGCTCCCCAAAACAAAAAATTGGTTGAATCTGTTGGTTTGGATAGTTCATAAATATTTTTTCGCTGAATGCACTTTGGAGCTGAATTGTCTCGTTCCGTTAATATTATGGAGAATTAGAACAAACACATATCGTGTGTTTTATTTTTCAAGCTTCTGGGACATATTCTTAATCCTGCTACGTCGCCACTCATTCTCAATCACCAAACATTGGGAAGCTGATGAAAATTTGATCTTGTAACTCATGCATTTACCCTGTGGCTGATGGTGACAGATATCATTAGTTTAATGATCATAGTTATCCATTCTCATAATTAAAGTGATCACTTAATGAGGCTGGATGTCTCATTGCTTAATACATTAAATTAGGAAAAGATGTCATGGCTAAGCACATAACATCACCCATCATTTTGGAAGCAAATGTTTCTCAATATAAAGACAGTATAGGTCTTTGGGACGTTTAACTTTCTGAAGAATCTTAAACAATGGCATAAAATGAGGATCTCCTAAGGTCTGAGGTTGGCCATTCTGACCAAATGAAAACTCCCCTACCATCCATCATGTCTTGCCATGGAGGCAGCTTTATAACTATGATGCATTATGTGTGTGGCTTCAGAGTAGGGGACCATATTTCTAGGCCCAGCTTAACTGCTACCCATTTACTACCCAAAACCTTTTAAAGAAGTTGTCTTTCTCTTCATTGCCCTGCTGAAACTTCCCCCCTAAAACTCTGAACAATTTATTTATTTGTTTATTTTTTTGCAATTTATAGTGTTTTAAAATTTACGAAGCTCTTTTCAAAACACTATCTGATTCAATTCCCATAAAAAATCAGAAAGCATTTATTCCTATTTTCTTCTGCAGCTTTCTTAGGACATGTGTCAAGCATGTTCTGACTTGTCATTAACTGGGTGCTTGCTGGATGAATAATAGCTTGTGGAAACCAGTAACTATGCATATGCATGCTGTGTTTAGACAAAGCCTAGCACTAATTTCCTCCATTACACTTTAATTTTTAAATCCTCAGAATTACAGACAGATTTCTACTCACCATGTGTTGATGAAAAGTTAAAATGAGATAATTTTGCTTGCTTATTGAAAAGGGATGATGGCAAAGAATTTATTTGGAGCATTTCCAATTATCTGTATATATACAAAACCCACATTTGCTAAAATTGTATTCAAAGTATTCACTGAAATTCATTGCATCTTTTAAATGCCTTTTATACATTCACTGTTTTCTTTAAAAACTTGTTCATCTACTCATTAATTATTCATTTAGCAAGGATTTGTTGAATTCCTACTATGTGCCAGACACCGTAGAGGAAGTATAGAGTTGAGTAGTTCATCTTTTGGAAAGTTTTAGTTCCTCTGGGTTGATGACCATCTGTCCGGTCCACAGATCACAAAAAGATTAATTATGAATGGAAACTTGAAGAAAGATTTTAAAGAAATTTTGTTATTTATTTTGAATGTGGTGAATGAGTGAGAGTTTCCTAGAGAGAAAAGAGTTATAAAGAGAACCATCTTTAGCAAAATGAATAGAAGATAGAGAAGCTTAGATACATGGTACATGTATAAGAGAAGAAAGTCTCCAAGTATAGCTTAGAAAAGACATGAGGAACAAATAAGCAAGCCTACTGAGACATTTTGGAGGTGGTCCTATAAACCTTCCATCTTTAAAGCAGAGTACTTGATGTAAAAATTCTTTTGTTCCACACATCAGTTCATTCATTATCTGGGGACAAAATACTGAGAAATTGTTGAGCTTAAAGAATTTCTATATACTTTTTTGTGTTTTTTTTTTTTTTTTTTTCATGACCGGCACTCAGCCAGTGAGTGCACCGGTCAGTCCTACATAGGATCCGAACCCGCGGCGGGAGCGTCGCCGCGCTGCCAGCGCAGCACTCTACCAAGTGTGCCACGGGCTCGGCCCTATATACTTTTTTGAAAAAGGTCTTTTCTGTGACTAGTATTTTCAATATATTCTATCTAGCTGAATTTTTAAGAGAGAATTTTCAAAAATTTTATTTAAAAAAATTTTTTTAAGTTTTTTAGATTTAATTTTATTTTGTCAATATACAATGTAATTGATTATTGTGGCCCATTACTGAAACCATGCCCCTTCACGGTAAAGAAGATGCTTTAAAATTAAAAACAAACAAGCAAACAAATCAACAAAACTTTTTCAACATGGAAAAGATGAAATTATTTAATTGGAAATATTTCCACTGTTATGTGATTTTTGTCTCTGAAAACAATAAGGATATATCAACTATAAATTCTTTAAAAACTGCCCTCTCAAAGAATTTGTAAATAGAATTTTCAACCTGTTGGTAAAAATCAAAACACGTAATCTTTCAATTTGTTTGCGAAAACAAACTGAGTGTAATATGAGAAGTTTGCTTGTTGAATTTCAACACCAGTAAATATCTTTACATAATTGGTGCATAAGATTGCAAAATCAGCTTTGATATGAACGAATGAACCAATTTAATCTTCATTTTTATTGTGAGGTACATTTTCAGATATATAGTCATTAAAATCAAAAGTATTACAATGTATAGGACTTAAAAACATACCTTCAATTTGAAGTCATCTAAAAGGTCAAATGAAAATTTTCAGAAATAATAAACTATATACAGTCATATAATTCTCCCCATACTATGTAGTTGAATTATATTCTATAAACAAAATTTTTAGTGTTAATAAGTAAATCGATAATTTAAAATATTTATTTTTACCTTTTAACTTTTTAAAGTGCTCATTTTGAGGTAATATGTTATGGATAATATATTACATATTATGTTAAATGAGATAATTTGATAAAACATTATTTAAAATTTTTAAAACAATTTATGTATGACTTTTGGGTGTGCATGGTAATAATAATTCATAAATAGGCCCGTAATTTAAAAATATTTGGATTCTGCTGCTGTGGAATCATTTGCATTTTCTATAAAGGACCTTGCACTGAGTTGGATGAATCATAACTTTTGATTCATGACATATTCTGTCCATTGGTCCATGAGTACCCTCTCCCTTTTTTTAAGTTTTTGAGATATATAGTTAGATATTTTAAAAAGTAGGAATTATTCATGGTCCCACCATCTCAAACAAAAGCCAGGACCTTGACAATAACCTGCATTGAACCATATGCCTCCTACCAACACATTCCCTGTCTCTCCAGATCCACAGCGTTCACATCCTGAGTCCTGTGTTCTTTGTTCCCTTGCTTTCTTTTTTAATGGGATTTTATTTAGTTACATTTTCATTTTTTTTTTTACTCAAAGTTTACATTTTATTTTATCTGTTTTTAACTTTAGAAAGAGGGTATTGTATTTATGGGCTATTGGGGGGTTTACTTTTTTCCTTTAACATCATATTACTAAGGTCCGTATTATTGCATGTGGCTGTAGTTCGTATGTTTTGACTGCTAGAACATATCGCGTTGCCAAAATTTATTCATCCACTCTCCCACTAACAGGCATTTATGCAACTTCAGGTTTTTGCTATTGCGATCAGTAGTTCTAAAGACATTTGTGTACATGTCTCCTGATTAAGTAAGCATTTCCCTTGAATGTATAATACTAGATCACAGCACACGTGAAGAATTAATTTTAGGAGGCATTTACCCAGATGTTTCCACTGATATGTCAGGGGTTTTCCCACAGGAGGTTTCACACAGAATGTTTGTGTGTTGGACAAATAACTCTAGCAGCAATGTTGCAGATAATTTGTGAGGTTCTGATGGGGATTACACCTTATATCATTTAAGTTGTGTTATGTACTTTGTAGAAACTTGTGCTATTTGTATTGATTATAAAATACCATTTATCAAAAAGTGTATATTGAGATTGAAAGACATTTTTCAAGAAAAACCTCTTTTTCATCACACCCAATAAGACTGCTGCACCTGAAACTCTCTGAAACAAAAATTCTGGTACCAAAGCGAAGCAAAACAAATGATGGCAATGGCCTTATTATCTGTCTTGATGTCCACTTCTCTGCCACAAATCATGAATAACCACAGTCTTGTATGGAGATTGATACCATAGTATTTAACCTTTTTCAGTGATCCACTTCCCTATGAGTATCACATAGGAACATATAGTAGAATTTTCAAATATTCTCAAAATTTCTTTGCAATATCTTGGAAAAGAAGAGCTGTACCTTTTCCTCCCACCATTTCTTGGTTCTCTTTTGCTCTGGCTCAGAACTCTGGAGCAACACTTGAGCTCATATCCAATCCATCTGCAAATTCTGTTGGTTCTTACCTCAAAACATATCTCAAATCATTGCATTTCTCAGCTCTCTTTTGCTACCACACTGGTGCAAGTCAATATTATCTAATCCTACTGGATTAGTGCAGTAGTGGTACCCTTTCCTCTACCCTGTGTCCTACATACTTTTCTCAATGGGCAAAATAACACACTAGAAATATGAATTTGGTTATGCCACTTTTCTTAAAACACCTCACGAGTTCTCCATGGGTTAACATAAAATCTTAACCTTTTGCCATGGCTTATAAAGCACCTACATGTTGCAACATTTCACTAACTGATTACATTTTCTGTCACTCCCCACTGGCTTTCTCCTCTCCTGTCACATTGGCTTCTTTGCTTTTTCTCAAATGGGTCACAATGATTGTGTGAGTTGTTGTTCTTTACTCTGAACATTCTTCCTACAAATATCGATATAGACACATTCTTCCCACATAGTAACAACATACTAACATACCTCCTCCACTTTATGGAATGTTTCTTCTCAAATATTTTAATCTCCTGATGCCTTACCTTACCATCTTTTCAGAAATTAATCTCTTCATTCTTTATCACATCAACACATTTTTATTTTCATCAAAAAACCTATCACTCTTAGATAGATCTTATAAATAAATTTGCTTATCTGTCAATTGACATTCTTCCTGATTAGAGTATAAAATCCCAGGGAAAAGGATTTGTTCTGTCCTGTTCACCACTGTATCCCCAGCCCCTAAGACAGTGTCAAACACAAGATACTTCATTCAAAAAAGTATTGAATGAACGAACTAGAGTCTGGTTAATCTAGAGACTTCCAAAATCCCCCCCAATTTTTCTTTTTATTTATTTTAATTAATTAATTAATTAATTAATTAATTTTATTTATTTACTTTTTCATTTATCTTACTTTATTTGATTTTTATTTTAACTTCTCAATATGCATTGAGGTAGATTTTTGTGTCCCTTTACCTGTTTATATTTCCTCCCTCACTATCTCCCCTCCTCCTCAACTACATCATATCTGTTAACTTGTCTTAACCAGATCAAAGAATTGTTGTGATTGTTGTGTCTTCTTCATCCCCCCATTTCTTTGTTTGTATATTTGTTTATTTATTTTTAGCTCCCACAAATAAGTGAGAACATGTGGAATTTCTCTTTCTGTGTGTGACTTGTTTCACTTAATGTAATTTTCTCTAAGTCCACCCATGTTGTTGTGAATGGTAGTATTTCATTCCTTTTTATAGCAGAAATATCATTCCATTGTGTAAATATACTACAGTTTCCTTATCCACTCATATGATGATGGACATTTGGGCTGGTTCCAACTCTTGGTTATTGTAAATAGTGCTGCAATAAACATGGGAGTACAGGTATCCCTTTGACATGATGATTTCCATTCCTCTGGGTATATTCCCAGCAGTGGAATAGCTGGGTCATATGATAGATTTATCCGTAATTGTGCGAAGAACCTCCAAACCATTTTCCATAAAGGCTGCACCATTTTGTAGTTCCACCAACAGAGTATAAGAGGTCTTTTTTCTCCTCAACCTCACCAGCATTTATCATACACAAAGTTATACACCATGATCACGTGGGATTCATCCCAGGAATGCAAAGTTGGCTCAGCATACACAAATCAATGAAGTGATACATCACATCAATACAATCAAAGACAAAAACCATATGATCATCTCTACAGACGCTGAAAAAGCATTTGACAAAATTCCATATTTGTTCATGATAAAGACTCTCTACAAGTTAGGTATAGATGGAAAGTATCTCAACATAATTTAAGCCATATATGATAAGCCCACTGCCAATATCATCCTGAATGGGGAAAAGCTTTCCCTGAAGAACAGAAACTAGACAAGGTGCTGTCTTTCACTACTCCTATTCAACATAGTGTTGGAAGTACTAGCCAGAGCAATCAGAGAAGCGAAGGAAATAAAGGGCACCCAGACTGGAAAAGATGAAGTCAAACTGTCCCTGTTTGTGGATGATATGATCGTATGTATTGAACAACCTAAAGCCTCTACAAAAAAACTCTTAGAGTTGATAAATGATTTCAGCAAAGTTGCAGGAAACAAAATCAACACACAAAAAATCAGCAGCATTTCTATACTCCAACAGCAAACATGCAGAAAAAGAAATCATGAAAGCTAGCCCTTGTACAATAGCCACCAAAAAAATAAAATATTTAGGAATAAAGTTAACCAAGGATGTGACAAATTTGTATGAAGAGAACTACAAACCACTGTTGAGAGAAATTAAAGAGGACACAAGAAGATGGAAAGATATCTCATGCTCTTGGATCAGAAGAATTAACATTGTGAAGATGTCCATATTACCCAAAGTGACCTACAGTTTCAATGCAATCCTCATCAAAATTCCAATGACATTTTTTTCAGAAATGGAAAATACTATCCAGACTTCATATGGAATAGAAAAAGAGCACAAAGAGCCAAAGCAATCCTGAACAAAAAAAATAAAGCTGGAGACAAAATACTACCTGACTTTAAACTATACTACAAAGCTATAATAACCAAAACAGCATGGCAATGGCATAAAAACAGACACAGGGATCAATGGAATAGACTAGAGAACCCAGAAATTAACTCATAAAACTGATCTTTGACAAACCCATAAACCTGATCTTTGATCTTTGACAAAGGCATCAAGTCTACACACTGGGGAAGATACGGCCTCTTCAGCAAATGGTGCTGGGAAAACTGGATGTTCATATGTAGGAGAATGAAACTAGACCCATACCTCTCACCATATACCAAAATCAACTCAAAATGGATTAAAAAATTAAATATATGTCCAGAAACAATGCAACATCTAAAGAAAACATAGGAGAAACACTTCAGGAAGTAGGAGTGGGCACAGACTTCAAAAATATGACCCCCAAAGCACAGGAAACTAAAGGAAAAATAAATAAATGGGCTTATATCAAACTGAAAAGCTTCTGCACAGCAAAAGAAACAATCAACAGAGTGAAAAGACAGCTAACAGAATGGGAGAAAATATTTTCAAAATATACAAGGATCTCAAACAACTTTACAGCAAAAAGACAAATAACCCAATTAAAAAGTGGGCAAAGGAGCTCAACAGGCATTTCTCAAAGGAAGATGTACAAATGGCCAACAGACACATGATAAAAATGCTCAACATCACTCAGCATTTGGGAAATGCAAATCAAAACCACTTTGAGATACCATCTCACTCCATTTAGGTTGGCTAATATCCAGAAAAACTTTCTTTTTATTTTATATTTTCTTTCTGAAAGATTTTTGAAAATAATTCAAAACAACAAATTTTTGCCAAGATGCCCATTTTTTTAAAATCTGCTTTTCATATTGGGCATAAGTTCTGTCCATAAATTTAGTTTTAGAAAGTATTCTGATGAGAAGAAATTTTAAAAACTACTCTCATGTATAATCCTCTCAATAACACTACTAGGATTGCTCTATATTCCTGTTTTATGGGTGATGATTTTAGACCTCTGAAGGTTTAAGTATTTTGTCCAAAGTCACACAGATTTTAAGTGCTATAGCTCAGATGGGAACTATTTCTGCCTCACTGTAAAGCCCATGATCTTCCCAATTATCCTAGAGTGTTTAGGTCCTCATTATATTGATGGTAACTGCATTGAATAAAAGATGTGATGAAATAGGACCAAGGGTAAATTAAGTTTGTTAATAAACAGAGATGACATCCTTATTATTTTCAAAGAGCTCTTTGAAGACGTGTTTAAGTTGTCTGTTGGAGTAGAGAAACACGGGATATGCACTGATGAATTTTGTGTAAGAAGCTCTGTTATGCAGCAACAAGCATCATGTGGTATAGTCTGGAAGAAAGGGCAAAATGGTCAGTGGGCACATGGAACCCTTTCCTGAAACACTGGCACAGTGAATACATCAATTTACACCACACACCAAGAACGTTTCTCTGTAGGTAGCTGAGATGATGGAATATTCATGACTCTTCTGCCAAAGATGTCTCACCTGCACCAGGTAATGCTGGCTGCTGTTCACCCAAGCCTATTGTATGAGCAGAAGGATGGCGCAAGGGAGGAGTGATACATGATGATACGAGGATCTATATCTTATTAAATTGGGTATTGCCATATTTGGGCTTGAATTATAAATGTGGGATGATTTTCAGTAAGTGAAAAGAGGACCAAAAATAATAAATACCCATAAAGCAAAATTCAGATCCCTTAATGTAAAAGTCTCATATAAAATTAAACTGTAGGCAACAGATAAAAGCCAACAGTACCACTGTGTATTATAACAAAAGTACTTAAGTGCAGAAAAATAAAATTGGGGAAAATAAATTTGAGGAAGAGCAATTCAAACTAACTTTGAACAAATGAAGTTTTCTTTCCTTGTTCTAATTAAAAACAAACAAATGAAGAATAAACAGCTTTTGAGATCATTTGGCTTCAATTAAAAAAATATTTGAGTCTCTTTTTATTAATTTATGTGTGACATATTTACCTTACAAGGGAAGCTGACCAAATGTGGAGAGTTGGCTCCATACTGTAGAGTGTCAGCAAAGTGTGCTAGTAGTTAGGACACCAAATCCAAATTAGTAAACTTTGAAGCTCAGCCAAGACCTGACTATGTGCTAAAATGCAATTAAAGATAACACTATAAAACTTTAATGTTAAAATATAAATATTTTAACTCCTATTAAGAGTCTTAAGAAATGATGAAGCCTCCAAAAATTTTGTTCTGACAATTCTTTAGGTTCCTAAAGTATTATTTCTGTTTCTCAGATATGCATTTTTCCTATGTGATATAACATGATACCTTTAGACAATCTAAATCACAGTAGTGCCTCAATACAATCCTGCAGGCATAGGTTGGAGATAAGAGCTTGTTCCTCTCTGGGTCATGCCAGACTGGGAACATTGGGAACTCAAGATTAGATATAGCCATGGATGAATGGCTATGTTAGTGGAAACATTTACTGAAGAGCAGTTTAGCTGTTGGTCTAATAGAAATACAAATAAGTTGGCTCAAATGGGTATCTAAGAAAATGAATGATCACTGTCAAATTTGTTTAGTGATGAGACTCTCAGACTTGGCAGAGAATTGACAAAACCAAGTAGGGAGATAGATAGATCGCAAGAAAATAGGTGTCACAGAGAATCTTGTTCACAAGATCAAGGGGCTTGATCACGGGGCTCCTAGATCAATGGACATGCTATTTGCATCACATTTGACATGGTGAGCAATCATCTGTGCACCTGTGCTCTTTGAGTCTACCAAAGGTAATGGTTCCCAAACTTTGGTGGACATTCGAATCAATAGGAACATTAAAAAATCCTGATGCCTGGTTTCCACTTTAGACATTCTGATGTAATTGGCATGGGATAAGGTATGGACATTTTTAAAGCTGCCCAGAAGTTTCTAATATTCAGTACAGTTTGAGAACCATAGGCTGAAATCATGATTGGCTCCAGAGATTCAATGCAAGTTGATTATGTAGAGGCTGTAAAAGCAGTTCTACCTGTGGTGGGAAGATATTTCAGTCCAGGACATTTGCAAGCCCCCAGTATTAATTGGGATTCAAAAATAAGAATGGGAGATAGCCTATTAATTGTTAGGTAACTCTGTAGTAAAGCTTCCATAATTACTACTGAATATACTAGTCATGAATACATAGACGTCAATAGAAAAAAAAAATAGAATTCAACATATATCCATATATATGGAAATTTAGTACCCATTAAAAGAGACATCACATATCAGTGGTGAAATGAAAGATTATTCATTAAATTGTGTTGTGTTTATTAGTCAGCCATTGGGGAGGGTCACAGTCTCAGGGCTAATGGGAGCTTCTACTTCTAGGAAACCCCAATATGTAGCCAGCAACTACCACTTTCAAAGCATATTACCTAAGGACGAGGAGGGCAATTTCTTCCATCAAAAATCCATGGAAAATATATGGCCCCTGCAGTTGGTCCAGAAACTCCAGGAGGCATGAGAAGGTGTTCCCACGCATCTAAAGTGAGAGTTTCTGGAGGGGACACCAATAGAAGAACCTGTTACATTTCAATGTTTCAAAATTCTAGAGCCTTTCGGGGATGGGGAGGCATTAAGGAGGGCTGGTTTGCAAATATCGTAAATAGACAAATAAAATTTGTAAATTTTACATAGAACACAAAAAGGCCTAATAGATGTTGGGTTTGTTTTAACATTATGGATTTAGAGAAGTACTACATGTCCTCACTCATAAATGGGAGCTAGGAAGGAAGGAGGGAAGGAAGGAGGGAAGGAGGGAGGGAAGGAGGGAGGGAGGGAGGGAGGAAGGAAGGAAGGAAGGAAGGAAGGAAGGAAGGAAGGAAGGAAGGAAGGAAGGAAGGAAGGAAGGAAGGAAGGACGGACCACAATAATACATTGAACTTTCAGAAGGAGGGAACAGACCTACAGTTACTAGAGGTGGGAAAGAGGGAGGGGGAAGGGGGTTGGGGGGTAACTGGGTAAGAGACACAGAGTAATCATGGTTTATAATGATGAACATGCTAATAGTATTGATTTGATCATCACATACTGTACACAAATACTGAGAGTGAACTCTGTACCCTGTAAATATGTATAATCAAAATTAAATAATTTTTTCTTTAGGGGAAAAAATCCACAAGATATTGTGGGTTTTGAGCATGTCAATAGCCATTTGTTAACAGTATCAAGGACCAAGTGACCTTCAGGTTACCAATTAATTTTCAGGAAATTCACTGAAGTGACAGGGCCTTGCACTATGTGGGGGGGGAGCAACAGATTATTCTCTTTTGTTATAAGCTCCTTTGTATTTATATGTTCTGAATGAGTTTGTCAATTGAATCTCCTCAAAGGAGGATATCATCAGTGTAGATTTATGTCTGTGCTCCTGCAGAAAGTTAAGATCTTGTCCTCAAAGATTATGTGCAACGGCGAGGTGATTAAGATACCTCATAGGTAAACATGTATTGTGTTACTTTAACAGTAGACGCAAACTGCAGCTGAGGGGCTACTGAAATTGACATAGAACAGAACATTTTAGCCAAATCTATCATACCAAAATATTCAGCAGTTGCTGATTGACTGGAGTCCGTGCTTTTAATAACAATGGGTGGGGCCACAGCATTAATGTTGCAGTAATCCACCATGAGGTACCATTCATTCTTTCAGGTTGACGAACAGACCTCCCTGTCACTAAATAGTTCTATTAATAGCAAACAATTTCCATTTTTGAAGGTCCAGTTTTAGTTTACATTGAGCATTATTAACTATTTCATAGGGTCCCATTTTGTCAAGTCAATTTATAAGTGCCAAAGGCTCAATTTAATTTTAATTTGTTAGTTATTGGGTTAGCGGGTTCATTCCTTCTATGGGATATTTTAGGGCAATGGGTTCTATGATCATGGGCAGCTTGAGCAAGGAAATAATTCTGTTAGTTAAGGTAAAGGAATAATCACTTTTCCTCTATTTTGTATTCACTAACTCCTCTAAGATTATAGGGGTACCTTGTTTAAATTTAGTGTGATCCCCAGGTGTAACTGTAATTTGAGCCCCTGTATTTATTAAGACCATGAAGGTTTGCTAATTGGTGTATTTCAGCAAATTTTAAAATTAACCCAAAATCTATATTGTGGAGACGCAAAAGCCAGTTGGTACCCTTTTACATTTTTGTCACATAAATTTTTGATTTCCAATTAGGTCAATTTGTGGACATTTGTTTCAGTTTATTATTTCTTCCTTCTGTATTGAGGTTTTTCCTCTATCCCTCTGTTCCTCTCTCTTTCTGTGGTTATTGGATATACTTTGGGGGTTCCCTTTCTACCCAGCTCATATTTATAAATTTTTTCTTTTTCTTTAGAGAATCCATCAGAGTTAGAGGCTTCTTCCACCACAATGTTTGGATTAACCTCTGGCTGTGCCACAGGCGTACCATGGATATTTTCCCCTGTGACAATGGGATCTGGATCTGTTTCAAGGGCAAGGGCATAGGCAGCAGCAGCAGTAGTGAGGGCATTTTATAAGGTCTTAGTGAGCTATCTGCTTTTAGGAGTGAGGTTCTCCATATGGGACAACTCTTCCTCCACAAAAGTGGACCCCCATATTTTACAGGGCATCGGTCTTTCCCTTGAGCACACTACAGAGCAGGAGTCAATGCCTGGTTAAGACACAATCAAGGGTCACAAGATGAGTCATTCTCCTCAGCTAGGGTCTGTCATTGCTTCTGCTGGAATTAAGACATATAATAGGTCCAGACTGTGGCTGAGACTCACAACCCAGGGCCCGTGTAAGGAGGGCCTCAATTCCATGTTATTGCATAACAGAGACTGGGTAGAACTCAGTACATGCAACCCAAAAGGCAACGAGGCTGCCTGAAGGCAGCAACACAGCTCCAAGAACATGCTAGCCAAGAAGCAGCAGTTTAAAATGATTGCTCGTCAGCAGGCAGCAGAGCCAGTTAGCGAGCCAGAGAAGAGAAAAAAGACCAGTGCACTGGGGGTCATCATCCAGACATCCTGCTCATAGCACTAGTGTTTTGGATATTCCACAGAAAGATGATGACCTCCTCACATCCCCACCTAAACTTCCATTTGTATATCGAGACCGATGATGTGCACATCCAGAGGTTATGAAAAACTCACATAAGGGACAATGGGGGAGAGTAGGGTGGTGCAAGCAGATTTCAGCTGGTTGAGGGAAGCAGAGAGAACGGGTCAGGTGTTTATAGTGACTAGGAATTTTCATGGGCTGGGATTTTGTGAGGTTTGAATTTCCAGCTGGCACCAAGGAGGGAGTATGTTCAGGCTTTTACATCAGCCTATCTAGATGTGGAACCAAAGGGCACAGAGAGGGAGAGGCTTAAAAGATGTCAGTGATCATACATCGAAATATCAAGTCAGACCCTTTTTATATGCTTTATTAAATTTTAAAAACTAAATAAGACCCTCACCCTTGTTTTCTCCGAAGACAAAAAGCAATAAGAAATCACTATAGGTGCTTGAAACGATCATTTTCTATTCCTAATTCCTTGATATATAAATTATTTCCCTAAGAATTATTTTTCCATGAGTCTCTTTTCTTGTTAAAAACAGGATTCAAGAAGAACATAAACAAAATTATTTATAACAAGAGGAAAACTTAGAGATTGTTTCTTCTAATACCTTTCTGAAACAGGTGTTGAAACTAAATCCAGAGATTTAGTGCAAATGCCCAAAGTGGAATTTAGAATTAATCTTGTCATAAATAATTGCTTTGGTTTGTCAGTTTGTCTTGGGGGTATCTGGAACCAGCCTTTGACATCTGCATCCTGGTAAAGACGAGGTCTTCTCATAGCCCCTGTTCTGCTTTCCTAAAATGTGTTTCTCTGTCTTTAAAAGTCTTTTCCTCCGGGAAAGGATTTCTGCTGTGAATTTTGGTTCATATGGATAGAGTTTTGATTCCTCATGTAAGGCTTGGTAACAAAACAAAATCGTGTCCTCTGTCTTTTATTTTTATTTATTTATTTATTTTTTGTTTGTTTTGTTTTTTGTCATTTTTTCGTGACCGGCACTCAGCCAGTGAGTGCACCGGTCATTCCTATATAGGATCCGAACCCGCGGCGGGAGCGTCGCCACGCTCCCAGCGCAGCACTCTACCGAGTGCGCCATGGGCTCGGCCCCTCTGTCTTTTATAATGCCATTTGTGACTGAGACTTGTTTGAAAAGTCTTGCCAGCGCTGCCCTCAACACACCTCAGTGATCATTGTCTGAAGGTTTCCGCTGTCTGGAACCCATGTGGACTTAGACAAGTCTAGTTTTGCCATGTCACTTTGAGGCCTGTTCTATTTCCCAGATGAAGTTGTGCTTTTCTTGTTGGCTTCATCTGGATTGTCAACAACCTTCACAACCAAAGTTTGTCAGAGTTATAACTGCTTTTAATAAGTTATTTTTTTTCAATTTTTCATTCTTTGACAGAACAGGTAATTCACATTTAAAGAGATACCTGACAAAAAGGGAACATAACATGAGAATATGGTACCTCTGCCCCATTGTCTTATCTTCTTTATCTCTAGTTTTACAACTAAATAATACTCAACACTAATCACTCTACATTTGCACAAAAAGCTCCCTTTTCTCCAACTAGCTCAATCTAGTTTCATTTTGTGTACTTATACACACAAATTTAAGTGCAGAGACTGTTTTTGAACTTTCTTTTCCCATCACTTGCTATCGTACCTAACACACAACATCACTAATACTGGTTTCGTGGAAGTCATATGGTACAATTGTTTAGAGTAAGGACTCAGAATTTCTGCATCATTTGTATGCATACTATATATATATGTGTATATATATATATATATTTAAATTTATTTATTTTTATTGATTATACCTATTTATGTCACATCGAGCTGACCATCAGCACCCATGCCTAAGATACGGTGATCAGATCAATACTATCAGCATGCCCACCACCTCTAAACTGCAATTATTCGCTGTGTCCCCCACCCAACCTCCCCCCAACTCTCCTCTACCCAGCCCCCCAGCACCTTTAGTTCTATTCTTTCCCTCTGTAAATCCAATGAACCACTGTGGTCTTCTTTCCTTCCTTCTTTCTCTCTTAGCTCCCAGTCATGAGTGAGGACATGCAGTGTTTTTCCCTCTGTGCCTGACCTATTTTACTTAATATAATGTGTTCCAAGCTCATCCATGTTGCAGACAATGGCAGAATTTTATTCTTTGTTATGGCTGAGTAGTATTCCATAGTGTGTATATACCATATTTTCCTTATCTAGTCATATGTTGATGGATACTTAGGTTGGTTCTATATCTTGGCTATTGTAAATAGAGCTGTGATGAACACAGGAGTGCAGGTATCCCTTTGACATGATGATTTCCATTCCTTTGAGTATATACTCAGAAGTGAGATTGCTGGATCGTGTGGTAGATCTATCTGTAGTTGTTCGGTAAATGGCCATACTGTTTTCCATAGTTGCTGTACTAATTTACAGTCTCATCAACAGCATTAGAGAGTTCTCCTTTTTCCTCATCCTCACCAGCATTTGTTATTCTCAGTCTTTTTGATTATAGCCAGTTTAGCTGGGGTGAGATGATATCTCACTGTGGTTTTAATTTGCTTTTCCCTGATGATTAGTGATGCTGAACATTTTTTCAAGTACCTGTTGGTCATTTGTGTGTCTTCCTTTCAAAAATGTCTGTTCATCTCCTTTGCCCATTTTTTAACTGGGTTATTTGTTTTTTTACTGTGTACTTGTTTGAATTCCCTGTATATTATGGATATTAATCCCTCGTTGGATGTATGGTTTGCATATATTTCTTCCCATTCCATAGGTTGTCTTTTCACTCTGTTGATTGTTTCCTTCACTGTGCAGAAACTTTTTAGTTGAATATAATCCCATTTATTTATCTTTTCTTTTGTTGCTTGTGCTTTGGGGGTCTTATTCATAAAATATTTGCCCAGTCCTACTTTCTGAAGTATTTCCCCTATGTTTTCTCCTAGTAGTTTTATAGGTTCAGGTCTTATACTTAAGTCTTTAATCAATTTCAATTGATTTTGGTATACAGTGAGAGGTAAAGTTCTAGTTTTGTTCTTCTGCATATGGATGTCCAGTTTTCCTAGAGACACTTATTGAAGAGGCAGTCTTTCCCCCAGTGTATGTTCCTGCTGCATTTGTCAAAGATCAGACGGCTGTGATTTGATTTCTGGATTCTCTATTATGTTCCATTGGTCTAACTCTACTTTTATGACAGTATCACACTGTTTTGGTTACTATAGCTTTGTAGTATAACTTGAAGTCAGTTAGTGTTATGCCTCCATCTTTATTTTTCACTCAGGATTGCTTTGGCTATTCAGAGTTTTTTATTGTTCCATATGAATGTTAGGGTTGTTTTTTTCAATTTCTGTGAAGGATGTCATTGGTATTTTGGTGGGGATTGCATTGAATCTGTAGATCGCTTTGGGTAGTATGGACATTTTTGCAAGGTTGATTCCTCTAATCCAAGAGCATGGGATGTCATTCCACCTTTTTGTGTCTTCTTTGATTTCTTTCAGTAGTGATTCATAGTTATTGTAGAGATATTTCACTTCCTTGGTTAAATTGATTCCTAGGTTTTTTTTTTTTTCTTTTTTTGTGACTACTGTAAATTGGCTTACTTTCTTGATTTCTTTTTGTGCTAGTTCATTATTGGAGAATATAAATGATACTGAATATGGGGGTGTTTATTTTTTATCTGAAACATTACCGAAATTGTTAATCAGCTCTAATAGATTTTTGGTAGACTCTTTAGGTTTTCCTATATATAGGATCATGTCCTCTGCAAACAGGGCCAGTTTGACATCTTTTCCAATCTAAATTCCCATTATTTCTTTCTCTTGCCTGACTTCTCTGGCTAGTATTTCCAATACTCTGTTAAATAGGAGTGGTGAGAGCAGGCATCCTTGTCTTGTTCCCATTCTTAAGGGAAAGCCTTCAGCTTTTCCCCATTCAGGATGATATTGGTAGTGGGTTTGTCATCTATGGCCCTTACTGTGTTGAGATACTTTCCTTCTATACCTATTTTACTGAGAGTCTTTATCATAAGTGGATGTTGAATTTTGTCAAATGCTTTTTTTGCATTTATTGAGATAATAATATGGTTTTTGTCCTTGTTTTTTTGATTTCATGTATGACATTTATTGTCTTGTGTATGTTGAACCATATGCATGATATATTTTAAAATTTTTGAGAAATACTGCCAAATTGCTATGCTAGAAGTTGTGCTGATTTATACTACTATTAATAATAAATGTACATATCTAATCTTCTTTCCTTTGGGTCCACATCCACAACATATAAATCTTTAAAACATATTTTATTTTTAAAATTTGCATTCTTGATTACTAGATAATGTAAACATCTTTTCACAAGTTAATTGGGTCATAATTCATTGTATATTTCATTATAGGCTTGCTTATCTTTTCAGTGATTTGTAGGACCTCTTTATTGATATGAACATTAATTCTTTGTCTCATTTCTAAGCTGCACAGAGTTTAAGGAGTCTTTTCACTTCTAACAATTTTTTTTTTTTTTAATTTGTAAGAAAGTTCTCCTGTCCTTTTTCTCCTGGCAGGCAGTCTTTCTTTCAGATTTAGGGTTAGTTCATTGCCTTGCAACCTCAGTTTTGTAATGAGTTCATGAAAGGTCAGTAATCTGCAGTTTGTCTAGCTTTTTCCTTGTTGGAAAGGTAGCATTTTCCTTCTTATAAAGCTTTCTTTGCAGCTCTCTAGATCACTGAACCAAGGTCCTAAAATAGCTTCATATGATATTAGCATTTTCTTTTTTGAGTATATGCTTATCATATGGCTTTTCTTTGAGATATAATACTACTACTAATAAGAACAATAATAACATGCCATACCTATGTGGAAACTTTTTATTTTCAAAGTCTTTCCACATCTAACCTTTTTTTGACTCTTAGTACTACATTTGGAAGAAGAGTGATGAAGAAATTCACTCAAGTTAATCCACTTAGTTAATGACAGAAAAGGAAAGGACATTATGACTTGTAAATCCAAGCATGTTGCTCTTTCTTGTGAATAGCCTGTCCCTTGTCCATCATCCACTCCTCTCCCACATCCTCTCCCCTCAAAAGCCATTGCCTCTGAGGAACTCATGGAACCTATGGTATGATCTCATCAACAAGGTGGACAATTTAAAACAGCTAAGGAATCTAGATTAGTGTGGAATGGTGGCCCCAATCAGTAACCACTTTCCTATACTTACATTTTGTATGCTCTACAACAGTGGTTCTCAAATTCAAGGTGCATGAGAATAACCTGGAAAGCCTGAACAGATAGAAGCACAGAGATTCTTCTTCAGTATATGGTGATGGGACCAAGCATTTGCATTTCCAACAAGCTCACAGTTGATCCTGGTGCTGCTAAATACAAGGACTGCACATTGAGCAGACCAGTATTACTTCATTGTACTCACAGCCTACTCTCATCCAAATTCAGTAGTGCTCATTCCAGACTTAATGAATAAGACAATTTTGGGGAAGGAATTATGAATCTAATGGTAGCATGCCAAGTGATTTTTAGCTACACTAATGTTAGAAAATTCTACACCATGGTTCTCAAACTTTGCTGTATGCTGTAATCACCTGAGGATCTTTAAAATTTTCTAATGCCTGAATTTTACCCCCAGATATTCAGATTTAATTGGTATGGGGTGCAAACAAGGCATCAGGATGTATAAAAGATCCCCAGGTGATACTAATGTGAAGTAAAGTTTGGGAACCACTACTCCAAACACTATTTAAATAAGGTGTCTGAGAAATAAAATTGGAACTTGGTTAATAGTACTTGTTAGTTATAACAGCTGAGCAAGCT
Organism: Cynocephalus volans; assembly: GCF_027409185.1. Classification (NCBI taxonomy): domain Eukaryota; kingdom Metazoa; phylum Chordata; class Mammalia; order Dermoptera; family Cynocephalidae; genus Cynocephalus; species Cynocephalus volans. The sequence continues at coordinate 77,442,115 of NC_084473.1, forward strand.
GAGGAATTCCCCAGCCTTCTAGGTATTCAGGTTTGGAATGAGTTAAATCTATTTTGTTCCTAAAATTGCCATGTTTATACAGAAATAAAGAGTTCTCTTCATGAAGTCCAAAAGCTTCATTCTTAAAAGAAATGCATATTTAATGCTGGTATTTAATGAAGTCAGCTTTTTGTATGGAACTTTATTACATTTTATTTTAATTGGAATTTTAGTTGATCTTTTGCCTTTTGACACAAATCGAAAAGTCACCAGGGACAATTACAACATTGTCATCATAGCTGCAGGATTTTACATTAATTCCTTTAACTTACTGATAGGAACATTCAAATCTTCTACTAATTTAGAGCAACAGAAGAGTAAAATGCTGGGTGACTTATTTCAAAAAATGTGTATGTGTATGTGTGTTTGTGTGTGTATTTTAGAACAGCATGAGAGAGTAATAGTTATATCTCATGAATAATTTTCTGTCCCTAAACATTATAAAACATTTGAATAACTTAAAAAAAGACACGCCAGATCTCCTGGGTAATTCCTTTTAAATTATTCTTTATTATAAGTAGTTCTTTATCAAAAGGAGGAATCTGCATATTTTCTATTTGGAGGCAGCGTGATGGAACACATAACCTTTGGGTCCAGTTAGTTCCCAAAAACCCCAAAACAAACAAACAAAAAAACCCTCTGTGTTTCTGTAGGCTCTACCTTCTCCATTTGGGTTATTCAGGACCTCTTTTACCTTTTCTTATGTTCACCCATGTAGTGACAGTGGCTTCTGGAAATGCTTCTTACCACCTCTTAGTAATTCCTTTTGCTTCAGGAATTTTTGCTGGTGTAGATATAGACAAATAGATGTCTCTCTCTCTTTCTCTATCTTTAATTTCTTGATTAAAGGAATAAAATCGAATCCTAATAGTTGGCATAATCTACGTCTAGTATCAGAATAAAAACTAATTTTTGGACTAAAATCAGAAAAACCAAGGAATATAATATATGGCATTAAAATAACTAATGAAATATACAATTTTATTATGAATTGGCTTTTGGTGGTGGACATTTCTGCAAAATCTTTCACTTTTCTAGCAGGATAGCTTAGAAGACCAGGAAAAGAGACCAGTTCTTAAAACTGAAAAGAAAAATAAAGACTGACAGAAAAATGTATTATTACTACCTTGGAAAAAATTTTTGCTGTGATGAGAATGAATTTGAAGGAAGAAAAATTTCTCAAAAACAAAACAAAACAAAACAAAAAAAAGACCAGTCTTCTATATGGTAAGGACATAAGATAAAGCTTTGTACAATATCTAATTTGGTGGTCTCATGTGGATCCCATGCATCATTATATCTAGCAAAAGGAAGAAATCTAAAAGTGGAAAATGTTGTCTGAGGATGAAATGCATAATTATTGAATAAAAAACCAATGGAGAGAACTAAGTCAAAAAGCAAAATAAAATCATATTACTAGCTTGAGCAAATCTCCCAGAACTCAGAGAAAAAGCAAAAATAAAAAAGACTAGTATAAAGTGTAAAAGTTATGTGGTAAGACTGATATCTTCTACAATAGTGGAAGAACTTCAAACACCATTAAAACATCAAGCAAAATGTGTCAATTGGCTTTTCCAGAACTCAGGAAAACAGGAGAAGATTTATAGTCACCAAGTGAACCCTGAATCAAGAAAAAGACAGCTTTAAAATGGTCAAAAAATTTTGTGGTCTTTTATACATGCCCTTGCCCCACTTCCTCCCTGCCTCAGGGTGGTCTTGAAGATGGTAGCCCATATTCCCAGTGTGGAACTCTGGTCCCACGTTCCTGAAAGAGCATAGCAGATTTTATTTATAAAGAATGTGTTAGTTTGTTCTGATCTATCTAGGGTCTGCCTGAAGGCCTGAAACAACAAGTGCCTTTGTTTAACAAATTTTGGAATTGATCCTGGCAAAAAAGTAGACATTATTCCTATGAAACAATGTAAGGCAAATACCCAACCCACAACCACTTGGGAAAAAAAACATTACAATTGAGGAAAATGATACAGTGCCTAAATCCTAGAAGGAAAAACTGACGATAGTCTTTGGGAAATTAGGGCATTCAAAAGGGCTCACATATACTAGATAATTTATAAAGTCGCATGCATGCCCGTGGCAGGATGCAAGCTTAAAAAAGATCCTGAGAATACCTTAAGCTTGCATCTCCAGGTGATCCTGATCCCCAACCTCAATGTAAGCAGGAAGGGAAGGCTAAGGCTGAGTTGTGTCTCGCTAAGTTGAAGGAGTGATCCAGCAAAATGTGAATGTGTGAAGAACTGGGATGTTCTCTCTCTTTCAAAACACTAGCTGAGTATAAGATAAAGGAAAAGAGATTGCAGAGAAAACTCATGACATAGAATAGAGACTACAGAAATAGTTTAGCAAAGTCCCTAAACAGCAAATAGTCACAGCCCACAGCAAGCAACAAAAAACAAACCCTGAGAAAGGGAAGTATCTAATTTCTGGAATTACAATATTGTAACGTAGGGAATGTTTAATTTTCAATGAAAAATTATAAGACAGGCAAAAAAGAAAGTATGACCCATTCACAGAAGAAATTAACTGTATTATTCTGTTTCTGTTGCTTATAACAGAATACACAGAACTGGTTTATTTATGAAGAAAACAAAAATTTATTGCTTACAGTTTCAGAGGCTCGGAGGTCCAAAGTCCAGGGAAGACATCTATCAAGGGTCTTGGTGGTGGTGACAATGTTGGCAGGGTATCACATTGTGAAAATGGTGGAGCAGAGAGAACTAAGAGAGTTAGATTCTCCTCTCTCTTCTTTAAAGCCCTCTGAACCATAATCTTGACCACCATTTTTGATTCATTCACTACAGCATGGTCCCATAATCTAATCATCTCTTCAAGGCACCACTTTTCAGTTACCATAATAGGATTTCCCACACTCAACAGTTGCAGTAGGGATTAAGCTTCCAATAAATGAATCTTGGGGGATGGGGGTAGGGGGACACAATTCAGTCTACAGCATTAACAGTAGCTGAGGAATCCCAGTAATGGATTTACTAGACAAAAGCTTTGCGTAAACTGTTTTAACTATGCTCAAAGAGCTAAAGCAAAGTAGGGGAACAATGTGCAAACAAATAGAGAATATAAATTAAAAGATCAAAAATAATAAAGAACCAACAAATCCTGGAGCTTAAAAGTACAATAAGTGAAATGGCAAACTCACTGGAAGGTATCAATAGCAGATTTGAGCAGGCTGAAAGAAGAATCTGTGAACTTGAATACAAGCATACCACATTTTATTGTGCTTCACAGGTATTGTGTTTTTTCCAAAGTGAAAGTTTGTGCCAACCCTGCATCAAGCAAGTCTATTGGTATCATTTTTCCAACAGCATGTGTTCACTTTCTGTCTCTGTGTCAGTTTGGTACTTTTCACAATATTTTTTTTTAACTTTTTCGTTATTATGTCTGTTATAGTGATGTGCAATCAGTGATCTTTGATGTTACTGTAGTTGTTTTGGGGAACCAGAAGCTGTGTCCAGATAAGACCATGAACTTAATTGATGAATGATGTGTGTGTTCTGACTGCCCCACCAATCAGCCTTTTCCCTGTCTGTCTCCCACTGCTTGGGCTTCCCTATTGCCCAGGACACAACAATATTGAAATTAGGCCAATTAATAACCCTACAATGGTCTGTAAGTGTTTAAGTGAGAGGAAAAGTTGCACATCTCTCACTTTAAATCAAAAACTGGAAATGACTAAGCTTAGTGAGGAAAGCTTGTTAAAAGTCAAGATAGGCTAAAAGTTAGGTCTCCTGTGTCAAACAGTTAGCCAAGTTGTGAATGCAAAGGAAAAGTTCTTAGAAGAAATTAAAAGTGCTGCTTCAGTGAACACACAAATGATAAAAAAGCAAAACAGCCTGGTTGCTGATTTGGAGAAACTTTTAGTGGTCTGGATAGAAGATTAAAGCAGCCACAACATTCCATTAAGCCAAAGCATAAATCAGAGCAAGATTCTAACTTTCTTCAATTCTATGAAGGCTGAGAGAGGTGAGGAGGCTGCAGATGAGAAATTTAAAGCTAGCAGAAGTTGGGTCATGAAGTTTAAAAAAAGAAGCCATCTCCATAACCTAAAAGTGCAAGGTGAGGCAGCAAGTGCTGATGTAGAAGCTGCAGCACGTTATCCAGAAGATCTAGCTAAGATCATTGATGAAAATGGCTGCCATAAACAACAGATTTTCAATATACACAAAACAGCCTTATAATGGAAGAGGATGTCATCTAGGATTTTCATAGCTGGAGAGGAGAAATCAATGCCTGGTTTGCAGGCTTCAAAGGACAGACTGATCTCTTGTTAGGAACTAATGCAGCTACTGACATTGAGTTGAAGCCAATGTTTATTTACCATTCCCAAACTCCTAGGGCCCTTAATAATTATGCTAAATGTACTCTGCCTGTGCTTTATAAATGCAACGACAAAGCCTGAATGACAACACATCTGTTTATAATATGGTCTAGTGCATATTTTAAGGCCACTGTTGAGAACTTTTGTTCAGGAAAAGAATATTTTTTTTTTCCAAAATATCACTGCTCATTGACAATGTACTCAGTTACCTAAGTGCTCAGATGAAGAGATATAAGGAGATTAATATTTTTTCTATGCCTAGTAACACAACATCCATTGTTTAGCCCATAGATCAAGGAGTAATTTTGAGTTTCAAGTTGTATTATTTAAGAAATACCTTTTGTAAGGCAATAGCTGCAATAGATATTGATACCTCTGATAGACCTGGGCAATGTGAATTAAAAATCTTCTGGAAAGATTCACCGGTAATAACATTTGTTATTCATAGGAGGAGGTCAAAATAGCAACATTAACAGGTATTTGGAAGTTGTTTCTACCCATCATAGATTACTTTGAGGAGTTCAAGACTTCAGTAGAGAAAGTAATTGCAGATGTGGTGAAAATAGCACAAGAAATAGAATTAGAAATAAAGCCTGAAGACGTAACTGATTTGCTGCAATCTCATGATAAAACTTTAGTGGATGAGGAGTTGATTCTTATGAATGAGCAAAGAAAGTAGTTTCCCAGATGTAATATACTCCTGGTGAAGATACTGTGAACATTGTTGAAATGACAACAAATTTAGAATATTACATAAGCTTAGTTGATAAGGCACAGAAGATTTTGAGAGGATTGACTCCAGTTTTGAAAGAAGTTCAACTGCAGGTAAATGCTCCAGGTAAATGATGCAGGTAAACAGCATCCCATGCTACAGAGGAAGCTTTTGTAAAAGGAAGAGTCAATCAATGCAACAATCTTCATTGTTGTCTTGTTTTAGGAAATTGCCATAGCCACCCCAACCTTCAGCAACCAGCACATTGATCAGTCAGCAGCATTTTTCATCAAGACAAGACCCTCCACCAGCAAAAATATTATGACGCTCTGATGGCTCAGTGATCATTAGCATTTTTTAGCAATAATAAAGTCTTTTTAAATTAAGATATGTGCATTTTTTTTAGACATAATGCTATTGAACACTTAAAAGACTACAGTATAGTGTAAACATAACTTTTATATTAGCTGGGAAACCAAACAATTTGTGTGACTGGCTTTATTGCAATATCAGCTTTATTACAATGATCTGGAACCAAACCCACAATATCTACTAGGTATGCCTGTACAGGTCAATTAAAGTTATACAGTCTGAGGAGCAGAAAAAGCTACAAATAAAGAGAAATGAGACCTTTAAGAAACCATAAATAGCATAAACATCATAGGAATCCCAGAAAAAGTAGATAGATAGAGAGTGGTCAGAAAGAGTATTTGAAGAAATAATGGCCAAAAAACTATGCAACCTTGATAAGTCATGAATCTACACATTGATGAAGCTTACTGAACTCCAAGATGGATAACCTCAAAGAGATCCACACAGCGATGTATTATAATAAAACTGTTGGATGCCAAAGACAAAGAATGTGTCTTGAAAGCAGCAAAAGAGAAGTGACTCTTCAGGTAAAAGGGATCTTCAATAAGAAACACAGGGATATTCTCATTAGAAACCATGTAGGCCAGATGGGAATGGGATAGCATTTTTATAGTGGTCAATGAAAAAAAAATAAATAAATAAACAAGAATGCTTTTCCAGCAAACCTAGGCTTGTTTCAAAAGTGAGCAAGAAATTGACATTTCCAGATAAATGAAAGTTGAAGGAGTTTGTTAGTAATAGAACTACCCTACAAGAAATGCTAACGAGTCATTTAAGTTGAAATAAAATGTCACTAGACAGTAAATGGAAGGTATTCATAGAAAAAGAGAACTCACATAAACATAAATGCATAGGTAAATGTAAAAGCAAGTGTTACTGTGTTTTTGGTTTACAACTCTTTTTATTGTCTGTATGATAAAAGATACATAAAAAGATGATTATATATCTATGTCACTGAGTATATAAGGTATGTAGATGTTATTCATGCCAATGACAAGACAAATGGTGATGACAAAACTGTATAGGAGCAGAGTTTTTGTATGCTATTGAAGCTTGGTATGAATTCAAACTAGATTTTTATAAATTTAGAATGTTGATTGTAAGCCTAATGATAACCATTAAGAATATATCTAATCTATCTATCTATCTATCTATCTATCTATCTATCTATCTATCTATCTATCTATCTAGAAAATGAGAAGGAAAAAAAAAGGTACACCATATAAAAATCAGTTAAATATAAAAGAAAGCAGTAATGGAAGGAATAAGGAAAATGCATATGTATGCTATAGAAAATATATAGCAAAGTGTTAGAAGTACATGCTTTCTTATAAAAATACTTTGAATGTAAATGAATTAAATTCTCTAATCAAAAGACATAGATGAGCAGAATGTATTTAAAAACACAGCCCAACTATATGCTGAGTAAAAGAGACACCCTTCAGATCCAGTGACACAAATAGGTTGAAAGTGAATGGGTGTAAAATAATATTTCTTGCAAATAGTAACCAAAAGAGCATTAGGCAAGTTACACTAATACCAGACAAAATAGACTTCAAGTTAAAAACTGTTACTAGAGACAAAGGAGGACTTCCGGTTTCTGGTCCAGCTTGGAAGTTGTCACTTGGGCCAAACAATATGTAAAAGTCTGGAAAATCAACAACCACAAACTGAAAAATCAACAGCTCTTTTTAGATCCATCAGAGAAGTGAGGTCACAGGGAAATCCACTCTCCCCAGCACTGGAAATATATAGGTGAGAAAATAGAGAGTCACAACTAGCCACAGCAGAAACTCTTAATAAAAATCCCCATGGGAAATAGTACCTGGGCAGAAGAAATTGAACTATAATTAATAAATTGCTGCAGGCATACAATGTACCAGTCTGAGTTAAAAACTCCATTGTGGCCCAGTCACAGGCCCTTTCTTCCACTTTTGTGAGTTTTACCTTTAGGATCTCTATCAGGTTCTTACAGTGAATATTGGAGGGAAATCCTCTTGTGCTTCTGGCAAGGGCAGGGAAGGAACTATTTTGAAACACTACAAAATGTTCTGTTCTTCTTAACAAAGACTGCCCTATTTACCACACTTCCTTTTACTCAGTATGTCATGTCTGGCTATGAAGAAAAAAAAATTATAAAACATACCAAGAGGCAAAAGCAGTTTTAAGAAATGGCAAGCATCAGAACTGACTCAGATATGGCAGAGATGTTGGAATTATCAGACCAGCAATTTAAAATGTCTAACATTAATATGCTAAGGGCTCTGTTAGAAAAAAAAGATAAGGGAGGGCATTATATATTAACAAGAAGTCAATTCATCAAAAAGGTAAAATAAGTATAAACATACAAGCAGCAAGCAACAAAGTCCCAAAACATATGAAGCAAGCATTGACAACATTAACAGGAAGAATAGACAATTCTACAACAATAGAGACTTTAATATTGCACTTTTGATAAGGAATAGAAAATCTGGACAGAAATTCAATAAGAAACTATAAGACTTGAACAATACTATAAAACAACTAGACCTAACAGACATATAGAACACTCCACACAACGACAGCAGAATACACATTATTCACAAGAGCATATGAAACTTTCTCCTGGATAGACCATATGTTATGCCACATAAAACATCTCGATTAGTTTGAAAAGATTGAATTTATACAAAGTATCTCCTCTTAACACAATGGAATAAAGCTAAAAATAAATAACAAAAAGAAAACCATAAAATACACCCATATGTGAAAATTAAACAACACAGTGTTAAGTAACCGATGGACCAAAGAAAAAATCACAAGTGAAACTTGAAATACTTTAAGACAAATGAAAATAAAAATACAACACACCAGAACTATGGACACAGAAGAGGCAGTGCTCAGAGGGAAACTTATAGTTATAAATGCCTGCATTAAAAAAAGAAAGTTCTCAAATCTATAACCTAGCTTTACACTTAAGGAACTAGAAAAATTAGTGCAAAGCAAACCCAAAGCTTGCCGAGGAAAAACAATAAAAATAAAAATTGAAGTAAAATTTTATGAAGCAGAAAAACAATAGAGAATATTAATGAACCCAAAGGTTAGTTTTTTGAAAATTGACAAACCTTTAGCTATAATGACTAAGAATAAGAGAGAAGACATAAATCATTTAAATCAGAAATAAAAATGGGGACATTACTACTGACCTTATAGAATTATAAAGGATTATAAGAGAATGCTTTAATTGTTTACCAACAAATTAGATGATCCAGATGAGAAGAACAATCTTTGGACAGCATATAAATTACATAAAATGACTCAAGAAGAAATAGAAACTCTTAAGAGACCTATATCAAGTAAAGGATTGAATCAGTAATCAAAATCTCCCAATAGAATAAAGTCCAGGATCAGAAGGCTTCACTGGTGAATTCTATCAAACATTTCAAAATGAATTAAAATCAATCTTTGAGACTGTTTTTAAAAATAATAAGAGGAAGTACTTTCTAACTTATTTTATGAGGCCAATATTAACCTGATAAGAAAGCCAGAAAAAGACTCTTCCATAAGAACAGTAAAGACCAATATCCTTCAGGAATATAGATTTATCCCAAGAATGTAAAGGTGGTTCAAAATAAGAAAATAAATCAATGTAATATTTCACATAAATATAATGAAGAATAACTCCCATGATTTTCTTTATTGGTGCAGAAAAATCACTTGACAGAGTCCAACACACTTTCATGATTAAAACACTCAGAAAACCAGGAATAAAAAGGGACTTCCTTAAAGTGACAAAGGTCATTCCTGAAAAACCCACAGCAACCATCACAGTCAATGGTGAAAGATTGAGGTTATCTCTTAAGATCAGAAACATGGCATATATGCACATTTTCATCACTGCTATTCAATATTGCACTGGAAATTGTAGCCAGAACAATTAAGCAAGAAAAGAAATAAAAAGCATCCAAATTTGAAAGGAAAAAATAGAACTTTGTCTATTTAAAGATGATGTGATTCTATATACGAAAAATTCTGAACATTCCACAAGAAGGCTAATAGAGATAATGAATAATTCAGTATGTTGCAGTCTATAAGATGCAAAAATCAGTTGTGTTTTGAACACCAACAACAATACTATAAGGAAATTAAGAAAACAATTCCATTTATGATAGCATTTAATAATAATAATAAAAGTACTTAGGAATAAATTTAACCAAGGAGGTAAAAGACTTATATTCTGAAAACTGCAAAATATTGCTAAAAGAAATTTAAAAAGAACTAAATAAATGGGAAGACATCTTATGTTTCTGTACTGGAAAACTTAACAGTGTTAAGATGTCAATATGACCCAAAATGATCTAGAGATGGAATATAACCCATATCAAAATATCAATTATTCTTAGTGTAGAAATGAAAAATACAATTCTTAAATTCATATAAAAATTGCAAGGGCCTCTGAATAGCCAAAACAATATTGAAAAAGAACAAATTCACATTTTCTAACTTCAAAATTTAGTATAAAGCTACAGTAATTGAAACAGTGTGGGACTGGCATAAGGATATACATATAGACTAGTGGAATGGAAATAAGAGCCCATAAGTAAAACTATACATCTATGGTCAATTAATTTTCAACAAGGGTATCAAGACTCTTCAACATTAGTGCTGGAAGAGCACTATAAATCTACTTACAAAAGATAAAGTTTTACCACTGCCTCACAGTATATTCAAATAAAAAATCAAGTTGGATCAATCACCTAAATACAAGAGCTAAAACCACAAATTACCTAAAAGAAAACATCAGAGTAAATTATTATAACCTTGAAGTTGGCAATAGATCTTTAGATATGATACAAAAATATTAGCAACAAAAGAAAAAAATAGATACATTGGACTTCATAAAAATTAAAACTTTTGTGCATCAGGTACACCATCAATAGAGTAAAGGGAGTATGTACAGAATGGGAGAAAACATTTGCAAATCATATATCTAATAATGGTCTACCATCCAGAGTATATAAAACTCAACAACAAAAAAACAAACAACTCAATTTTTAAAATGGGTAACAGACCTGAATATCCACTAATACAAAATATACACATGGCCAATAAGCATGTGAGTAGATGCTCAACACCTTTTAGTCACTAGGGAAAAGCAAATTGAAAGCATGAGATACCACTTCACACTCACTAGGATTGATATGTTAATAAAAATTAAAATAAAAAAGATAAATAACAATTGGAACCCTTGACATTCCTGGTGAAAATGAAAAATGATGCTGCCACTGTGGAAAAAGTTAAATATAAAAATATCATATGTCCTAGCAATTCTACTCCTAAGTATATACTCCCCCCAATTAAAAATAGGCAGTCAAATACCTGTGTCTCAAATACTTGAATGTTTGTTGCAGCACTATTCACAGTAACCAAAATATGAAAACAACCCAAATGTCCATTAAGGGATGACTGGATAAAGAAGTTATGTTATGGCGGTGCCAGTTCACAACTGAGCAGGCAGTCCTTGCCACTGCTGGACTCCATCCCCAGCCTGGCTGACTGTGCACTGACCAGAGAGGTGTCTCTCCAGAAAGTCCTGAGACCTGTGGCAACTATGCACCCAGGGCACCAGTGGGTGACCAAGGAGACACTGAGGTAGCCATGCCAAATTGGCAGCCCTGGCAGGATCCTAGCCAGACAATTTTTTTGAACCAGTGGACCATGAAGTCCTTTGCCACAATGACTAAACATCAAAGGAAAGATACCAGAAATATGAAAAGTCAAGAAAGTATACCACCAAAGGGTAATAACTCTCAAGCTCTAGATCCTATAGAACAGGAAGCACTTGTAATGTCTGACAAGTAATTTCAAGCAATAATTCTAAGGAAAGTAGATGAGATACAAGAAAACTCAGCTAGACAACATGATGAAACAAGGAAACATATATCAGACCTGAAAGAACAAATGTACGAGGAAATCAATGCCCTGGAAAGAATGTAGCGGAACTTGCTGAGCTGAAGAATTCATTCAATGAAAAAAAAAACAGAATTCATTCAATGAAAAAAAAAAAAAAAAAAGAGTTTAACTAGCAGGCTTGCAGAAGAGAGAACTTCTGACCTTGAAGATGGGCTGTTTGAAATAACACAGGCAGACCAAAAAATAAATAAATAAATAAATAAATAAATAAATAAATAAATAAATAAATAAATAAATAAATAAATAAATAAATAAAAGAAAAAGGAAAGAAAAAAAGAATTAAAAACATTGAAGAAAATCTAAGAGAGATATCAGACAACCTTAAGCACTCAAATATCTGAGTCATAGGTATTCCAGAAGGGGAGGAAAAAGGAGATTGCATTGAAAACATATTCAACAAAATAGTGGCAGAAAACTTCCCAGATATAGGAAAAGACACAGATCTTCAGATTCAGGAAGCTCAAGGATCACCAAATGTATCCAACCCAAAAAGGTCTTCTCCAAGACATGTTACAGTCAAATTGGCAAAATTCAAAGACAAAGAAAGAATCTTCATAGCTGTAAGAGAGAAATGTCAAATCACCTATAAGGGAGCCCCAATCAGACCAACATCAGACTTTTTGTCACAAACCCTAAAAGCCAGAAAGGAATGGGATGATATATTCAAAATACCAAAAGACAGAGATTGCCAGACAAGAATACTCTACCCCGTGAGACTATCCTTCTGAAATGAAGGGCGAATAGTATATTTCTCAGACAAACAAAAACTGCGGGAGTACACTATCACATGACCACTCTTACAAGAAATACTCAAGGGAATACTGCATATGGTACCTGAAAAATAACTATCACTGCCATAAAAATTCAAGAAAAATCAAAACCCACTAGTAAAATAAAAATGCCAACAATGAAGAGAGAGAGAGAAAAAAAGTTTATCTACAACCTAAGAAACCAACAAATACAGAAGATAAACAGTAAATCAGAAAGAAAGGAACAAAAGACACTTAAGACATCCAAACAAAAAATCAATAAAATGCTAGGAGTAAATCAACACTTTTCAATAACAACTTTTAATGTAAAAGGATTAAATTCCCCAATTAAAATACACAGGCTGACTGACTGGTTTAAAAAGGAGGACCCTACTATATGCTGCCTTCAAGAGACCCACCTCACCTATAAAGACTCACGTAGACTAAGAGTCAAAGTTTGGAAAAATATTTACCATGCAAACAGAAATGAAAAACTAGCTGGAATAGCTATTCTTCTATATGATAAAATAGACTTTAAACTAAAAACCATAAAAAGAGATAATGAGGGCCACTACATAACGAAAAAAAGGATTCATCCATCAAGAAGACATAACAATCATAAATATATGCACATCTACTGTCGGAGCAGCCAGAATTATAAAGCAAACTCTATTAGACCTAAAGAAAGACACTAGTACCATAGTGGCAAGGGACCTGTACACCCCACTATCAATATTGGATAGATCATCTAGGCAAAGAATCAGCAGAGAAATACAAGATCTAAACAATACTCTATACCAATTGGACTTGGCAGATATCTACAGAACATAACATCCAACAACCTGAGAATATTCATTCTTCTCATCAGCCCATGGATCATTCTCCAGGATAGATCACATGTTAGGTCACAAATTAAGTCTCAACAAATTCAAAAAAATTGGAATGATCTCATGTATTTATTCAGACCAGAATGGGTTAAAATTAGAAATTAATAACAAATGAAATTCTGGAAACTATAAAAACACATGGAAATCAAACAGCATTCTACTTAATGACATGGGGGTCCAAGAAGAAATCAAACAGGAAATCAAAAAATTTATTGAAACTGATGAAAACAATGTTACATCATACCAAAATCTGTAGGATACTGCAAAAGCAGTACTAAGGGGGAAATTTATCACATTAAATGCTTACTTCAGAAAAATGGAAAGATGGCAAGTGAACAACCCAACACTTCACCTTAAAGAACTAGAAAAAAAAGAACAATCCAAACCCAAAGTTAGCAGATGGAAATAAATCATTAAGATCAGAGCAGAACAACAACAACAACAACAACAAAATGATAAAGAAGATCAATGAATCAAAAAGTTGGTTTTTTGAAAAGATAAATAAAATTGACAAACCATTAGCATGGCTAACTAAAAAAAGAAGAGAGAAGACCCAAATAACAAAAATTAGAAATGAAAAAGGTGATATTACAACTGATACATTTCAAATACAAGAAATCATTAGAGACTACTATGAACAACTATATGCCAACAAATTTGAAAATCTGGAGGAAATGGAAAAATTTCTGGACACACACAAACTACCAAAACTGAGCCAAGACGATGTAGAAAACTGAACAGATCAATAACAATAAAAGAGATTGAAGATGTTATCAGAAGGCTCCCAACAAAGAAAAGCCCAGGACCAGATGGATTCACAGCAGAATTTTACAAAAGATTCAAAGAGGAATTGACAGCAATTCTCTACAAACTATTCCAAAAGATTGAAACAGAGGCAATTCTCCCAAACTCATTCTATGAAGCAAACATCACCCTGATACCAAACAAGGTAAAGAGACAACAAAAAAAGAAAACTACAGGCCAATATCCTTGATGAATATAGATGCCTAAATCCTCATTAAAAATCTAGCTAACAAAATACGGCAACACATATGCAAAATTATACACCATGATCAAGTGGGATTCATCCCAGGGATGCAAGGTTGGTTCAACATATGCAAAGCAATAAATGTGATACACCATATCAATAAAATCAAACACAAGGACCATATGATTATCTCTATAGATGCTGAAAAAACATTTGATAAAATTCAACACTCGTTCTTGATAAAGACTCTCTACAAGTTAGGTATAGATGGAAAGTATCTCAACATAATTAAAGCCATATATGATAAACCCACTGCTAATATCATCCTAGAACAGGAACTAGACCAGGATGCCCACTCTCAACACTCTTATTCAACATAGTTTTGGAAGTACTAGCTAGAGCAATCAGAGAAGAGAAGGAAATAAAGGGCATCCAGATTGGAAAAGATGAAGTCAAACTGTCCCTGTTTGCAGATGACATGATCCTATATATTGAACAGCCTAAAGCCTCTACAAAAAAACTCTTGGAGTTGATAAATGATTTCAGCAAAGTAAAAGGATACATAACACACAAGAGTCAGTAGTATTTATATTCTGCAATAGTGAACATGCAGAAAGAGAAACCAAGAAAGCTTGCCCGTTTACAATTGCCACCAAAAAAATATAATACTTAGGAATAGAGCTATCCTAGGATGTGAAAAATCCCTGCAATGAGAACTACAAACAACTGCTGACAGAAATTAAAGGGGACACAAGAAGATGGAAAGATATCCCATGGATTGGAAGAATCAACATTGTGAAAATGTCCATTCTACTCAAAGTTATATACACATTCAATGCAATCCACATAATTCCAATGACATTCTTCTCAGAAATGGAAAAAACTATCCAGACATTTATATGGAATAACAAAAGACCACACATAGCCAAAGCAATTCTGAGCAAAAAAATAATACTGGAGGCATAACACTACCTGACTTTAAACTATACTACAAAGCTATAATAACCCAAACAGCATGGTACTGGCATAAACACACACACACAGATCAATGAAATATCATAGAGAAACCAGAAATCAACCCACACATCTACATCCATCTGATCTTTGACAAAGACACCAAACCTTTACACTGGGGAAGAGACTGCCTCTTCAGCAAATGGTGCTGGGAGAACTGGATATCCATATACAGGAGAATGAAATTAGACCAATACCTCTCAACATATACTAAAATCAACTCAAAATGGATTAAAGAATTAAATATACACCCTGAAACAATAAAACTTCTTAAATAAAACTTAGGAGAAACACTTCAGGAAGTAGCACTGGGCATAAACTTCGTGAATATGACCCCCAATGCATGGGCAACCAAAGGAAAAATAAAGAAATGGGATTATATCAAACTAAAAAGCTTCTGCACAGCAAAAGAAACAACAGAGTTAAAAGACAACCAGCAGAGTGGGAGAAAATATTTGCAAAATATACATCCAACAAAGGATTAATATCCAGAATATACAAGGAACTGAAACAACTTTATAGCAAAAAAACAAGCAACTCAATTAAAATTGGGCAAAAGAGCTAAATAGGCATTTCTCAAAGGAAGATATACGGATGGCCTACAGACACATGAAAAAATGCTCGACATCACTCAGCATTCGGGAAATGCAAACCAAAACCACACTGAGATACCAACTCACCCCAGTTAGGATAGCTGATATCCAAAAGACTGTGCATGATAAATACTGGTGAGGTTGGGAAGAAAAAGGTACTCTTATATACTGTTGTTGGGGCTGCAAAATGGTGCAGCCTCTATGGAAAATGGTATGGAGGTTCCTCAAACAATTGCGGATAGATCTGCCATATGACCCAGCTATCCCACTGCTGAGAAAGTACCCAGAGGAATGGAAATCATCAAGTCGAAGGGATACCCGTTCTCCAGAGTAATAGCTAAGAGTTGGAAGCAGCCCAAATATCCATCATTAGATGAGCGGATAAGAAAACTGTGGTATATCTACACAATGGAATACTACTCTGCTATAAAAAAGAATGAAATACTGCCATTTGCAACAACACGGCTGGACCTAGAGAGAATTATATTAAGTGAATTGAGTCAGGCACAGAAAGAGAAATACCATATGTTCTCACTTATTTGTGGAAGCTAAAACTAAATAAATAAATACACAAATAAACTGGGGTGGGGGGAAGGGAGGAAGACACAACAGTTACAATTCCTTGAAGTTGATATGACAAGTGAACAGATATGAGGTCGTTGGGAGGGAGGGGGGAGAGGAAGGAGGGAGGGAGGTTTTGGTAATGGGCCAAAATAATCCACCACATTGTATAGTGACAAAATAAAAAGAAAATTAAACTTGTCTTCTGAAAAAAAAAAGAAGTTATGTTACAAATATATACACATTTGATGGAATATTATTCAGCTGTAAAAAGGAAGTACTAATCCATACTACAACTTGTATAAACCTAAAACAAAAAATATGCTAAGTGAGAGAAACCAGGCACAAAGGGTCAGGTAGTCCATGATTCCATTTATATGAAATCTGAGTACCTGGAACAGATCAGTCCGTAGAGAGAGAATGCAGATTGGTGGAGTCAGGGGCTGGGGAAATGAGGGAATGGGGAATAGGTGCTTAGTGGGTTTGAGATTTTCTTTTGTGGTGATGAAAATATTTTGGAACTAGCTAAAGGTGTTTGCCTGCATCACATTGTGAATATGCTAAATGCCATTGAATTTTTCACTTTAAAATGGTTAATACTATGTTATATGTATTTCTCCTGAATAAAGAAAAAGGGTTAAAAAGTGATGGGGTGATGTGGTAGATGGACCTAGCATGACTAACATGTATCTATATAATAATAATTTTATGAGGAAAGGGAAGATATAATTATCAAACAAACAATATGGATTAATACTCCCTGAACTAAAAGGTTCACTGATGCCAGCCAACATTCACTTACGGATGTCTTTGTTAATTTCTGGAAAACGAAGGAAAAGAGCGAAATCATAAAAGCAGTGGATAATCGCAGGTCCAATTAAGTTATCGTTTAAACACGAGGGCAAACTAACTCTTCTCTCCTTCCTTCCTTACTTTTTTTCCTTTCTTCTTCCTTGTGGGTGGTATGCAGTGAGGAGAATTATTTCTTACCAGGTGCCTCTTTCTGATGCAATAGCTGGTTCTCCAATAACTCTTCCTCTCATGCGTCATTGCCCTCCTGCTCAAGCACAACCACCACCTCTATCTCAGGGCCTTTTGTGATCACTCCTCTCTTGTCTGGAAAGTTCTCCCCCCGTATGTACAGGTGTACTCTCTGTTTCATGTAAGTCTCTGCCCAAGTTTCTTCTCATCAGGGAGCTTGGATCTTTCTCTATAAAATTGTACTACCCTCCTTTTTTCCCTGCCTCCTTATCCTGTTAGACTTTTCTTTATAGCACTTATTACCATCTGTCACATTGCCAAGGTATTTTTAATTGTCTCTCTTTGCTGCAGGTACATTCTTTGAAAAGAGTGATTTTGTTTGGTTTGCTGTTTTATTCTGGTGCTCAACACATAACATTTTAAATATATGTTTTGGGGGGGGGCCAATAAATTAATCGAACATAGACGTAAATCAACAAGTATTTCTTGAGTAATTGTCATCATTGATACACTTGGTGACACATAGGCAAAAGTATTTCAGAAAAGGGAACAGTTTACCAAAGAAAGAAAATGGTAATGTGATTTTGGAGTCAATGAGTCCAACCTGGCTAGAGAAAAATGTTTATGTTGAGCCATTTTGTGAAATAAAGCATTACATAATTTGTAGGGGCCAAATCATAAAATATTTTATGTCAGACTAAGAAATGCATTGTATCATGTCAGCAGTAGGGAAGAGGGAGAAAACTAACTGAACAACACAAGAGGGATATTAAGGGCTGGGATTCCCCGGAAACCTACGTGCCAGAGTTTAACCCTGGGATGTGAGATTCACAGGCCTGGTCAGCAATGAAGACTGAAAATACAAAGGACCTCAGGTTGGAAAGGAGGCCGAGACTGTTGATAGAACATGTCAGACACGACTAAAACTGAATCTATGACACTTTTGAGTTCATGGATTGTGGGAGGTGGGTGACACATGCAAGATAATCGAGTTGTTATAATCTAGTAAAAGTCAGGGCAGAAAAAATAGGGCGGTGAGTACTAAATAGGCAAGTGTTTGTTAACAAGACCAAGGTAACCTGAGATGAAACTTTATTTACTACCACAGAGAGCCCAATTCCATCAGTGTAATCACATTACAGTAGTGAAGGAAAACATAGGTTAAAGAAGAAATGGGGAAATAAAAACCTAAAAATATAAGGTCAGTTAGACTGAGAAACACCCTGATCAGGAGACACTTGTGTTGCCCTTAGCTGTAACCTTTTAGAATCAACTAGAGAATATTTAGTTCTAGAGTCTAACACAAATTCTGCTCAACGAGAGCATTGGATTAAATGTGAGGGTCACTTCTACTTGATTGTGTCTGGAAATTAAAGTATGAAATCACTTTATACCCTGTGCAACTATTAGTTATTTTTTGTTTTTGTTGTAACAATCCTAAATGCCTATAAAAACCCAAATTAAAAAAAATGGTAATACATCAAGGCAATTGAGAATGTCTGAATAGGAAAAATAAGGCCAAACTCAAGTATGGAATTTTTGCACTTTTGTTTTTGAATTTCTAGAAAAAAAATATTTACTGATGAATTTTTGGCTTTTAGGGAAGGTGTGGATATAAAATGTGCTTTGAGAAGGGGATGTCTACAATGTGGTTTCTCTAAGCATAGCTCTATATCTCACATTCACACCCAGAGAGTCACACCAGGAGAGTCACTAACTCTCTGAGAAGGTTCTACTTAAAATGCACTGTCTTACCATTCTGAATTCAGTCTTAATGGGAAAATATTGAAGAATGAATTACTTTCTTGTCTCTTTGGATTCTGAAATCTGGGCAAAACAGATTTTTCCATGTTCTTATTAAGATCATTATGGAACTAGACTCCAGTCAAAAATGAAAAGTAAGAGTTGAATTAATATGATTGAGAAAAACAAATTCACGTACAGAAATGTCATCATGTGGTCAGTATTATCTCACTCTGCTTTGATTCTCTGTATAGTACTAATTACTAACATATATTTAAAAAGATCTATTTTTTATTTGTTCTTTGTGTACCCCACTAGATAACTTCTTTGTTATTTGTTGAATATATAAATTTTTATAATCTTATGGGACTTAGGAAGCATAATATTTAAAAATGAATATAATGGAAATTGAATGTATTTAACAAAATGGCCTAATGATTCAAGAAATTGCTCATACCTTTTCAAGGCCAGAGTCTCTGACCATTCCTCTGGTCTATTGAAATCAAGTCTCTTAGGGAATCAGCAGACCCTTGGGATATGATTCTTTCCTCCTCCACTTTTTATTGCCTCCCCTCTCTGCCGAACCTCCCCCATTTTTGTTAATATCCCTCTCTCCTTCATGCTCTGAACACCATTCGTACACCCATTCTGTCCATGATTCATTCACTGATTCTTTTTGTGTCCATGTGATTTTATCTCAGGTCAAATAATTAAATCAGTTATAATTCTTAATTTATGACACACACTCTCATTGTGGAGATATGTGTGTGTGTGTGTCTAAAATGTATTCAGTTAGTCAATTATTTATTAGTCATTTTAATTATTAGAACCCACCACCCCAAACAAAAGTTTGGAGCTTTATAAAACTCTGTTTATTTAACCATATAATACTTCTTCAGCATCTTGTCTCCAAGGATCCCATCCATCTGTGAGAATGATCACCCCAAATCCCTTGTTCATCTTTCCCTCACATTTCTTTGCACACAGTTTCTTATTGTTTCTATGTGTCCCTGAAATTATTTATTTTTATTTTAGTTTTTATGACCTTCCAAAATGCTATTAGGCTATATGTAATCTTTTGAGATTTACCTTTCTGTGTTATATTGTTAATATTTCTCTATATTGTCATATGTGTCTATAGCTTTTTATTGTGAATGTTGTATACTATTCTATTGTGTGAATATAGCATAGTTCATTTATCAGCTCTTACGTTGAGGAGTATTGAATTATTTCTCTCTCATTTTCTAAAAAATTTGTCTATTATGAATATTTATGCTATAAATGTTCTCATATGTATCATCTATTGTCCCTGTCACTTATTTATTCATGTCATGCACATTTGTTGAGTGCTTACTGAAAACAGGCACCATACAAAAAAATTGAGATGGGGAAAGAAAGTATCTAACTCTCATAGACCTTATAATGAAGAGAGTGTTCTCTCATCTTGAATGTTAGGTAAGCAAATAAGCTTATTCCCTTTAGAAGATTTAATTAAGGTTTTCATTCGCCTTTCACTAAAAATAAAAGAAAGAAACAAAGGAACAAAGAAAAAACAAAGACGCAAAGAAACAAAGAGAAAGGAAGAAACAAAGAAAGAAATTTAAGAAAGGAAGGAAGAAATAGAAAAGAAGGAAGGAAGGGTGAGCTAAGAGTGACAATATTTAACTTAAAATGAATTGTCATCAGCAATTCTTTTCAACCTTTTTTAGTTGTAGAAATGTTTGCGGATGGGTTTTCTTTATTAATCTTACAATACATTACATAAGCGGCCAGACTATGACTTTGTAAATCTCATCACTGCCTATGTTTATATTTTTAAATGTATTCCTTTCAAGACAGAAAAAAAAAATAATGCAGCTTTTTTTTTCCTTTCAAGGACGCAGTAGATTTAAAATTTTTATTACAAGCTGTTAGCAAATCAATGAACAGTTAGACACACTGATCAAAACTGATAAACTGGAAGGAGTACTGCTGTCCCTGCGGAATTTTGTTTAAGTAATAAGAATAACTTGCTGAGAACATTTATATCCTCAAGGACAGACTAGGTAGCTGAATCTGAGACTTAACATTTTTTTTTTCAACACATGAAAAGAGAGTCTCCTTGCAAACTTACCACTCCAAATGCTGCCAACCAAAATCTTAACTGTTCTTTGTTCTTTCCTTTTTCCTATTGGAAAGAAATGGAAAGAGAACTGAGTGGGATGAGGGTATGTGTGAGAAGCTGCAGTCAGTCATTTAAGGATGCTACTAGGGAGACCCACAGCTAGTCCAAGGAATGACTCTGACCCTCTGTGATGCTTGTCTAACTTAAGCAGGGAGAGTTGATTGGTTATCGTTCTCTGTTCCCATAATGTTTGTGACATCTCCATGACAGTATTGCATCATCTATGCATGTCTGTGTCTATATCATCTATATCTATCTGTACATCGGATCATATCATATCCATCATATATCTTGTGGTTTCATTTATTAGTTGTCCTAACTGGACTAAGAGCTTCCCAATGACAGAATCCATGACTTGATCATGTTTTCATTGATTTCAACGTTTATCACTGTTCAAATGCTTACTTTATGTCTGATGCTGGGCTGCATTTTGGTATGTGAAGATTATAGGCTTGGCTTTGTGGTAATTAAGATGTTGTTTCTTATATTTTCATTATGAGTTCCTTCCTCTTATAAGGGCTCTCACTGATCTCACCTGATCAGAACTTGCTTAATGACAGTCCTCCCTAGACCAAAGTCAAGGGAGAAAAGTTCCTGGGAAGCATAAGACTTTCTCTTATCTATGTAAGTTTATTTACGCTTTAACAGAGCTGGTGATTTCAGAGAATAAGGACTGCAAAACTCCACTGTCTAAAACCTCACAAACAAAATCCAGGGAATGTGCTTGGGAAAAGTGCTCTAAGAGAATAAAGAAAAAATAAATTCACTGCTAATATTTACAGAACACTTTCACATTTACAAATCATTTCTTGAGTCCCATGTTACATAGTTCTTTGAGGCAAGAGAATGGGAACATTCCTATTTCAGAGAATAAAAACTGAAAGTTTTATAGGTGGCAAGATGTTCTCGGCTAGAAAACGGATGTTCCCATTTTCATTCTGGGACAGCTTCTAGGACATACCTTAGCACTTGGTGTATCAATTACGTCAAACCGTTCCCTTCCCCAAGAGAATTTTCCCTTTGAGCCTGAGTTCCGCGTGCTGGGATAATCACAGAGTCAAGCAGGTGCAGACAGAACTGTGCTCTGTTTTGTGCCACCTACTGGTTATCTATGTGGAAGAGAGTTTTAATTTAGGTCTGTACAAAATAGTGAGCAGACTAAAGATGTACTGAGATCTGAGAAAAGACTCTAGCCAGGTGAATTCAAGTTATTCTGTGGCTCTTAGCAATTTCTATGTATTACAGTAGTACCAAGAAAATACATACTTGTTGACAAAGGCTATATTTTAAAACAACCAAGGGCAGAATTAGCTGGAGAAAGTTAAGGCAGCCCAACAATGTCAAGAAATGTTTTACTTATTGTTTTCCCCAGGAGATAGGCTCAAAACTAGTTCTGCCTGTGTCTTTTTCAATATCATGGCCAGATACAGCTGAAAGTGATTGGCCTTTTAAGCATGTTTAATTTCCACACACTTCACACACACACACACACACACACACACACACACACACAAGCACATGGAAAACAACACAGTAGATAACACATTTGGTATGAAACTGTGTCAAAATGCTTTTATGTGGACTTCCAAGGATGGATTTTCTCCTACACTACCCTGACCTGACTGGTTTTATGAGTTCTACAGTTGGATCATCTTGATGCTTCCATGTTCTGATCATATATAGCAATAGGATGGTAGGTTACTTTACATTGGAAAAGTCTTCATCCAAACTGGGAAGAATGGTTAATGGAAGCTTTATCCAAAATGTCACCAAAAATATATATTTTAAAAAGCAGCCAACTGTGCAATGGTAAAGGTACTAAGGTTCCCTGAAGTCTCTGACAAAGCATTGGAATCTCTTGGGTACAATCCTACTCTTTATCCTTTTAATATGAAGATGAGAGATAGTGTGTTATACATCAATTTTCTAAACTTTTATTGTTTACATATTTTCAGTCAGCAGAAACTTTTTATCAACTAGCTTTTATGGGAGCCCAACATGAGCAACAGATAGAAGTGCAGCTCCTTTGGTTGAAGCTGGGGACAGCAAGCATTAAGCCCCACTCACTTGGTCCCCCATCCACTCGTGATGATCTCAAGGGTGGCTCTTCCTTCTACTGCAGTGGTACTCAAAGTGCAATTCCCCAATGAGCCCCATCACTACCACCTAGAGGCTTCTTAGAAAAGCTAGAGCTATTAAATCAGAAACTCTTAGGATTAGATACAGCACTCTGGATTGCATAAGCCCTGCTGGTTATTCTGAGGCATGTATGAGTTTGTGAACACTGCTCTAATGCTTCAAACTTTGGTTACCTCTGGTATAAGTAGACGCCTGGCCTAAAAGGCAGAGAATCTTAAATATAATTCTGGCTCTAATTAGTCAATCTTATGGAGTTCGGTAAGTCATTGAACCTCTTTTGTGTAAAATTAAGTGAATGCTAGCTAGCCATCATCTCTTCCTCACGGGTAGTATGAGAATAGTAATAACTGAAATTTTAGAAGTGCTTTACAAGCAAGAAATGTCACACACATCAAAGTTGCAGAAGAGAGCAACCAGAAACAGACTCATTTCTATATAGGAGTTGCATATAATCAGTAATGATTTATTCACATTGATGTATTAAAGCATATATTTAAAAATAAAATTAATAATTTTAAAACATAATTCAAATGATAAATATGATAAAAATTCCAGAGATCTTAGACATCTAAAGAGTATTTAGTATTACTTTGTATACTTTAAATATTTATTGAGCAAATGCAACATAACAGGACACAATAAAATTAGCATTTATTTATCATTTATATGGCTTAGTGCAGTGCATACATTATTTCTTTAATTAGCCATACCAATCTCTGTGTTAAATATGGTTATTATTGATGTTTGACAGATGAAAAACTGAGATTGCATAGGTTTAGAAATATGCCCAAAGACATCGAACTATTGAGTGGCAAAGGCCAGATTCAACAACAAAGAAAAAAAAGTAAAAAAAAAAAAAAAAAGTAAAAATATTAAAAAGAAAATAAAACTTAGACAAATCTGATTTCATGCAAGTTTAACTGCTATTCTTTCTACAAATGTATAGCCTAATTTGAGAAAAAGAGCTTTTAAGTTTTTTTTTGTTTTATTTTATATGTATTTGACAAATTATAATTGTACATATTTATGTGGTACAATATGATGTTTTGTACATGATTTGATGAACAATCAAATCAGGCTAATTAGCATACCCATGACCTCAAATATTTATCATTTCTTTGTGATGAGAACATTAGGAGATGTCTGCACTTCCACATTTACTGCAGCATTATTCACAATACCCAAGAAATGAAAACAGAAATGTGTCCAATAGATGAATGAATTTTTAAAAAATGTGGTATATATGAGAGTACTTCAAAAAGTTCATGGAATTGGTATTATCTTTTAATTCTATTTTTCTACAAACTTCTGATGTACCCTCATATATATAAAATGGGATACTATGCAGCCTTAATATTTTACATTTTTTAGTTATTGAATTAATTGGGCTAGAATTTGGGGTATTAAAATATGAGAAAATTACTAAAAAATCATTTTCAAATAATTATGTTATACAATTTACAAAAAATAAGAATCAAAACCCCAGACCATGCCCAGGGTCCTGGGCAAGAGCCAAAGGCAGCCCCCTTGCCTGGAAGCAGGCAAGTGAGCATGCCCAGGGTACTAGACAGGTGCCAAGGGAAGCATCTACCACCCAGAAGCAGGCAAGGAGCATGCTGAAATCACCACTTCTGTACAGGTGGCTCACCATAGCCACTGCCACAACCATGGCTGCTGAAAAAGTGGCTCAACACCACAGCAGTAGCCATGGCCACTATGCAGAAAGCACACCAAACACTCAACTGCATTGACACAAAGAGAGTCACCAGAGGAAACTGGAAAAGAAGAGTATGCCTCTGTCTTCAAAGCCCAGTCCAGAGTAATAGAAGACACAACTGCTCTACCAGATGCCAAACATCAATGTAAGGATACTAGAAATATGAAAATCCAAGAAAATATGACACCACTAAAAGAATAGAGTTTTTCTCAAATATTTAGACCCTATAGAGCATGAAACCCTTGAAATGAATGAAAAGGAATTCTGAGCAACAATTTTAAGGAAACTCACTGAGATATGAGAAGACTCAGATGACATATAGAAACTAGAAAAAAAAATCCAGGACATGAAGGAGGAAATTTATTAAGAGATTAATACCTTAAAAAAGAATGTAGGAGAACTAATAGAACTGAAAGATTCACTCAACAACAACAAAAACAACAAAACAACCAATAGCTTAAGCAGCAGGCTATAACAAGTAAAAGAAAGTCTTTAAGATAATCTTGAAATAACAGGCAGACAAAAAAAAAAAAGGAAAAAAAAATTTAAAAAATGAAGAAAGCCGAAGAGAGCAAACAGACAACCTTAAGCACACAAACATTTGAATTATGGGTGTTACAGAAAGGGAGGAAAAATGAAAAGGTGTAGAAAACCCATTCAACAAAATAATGGAGGGCCGAGCCCGTGGCGCACTTGGGAGAGTGCGGCGCTGGGAGTGCGGCGACGCTCCCGCCACGGGTTCAGATCCTATATTGGAATGGCCGGTGCACTCACTGGCTGAGTGCCGGTCACAAAAAAAATAGACAAAAAAATAAAGGAAAGTTTCTTAGGTATAGGGAGAGACAAGGATCTTCAGATCCATGAGGTGTAAAGATCCCCAAACACATTTGACTCAGAAAGACCTCCAAGACACATTATAGTCAAACTGACAAAGTCAAAGACAGAGAGATTCTTAAAAGAAGCAGGAGAAAAGCATCAAGTCACACATATGTGAAACCCATCAGACTAACAACAGACTTCTCAACAGAAACTCTATAAACCGGAAGAAAATGGGATGATATATTCAAAACACTAGAAGAAAAAAACTTCCAGCCAAGAATACTATACCCAGCAAGGCTATCCATCAGAAAAAAGGGGAAAATAGCATATTTTCCAGACAAAAAAAAACTGTAGGAGCTCACCACCACATGACCAGCCCTACGAGAAACCCTCAAGGCAGTCCTGTATCTGGAATCCAAAAAACGGTAATCACTACCACAAATGCAAAAGAAAGAACAAACCCACTGGTAGAACAGAAATGCAAACAAGCAAGAGAAAGAAACTAAATGTTACCACCACAGAAAACCATAATGACAATGTAATAATTTCTCCTTCTTTATTTCTGGTTTTAGTAACTTCAGCCTTCTCTTTTTTTCTTGGTCAGTCTAGATAAACGTTTGCAAATTTTGTTGATCCTTTTAAAGAATCAAGTTTTGGTTTTGTTGATTTTCTCTATTGTTTTTTAATTTCCTATTTCATATATTTCTGTTGTAATCTTTGTTTTTCCTACTTATATTTGTTATTGGTTTATTTTGCTCTTTTTTTGTTTTCTTTAGGCAGAAATTTACATTACCGATTTGAAATTTTTCTTATTTTTAATATGGTTTTTTACAAGTACAAATTTTCCTCTAAGCACTGCAGAAGGCTTGCGTCCTATAAATTTTGATATATCGCACTTTGATTTTTATCCCAAAGTACTCTCTAATTTCCCTGTGATTTCTCTTTTTATTCATTGTTTATTTAAGAGAGCGTTGTTTAATTTCCACATATTTGTGAATTTTCTAAATTTCCTTCTGTTATTGTGGTCAGAGAACATATTTTCAGTGATTTTAGTCTTTCATCTTTTTAAATGGGTTAAGACTTGTTCTGTGGCCCACAAAACCAAAAAGGACAACAACAACAACAACCCCCCCCCAAACAACAACAAAAAACAAAATATGTCTAACAACTGTACCATAAGGGTTAGGTATGTGGGGTATTGACCTATAAAGTTTTAATATTTCTATATTTTATGCAAACTAGTGTATTATTAGTTTTAAAAGATAAAAAAAACTAATGGTATGTATTATACTGCCTACTAATCTCAAGACATAGAATATTTCAGTAGGGGTAAAAATTTGTTCATGCTTCTTTGCAGTCATTCCCCAAATACCCTCAGTCCTGGCAACAATAAGTCGGCTTCTGTCACTATGTAGTTGTATTGCCTTTTTTTATAATTTTATTTAAAATGGGTCTATAATGTGAATACATTGATGTCTAGATTCTTTCACTTAGCATAATTCTTATGACATTTATGTGTGTTTTGGTGTGTATCTGAAGTCCCTTCCTTTCTATTGTTGTGAAATATGCCATCATGCCATTTCATAGGTTTAACAATTTGTTTATCTACCCACTTGTTGGATATTATTTCAATTATTCCAGTTTTTTGTTCCATTTTTTTTTTAGTATTTTGAATGAAACTGTCATGGACATTAAAAAAAAAAAAAAAGCCTAAACCCAAATACCAACAAAAGACAGCAGATTGGCAATGGAAACATTTCAACTTTAATATAGTGAATTATGCCTTAAGTTGTGCAAAAAAGAAGCTGAAATAAAAAAGAATTGCTTACTTTTAGTGTATCAAATAAAGGATTAAGATTTAGAAAGCATAGAAACTTCTAGAAATCAATTTAAAAATAGTGAACAGCTTAATAGTAACTAGCAAACTTACAGAGAGGAAATTAACAGTAGAAATGCAAGTCTTTAGTAAAGATATAAAATAAGGTTCATCCTCACAATTTAAGAGATTCATATTAAAACAACAATGTTTGAAGATTGACAAAAATAAGAAATTACTTATATTCAGTATTGTTTAGGTCTTTTAGGAAACAGATATGTTCATATAATCTTTGTAAGAACGTAAATTTGAATAGATGATTGGGATAGACAATGGAGGTAGACATTTGACAGTAACTGAAAGCTTTAAATTCATATACCGTTTGAGCCATCAATAGTCTTTTGTAGATCTACTCTATGAGAGTGTTGCATAAGCCTTCACAGATATATTCCCAAAGAGCTTATTTGCAGCTATGTTTGCAGTAGCAATATTTTAGAGAAAAACCCCTTTATTACTAAATTGTTAAAAAATTATTTTATTTCACGTTATTGAATTTTATATAGTCATTTCACCAGGTTGGTATAAATTTGACCTTGAAGGATATTCACAATCTATCATTAAACCAGAAAAACTAAATCAAGCCCAAAACATCGACAAATGGTATGAACATATTGATCACATTCAAAATATTTTTACTTCCATGCACACACGCAAAATTCATATACATTCAAAGAAAGAGAAATAAAAAATCATGATGTATTTCGGTTTATTCTAGACATTAGAAGAATAAATTCTAATACTGCCCATTCTTCTTTCAGAGAAAAGTAGGAGGGATCCCTGTGTGTAACTTTGATTACGTTTTAGAAAATATGTCATGCTACATTAGCTGTGATTAGTTAAAACTCCTGAAGTGGAGGTCTGATTTGGGTGGTCCTCTGTTTGGCAAGGCATCTAATAAATGATATTCTTTTTTCTCTCACCATGTTCAAAAGCAGCTCTCGGCAAAGCTAGTGATAATTTCCCACTGGAGGAAATGGAAGACAGATTTTGAGAGTATTTGTTAACCAATTTGAAGTTGTCGCTTCCACTGTAGTCCTCCTCCTCCATTAAACTAAACATTCAGTGAAAAGTCATATTCGTGCAACTGGCTTGTATCAGTGGTACTTAGAAAGAAGAAAGAAATTAGGATAAAGTCTATAATGGACAAATTACCAGTAAAAGAATGATAATCGTTAAGAACTACTATACTACACAATTCCAAGGAGTGCTATTTATTTACAACCTGCCACTCTCCAGAGAAGCAACTGCATATTAAGAAAAAAAAAACAGAGATGCCTTCATCGAGATACCTTCGTTGGGTATCTCAATACTCCTGGGGAAAGACATCAAACCAAGCAGATTTGTGTCACTAGAAATTTAAAATATTCGAACTTTTATCACTATATTCAAAGTCTCTTGTCCAACATTTCCACATCCCACGTTCAGAAGATGACCGTGATTCCTACCAGATGGGCAAGAGAAGAAGAGTTTATTAGAAATGATTTAACCAATTTCCCATACTTGTGCTTATTAATTCCTTCTGTCCTTTTTCCTTTTTTGTCAATTCAAGAAAAATGTCTTCACAAGTGTGCCTACAACCCCATTTTATTTACTTGTGATTTTTTTTTTTAAGATTAGCCCTGGTATTTAAACTTCCCCATGTACTTCACCTCTACTCTATTCTCGCCCCTCCTTTTTCAAAGTTAACAGCACATATTTGAACCCATAAAGTCCACATTAACTGCTGTTAAAATGAATGTCATCCTCTCTTGCCTATTCAAGGACTTCACTGCTACATTTTTCACCTCACTTTTGTACTGCTGGGTTTTCCTTCCCCCTCTGAGGTTATTTCCAACAGTATATAACTCTCATCTTTAAAAAGACAAAATTCATATTCTCTCCAGCTACTTCCACCGTTCTTTATTCACCTTTACAACAATACTCCTTGAAGAAATTGAGAAAACTCATTATATGTACTTCTTTTTATGCCTTTTTGTGATTTCTTTTTGTGCCTATTTTTTCCTACCACTCCACAGAAATTATCTTATCCAAGACCACAATCATGTGCACAATACCAAATCAATCACTCATTGTTCATATTTCATATCATTTGACCTACCTGCATTTGAGTCTGATGAATATTCTCTTATTGAAATACTTGACATGGATTCCAGAACACCACAGATTATATGTTTGATGTAGATCTTCTGGATTTTCTATGTAGATGATTATATTGCTTGAAAATAATGACAATTTTACCGTTTCCCTCTTAAGCCTCATACCAAGTATTTTCTGTTGAATTATTACAATATAAAGGAAATATGATAAAAATCTCAAGCCCTTTTTCTGATAAACATCAAACGTACTATTCTTCATTTAAAACGTTTTAGATTTTGTTACATGACATTTATTAAGTTAAGGAATTTTTATTTTATTCCTATTTTTTGAGAGTTTGAAAATATAAAGAAATAATACATTTCAGGAAATAATCTTTCTGCACCTGTTAAGGCCATCATATCACTTACTTCTTTATTTTTTTCTGAAACAACTTCTGTAAGATTGAGATTATATGTATTGCTTGAGTGTTTGCTAGAACCCACCCAAAAAATGATCTGGGCCTAGGGAAAGGTAGACAATGTATTAACAATGTTATTTTCTTTACTGCTTTTTGATTTTTCTTGAGCCAAATTTATGTTCTTTCTATAGAAAAATTTCTTGATATAATTGTCCCACCACGACCCAAAGGCAGAGACATAGAAGTTTCTTTTGTCAGTCAGAGTATTTTTGCTTTGCTTTACTTTTGTCCTCCTTATTCAGATTTTCCCTGAGATCGTAGCCCTTTGAGAGTTCCAACTTGACTCAGGTTTCTCAACTTCATCACCCCTTCCTTTTATTGGCCCGAGTATCTGTCTCCTGTCCCCTAAGACCATTCTAAGTCTGCACTGCTGCTAACAGTACTGTCACGTTGGCTGTAGTTGTGCCTACCACTCTAGATTTCCATTCCAGCTTTGTTCTAGCCTCTGTGGATTCTTCTTGACTTATTTTCCAAGCTCAACTATACAAGTGGGACAGGATGTTTTGTATTTGCATTTCTGTTTTGTCGCAAGAGCTGATCTGTCAGATCGCAAAATGTGGAAGTCCCATTTACTATGACTTTTCTAAAAATATTTCCCTTAATAATTTCAAGAATTTTGCAAAGTAGTAACATCCTTCTAGCATCCTATTTATTTTGATTTAAAACTTTTCTTTATACTGTGAAGTATATTATGAAGAGTATATAAGGTCTTTAAGTACATTTTAAAGACAAAGTGAACACCTGTGTGCCCATCACCTACATTAATAAACATACATCACCCATACCCCAAAAGTTCCTCTGTTCTTCTCAGCACTCATAGCTAGCCTCATCCAAACCCGTCCCTCCATCAGATGGCCACTCTTCTTACTCTTAAGTTAATAATTCTCTGCTTTCCTTTCACCACCTGCATATGTATCCCTAGACAATATATTATTTAGTTTTGCTGGGTTTTCACATTACACAAGTGATGTCTAGCTGTGTTTGTTCTTGATGTTTTGTTTGTTTAGTACTATCAAAAATGTTTAATCTCATGTTGATATGTGCAGGTGTAATTTATATATGATGTATTATATATTTTTATCAGTTCTTTATTAAAGGACTTTAGGATTGTTTATATATATGCAATTATAAAAATGTTGATATGAGTTTTCTAAACATATCTTCTGATACAAGACATGTTCTAGGTAATGATATACCTTTGAGTAGAAAAACTGGTCATAGGACTCATACATATTAAGCCTTGCTAGAAACACTAAAATGTTTACAAAAAGATTTCACCAATTTTCACTTCCATCGGCACTGAATAAGACTTTCTAATTTTCTAACATTCCAGACAACACTTAATGTTATCAGTCATTTTATTTTTTGTCAATATGATGGGTATGAAATACTATGTTAATTTGGGTTTAATTTGCATTTTCCTTGTTATTAATGAGATTGGGAATACTTTTATATGTGTTAGCTGCCATTCATATTTTCTCTTCTGTAATTGAATGCTTATGTTTCCCCCCATTTTTCTTCCCTTGAGTCATTAGATTTTTTGTTTTTAATAGTAGAAGTTTTATATATCACAAATACTGCATTCTTCCTAGCTATATGTGCTGCAAATATCTTTTCCCAGAGTGTGGCCTGACTCTTTTAACTTTCTTTATAATCTCTTTTAATAAGCAGAAGCCCTTAATTTTAATATAGTTGAATCTATTTTCCATTATAGCTTGTTTTTTCTGGGGGTCTGGTCATTTCACTCTTTAATTGTAGATCAAAACTATAGTAACACTAGTGAGGTTTAGTTGTTGCATTCAGTTACTGTGTTTTAGTCCTTTTGTTAATGAGCCTCTTTGCAAATTTGCTATCTTTCGGTATCACTTCTTTTTAAAATTGTTACTCCCTTTGCTTTAGTGACACCCTTTTGGCTCTTCTTCTGTAGGCCTCTTTGTCTTCTATGTGAGATAGTATTCTATCACATGTTATTTAAGTTATTTTTACCCGTTGTCTGTCCTTCCTGCAGTGTTCTTCTCACTTCCCAGGGTATTTCTTAGTCACTTCTCTTACTCTCATGATTTCACTTACCACCTCCCAAACAAACCATCTCCTGTGGGCTCTTTGGCTCATATATCCAACTTCAACTACAAATTTACACTTGGATATCACATGGTGAACTCAAATTCAAACCTAAATTCTTTTTTTCTTAAATCAGAGTTTTTTTGGTACTCTGTGAGTTGGTAGTTCTACTGTTCACAGGGTCAGCTAGGCTAAAGACTTAAGTGCCATCCTTCACACCTCCCTCTCCATACTGCCCCATCTTATTCACTGAGCACTATTTTCTTTTTTAAGTATGTCTTTGCTCTATCTTTTCCTTTTTATGTACACTATAGGCCTTCCTGGCTTTCCTCACCTCTTATAAAAGTCATTAATTTTTCATGATAGATTTCATAATTTTGAAACTACCAATGATGCACCAAAAAGGAAAATTATTGGAGTTTCATGAAATCTGTAAACATTATCTTTTTTCTTCTTTATCTGTGTTTGAACAAATTAATTAGAGATCAAAATATTAGCTTTATTAAAGAAAAGCAGACAGTAGAACGTGGCATCCAATCCAGTGTAAAAGGACAGGTCAAAATTCTCCTCTGCATTAGGCAGAAAGCTGCACCCAGTCATCAGGACAGCTAGACAATCAGGTCTCCCCCATGTGGTACGTACAAGGTTGTCCCTCTGCTAACTGCCAAGCAAAGGAGCAGACCAGAGGCCCCCTCTCAGAAGGCGGGCATACCCAAGAGATAACCTAGAAGAGGGAGATCATTTTCCCTCAAATTTATTAATGAGATAACTCCATTGGGAAGTAGTGAGTAAGGGGTGGGAAAGGGCATGGGATGTTTATTTAAGGGAAATCCTAAATCAAATGAAATGACTCATCTTCTAACAAGACTCCAAAACCCTTTCAATGGCTACTCATCTCCCACAGGCTAATATCTAAACTCCTCGACATGTCATAGAAAACATCATCTACTTCTTTCTTCACACTCATCCACAGGCCTTTGCATTTTAAGATCTAGCAGCATTTACTGCCTATAATTTCCAACTTTTTTGTGCTGTGTTTTGACTTTATCCTTTTGGGTATCCTAACTCCATTTCCTAGAATGTCCCCAAATTTTGTTCCATGCATAACAGTTATCTATCCTAATGTCTATATATTCTTTAAGTCTCAGCTTCTTTTTTTTTTTCCAGAAATTTTTTTGTGTCCTCCACTTCAACTACCTTAAATGACCCTGTCGTTTGCATTTATAATACTGTTTTATTTTTTATGATGAAAATTTCCTTCATTATGTTAATGAGCTATTTATGTGTATGTCTCCCCCACTAGGCTATAAACTCTTCAGTGTAGGGATCCATAGACCATAAGCAAATTGCACATTTAACATGTTTTATAAGTGAATTTCTTTCCTTTAAAATTTTGACCTGCTTGTCTAATCTCAGTTATGTTTTCCCATTGGATTTGACAATAGGTTTGGCTTCTTAGCTTTGATCCCTCTCATTGTTTTTTAGATATGAGTTCATCCTTAACCTGTCTTGGCCTCAGCCAACTCCCACCTGATCAACCATGTCCTTTAGGGCCCCATCACAAGTCTACCTGCACTTAGCCTGCAATGGACAGACAACCTTTCTCAGATGTGAAACCTTTCTTTCATTTTCCCCTGTCTCATGGCCTCCAGAGCTTTCAGCTTAAAGCTCCACAAAGGATGTAAAAAATGAAAACTGTCTCTGATTTCTGTGCTAAGGAAAAAAAGGCACATTTCTTTCAGCCAACATTTATTAAATGTTACAGTCAATGTTCTTTATTGTTTTTTGACAGTATAATCGGGTGATCATGCCAGCCTAGCAACAGAAAACTGAATGCAGTGAGCAGAGTTTAGAATTATAATCAAATACAAATTTTCAAAATTAATCTGCACATACTCATATTACACATAATAGTTATTGTGCATATGGTAATATGATACTAATAGTAAATAGTTCTCACAAATAACTGTCAGCAATATTACTTTCTGAAAGTGAAGCCAGCCATTAGTATTTTTCTTTGTTCATTCTTCTAGTATCTAGATGTGGTAATACATGTTGCCAGTTTTCCGTGATAGCATGTGCGGTTTAACCCTCATCTCTTGCACATACCTACCCAGATTTTTGCTAAAATTTCAGATCTAATTCTTTTTCTTCTAAATCCCTGGGATTCTATTCTTCTGAGGCTAATGATGATCTTCCCACCTCATAATTCTGTAGTGCAACAGGCAGCTCCTCACTTCCTATTCATACACTTTGGAAGAAGATCCTACAGATGGCTAATTTATTAAATGACCAACTGGACAACACCAGACAGTAGTATAAACATGTTTTCAGCCAACAGTGGTGCACAAGGTGACTGAGTCAATTAAAGTTCATTTGTTGTGAGCAACAAACACTCTCTTCATTCAAGGCTCAGTGTATATGGAACGTACTCAGGTCTTGGAATTAGGTGAATGTTGTAACCCGAGTAGTTTTAGATGAGTAAATTAATTGAAACTTTGCAAACTGTGGGTACTCTTCCGTAGTACTCTATCTACATTAACTACAGCTAGAGACCTCTACAGATTAACCTATTTCCTAAATATGTTTATGCTATCATACCTGTAGTTGAACACCATAGTTAAACCCCATCATCAGCTATGTCTATAATGCTGATAAGATACATTTTGCTTCTGGGATTTAGTTACTTCCACCCCCACTTCACAATCTTAAAGTTCTCTCAGTTCCACAGAGAAGAGGTATAAGTGTAGACCTTCCTAACAACATTTCTGGCCAACAGGAAACAAATCAGAATTGTTTTTGTTTTAAACATTGCGGTGTTTTCCACATTAATTTGTTCCTGACTGATGTTAAACAAAAAAAGAGTCCTCAATACTGTCAGATAACATGGTAAAGGAAGGTGTAGGAAAGCAGGAAACATGATACTGTATTCCTGTTTTCCCTAACACTTAAATACTTTTGCCGACATTATGTCAATTTTTCTCTGGCCTTACAAATCATCTATGTAGGTTAGCCATAAATTGAGGTTTCTCTTAATAGATTAGCAAAGCGTTAGAAAAGAAGCCAAATGCCTCAACAATATTATTTAATGCAGAATTTCCTATAATTGAACATATATAAATAAATCGAATCTGATCAAAATTGTTTCTACTTCCTGGATTAACTATACATAACATTAATGCTCCATTACTTTTTAATAATGCAAGTTAGTGAATTACTGCATTTCTTCTGGATATAACCTTGATTCTGCTTTTCATTCTGTAGAGAATTTTGAATACGAATTTCTGTTTCCAAGTGAGCAGTAATGAAAGGAGGATCATTCAAGTAATTGTGGATCGTTTGGAAAGCATTTCAGAAGTCCTCCCTGTCCTCTAAAAGACCCTGGTTACAATTATTAGGTTATTACTTTTTAAAAAAAAATCAGGATCTTCACTTTCATTTAAGAGATCTAAAAATGTTGTGTTTTCAGCTGGAGTTGTAATTCATTAACCCACAGAATGACTCTTTGACCTTGGTTTTCATGAGTGTCAGCCCTACAGTTATAAGGAACAAAAATTACCTTAGCAATGTCATATATTTTTTCAGATTCAGTTTCTGACTAGAGGCAGGAATTTTGAAGTTAAAGTTTGTTTACTCTTGCCCAGTTACTCAATGCCATTTTGAAATAGCCATTTTGTATTTTTTTTTATTCTTCATTTCCTTTAAATTGGTGGAAAAGGAGCACTTATCTGATCTCCTCAATATTCACCTTCAATTATAACCCTATTTTAGGTTCACAGAAGTAAGAACCATTCATCATGGGCCATCAATTTCCCATCCTCACTATATAAATAGGTTTTTCTTTGTATTCACCTGTTTTTAGATTCTATTTTATAGAAAATACCTCATTGTCTCTGAAGATTCATTGACTGTAACCACTTGTTTATTATCAGTTTTTATGTCAGAATTCTTTGAATTGAAAGCGATAGGCACTAAGTTAGAAGAAAAAAGTGGGGACAGATATTATTGGAAAGATGTATTTCAAATAAATGAAAGGTAGGTTGAATATGAACATATTGGTGAGAATTTTTACTAGGACATTTGTGAGGATATCAATTTCAGGAGCTCATATATTGTTGTTCTAAGGCATTCTTATCAGGTGATTTAGCTTCATTGGCTAGTTCAACAATGACCCACAGTAGGTTCTTTGGTTATTTCTTGATAGGCAAAATTGTATATAAAGGAAGGAAAGGAAAAAAAGTAGCCTCTACAGTAGAAGAGAAAATAATACTAATAAAGCTTAAATTTTGGCATCTGGAAATGATGACCCAGAATAGAGTGGGTAAGGTAAACATAAATATTTTTTAAACATGTTCGGTTTTAATTAATAGAACATTATCTAAATGGAAGTGTCTATCAAGTAGTTTAGAAAACTGGATACTAGGGTATATCTGAAATGAGGATGAGAATTTGGAAATTATTCTATAAACAAAATATTTGAAGTGCTGGGGTGAATGAGGACTCTTTGAGAAAGCATGTGTAGAAAAAAGTTCAAGAAAGGAATCACGCAGATCTCCATAGCAGTAGAGTAGAAGGAAGAGTGAGAGAAATTTAAAAGTTAAATTTAGAAATAGTAGTCATCCAAGGAGGAGAATAGTATTGTAAAATATCAGGAAAAGGATATTTTAAAAGAGTGTTTTATTATCCTATAGCCAATATCATACTAAATAGTAACAGTTACAATAATTAATATTAAAGTCAAAAATGGGGAAAATGATGTTTGTATCACTTTTACTAATAAAAATTACTCTAAAAGTGTGACTGATGACAAAAACTGGCACAGATGTACCTCATCCCTGCATGCATGTCTCTTTGCAATCTGATTTTGTAACTTCTTTTATTAAGAGGTGGAGTGTGGAACATATTTCTCCATCCTTTAAATGTGGGCATGGATATGGGCTTTTCTTTAGGCAGTGACACTTTAACAAATGTGACACAAGTAGAACCTTGAAAGTATGAGTGTGGTGAGGTTTGCTTTCTCTTGCTGTTCTTGAGAATTCTACAAACCCGCCAGCATGGGAATGATCCTGGCCTAGCCTGCTGAATGCAGAGGCTCATGGTCAAGTTATGTCCGGTCGTCACAGCAAACATAAAGCCAACAGCCAGACATTTGAGTGAGGCCATCCTAGACCACCAACCCAGTTTGACAAGCCCAGACCAAAACTACTGCTCAGCTAGTCCACAAAATTGTGAAAAATAATAAATATTTAATTTTTTAAGCTTCTACATTTTTCTTTATGCAGAAGAAGCTGATATGGAAAATAATAGGCAAAGCCATTAGAAAAGAAAATGAAATAAATGTTAATATATTAGAAAGGCAGAGATGAAGTGATAATTATCTGTATATAACTTAATTGTATATTTAGAAAACCCCAAAAGGTAAATTGAAAAAGTGTTTGAAATTATCTAATATCTAATAAAGTGGATGATTACTAAACAGTTACATAAAAAATAATTTTTCTATATACTATGGTATAATTAAAAATGTATTTGGTCTTCTTCCCCAGTTCCTGAAACAGAGTTTCAAAAACCCTTGAAATTTCCTGAGTGATAGGGGTGTTTTTATCATGCTAATGGGTGACTCCTTGTGTGATATCCCTAGATAGCTCTAGTATAGAGGCTGGTCACCAGTAAAAAAAACCCAGTGATTAGAGGGCTGGAACTTTCAGCTTTGAGTTAATCAATCATGCCTACATAATGAATCCCTAATGAAAATTTCTGGATACCAAGGCTCTTGGAAGCTCCTGGCTGATGAACATATTGATGTCTTGGGAGGGTGGTGCACCCCAACTCCATGGAGACAGAAGCTCTCTTGTGCTCAGGGCCCTCCTATATTTTGTCCTATACACAGGGTACTTCTAAGAGTTCATGGAAAAATAGAATTGAAAGACAGTACAAATTTTTCCATGAACTTTTTGAAGTACCCTCATATCTCTTCACCTGGCTGCTCATTTGTGTCTTCTATAATAGAATGGAAATCATAAATATAGTACTTTCCTGAGCTTTCTCAGTAATTTATTGAAATATCAAACCTAAGGGGATTGTGGGAAGCCCCAAGTTTGTAGCCAGCTGGGGAGAAGTGCAGGTGACCCGGGATACCACTTGAAGCTGGCATCTGAAGTAAGGACAGTCTTAAGGGTAGACCTTGCCCTTCAACTTGTGGGATCTGATGCTAACTTAAGATAATTAATGTCAGAATCAAATGGAATTGTAGGTTACCTAGTTAGTGTCAGAGAATTGGTGTCAAAACTCACATACCAATTAAAATTTTTTAGAGAATATTATGAGGATATGGCAAATTTTAAGTACCTGGGTGTGTATTTATCAAGAAATGACAAGAGCCTTTTAAAGATAACCATACAATTTCCCTAAGGCATTTAAGAAATGGCTTGAAAAACTGTACCATGATCCTCCCTGAAATCTTTAATATTAAAATCTATCCAAATTAATATGCTCACAGCAATTAATATGCTAATAGCAATTGTGAACCAATATCAGTGAGCATTTTGGTGAATTTGACAGAATGATTTTTATATTAAATGTGAAAGTTAAATACAACTTCATGCTTGCTCTCAAGATCCTAACAAGCAGAATACACAAAAATACACATGCACCTAATTAATTATAATAAAATGTGATTCAGACCTAAATAAAAAACTTCAAGGTCAAAGATGAGAAAGAAATTATTAATTTTTTTTGATTACAATACAGAATACTTCACAATGAAAGTTTATTTTCTCTATTTTTTTTCTCCAGGATGAGAATAATTTCTCCAGATGAGGAAAGTGGGAAGGAAATTCTAAATTCTGAATAAAGGCATATATACAAGAGAATATTATATTTTATCAATTTATTTTATTTTCTGATATAATCGGTCTTCTAGAAAGTGACAATAGTTTCCTACAAGTTCCAGCATATTGATCACACTGCTTGCTTGAAATACCTGTATTCCCAGAGCAGATGGGTGGCCATTGTAGTAGAATGGAAATACATCTGTTAGGAAAATGGGTATCCCAGTAACAATAACATCACCCCACAGTATGGTCATGAATTTAAAGATATGAAGAAGATAAAGTATGTGTCTTAGTTTAGATTTCCCCAAGAAGCAAAGACTTGGGTACAGATTATTTATTTGAAAGGCAAGCCCAGGAATTATACCTGAGGAGAGAGGAAAAGTGAGGCAGATAAAATGAAAATTCAACAAAAATAGTGCTAACCAGTGAGTTACAGCTGAGGACAATTGGGATTCAATCTTTTAAGGATTCCTTGAGGAATCCTATAGAACTTGTCTCAGAATCTTCCTACCAGATGACGGGGAGGCTGGTCATTTATCCACAGGTGTCCATCTCCCATTGGTTTACTGTTGACTTCTGTAGTATTAACTCATTTACATTTCTCAGTTGTGGTCGATTGCAGTGAAGAAAGATCCTATGGTGACAGAAATAGCCCTTAAGCAGAAAAGAATGAAGATACAGGCGTATATTGTGGAATGCCGCCAGCTTCCTGAAAACTCTACTGCAACAATTGAGCTCAGTTTGGCTGCACATACATGGTACAGGATATTAACACCTGCTAGAGTATGTGTGTATTTCCTGAAAGTGTCTGAAAAACATTATGTATTCAGTTTGGTTTTCTATACCTTTGCGATTTTACTCAACATTATGCAGAGGTTTTGGTTTGCATTCTGCTCTTATACACAAAAAGATGAACCCCCCATACTACCCAGTAGGGTATCATTAATGATGACCATAATACAAGCAGTGAGAAGGTAGATGAGACATGTACCTCAGAGAATGTGACAGAGAACTGGCCACCCATTGCCTCAGATTTATTACTGTGTTCCTAGGGTCCTGAAATAACAGAGAGGACCAAGAAAAGTCTACACCAAAAGATTATATGTAATTTATTGACAGCATAATGCAAACTAACATCATAGGAAAACTTTTTACACTGGATAATGTTTGACAATGACTTGTCAGCGCAGCATTTCCCCCACTCTCTCCCTAACAATACACATTGCATGATAAAATGGCAGCACATACTGGAGAGATGATTTCATCAATCTGTCCTTTACTAACACTTAAAGAAAAATGTTTTCAGAGGTATCATCAAAAAATTTTTATTTTTTATAGGTTTTTAGCACATTGTGCTTCATAGTGTGAGCCCATGAACATGACTTTTAAGATGGATCACATTTCTATCATCACACTGGTACCAAAACATCACTTGGATTATGCCCCATGTCCAGCATTAATAGTTCAGATAAACTTCAAAAGGCAGAAAGCTCCCACATTTATCATGGGGAATGTAGGCTAAAAATGTTCTAAGGCAAGAGAGAATGCAGGTTTTCACCAGATTGCTCCAGTTGGCACTGATGATATCAAGGTCTATACTTGTAACAGCTAATATCCATCCTCTTCACCACAGTCCTCTATGAGCCAGCCCAACCATCCCTCTGACCTTCTATCATGCCATCTCTCTCTCACCCCTGCTCATCATGCTCCAGTAAAACTAGCCATTAAAATATTTATTTTTTTCAACATAGCAAGCTCATTTTCAGTGTACAGCTGTCTAGTGGATTGAATTATGTGACCCCCAAACTCCCTGAAATATGAATTATGCCCCCCAAGTTTTACATATTAGAAACTTAGCCTCCACTGTGACTGTTCAGAGGGTGGGAAATCCCATTATGGTAATTGAAAGGTGGAGCCTTGAAGAGGTGATTGGATCATAGGACCATGCAGTAGCGAATAGTTTAAAAATGGTGGTTGGGCCATGGATCTGAGGGCTTTGAAAAGAGAGTGAATGAGGAGGTTGCTCTCTGCTCTCTCTGCTCCACCATTTCACAATGTGACACCCTGTGTCAGCACCAAAGGAGACCCTCACCAAAAGTGTTCCCTGGGCTTTGGACTTCCTAGCCTCCGAAACTGTAAGCAATAAATTTTGTTTTCCTTCCAAGTTACCCAGTTCTAGGTATTTTGTTATAAACAACAGAAATGGACTAATCTGAGTTGTTTTATCTGCCCGTTCATTTTCCCAGTTTTTTGGCTAAATTTGATTTTGGGAATAAAAGTTTTGTCTGTGAAAATTTGGAAATTGTACTCTTCCCCCTGCTTATAAAGCCTCTGGAAATATATTACCTCCCCCAAGGAGTGGTTCTTTCTTGGTGATTTCAGTATCTCATGCCTGAGTGATAAGTAAATGAATTGGCAGGATTAACTGGAGGTGCCATAAATGGGAAGGTGTGAGAGCACCTGTGTGTGGATGTGTTAAGGGGAAGTTGGGGAGAAGGGAGTGGGGTGCAAGTAAAATTGAGCCAGCACCTTCAACTGTTTAAAGTGGTTTTCTCAAACACAGCTGTGAATCATCAGGTGCACCACACACCTCCTTGACGTATGTGCCTGCAAAACTGTGCATGTGAGGTGCTCAGAAAAAAATCAGCAGCTGCTTTTATAAAGGAAATAAAAGACTGCTAGGCTAATGCCTCTCAGGGGTAGGGACCTAGGGACAAAATGTTCACTTGATTTCTTTAAAATCTAGAAAAATTGAGTTGGATCAGTGCTTTAGAGGGGTGGAATTGGAGATGTTTTGAGATGAGTAACTTTGACCTTAAGTAACATCACAAGAGCACATCTGCAAAGTGCCACTATCCTTACAAAAAAATTCTGAATCTCACAGGTTATTTCTGGGAGTATAAATGAATGCATTTGGAATGCCATTTGACATAGCTATTAAACTGAAAATCCATCATCTCTTTGACCAAGAATTTGTCTGTTAGGAATTTAATCTGTGGATTATACTAACATAAATATACATATGAACATGGCCATTGCAGCATTGTTTGTATTCACAAAGAACTGAAAATAACTCAAGTAACAATTAATTAGGATTCAGTTAAGTAATTTATGATACTTATACAATGTGAATTTTATGTAGCCATTGAGAATAGAGAAGTATAGATGTGTGTGCACTGATGAGAAGATACTAGAGATATCTGAAGTGAGAAAAGAAATTTGCAATGCTCTGAGTATAATATGATCCCAACTTTGTCACACAAACATGGGCGGAACTTTTAATTTTTAAACTAGCTAAAATGCGGGTAATTTGTAAAGAGAATTAAAAACAGATCAAAATGAATAAATCCCTATTGTTACTTACTCTGGAGCGGGATAGAGTTGCCCATGTAAGAAGCAGCTGGTTTTCTTCAGGTAATCTATCTTTGTGACTTCTGGTTTGAGAATCATATTCATGCTCATTTTCTTTGCTCACAGCATGCTAATATAAATCACATGACTCCACTTAGCATTCTCAGTGGTCACTGAGTATATAAATTTCAGCTCTTACTAAGGATGTTTGCCTGTTCCTTTGAGATGTGTCCCAATGTCCCCATATTAAATTTCATATACTTCATGGAATCTATATTTTAAGTTAGATAATTCCATACTTTAAAATATCTGAGACCCATTTTCCAAGTTTTTTGAATATTCATCCAGCTGTCTTTGTGGGAGGTCATAATAGTAAAGTAGCAATGTTATTTTATTTACATTAATTGTGCAACCCTTCTTATATCTTATTAGCATCAAGTCTAGAGTTTACCTATAGAGTGCTTTTGCTCCTCTTTATTCCTCCCCAACTTGAATTCCTAAGAATACTTGGACTTGGGCTAATTTGGTCCAAACGTCACTCGGGTATCTGCTCTTCAGATGGAGTGAAAACATGAGTTCTTTTACTTCATTACTATCACACTTTAAGGCTGGATAAGCACAATTCAACAGGCAATACTTGTCTGTAAGTGCACTCATGCTTGTCAGGATACTTTCTGTGGTTCCAGCAATTCTTCATGGAAGCCAGTCTCTCTTCCTCAATAGTGAAAAGCTGGAGTTCCTCAAGTTGTGGCTATAATTGTCTAGCTTGTTTCTTTAGTATTTAATACAAGTTCCTTAGGTATCAGCTGAACCCCAGAAGGCTGTGCTGATACAGGTTTCAGAGTTTGCCACCTCCTAGACCTATAAACCCAGTGTTGTTCCATGACTACCAAAGTGGTGGGGCATCTTTTCAAAATGTAAAAGTCTTGTTACCCCCCACTGCCTTGGAAAATCAGA
Source organism: Cynocephalus volans (assembly GCF_027409185.1). Lineage (NCBI taxonomy): Eukaryota > Metazoa > Chordata > Mammalia > Dermoptera > Cynocephalidae > Cynocephalus > Cynocephalus volans. The sequence continues at coordinate 77,485,528 of NC_084473.1, forward strand.
CTCTTCACTCTACATCCATCTACTTGTGATTATAAGGCGATTACCTGTGTATGCCAATATGGTGAAATAGATGATAATTCTCTTGCCAAATAAGAATAAAAAATAACAAATTTATATTCTGGCAGGCATTTCTTCTGGTAAGGCATACTGCTATATGTGTAAAGGAAAGATTTATAAATATATATAGAGAGATATGTAAATATATGTGCTCATTTTTGCAAAGAAAGACATAAGAGGGATAGACAAGAAACAGTTTACAGTGGTACTGCTGGGAGGTAGGAATGAAAAGATTGGAGTACCTCTACTTTCCACTTTTAGCTCCTGTACTATTTTATTTTTAATGCCATCAGGTTATATAATTTTATTATCATAATTAAAAATGGAGGATTTTGTTCATTTTCTTCCTCATTTTAACTAAAAAGAGAAGGACAAAAAAGAAGAAAAGTTTCTTCACAGAGATTCCCAGGCATTTGCACTTAATAACTAGCAGGGTTGTCTTTGGGCTTCCTGCTTGCAAATCAGCTTTTTCAGAGTTCTAGAAAGTTCCCTTAGATCTGATTTTATGTCAAAATTAATCATAGCAACCTTACATTTAAATGGCCCTTACAATTTTGTAAAATATATTTAAAGATATAACACATATGCATGCACACACCCTTAAACAATAGCGTGCCATTCACTATTGCCTTATTTTTCAGACAAAGCAATGAATTTAGAGTGTTTAACACTGTGTTGTAGGTAGACTTCGAACATCTACTCCTCATGAAGATGAAATGGGATGTGACTATACCAGGCAATGAGAATAAAAATTTATCAAATACACTATTGATATCACCCGAGACCAAACATAATCCAGGAGCAATAGCATTAGCTTAGTCTTTCTGGCCATTTCTATGTATTAATTGGTCAATCACAGTAAAACAAAAAATAATTTGATGATAAAATGTATGTGTGCATGAATGACCTCTGTTCTTCTATAAATCAGTCACAGTGATTCCAAAGTTCATATGAGGAATTAAATGTTTCCAGCTTTAGGCTTCAGGTGTGATCTGCGTCCAGGAGTAGTCCAAGTCAAGTTGGAGTGCTTCTATTTAAGGATGACTAGCTGAGTATTTCTTTCTTTACTCTGGCACATATTGATGTGGGATTCTGGCAGAGGAGAACTCTCTGCTTTGATGCATAAATCAGGAAAGTGCAAGAAATTTGCATTGCCAGAAACTTTCCAACCTGAAGTCAGAACTCTCATATTAAATTGATCCACTGATACTTGTTTTGATTAAAGCACCAGCTAACTCATAACAGCATCTGTACTCAGTGATATAACTCAAACAAGCATAATGAATGCCTATCTTTTAATTTTTTATGAAAAGGCTTCATAATATATAATTAAGATTTTTTTTTACATGTTCTACTGATGAACCATCTGCAGGTATGACATTTAGCATCTGTACTTAAAAGTAGCCACCTGTTACAGTCTAGTAAGCCCGACTGTGAATCATTTCAGATAAATGGAATTTGATATCGTTTGGATTCAGGGTTTCTCATGAATCAATCATCTTCTTGACATTTATTATTTTATTGCCGACTATCAAAGTTTTTTAAGTTTCATTCATTGAAAAGTTTAGTCAACTGGATTTGTTTTCAAGCAAGGAAATTCTTGATAAGTATATAACAAGAGAAAAGATTTTTCTCAGGCTCTAAAGTTACTCTTTCCTCCTTTAGCAAAGTCAGACCATATCTACCTCCAAATATTCATAGCTCTTCAACTCTTGATAGTGTCTTCAATTTCTTAACCACCTGTCAGATTCTTCCTTCACTTGGGGATGTACAGAACAATGAGAAAGGTGATTTTCATCAGATTAGTAAAGGAATCAAAATTTTATACTGCAGGGAATAATTGCTAATGTTAGAGGATTTTTGAAAATTAACTGAGATGACAGATGTAGAGGTATGGGTCTTTTGGGGGGATGTAATTATCATATCAGAATTTATTAATTCCAGGGCTATTTATTAATTTATTTATTGCAGTCAGCTATTTTGCCCTTACCTGAGCATACACTCACTTCTCAATTGACAGAAGTGAGTTTTGTGAAGTCTAACCACCCCACACATACTGTGGCGATAAAGTATCATAAAGGATAATAATAATAATAATAATAATAATAATATCTACCTAAAGTGTTTATTTATTTGCTCTCTGTAAAGAAACTAGAATAGCACATTACACATGGTAGCCTCTCACAAACTTTAAGTAAATTAAAGGTTAAAAGTAAAACATTCATTTAACATGTAAGTTGCATATTATACACGAGACATAAAACAACATCTAAGTTTCTATGTTGGACTCCTCCATAAGGGCCTTTGCTGACCAGTACAACAATATCAACTCTCCCTATTTTCAGAACTTCAATAGGGCACATTGTTCCCATTATGAAACACATAACACTTTTTCTGTTTTTTAAATGTTTTATGTGTCAGTGCCTTACAACTGGATAAGAAGTTCTGGGAATTCAGGGACCTTGTGAAATATGCATGTTTACACACACACATTAAAGCATCTTACTTGAGAGTAAGTTTCTAAAGTAATCATGTAAGGAGACAATAACACAGAGATAAAATTAACCCTGAAGAAATGCTTTGATTGAGTAGCAGTTGAAGAAGCTGGCTTCTGCCTGGGGGGCATGTTTTATATGAAAATCATAAAATGATATTCAGCAAGGTGAGATGAGCACACTATAAAAGGCCCTTGGGAACAAAGAGCAATTTAGGAAGAGTTGATTCATGTTTTCGTCTCCGTACGCTCTGAGGCAACTGCTTATTGAATACAGATGTGTGAATTTACCTGTACTGTCTAAATCTCTTTTTCACTCTGAGATTGTTGTGTAGAATTTAAATGATGGTGCGATGCAGATACACTATATTCATATATGATGTGTGTATATATATATAATCTTTATTGCATCTATTCAATTATTTGTAATTGTTTTAAGTGATTTTTTTTCATCTTCAGATTACGTAGCATATTGAATGGCAACTTGTAGATACCCAAACTAAATTTATCAAATTATTTAAATAATTTATCAAAATGTTCATCTCACCAAAAATAAAACTTATTGAGAAATAGAACTTGTCTACATTAGTGTTAGTCAGAGGCCACTCAGCAACCTAAGCCATTAGTGAGTATTAATGGTTGAATAGCTCTGACCACATGACCAAAATGTAGCTTAAGCCAAAATGCATAAGTATATATATTTACTTATGTTTACATATATATATATATATAACAATTATACATATAACTATATACTATATATGTAGTTATCATAATTAACATAGTAGGTCAGTAGTCAGTTATAGTTATATGTATAGTAGGTTACAGTTTTATATACATAGTTATACAGAGTGTTATATATGTGTGTGTATATATGAATTAACCTAATAGGTTAACATACATTATATATATGTATATATACTTACTACATACATACTCATATGTATATAGTTATATAGTTTTGTATAGTTATAATTAACTTAGTAAACTATATATATAAATTGTGTAACTATTATATAGTTATGTATATATAGTGTTTTATATATATAGTTTTATGTACATTATTTAATTTAGTTGTGGTTATGTATGCACACACATGCATATGCTGGTTATGGTGAAGTTGTTCAGTGATTTGCTAGAAGGATTCCCATGACTCAGCCTATAGTTGTACTCATGGCTAAGGCTTATTACAGTGAGAGGAAATACAACAGGATCAGCAAGAGAAAGAGACAGGTGGAGTCTGCAGAAATCCATGAGCAGGGTTCAGATTTTCCTTCTCTCTACTGATGGAGCATATTGAGTATGTTCCTTTCTTCAGCAATGAAAAAATACTTTACTATGTGTACAATGTTTCTACCAAAGGAAGCTTACTAGATAAAGACTCAGTACCCAAGATGTATTGGAGGATGGTTGTACAGGAACTTCTGCCTAGCATGTAACGAAATTCCAGACTCCCAGCAAGAAAGCAGATATTAGCATAAAACACATCTTTGGATAAATACTGTAGGTATATTGAGATACTACTCCTCTTATCAGTTAGAGATGGTTTAAATGGCAAATTCTCAGATGCCAGCAATGCCAACTTTGTAAGTAAGCCCTTCTGAAGATATGTGTTAACTCTTTTCTGCAGTCCACCCCCTTATCCCTGGGCCAAGGTGTCTATATAGCAAAATTATTATCAGTAGGATCTCATGCAGCAGGGTAAGGCCACCCTGCAGCATTGGCCTCAGTTACACCATTTGGGTCTTGGATTGAGCCATTTAGAACAAATCCCATTGACTATAAAGAACTATGCTAGAAAGCTAGAGGTCTTTCTCCCTAAGCTTCTGTATTAAACTTTTTACTTGGCCTGACGCATGAATTCATGCAAATCTCAACTATGGCCAGTAATTTGAAGCTGGCCTGAAGCATTCCAGGGCTGAGACTGTGTCATAATATTCAGGGTGAACACAAGAAGTACAATCCCAGAGGGTACATATAATACCACCAGAACAAAAAGAGTTTACATCAATCAGGGCACACATTAGTCAAGCAGTAAAGATTAATAGTCCCCAGCATGGCTTCCCACCAAGGAGCTTCCTGCCCTCATGCTGCCAGTTCAGTGTAAATTAGTCAGTTTAATCTTTGGTTTCAGAACAACCACCTGAAGTGATCAGATCAAATCATTTCTTCTTGCCTGTGACATCAGTTCATCTCTTATCATGAGTGTGGATGAGATCTGGAGCTGTTCTGCCTGGTGTTCTGTGTGCAAAATGTGGGAGTTGGGACTACACACTGTTGCTTTTTAGTCCGAACTGACATTCTTGAAAAACTCAGTAGTCATGTTAAATTCAAAACACTCAAGATAGCTTGAAAAACAGTTTAGAAAAGCAGCACAGGGAGATTTATTTCATGAAGAAAGAAAGTCTTCCAGTAGTTGTTCTACTTTAATCCTAGAGAGACCTAATTATTGACATAAAGTACAATTTTTCTTCTTGGTTAAAGACCTTATATTAGTTTTCTATTGCTGTGTAAAAAAGTTACAACAAACTTAGTGGATTGCACAATACAAATTTATTATCTTACTGTTCTGGAAGTCAGAAGTATGACATGGATCTCACTGGGCTAAAAATCAAGGTGTTGGCACAATTGTGTTCCTTTCTGGAGTCTCTAGAAGAGAATCCATTTCCTTGCCTTTTCCAGCTTCTAGAGGCTGCCCACATGCCTTGTCTCATGGGCCCTTCCTTCCAGCAATACTATTTACGTGAAATTTCTCCTGCCATAACAGCTCTCTCTGATTGACTTTAGCAGGGAAAGGTCTCCTGCTTTTGAGGACTCAGGTGATTAAATTGGGCCCCCTTGGATAAGCCTTGATCATATCTGCAGAAGTAATTATTTTGCCATGTGATGTAATATATTCATGGTTCTAGAATAAGGATGTGGGCTTCTTTGGGGTACTCTAATTCTACCTACCACAGGCCCTTATTTAAATAATATGTCGATTTCAGTGTTGTGCCTTCACAGCTTTGTCGCCCCAGATTCTCTAGTCCTTGCATGGTCTCTTCCTCAAATTTTACTCTAAGTCTCCAGAAGCCATCCCATATGTGGTCCTGAACACTTTTATTTTTCTGTTCTTCTGAACTTCAGTTCTTCTGAACAGGAAGAGTGATTTTCTCAGTTTTCATGCAAACCGATTTCTGTTAGGACTTTAACATCAGGTTTTCTGAAATGTCTACACATGTCTGGATCCCAGTAGGTACAGCTCTGTTCATGTTGAATCCTTATGGTACAGGGAAAATGTCATTGACTATGAAGCTGGCTACAAGAAAGCTGTTTATAATTACCTGTTATAGAATCACATAAAGAGAACACAGAGTAAGACTTAGAGCAGAACTGTTAAAGTGTTAAATCTTTATGGATCCAACATTTCTTAAGCATGAACTACCTGTAAATCTTACAAGTTTTCTATTGGACCAATCATATATGCCTGTGGAGATAGTGATCTGCTCTGTAGTATGCTTTGAAAGGTTTCTGAAAAATCTATCAGACTTATGCCAAACTACTAGGCATAGGGATCAGGAATGTATGTTTTGAAAAGCCCCCAGGTACTTGTGAAACGTAATTCTGATTAACAACAAATGGATTAAATGCTAAACTTCATTCAGGAAGTAGGGTCCTGAGGAATTAGAGCTCATGGTTTGATGAGAATTAAAAAACATCATCCTTGATGGATAACACGGGCTTTGCCATAAAGGTAAGGTCTGAGTGAGTATTAAAGAAGTGGGATCTGTGTAGGTCAGGAGCTGTGTGACCGCAGAATGCATAACACTAGAAATAAATTTGTCCTTTGGGTTTATGGAAAAGTTACTAGACTGGGAGCATAAACTGTGCTGCCCAATTTCTTGGGTCACTGGCCAGTTATTTTATCTATCTGGACCTCATTAGTAAAACAAAGTATCTGAGCCATATACTCACTGTGATGATTAATTTTATGTGTCAACTTCACATGGCCATAGAGTACCAATATTTGGTTAAATATTATTTCTGGGTGTGTCCGTGAGGGTGTTTCTGGATGAGGCTTACATTTGAATCAGTAGACTGAGCAAAACAGCTTGCCCTATCCCATGTTGATGGTCCTCATCCAATCCATGAAGACCTGTGCAGGAACAAAAACCTGAGTAAGAAATAATTCTTTCACTCTGCCTGACTGTCTTCAAGCTGGGACATTACCTTTCTCTTGTTTTTGGACTTGCATTCAAATTGGAGCTGATGAGCTCTGCTGGGTCTTGAGCTTGCATACTGTAGATCTTGGACTTCTCAGTCTCCATAATTGTGTGAAGCAATTCCTAATACTACTAACTCTTTTTCTCTCTCTGTATATATAGATATGTATATAGTATATATATGTATATAGTGTGTGTGTGTGTGTGTGTGTGTGTGTGTGTATGCATGTATGCATGGGTTCTGTTTTTTTGGAGAGCTGAGACTAACAAATCGCTAAAATCCCTTCTATCCCCAATATTCTGAAGACTGATTTTGTTGGTTTGAGTTAGGCATCCCTACTATGAGTTCCAAAACTATACCCTGTACTTTGGAAAAGCACACTTTCCCCTTCTTATTATAACTGCTTTCTAAAGACTTGTCTCTCTCACCAGATTGTAGGTATTCTTAAGGCCAGGAACTGTATTAATCATATTCATTGTTGTATCTTTAGTATCTAGCACATTCCAGGAAAACATCAAACACTTGTTTTTTATTTATTAAAAGAATGACTATAACTGAACTTTTAAAAAAGATTGACAAATTTCTCTTTCTAACTAAACAAGATGCCAAACAGTCTTCATTGAAAAACGTGCTTATACTCTGTTACCTCATTTGCACCTGGCATTTTACTGTTTCAAGAACAAGGCAGGGAACTCAACTGCGGATTTTTTGCTTTCTGAGGGCCAGATTCATGTCAAGGCACTTTATAGGTGAGGAAATTGGGTAGAAATAGATACTTACTGCCAGTTATTTTTACAAATGTGTTCCTTCTACTTGGCAGGACATTTATCTTCTTTCTTTCTACTATTATTACTGGTCCGTGAGGTCATTCTAGCTCCAACCTATACACCCAGGCACACAGTTAACAGGCATTTAAAAATGTATGTTCCAGAGCACATACTTTCCAAATCTTTGATATCTCTGTGAAATCCTAGAGGAAAATAAGACATACAAATTTTCCTGTGCAACAAACTAATACAGAGTATGTCATGATACATGTTGTAAAATAGTAAGAGAAGATAAAAAGATTGTCTCCAAAGAGGAAACTGCATTTAATTCATAAAAAGATCTTTCTGCAAACATATCATCGCTCTCTTCCTTGACATGAAGCAACTGACGTTTCAGGCACTAAAGAGAGGGTCTATCCAAACTTTTAGTGCTAAAACTAGATAAGTCCTGAGCAAACCAGAATTAGCTGGTCATCCAAGGATAAGTTATTTCATGAACTTCTTGCCCAAGATTTTACTTGCAGATTGTACTCAGGAAGAGCTTAGAGCTCGGCCAGTGGCTGTAAGTACAACTATCAAACAGAAGGAGAACCAGAAGAGGAGATGAGGTTAGTGACCCAAGCAAAAGCAGTCTGGGCACAAGAAAACCAAGAGGAAAGAGTAGGAGTACTCAGGGATTCTGGGTTAATTTTGTTTCTTAATTACACAGTGATTTATAGTAGATTTCAATAGTAGATTTTAATTGTACTGCGCTTTTACAACTCCTTCTCTCCTCCTTTGTCTACTAGAGCTAACAGGTATTTACAGTTTGGTGCATATCCTTCCCAACATTTCTGTATACATTCCATATTTTTCACATAAATGCCCTCCTCATATGCTGTACTAGAAATTTATTTTGTGACTTGTGTTTTCACTTAACATCTGTTGTTTGAGATTCTTTTCAAGTCAATGCCTAGAAATCAAACTCATTTTTCAAAAACTACACTGTTGTGTTTTGTGAAACATTGCGTAGATATATGGTCACTTACTTAACTATTGACCTATTGATGGTCACTTAGTTAACATTTATCAAATAATAAGCAATGATTCGAAAGGCATCTTACATATATATTTTTCAGTACAGAATGAAGTATACTGTAGGATATTAATAGTAATAATGGTAACACATGTGTTTAGTTCTTATGTATCAAGCTCTGTTTTAAGCATTTTGTGTCTCATTTAATCTTTATAATAACTGTGTGAGTAAATTACTGTAGTTATATCTATTTTATAGATAAAGAGACTACAGTTCAGAGATGTTAAGAAGTATGAGCAAGGACAAACTGATATAAAGAGAAGAAGCTGTAGGACGTAACCCCAGGTAGCAGTTCTCCAGAGCTGAGCCAAAAGTGCAATTGCTGGATACAGTTTATATCTAGAAATCATTAAATAACTGAAACCAACAAGATGTGGGCCAGTCCTCATTTAAAAGCTTACTTATGGTCTCTATTGTCACCCCATAAGCACCTGAAATTTTCCTTCTGGACAGAGCATCTGGGGAACACAGCAGATAATTTTTCACTTGGCTTTATAATGCCAAATTGCCTTTAAAGAGTCCATAAAAGAATATGTTCTCACATAGCCACAATGAGTAAGGCTAATCATTTATAATTTTGATTATATATGATGCTGTCTTTTTTAAAGAAATGTTGCTCCAATGTGGGAAAACTGATATTACTTCCTATTTTAACTTGTATTTCATTGACTATCCATCATCGTAAGTTATGTCATTTACATTTTTCTATTGTAAAATTTCTGTTTTTATCCTTTGTTCAATGTCCGTTTGTCATTTTTTAATATAAATTTTTTAAACATATTCTATATGTTAGTCCTGTGGTATGTAGCTTTCAAATATTTTATATAATTAAGTCAATTAATTTAGAGGAAACATAGAAATTAAAGTGTTGCCATTTGATGGAGTTTGGATGTGTTTGGATGAGAGCAGTGGAGGCATGGCAGCCTCCACCCAGATTTCAGAGGATGTATGGAAAAGCCTGGAAGCCCAGGAAGAGACTTACCGCAGGGGTGGAGCCACCACAGAGGTCATCTACTAGAGCAATGTCAAGCAGGAAAGTGGGGTTGGAGCCCGCACAGAAAGCCCCCACCAGGGAAATGTCTAGTAGAGCCAATGCAGCATGGCCACTGGTAGTTTGCAATGCAGGCCTGGAAAACCCACAGGAACCAGTGTGGCCTGCTGGGCTGTGCCTGGCAGAGCTGTGAGAACAAGGCTGCCTGATGCTTTGGGGGCCCAGAGGCCCAATTGTGCCCAGGATGCAGGACTTGGAGTCAAAGAACATTATTTTGGAGCTTTAAGACATAATGTCTTCCCTGCTGGGTTTCGGACTTGTTTGGGGCCTGTTTTTCCTTTCTTCTGGCCTATTTCTCCCTTTTAGAATGGGAACGTGTACCCAATGTCTGTTCCACAATTGTTTCTTGGCAGTAGATAAATTTGGTTTTGGTTTTTGCAGGTTCACAGCTGGAAGGACTTTTGCTTTTGGTCTCAGAGGAGACTTTGGACTTTGGACTTTTAAGTTGGTGCTGGAAGAAGCTAAGACTTTTGGGATGCTGGGATAGAATTTTGGGACAGTATTTTGTATGTGAGAGTGACATGAGTTTTGGGGGGCCATGGGCGGAATGATGGAGTTTGGATGTGTTGTCCTCTTCAAAACTCAAGTGGAAATTTTATCTCCAATGTGGCAGTGTAGGAAACCGATTGAGTCATGGGGGCGGATCCCTCATGAATGGATTAATGCTCTCCTTGGGGGAGGGGGGATTAATGAGTGAGTTCTCGCTCTATTAGTTCCCGTGAGAGCTCGTTGCTTATAAAAGACCCTGGCACCTTCTCTCTCTGTCTTGCTTCCTGTTGCCATGTGATCTGCTTGTACCTGCCAGCTGCCTGCCACTTTCCGCCATGAGTAGAAGCAGCCTGAGGCCCATGCCAGATGCACCTGTCCCAGAATCGTAAGCCAAATAAACCTCTTTTCCTTATAAATTACCCAGTCTCAGGTATTTCTGTTATAGCAACACAAAACAGACTAAAACACCATTAGTTCCAATTATTAACAATCTTTCTACAATTGGCCATGCTACTGGAAGTGGAGAAATCAAAGCTACTAATGGTGATTGTTGCAGATTCAAAGATTTCTCTCCCGTATTTCTTTTTGCACAGTAACTTTAATGATGTAGCTGAGAACTCTTGAACAGGATGCAGCAAAATGTATCTACTTGATTCTGAATGATGATAATATCAGGAATTCTCAATTGGCCTGTGTGCTCAGTGCATGGCGACTGTTAAATAAAGGTTATCAATCCTCATTTGGCCTATTGAGATCTCTTGATGTTATCATCATCCAGTGTTCAATTTTACATGGCTTAAATCAAAACTTATTTTTTTAGTATCAAGACACAACATTGAATAAATAGGATTTTTTTTTTCTAGTTTTAAGAACCTGGTACACACTCTTAATGTAATTGAACTCTGTGGCAGGTTAACAGGGTTAAAACAGGTGGTCTTCTTTTTTTTAGTCAATTCAAGAATCACCAACCATATAGAATGTGTCAAGTCCACACCCCTAAATTCCCAATGCTATTAGAACATGTGATTTCTATAGCAAAATTCAAATCCAATGTTTACAGAATACTGAAATCTCCAATACTTGACAAATTGTATCACTATCACTTTAAATGTAATGTTTAATGGATCTTTAGTTATTATATAAAAGTTTCAGAAGTCTGAAAATATATTAATTGTGATTTCTGGAAATAAGAGTTTATAGATTCAACTTGCGTTGAAGAGTATAAAATGGTAGTTTCTGAAAAAATAGAAAAAAGTGATAAAACATTGACACAAAAAATGTCATAAAATTAATTGGTATTTCTGAAAAAGGGTCAATAATAAAAGGATAAGAGACCACCTGCTTCCTCCCATGAAGGTGTAACTTCTGTGGAACTTGCTCTCATGCTATAAACAAGTAAATAAGTGGTTACTGACTGGGGAGAATGGAAGCACACTGTTGTAAAGTATGATATTATGTGTAAAGTGGTATATTATTTAAAGTAGACTGTGGTAAGTTAAAGATGCATAATATAAACTGTATAGTAATCATTAAATTAAAAAGATAAGTAAGAAGCCAATGATAATAATTAAAATACAAATTTAAAAAATACACAATTATTCCAAAGGAAGTCAGGATAAAAATAAATAAATTAACAAAAGATAGATGATGTAAATAGAAAAAAAATAATCCAATAATATGGTGATTTAAAACAATCAATAAAAATAAATGTTGAAAAATTGATAATTGTATTAAATATAACTGGTTCAAATATTCCAAATATAAGAAAGAGATTTTCACAATAGATTAAAAATAAAATCCAGTTTTATTCTGCTACAAGAAACTTATTTTTTAAATATAAAGACAAAAGTAGGTTTAAAAAATGGAAAAAGATATACCACGCAAATAATAAATAGCTATAGTGGTCATATTAATATCTGACACATTAGATGTCAGAACAAGAGATACTATCAGGAATAAAAGGTCAATCTAGGATGATAAAGTGTCAATTCTGTTAAAAAAGATAGCAATTCTGAGTGTCTAGGCACATAATCACAGGCCTTCAAAATTTGTGGAACAAAAACTAGAAGAGTTCTAAAAAGAAGCAGATATGGTATATTCTCTAAGCAAAACAGATTATACTAGAACTCAACCAACATAAGGCTATGTGGAAAATTCCCAAATATTTGAAATTGTATACACATAATTTTTTAATCTATGGGTCAAAAAAACAATCACAAGGAAAATCATAAAATATTTTGAATTGAATGAAAAATTTATAAGATGCAGCTGTAGCATGCTTAGAGGCTAATTTATAGGTTTAAATATTAACATTAGAAAAGAAGAGATCTAAAATCAATTATCTAAGCTTTAACCATAAAATTGCTAGAGAAAGAAGAGCAAATTTATTCTGCATTAATTGGAGGAAATAAAACAATAGAAACGAATGGAATTCAATGAAACAGAAAACAAATGACAATAAAATTCAATGCAACCAAAAGCTGGTTCTTTCAAATGAATAGTACAGTTGATGAATGTTAGGTAGATTGATCAAAAAGAAAGACAATGAACAAAACAATATCAGGAATCAAAGAGGAAACATTACATCGGACCTCATGTGTTCTTAACCTCAGCTCTATTAATATTTTGGACCAGATAATTATTTGTGTGGCAGTCTGTTCTGTGCATTTCAAGATATTTAGCAGCATCTCTGGCCTCCACTCACTAGATGCTAGTAGTAACCCATAGTCCTGACAACCAAAAATATCTCCAAACATTGCCAATATCTCCTAGGAGCAAAATCACCCCTGGCTGAAAACCAGTGCTATAAACGTTAAATGGATAAGGCAGTATTGTGAACAACATTTTAATAATGAATTTAGATAAAATGGAAAAATCTAATGAAAAACAGAAACTATCAAAAGTGAATTTTCAAGAAGAAGACCTATATTGCCATTTATCAATTAAAGAACTTGTAATTAACCTAAAAATCTACTCCATACTGGTGTACAAGTATAAATTACTAATAAGCCAATACTCCGAAAACCACTTTATTTATAAACTCTGGAAATTCCTTAGGAATTAAAACTAAAGAAAAGCAGGTTATAGGGGCAAAGTCAAAACCCAGAGCAAATAAGAAGTGTGGAATAAGCATTCCCTTTTCTGAAACTTTATTCTGAGGATGGCCATAATCCTAACAGCTCTAACGTCGGGCAGCTAGAAATCCCATAGAAATACCAACTGTTTTTCTGGCTGAAAGAACAACAGAAAAGAGCCCGGCTATAGGAGTGTGTGTGGGAGACACCAGCAAAGAGAGAGCAAGAGAAGGTTTACTCTTATTTCTGTGTATTAACCCAGTCTAAATTCCTAGTTCATCTATGTATTATGCTCGCATAGGTTTAAATAAAGCCCCTTGGAAAAAAGCTTAATGAACTGAACTGAGATTTCAGCTGTTATACGTCAAAGGCATAAAAGTTTGCAATTTCTTTCTAATCAAATTAACTGCCTGTTAAAACTACCATTAACACTTTTCAAAGCAATTTCACAGAACTCAGAGTGTGCACAACGTAACTACATAATGTTAAGGATAAAAGTGACAAAATGTATGTTACATAAGAAGGCAGGAAAATGTGACTCATTTCTCAAGGAAATGAGCAATAAGAGATACCAACCCAAGATTAACCAGTTGGAATTACCAGAAAAAAATTCTAAGGCAAGTATTGTAAATATGCTTATTAAAATAAAGTAAAATATTCTTGAAATGAATGAAACAATACAAAATTGTAGGATAAAGATGAAAACATAAAAAGAACAAAAATATTATAACAGAAAAAAGGCAATATTTGAAATAAAAAATTCATTGGACAGTCTTAAGAACAGAAAGGAGGTTAATGAGAAAAGGGGCAATAAATTGAAAATAGAAAACTGAAAATTATCAAATCTGAAGAAGATAGAGAAAAAAGATTGAATAAAAATAATTAAGAAAGTGTAAAGCTTAGCCACTGAATGGAAAAAAAACCCATAATACATATATCTGACAAGGAATTTGAATTCTGTGTATATAAAAAACACAGCTTAATAAAAAGAAGATGAAAAATTTTAGTGCAAAGAAGATTTGAATACATACTTCACAAAAGAAGATATACACAAGGCAGATAAGCTCATGAAAATATTTTCCACATTATTGTTCCACCACAGAAATACAAGTTAAAAGTATGATGAGATACTATTACACATTCTTTAGAAGTATTGAAATTCAATTAAAAAAATTAAAATGAGCAATTATAGAATATTACTTGAAGTAAATATAACTATCATACACAGTGAATGGAGTACAAAATTGCTCTAGTACTTTTGTAAACATTTGGTAAAGTCCTGCAAATTTAAACGTATACATACAAATTTAAACATACACACATATGTATAGAACAATTTAACTACCAGGAATTTATTCAAGAGAAATGGAGTCATTGTCCACATAGAGACTTCTACTTAAGTATTCACAGTGGCTTTATTCACATTAGCCATAAAATGAGAATAACTGAAATGCTCGTCAATGGGTGAATGACTAAACAAAATGTGGTGCACCCTAACAATGTAATACTATGCAGAAATAAAAAGTACTGATTTGATGATATATGCAACAGCATGGATAACTCTCAAAATCATTATGCTGAGGGAGAAAAAAAACAAATACGAAAGCATGTGTGCCATATGAATTCATTTACGTGAAATGTAAGCTAACATATAGTGACAAAAATCAAGTTGGTGGTTGCCAGAAACAAAGGGTAAAGGCAAGTGGGACCTGTGACAAGGTATGAGGCATCAGTTGGGCGCAATGGTGATATTTGCTATTTCATTGTGGTTGAAGTTTTAAGATTGTATATAATTGTCAAAACTTGTCAAACTGTACAGTTTAAATTAAAGAGCTTTAGCATTCCTCCTTATGGCTGATAAGTAAAAATTTAAAAAACAAACAAACAAAAACAAAATAAAAATATTCCTATAAAGTAAACTCCAGGCCTACCTAGTTGGCTTCATTTGTTAATTTTCTCAAATTTTTAATAAAGTAATAATGTCAATACTACAAAATCTATCAGAAAAGGAAGTAACTATAATCACTTCCCATCTTAATTTATGAGGTCGGTATTACCATATTACATACTACAACTAAATAAAGGCATTTCAAGGGAAGATTACTGTATTAGTTCCTTTCTGTTGCTTATAAGAGAACACCTGAAATTGGGTAATTTATAAGAAAATAAAGTTAATTCCTTACAGTTCATAGGCTGAGAAGTGCAATATCCAGGGGGTGCATCTGGTGAGAACCTTATTCTTGATGGCGACTCTATACAGCAACATAGGGTGTCACATGGCAAATGCTAACCCAGAGAAAGCTAAGATTCTAAGTTGCTCTACTTTTAAGGCCATCAGAGCCATACTCATGACCACCATTAAACCATCAATGGATTAATTCATTCGTGAGGGCATGGTCCTCAGAATCTAATCACCTCTTCAAGTCTTCACAATCAAATCCCCTCTTCGAGACCCCACCTTTCAATTACCTTAAGAGGATTTCCCACCCTCTTAACACTGTCACAGTAGTGGTTCAGTTTCAACATGAGATTTTTGGGTACAACATATCCTAACTAAATTACTGAGAGCAACATCCTTCCAGAACACAGATGCAAGAATCCTTTAAAAATATTAGCAAATTGAATCAAGCAATATATAAAAAGATAATGCATCACAACCAAATTGAAGTTATCTTTAGAATCAAGGTTTATTAAACATTAAAAAAATCAACCAATATTATTCACATATGACCATAATAAAGTATAAAAATTATATGATCATTTCATTCGATGGTAAAAAGGATTTTAACTGAGTTTGATTCCTATCATGTTAAAAAAATCAAAACGTCTCTTAGTAAATTAGATATTGAGAGGAAATTTCTCACCCTGATAATGGATTTTTATGAAAAACTAAGGTTGAATATACTAATTATCAATTATGTTTCAATAAAAAATAAATAAAAAACAATTCTATTTTTCACACACACAAAAAAGAAAAACTAGTAGCTAACATTGCATTTAATGATGAATAGCTGAATGCTTTTTTCCTAAAGGTCAGAATCAAGTAGTCTGCACTTCTACTCAGCATTGTATGGGAGGTCTAAGCCATGAGAAATAGGCAAAAAACGGGAATCAAAACAGCCCAAATGGAAAGAAAGACTAAAAGTGTCTTTGTTCACATGTGGTATAATTGTGTACATAGAAAACCCTAAGGAACCTATAAAAAGCTACTTGAGTTAACAAGCAAATTTGAAAGCTTACAAGGTCAATACAAAAATATCAGTTGATTTCTATATAATATCAACACAAAACAAATATTTAAAATACATTAAAATGCAAACACGTAAAATAATTAGGAACAATGTATCTATAAAATTTTTTGAAATTTTAACAAGACATGGAGAGAAATTAAAATAATTATATAAGTGGAGAGGTATATGATGGTATAAGATGGTATATCTTCTGATTTATATCAGAAGATGCAATATTAAGATTTCAATTCTTCCTAGATTTTGATGTAACCCCAATGAAATTTCACAAGACTTTTTTGTAAACATTAACAAATTTATTCTAAATCACATATGAAAATAAAAAAGACTTTGAAATAGCCGAAACACTTGAAAATGAACAACATTGGAGGACTTGTAACTGTCTAATTTCTAAAATTACTGTGATAGTAGTGAAATCTAGACAGTATATTATTGACAAAGGATATAAATCAGTGAAACAGAAGAGTTTTCAGAAATAAACTTGAGTTAATTGATTATTGACAAAAGGTTAGAAATGATTCAATGAAAAAAACAGGAGAGTTTTCCATAAATAGTGTTAGAACACCTGAATATCCCTCTGGAAGAAAAAAATATGCTATTAACCTCACAACATAACAAAATTATTTGAAATTGAACATAGGCCAAAGTACAAAAGCTAAAACTATGGTTATCCTAGAATAAACCTTCATAAAAAATCTTTGTGTCCTAAGATAGGCCACTAATGATAATAATAATAAATCATAAAATAAAACTGTGTTGTATTGAACTTCATCTGAATTAAAAACTTTTGTTCTTTGAAAGATACCACTCAAAAAAACCAAGCCAGAGAATGGGAGAGGAAAGCATGTGATACACACACACACACACACACACACACACACACACACACACACACACACACACACACACACACACACACACACACACATCCATATATAATTTACCCACATTTGACAAAGGACTCACATTTGAAATATATAAAATATGTAAAAAACTTACAATTCAATGCTAAGATATTCAACCTGATTTAAAATCTAAGAATAATGGGCAAAAGATTTTCACAGATCTCTTACAAAAGAAGATATGCAAATGGCAGGATGTACATAAAAAGATGTTGAACATCATTATTTATCAGAGAATTGGAAATTAAATATGCCATGAGTTACCATTGTACACACATTAGAGTAACTAAAAATAAGACCAGATCAACTCAAACATTGCTAGTGGGCATGTAAAAATGTACAACGACTCTGGAAAAATTTTGGCTTATCATGGGGTTCAGCAATAAATTTAGTTCATGACCCAGAATCACACTTATTGGATGAATATTTACTCAAGAGAAAAGAAAAGATGTGTCCACATTATGACTTGGACCCAAATATTCATGACAATTTCATTCATAAAAGCCAATACATGTAGGAAACCTCCTAAATATCCTTTAGTAGGTGGATGGAAAAGCAAATTTTTGTATTTTTATGTAATGGATTATCACTCAGTAATAAATAGTAAGTTATCACTATCAAGGCTAAGTATGAATGCATCTCAAAAACATTGTGCTGGGTGAACAAAACCAGAAACAAGAGCTTATACTGTCTGATTCCATTTATATTTAATTCTAGAGAAGGCAAAACTTATCTGTGTGACAGAAGACATAACAGTAGTTACCCAAGGTGTGAGTAAAAGGCTGGGAGTATACGAGGGTACTTGAGAAAGTTCACAGAAAGATTCATATTGTCTTTTATTATTATTATATTTGTACATATTTATGGGGTACAGAGTTGACTATCAGTACTTAGGTACAGTACGCGATGATCAAATCAATATTATTAGCACTTTCAGCATTACAAATTACTTTTTGTGTCCCTTACCCAATTATTCCCTATCCTCCCTCCCCACCCCTTTCCCACCTCTGGTAACTATAGGTTTGTTTTCTCCTTCTGAAAGTTCAACAATTTATTGTGGTCTTTCTTTCTTTCTTTGTTTCTTAGCTTTCACTTATGAGCGAGGACATGCAGTATTTCTCTTTCTGTGCATAGCTTATCTCACTTAACATATCTTCTCCAAGCTTATCCATGTTTCTGTGAATGGCAGAATTTCATTCTTTTTTAAGGCTGAGTAGTATTCCATTGTATACATATACCACATTTTCCTTATCCAGTCATCCATTGATGGACATTTAATTTTAATTTTCCACAGACTTTCTGAAGTACCATCGTATGAGCTGAAGAGGACATGGAAACAGTCTTTGGTGAGAAGGAAATGTTCTGTAACTCGATTGCATTGGTACCTACACGGTTGTTTACGTTTTTCAAAACTCAGATGCTTCTTGTTATTCCAGAATAAACTTAATTAAATTATTTAATAATAGAAGGGTTTTTAGTCAAATGGTCAAATATATATGAGAAAATCTGCTTACTGTAACTTCCTCTTAGATATTCAAGATGGCTGTTAATTAACTAGAGTTCTGAGAAGGATGCAATAAAGACAGACAAACCAAAACCAAAAAAAAAAAAAAAAAAAAATATCAACAATTTAACCAATTTTTAGCTCAATATTTTCAAAATGTATTTAATTAGTGAAGCTTTTTTTCTTCTTCTTTTTTTTTTGAATGTGTCACTTATAAACATCACTAAGAACTAGGGATATGAGAAAGACCTCCGTGGGAAAGACTTTGTGTCTAAGTACAGTTCTGTAATTTTAGTATAATATTCATGAATGATATGCTAGAGATTCCTTATGAAACTCAGTTACACAATAAGCATATATTTGCATATTCAGAGACTTATTATACGAGAGAAACTAACAAATTAAAGAGAAATATGAATGTCAATTCAAAAGTACATGATTAGAACTAATACTTACACTGTTCCTGTTAAGTGTCGTTCCTAATTGAACAAGGATGGATGGATGTAAAGAACCTTGAATAATTTTTCTGTCTTCTTTATCACAACAAATTCAGATCTTTTCATTCATATATATGATGTTCAAATCTAATGCAGATATGTTTGAACAAAAACAACAACAAAACCCTGTCTTTAATCAATGTATCATCAATTCATTTCTCTTTTATAGAGCGCTACTTTCTAAATTTCCACATGTGAATAGCTAATTTTAGCATTGCTTCATGCACACCTGGAAGTTCTGTAAAATGCAGCTTTTTTTCTCTTGTTGCCTAAACTGGAGATGCAGTGAAAAGTTCTTTGAGACCAGATTTTGTGGGAATATTAGCAGTGAACCTGTGGTCCTCAATTTAAACATGTCAGCAAGAATTCTAATCAATTAGTTGTAAAGGTATATCAAAGAAGTAAGTTTCCATAGATACTACTCATGTTGTGACACGATGCCATTTATGATAGACATTTGGATACTGTGCATAATTGTCAGGTACATTGTATTGTTTGCTTACATGAATGTGTTCTTTTGGTCCAATAACACCTATAGATGTATTTTAAAGTATGTGCTAGCACTGATAGGTTACCTGTGAGTAAAGAGTAAAAGTGATGTGTGAGTTTATCCAAGTAGTCTGAAGAAACAGCAAAGAATTGAGTTGTTAATATTTTTTTCAAGCTCCATGTTGTAGGCAAGTTGTATTGTTTTCAAATAATAATATTTATTGTATTCTTTTTTATGTTGAAAGTAATGCAAATTCTTTGAATTAAATAGATAGTTTGGAAAATAAAAATAATATTGATTAATAGAAAAAGTTACCCACAAGGTTATCACCTGGATAAAATCACTATGAACATTTTCTTTAAAACTTTCTAGACTATAAAAACATGTATATCCTACATTAAAGAGCTTTCTACTCCACTTTTTGTCTTGGCTTTACATTTTGAGCTTTTGAATATGTGGGTATATAGCCTATGGATATGTGATCTTTAATGGCTGTACAATTACAGAATAATAATATAATTTAATTTTAATTGTGATGTAACAGTTATATTACTACATTGAATGATTATACCATAATTATTAAAACAATTTCTCTGTGGCGAAGCAGGTAATTTTTATTGTTTTTATAATTTTTGGAGATAATACAAAATAAAATACCATTCTACTTGGTGTTAAGTAAATAAAAGTGTTTGCAAAATATGGCAATGGCATTTGTTCAAGGCTCTGTACTTATAGAAAGTTTACATTAGCCATTTCATTTAATCCTCAAATAAGATATGAAATAGTGTTAATATTACTATTAACATTTAGGAGAATGATAAAACCATCTCTAATCATTTTTACAGTTGACAAACAAAAATTACTGAGGCTTGGAAAGATTAAGCAACTTGCCTAAGATAATTTATCTAGCAAGGGGTAGATTTAGGATTTTAATGAGGATTTTCCAGCTGCAGGGCTTGAGCTCTTTGCAACCAAACATATTGCCTTTGAAATATAGGGAACTATATGAGCCTGTTCTGGAATTGTCAGCTTCATGGGGAAAATGAACTGCATAAACCTACTGAGCAGTTAGTGAACATTTAAGGTAGAGTAAGCTGAAGGGCTAAGAGGAGTGTCCCTGAGATCCAGTGCTTTACGAGCTTAAGGAAAAAGTACAGACTATGGGGCTGGAGAGATTCTTCTTTCCCATAAGTCCCTAACTTTCACTCTGCATTCTTCTAGTCAGTTTTCCTCCTGCACCATCTTTCCTCATTCTTTGCCCTTTCTCTTTCCTTTACTGGAATGTCTTCTGTAGAAATGCTGATCAGAACTCATTCCATCCTTGTAGCCTTCACAGCTATGGCTTCAATAGTTATAATTTTCTCTCTGCACAAGTTGCTTAGCAACTGAGGGAGGAACAGAAAGAGATTGCTATGCTTGTAAGACAGTGACACCTGGCAACTTCAAAGATAAGCAACAGTAGGCTGTGGAGCAACTGGGAATCTTGCACTTTCACAGCCTTTTTCTCTTTGGCATAGTTCCACGTTCTTTAAGTCCCTTTTAAGCTTCAACATCCCAACCCCCAGCCACCAGGGTTGCAGAGATAATCTGCCCAATCCCTGTAAGTAACCACCCATCAATATTATCAATAATAGTAATAATAATAATAATAATAATAATAACAACAACAACAACAACAACAACAACAACAACAACAACAACAAACTCCTTGTAACCATATGGAGTTGCCTGCTTCATTCTTTGGTCTCAGGTTACCTTTGAGTTTGGTGGGCATTTTACTGTTAGAGCACATTCAGACACTTTCTCTTACGTAAATCCCACTTAAGACTTAGACAAGGTAATATCCTCTTATCCATGAGATCTCTAGCGACCACTCCAGCCCATCACATAAATGTTTCTTTAAATTCCCTCAGCACCATTTATTCCTATTTCTCAGTTGAGTCTAGCCAATACTGCCTTAAAATGCTCCTGTCTCTACATTATTTATGCTGCTCTTTTCTGGTTTTGATTTAAGCTTTTAGAAGTAGTTTCCTCTGTCTTGCACATCATAAGCATCAATAATTCTTGAACAGAATTGATGAGGACATATTTGTATACCAGAACCATCCTGCTAAGTGCTAAATATGCAGTTGTCATTCAATTAATAGTTCTTTATTGATTAATCTCAAGTATATTTTTACCATGTGTATCTGATTTAATTAGATATATATTTCCTTTGCTGTTTCCAAACTCTGCAAGTATTTTTGTTTTTGCAATTGCAGATCATCATTCTTGAATTCTAGCTCTCATTTCCTGGTTCCTTCCCCTATTTTCTGTGTCAAAATCTGCCCTTCTTAGTAAATACTATTCAAAATCAGTTTCTCCATTAAAATCCAGTTAGTTGAAGCTTATAAAACTCCAACCATTACATTCAAAATAAAAGATTTAAATTTTTGTGAAGTGTATGTGATCAATTAGTTTGCACTTTCATTTGCATGACTTCCAATCCAAAATCTTCAATATGATATTTACATTTATCTCTGATCTGAAATCAGCCTAATTCCTCACCTGACACTCCCTCATGACTTCTTATCTCCCCACCTCCTTTGTTTTACATCTGTTTCTCTGCTAGGTTCCACTATAATGATGTTTCTTTTTTCTGAAAACTAATATGTTGCTTCTTTCCCCTCTCACGCAATCTTTTATATATAGCTATGATTTGCTTAAACTAAGTTTCTAGAGAATGATGATCTTATTTATCCTACTTATCTTCCAAAAGCACTTCATTCAAATGTATTTAATTTGTGTTTACTTGATAAGACAAATGGAAGTCAAAGAACACGTTACATGATTTGTGCTGCTCTTCATGTCTTCTAAATTAGAAGTTCTACACAGGTATGAATTCCATAGCTTCTTGTTCTGTGCCCACACCATGTCTCAATCTTTTAAAACATAAATATATTAATTGATGTATAACATACATGTAGAACGTTTTTTTTTGTTTGTTTGTTTGTTTTGACTTTTTGTGACCGGCCGTACCGCACTCAGCCAGTGAGTGCACCGGCCATCCTTATATAGGATCCGAACCCGCGGCAGGAGCACTGCTGTGCTCCCAGCGCTGCACTCTCCCGAGTGCGCCACGGGGTCGGCCCCTGTAGAACGTTTTTAAAATTCTTAAATACATAGCTCAATGAATTATCTCAAATTAAATACACTAGTGTGTTGTCTGTCCAAGATAAGAAACAGGAACGTACCAACATCTCAGAAGCCTTTGAGTGGTAACCCACTCATCCATTTACTGATTAATCCATTAGTCCATGAATGGGTTAAACCATTCATGAGAACATAGCCCTCATGATTCAACTGAATCACCTCCCAAAGGCCCCGCCTCTAAACACTGCCACACTGGGTATCAAACTTCCACATGAGCTTTGTGGGGGACAAACATTCAGACCATAGCACACATCCTCACCATAATTTAGTATTGTCGGCCATTTTTATTTCTTTGTTCTTGTGAATGTGTCATAGTATCTCATTGAAGTTTTAATTTGCATTTTTCTCATAAAATTGATATTGAACAATTTTTATTTTTGGTTTGGGTATTTGCCATTTGCTTATTGGTTTATAGGAATTCTAGACAAACAGCAATTTTATAGGTTTTTTAAATGTCTTCTTCCACTCTGTAGTTTTTTTTTCTTAATGATGCTTTTGATATAGAAAATTTCCTAATTTTATAATAGTCTAAGGTATCAATATTGTTTTTTATAGTTAGTGATTTATGTGCAATATTGAAGACAGCTTTACTTATTCGAGGATTATGAATATTTTCTCTCATGTTACCTTCTAAAAATGTGATTCTTCTTACAGAAAATTTAGATTTTCAGTGAACCTGAAGTTGGTTTCTTTACGTGGTATGAAGTATGAGTAAATATCAATTAATGGAACAATATTTATTGAAAGGAATTCCTCAATCCTCTATACTGCTATATTGATATTGCTAAAAGGACATTGATTTCCTTCCAAAATGTCACAGCAGGGGAAGGTTCACTCTACTGCATGAAACAATAGTGAAAAATCTATATTTTAAAAAAATGAACTTTAAGACACTAGACTACATGAAGTAAGGAAAAGAAATGATCCCTGAGGTATGGGAAACAAATGAGGTGAGCTCCTTAATTGTCACAGATTACTATCTTGAGAATTCACAGATTTTGAAACAGAGGGGGAATCACAAAAAGCTCAGTGGACTTTCTGAGTTGAGACGTTAAATTGAGACTCCAGGAGGGACAAATATCTCAGTTAAATACTGATTGTGCACACGTGTAGGGAAGCAACCTGACTCTGGAAACTATCTAAACTGATCAGAGGAAACATTAATCAGTACTAAGAATGAACAGGAATTATTGCTTGTTCCTATAAGCCAGGGTGAAGAGCATAAACATTAACGGATCATTAGATAGAGTACTCAGAAGGGTCTTTCCTCAATAATGTGAAATACTAATGCTAGGTTAAATGTTGCTCTCTTTTCATCTAATGAATTTGAAAAAGAAATACTAAAAAGGATCAAGTACATTCCAAATAACTTAACTGTATCCTGAAACAAAGCTTAAGTATATTTATAGGAACACTAAAATATCCAATATCCAACAAGATAAAATTGACCTCTAGCACCCAATAAAAATTTACAAGGTGAACAAAAAAGCAGGAAAATAGGACACAGATAGTAGAAAAATTAACCAATTGAAACCATACCAGAACTGGCACAGATGTTACAATTAGCAGATGAGGAAATTAAACAATTATTATAACCTCATCCTATATGTTCAAAAAAGAAGTAGAGACATGGAAAATATTAAGAAAAATGATAATTTTGAATTTTTTAAAAAATGATCATTTTGAATTTCTAGAGATGAAAACTGCAATGTCTAAGATGATAAATACAATATATTAAAATAAAATAAATGGAGTGGTGGGGCAAGATGGTCTAGAGGTGCCCAGGGTGTTTTTCTCCCACAGAAAAGTACCAGAACAACTAGCAGGCAGCTAAATGTTGATGGGAACATCAGTAGAAGATCATAGGAGTGCAGTTGTAGACTGGTGGGATCCCTGTGGAGCACAAAAGCCCAGAATGGTGACATATAGTGGAGAGAGAGGTACATGGCCTCAGCTGATGACTGTCCAACAGCAGAATGGCACAGGAAGAATTTTCCCTTATGGTGGAAAGTTAAGCAGAGGACCCACACCAATCCCAATCCTCATCACACAGAGGCCCAGAAATCCTTTAGCAGGATAAGCCTGAAGCCAAATGTGGAGAGTGCCTTAGAAAACACACACTGCATCACTCTAGAACACTAGCACAAACTGTGCACTCACCACCCTCCACCCTTGGGACCCAAGCTGATGCAGGGTGCCCATCTTGATATCAGAGCCATTGCTGAGAATGCACCCTGACCTGGGGCCAGTAGCCACAATGCCTCCCCAGCCTTAAGACTCTGCCCCTCACCCAGTGCATGCACAGGAGTGGCTACAATGCCCTGATCCCATTGGCTTGAAGCCTGGGCTTACAGATTCTGTGACTCTAGTTCTGCAGTCTGGAAAGACAACCATAGTGCTTTTGAACTGAGGCACCCCATGTACCTGGCCAGAAATCAGACAAGCAGACCCCCTTCAGACCACCACCCCTGTACCCCCATTCTTCCCCCTATCTCCCAACCCTGCCAGCTGACTGAGTTGTGTGTACTTGAACACTCAACCCAGAAACCCACCTCACGGGTCTCTACCCTAATGAACATACCTTTGAGCCAGTGGAAATAAAGAGTATCCACCCCTCCTGGAGAAGCAGCCAGGTGGTTCCATCCTGAACTGTCCTGCCTAGCAGCCTTGCTAACAGTCACAGAAGCTGCTACACTGACCCCTTCACTGCAAGCCTGCCTAGCAGCCCTGCCCACAGCCCAGAAGCAGCTGGGCTCTAACGTAGGCCTGCACAGTGGCTCACCACCCAACAAGTGTCTAGACAGGCCCTCTCACTGCAGCCCCACCTACTGAGAAGTGGCTCAGCAGCTCCATCCTTGGCAGTCCAGCTCCTGAACTACAGAGGAAAGCACAAACTTGCATTGGGCCCCAAGACCAGGTGTAACAGAAGGGCCACAGGCAGACCTGCACTCAGCTAGCTGAACCAAAGTACACACATGCCTCATGCTCAGAGAGACAGCTTGGCTGTCATGTCCCTGGAAGACCACCACTGAGTCTTTGAGCCATCACACGCATGCGCATGCATCCAAGTGAGAAACAGTTTAGCTGACTTGCCCCTGGTGGGCCCACCCATGGTCAAAGAAGCAGAGTGGTGGCCCTGCCACTGGTAAACCAGTTCAAAGATCCTGACATGCCATACACACACACTCCTAGCTGGATAATCAATACAGCAACTACATCTCCAGTCACTGAGACAACTGACCCACGGGGTGCGTGTGCATAATCTAGGCTTATAAACCAACCCAGCAATACCTCCCCTGGAAAAACTGTGCCACCACTGCCACAAACTTCCAAAACGTAGGTCACTGAGTACCTTTCAGACATAGCAAAAATGGATTACAGCTGAAGAAACTCCAGTGTCTACACTGCTGCATCCATCCAGACAAAGCCATTGCACTCTATCCAATTGACACATGAGGATGCATTTTCAGGTGAAAGTCTTTTCCCACACAAACCACTCTACAAAACTCAAAAATGTGACTGTTCTACCAGATGCACAGATATCAACACAGTGAAACAAGAAACATGAAAAAAAAAAAAAAACCCAAGGTAACATGACACCACCAATAATAATAATTAATAATAATAATAAATAATATAATAATAATAATAATAATAATAATAATGCTCCACTAACTGATCTCAGATTCAGAAACCACCAGTCTGTCAGAAAAGGAATTCAAATTAAGGATCTTAAGGAAACTCTCTGAGATACAAAAGAATACAAACAGTTCAATGAAATCAGAAAAAATAATTCATGATCTGAATGAGAAATTCAACAAAGAGATAGATATAATTTTTTTAAAAAAGCAGAAATCTTGGAATTGAGGAATTCGTTGAATGAAACTAAAATACATCTGAGAGTCTCAACAACCAGTTCAAGCAGAAGAGTTTCTGCTCTTAAAGATACCAGTTTTCAAAAAACGAAGACAAAAAAATGAAGAATAAAGAATGAACAAAGCTTACAAGATCTATACAATACTATTAAGTGAACAAATATTTGAATTATGGCCATTCCAGAAGGAGAAGACAACAAAAAAGATATTGAAAACCACTTTAAGAAAGTAATAGCCCAAAACTTCCCTACTTTTAGGAAAGATACGAATATCCGAATACATGAAGCTAAAAGGTCCCCAACACAAATAGGTATCTCCAAGACAAATCATAGTCAAACTACTAAAAGTTAAAAACAAAGAGATAATTCTAAAAACAGCAAGATAAAAATGTCATATCACTTATAAGGGAATCTCCATTGGACTAACAGCAGACTTCTCAGCAGAAACCCTACAAGATGAGAGAATGGGTTGTTATATTTAATGTACTGAAAGCAAAAAGCTGCCACCTAAGAATATCTTACCTATGGAAACTATCCTTTAGAAATGAAAGAGGAATAAATTTTTTCTCAGACAAGCAAAAATTAAGGGAATTTATTACCACCTGATGAGCCTTTCAAAAATGATTAGGGGAGTCCTACATCTAGAAGTGAATGAACAATAACAATTATCATGAAAATATAAAACTTACTGGTAAAGTAGATATACACATTAGAAAGAGAAAAGAATCAAACCTTATCAATACAGAAAACCACCAAACTGCAAGCATAAACATTAAGAGAGGAAGAAAGGAAGAAAGGAACGAAACAATTGGAACACAACCAACAAAATGACAGGAGTAAGACCTCACATATCAATACTAATATGAATGTAAATGGAGTAAATGCTCCAATTAAAAGACATAGACTGGTTGAATGGATAAAAAACATGACTCATCCACATGCTGCCTACAAGAAACACACCTTACCTACAAAGACACATGTAGAATGTATGTGAAGAGATGGAAAACAGTATTACATGCAAATGGAAAATAAAAATAAGCAGGTGTAACTACATTACATCAGATAAAATGGCCTTTAAATCAAAATCTGTAGTAAGAAATAAAGAAGGGCACTATATAATGATAAAGGGATTGATACAGCAAGAGGATATAACAATTATAAATATTTATGCACCCAACACCAGAGCACCCAGATATATAAAGCAAATGTTATTAGGTCTAAGGGGATCGATAGACACCAATGCAATAAATAGTTGGGGACTTTACCAGCCCACTCAGCAATAGACAGATCATTGAGACAGAAAATCAACAAGGAAGCATCAGATTTAAATGGCACCATAGACCAGATGGACCTAACAGACAGATACAGAGCATTTCATCCAACAGCTACAGAATGCATATTCTTTTCATCAGCAGATGGAACATTCTCTGGGATTGACCATATGTTAGGACACAAAATAAGTCTCAACAAGTTTAAAACAATCAAAATCATATCAAATATTTTTTTCTGATCATAATGGAATAAAACTAGATATCAATAACATGAAGAACTTGTGAAACTAAACAAATACATAGAAATTAAATTAAATTGGTCTTGAATGACCAATTGGTCAAAGAAGAGATTAAGAAGGAAATCAAAAAAATTCTTGAAAGTAATGAAGACAGAAATACAACATAAAAAAAACCTATAGGATACAGCCAAGGCAATATTAAGAGGAAACTTTATAGTAATAAAAGTTTACATCCAAATATAGAAATATTTCAATTAAAGAGCCTAGCAATACACCTCAAGGAACTAGAAATGCAAGAACAAACTAAACCCCTTCCAAATAAGTAGAAGAAAATAAATAATATCAGAGCATAAATAAATAAAATTGAGACTAAAACCAAAAAAATCAATCAAACAAAATGCTGCTAATCTGAAAAGACAAACAAAATTGACAAACCATTAGCCAGACTAACCAAAAAAACCCCCAAAACCTCAAATAAATAAAATTAGAAGTACAAATAGAAACATTAAAACAGCACTGAAATACAAAGGATCATCAGAGACTATCATGAACAACTATAGACCAATAAATATGAAAATCTAGATGAAATGGATAAGTTCTTGTACATGTATGCCCTACCAAGACTGACCCAAGAAGAAATAGAAAATCTAAATAGACCAATAATAAGTAACAAGATAGAGTCAATAATAAAAAGTGTCCCAACAAAGAAAAGCCCAGGACCAGATTGGTTTACTGCTGAATTCTAGCAAACATTTAAAGAAAAACTAATACGAATATTTATTATACTATTTCAAAAAATGGAAGTGGATGGAATTCTAATATCATACTATGAGGCCAGCATTACCATGATACCAAAACCAGGCAAGGACACACCAATAAAAGAAAACTGTAGTATCCCTAATGAACACAGATGCAAAAACCCTCATAGAGTACTAGCAAACTGATTTCAATATCAAAAACTGATTTCATGATCAAGTGGTATTCATCTCAGGGATGCAAGGATGGTTCAACATATGAGAATCAATAAATGTGATACACCATATCAACAAAATTAAGGACAAAAACCGTATGATCACCTCAATAGATGCAGAAAAATCATTTTACAAAATTCAACATCTGTTTATGATAAAGACTCAACAAGTTAGATATAGAAAGAATGTATCTCAACACAATAAAAGCCATATGTGACAAATGCCCTGCCATATCACAGGTCATACTGGATCAAGACAAGGATGTGCATGCTCATCACTTCAATTCAATCTAGTGCTGGAATTCCTAGCCAGAGTAATTAAGCAAGAGAAAGAAATAAAGGGCATCCAAATCTGAAAGGAGGAGGTCAAATTGTCCCTTGCTGCAGATGATTTGGTTTTATGTAGAGAGAAACCTAAAGATTCTATCAAAAAACTCCCAGACCTGATTAGCAAATTTGGTAATAACAGGATACAAAATCAACATATAAAAATTAGTAGAATTTCTGTAACCCAACAACAAACTAGCAGAAAAAGAAATCAAGAAAGGTATCCCATTTAAAAAAGCAACAACAGCAAAAAATAAATACCTAGGAATAAATTTATCCAAGAAGGTGAAAGATGTCTACAAAGAAAACTATGAAACACTGAATATAGAAATTAAAGAAGACACAATAAAATGGAAAAGCATCTGTATTAGTTTGTTTCTTTTGCTTTTAACAAAATACATGGAACTGGGTAATTCATAAGAGAATGAAATTGATTGCTTCCAGTTTCGAAGGCTGGGAAGTCCAAAGTCCAGGCAATAGATCTGGTGAAGGCCTTGTTTGTGGTGACAGTGGTGCAGAGGTCTCACATGGGAGAATGGTGGAGCAGAGAGAGAGAGAGAGATAGAGACTCTCACATGCCTTCTTTTTAAATCCCTCAGAACCATGGCCATGACCACCATTATTAGTCTGTTCACTAGGGCACAGTTCTCACAACCTAATCACCTTTTCAAGGTCCCACCTTTCAATTACCCTAGTAGGAATTCCCACCCTCAACTGTTATAGTGGCGGTTAAATTTCAGTGAGTTTGAAGGGCATTTGATCTACAGCATTGTGCCCTTGACCCCCCAAAACTGATTTCCTTTTCATATACAAATACATTTATTTTATCCCCAAAGTTTTAACATGTTTCAACTCTAAAGTCTAAATTTCCATCAGTGAAATCAAAACAAGTTATCTACTGAAAAGATAAAATGGTGCAACAAACATAGGGTATATATTCCCATTCCAAAGCAGAGAAACAGGCCAAGAAAAGGAATAATGGGTCCCAAACAAGTCTGAAACCCAGCAGGGCAGGCATTAAAACTCAAAGCTGACAAATCATGTACTCGGACTTCACATTTGATGTCTTCTCTGCATGCTGGTGCCGAGGTTGAGTCCCCAAGTACTCGATCAGCTTCACTTCTATGTCTTTTCTGGTCTGAGGCAATGCTTAACTCTTCCAGGATGGGGTTTCATGTCAGTATTCCACAATTCTGGAGTCTCCATGGAGGTCCCACTTTCATGGTTCCACTAGGCATGGTGTTGGTGGAGATTTTCTGACCCCACATTTCCACTTGGCATTGCTCTATAAAAGGCTTTCTATGGTGATTATGCCCCTGTGACAGATCTCTTCTTGGGTCCCCAGGCTTTTCTATACATCCTTTGAAATCAGGATGGAGGCTCTCAAGTTTCCACAGCCCTAGCATTCTTAGAGCTTGCAAACTTAGCACTATATGGATGCCACTGATGCTTTGGGCTTGTATTTTTCAAAGCTGCAGGTCCAGCCACACTGGGAGCCAACTTAGCTATGGCTGGAGCAACCAAAGCAGCTGGGATGTTGGTGCTGGAAGCAGCTTCCTAAGGTTGAACTGGGCAGAAAGCCCATGGAGGGCACCTCAGGCATGTTCCCCTGAGGGGGGAAAATTTGTCTTCCTAGGTCTCTGGGCCTGTAATAGATGGGTTGGCTCCAGAGACTTTTGCAGTGTCTTCAGGGTCTTTTTTCCATTTTCTTGTTAATCCATTTCTTCTGTACTAATCTCCTTACTAAAGGGTCATTCGGCTATACCCTTGATTTCATGGCCAGGCTGAAAGCTTTCTAATTTTTTGCGCTCTGCTTTCTTTTGACTTATAGATTCTGCCTTTACTTCATGGCTTTTCTTCCATAATTCAGTGTAGGATGTTACAAGTATCCATGCAGCTTCCTTAATGCTTTGCTGCATAGAAACTTCTGCCAAATACCCTGGGTCAGCACCTTGAAATTTCTCATTCCATAAAACTTTTGGGCATGGACAGAATACAGCTATGTTCCTTAGAAGTTCATAGCAAGGGTGATCTTTTTCCCAGTTTCCAACAAATCCCTTCTCATTTACAACTGAGATCTCCCCAGTATGACCTTTACTGTCTATAGTTCTATCAGCATTGTGCTCAACACCATTTAACCAGTCTCTAAGAAGTTCCAAACTTTCCCTAATCTTTTTGTCTTCTTCTCAGTCCTCTAAACTCCTCCAACCTTTGTCCAACTCCCAGTTCCAAAGCTGCTTCCACATTTTCAAATATTTGTTATAAGCAACACCCCATTTCTCTGGTGCCAATTTTCAGTATTAGTCCATTCCTATTGCTTATAATAGAATACCTGGAACTGGTTAATTAAAAACAAAACAAAACAATATTTATTGCTTGCAATTTTGGAGCAGGGAAGTCCAAAATCCAGGGAACAACTCTGGTGAAAGCTGTGTTGGTGATGACACTGATGTAGGGGTCTCAGAAGGCAGAATGGTGGTACAGTGAGAGAGACTCTCATATCCTCTCCATTTAAAGCCCTCAGAACTGTGCCTATGACCACCATTATAAATCCACTCACTAAGGTATTGTCCTCACAATCTAACTGCCTTTTCAAGGTCTCACTTTTCATTTACCATAATATGGTTTCCCACCCTCAACTGTTACAATAGTGATTAAGTTTCAATAAGTAAGGGGTAGAGAATTCTATCTACAGCAATATCTCATGCTCATGGATTAGAAGGATTGATATCATCAAAATGACCATACTACCCATAGCAATCTACAGATTCAACGCATTACCCATCAAACTACCAATGAAATAATTCACAGAAATAGAAAAAAAAATTTAAAAATGTATATGGTACAAGAGACCCTGAATAGCCAAAGCAATTCTGAACAAAAAGAACAAAGTTGGTAATATCACATATCACAGTCCCTGACTTCAAAATATACTATAAAACTATAGGAATCAAAACAACATGGTACTGTCACAAAAATAGATAGACCAATGGGACAGAATAGAGAATTCAGAAATAAATCCATTTACTTATTGCCAACTGATTTTAGACAAAGGTGCCAAGAACATACATTGAGGAAAGGATAGTCTCTTCAATAAATGGTGCTGGAAAAATTGGAAATACATATGCAGAAGAATAAAACTACATCCCTATCTCACTATATACCAAAATTAACTCAAAATGGATTAAAGACTTAAATGTAAGACCTGAAACTATAAAACTTCTTGAAGAAAATATAAGAGAAACACTTCAGGAAATAGGTCTGGGCAAATATTTTATGAGCAATATTTCAGAATTACAGGGAACAAAAGCAAAAATTTATGAAATGGATTATATCAAACTCAAAAGCTTCTGCACAGCAAACAACAGAGAGAAAAAACAACTTGTAGAATGGGAGAAAATATTTACAAACTATGTATTTGACAAGCGATTAATATCCAGAATTTACAAAGAATGCAAACAACTCAACAGTAAAACAAAACCCCAAATAATCCTATTAGAAAATGGGCAAAGACACTGAATAGACATTTTTCAAAGAAGACATAAAGATGGCCAACAGGCATATGAAAAAATGTTCAACATTGCTAATCTTCAGAGAAATGCAAACTGAAACCCCAATGAGATATCATCTCATCCTAGTTAGAATAACTATTATCAAAAAGACAGAAAATAACAAATGCTGACGAGAATACAGAGAAAAAGGAACTCATGCGTTGTTGGTGGGAATGTAAATTAGTATAGCCACTATGGAAAACAGTACGGAGATTTCTCAGACAAGTAGAGATAGAACTACCACACAATCCAGCAGTCCCACTGTTGGGTATATATCCAAAGGAATGGCAATGAACAAGTTGAAGGGACACCAGCACTCCCATGTTTATCATTCACAGTAGCCAAGAGTTGGAACCAACCTAAGTGTCCTACCCTAGATGACTGGATAAAGAAAATATGGTATATATATATACACAATGGAATACTACTCAGCCATAAAAAATAATGAAATTCTGCCATTTTCAGCAACATGGATGAGCTTGGAGATAATTACTTTAAGGGGCTGTCCAGTTAGCTCAGTTCATTAGAGCACTGCCTTCTAATATACCGAGGTCAAGGGTTTGGATCCCTGTACCAGACAGCCACCAAAAAAAAAAAAAAAAAAAAGAAAAAGAAAAAGAAAAAAAAAGAAAAGAAAATAAAATTTCATTAAGTGAAATAAGTAAAGCACATATCACACTTTCTTACTCATATATGGAAGCTAAAAAAGTTGATGTCATAGAAGTAGAAAGTAGAATAGTGGTTACTAGAGACTGGTGGGGAAGCGAAAAGGGTGGATGGGGAGAGAGGGTGCTCAGTGTATAAAAAATATTCGAGAGATAGGAAGAATAGGGTCTAGGGTTCTATAGTAATATATGGAGACTACAGTTAACAGCAAAGTACTGTGTATCTTTGAATAGCTAGTCAAGATGGTGTTGAATGTTTTTAATACAATGAAGTGATAAATGTTTGAGGTGATGGATATACTAAGCACCCTAATATGATCATTCCACACCGTATATACTCAATTTTCATATTGCACTCCATAAATGTATACAATTATCATGAGCCAGTTAAAAAAATAAATTAAAAAGAGAAAAAAGAGAGAAATAGAGAGTACAATAGTGATTACCAGAGGTAGGGAAATCGAGGGTGAACAGGGGAAAGAGGAAAGGTTGGTAGACTGGTACAAAGTTACATAGTTATAGGAAAAATAAATTCTGGTGCCCTAGGGAGATAATAGCTAATAATATTGTATTGTATATTTCAAGATAGCCAGAAAAGAGGATCTTGAGTGTTATAACCACAAAGAAACAACAAACGGTGATAAAATATCCTAACTATTCTGATAAGATCATTATATAACATAAGCATGTATTAGAATAGCAAAGTGTACCCTGTAATAAATGTACAATGGAAAATAAATAAAAATAAAATAAAATAAAATAAAATAAATGGCAGATTAAATATTGCAGAAGAAAAAAAAAGTGTGAAATTGAAGATGTTGCAGTAAAAACTATTCACTTGAAAAGCATAAAGGAAAACATTTTTTTAAAAAATAAAAATAACATCAATGATCTGCATGAAAGATTCAAGAAGGCTAACGTTTATGTGATGCAAGAACCGGTAAAAAAAGGGTGTTGCAAAAATTAGTCAAAGAAATAAAAACTAAAAACATTTTGAGTTAGATTTACTTATTTATTTTCATTAATTTTTTAATTGAAACATAACTGGTTGTACAAATCTATATGGTACATTTTTGAATATCAATACCTGTGTGCAATATGTGATGCTCGAATCAGCATAATTATTATATTTATCATTACACAACAACAAAAACAACACAGATCCAAGAAACTCAATGAAACTGAAGCACAAAATGTAGGAAAAAACCTACAAGCTCATAACCAAATTGCTCCCAATCAATGACAAAGAAAAAAAATCTTAAAAACATCAAGAGAAAAAAGACACAATGTATAAAGGAATAATAATAAGGATTAAAGTAGATTTCCCACCAGAAACAAAGCAGATATTAAAAAAAGTGAACAACATCTTTGAAGAATTGAATGAAAAAAGTCAATCTAGAGTTTTACATCAAATGAAAATGTTAAAAGAATTCATCACCAAAAGATCTGCACTCAAAAAATGTTAAAAAAGAAAAAATTCTTGAGGCAGAAGAAAAATGATATAATAAATAATTATGGACCTACACAAAGAAATGATAAACATATGATGAAATGTTAATGACATAGGTAAATATGTGACATTAGTTTTACCTTTAAAATTTCTTTAAAAGATAATTGTTAAATAAAAATAATGATGATTGTAGAGTTTATAAGCAAAATGTATACTAATAGTAGCACAAAGACTAGGAAGAGAGAACTGAAAATGTAACATGGTAAGGTACTTATATTGTGGGTATAAGTTAAAGATGTATAATTTAAACTTTAAAGCAAGTGCTAAAATAATAAAACGAAGAGTTATAGCTAATAAGCCTACAATGAAAATGTATTAGATTTAAAGAAAACATTCAAAGAAGAAAAGGAAATAAGAAAAGGGGGAAACAGACACATGGGATAAATATAAAACAAGTAGCAAAGTGACAAGCTTAAACCTATGGTATGAATAACCAAATTATATGTAAATTGTCTAAATATTCCAATTAAGAGGCAGAGATTCAGATTGTACTAAAAAAATGAGAGTTCCAACAGAAGTCTCCAACAAATAGAAACTAAACAAGTCACTTCTAAATAATCTGTGAGTCAAAGTGAAAATGTCTAGGAACAGTTTAAAAATTACATTAAACTGAATACAGGTAAAAATACAATATATAAAATTTTATGGAATATATCTAAAAGAGTGCTAAAAAGTAATTTATAGCACAAAATGACTATCCTAAACAAAATAAAAGTCTTAAATCAGTAAGAAAGCAGAAAAAGAAGAGTAATATAAACTCAAATTAGGTAAAAAGTATGAAATGATAAAGATACAAGCAGAATTTCAAAAAATAAAATAAAAACAAAACAATACAGAAAGTCAATGAAACAAAAAGCTAGTTGTTTACTTTTATTTTTATTTTTTTTAAATTTTATTTTGTCGATATACATTGTAGCTGATTATTGCTCCCCATCACCAAAACCTCCCTCCCTTCTCCCTCCCCCCCCAACAATGTCCTATCTGTTTGCTTGTCGTATCAACTTCAAATAATTGTGGTTGTTATATCTTCTTCCCCCCCCCCCCGGTTTGTGTGTGTGTGTGTGTGTGTGTGTGTGTGTGTGTGAATTTATATAT
This sequence comes from Cynocephalus volans, assembly GCF_027409185.1. Classification (NCBI taxonomy): domain Eukaryota; kingdom Metazoa; phylum Chordata; class Mammalia; order Dermoptera; family Cynocephalidae; genus Cynocephalus; species Cynocephalus volans. The sequence goes on from NC_084473.1 coordinate 77,522,073, forward strand.
TAATTTTTAGCTCCCTCCAATAAGTGAGAACATGTGGTATTTCTCTTTCTGTGCCTGACTTGTTTCACTTAATATAATTCTCTCAAGGTCCATCCATGTTGTTGCAAATGGCAGTATTTCATTCGTTTTTATAGCTGAGTAGTATTCCATTGTGTAGATCTACCACATTTCCGTATCCACTCATCTGATGATGGGCATTTGGGCTGGTTCCAACTCTTGGCTATTGTAAAGAGTGCTGCGATGAACATTGGGGAACAGGTATACCTTCGACTTGATGATTTCCATTCCTCTGGGTATATTCCCAACAGTGGGATGGCTGGGTCGTATGGTAGATCTATTTGCAATTGTTTAAGGAACCTCCATACCATTTTCCATAGAGGCTGCACCATTTTGCAGTCCCACCAACAATGTATGAGAGTTCCTTTTTCTCCGCAGCCTCGCCAGCATTTATCGTTCATAGTCTTTTGGATTTTAGCCATCCTAACTGGGGTTAGGTGGTATCTCAATGTGGTTTTGATTTGCATTTCCCGGATGCTGAGTGATGTTGAGCATTTTTTCATATGTCTGTTGGCCATTTGGATATCTTCCTTAGAGAAATGCCTACTTAGCTCTTTTGCCCATTTTTTAATTGGGTTGCTTGTTTTCTTCTTGTAAAGTTGTTTGAGTTCCTTATATATTCTGGATATTAATCCTTTGTCAGATGTATATTTTGTAAATATTTTCTCCCACTCTGTTGGTTGTCTTTTAACTCTTTTAATTGTTTCTTTTGCTGTGCAGATGCTTTTTAGTTTGATATAATCCCATTTGTTTATTTTTCCTTTGGTTGCCCGTGCTTTTGGGGTCGTATTCATGAAGTCTGTGCCCAGTCCTATTTCCTGAAGTGTTTCTCCTATGTTTTCTTTAAGAAGTTTTATTGTCTCAGGGTGTATATTTAAATCCTTAATCCATTTTGAGTTGATTTTAGTATACGGTGAGAGGTATGGATCTAGTTTATTCTCCTGCATATCGATATCCAGTTATCCCAGCACCATTTGCTGAAGAGGCAGTCCCTTCCCCAGTGAATACGCTTGGTGCCTTTGTCAAAGATCAGATGGCAGTAGGTGTGTGGGTTGATTTCTGGATTCTCTATTCTATTCCATTGGTCAGTGTGTCTGTTTTTATGCCAGTACCATACTGTTTTGGTTATTATAGCTTTGTAGTATAGCTTAAAGTCAGGTAGTGTTATGCCTCCAGCTTTATTTTTTTTGCTGAGCATTGCTTTGGCTATTCGGGGTCTTTTATTGTTCCATATAAATGTCTGAATAGTTTTTTCCATTTCTGAGAAAAATGTCTTTGGAATTTTGATGGGGATTGCGTTGAATTTGTATATCACTTTGGGTAGTATGGACATTTTCACTATGTTGATTCTTCCAATCCAAGAGCATGGAATATCTTTCCATCTTCTTGTTTCCTCTCTAATTTCTCTCAGCAGTGGTTTGTAGTTCTCATTATAGAGATTTTTCACCTCCTTGGTTAACTCAATTCCTAAGTATTTTATTTTTTTGGTGGCTATTGTAAATGGGCAGGCTTTCTTGATTTCTCCTTCTGCATGTTCACTATTGGAGAAAAGAAATGCTACTGATTTTTGTGTGTTGATTTTGTATCCTGCTACTGTGCTGAAATCATTTATCAATTCCAACAGTTTTTTTGTAGAGGTTTTAGGCTGCTCGATATATAGGATCATGTCATCTGCAAACAGGGACAGTTTGACTTCATCTTTTCCAATCTGGATGCTCTTTATTTCCTTCTCTTCTCTGATTGCTCTGGCTAGTACTTCCAACACTATGTTGAATAGGAGTGATGATAGTGGGCATCCTTGTCTAGTTCCTGTTCTTAAAGGAAAAGCTTTCAGCTTTTCCCCATTCAGGATGATATTGGCAGTGGGTTTGGCATATATGGCTTTAATTATGTTGAGATACTTTCCCTCTAAACCTAACTTATAGAGGGTCTTTGTCATGAATGAGTGCTGAACTTTATCAAATGCTTTTTCAGCATCTATAGAGATGATCATATGGTCCTTGTGTTTGAGTTTATTAATATGGTGTATCACATTTATTGATTTGCGTATGTTGAACCAACCTTGCATCCCTGGGATGAATCCCACTTGATCGTGATGAATAATTTTACGTATGTGTTGCTGTATTCTGTTTGCTAGTATTTTAGTGAGGATTTTTGCATCTATATTCATCAAGGATATCGGCCTGTAGTTTTCTTTTTTGGTTATATCTTTACCTGGTTTTGGTATCAGGATGATGTTTGCTTCATAGAATGAGTTTGGGAGATTTGCGTCCGTTTCAATCTTTTGGAATAGTTTGTAAAGAATCGGTGTCAATTCCTGTTTGAATGTTTGGTAAAATTCTGCTGTGAATCCATCTGGTCCTGGGCTTTTCTTTGTTGGGAGCCTTCTGATAACAGCTTCAATCTCCTTTATTGTTATTGGTCTGTTCAAATTTTCTACGTCTTCACGGTTCAGTTTTGGGAGCTTGTGTGTGTCCAGAAATTTATCCATTTCCTCCAGATTTTCAAATTTGTTGGCGTAGAGTTGTTTATAGTAGTCTCGAATGATTCCTTGTATTTCAGATGAATCAGTTGTAATATCGCCTTTTTCATTTCTAATTTTTGTTATTTGAGTCTTCTCTCTTCTTTTTTTTGTTAGCCATGCTAATGGTTTGTCAGTTTTATTTATCTTTTCAAAAAACCAACTTTTTGATTCGTTGATCTTTTGAATTGTTTTTTGGTTTTCAATTTCATTCAGTTCTGCTCTGATCTTAATGATTTCTTTCCGTCTGCTAACTTTAGGTTTGGATTGTTCTTGTTTTTCTAGTTCTTTAAGGCGAAGTGTTAGTTTGTTCACTTGCCATCTTTCCATTCTCCTGAAGTGAGCGTTTAATGCAATAAATTTCCCCCTCAATACTGCTTTTGCAGTATCCCACAGGTTTTGGTATGATGTATCATTGTTTTCATTAGTTTCAATAAATTTTCTGATTTCCTGCTTGATTTCTTCTTGGACCCATATGTCATTAAGTAGAATGCTGTTTAATTTCCATGTGTTTGTATAGTTTCCAGAGTTTCGTTTGTTATTAATTTCTAGTTTTAATCCATTGTGGTCTGAGAAGATACATGGGATACTTTTGGTGGTGTACTTTCTTGATTTTCTGTATTTCTGGTGTCTTTTTTTTGGTGTTTATTCATTGTGGCAGGGGGTTTCACTGTCCACCGGTTTGAGACTAATGACTAACTAGGATGTTGCTGTGGTTGCCAATTTGGTATGGCTCCCGCCGTGACTGCTCAGTTGGCCTCTCGTGTCTTGTGTGTGTGGTTGCCTCGGGTCTTGGGCTTCTCCGGGGATCCACCTTTCTGGTCAGCTTGGACTCTGCTGGGCTGGTGGATCACGTACCACAGGGTGTGTGATCTCTGTTGAGCTTTCACTTCCTGTGCAGGACTTCTCCCTGTTCTGTGTGCTCTGGCCCAGGCTGTTAGATCGTGCAGTGGCGACCCCACCGGGTGTGTGGTTTCTGTCGAGTCTCCGCCTCCCTGGCCGCACGTCTCCCCCCTCTGTGCACACTGTGCTGGGCTGGGGTGTGTCTTCTGCACCCCTCGTCTATCAGCTGGGCCTTCAAGACCCTGCTCAGGACCGCCTCGCCCAGGAAGTCTACCAGGCTTCTGCTAGGCACAGACGACCGGTCTCTCTGGGTGCCTTTGTAGCACTGTGTAGATCTTTCTCGGGTCTTGTTCACCTTTGTATCCCCCCGGTATAAACCGAGTCTAGTGCCCGCCTGCAGCCCGCTCTCCGGCAGGTTCAAGCGGACCTGGGAACTCTCCTACCACACTATTCCCAACCAGAAATTCGTTAGGCTTTTTTCCAAACTGGTGGTCGCAGAGATGGTATCTGCCTCCCAGTAACAGGAAGTTTAACGGGGCTGGAGTCCAGGGTGTGGTGGAGTGACAGTTGGCCCGCCCGTACTTCCTTGCCCTCCCAACACTGGTCGGGACGCCCCACGCCCCCAGCCCCGCCAGAGAACCGCGGAGGGAGTGGGAGAGGAGGCCGGCCGCAGGGTCCGGAAAGCCCCGCGCCAGGCCAAGCAAATGGGCTCAGTGATGGCCGAGCAGGGCGGAGCTGCCCGCACCTGGGAAAATGGAGGCAGCACCGGGGCAGTGAGTGGCCTGGTGGTGCAGGCGGGAGCCGCGTGGGCATCCACCCCCCGAACAGAGCTGTGCCAGGGATCACTCACAGTGCTGTGCCAGGTCGGGTGTTCGCTCTCTGTCTCTGGTTTGTCGCCTTCCGTGTTTTCGGCGCTGCCGCCTCGGGCTGTTCAGTCGCGGCGCGGCTCGGACGCTCCCAGGAGTCTTCTTTAATGCCGGCCTGAAACCTCGAATCCTGAATAGGGCAGCTGGCCGCCTTCAGCGCGGCCCTGGCCTCCGGGATCCTGGCTGCATCCACAGCAGCCCTGGCGCCGTGTTCCCTGTTTCAAGACTCGCTTTTGCAGCTAAGAATCAGTTCTTTTCCTGCTCCACACTTCAAAGCTGTTGCCTGTAAATCTAGTTGTTTAAAAAGATTAATAAAATTGACAAAAATCTAGTACGACTTAAAGAGTAAAAAAAAAAAAAACATAAAAAGAGAAGACGTAAATAACCAATAATAATAATAAAATAGGGACATTACTACAGACCCTGCAGGAACCAAAAAATTAATAAGAGAATAGATGTACATGAAATGGACCAATTTATCTGAAATCACAAACTAGCACAACTGAGTCAATAGAAAATAGATAATTTAAATAGTCCTAGAACTATGGAATAATTATTAAAAAACCAAACTTCTGAAAGAGATCTCCAGGCTCAGACATTTTCAAAGAATTCTACTGAATGTTTGAAGAACTAACATCAATTCTATATAATCTCTTCAGAAGTTAGTAGAGGAAGCGACATTTCTCAACTTTTTTTTTTTATGAGGCCAGTGTTACGTGATAGCAAAACTAGACAATGACAGAAAAAAAAAAAAAAAACCCAAAAAACCCAGAAAGCAAACAAACAAAAGCCAATACAGAATAATAAGAAATAAATATAGATACAAAATCCACATCAAAATGTTAGCAAATAGAAGTCAGAAATACACAAAAATAATTATACATCATGACCAAGTGAGGCTTATTCCAGGGATGCAAGTACAATTCAGTCATCAAAAATCAGCATAATGCATCACATTAGCAGGATAAAAATAAACAAAAAATCATGTGATTATATTAACTGATGCATAAAAAATAATTGGGCAAAATTCAACACCTATTCATAATAAACAGACTCAGAAATAGTGGGGAACACCCTCACCATGAGAAATAACATCTACAAAAAGGCGATAGCTATTATCAAGTTTAATGGTAAAAAACTGAATGTTATAACCCTAAGAATGGGAAGGAGGCCAGTCTTTCTGCTCTCCCTAGTTTTGTTCAACATTGTACTGGAAGTCCTAGCCATAAGAATAAAGCAATTGAAGAAAATTAAAGTTTACAGACCAGAAAGGAAGAAATTAAACTATCCTCATTTGCCATGACTTGATGCTCTGCGTAAAAAATCCCAGGGAATATGTAAAAAAACTCCCAGAAAAAGTAAGTGAGTTCAGTAAATTTGCAGTATACCAAATTATCACACAAAAGCCAAATGTATTTCTATAAATTAGCAATGAACACATGAAACAAAATTAAAATAAAATGGTATTTAAAATCACTGAAAAAATTAAATCTAAGAAATCTATACAACATATATACAACATGTATAAGATATATGCTAAAACTCTAAAATGCTGATGGAAGAACTCAGAGAAGATACAAATCAATGCAGAGGTATACTGTATTCATATATTGGAAATCTCAACATAGAAATATAGTAATTCTCCCCACAATAATATATAGGTTTGATGCAATGCCTATTAAATTACAGCAAGAATTTTTATAGATATAGGTAAGCTTTATCTAAAACCTACATGAAAAGAGACTAAAAGAGAAAAAAATAATTTTGAAAAAGAATAATAAAATGTGAGGAATAATTCTGTCTGAGTTTACTCTGTATATATTAGCTACAATAATCAAGGCTATGGTGTAGTAGTGATATAGACACACAGATCAATTGAACAGAATGAGTAACCCCAAAATAGTCCCATGCAAGTATTGCCTTTTTGTTTTTTGTTCTTTTAAAACAAAGGTACAAAAGCATTTCAATACAGGAAAGGTAGTGTTTTCAATAAAAGTACTGGAAGAATAAAATATCCATAGTGACCCCCACCCCCCAAAAAAGGGGGAAAAAAGGTCAGAATAAAGAGGAAAAAGATCAAATTAAACTCATACGCAGAAGAATGGAACTAATAAAGATCACAACAGAAATCAATGAACAGAAAAATTGGGTTCTATAGTATGGATACATTTAACTTTTAAAGAATGTTCCAAACTTTTGGTCTGTTTGTACTACATTCTTTCTTTTTGCATTTTAGTTATTTAGTTTCTTTTTTAAGGCCAGGTTGATTTTGGTGGACTGCTGGTCATTTTCTTTGAAAAATTCTAAATGCTGGATAAGTTAATCTTACACTGAGAATTAAATTTTGCTTTTGGCAGACAGTTGTTCAGGGCAAATTATTTCCCAAGAATTATCTCCCAAGATTAAAGATTATGTAAGGTTGTGAACATTCTTGTCATGGTTATTGATTTTGTTTCACCCTTTGTCCTGGAGGGTAGCACTTCCAGGTCTAACTAAAAACTTAAGGTGTTTATCAGGGTCCCTCATTAACTGCAATTTAGTTTCTCTAGCCACAAGATTATTTTAAGTTAATTTATCATTCTAGCTTCCCAATCACCACTTTTGTTTCCATAATTGCCAATTAATGGGAACAACAGGACCCCCAATTCTGGTATCACCTTGCTTGACTTCTGTGTTCTTCATCTTGGTTTTGCACATTGCTACTACCCTGATAGCTTTCTAGTAACTTCAAACATTTGTTGTTGTTGTTGTTAAGCTGTTGTGATTGTTCTTGGCATAGGGTTTTTCCTGGTCCTCCACTGCCAAAAGTGGAACTTGCTTGATGGATTTTCTAATTTTTGAATTTAGAACACAAGAATATCTATATTAATATCAGAAAAAATTACAGTCATCAATATTCTCATTCTTTTCTTTCTTCTTTCATTTTATTTTACCTTTTTTCACAACTTGAAATTCCCCTTTATACCTTTATTTTATATCACTTCTTGTCTCTCTCTCCACTCCTCCTATCTGCACTCTCTTGCTTGCATATTCCTCCTCTATCTAGTACCCTACATTTGTCTTCCTTTAATCACTTATTAAAATCTGTACTTAGGACAGACTGTGATAAACTCATTCTCACTGAGCTCCAAATATTGAGTACACAAAGTTTCCTCTTGACATGGGATATTCAATGTGCAATGGAGCTAGTTTTAAGCTATCTTGTGCCTGAATTTATTATAGGGCTATGGGATTTGAGCATGCCTGAACTTCTATCTGGAACTTCTCTTGTTTTATTAGAAAAAATTAAAGTGATATTCCGAAATCTTTTCTTAAGTAAGATGAGTTCCTTCCAGGTAAAATAAAACACAATGAAGCAAAATGTAGTAACATATGTGTATTGATGTATGGTGATGTCTCTGTATGTAACAAAATAATTTTTCCATAAGGTGCCTAGTGGGCAATTCTTCCCTACTTCTCTTTGGCCTGCTGTTAAGAAAGATCATTTTAAATCCAAACTCCTGGGAAAATGCTAGTAGAAAAAAAAAAGAAGAAGAAGTAGAAGGTATATTATTTGTTGGTTTGTGGTGCTAGCCAGCTGACATACTTCCATATGGTGCTCTTGAACTTCTGCTTCTGGGCAATGGGAAAATAATGATAAACACTGGCAAACTAATTCAATATAACCTATTTATTGATATGAGTACTGGAATGAGATACCTTTTACTTTTCATGTTTTAATACACAAAGACTGAATAAATTGGGAGAATACAAGATTGATGAGTAAATTCTAGGAAAGCTGTAGGATAAAAGGTGATCTCATTTGATCTTGAAAATATATTGGGAGTTTGAAGAACTGGGGGAGAGGTCGTGTGAACTGTGTTCCATGAAGAGGTGTCAATGTGAGCAAAGGTTTGGAATTTGAGGAATGCAGAGTATGGAAAGGCATGAGTGGAAATTGACATGCCTGGAGAAGAGTAATGCAGAGTATGACAGGCAAGAAACATTGGCTGGCTGAGTCTTTATCTATGGCTGACAGAAAAAAGAGTTTTGCCAACATGCATAAAATAGGGAGCCACTGAAAATTTTCGACCAACAAATGGCATATTAACTAGATACTTAACACACCAGGCAGTTTAGACCCTGAAGGCAGGGTCACCAAGCGGAGGAGCCCTCAACTCTTCCCCTGTGTTGCAAACCACACAAAATTTGAAGTTTCATTTTAGAGAATGATATCATGATGTGAGTTCCATGGACTGACATTAAAACATGATGCCCGTGAATCCCTAACAATGCACATTATTTTTTTATTTTCATGTGTGCTTTTCTAAAACACATAGCCTATAGCTTTCATAAAATTATCTTCAGCAGCATGGGTCAAAAAGGCTTAGGGAATCCTTTTGTTATAAGCAATCAGAGAGCCTGTTTGTTGAAGACTGTATGATAAATCTTAAAATAGTTTATGAAGTAAGTACTAATGGCACCAAACATAAAGCACTGAGACCTTTTTAGATTGTATGTTTCAGTTGAGGCTGTTAGAAAACATATGCTAGGATGAAATTGTGAGTACATGAGGTTTTTCGGAGATTAAAGCCCATGAAAAATAACAGAAGGGTAAAAGCAGGATTGGGCAGGAGTGATGCAAACTGTGATACAGATCTGACATTCTTTGTGAACTCAAGTGAAAAGAGATTGACCATTACAGGAATCCTAATGTAGACAGAAAGATACAGAATACAATCCCCCACCATCTGGTTTATTGTCTGGGAGCTGCCTCTTAAATACATGGCCATGACCCAAAAGCTGAGGTGGATCCTTAGATCACAGCTAGAAACAGTCAGCTATCTACACTTTTTGCACCTGAATAGTAAATTCTTTCTTGAAGGGAGAGCCAAGTTGTACAACTCTAGGGCTGACACAGTTGATGTTGTGTGTGTGTGTGTTGATTATGCTTACTGTTAAGGAATTAGGAGAATATTTATCTTACGCATTCAATTATAATAAAGTCATAGAATCAGAGAAGTAACTTTTCAGCACTCCAAACAAAACCCTTCTTGCTCATATGAATGTAAAAATTGATTTCATGGGAACTTAGTTCTGAGGAATAATTTGAGTGATGAAATCTAGATGGAAGCTTCTATTTATGGATAGCTTCAGTCTTCCATGGATTCTTTCTTTTACTACAGTACAAGAAAGAGATGTCAATATTAAACTATGGCCACTTATTCATAGTCATGGAAAGAATTAAATGTCTGCACAGTGAATAAAAATATTACTTAGAGAGCAAAGACTGTGTGAGATCTGAGTCATCTTATTGACCTAAGTGAGCTTATACAGAAGGTCCCCAACTTACAATGGTTCAAATTACTGGCGTTTGACTTTATGATGGGTTTATTGGGGTATAAATTGCCATTTTCAACCCACAATATTTTCAATTTATGATGGGTTTATTGGATCTTAACATCATCATAAGTCGAGGAATGTCTGTATTCAAATTATGGAGAAATATGTAAACAGCAGAAAATTACACAAGCAGGAAAGAATATAACAAAGGCTAGTGGAATTCAGGAGAGATGCAGTTTGGTGAGAGCTGAAATTGTCATAAAAATATTTTTTTATTCATCTTGGTTATTTTGTTTTCCAAGGGAAAAATGATCACCCTGGATGCCCCAACTAGGGTCAAGTTTGGGTCTGCCAGAAGATTTATTATTACCGCTATTACTTAAGAACAATTTTTTAGTATCTCAGTACTGACTATATACATAAAATAAGTAATCCCTCATGTGTTTTCCTTTTTTTCTCTCCAGGCATCAGTTCCATATGTTGCTTGTTCTATAGCAGTGATATTCACAAAGAAGATGAGTTGCATTTCTCTCTATACTTCCAAGAGGGTACTGGTTAAGAACCCACAGATATGACCACTGTTCTCCTAACTCTGAGGTGAGTTTGCCAGCCTTAGAGGCTGTCAGTTCTGAGCAGAGCATATGTAATACTTAACAGAAAAAAATGTATTCTGGAGAATTTGCTTATAGTTGGGTGATAAAATATCCTAGATTGTCTGATCTGTCTCAGTTTATACTCTTTGTTCCAGAATATTATATGGTTCATTCTTTGGTTATAGAGTCAATCACAAATTTCCATGATATGTTTATAATCATATTACATCTCAGAGGTCAGAAACTATATCTTGTTCATTTTGTTGTTGTCGATACTCATAAGACTTCACACCTGGTTGGTGTTCAAAAGTGTACTGGGTTGAAGAATACAGTAACAAAATTGAGAATAAACTTGAACCAAAAAAAAAGTGCTCCTGACAAAGCATTAAAAATAGCAGTAATAATGGGTCAAAGGGTAATTAGAATGTACTGCAACATGACAGATTATCTGATATGGTTCTATATTATAGAATATATACAGTGTATTGCCTGATCTTTTCTCTTGGTTCTGAGATTCCATCTCAATTCTAAATAAACATTTCTTTAAAAAGGCTTTTATCTTCTTCAAATGACTAGATAAGCATCTAGTCTTATTCTATTTACTATAATATCTATTAGTCATCACAATTAATTCTGTTAATATGTTTGTTCACTTACTCTGTAAGCTCTTTTTGATAATGTCTGACATTGTTTACTGGAGCATCAAGAAATATTATAATGATTACTACTAGGATTTATTATTTGCAGTTTCAGATTTTGGGGTTTGATACACTTTTTAATTGCATGGAACAAGTTGACTATCCTCTCCAGATTTTCTAGCACCATGTGTAAATGAACTGTATGGAGAGCATAAAGAATTTTAACCACTTAGAAGAATATAAAAAATTGGCCTTCCAAAAAAGAAATTAACAAAGAATATGTTCTTGAAGACTTCTACAATGATCACTATTTTACATGTACACAAATAAAGTAACAATAATATTCTAGTATTTAACTAGTGGATAGGAAGAAAAAAAAAGAAAAAAATTGAAAATATGGTCAAAATTCATTGATTTGTTCCACATGTTAGGAGAGCACTAGCTAAACCCACTTACATGGAGACAAGCTAAAGAGTATCTCTTTTCTTCCAGAGAAATCAGAGAAAATTTTCAAAGACCGCTATGGGTCTGTGGATTGCTTTGTCTGCCTCAGCCTAGTGGTACCACGACCTCTGGAAGAGTTTTTGATATGGAGTAGAGATGTGTCCATTAGTAAAACACATTTCCTCAGATCTGTTATTAGCATTTTTATAAATGAGTCAATGTGTCAGTTTGGGTCCTCCAAGAAGTAGATGTCAAGACAGAGTTAGACATGCAAGGGATTTGCTGTGGGAAACACTTCTGAGAATAATGGAGAAAAGCGGCAGCAGGCACAGTCAAGGAGAGACTTTAGACTGCAAAGCAGTGTGACCCCGGAAAAGAAGAGAGGGTAGGAAGGGGGATTGTGCATGGAGACAAAGTCTTGGCCAGGCTTAGACACAGTGCTTCCCATCAGAGCATACCTGCTTTTGGCAGAGAAAAACATATGCCCATCTGTAGCCTTCTTACTGTGCTCAGTCTTTGGGTGAGAGTAGTCTAGGGGCAGAGGGGCTTTATCAAAGATGCTCTCCTGGATTCTGAAAGAGTAGCAGCTGCAGGCTGTCAAATAACAACTCTCCTCACAACCGATTCTCTCTCAATGGGAGATCGCAGTGGTCCATTGGCTGGCACAGGTCAGTTTTAAACTTTGTAATTTCTTCAACTCTGGTTCTTGGTTAAAATCCCAAGGAAATATTGATCTATATATTCTTATTTCTCTCTCCCATCCATATACTGTTTTGGAAACAAGAAAAAAAAAAAAAAAGAAAAAAAGAACAACCACCACCACCACCACATCAAAAGAGCCTTGCCCCAGATTCAAAAGTATCCTTGGGCAATTAAAAACTGAGACAAATTCTTTCAAATTCTTTATGTACTGTGAATAATCTTTAAAGGCTATAAGATCTTTATGTGAACTTGAAAAACCTTGGCCTCCAACCATTTCTTCTCACCCTTCTTCCTTAATCCCAATTACCTATCCAAATACTGCTAAACTTTGACCCCAGTCTTTCTGCCTCTATATCCTTCTCTAATGCCCCATAGCATCTGTGAATTGGAGCAATGAACAATTCTTGGGAGAAGGCTGAACCTTGACTCACCTTATTCCATAAAATCTTTAGGCAATTTGCTCCCCTACAGCCTCCCCCACATGCTCATGTGAGGCGTTTTCACCTGGCAACATTGCAATAAAATCTTTGGCCATTGGCTTTGGTTGGTTTTTCTTCCTGCACAATCTACTGTCTTGCTAATGCTCTCTCAATGTCTGCCTGTGTCTTTGCTCATTCATTTTTGTGTTCAATTCTAAAATAGTTCTCCCTTCCCTGGCTGTGTTGCAAGGGAACAAAATGTGCCTTCTTGAAACCTTCCTGGGATTTTGCTGTTTAACAGAGTGAAGGTTATATTCCTACTTTATCAAGTTCCTCTAAATTGCATAGACGATTATGTGAAACCTGGCTATGGTTTGAGAAGACTTAGTACACACTGAGCAGCTTCTTGTGAAAACTCTACTCTTCAAACTGTCTTAAATCCAACAGAACTAAGAAACCACCTGCTAATTTCACAGCTAGGTGAGTAAAGGAAAAGCGTTTTGCTGGCTTCTCCTGTAGGTTTCTTAAACAGTTACAAACTTGTGCTTTCCCTAAATTTTTTGTGAGAGAAAAATCAAGCACTAAAACTACAATGGCATACTTGGAAGATAAAAGAATAACTCAGAGAATCTTCTTTTATACAGTACATCTGTGTATTCCTGTTGCCCAATATTCTTTTGAAGGAGAAGGTCTAAGACCTATAGTGTTCTATTATACTTGTTTGTTATAAATAAGTGTTTGGGTAGAAAAATTAGACTTGGTATTTCAGCTTGATTTAACCACTGAATCAGATAGGAGCTTGGAGGTAGGACCCCTGGGTTTTTGCATTAGCTTCATTAATAGCTTCCTGGGATTGCATATTTTATCATGGAACAGAACTTGGACAAGTTACAGAACTCCATTTATCTAGTGGAACACAAAGTATGAGGGGCAGCATTCCAGAAACTGGGAAGGGCCTGGCAAGATGAATTCAGGGATGCAGGTGTTTCTGGAATACTAGACAGGTTTTTGGATGAGGAATTTAGAAAGCAGACCAAAATGAAACAGAAACCCAGTAATATGAACTGGAAGCAGATGGAGAGAGATTGAAGTCCCACAGTTGGCTCAGGAATGTCCATAAAAGTACCTTGGATTTTGACAGGAGCCTTGCTTTTTTGGATGCTACGAATGGAGCAGAGGAGACTGTTTTGGGGGAAAAAAAAAAAAAAAAAAAGAAAAAGAAAAAGAAAAGGAGAAGGAAATCACTGTGACTTCATTCACACTTCTAGGTTATATAATAATAATTACTGATAATTGGGCACTTATGTACCAGGAGCTATGCTAAGGACATTACATACTTTAATTACTTAGTTTCACTTCAACTCTATGGATTATATATTATCAATGCAATGTGTGGAGGAGATGCTCTGATGTGTGGTGGTTCAGAACACATCCCTAAGAGCCAGATTATCCATGTTCAAATCTCAGTTCTCATTTTCTAGTTGTAAGTCTTCAGCTAGTTAATTAACCTCTTACTAGATGGTTGAAAAGATAAAATGAGTTAATATACCTAAAGTATCTAGAATAGTATGCATTAAGCTTTCAGTAAATAACAGTTATTATTTTATGAGTGGTGCATCGAAGGCTCAGTGTTTAGCTTGTCCAAATCACATTTACAATTCTCCTTACTCCCTTCTCACCCTGTGTCATTTTTACTTGTGTCATGTGATTTTTGCTCTGTGCTAGATAACACACAGAAGTGATCACAGTTAAAGACCGGATTATCTTTTCAAGAGCAGTGTGCTAGTTCTATTCAGGGTTTAGAGTTTGGGAGTCTGAATGTTACAGAGAGGCTAAATGAGGGAAGGTGGAGATGGCACAGATGAATTCCAGGAGTGTTTAACTGCCTGATTCCATTTTACTTCAATTATCTTACCAGGGAAACTATGTCCACCACCTGGCTGAGATCTTTTCGCCTACTCTCTGCTTTAGTGCTCTTTGTTTTGTGAGAATTGTGTATTAAAGGAGTGTTGGTGAACATTAATAACTCCAGTTGTTATGGTCTACCTTTTGCACCTTACAGGTTTAGAAAAAGCACTCAGAAATACTTAAAACAGAAATGGTGATTTTAAGTGCTTTCGGCACAACATTTAAAGGCAGATAACATAGTTAGAAGTGGCCACATATAAGAAACAGTAGGAATTCAGCATACTGGTAGGTAAGCTCTAGAGCATACATCTTGTCTGAATGTACAAGTCATGAGTGGGATCTGGACAACTTCCCAAAAAGACAAGAGGATGGGATTCAGATATTCAAAATAATCCCTAAATCCTTATTTTTACATACAATTTCTTAATTTTCTTAATTATTTGATCATATTATTTTAAATGCTCTGTATTTTCTTTTTCTGCTAGTTCATTGTTGGAATATTAAAACATGACTGATTGTTGCATATTGATTTTGTATCTTGTAATTTTACTGAAATTGTTTACCAACTCTAAGAGTTTTTTTTGTAGAGTCTTTAAGCTTTTTTATATATAGGATCATGTCATTTGCAAACAGGGACAATTTGACTTTGTCTTTTCCAATCAGAATTACCTTTATTTCTTTCTCTTCCCTGAATGCTCTGGCTCTTACTTCCAATACTATATTAAATAGGAGTGGTGAGACTGAGAATCCTGGTCTTGTTTCCATGCAGGATGATATTGGCAGTGGGTTTGTCATATATGGCTTTTATTGTGTTGAGATACTGTCCTTCTATACCTAATTTGGCCTATATCATGAAGGGATGTTGACATTTGCCACATGCTTTTTTGGCACCTATTGAGACAATCATATGGTTTTTGTACTTGGTTTTGTTGATGCTGTGTATCACATTTATTAATTTGTATATGTTGAGTCATCCTAGCATCCCTGGGATGAATCCCACTTGATTGTGGTATGTAGTTTTTTTGATGAGCTGCTGTATTCTATTCACTAATATTTTATTGAGGATTTTTTCATATATGTTCATTAAGGATACTGGCCTATTGTTATCCTTTTTGTTGTATTTTTGTCTTTCTGGAATCAGGGTGATGCTTGCCTCAGAATGAGTTTAGGAGAATGGCCTCTGTTTCAATTTTCTGAAATAGTTTGAAGAGAGTAGTTATTGATTCCTCTTTAAAGATTTGGTAGAATTCAGCAGTGAAGCCATCTGTTTCTGGGCTTCTTTTGTTGGAGATTGCTGATTACTGCTTCAGTGTTCTTGCTTGTTATTGGTCTCTTCAGATTTTCTGTTTCTTCTTGGTTCAGTCTTGGTAGTTTGTATGTATACAGAAATTTATCCATTTCCTCTATGCTTTCAAATTAGTTGGTGTATAGTTATTTATAATAGTCTCTAATGATTCTTTGTATTTCTTGGTATCAGTTGTAATGCCTCCTCTTTCATTTCTAATTTTTGTTATTGAGTTATCGTGTCTTCTTTTTTAGTTAGCTTAGTTAGCTGGTTTGTCTATTTTGTTCATCTTCCTGAAAAAGCAACTTTTTGTTTCAATAATCCTTTGTATCATTTTTTGGGTCTTTATTTCATTTAGTTCTGCTCTAATCTTAGTAATTTATTACCATCTTACTGCTTTTGAGATTGGATTGTTCTTGTTTTTCTAGATCTTTGACAAGTACCATTAGGTTGTTTATTTGAAATCTTTCTATTTTTTCCATGTAAGCATTTATTGCAATAAACTTCCCTCTTAGTGGGTAGTAAGTACTGCTTTTGTGGTATCCCACAGGTTTTGGTGTGTTGTGTCTTTATTTTGTAAGTTTCAAGTAATATTCTGATTTCTTGTTTAATTTCTTCTTGGACCCCTATGTTGTTCAGGACATGTTGTTTAATTTTCATGTGTTTTTATAGTTTCCAGAGTTTCATTTGTTATTGATTTCTAGTTTTAATCCATTGTAGTCTGAAAAGTTACTTGAAATGATTTAGATTTTTAAAAATTTGCTGAGATGTGATTTGTGACCTAACATGTGGTTTATCCTGGAGAATGTACCATGTGCAGGTGAGAAGAATGTATATTCTGAGGTTGTTGGATGAAATGTTCTGTAGATATTTGCCAAGTCCCATTGGTCTAAAGTATGGTTTAGATCCCATGTTTCTTTGTTGATTCATTGCCTAGATGATCTGTTCAATGTTGAGAGATGGGTCTTCATGTCAACAACTATTATCATATTTGGGTCTATCTCTTTCATTAGGTCTAATAGTGTTTGCTTTATATATCTGGTGCTCTGATGTAGGGTACATATGTATTTATGATTGTTATGTCTTCTTGCTGGTAGATCCCTTTACCATTATATAATGGCCTTCTTTATCTCTTTTTATGGATTTTGGTTAAAAGTCTACTTTATCCCATGTAAGAATTGCTATTCCTGCTCATTTATGATTACCCTTTGTGTGGTATATATCTTTTTCCATCCCATCACTATTACTCTGTGTGTGTCTTCATAGGAAAAGTATATATCTTGTAGACAGCATATAGTTGGGCCTAGCATTTTAATTCAATCAGTCAGTCTGAGTCTTTTAAGTGGAGAATTTAATCCGTTTACATTTAGGGTTGCTATTGAAATGTATTGTCATACATATGTCATTTTAATTATTTTAACTGGATGTTTTAAGTACCTTATGTTTATTTCTTTGCCTTCTCTTACTTGCTTTCAGTGTTTGTTGGTTTTTGGAGGTAGGACGATACCATTTCTTTCTTTTTCTAGTTTGGATTATTGTTCTACCAGTGAGTCTTGTTCTTTCTTGTATGATCATTGTAGTGATTATCATTTTTTTTTATTCTGGATGCAGGATTCCCTTGAGGATTTCTTGTAGGGTTGGTCATGTGGTGGTGGACTCCTATAGCTTCTGTTTGTCTGAAGCACACTATTTATCCTTCATTTCTGAAGGTTAGCCTGGCTAGATATAGTATTCTTGGCTAGCAGCTTTTTTTTTTTTTTAGGATTTTGAATATATCATCCTATTCTCTTCGAGCCTATACCATTTCTGTTGAGAAATTTGCTGTTAATCTGATGGGACTCCCATATAGGTCACTTGACACTTTTCTCTTGCTGATTTTAGGATTCTCTGTCTTTGAGTTCTGCCAGTTTGACTATAATGTGTATCAGAGGGGACATTTTTGGACTGCATCTCTTTGTAGATCTTTGAGCCTCCTGAAATTGAAGATCTGTCTTTCCCTACACCTGGGAAGTTTTCCTCCCTTATTTTTTTGAACTATGTTTCAATACTTTTTCCTTTCTCTTCCCCCTCTGGGACATCTGTGATTTGGATGTTTGTGCTCTTAAGGTTGTCTGCTATCTCTCTTAGATTTTCTTTATCTTTTAAAATTCTTTTTCTTCTTCTTTTGTTTTTTGTTTGCCTAGGTTATTTCAAAAAGACTGTCTTCAAGATCAGAAATTCTTTATTCTGCTTGCTCTGGCCTGCTGCTTAAGCTCTCAGTTGTGTTTTCTTGTTTCACTGAATGACTCATTGAGTTCCAGGAGTTCTGCTACATTATTTTTTTAAACTATTAATCTTTTCGTAAATTTGCTCCTTGATATTTTGGGTAGTTTTTCTCAGTTCATTGTGTCATCTAACTCTGTGTTCTTGTATCTCATTGAGTTTCCTTAAGATTTTTACTCAGAATTCCTTTTTAGTCATTTCAAGGGTTTCCTGCTCTATGGGGTCTGGCAATTGAGAGTTATCACATTCCTTTGGTGGACCCATATTTTCTTTTTTCCCCTTATTTCTAGTATCTCTTTGTTGATGTCTGGTCATAGCAAAAAAAGCAATCAAGAAATCTAGTCCAATTAATTATAGTAGTCACCAAAAAATAAAATAAAATTCCTAGGAAAAAATTTCACCGAGGTAAAAGATGGCTACCACAAGAACAACAAATCACTATTGAAAGAAATTAAAGAAGACACAAAAAGATGGAAAGACATTCCATGCTTTTGGATTAGAAGAACTAACATTGTGAAAATGCCCATACTACCCAAAGAAATCTATGGATTCAATGCAATCCCTATCAAAATACCAATGCATTCATCACAGAAATAGAAAAAAAAAAACCTAAAATTTATATACTGTGACAAAAGACCACAAATAGCCAAAGCAATCCTGAGCAAAAAAAAAAAGAAAAAGCCAGAGGCATAACACTACCTCACTTCAAATTATACTGCAAAGCTATAGTAATCAAAACAGCATGGCACTGGCATAAAAACAGATACTCAGACCAATGGAACAAAATAGACAACCCAGAAATCAACCCACATACTTACAGCCAACTGACGTTTGAAAAAGGCAACAAGAACATACATTGGAGAAAAGACTACCTATTTAATAAATGGTCCTGGGACATCCATATGTAGAAGAATGAAATTAGACCCATACCTCTTGACACATCAACTCAAAATGGATTAAAGACTTAAATATTAGGACCTGAAACTATAAATCTTCTACAATAAAACATAGTGGAAACACTTCAGGAAGTAGGAATGGGCAAAAACTTTATGAATATGACCCCCAAATTAAAGGAAACAAAAGGAAAAATAAACAAATGGGATTATATCAAACTAAAAGTCTTCTGCACAGTGCAAGAAACATTTAACAGAGTGAAAAGACAACCTACAGAATAAGAGGAAATATTTACAAACTATGCATCTAACCCTTGTTGGGTTAGTATCCAGAATATACAAGGAACTTAAGCAACTTAAAAGTAAAAAAAAAAAAAAAGCAAATAACCTGATTAAAAAATGGGCAAAGGAGCTGAATAGTCATTTCTCAAAGGAAGATATAAAAATGGCCAACAGACACATGAAAAAATTCTCAACATCACTCAGCATCAGGGAAATGCAAATCAAAACCACATTAAGATATCATCTCACTCCACTTATCCTGGCTGTTATCAAAAAGACAGAGAATATCAAATGCTGATGAGGATGCCGAGAAAGGGGAACCCTCTTAAACTGTTGCTGAAACTGTAAAATCAAGCAGCCATTATGGAAAATGCTATGGAAGTTCCTCAACCAACTATAGATAAAACTGCCATATGATCTATCAATTCCACTGCTTTGTATACACCCAAAGGAATAGAAATCATCATATCAAAGGGATGCCTGTGCTCCTGTTTCTTGCAGCTCTATTTACAATAGCCAAGAGTTGGAACCAATCTAAATGACCATTGAGGGATGGATGGATAAGGAAAATGTTGTATATTTACACAATGGAAAACTACCCCACCATAAAAAAAACAATGAAATACTGCCATTTGCAGCAACATGGATGAACTCAGAGAAAATTATGGTAAGTGAAATAAGCAAAGCACAGAAAAAGACATACCATATGTCCTCACTCAGAAGTGGGAGCTCAAAAAGTAAATAAATGAATAAAAAAAAGAAAGAAAGAAATATACAATAATCACAATAATTCATTGAATTTTCAAAAAGAGATAACAGAACTGAGGTTACCAGAGGTGAGAAAGGTGTAAAGTAAGGAAGGAGCTGGTAAAAGGCCACTAAATATGATTACATTGTATAGAGTTGAATATACTGATCCTGACTGAGCATAACATATTGCCCACAGATATTGATACTCAACTCTGAACCTCACAGATATATGCAATCAACTGTGTTTCAATGGAATCCTCTGCCTGAAAGCAAGAAAGAGAGCACACCCAGTATCCTAGGCTAGAAGCTGAGGGCCACAGCCCCCTCCACCTGGAAGCAGGTGAGCAAACACACCCAGAGTCTTAGGCAAGGAGATGAAGGCAGTAAATATCCCTACCTGAAAGCACGCAAGAGAACATGCTAATAACACTACTTTTGCACAGGTGGCCCACCACAGTCACTGACACAGCCATGGCTGCCAAAAAGGTGACTTGATGCCACAGCAGGAGACACGGCCACTGTGCAGGCAGATTGCATTGACACAAGGAAAGTTACCAGAGGAAACCAGAAAAAGAAGAAAATATCTCTCTCCTTAAAGCCCATTCCAGAATACTAGAAGAAGCGGCTGCTCTACCAGATGACCAGACATTACTGTAAGGATGCTAGAAATATGAAAACCCGAGACAATTATGGCACCATCAAAGAGTACAGTAATTCTCAAAAAACAGACCCTATAGAGCAGGAAACACTTGAAGTCACTGAAAAGGAATTCCAAGCAACAATCTTGCAGAAACCCACTGAGATACAAGAAGACTCAGTTAGGCAACATGATAAAATGAGAAAAAAATACAGGATATGAAGGAGGAAATTTACAAAGAGATTAATAGTTTAAAAAATAATGTAGCAGAACTCCTGGAACTGAAAGATTCACTCACTGAAATAAAAACATAACTGATAGTTTAAGCAGCAGGCTAGAATAAGCAGAAGAAATAATTTCTGATCTTGAAAATAGTCTTTTTAGGAGGACAAAAAAAAAATTTTAAAAAGAATTTTTAAAAAATGAAGAAAATCCAAAAATGCTACCAGACAACCAGAAGTGCATAAACATCTGATTCACGGATGCTCCAGAAGGGGAGGAAAAGGCGAGGAAAACCTATTTACTGAAGTAACACCAGAAAACTTCCCAGGTATAGGGAAAGACACAAACTTTCAATTTCAAGAGGCTCAAAGATCTACAAAGAGATTCAATCCAAAAATGTCCCCTCTGATACACATTATAGTCAAACTGGCAGAACTCAAAGACAGAGAATCCTAAAATCAGCAAGAGAAAAGTGTCAAGTGACCTATATGAACAAAACAAAACAAAATGGCAGTAGCCAGCATAGTTAAGTATCCAATAAATATTTGTTGACTTAATAAATGATTATTAAAATTTAAAAATAAATAAATAAATAAATAAAATTGCTCAGTAAGGCAAAAAAAATATATCATAATATTTTGGCTTCTCATTTAGATTTTGGGGGCTGTAGTGGAGAGTTTTTATGTGCAAAATTTGGGAACTGAACTGCTAAGTTTCGTTCCTCAGTCCTAATTGATTCCTTGAAAGTGACAGCTAGAATTTGACTTGACAACTGTTAATGTAGTTGACTTCTCCAACAAATATTTATTATGCACCTATTATATGCCAGTCACTTCTCAAGGTGCCAGTGATACTACAGAGAACAAAACAAAACCCCTGCTCTTATGGAGCCTACGTTCCATTAGAAGAAGACAGAAGAAAAATGCAAGTAAGCAGCAATGTATATTTTCTTGGAGAAGAATAAAACAGAGTAAGGAAATATAGATGCTAGAGAAAGTATGGATAAAGGCATTGTTATTTTATATACAGTGGACAGAGAAGGCTTCTGGGATAAAATAAATTTTAAATAGAGACCTGAAGGAAATAAGGGAGTCAACAGTGCAATTCTAGAAGAAGAGAATTCTAAGCAAAGGGAGTGGTTATGAGTCCAGTACAATAGCTGGATGTTCATTCATGGGACAGCAAAAAGACCACTTGGTTGGGTTCATGTAACCCACTGACATAGAATGTTAGAGATGGCTTGTGTTCTAATAGTGTCTTGCTGGTTCTTTGGCTCGCAACTGAAATTAGGAAAGACTTTGAATGATTGACAGACATTCCAAATAGTGTCAAAATCCACACCATAACCTTCATCAATCTTTTTTCCAAGTTGATGTGAGATTTACTCTACATTAAAAAATAAAATACTATATTTTACTGGGTAGATGGTTCTGGGGACACTTTCCTCCATTGAATGGTTCTTTCCTATTAAAGATTGCTTTAGATCAGTCACAACTTATAATACCATGTTTTCATTCTTTAAGCCATTAACATAACTCTAATAATATAACAATGATGGTGACAACCTTATTAGCTGAGTATAAACACCAAGTTGACACATTTAACTTCAAGCAATGACTTCAACAGTGAAGTGACAGTGGCTCGTCTATATTCTCAAAGGCAATCTTTTTCCTGCTGACTTTGCACCACAACACAAGAGGCAAAAGACCTGGCTAATCAAGTTCAATCTGTGTCTGTGGCTGTTGTTCACATATGCAATAAGTGTCAATATTCTTTTCCTTTGCACTGTTCTCAGTCAAAATGAGCTAACCTTCTGCCCCCAGGAATAAAGCCCATTCCTTTTGTTATATGTCTTCTGACATAATTGTGAAGCACCAGTTACTTATTCATGGGTCGCTTAGTTTCTGAATTCTAAGACAATCAGCATGGGATCTGATCACTCAACTTTTAAACTTATTAGAGCTTAAAATGATAAAACTACAGGGCCCCACAGTAGAAAGCCCACTCCAAGCTGTACAGTTAGAACTTATATTTGATGCTGATAAAGGAAAGGATTTACTCAAACATGTATCCACTGAGAATGTGTGATGTCTCTAGTTTGAATGACGTACAAGCTGAAGATTCATTTATGTGAAAGCTCAAGGAGTTGCATGGAACAGACAATTTTGGAGGCTGGAAATGATGCTCATTTCCAGGTGAAAAAAGACCCCATGGAACCAATTGCTTCTCTATAAACTCTTTAGAAATATATTTTGTAGGGAAAGATTTAACCCTGGGAAGAGAAGAATCAGAGTGCATAATGCTATACAGGGGCAATTAATTGGTAAATCAAAGAGTGCTTTTTAAAGTAATCCTTCCACTGTTTGTACTAGTAAGGTCTTAAGAAGATGCTGTTTTATTGTTTTCTTCTGCTTTTATTTGACCTTAATTCTTTATTATATATTCAGGCTGCAATGGCCTGCAGAAGCATAAGCCATATGTACAACTGAGATTGAAAGTAAGATGACATCTGCTACAGTCAGCAATAAGGTGGATTTGATATTTGGAGAAAACATTGTAGGAAAAAATGAGGTAATAATTTAAAAATCTTTTCACTCATTCAATCTCAGGATATAAGTAGCAGAAACAGCTTGAGGAAAAATTGCTCTTAGACAGCTGGCAACATTTCGGTCAAGTGGTGGTACCTCGGGCAATTAAAATCATTGATAAGTTCTTTCACTATTTCAACATCTATTATTAATTCAGCATTTCATAGTTTCACTCGTTCATGTGTTATCCAACATTTAGTTAGTGTCTGTGGAATACATACTACTGAAATTTTGAGAGAAGAAGACAGAACCATGTTGACAGAAAAGCAGATTCAACTCTGGCTAGAATGTAGGCAGATTTAGTAGAGTGTAAACACTATAGTAGCTTTGAAGGAAATCCACACCTGGCCCCCTGGTAAGCTTAAGGGCTAGGCAAGAGAAAGGGTTTAAAGAATGAAGAGAATGATGTGTAGAAAATTCTAGAAATATGAAAATGTGAAAACTGTTGCCCAGAGTAGTGAAGTGATCTGGCAACAGTTGCACAGCTGGTTATGGAAGAGTTGGAAAAGATAGGAGTATATTTAGGTTTAGATCAATGATCCTCAACTGGAGGAGATTTTTAACCCCCAGGAGAAATTCGGCAACATCTGGAGACATTTTCTGGTTGTCACAACTTGAAGGACGCAACTGGCTTCCAGTGGGTAGATACCAGGGATGCTGCTAAACATCCTGCAATACACAGGATAGTCTCTCACAATGAATAATTATCTTGCCCTAACTGCCAGTATTCCACATTTGAGAAACACTGGTCTAGAGAAGGATATAGAAAATGGGATGGAGACAGAAGAATCAGAGCATGCAGAAGTATAGAGAGCAGAAAGAAGGTGTGGGCCATACACTGACAGCATGTTCTTTATTCATTCATTTATGAGTGTATGAATGATATCCACCAAGTATGCATATTTCACCCTGGGGCATCCTTTCCATGGAATATGGCCTGGTGAATAATGTTTGAATTAGAATTTGTTAGTTCTAAAGATGAAATAAAGAGTAAGTTATTTCTCCTCAAACTGAATGTGTTGAAGGGTGGAGGAAAAGTGGTGAACCACTAGGTATAAAACTATCTACCCTAAGTGAATCATTGTGCAGTATATGCATGCATCAAAACAACATACTGCACCCCACAAATATGTAAAAATAAATGTTCAGATATTAAAAAAAATCCGAACAAATGGAATGTGTCCTTCGACCAAGAACACAGGCTTGTCAGACATGACTAATATCAAAGTGAACTTCAGTGTTACCTCTGCCCCCACACTAAGTCCAGTGGTAGCCCAGGGGAATGAAAGGATTGAAACCATCCTTCTTTAGCAGGTTTCAGCTGAGGCTGATGATAGGACATAAGCATGGGCGGAGAAGGGAGGGAAGCATCATTTTAGAAGGCGGGGTGCCCCAGAGAATACCAGACTGACCTCGTTTGGACAGGAGAGAAACACCAGTTGTCCAATTTTAGGCATGAACTGAACTTACCTTGTCATACTAGGTACCCCTGGAGGAGGGACCATAGGGCCTGCTATTTTACTAGATAACTGAATACTCTTATCAAGAATTGGTAGGTTTTCATGACCATGGCTGCCCACACAAAAGTAATCCAATGATTCTTTCAAATTATAGTACCAGAAGCCAACACACTATTATAATTCAAAGATAGAATTTGCACCTAAGATTCACCCCTTTACACCCTTTTGCATCATCTTGCTTAGGCATGAAACTCTTATTATGAAGTGCCATTTTCTTGGAGGATAAAGATGCTACAAAAAGGCATCTTTTTGATAAGGAATGTTACCAATGTGATTTTGTTATTCTTCACATTTCAGGTCAAAATATACTGGGCCTAAGAGTTTGAAGGTTCTTAAAAGATGGCAGGAAATACCAAAGTGGCTATAGTGAATCTGAATATTGATGTGAAAAATAGATGAAAACTTTAGTTTTAAATAATTAAACAAATGGTAGAAATTAATCTTGCATTGGAGCCGAATTTATACTTTTCTGAAAATTGTGGAAGAAGTGCATTTTGCTGGCTGTTTTCTCTACTTCCTTTGGCATCGAGGGTTCTTCTCCTCTGCCATGTGCTTGCCTTGGAAAGAGGGAACTTTTATTGCTCTAAGTTGTATTTACTTCTCAGAATTCCTGAGCCTTGATACTAGGTTCTCTGTGGGAGCCTGATAAATATTCATTGATGGGGATGGTAATGAATGCTAGATTTTTTTTGGCTCCCTGCTTTCTGACTTTGATCCAGCCATTTCCTTCTCTCTTCCCTGGGGGAACTGGCAATCTGTTTAAAGTATGTTTGCACTTTGGAATCAGGAGGAGAAGCCAGCATAATTATTAGCTTCCAGTGATTCCTGAACTGTCAGTTAATTCTCAGGTCTTGCCATTTTTATACTCTACACACAGAGCTAAGTTTACTTATAAGAGAATTAGGTATCACCCTGAAAGATTTATTTCAGAGATGAAAGGATAGCTAGGAAGTCTCTTTTCTCTCTCAAAATAATACGCTCCAAACATGCCAGTGTACAGTTTCCTGACATTCTATTATTCACACATTCTCTGCACAGTCTCCTTTTTAAAAAGTTAATTTAGGTGGCTTTGAGTGTGATAGGTAATCAGCATAGTGAAAGGACTTAGTTATAGTCTTAACTTTATAAATAACTACCTGTGTGACTTCACGAAAGTTATTTTATTACTTTGGGACTCAGTTTACTTATCTATAAAGTGATGGGACTGGAAAAGAATGTTTGTTCTCTTTCATCTCAGGCTAATGCAAATTTGAAAAAGTGAAAATGACTCATGCAGATAAAAAATGAACATGTACTAAAGATACCATTTAACTCATTATTTAAATGAGGGAATGGGTAAAATGTTACAAGAAGTTTATAGGAGAATCCCCCCAAAAGACATATTTATAGACATACAAAAATGAAATGAATATACAGATGGAGGCCAAAGTAGCTGTTTCTACCTTGGGGATGTCAGTTAAACTTACGCTGCAAAAAATTTCCATGTCTATAGATAGAATTCTATTTTATTGCTCACAGGTATCTATGACTTAAGAAGATGTAAAATAGCTCCTAAAAATCAGACTGAGGTAACTCTAAAATGTGTGTTCTAGACAATTCATAGTTTTACATAAAAGCACAAGTTTTTCCTACGTTGCAAATCAGGTGCTAAGTACAATGTGTGGTCATATTGGGTATTCAAGATTTATTAGACCTGAATATTTCTCCTAAAATGATGCCTTTTTCATGGTCTCAGCACTCAGGTCTGCTGCCAAATAGTTTGAATACTTGGCCAGCAATCTGCACTTTGTTCTCTGGCTTAATATCAACTGGATGATACATAACGGTTTATTCAGAAACTTTCTGTTAAGTTGCATTTCTCTGATCCTGTGAGAAATAGTTTTATTGTCTTTTGCCCCTTTCATTTGAGAGAGAGTGTCAAGCTATCCAAAGAAGGTACAGAATATAAGAGGCCTTCAATTTATCTAGCATCAGTGGCTAACTTTTTTGTGAGGGTGTTATGGTCTGAATGTCCCCTTCAAATCTGATGCTGAAATTTAATTCCCATTGTAACACTATTAAGAAGGTGGGAAATCTGACTATAGGATTTGAAAGGTGGAGCCTTTAAACAGTAATTAGATCATAAGGGCTATGCCTCATGAATGGATTGATTCATTCATGGATTAATAGGTTAATGAATTAATAGATTATCATGGGAGTAGACTGGTGGCTTTATAAAGAGATGAAGAAGCAAGTGAACAGGCTCTTGCTCTCTTGCTATGTGACGTCCTGTGGCAACTTAGGTCTCTGTAGAGAGTCCCCACCAAGAAGAAGGCCCTCACCAGATGTGCCCCATCAACCTTGAACTTCCCAGACTCCAAAACTGTAAGAAATAAATTCAATTTTTTAATACATTTCACAGTTTCAGGTATTCTGTTAAAAGCAACAGAAAACTGACTAAGACAATACCTGCAGGTTAAATCAATATGTCCCTGTCCTTCACTAACCCTTACCTTTTCCTGCTTGACAATTCACTTTAGCTGCATGCTCTTTTCTATGTTTACCTCTTGCTATAAAGAGATTTTGTTCTGCTTCCTTTCTTCCTTCTTGTTTGATTTCACTGATTCCGGCAAAAAGTCAACACTTGGAAACAGATCAAATGCTAAATCAAGTCTACTCTTTCCATTATTTGCTAATAAAAATTCTAAAGCAAACAGAGGAGAATTATTACAAAAATGTTACATGAATTTGGCAAAATTGTGTGTGTGTGTGTGTGTGTCTGTGTGTCTGTGTGTGTTTGAGGGGTGGGTTATTTGTGCTCTGTTGGAAGGCGTCTCTAACTGGATGATATATCACTGCTTCCAACTAACAGTACTTGCTTTGATAGATACTAAGCCCTTACAATGTTTACCTTTCAGACTTTAATTCATTTTTAAAATCTAATTTTTCTGTAGAAGTACAAGTGAGGAATTTTTTTTCTTCAAAGTTCATCTCTAATTTTGTATTCATACCAGAGGTGGCTAGTATACGCATTTTTCATAAGATGGGAGAAAATTGGCAGCACAGTTGTGCTTACAGAAGAAGCACAATTGCTGAACTGGAACAGACAATTTTTTAACCTGAATGGGTATAACACATTGGCAAATCCTCATCTCTTGGGTGTTTTTGTATGTTTGGTCACAATATAACTTCAATAATCAGGGCTTGTTTCTGCAGTGAAGAGTCCACTGAATTATAGAAAAGTCAAGTAAGGCTAATTTAAGTAAGTTTGGACAAGTGCAAAGTTCGATTTCATGAAAAGCTTGAACAACAGAATATTTTAAGAAACTATGTTTTATGGCATATGTATCAGTCATTACTTCGAATTAGGTGACAGTAATTTACTATATATGGGAAAATAAATGTCTTTTTCTTATGTGCTCTAGGTTTATGGTGGAGGCCTTTATAACAAAACACAGATAAACAAGAAAAGAGCATACAAATATATTTAACGTAAGTTTCATGTAGCACAGGAGACTTCATAATAAAATGAGGACCCAAAGGAATGGGTAAACCTATGTATTTTTTATGCCTGGTTAGATGAAGAAGTGTATAGTCTTGGAGAAGTATGATTGGGTAAAAAATTATGATCTAATGGTAAACTAGGGGGAACTTCAAGAATGTTCTTTTCCTCTGGGGATAGGGAGGGCTTCTCTAATGAGGGTCTTAAGACCTGCTTCAGGGGAGAAGAGCAAGGGGAACGTAAGAGTGACGTTTTTGCTTCTGCTGTTTTCTCACATGTCAAGATGCCATATTTTGGGGAAGCATGTCCTGAACGCCATCAGCTATAATCAATAGATGAAAAAAAAAAAAAAAAGGAAACTATCTTATTAATGAGATGTTTTAAAGGTAGCGAAAGTGCTTGAAAGCAGTCTACCCTCATAAGAAATTTATGCATTTTCTTTAAACGGATTTTGACATGAATTGGTTAAGTAAACCTGATTTATCCATATTACCCTAAATTTCTGTATAGGGCCTTGCACACTGAGAATATCTAAGAATGACAAAAACCACAAAAACAACAGATAATTTGACCAATTAATGTGTCAGGAACTTTGGTGAAGTTTTTAAATGTATACATTGATTTAACTGTAACAAATATATGAAGTAGACACTTTTAGTATACCTGTTTTACAGGTGAAAAATCGAAGGAAGAGGGAAATTAAGTAATTTGGCCAAAGTCTAACTGCAAACAAATATTTAAATCATAATATTATTTATATTATTAATATAAATTAATTATATCAGTTAATATTAATGTTAACATTTGAATCCAGGAAGACTGGATCCATGCTCAGGTCTCTTAAACACTATGCTACTCTGCCTTTGAACAAATGGCTTGATAGATCTGCAGCTTGAAGGTAAACTTCAAGAGAAGTTCTTTCGCAGTCGTCTACTGCATGATCTATGTAATGCTCATCTTGACTTATTTTAGGTTTATTGAAGTATAATTGACAAATATAAATTGCATATATTTAAGGTGTTACAATTTGATTTCTTTAAGTTTTTTAGTTTTAATTGATAAATAATAACTGTATATATTTATGAGGTACAATGTAATGTTTTGATACACATATACATTGTGGAATGATCAGATCAGGGTAATGAGCATATCTATCACTTCAAATATTTATTTTTCTTTGGGTGAAAACATTTAAAATCCTCTTTTTTTTTCAGCTATTTTGAAATACTCAATACATGATTATTAACTATAGTTGTCTTGCTGCCCAATAAGACACCAGAACTTACTCCGCCTGTCTATCTATAATGCTGTACCCATTGACCCTCTCCCCCTTGTCCATCCACCCCGACTCCTAGTTTCTGGTAACAACCATTCTACTCTATTCCTATGAGTTTGACTGTATTTTTATTATTTATTTATTTATTTGTAAGATAATTTATTTTGCATCTATATATGAAGGGTACAAAGTTGAGTTTCAATAGTTGTGTACAATGTATGATGGTCAGATCAAGATAGTTTATTCATCATTATAATATGTAATTTTTTGTGTCCATTAACCAATTTCTCATTAAACTGCCCCTCTCTCCTCCTCACCTCCCTTCCCCTTTTCCATCTCTAGTGACCAGTTTTTTTCTCTCTTTCTAAAAGTTCAACATATTATTGTGATTGCTGTTTTTCTCTCTCTCTCTCTTTATTGTTTGTTTGTTTATAGATCTAGCTCCCAGTCATGAATGAGAACATGAGGTATTTCTCTTTCTGCTCCTGGGTTGTTTCACTTAGAATAATTTTTTTCCAGGCTTATCCATGTTGCTGCAAATGGTAGAATTTCATTCTTTTTTATGGTTCCGTAGTATTCCATTGTGTATACACACCACATTTTCCTTATCCAGTCATCTGTTGATGGACATACAGGTTGTTTCTGTAGTCTGGCTATTGTAAATAGAGCTGTGATAAATATGAGAATGCAGGTATCCTTTCTACAAGATGATTTCCAGTCCTCTGGATATATGCCCAATTGTGGGATTGCTGGATCATATGGAGATCTATCTGTAGTTGTTTGAGGAAACTCCATACTGTTCTCCATAATGGCTGTACTAATTTACATTCCAGCAACAGTGCAGAAACGTTCTCCTTTCTCCACATGTTCACCAGCATTTGCTGTTCTCTGCATTTTTTATAATAGCCAGTCTAACTGAAGTGAGGTGATATCTCAAAGCGGTTTTGATTTGCATTTCTCTGATGATTAGTGATGTTGAGCATTTTTTCATATACCTGTTGGCCATTTGTATGTCCTCCTTTGAGAAATATCTATTCAGTTCCTTTCCCATTTCTTAATTGGATTATTTGTTTTTGTTTTTGTTTTTTTTTACTATAAAGTTGTTTGAGCTGTTTGTATATTCTGTATATTAATCCCATGTCCGATGGCATAGTTTGCCAACGTTTTCTCCCATTCTGTACATTGTCTTTTCACTCTGTAGATTGTTTCCTTTGTGGTGCAGAAGCTTTTTAGTTTGATAAAGTCCCATTTGTTTATTTTTTTCTTTTGTTGTCTGTGCTTTTGGGGTCTTATTCATAAAGTCTTTGCCCAGCCCTCCATACCGAAATGTTTGCTCTGTTTTCTTCTAGGAGTTTTAAGGTTTCAGGTCTTATATTTAAGTCTTTAATTCATTTTGAGTTGGATTTTGATATATGGCTAGAGGTACAGATCATGTTTCATTCTTCTGTGTGTGGATATTCAGTTTTCCCAGCTCGATTTACTGAAGACACTGTCCTTTCCTCATTGTATGTTGTTGGTGCCCTTGTCCAAGAGCACTTGGCTGTAAATATGTGGGCTGATTTCTGGGTTCTGTATTCTACTTCATTGATCTGTGTGTCTGTTTTTATGCCAGTACCATGCTGTTTTGACTATACATGTGGGATCATACTGTATTTGTCTCTCTGTGCCTGGTTAATTTTACTTAAAATGATATCCTATAGGTTCCTCCAGATTGTGGAAAATGACAGGATTTCCTGTCTTTTTTATGGCTGAATAGTATCCCATTGTATATATATGTATATATGTGTGTATATATATATACA
This sequence comes from Cynocephalus volans, assembly GCF_027409185.1. Taxonomy (NCBI): domain Eukaryota; kingdom Metazoa; phylum Chordata; class Mammalia; order Dermoptera; family Cynocephalidae; genus Cynocephalus; species Cynocephalus volans. The sequence goes on from NC_084473.1 coordinate 77,553,384, forward strand.
CACACTACATTTTAAAAATCCATTTATTCACTGATGGACACTTAGGTTATTTTGATACTTTGGCTATTGTAGAAATGGGACTGCAGACATGTCTTTGGCATATTAATTTCAATTTTCTTGGGTCTATATACTCAGTAGTGTGATTACTGGATCACACGGTCATTCTATTTTTAGTTTTTTAAGACACCTGTACACCCTTTTCCAAAATGGCTGTACTAATTATAATACCACTAACAGTGTTTAAGGGTTTCCACCACATCCTCACTAGCATTTGTTATCTTTTGTCTTTTTGATAAGGCATGAGGCGGTAGTTTCTTGTGCTTTCAATTTGCATTTCTCTGATTAGAGATGTTGGGCATTTTTTCATATATCTGTTGGCCGTTTGTATGTCTTTTTTTCAGAATGGTATATTCAAGCCCTTTGCCCATTTTTAAATACCATTATTCATTTCATTCTTATTGAGTAGCTTGATCTTTTTGTATTACTTTTTTTTTTTTTTTGGGATATTAGCCTCTTATTTGATGTATAAGTTGCAAATATTTTCTCCCAATCCATGGGTTTTCTTCACTCTATTAATTGTTTTGTTTGAAGTGCAGAAGCTTTTTAGTTTGATGCAGTTCTATTTGTCTATTTTTATGTGTGTAGACTGTGTTTTTGATGTTATATTCAAAAATCTGTGCAGACCAATGTCATGGAGCTTTTCTCCTATTTTAGTACTTTTATAGTTTTATGTCTAATGTTTAAGTATTTAGTCCATTTTGAGTTGATTTTTATATAAGTGATAAGATAAGGGCCCATTTTCTTTTCTTTTCTTTTTTTCCTATGTAGATACCCAATTTTACTAACACCATTTATTAAACAGACTGTCCATTCCCCATTGTGTGTTCTTGGTACCTTTGTCAAAAAACAATTAACCAGAGTTTTGTGCGTTTATTTCTGGGCCTGTATTCTTTTCCATTAGTCTGTGTGTCTGTTTTTATGGCAGTACTATGCTGTTTTAATTACTGTAGCTTTGTAATACATTTTTTAATTTGATAGTGTGATACCTCCAGATTTGTTCCATTTGATCAAGATTGCTTTGCTTAGTCATGGTTCTTTATGGTTCCATATACATTTGGGGGTATTATTTTTTCTTTCTATTTCGGTGAAGAATGTCATTGGAATTTTTATAGGGATTGCATTTAATTTGTAGATTGTTTTAGGGTAGTATAGACTTTTTAACAATATTAATTAATACAGTTCATGAACACAAGAGATATTTCTATTTATTTGTGTTATCTTCAATTTCTTTCATCAATGCTTTAAAGTTTTCAGTATATAGATTTTTTATTACTTTGCTTAAATTTATTCTCAAGGTTTTTTTTTGATGCTATCGTAAATGGAATTGTTTTCTTAATTTCTTTTTCATACAGTTGGTTGTTAGTGTATAGAAAAGCTACTGATTTTTGTAAGTTGATTTTGTATCCTGCAACTATACTAAATTCATTTTTCTGTTCTTAAAGTTTTGTTGTGGAGTCTTTAGATTTTCTATATATGTTGCATTATTATTATATATTATGTTGTTAGCAAACAGAGACATTTTTCCTTCTTCCTTGCTTATTTGGATGCCTTTTATTTATTTTTCTTGCCTAATTGCTCTGGCTAGGACTTCCAGTACTATGTTGAACAAAAGTAGTGAGAGTGGGCATTCTTGCCTTGTTTCTGAGCTTAGAGAAAAGCCTTCAACTTTTAACTTGGATTATTATGTTAGCTGTGGACTTGTCATATATGGCCTTTTTTTGTGTTAAGGAGCATTCCTTCTAAACCTAATTTGTTGAGACTGTTATCATGTAAAGATTTTGAATTTTGTCAAATGCTTTTTCTGGATCTATTGAGATGATCATATAGGTTTTGTCCTACATTCTGTTAATTTGGTGAATTCCATTTATTGATTTGCCTATGTTCAACCAACCTTGCATCCTGGGGATAAATCCCACTTGAACATGCTGAATGATCCTTTTAATATACTGTTGTATATGGTTTGCTAGTATTTTGTTGAGGATTTTTGCATGTATATTAGTGATATTGACGTTTAACTTTCTTTTCTCATAGTATCTTTGTCTGGCTTTGGTATCAAGGTGATGCTGGTCTTGTAAAATGAGTTTAGAAGTATTTCCTCCTCTTCAGTTGTTTTAAAGAGTTTGAAAAGGATTGGTACTAATTATTCTTTAAATGTTTGGTAGAATTCAACCATGAAGCAACCTTGTCATAGGCATTTTTGTGATGGAAGACTTTTAACTACTGATTCAATCAGATTCAATCTGTTCAGATTTTCCATTTCTTTGTGACTCAGTTTTGGCAGGTTATTTCTAGAAGTTTATCCATTGCTTATAGATTGTCCAACTTATTGGCATACAATTGTTCATAGTAGTCTTGTGTTCCTTTGTATTTTTGTGTTACCAGTAGTAATATCGCACCTTTTATTTCTGATGCTATTTAAGTCTTTTCTCTCTTTTTCTTAGCTAGCTTAGCTAAGGTTTGTCAAGTTTTATAGGTTTTCAAAAAATCAACTCAATTTTTTTCTACTCTTTATTTTATTCATTTCTACTCTGATCTTTGTTATTTTCCTCCTTATGCTAACTTTGAGCTTCATTTTTTGTTTGTTTGTTTGTTTGTTTTTCTAATTTCTGGGGTATAGCATTAAGATGTTCATTTGGGATCTTTCTTCTTTTTTGATGTAGATGTTTATTGCTATAAACTTCCCTCTTAGAACTCTTTTGCTGCATCCAATACGCTTTGGTATGTGTATTTCTACTTTTGTTTGTCTCAAGGTATTTTTAAATTTCTTTTTTGACCAAATAGTTGTTCAGGAGCATATTGTTTAATTTTCACATATTTGTAAACTGTTCATGATTCCTTCTTTTATTGATTTGTAGTTTCATAACATTGTTTTTGGTAAGGATACTTGATGTGATTTTGATCTTCTTAAATTTGCTAAGACTCGTTTTGTGGCTTAACATGTGATCTATCCTAGAGTATGTCCCATGTGCACTTGAGAAGAATGTGTATTTTCTTGCGTTGGGTGAAATGTTCTGTATGTGTCTGTTAGGTCTACTTGGTCTAAAGTATAGTTCAAAACCAATGTTTCCATGTTGATTTTCTATCCAGATGATCTGTCCAATGTTGAAAACATGGTATTTAAATCTGGTACAATTATTGTGTTGCAATCTATATCTCCCTTCAGATCTCTTAATGTTTGGTTTATATATGTAGGTGCTCTGATGTTGGATGCATATATACAAATATTTACACTATAAAACAGCTGCCTCTCTCTGACTTGTCAGACTGGGCTCTTGTAGAAAAGGAATCTCACCAATTTTTCTGGCCAGTGGCTTTAAGGTTCCATTCAAACCTATGTGTGTGCCCTGACTTCTGTCTCTGTTTTTGATGGCCCCCTAGAGCATAGAATCTACCATGTCCTGTCAGTACCCCAAGACAAATAAGGTAAGAGCTATACTCTATAGTTTTAGCTAAAAAGATTTTGGTGTTGGATGTGTGTTCTAGTTTCTTTATCTTCACAGTAAAGCTGAGTATAAGTGTTTATCTCCCAATCTCTCTGCTCTAAGCCGTGAAAAGGATTTATAGCACATACATGGAGTGAAGTTCAAGTTGCAACCTCTGATTCTGGGGAGATAGCTGTTAAAAGTTGGCCTATTATACATCGACCTCTTTATTTTCTGTGGTTACAGCCACTCAAGAATGTAAAGCCCCATTCACTCCCAGAGCTTGGTTGTTAAGGAGGCAATCCCTTGGTTGAGAGCTATAGAAGATGTGGCACTCAATGTGTGGCCAAACTCCTTCCTGAAAGAATGGGTAGGCTTGGGTTTATCACTGGGGTGAAATGGAAGGAAGGCTCATGAAGTGCTGAGACACAGCTCTCACTGCCAGAGGGCTATTGTTTGTTTGCCCTGTTAGCTGCTCAATGCAAGTTTGTTAGAAGCCAGGTCATCAAGTAGCCACTGGGAGTCTGTGCTATAATCCACTTCCACAGACAACATGGAAATTTTATGTTTCTGCCACTTTTCTGCACTGCTGTAAGGGGATATATCACTGAGAAGTGTTTGAATGCCATTGAAGACCACTTCTTTGTTCTGTGATGCAGGGAGACTCACATATGCCTGGTCCCTTCTGTTCCCTTAGATAAGAAGGTAAGGATGGAGTCCTTTGGGAGGTAACCATAAATGCTGGGGCACACAAGGTATGGCATAGTCCCCTTGTGGAGAAAAATGGGGAGCAGTGTTTTTAAAGTCTCTTTCCTGCACTGCTCCTGGGGGATGAATCCCCTGGAGGTGCTTACTGACTCACATAAAACTGCCACTGTTTTTCAGTGGTCTAGATAGACTCACATATACTTAGTATCCTCTGCTCCCAGAGCGAGGAGGTTTAGGATGCATCCTTGGGTGGAAGCTATAAAAATTGGGATGCTTAATGTGTGGCCAAACTCCTTCCAGGAGGGATTACTAGACCTGGAGTTATCACTGGGGAAAAGGCTTGAGAAGTCCAATCTGCTTCTCAGGCTGGAGGCAGGTCAATATTTGTCTGCCCCTTTAACTCCCTGATGTAAATTAATTAGAAGCCACACTGCCAAATTATCACTGGAAGAGTCTGTCATAAATCCCTTTTAAGGAGAATCAGGGAACTGCATTTTATAAGCCCCCTCTTTGCACCTGCCACTTTTTTGTGTACTGTGTACGTGTGGTCTCATCCCCTCAGCTCACAGAGTTGGTGAATAAAGAGCCAAACCATGGGGAGCTTTAAAGTTTGGGTGCTGTATGTGAGGTCTAAACTCTCCTCTCTATAGGGAGAAGCTGGGCATTGGGAATTCTGTTTCTGATTTTACAGTGCAGTGTCCTGGGCGGGGTCTGTGCCTTATCTTTTCCTGCCTATTTGATGTGGATGTTTCCTCAACTGCCCATGGGTAGAACTGGTCTCTGACTTTCTCTGAGGGAATTGATCCTTGAATAGATGTTTATTTGGTGTGTCTGTGGGTGGAGGGAGAGTCAGGGCTTCCTATTCTGCCAGGCTACTGAGGTCGCTTCTGTGTAGCTAGGTAGGTATTTTTCTTCTCATTTTTCACATAAAGAAAATGATTCCGGAAAAGTTTAATTAGCAACCTACGTGGCCAAGCTGGGAAGTTAGGGAGTCAGTATTCACTCAGGTCTGTGCATGCCAACCCCCCCATTCTTCCTATTACATTGTGTAGCCTCTGAATGTTTTCTGAAATTTATGTGGCCATAGGTCAAACAGAATAATTAAGCTTTCCTTTACCTGAAACTACAGGGATAAAATGGAATACTTTTCAAAAGAAAGCCATTTAAAAAAAAAAAAAAAGCCATTTTTTTTTTTCTAATAATAATGGCCTAGTTTTGATATAGGCATGGCAAATAAAAGAGAAAAGAAAAAAAAAAAAAAGGGAAAATTAGTTTTCTGTTATTGAACTGATTTTTTTTTTATTGAAAGCAAATTGAATGGTGTTTTAGAAAAATGTTTAAGTCCCCGTTGTAAAATTTGCTCTGTATGTTTCAGCAAATCTTTCACTTCTTAGCACTTCTTTTTTTGTTAAATAAGCAGGTTGACCTATTGGGAATTTGTGTGCTTTTATATTATTTTCCTCCAAAAGTAAAAAAATCTGCTTAAATTAAATTTTATGCAGATGAACTGTATGTGAACAGAAATAAAAATTGCTTGTGTGAGGTGGAAGAGATGGGCTTGAAACTTGTCCAATAGGAACTTAACTTTGCCTATTCAATGGCTTTGAAGTAACCACAAAAACACAGCTGAGGAAATAAGGTAAAATTAGTAACTAAATTGTACAATGTCTCTTCCAGCTCCCAATTCTACAACCACTGACAGAACATTTTAACATTTGTTTTTCATCATGAGACACACAAGATGATGATTATATGTGAAATATGACCAATGGGTATATCCAGGTTTACTCTACACTAACTTTATTATCTTCATACCTTTCACCCTGTATTGCAATACAAGAAGTAAAATTTATTTTATATGATAAATGTGAATGCACTTTAATTTGGAAAATGTTTTTCATTGATGAAAAAACATATGATTTCATTCGTAATAAGTCACTTGAGACACCTGCATTGAGACACCATCGATTTAAGAACTCATCTATGCCTTAGGTATGCTGACAGTTTGGTGTTTGGGTTGTTGGTCTAAGCACATGTAAGTGATACTGTCTAAAAATAATAAAATCCTTAAGCAAGTATTTCAAATGTTCAAGAAAAAGTCTTCTAAAGCCTGAAGCAGGCTAAGTGCATCAGACAACTGCTTTAAGACATCTCTAAAAACAGTTCCAACACAAGGGCACACAATGGTGTTAATCGAGATTTTACTGTGGTAATAAACGAACCAAGAATATTAGTGGCTTAAAGAAACAGAGATTAGTTTCTTGTTATCCAAAGCATGCTAAGGGTCCAGGCAATTTTTCAGGCTACAAGACGTCCATATGAAGAATATGTTACACCTCCATAATAAATATTCACTTTCCAGCTCATGGAGATGGAGAAAAGAGTCCTTCTACCTGGTTATGACACATTTCACTTTTTAAATTTTGTTAACCAAATCAAGTCATTTATATATGATCAACATCAAGAAGGTCGGACGTTTCAATCTACCTTTGTTCCTTGAAAGAGGACAACTGGAAATATTGGTGAGCAGCCCTGATAGCAGCCACAGTTGTGAAACAGTGAAAGCAGGAACAGTTCAGAGCTCGTGTCTCCTGCAGCAGCACTGATACCAGCCACAGTTGTGAAACAGTGAAAGCAGGAACAGTTCAGAGCTCGTGTCTCCTGCTGCTTTATTTTCCCAACAAAATTTTTATTTGACCCTTTTAATCCTGTACTTGTTATCTCTTTTATCACTTTCCATTTGGATGTCAAATATTTTAGTCGACATGTAAATCTGCTGTAACTCCCAGAGTCCAGCTATTAATGGCTCTTTGCTTTCTCAATGGTCTTAACTATTGTCAGAAAATTGATACTCTGTGTGATTCTAGAGTGGATAAAGCAGAACCCCTTATGTCCGTGTATTGACTCAGTTGCTGCATCTAGTGTCTCTCACCATTGTTCTCTATTCTTCCATTAAATTGGTTTCTCTTTCCTTCATGCTCCTATATTGGACATCAAATATTACAGCAAATGATATTGTATAGCAGATAATTATTAAAGGTTTAGGGGTCATAGAAGTGGTACAACTGTAGAATAGTACAGTATAAAGAAAACCTTAAATTTAATATAAGACCTCTTTCTTCCTAAAAGAAACTCAGGCATCTTCACATATTTTATACCCAGGCCCAATCTCTCACCATCTTATTATATGTCCTTTATCCTCTTCCCCCAGGTGTTAGTCAAATACTGATATATCCTTTTTAACTTAAATAGAGCAATCATCTGTCTCTAGATCCAAGCAAGACAGGACCATTATTTGCATATCTTGAAGCACATTGAGGTGCATTACTAAATAAGAAAATAATCTGTTCTAGTTCAGAATACTTAGCCATATAAAGAACCAGTCAGCTACTCCATGTAAATAAGAGATGTATTTTTCTTTAATGCATTTAGACTGTGAACAGAGCAATCTCTAGGGGTCATGGATGTCACATGAGGATCTTCCTGTTGAATTTGTGATATATGCTGTATACAATGGGTTTTACAAGATCTCACAATTGTTTTAGGATTTTCCTGTAATAGTAGCCACAAACCTTGTTCCTTTCTTACTGGGTAAATTTCAAAGGCTCAGAAGTTGCATGTGAATCAAGAAAGTTCCATGGGGTTCAGACAATCTTTGACCTCTAAGTAGCACAGAACAGAATTGAAAATTTCACAAAAACACCTTTATTCTCAGGTCATCTCAGCAGGGACCAAGTAGTATAGAACAGGTGAGCATGAAAGCTAATCAAGAAAGAAAACTCTTTCAAACAACGTAAGTTACAAAAGCCATGATTCACAATCAGGATAGGCAGGTACTTACTTTAACTAAAGTGTCCTTTTTGGTTTTTCTTGATGTTCATATCCAGTTCAGAAAAATGTTTCACTCCAGGCTTCTTTCTCATGTCTCATAAATAAATCAGCAAGATAAAAATAGCTGCTTCTGTCAAAGTTAAAGCTAAATGAAAGTCACGGTTCCAGAAATTTTCCTCCACTCTTTCTTTTTCTGTTTTCTTATAATACTATCTAGCTAACTCTGAGGGCAAAAATTGTTTAAGGGTAAGCGCAGGCTGATTTTGGGTAAAAAATTGTCATGCTCACTATTATTTAAAATGTGGGATTAGCAGTGTTTATTGGAAATGTAACTCATTTCATCCTTCTTTTATGAAACCAACTTACTTGTAAAAATATGTGAATAAATACACGCATTGTATCTCTGTTGCTAGAAGACAAACAGTGTGCTTCTGTTTTAAGAAGTCCTGAGATACCTGGGGCTACAAGAGCAAACCAAAGATTTTTTCTTTTTTTTAAAATTTGTGTCTATGAATAAAATAATCCCTGAAGTTTAGGAAAGCATTTCATAAAGGAGAGTTGTAGATGAATGTTCCAGTAGAAAATATTTTGGCAAGTTTCATCTTTTATCTCGGCACATAACTTACACATTTTTTAAAAAATTTAATTGCAGAAATTTAGCTTGTACTTAGAGGAAACTTACTCCTCCAAAGACTGCCAAAGCTCCTTGATGCATCTTTCCCTGTTCTCCAGAAAGACATGGAGGAGCTTTGGATTACATGTATAGGTGTTTTCTTTTCTGAGGCTGTCTTACAGCATTGACATATTGAACATTCATTTAATACAGAGAGATTAATGTGTTTATTCTGAAATCAAATAAAGCATACTCTTCTATATTCATTATACTTCATGTAACATTCTAGAAACTAAGGAATGAATTATTTTTATCCTCATATTTAGTTATTTAGTTATTTTAAATTTTCCCTATAGGATATCTTTATATTTTAGAGCCACAAATACCATTGCAAAAGTTACCTTAAAATGTCACTGTAGCCTTTAGCTTTGTTTTAGGATATGGAAAGCCGGAAAGACTATCACCTTCACCCTTACAACAACAAAAAGCTGGATAATCTACAAAAACAACAACCTTCTTGAACACATCAGAGAGCTGAACTCAGAGGGAAACCAAATTACCTAAAATATAAGAAACGCACCCTTCTGAGGAGAGAGGGAATGTGAATATTTGTTTTCTTAAGGAGAACACACATTATCAAACGAGCTGTTAATAAGAATTTTTAGTAAATGCAATTACCTTCTGAAGGCTGATTGTGAGTTATCATGCAAGTTAGAGAAACTATGAAAACTGCATACATAAGAGAAATTTACTCCAACTCACAGACTCTTCTCCACGGACCACACTTGGTGCCCATGAGAAATATTGGGGGCAGGGGAAGAGACCAGAAGGAGCATCTCTCAGGGCTAAGGAAACAGCAGCTGCTGAGGGGAAGGCATGAAACCTCATTTAGATACTTTTTCCCTGCCTCCCCATGGAAAAAAGTCTTAAGCAGCTAGAGGAAGAGCAGTAACCCTGTCACACTGAAGGTACAGGTGAAAACAATCAATACTGAGGAAAGGAAACAAAAACATCCTCTTTCCTTGGTGAAGGAGCACATTCTAGGGCCAGGTCAATAAAGATCACTCACACTGGGGACAAGTGCATGATCACTGAGAAAGACCAACCCCTGAGACTTAGGAACACATCATCTGCCTAAGACTGAGGCTGAACCAGAACAACAGAGAAGGTCCCCTCCTTTGTCCCACTCATTCCCCCAAAGCTACTGTAGGGGCAAAAGGTGTTTTTTCCATCCTCTTTTCAAGGTTTGATAATTTGAGTTGATAAAACAGACCGACAAAAGACATACTAGCAGAAAAAAAAAAAGGCATATAAATTCACGAATGGGCATATGAACACTATGGTTCTGCAAATATGCATTGCAAAGGAGGGGCCAGATGGTTGAGGTTTATAGTGTATAAAGGAAGAGAGGCTTGGGACTTCTGGGGTGGGGGGCGATGGTGACATAAGGTATAGAAGGGTGAGGGGAGAAAAGGTGTGGCAAGCAGTTTGTTGTGTTATGCAGATAAAATCTTAGTAATCTCAGAGCTGCCCTCAGAAAGAATAGATGGCAGCCTGTGGTATAAGTTTCTCTGTCAGACCTTTAAAAGTGCCAAACTTTTAGTCTGGTTTTTTTTTTTCCTGTGAGTTAATCTTTCCTAGATACGGATAAGGCAGATAAGAGGGCTCAGAGAAAGCCTGTTCACATCCACCATTTGTTTACCTCCCTAGTGTAGATTTTCTCTATAGATGCAAATCTTCTCCTCAAAAGGCAGCCTCTTAGTGCTATTTCTGTGTTCTGTAGTGCCTAGAATAGCCATTCCAAATATGGCAAAGGAGTATGGGGGGGGAGGGGAAAATTCTGGTTTTCTTCACTACCAAAGATGAAGGAACAAGCAAGAGCAATTTAGTATATTGTTTAGGAAGAAACAGGATCATAAAGAGACAGATACTCTCTTTGTGATCCAAGCTGAAAGAGAAGACTTAAGTCAGGAATTAAACACCTCTAGCCTGCATCCTAAATAGAAGGTAATACTATAAGAATTCAAAGACTGGTGAAGCACTGAGTGAAACATAATAGCAAAAAACTCCAGATTCAGTTCAACTCTTGACTATATTTACTCAATTCCCCATACAAAGGACTAGAAAAAGAAGTGTTAAGCTCATTTCTAAGAATAAAGAAGATACAACTCAGTCTCTATTGCTTAACAAAATGTATATCTCTTTCAATTAAAAATTATGAAACACAGTTCTTTTCCCCTCCCCCTGTTAAAAGTGTGAGAATTTTTTTCCCTGATATTTACTGTGAGAACTTGTTTGAGCTCCTGGAGTTAAAACTCACAAAAATATGTACCTCTGAACTATATATAATGACTGGAGTTTTTAACTCTCAAATTTTTCCACCTGGAGTCTTCAGCAAATTTTAACAAAGCACAGGTTTTTCTACCTTGACATTGCTTCCTATAGTGGCTTCTACTCAGCTGTTTCAACACAGGAAAGGAAGAAAAGGCAGGAGCATGCCTGGAGTCCTAGACAGCAGCTGCAGACAGCCCCCTCCACCCAACAGAAAGCAGGAGCATTCCAAAAGCACCACTTCTGCATTGGTACTCCATCATAGCTGCTGCCACCACAAGGGCAGCTTGTCATCACAGCAGCAGCTACAACCGCCACATGGGTGGCACATCATGCACTCAACTGCATTGATGAAAGTAGAGTCAGCAGTGGAGACTGGAAAATAAGAGAAAGTCTCTCTCCTCAAAGCACACTCCAGAGTAATGTAAGAAGCAACTGCTCTTCCACATGATCAGACATCCACGTAGAAATTCTAGAAATATGAAAAGCCAAGAGAATATAACATCACCAAAGGAATACAGTAATTCTCAAGTACCAGACTTCACAGAGCAGAAGACCCTTGAAATTACTGAAAAGGAATTCTGAGCAACAATCTTAAGGAAACTCAATGAGATGTGAGAAGACTCAGTTAGATAACATAATGAATTGAGAAAAAAATCCAGATTTTGAAGAAGAATATTTACAAAGAGATTAATACCTTAAAAAAGAATGTACCAGAACTCCTGGAACTGAAGGATTCATTCAAAAAAAAAAAAAAAAAAAAAATGAAAAATACAACCGACAGCAGAAGCAGCAGGTTAGAACAGCAGAAGAAAGAATTTGTTGTCTCAAAGATAGTCTTTTCTTAATAACTCAGGTGGACAAAAAAAGGGAAAAAGAATTTTAAAAAATAAAGAAAGTCTAAGTGAGCTAGCAGACAACCTTAAGCTCACAAACATCCAAATCATGGGTGTTCCAGAAGGGGAGGAGAAAGAAAAAAGCATTAAAAATTTATTTAATGAAATGACAGAAAACTTCACAGGTATAAGGAGAGACATAGGCCTTCAGATCCAGAAGACTCAAAGATCTCCAAACAGAGTCAATCCAAAAAGATCCTCCACAATACACATTATTGTCAAACCGGCAAAGCTCAAAGATAAACAGAACTCTAAAAGCAGCAAGAGAAAAGGGTCAAATCACCTGTGAGAGAGCACCCTCCCCACTGCCCATCAGACTAACAGATTTCCCAACAGAAACTCTACAAGCCAGAGGAAAATTGGATTGGATATGTTCAAAACACTAAAAGAAGAAAACTGCCAGCCAAGAATACTTTACAAAGCAAGACTATCCTTCAGAAATGAAGGAGAAATAGTGTAATTTCCAGACAAACAAAAACTGCAAGAGTTTACTACAACAGGACCAGCCCTACAAGAAATCCTCAAGGGAGTCCTGCATTTGGAATCTGAAAAATAATAATCACACCATGAATTCACAAGAAAGAACAAAACTCACTAGTAGAACAAAAATGTGAATGAATAAGAGAAAAAATACTAAATCTTAATACCTCAAATAACTGACAAACAACAGAGGCAAACAATAAAAGTGGATAAAAGGAACAAAAGATATTTTAAAATCCAAACAAAAATTGATATAATGCCAGAGTAAGACAATACATTTCAATAACAACCCTAAGTGTATATGTAATAAATTCCCCCATTAAAAGACACAGACTGACTATTAATAATCTAGACCCGACTGTATGCTATCTTCAAGAGACTCACCTCACCAGTAAAGACAGACAGATTAATAGTAAAGGGATGGAAAAAGATATCTCACACAAATAGAAACCAAAAATGAGCAGAAGAAGACATTCTTATATCAGACAAAGTAGACTTTAAACCAAAACCATAAAGAGAGTCAAAGAAGGAAATCATATAATGATAATGGGATCTACCCAGCAAGAAGATATAACAGTCATAAATACAATGGAGCATCCAGATATATAAAGCAAACACTATTAGACCTAAAGAAAGAGATAAACTCCAGTATAATTATAGTGGGGGACCTGAACAGCACTCTATCAATACTGGACAAATCATCCAGGCAAAAAATCAACAGAGAAACTCAGGATTTAAACCACATTTTAGATCAATTGGACTTGGCATATATCTTCAGAATATTTCATCCAGTAACTACAGAATATGCATTCTCCTCATCAGCAAATGGAATATTCACCAAGATGGAACATATGTTAGTTCACAAATCAAGTGTCAACAAATTTTAAAAAATAAAAATTATCTCAAGTATCTTTTCAGACTACAATGGGTTAAAACTAGAAGCAAAACTCTAGACACTATAGAAATACATGGAAATTAAACCACAGTCTCCTGAATGACCTCTAGGTGCAAGAAGAAATTAAACAGGAAGTCAGAAAATTTCCTGAAATTAATGAAAATAAAGAAAGATCATCCCCAAACCTGTGGGCTACAGCAAAAGCAGTACTAAGAGGAAAGATTATTGCATAAATGCTTACAAGAACAGAATAGGACTTTCTCAAATAAACGACCTGATGCTACACCTCAAAGAAGTAGAAAAACAAGAATAATCCAATACCAAAATTAGTAGATGGAAAGAAAAAAGATCAGAGCAGAGCTAAATGAAATAAAGACTCCAAAATGATACAAAAGTTCAATGAAACAAAAAGTTGTTTTTTTGAGAAGATAAACAAAATTGACAAACCATTATCTAGGCTAACTGAAAAAAGAAGACAGAAGATCCAAATAATAAAAATCAGAACTGAAAAAGGAGTCATTGCAACCAATACTACAGAAATACAAAGAATCATTATATACAATTATATACCAACACATTTGAAAACCTGGAGGAAATAGATAAATTTCTGGACACGTACAAACTACCAAGACTGAGCCAAGAAGAAATAGAAAACCTGAAAAGACTAATAACAAGCATAGTGATTGAAGCAGTAATCAACAGTTTCCAAATAAAGAAAAACCCAGGACCATCTGGCTTTACTGTGGAATTCTACCAGATATTAAGAGGAACTAATACCAATTTTCTTCAAACAATTCCAAAAAATTGAAACATAGGCCACTCTTTTAAACCCAGTCTGTGAGGCCAGGATCACCCTGTTATAAAAACTAGATTAAGATACAAAAGACAAGAAAATGACAGGCTGATATCTCTGATGAACACAGATGCAAAAGTCCTCAATAAGTTATTAGCAAATACTATACAACAGCACATTAAAAAAATTATACACAGTGACAAAGTGAGATTCTTTCTGGAAATGCAAGGATGGTTCAACATACACTAGTCAATACATGTGATACACCATTTCAACAAAATGAAGGACAAAACCCATGTGATTATCTCAATAGACACAAGAAAATCATTTGACAAAATTTCACATCTCTTTATGATAACAACTCTCAGCAAATTAGGTATGCAAGGAAATTATCATGACACTTTAATAAAAGTCATACATAATAAACCCACTACCAATATCATCCTGAATGGGGAAAAGCTGAACACTTTTCCCTTAAGAATGGAAGGAAGACAAGGATGCCCACTCTCACCACTCCTATTTAACATAGTATTGGAAGTACTAGCTAAAGCAATCAATCAAGAGAAAGAAATAAAGGACATCTAGATTGGAAAAGATGAAGTCAAATTTTTCCTGTCCCTGTCGGCTCATGACATGATCCTATATGTAGTAAAACCTAGACTCTATCAAAAAACTCTTAGAGCTGATAAATGATTTCAGCAATGTTGCAGGATACAAAATCAACGTGGAAAAATCAGTAGTGTTTTTATACTTGAATAATTTTTCTTTCTTTTTTTTTTTTACGAGAAAAAGAAATCAAGAAAGCAAGCAATTTAAAATAGTCACCAAACAAAAACCTAAGAATGAATTTAACCAAGCTGATGAAATATCTCCACAAAAAGAACTACAAATCACTGCTGAAAGACATTAAAGAAGACACAAAAAGATGGCAAAACATTCCATGTTCTTGGATTGGAAGAATTAACATTGTGAAAATGTCCATACTACTCAAAACCATCTACAGATTTGATGTAATCCCTACCAAAATACCAATGACATTCTTCTCAGAAATAGAAAAAAAAATCCTAACATTCATATGGGACAACAAAAGACCACAAGTAGGTAAAGCAATCCTGAGCAAAAATAAATAAATAAATAAAATAAAGCTACAGGAATAACATTACTGACATTGAAGTATACTACAAAGCTTTAGTAACCAAAACAGCATGGTACTGTCATAAAAATAGATATTCAGACCAATGGAACAGAAAAGAGAATATCCAGATCAATCAATATACATATAGCCAACTGATATTTGACAAGAACAACAGAAGCATACATTGGGAAATGACTGAGTCTTTAGTAAGTGGTGTGGGAACACTGGACATCTATTAACAGAATGAAACTAGACCTTTACTTCTCACCATATACCAAAATAAACTAAAAGTGGATTAAAGACATATGTAAGACCCCAAACTATAAAACTACTAAAAGAAATCATAGGAGTAGCACTTCAAGAAGTAGGACTGGGCAAGGATGTTGTGAATAAGACCCTGAAAGCACAGCCAACAGAAGGAAAAATAAACAAATGGGATTTTATCAAACTAAAAGGTTTCTGCACAGCAAAAGAAACAGTTAACAGAGCAAAAGACAATCTATAGAATGGGAGAAAATATTTGTAAACTATGTATCTGACAAGCGATAAATAACCAGAATACATGGGAACTCAAACAAGTTAACAGTTAAAAATTATGTAATCCAATTAAAAAAATAGACAAAGAGCTGATTAAGCAAGTCCCAGAAAGATGTACAAATGGCCAACAGACACACAAAAAATGCTCAACCTCACTCAGCGTCAGGGAAATGCAAGTCAAAACCACATTGAGATATCATCTCACCTCAATTAGACTGGCTAGTATCAAAAATACAAAGAATAACAAATGCTGGCAAGGATGTGCAGAAAGGGGAACCTTCCTACACTGTTGGTGGGACTGTAAATTGGTACAGCCATTAGGAAAATGGTATGGAGTTTCCTCAACCAACTACAGATAGAACTGACATAAGATCCAGCAATCCCACTGCTGGGTATATACCCAAATGAATGGATATCATCATATTGAAGGCATACTTGCACTCCCATGTTTATTACAGCCCTATTTACAATAATTAAGAGTTGGAACAAACATAAATGTCCTTTGACAGACAACTGGATAAATGTGTTGTATATACACAATGAAATACTACTCTGCCATAAAAAGGAATGAAACTATGCCATTCGCAGTAACATGAATGAACTCAGAATAAATTATGTTAAGTGAAATATGCCAGGTACAGGAATAGAAATACCATATGTTCTCACTCATAAGAGGGAGCTAAAAAGAAAAAAAAATAATAACAACAACAACAAAAAAGAAATAAAGATACAGTAATCACAATGATTCATTGAACTTTAGAAGGAGACAGGAGGCTGAAGGAGAAGGAACTGAGGCTACCATAGGGGGGAAAGGGGAAGAGGGAAGGATGGTTATAGAGTAGTTGGTAAAGGGCCACAGAAAACAATTACATTGTGTAATGAAAAATATGATAAATATAGTAATGAAAAATTTATTTGGCAGGATTTAAAAAAATGAAAGAAAAAAAAAAACCTTAAAAAGAAAACAAGAATTTGTAATAAAATAATAAATTTTAATGTACTTACAAACCTGGTAGAGTACATCCTAACATCTGTGTAATTTTTTCACATCATACCTATTGTTTTGATGCCTCTCTTCCTCTTCAGAGGAAACCATTACAAGAAATTTGTGTTTCACACCACATCCTTATATTCCATTTTCCATTACATGTGCATGCTCATGCACATTTTATAATAATTTACTTTTAGTAAATAACAGGTAATAAAAAAATATGAAACAAACAAATGAACAGAAAAAATCCAAATGTTGTCCTAATACAAAATCATCAGCAGAGTCAGATTCCAATATAACACTGATATTGGAATAATCAGACAGGAAACATAAATAATGATTAATATGTTAAATGCTCTAGTGGAAAAGGTATACAATATGAATGAACAGATGCAGGATGTTAGCAGAGTTATAAAAATTATAATAGAGAATTGAGTAAAAATAATAGAAATAAAAAAAGTAACAGAGATAAAGGATGTTTTCAGTAAACTCATCATAGACTTGACAGCTAAGAAAAGTATCAGTGAATCTCATTCTAGGTCAATAATTATCCTGAAATAAATCACAAAGAGAAAAATAAGTTAAAAAATAGAATTGAGATTTCAAGATATGGAAACAGTTTCATTTGGTCTAACATACTTACAATTAAATTTTCAGAAGAAGGGAGGCAGAGAAAAAGTAAAAGATGTTTAGACAGATAAGGGCAGATAATTTACTAAAATTAATGAAAGTCACCAAAAAATAAACCCAAAATCTCAGATAAGACTAAACAACATAACCCCCCACCCAAAACACACACACACACACAGCCAGGAAAAAGCCTGAGGCCTCTAGCAAAAGGCCCCAAAAGAGATAGCCTGGCAACTCAGAAAATCTGTAGACAGTAACTTCTCAACTCCAGCCAAGCACTGCTAAAAAAGCTATGGCCCCACTATACCTAGGACAACAAAGGTTGAGTGGGAAGCCTAGGTTTCTACCATTATGAGACTGTAATATGTTTTTTCAAAATTGCACTAGGGTGGTGTCACAGAAGGATAAATAGACAGCCAGGACCTTTATTTCTGCTAGTCGCTAATACACTCATACACATTCGAGTGTGAGTAGAGACCGTGTGAGATGACTAGACTTCTCCCACATCTGGTGGTAATAAGGGCCACACTTCTTCCCAATGGAATGGTGTCAGAGGAGCCCTAGAGAAGAGTTAGGACTTTCATCATTACCCAGGAGCGACGAGCCTGCCCAACAACAGTACCAGTGAAAACTGTGTGAGGAGCCAGAACTTCCATCCCACCCAGCAATAAAGACGAAACCTTCTCTTCTCAGGTGTCCACAGTGTTCAAGTGAAGAACCTGGGCTTCTGTCCCCTGTCAGCAATGAGGTGGCTACCAACTCTCTTCCGTTGCTGGAGTGGTATCAGAAAAATTCAGCTAAAGGAGAAGGTATAAGTAAAATCCCAAGATTTAAAACATAAAACAAAAATAAGCAGTAATTAACTGAAAATTACTCGTCATGCTAAGAACCAGCATGGTCTCAAACTGAATGAAAAAAGGCAATTGATAGATACAAAACTAAGATGACAGAACTGTTAAAATTATATAGCAAAAATATTAAAGCAACCATGGTACAGATGCCTTAATGAGCAGCTATCGATAATTCTGCAATTTTCAGCACCATGAATGAGCTTGGAGAAATTTAGATTAAGTGAAATAAGACAGGCACAGAAAGAGAAATTCCACCTGTCCTCACTCACAAGTGGGAGCTAAGAAACAAAAAAGGACCATAATAAAACATTGAACGTTCAGAAGGAGAGAACAGACCTGTAGTACTAGTGGTGGGAAAGGAGGAGGGAGAGGGGGTATAGGGAGTAATTGGGTAAGGGACACAAGAAGTAATTATAATTTTTAATGATGAATATGGTAATAATACTGATTTGATCATCCATATACAGATACTGATAGTCATCTCTGTACCCCATCAATATGTATAAATAAAAATAATAAAATACAAAACAAAGTAGCAGCAAAGAAATAAAAAACATCGCCAAAAAAATAAAAGATATAAACAAGAACAAAATGGAAATTTTAAAACTAAAAAAAAGAAAAAATAAGTTAAAGGAAAAGCTTAGTAGATGGATATACAGCAGAATGGAGAAGAGGAGGAAGAAATCAGTAAACTGGAAAGTAGAATAGTGGAATTAAACAAATCTGAAAAAAGAGAAAATAGGCAGAAATAAAAATGGATAGAGGCTTAGGGACCTGTGGGATTATAACAAAATGGCTAACATGGACGTGAAGTTGGAATAGTAGAACAAGAGAAAGAGTTTAGGACTGAAAGAGTATTCATAGAAATAATAACAAGAGATAAAAAAAAAAAAATCTACAGATTTCAAGAAAGTAAGTAACCCCCAAACAGAATAAACACACACAAAAGGTACAATAAGCCATATCATAGTCAAAATTTTAAAAGCTAAAGAAAAATAAGAATTATTAATAGCAGCAAGAGAAACATGATGCCTTGCTTCTAAAGTAAAATCATCTGTCTGACACAGAGGTGTGAATCAAATGCCAACTGCTCCTTGTGCAAGAGATTTAACAAAAGAGTTGAGTTTTGAGTCAGATGTTAAGTGACAAGTAAATGAATATACACTTTTTTTGAGCCTTAAAAAAAAAAAAAAAAAATCATCTGTCTGATAGATGTCTCGTCAAAAACTATGAAAGCCAGAAAGAAATTACACAATATTTTTCAGGTCCTAAAAGAAAAGAACTGTCAATTCAGAATCCTACATCTAGAGAAAATATCCTTCAGAAATGAAGAAGAAATCAAGTAATTCTCAGATGAAGAAAAATTAAGCTTTGTCAGCACAGAGTTACTCTAAAAGAATGACGAAAGGAACTTCTCTAGACAAAAAAGAAATGATAAAAGAAGGAACCTTGGAATACAAAGGAAGAAGAAAGTGAACACACACACAGAAAATAGAGAAATAAAATAGACTTCTCTTGAGTTTCCTAAATTGTGTTTAATGTTTGAAACAAAAATTATAACACTGTCTGATGTGGCTCTGAATATGTTCTGAAAATATTTCAGGCATTACATTATGAATGGAAGAGAGAAAAGAGACATGAAAGAGGCAGGATTTCTGTGCTTCGCTGAAACGGGTAAGGTGATGATTGCAGTAGGTTGTGGTAAGTCTAGATCAACCAGTATAAAAGCTATAAAAGAGATATGACAAAAGCACTATAAATAAATCTAAGTGGAATTCAAGAAATGTCCACATAACTGGTAGGAAGGCATAAAACATAAAGCAGTAAAACAAAAAACAGAGAGAACAAGCAGAAAATAAAAGTACATTAAATTTAATCACTTTACTGAGCAGCACATTCCTTTTAAGTGACGACAGAACATATAGCAATATAGACAATATCCTGGGCCATAAAAGAAACCTGAATGACTAAAACAAAAATTAAAAAACCCAGAGTATATCCCCAGCCACAATGGAATAAACTAGAAAGCAATAAACATAACAGGAAAGTGTGCAAATACTTGGAAAAAAAACAAGAACAAAAACACTTCTGGGTAATTATGAATCCAACAGAAGTCTAAAGAAATATTCTAAAGTACATGGATGTGAATGAAAATTAAAGTACAGCATCAATATCACAACCTGTGGTTCACAGCTAAAGCAGTAATGAGAAAGAATTTCTGTGGTTAAATATGTACATCAGAAGACAGGAAAAGTTCAAATCGATAATCTAGGTTCTCATCTTAAAAACAAAGAAAGAAGGACCAAACAAACAAACAAAAAAGCAAGCAGAAGAAAGGAAACTACAAAAATCAGAATAGAAGCCAATGAAATTAAAAACAGATAAAACAGAGAAAGTCAGTGAAACAAAGAGCTGGTTCTCTGAAAATAATAGTAAAGTTGACAAATCTTTAGTGTGACTGGCATAGAAAAGAAGAGAAAGACACAAATTCTATGAATGATTCTACAAACAGCATGAATAAACTAGACCAATTCCTCTGAAGGCAAGAACTAGCACACAGTCAATATGAAATAGATATTTTAAGTAATAATTATTAAAGACAGGATATAAGTAAGAATATAGAAGACCTGAACAATGCAGTCAACCAATTTCATCTAATTGATGTTTTACACAACATTCTACTGAACATCAAAATACACATTTTTTTTTTTTTTTTTTTAGGTGCATATGGGACATTTACCTAGAGGGATCATATTCTGGCCTCAAAGTGAAAAAAAATATTATTTTGAAAGTGAAACTAGTTTGGAACATCTTAAGTAATGTGGTGAAGTTGTGTTAACATGACCCAAAATGGTTAAAAGTATCATGAAAACTAATACAATGAAAAATTTGAGATTCTGTATCATTTTTTTCTTTTCTTTTGCAGGATGTGTAGGCATTAGTTTTGGTTTGACTAAATGGGTTTTAAGGTACAGTGTCTCAAATATTTTTATCAGAAGAATAAAAACTGTTTTAAAGTTTGGCAAAAATTTTAAATTTTATAAAATAAAGCCAATTCTAGAGACAAGGAATAAAATATCACAGAGCTGAGTTTGGAATTGCTATAACAGATTTATTCCTGAAAAGTTTCACTCTAAGCTAAACCAAAGCAAACTAAAACTAATAAGCAGCAACAACAACCACTTCCCACTATAATCTTCACATTCATATGGAAGACATTTCAACATTAATGATTTTAAGGTAAGTGCATTGAAGGATGCTGTTAGAATAGGGCTGTTCCATTTGGGGGTGGTAGTATTCCATTAGAGTGACCAGAGCACTTAAACTGTCAGAAACTCTGGTCACTGAGCAGGAGACTAAGGAAAGAAAAGCTAATCATAAGTGATGGAGGCAGGAGGTTAAGATAATGCATTCAGTAGAAAGGTTGGCCATCAGAAGGAACATATTTAGAAAACAAATGAATAAGTTGGGAGATAAATTTAAAGAGCTTACCCAGCAGTTAGATGCAATGAGGGGGGTAGAAGCTGAGGTGTCCACATCAACATAATTGCAGATCCAGGACTACTAATAATTAAACAATGAGATGGAAATATCTGAATAAATAGTACCTGAGGATTTTTGCAATTAAAGAATAAAAATCAATGCTTTAATCTGTAAAAATTTATTTAATTCAAACAGGATAAATGTTGTGTATAGTGAGGTGCCATATAGAAAAATTACTGAAAAGTTCAAATCATCAAAGACAGAAAAGCAGACCGCCTACTGAGGAACACAATTCAGCAAGATTGGGCTGCTGACTTCTGCAGAAGACTGGATATGAAGTCAGCAAGTCACACTGGTAAATGCCCTCTGCGGTCTTTTGTTTAATTTCACTTTTATTTAGAGCCAAAATTTAGATTTGAGGAAACCGCTAACATTGTAGTTAATGAAAACAATTTTTATGCTATGTTAATTCTTATGTCAGCTGTGTGTAGTGTTAGGTTTCATGGCAGAGTGAAAATTCCTCTGAACATACGACTGCAGAGGTGCTGAAGCTAGGAACAGTCATGAAGAAGGGACTGATACAGAGGGAAAGGTAATGGATTCAGTATACAAGATATATACCACATATACTATACACACAAAAATACAGATAATTATACATTAGTGTAGTAGTTTTGGATAAAAGGTCTACAACAGAATCACCTCAATTATCTTTACTTCTGTGTCAGACAGGGTGAAGTAATAGGAAATGGCATGAAACCCCTGCTGTAACATAATAACAATGTGGAGGAAAATAATTTCCTAAAATGTATCAGAGGGCCGGCCCTGGGGCTCACTCGGGAGAGTGCGGCGCCGGTAGCGCCGAGGCTGCGGGTTCGGATCCTATATAGGGAGGGCCAGTGTGCTCACTGGCTGAGTGTGGTGCTGACAACACCATGCCAAGGGTTGCGCTCCCCTTACCGATCAAAAAAAAGTGTCAATGAGCTGACCATTTAGTGGTAAATATTTCAAGGTCAAAGGTGGTTAAAGAGGAAGCTCAGGCATGTAAGTAGGACACTGAAACCATTTCTCCCTTGAGATCATGTGCTGAAATTGAAGACCACGGAGCTTTGGCTGTTGTGGCCTCAGAGTCTGCAGAGAAAGGAGGCAAGCCTAGGGCTTATCCCAATGAAGCAATAGCAGTGAAGCTGCTGTTGGCAAAAGTTGATGCTAGAATATAGGATCCCTCATACAAAGGTGGATTGGAAATAAACTGGCTTGCATGGTTACTTCCAGGGGATTATTTAAATCAAAACAGGCCCTGAGTAAAGGTAAAAAAAATACTTTCCCAGAAATAATTTATGGTCACAAGCTAGATTTCACCTGCATATAAAGTCCCAGTTTACATAGCCCAAGTATTCTAAGTTGCCTTTGGCGGGGTGGCGGGGGGAAGTGGCTTAATAGTGTTCCCATGTTCCTGGGAGAAGGAAATCTTCAATTGGGCAGTAAAGCTTTCTCATAGACTAATTCTAAGAGATAGGACCTTTTCAGTCAAGTTACAACAAAGCACAAGGGAAAAAGAACCACTAAGAACCAGCATTGAACAGTGTTAAATATACTAATTATCCTGATTTGAGCATCACATATTGCACACAGGTATTGATATTCAGCTCTGTACCTCACAGAAATGTACAATAAACTATGTTTCAAAAAAAAAAAAAAGCAGGTCTTGTGAAAAGATTTATCTTTTCATGGATAGACCAAGAGCCTCAATTTGCATCCAGTAACTCTATTGCCAAAAGCTGGCAGCAATGTGACGACAGAGGTATTATTAGACACTTTTGGAGATCTGTAGAAAGCACTTTCTCTAGGCCATAGTCAGTATTTTGTCTAAACCTACAGTTCTGTGGGAAGTTTCCATTCTCAAGAATGTGGTAGCTATTTGATTTGACTCAGTGCTCAACTCAGAAGGGGAACAGTCTACCCCAGGACATTTCCAAAATAATAGCAAACTAATGGCAACATCTTAATGCTGTGATTTTATTTGGGGACAAGCAAGAGCCTGTCTGAGAATTGAAAAGAACATCCTGGAAAATTAGGTGACCAGAGAAAACTTTTAAAAGCTCTGGTATGTTCCTGGGGATCTGGAAGTTTGTGGGTATATGCAAGGCTTTGTTCATGTAGAGGAAATTTGTAAGAAAAAAAGAAGGTAGTAGCTACTCATCTCTGGCTGACTTTGAGGCCTTGCACAAACAGAAACAGGAAGCTAAGGTATTCATGCCTACCTGAAGTTTAAAAGTGTACCTACTCACGAGGACCCCCTTAGCAAAAAGTGGAAGATATATAGGCAAGTCACATAAGGAAATATCTGACTAATCATTGGCTGACCAATAAATTATATTGACCCAGATATAAACATTAGAAAGCCAGTCTTAAAAATAAAAATAGTCACTTAAAACAAAATAAAACAAAAGAAAAAACAACCTAACAAAGAACTTTGTGGCCACACACTCCAGAGGATACAGAATCTAAAAATTAATCCAAGAAATTATTTAAACCAATAACAGTAAAGAGAAAAAACTCAACAGCAAGAGAGGTGGAGAATTTTACGTTAGAAGACACATAATATATTATCTAAAATGTCCAGTTCTGAGCAAAATTTACTAGACATGGAAAAAACAGAAACATGCCACATACACAGGAAAACAGAAAGTCAGCAAAATTTGAGGGAGGGGTCCAATATTTTGGATTTAGGAAACAAAGAATTTAAATCAGCTATTAAAATATGTTAAAAGAACTAAAAGAAATCAACTATGTCATATTAAATACAAAATATCAATAAAGAAATAGAAAGAGAGTAACAGTGTAACTTTGAGTGATTAATCTAATGTATTCTCTATTGCTGTGTTTTAACCGTGTTGCTTTGGGGGATGTATGGTGAGACCAGATACAGATCAAGAGAGAGAAACCGGAAAAAGGTTTACAGTTTTATTATATTCACAGTTCCCTGGAGAGAATAGAATCACACAGGCCTACTCAGGGGAAGCACAGGGATCAATCATGAGGGAATGGGAGAGGGGAACTGTGGGCAAGAGCCTTTATGGTTTCCATGGGAAGGAATGAGTGAGTCAGGGTGAGAATGTTTGGAGTGGCTGGTTTGTGTAAATTCAGCAGGCACCGGGGCACAGGGGCTATCCCTGGTGGTCTTGTACTTGACTCTGGGGCGATTAGGGTGGTTGTATAGTGGTCCTGAGTGTGAAAGCCTGTTAAGAAAAGTGGTTGGGGATGTGGACTTAAACGCTGAAGAAGAGGAACTGACCTACCTCTAGCCGGGAGTCTAGAACATTGGGTCAAATTAGCATTTTAAAAACTGTATTGCACACTGCTGTAACAAATTTCCACAGATCTAGCAACTCAAAATAAGACAAATTTTATCTCACAGTTCTATATGTCAGAAGCCCAGGAGATTCCTCTGCTTAGAAATCAAGGTGTTGTCCAGCCTGAATTCCTTACTGAATGCTGTGGGGAAAACTCGCTTCGGAGCTCATACGTATTTGTTGGCAGAATTCAGTTCCACGTGGCTCTAGGACTGAAGTTCCCATTTCCTGGCTGGCTGTTGGCCCAGGGGTCTTTCTCAGCTGGCTTCTAGAGGATGTCTGCATTCCTTGGCTAGTGGATCTCTTCTTCCATGTTCAGAGCCAGCAATGACACAAATCCTTCTTATGCTCTAAACTCTTTGACCAACCTCCTTTCATGCTTCATCCCTCCTCCATTTTTATCCTAAGAACGTTCTGTGCTTTTAATGACTCATATGGTTAGATTGGGACAGCCCTAACAATTATCTCCCCATCTCCACGTTAACAACTTCAAACATACCTGAAAAATCCCTCTTGCCATGTAAAGGTAACATATTCATAGAATCTAGGCATTACTGTGTAGGCATCTTTGAGGGTCACTATTCTGCCTATTACACTTAGATAAGGCAATTTCATTAACATCC
This sequence comes from Cynocephalus volans, assembly GCF_027409185.1. NCBI lineage: Eukaryota > Metazoa > Chordata > Mammalia > Dermoptera > Cynocephalidae > Cynocephalus > Cynocephalus volans. The sequence goes on from NC_084473.1 coordinate 77,579,019, forward strand.
ACATCTCTAATTTGCATAAAGTCTCAACCTACCACACCATCACCAATTCACTTCCTATTCAGCAACCCACGTGCCTGACTCCCTGAACTCTCCAAAAAACATCAGAGGACACCTGGTGGCAGTTGAGGCCAAGAGACTGACCATTGTAGAGATTCATATTGTAAACCCTTTTACATCTTTTTAGTTTGTTTAGGCACTTAAGAAATAAATGCTTGTGATTGTAAATGCTTAGATAAGAGGTTTGTGTGTCTTCTGAATTTTGCTTACACATTATTTCAAAGAACCAATTTTTGGTTTTTTTTTCTGCTGCAATCCTGGTAAAATTGAAATTGAAAGTAAAATTGTATACTCAAATGCAACAATTGTGTGTGCCACATGGGGAAAGCACTTAGAGAACTTACTTAGTCACCTGACCAATTAAAAACAGTATTAGCTAACTGGACTTCAATAGTTTTCTTTGGTGAAGACCTGTTTACTTGACTCTATTTGTGTCATTTTCGTGATTAGTCTATAAAGGAAGTTTATGATAGAAGAGGTCATATAGATCCTGATCATATTAGAAAAGGAAATAATTGAGGTTAAAGGTGAGGTTTTCCTTGGGGAGTGATGTAGTATAAAAAGCCTTGGACAAGAAGACTGAAGATCTGGTTTGAGGCTCAACTAAGCCATCAGTCATTTACCTTGAAAATCATGGTGTCTTTGGGCCTCAGTTTGTATATTCTGCAGTGAATAACATTTTTTTGAGAACTTAAAATACGACAGCACATTGAAGTTAATACACATAAAGTTTTAGCTGTAGTAATTCATTTTATACTCATAACACTATGAAGACGTAATATTCCTGGTTAAAAAACAAAGAATCGGAGAAGACAAGTAACATCATCAAGATGATTCAGGTGAAGTCAAATCCAGGTCTGTTTGAATCCAAAGCAGTAAACATTATTGCCATGATTAGTTTATTATAATTTTATTGATTAGCTTATTGTCACTGTATGTATGCAAAAAATGACAGAATGCAAAATAATAATTTATTATGCGATGTTCTTGACTACAGAGCATGTGACAACAGACATTTCCTATTTCAGAGAAAACTTCTTGCCCACTGGATTGATGCTGATCTAGCTTGAGGTAGTTCTCTTCATGTGAGAAAGAACATCTGGCTATCTCTCACAGGGCCTTTTTCTCACTTTTTTAAATGCTACATTTCCTCCTCTCTCCCAGTGATTTTATTTGGGTGGACTCACAGGGCTTTTCCCCATTTCCATAGCCTATTTATAAGTTCTCAGTGCCTAAGCTCCCTACAGTATCTCCTCACTGTCAAATTCCCTAAGGAAATCTGTGTTCTCCAAGAAAGCTGTAAATGATGTTTGACCACATTTATTTATCCAAGGATCATAAGTTTGGGAATGAAAATGTTGAGCTATAAATCATAAATAATTTTTTAACTTGAATTTGTTCTTATCCCAAATAAGGTGTTTGAAATATGATCAACATTTTTCCTAAACAAGGTAATCACCTAGTTTACGGCATCAAGTAGCCCTGTGTGATTTCCACGCCAAAGATACTCTTCATGTCCAGCAGTACCCATGGAACAATAACAATTTGGTCTTCCACATTCAGACTCTCCAGCAACCAAAGTGATAGCATGCTTAACACAGGTGAGTGATCTCTTTTTTCACTGGCAGAAATTGTGGCACTTGAAAGTTACTGCCAAGAGCTTTGAAATTTTTGTTGAGAATTCCAGGAAGGCAGAGGTTTCTGGGTAGTATGTTAATCACTGAGAAGAAATCTTCCCCTTTTGGGCCAAAAACTGACTTCTAATTCCATAAAATGTCAATAAACCATGAGTTTCATTTTTAAAAAAATATTTTTGTGATCTCTTTTCTTGATGAAATATAAGAAAATAAAGGGAATTCTAGTATTGTTAAGGGATAAGC